>NC_054372.1:124915237-127315237 GCF_017654675.1 Xenopus laevis
TTATTTTATTGCATATATAAGAGCAGTAGAGATTCCTTAATGCTCAAAAAAGTCAAAGGAATACGCAGTATTTTGAGTGGAAACAAACGTGACTAATATCAATAGGATCTAGCTGATACGTCTGCACCAAAACACAATAAAACACTAAACTATACAAATGTTTACCTCAAAGTTACCTCTTTCACTATGACCACTGACTATACACCACTGCATGTAAAAAAATAATTCTGGGTCAAATATAATATTGTCAAGTTAATAAAAATGGTACGTTATATTACATAATTGCCCTATCCTTTAGATTGGCTGAATGACATAAAATCAATAAGGCAGGCAAGGCTATCCATTAACTCCATCTCAGGATGGGAAATTTGGACTTGTAAGGCAGTGGTTTTGGCAGCGTATTTGGATGGCTCGTGTTGTCATCTTGACAAAAGCCAAATAAGCAGCTAGTTGCCCTGGATGTTGTTCGATTGAAGCAAACAGGGTCTTAAAAAAAGCAGAAAGGCATTTCAGGTGGCTAGATCAAGATTTAAAGAAGACCTGCATAGTACTGACTAAAAGCTACATCTGTGCAGATGCTCAAGATGATGGGAATTCCCAAGAGCCTGTGTGTACACTGGTGAAAGATACAGGGAGGCCAGGTGACCTCTACAGTGGATATGCCAGACTTCCTAATTAGCAAGAAGATATCAGAAGCACTTATACCCACCAGTTGTTCTATAATACTAAAGCACAGCTGCTGCATAGTAATACAAAAGGTGTTAGTAAAGAGTAGGCCAGACAAGTGCAACCTACAGCCCTCCAGCTATTGAATAACAACAGCTCCCATTAACCCCTCAACAACCGAAGTTGTGGAGCAGTCTGGAGTTGTAGTTCTGCAGCACCTGGTGGGATACAATCATTTGATGGTGGAGCACTCAGGAATCATAAGGGATAAGTCCAGTTACATAAGGATATGAAGGTGATGGATTGGGAACAAGATGGAAGTAACAGCTAAGGCATCCATCAGGGGTTATACTGGGCAGCATCATTCCCGAGTCCTGGAAATATCCAGTTGCATTAGTAGCAGGAGAGTCCTGGTATTTTGTTTGCATGGCGTCCCAGGGGGCGAGTGGCTTTTTGATGTGGGCCAGTGCTTGAAGTGAGTGAGTGTGGGTCTGTCCCCAGCTATAGCACAGGCAGTGATAGCACAATGGCTAGGAGCATCATGTAAGCAGTCCATGCAGAGGCAACAGTCCGAGCACCATTTTGCGACCCCCTACTGGCACCGTCCTGATCTCCGGCCTTCCCAGACGGCTGCGGATAATACTCGTAGGAGCCTTCCTTGGTGCCGGGCTCGTCAGCATAGTCCTCCTCGTCGTCATAGTCATACTCGGACCTCCCGCTGCTCCCCGGGCCCGCGTTCGCCAAATCCAGGCCGAAGCACAGGCGGGCCATGTTCTCCTTGATGGACTCGCAGATGGGCCTCTCGTGTCCGTCGCACTCGCACTCGCTGAGCAGCATGGCCTTGGGCACCCGCATCATGTCCTCTATCACCTCTTTGCACTCGTCCGTGCAGCGCAGCCCGTCGAAGAGGCGGCCGCACTTTGTCAGGTAGCGGCTCAGGGACATCCCGCAGCGCCAGTCTCCCTCGCACAACTTGCGCGCCTCCATACAGCCCATCACCCCGCGGCCGTTGGAAGTGCTGCCGGCTCCGCTGTCCCTGCTGGTCCTCGGCATACACGGCTCCACAGCTCTTTTGGTGGCGCGGCACGTTTCGTCCATGGCGCAGTCGCAGTCCTCCAGAGCCGGTCCCCACCTGGTGTGGTTGAGCTGGATGAGGGCAGAGATACAGTGGCTGGGGCACCGGCGCCGGGATGATGATGATGATGATGATGAAGAAGAGGCGGCCTCTCCCCCCGGCCTGGGCAGCACCGACGAGCACGCATCTACATACTGTCTGTAGGCATAGCTGCACTCCGCTTCCTCTTGGCACCGCATCATTGCCTGCCAGCAGATTAGCCGCCGGCCCCACGATCCCCCGAGCAGGGAGCCCAACAGCAGCAGCATCACGCGCAGCAGCGCCATCGCCTCCTCCTCCTCCGCGGGAATGTGCAAAGGGACTAGAGACGCACAAAGATCAGCAGCAGCAGCAGTGCTTCTCCGGGCTCCGCACACTCCGCATGGGGATGAGCAGGCAGCGCACTAGGGACTCTCACAGCATGAAATCCTCGGACAGCTGGGGGGCCGGAGCTCAGCGGCTCTCACAATAGCAGGGGCGTCCCGTTGCTTTGTAAGTTCATGTCGTGTTCTTCTGCCCAGGCTGTATTCTCATCTCATGCACAATATAAAAAGCCACGGCTCTCTGCTGCCTTCTCTACCTCCGGACTTGCTTCAGCAGCTCCTTCTCCTGGTGCCGTGACCTTTGTAAACTCCAGAGTCTTTTCACTTTCTACGGGAGGGGAGGGAAAAGCCGAGTGCGCTGCTGCTCCCCGGGCCGCCTATTCCACTCTGTTAGGATGCGAGGGGGGGCGTAGCGCACATGAAGTACACAAATGTCCAGTCTTTCACAGTCTTACACTAGTTACATGTCATTCTGCGCGCACAGAGTAAGCAAACAAACAACTGCAACCCACAGCGTGTGTACAGCTTCTCCTCCAGCCTTGCCTACTACACTGTTTTGTTCCTCATCCCTTGCCCTTTGCTCGGCCCCTTTCCCGGCTTCTCCCGATGCTATTGGTCCAGCCGCTTGTTGTTCAAACTTTTTTTGTGTGAGGGGTGGGGGTCCTCTGTAGGGGGATGGTGATGGATGGAGCAAATGCTTTACATATCCTGACATATACCCCACACTTTTCTACAGACCCTCCTTTTATTATTGTTTTTTTTTTCTACCAGCCTAGTGGGACAGAAATAGGGTGTGTGTGCTCTGCTTACAGCTGTAGCGTGTTGGCTTTGGACTTTGAAGATGTGGAGGACACACAACTCAAGATAAATCAGATACATTATTTTATTAGTCTGGTGAAGTGAGTTGCCATTTAATATAGAATCAGGATGCAAACTGCATGAAGCAATTGTGTGTATACCCAGTCAGTATAAGGGGTTAGAATACAAGCATTCAAGTAAATTAAGCTGGCAGCACATGTAACCAACACCAGCACCCCTCATTTGTATTTATGTGATGGGAAAAAAAATGTATTTTTCCAAAACACATCAGTTAATAGTGCTGCTCCAGCAGAATTCTGCACTGAAATCCATTTCTCAAAAGAACAGACAGATTTTTTTTATATTTCATTTTGAAATCTGACATGGGGCTAGAAATATTGTCAGTTTCCCAGCTGCCCCCAGTCATGTGACTTGTGCAAGCACTTTAGGATGGAACTACTTTCTGGCAGGCTGTTATTTCTCCTACTCAATGTAACTGAATCAGTCTCAGTGGGACTTGGCTTTTACTATTGAGTGCTGTTCTTAGATCTACCAGGCAGCTGTTATCTTGTGTTAGGGAGCTGCTATCTGGTTACCTTCCTATTGTTCTGTTGTTAGGCTGCTTGGGGGGGAGGGGGTGATATCACTCCAACTTGCAGTAAAGAGTGACTGAAGTTTATCAGAGCACAAGTCACATGACTGGGGGCAGCTGGGGAACTGACAATATGTCTAGCACCCCATGTCAGATTTAATTAAATTAAAAAAAATCTGTTTGTTCTTTTGAAAAATGGATTTAAGTGCAGAAGTCTGCTAGAGCAGCACTATTAACAGATGCATTTTGAAAAAAAAAACAGTTTTGCAATTCCCTAGCAAGTGTAGCAGCTGCTTCTTGCTGTGCTCCATAGGGAATAGTAGCTCAGAACTTGGACAACTTTCTCATTTTCTCCCTTACACCAATAACATAAAGGCAAATTAACTGGCCTCAGGGCATTTGAAAAAAGTGTTTTGTGAATAGTTGGGGAACTTAGATTTTAATTTTTTTTTTTAAAAAAAAAAAAGGACGATAACTCACCTGTGTTTACACATCACAGGAGTCACCCGATGTGACAGGTATGGGGATCCATTATCTGGAAATTCTTTAGCCAGAAAGTTCTGAATTACAGAAAGGCAATCTCTCATTGACTCCATTATAATCAACTCATTCAAGTTGTATAAAATGATTTCCTATCTCTCTGTAATAATACAAGAGTACCTTGTACTTGATCCCAACTGAGGTATAATTAATCAGTAATGTTGACAAAACAATTCTATTGGGTTTATTTGTATGTATGTATGCATGTATATTTTTATTTGTATATGAGGGCAAAGCACTGTACAGCAGAACAATAAATTAGTAAAACAAACAGGGTTATTAAAATGGTAAATATAAATAAGTACAAAAATACCATAAAGATAAATATATAGTACAGTTACAATACAGATTAGAGGGCAGATTTACTAAAGGGCGAAGTGACAAACGCTGGCAACGATTCGCCAGCATTACCATTTTAAGGCACCAATTTACTAACAGGCGCAGGCGTAACTTCACTAGCTAAAGAGACAAACACTAGCAGTCATTCGCACTCTATTGCCAGGTGATTTTACGCTCTGGCGAATGGACGTTACTCCGCAAATTCACCAAGATGTGGACTTTACTGACGTTACTTTTTAATCCACTGCTGACCTCTGGTTTGTGTAAGTGCACGCAGCAGTTTTGAAGAGATTGTCGGCTAGACCTCCCTAAGCTACGGGTTCAGGGCGTTGCACCCGAGCCAGAGTCCGGGAGCAGTGAGTAACTTGAATGCTTATGAGAGTAACAATTTAAGCGACTGGTCCGGGGCATTTGCACCTGGACCCATCCAGTTAAAGGGTGAGCGATTTTAAGGAGGATTTTTGTGTGTTACCGCATTGTATTAAAATTATTGGCTGCAGGGTTAGAGTATATACAAAAAGTATTGTTTATAAATATTTACTGAACATTGCCTCTTTCGCCAGACTTGCCTTCTCCAGCTCAGACCAGGCGAAGTGCACTGGAGTGCAAAGATCTTCCTCAATCTTCTGTTACTTACATCATATTTTTAGTGGAAAAAGTTTCTAAGTCCCAAAAAACGCTGGCGTCTTTTCTTTTTTTTCAGAGTGATAGCCTGCAAAAGTCCTTAATTTTTTTTTTTGGGGGTGACAGGGTTGTCCCATACATTTTCTAACATATGGAACATAAACTATACAGTGGGCCCATGTGGAGGGCATTATAACAACTCTATTTTCTTTATTAAGGTTTCCTGGACATGTGTAATGTAATGTATTTGCTGCATCATATACGTCCATTAAAGTTTATAATTTCCTGCCGTGTGCAAATTAGCCTGAGCGAAGACCTCTACCGAAGTTTCACTAGACATAATTGAATGCTAGCGCATCTTCGCTTTGATTGCTTAAGTAACAGTAGTGAAAATTCGCCAGTTTTCTACGCCCTGGAAGCAACTTTGCATTTTAGTAAATTAGCGTTGTCTGAGCGAATTTTTGCCTGGCGAAGTGTAGCAATGGGTGCAAAGCCGTCGCTGGTGAATTTTCGCAGGTTAGTAAATTTCCCCCCAAGTGCTTAGGATGGAGGTCCCTGCTATTAAGTGCTGTAGGTTAAGGCCCGGATTTGTGGCGAGGCAGCAAGTTTTTTTGGGGGGGGGGGCAGCCAATCGGTTGCTCTGAGAAGAGTGGAGGATTTGGGCAGGAACATATAGAAAGATAAGAGATGAGATGTAATTAATCTTTTAACAGTTTTTTTTTTAGTAAACATAAAAGTAAGGAGATCCAGATTATTGGAAGATCCCTTATCTGGAAACCCCAGCCGGTCCCAAACATTCTGGATAACAGGTCCTATATCTGTACCTGTCATCCTCCCTATGTTTGACCCAGGGGCAGACAGTCTACGTAAGGCCACAGATGACCCGTCTTCTAAAGCTGCTCCCTATGGGGCCATATGAGGATCCATAACAGGCAGGCCCCTGTGCATCTGCACTGGCCGAACAGGCTTGGGGGTAAATTCACAAAGATGCAAAGTTGCGCCAGCGACAGCTTCGCCGCACTTGGCCAGGCGTAGTTTCGACAACGCTACGCAAATTCACTAAAATGCAAAGTTGCGCTCAGGGAGGCGAACGGTAGGGAAGTTGTGCTACCTTCCTTCGTCAGGCAAAGCGAAGTTACGCTAGCGATGCCTAATTTGCATAAAAAACGTATATGCTGCAGCAACTAAATTACACTACACAAGCCCAGGAAACCTTTAAAAAATAAAATAAAGGTGTTCTATTGCCCTACACATGTGCCCACTGTATCGTTGAGTTGCCATATGTTAGGAAATGTAGGGGGGAAGGGGGGTACCCCCAAAAAAAATTACACTATTTTTCATACTATCACCCTTAAAAAAGTAAAAGACGCCATCGTTTTTTGGGACTTCAAATTTCAACTATTTTTGGACAAACTCCTATCTATTGTATTGAACTTCGCCTGGTCTGACCTGGCAAAGTAAAGTCTGGCGCAAGAGGTAACGTTCAGTAAAAAAGTTAGTGAATTAGCGTTATTATGTCCCTTCGCCATAGCGCAACTTCAAAGTAGCTTAGAAGTAGCGCTAGAGTAGGTCCACTTCACTAGCGAATTTACGCCAGTACCTGTTAGTAAATCGGCAAATTAACTAAATGATGTCACGCTTGCAAATTTTCGCTAGTGTTAGCCACTTCGCCCTTTAGTAAATTTGCCCCTATGTGTCTGACACTGGTTTCAGATACTGTATATAAGATACTGTATATAATTTTGCTCAAAATGCTATTAGATCAATAATTACAATTTAATTAATCAGCCCCACTCTTTCTAGTAAGTAAGCATGTGTGCGCAGTCATCTAGTCTCGCCATATGAAACCCCACTTTTTTAACCATGTGGTGAAAGAAGGGGGACTTTCAGTTAAAGAAAACATTTATAAAGTTGCTTAAAATGCTCTGAATATTACTAGATACAGATATTATCTGGGTAATATGCAGCTGTATTCTGGTTATTTTTAAGGATTATTTCCAGAGAAGTTACAATAGTAATGGTTACCTATGTGACCTCACATGAAAAGAATACAGCTAAGCTGTATTTCTCACTGCTAGAAGCTATGTTAGAGGGGCAGAGACGTTAAAGGGAAGCTTGTTGCTGCAGTAAAGCACTGAAATGAATATGAACAATATTTGGTGGCTCTATCAAGTGCTGAGAGGGTGTGAGCAGGACAGCTGTGCATTCCAGAGAATCTTGGGATCAGGAGTGAAATATGGCATAACTTCTACTTGGCTATAGATTTGTGCCATCATCACTCTTAAAAAAACGCTAGAACGAAAATCTTTACCAAACAAATGTTTTGTGACATTCACAAACATTTATTTGAAAGTTGTTCTGCCTTCAAATCAGAGTATCTAAAAATCTATTCTGCGCATCTGAGAGCAGCTTACATTTGCAGCAGCTACTATACTAAATACTGTAGCCTCTATTTATATACGTGGCTGACTATACAGGTACAAGTGAGGCAACAGGGCCATTCAGTTTGATTATAACAGAAACACAACCTTCTCCTGTTCCTGATTGACATGTCCTTTAGAGGCTACTGTCCAATTGTACTATCTGTACCAAAGTGGCATACAACAGTGGTACACTATTTAGTTACAGATATCCTGAGTGGCAGGCCATGTTACTCTGAAACTGTAACATATAAAGAAACAAATATACATGTATACTTGTTATAAAACCCTCTCTGTTGTTTCCCTTTAAAATAAGACCTAGTTATGTCCTGTTAAACGCTGGCTACAATTTTCAGTATTACATTATATTCTTTATTTATAAAGTGTAGCATAGATTATACATTAATCCCACAAGTAACATAGTAACATAGTAAATTAAAACACACGTCCATCAAGTTTAACCTTTTAACTTTCTTTAACCTGCCTAACTGCCAGTTGATCCAGAGAAAGGCAAAAACCGCATCTGAAGCCTCTCCAATTTGCCTCAGTGTGGGAAAAAATTCCTTCCTGACTCCAAAATGGCAATCAAACTAGTTCCTGGATTAATTTGTACTATGAGCTATCTTCCATAACCCTGTATTTCCTCACTTGCTAAAAGTGAGTCCCAGTGGAGCTTGCAATCTATGGTCCCTATGGTTAGTGTTACCAAGAGCCAGTTAATCTTCCTGAATTCTGGGAGGAAACCGGAGTACCAAGAGGAAACCCATGTAAGCACAGAAAAGCCCCAGCTGGAACCCCAGAACTGCAAAGCAGCAATGCTAATCATTGAGCTATTGGGCATACATGTAAATGCAATGTACTGTATATTTTCCCTTATAAAAATGGAATTAATCATCATTTAATATCTTTTCTGTAACCTTACAGATATTCCCTATAACAATGATACACAGATATACCTATGATCACCTATGACAGGGTAACAAACATGCGGCCTTGTGGTTTATTACAGAAGAGTTTTCTCCTTAAGACGAAATGCAGATCTAATCCAGAGCTCTCTGAAGATTGGCACAGTTAATGTGGTTACTGTGGTGGCTGCGTCCAGGAAGATGTTTGCTTTGCCACCTTAATTTCCACAGCAACTCAGGCGTTAACCACAAGAGGCAGTGGTGCTTGCACACTGCCAAGAATCTGCCTTTTCAGGCATTGCTTAGCACTGAGCACAAACGATATTGCATGGTAACGTCTTACTTTGCAATGTTAAAGGAATCAGAGCCATATGAACAGTA
This sequence comes from Xenopus laevis, assembly GCF_017654675.1. NCBI lineage: Eukaryota > Metazoa > Chordata > Amphibia > Anura > Pipidae > Xenopus > Xenopus laevis. The sequence goes on from NC_054372.1 coordinate 124,923,940, forward strand.
ATGGTCTACAAACTTTTTTAATAGACATAAAAACAAATTAATATACTTTTAGAAAGTACATATTTATATATTCTTTGTAGCTACAGTCCAAATTCCCCTTTCCCCACCAGCCTGGAAACAGTAAAAAATTAGTAGAGCATGCGTATCAAGTTAGGAGAAGATGAAGTCAGAGCACAGAAATATGAAGGAGGGGAACCAAAATGCACGGTTACTAGTAACAAACGCAAAGGGACATGTGAAGTGATAGAGAGAAGATGGATTGGGTGAATTAGAAGAAACAAGAGAAAAGGGGGTAAAAATATAATGTCTAAATGATGATGGAAAGCAGTATAAAAATAGAGACAAATGAAAAACGAGGAATTCAGTAGTGGCACCTGCATATGAGAAACTAGTAATAGAACAAAAGGATAAATAGGAGGGTGCATGGGACAGCAGAAAAAAACAAAGAAATTGCTCTTTCTTCTATGACATGCCCTGTGTTTACAGTACATAAGCAGAGAGGTAAAATAAAAGCATGCTAGCAAGGCGTGGGTTAAGTAGCCTTCCCATGCACAAAAATCACCCTCCGTCTATGGTGATAGAGTGCCAAAACCAGGAAACCAGGAAAACCTGGGCCCGGGCGTCAGAGGTCCCTCCACCTGACCTAATCATTTGGCCTTGTCTGGCTATGCTACGGGCATTCCCTTTTTCTATTTTACAACAAGGAGAATAAATTGATAATATGTAAACAAGAAACAAGAATAATAAATACAGAGTTCGAAGGGAGTAAATATAATCTGAAGAGTGTACTGTGCTCTAAAGTTTTCTGATGACCATCTGGCACCCCATTCCAACACTGTTGTGATGTGATTTTACAACATTGTGAAATGTATAACAATTAATTCTTGGAGACAGAAGATATATATTAAATGCATACTGAATTGCAGGTTATTTTATTATTTTAGTTATTGCAGGTTTTCTGGCATCCAACAATGATTGTAAATCTCTATTTACTAGCTAGACTGTATAAGAAGAAAAGCTTATTTAATATGACACTGTATTTGTCAGGCTAGTATTTTCACAAGAGAATAATGTCTTTATACCCTTTTGAAATGAGCTTTCAAGGGGTTAATAATTTTAGTCCTTCATGGTTCTTATATCCCACAGCAGGTGGGACTGTTTCATTTTGGCAGCTTCTAGTGTCTCTGCAAGCAGTCCATATGTTTATGAGATCTATGGAAATAAATAGGTCACCCTCCCAAGAGGGGTAGTATGCAGCCAGCTGCATTTCACAAGCAGCTATGTATGCAGGGCAGCATTCCTGACTCCATGTTAGCCTGGATTGCCCCTGGCCTGTGAAAATACTACAGGGATTGTCAGTGCGAGTTAGTAGGGGGCTACCATTTGTTCTAGATTGTTAGTGTCTAGTGCTCTGATAGTAGGTTCATTTATAAGCTAATAACTATAATTTTATGTAGGTGCATATACCATATATCCAAGAAATTCACCAGTGTAAGTTTGCATATTATGACAGTGTGATTATTCAGAACTCTTATTTTTTTATATACAAACATATTCTGCAGTGCTTTATGGAGATTACGCATCAATCACATCTGCCCCTGCCCCAGTGGAGCGTATGCTCTAAGGCAGGGGTTCCCAGGACGTCGATCGCGGTCTACCAGTAGATCCCTTTAATGTTCCTGGTAGACCGCGATCATGTTGGGAGCAGGGCTGGATTTAAATCTATAAAACATATTCATGGATTCTGTCAGTGGGCTTGCTTTATGTGAGATGGAATTGGCCAAAGGTGCCATTTGTGTGTTTTGGGAGGACTTTCAGCACATCCAGATGATATTTTTCTGGCAAAATAAATATTTATTTTATTTTGTAAATAAATTTTTTTGTATTTAAAGACAAAGTGGAAGTACTTCAGAATCTTGTAGAATCAGGAAACGATTGGATAGTCGGCTTGTCATCTCTTGTAATTTTTAATCTATTGGTTGGACATCTATAAAGAAGGGTTTGAGCGGAGGTGATGCAGCTGCTGTGGAGACGAAGAGCACGATTTTGGTGTAGGTGTAGGATTGTTTTTTTTTAAGAAAAAGAGAGTCAGAAGGGAAAAAGTCGAGGTTCAAACAGTCATGGGGACAAAACAAACCATATTCATAAGTAGGTGACTCAAAAAAAAAACCTGTATATGAAGGTAGATCTCCTGATGGGGCCAGGTGTCGAGAGTAGATCCCAGGGTAACAAAGTCTGGGCACCCCTGCTCTAAGGTCTGTATCACCTTTATTGACAATCGTGATACAGAGCTTTTTGGGTGTTTCTGGATTTTGAGTACATGTGGAAAACTCACTCAGACACTGGGAGAGCATACAAACTCCTTGATTGGAACAGAGCCTAGGACTGGAATGCTGCACTGCAAGGCAGCAGTGCTAAACACTGCACCATCATGTTGCCTAATAGTTGTTGAACATTTTGTCCTCTTTGATTTCAGGAGCATTTCCTGGGGGGAGGGGGCTTTTAGTTTACCTAGGAAAACTATATATCATTTTTTTTTCAGGACAGCCTACACCTTCAACATTTGCTAGACTACTTCTTTAACAAGGCTATATATATAAACACATACATCAGAAACATAATTGATTTTATACAAAAGTACAACTGGAAAGTACCATGTCTCCTGAAAGTGTCAATTCCATTTTGTGGAGATCTCCCAGCACTACACTACCAAATTTTAAGGAAATTCTCCAGAAATCTGCATACTTCTCATTTCAAGGCCACTAGGAAACCATAATTTTCAAAAACCAAAATGCATATATATGTTTTTTAACTCCCAAGTTGCAATGCTTTCCTAAAGTTATCTGTTTTATAAAAATGTCTTAAATTCTTGAAAAATCACATTAAGGCTTTCAGTTTACAGCATCTTAACTCCTATGGGTCATTTGGCTCTTAAAGTTACCAGGGGAGTTTTTTTTTACCCCTGGTAATTTGTGGGGAACTGCCACCTGAGGCAAGGTTCTCACCTTACCTCATGGCTCTACTGAACAGATTGATGCTCTATGTGCATACAGAAGTAAGTAGCCCTCCCCCCCCCGACTCAAAAAACCCCATATGCTCTGACATTTCTGACATTTCAGCTACTGCAAAATGTAACACATACACATTTACTGTATTTCAAATCCAGAAAACCATATATTTTCCATATTCTCTCTAATACAAAATACAGTGCTTAGCCAATGAGGTGAGTTGAGAAAGTCGCCTCAGACGGCAACACCCCACTAGGTACCAGGGGCGGCAAAAATGCCGCTCCTGGTACTTTAAGAGTATTTCCGTTTTTCAAACCATAAATTCCGCTCTTCTATCGCAGAGAGCGCAATTATGCTCCCTGTGCTAGTGTTCTGGCCCTCTCCGCCACCCTCTGGCATGAAAAAGGTGAGCACACGGGGGAGGGGGGCGGCAGCAACAGCAAGCTGCCTCAGGCGGCGGAGGGGCCAGGATCTGACCACAAAGCATTCTTGAATTTGGTTTTGATAAAATTACTGAAAATACTTTCAACACCAAGATAAAACATAATTTAAAACTTAATGCCAAGGCTCTACTTAACAGTTTGATGGCCATTGTGCAAATGTTTACCTAAGTATGTGGCTTTTAGAGGCTCCAAAATGAAAATTTCCCATACATTCTATAATTTCTGTCAATTCAGCATTTGAATGATCAACACATTTACTGATTTTTTTGGGTAAGGCAACAAAAAGTAGGCTTACCCATGAAAGCAATACATTTTTGGAAAATACACCTTCTCTTAAATCCCACATGGGTAACTATTTCTTTCTACTGGTATCAAACCACAAAACCTTCCTAAAATTAGCGATTTTGATAACATTTCTAAAATCACTTCAAAGCTTCTACTTTGCAGCATCTTTTCTCTTACATTCCATTAGGGTGAGTCCACACGAGCAGATTCGGGGAGATTAGTCGCCCCAGTGACAAATCGCCTCTTCTTCGGAGCGACAATCTCTCTGAACTGCCTTCCCCCGCCCTCTGCCGGCTAAAATGAAAACCGCCTGCGGCAATGCACACTCGGCACTTCGTTTTCTGAAATCGCCCGAAGTCGTACAAAGGTTACAGTTTATTGTGAATTAAAAAATTTATATATATATATCAATTGGACTGGTATAAATCTATATATTTTCTGTATTTCTTTTTTTTACAGAGGAACATGCATAGGAGAGTACCTACTCAATTTTTTTATTGCATTTTAAAATGGTATATGTCTTCATAGGTTCAACCTTTGACAGATCACTTGTCTGTTTGTCTAGACTCTCAAGGAAGGCAAACAAAACCTTGAGGCAGCTGTTTCCAATTGCCTTTGAAGAGCTAAATCATGTTCTCCCCAGATTCCAAAACATGCAGCACATTTTTTTCTATGGATTAACATCCAGCCTTTACATTTGCAAAGTGTATTCAGTCTGTTCTTGACAAAACCTGGTGTTAAATTTTCACATGAAATATATTTTCCATATTGATTTCTGTGCCGCAAAAATACTATGTACAATAGGGGCACACGAAAATGAAAGTGTAGGATAAGGGTTCCACTGTGAACTTAGGAATTATATTTATCATTCAGACATCACTGGGTCATCACACCTATGGTCATCCTTAGCTTTTATTCTAAAAAAAATAATTTTGAAAAGTTTTAAATAATTTCCGTTGTTTCGTATTGTGGCGTATTGCAACTGGTGACATATTTGTAATGGAGATTCATTCTAGACTGCATAATCTGTGTTGAACTGACTTAAATAATAGTCATTTATGGTCAAAGTATGAATCTAAGTTGTTCTATAACTTTCTGGAGTTGTTACAAGAGTGATATAGTATTTCTATATTCTTCTATTCAACTATAACTAGTTGTTTCTCCTATATATTATGAAAAAAAAACATTGTTGTAATTTTAAGATTTCCAAAGAAAGACCTTTATATTAAATATAGTCAGTAGTAATATTTTTTGGTGATTTCTCCTATCCAGAAGGGTTTTGTTTAAGAATCATCAAGGCGTTTGTACCCTAAGGAAAAATGTTAATATGACTTACCCTTCCTTTCACCTGCACTGATCCCAAATAGCCTTGGGACAGATCTAAAGAGCGTTCACATAAAATCTCAAGGTTTCAAGCAAGTAAAGATAATTACTCAGTTTATGCTTTTAAAAACATACCCTTAAAAATCAAAATATGTTGATAACTTTCTAAATAAGTGCTCCTACATCTGACTTTCATTACATTTAATTTAATATAATATGGCATAGATTAACAATAATCAAAACAGAGCAGTTTCTATTTCACAAATATTGCAAAGAAACCCTTGGAGTGGTTATTATTTCCATAGCTAGTAAAGGGAAAACAGTTGTCTATGAGCAATGCTTTGTAAATCCACATAAAATCCGGTAATCCATAAGGAATGCAAGTTTTCCCATTGGAAATCAGTGCAAAAATGCATACTGTAAAGATGAGTGGTTTGGACTGTATAAGCTTGTCTTCATCTGTGTAGAAAATGCATATGGAGAAAAGCCGATGAACAGCCCTGTGGCCCACTAGCCTTAGAATTATAAGTAAGTTAATACATTAGCATCAACTATTATCACTTTGCTGCCATGAATGATAAAACTAGTAAAAGAAGTGTAACTTACATAGATAAACAGAACCTGTGTGCTGATCATCTGAGAATTTACTATTACAGACTGTAGTCGTCAATCTGTTACTTGCCTTGCCTTAAAGGACAGTAACACCAAAAAAATTAAAGTGTTTTAAAGCAACGACAATATAATGTACTGTTGGTAAAATTGGTGTATTTGCTTCAGAAACACAAATATAGTTTTTAAAAACAAGCTGTTGTGTAGCCTTGAGGGCAGCCATTCAAGCAGAGCATACACAGTAGATACAGTGGCGTAACTAGACTCCTAAGGGCCCTGGTACAGACATTTACAACTGGGCCCCTTTACAACTGGCCCCCCACCCACCCCCACGCAACCCCTGCACATTGGGCTGGAATACAGCATCTTTGAGTGTGAGCTCCTCATACCGCTGCCATATCTATATTGGTGGTGGAATTGGTCAACTAAGCAATGTTTGGGGCCATAAAGTGGATTAGTTGTGGGGCCCAGTAACATCTAGTTCCGCCATAATCTGCCAGCACAGGTAAATGTAGATATTACACTGGTTTCAAACCCAAGCAGCAGATACAGTGACTGGATATATTTAAGCATGAGTGAGGGTGATCTCTTAAACTACAGCCTTATTATAGATGTTCATCAACTACGCCACTAGGTAATGGGAACTGTGGTCAAACAACCTATACATTATTGGATTTCAGTTTTCACCTTTCTGCACAACACAGTTTTTAGCACCATCTCCCTCCGCACACGTGACCGCAATTTCAGCACTGAGTTAACCCCACGTAAACTCTTTCCTCTTCTCCAGTTATAAAAATGGAGATTGCTCAGGTGCAATCGGCGCATCAAACGTCTCGACGTCACATTCCGTGGCCCAACCCTTACTCCTCCTCAAAACTCCACCCCTTCTGAAGAAGTACAAATTCTGGCTGGTGTTACCTGAGTGTTTTAACCACTTAGCAGAGCAGGACTGAAGTGGGAAACCAGCCAGCGCCATAAGAAACACCCAGGAAATCGGTAGTTAGCTAATCTCTTCCGGCCCAGGCACAGAATGCGGCGTGATCTCCGGCATCGGACGGACCCGAGGGGGAGCGGGCCCTGGAGAAATTGCACCCACTGCTCCCCCAGTAGTTACTAGACAGTTCTGAAGAATCCAGTTGTACACTAGAGAGCTTATCTTTTATTTGCTGTGTATCCTTTGCCTTTTCTCCCTTTTCAGCTTTGAATGGCTTTCCCCATGGCTACACAGCAGCCTGTTTATATAAACTATTGTAGAGTTTCGGAAGCAAACACACCAGTATTACCAGTGCAGCATAAACAGGGCTGCTCCTGCCGTGAGGCAAGGTGAGACGTTTCCTTCCTCCTCACGCACTTCCCACCCCATACACCACCTTAACCTGAGACCAAGACTGAAACATTTAAGCTGTATTGAAATTGTATTTGTTATACTAGCCCAAGCTGTTATGTATATCTTTCTTTCTAGATGTATCATTATTCAACCACATATAAAAACCTCAATTACCGAAAGGCAAATGTGTTATAAATGTATACTGGAAAGTTGCTTCCAATTTTTACTGAAATGGAAAAAATGTGCCAGAATATGTTATAAATATGATCACCAGGATGGGTTTATGCAAGAGAGAACTTGTCATACACATTTTGTCGTTTTTTAAGAAATCAGAGTGTACCACACAGCAGCTAAATTAGCAAACTACGGGTTATAGGCCTGGGGCCAACTATTTGTACTTGGATAGAAATCTGGCTGACAAAGAATTGTGATTAATGGGGTATTTTCTACATGGAGCAGCACTGTAATGGAAGTACCACAGGCTTATGTCCTTATGTTACTTCTTATAAAATATATTCCTTAATGACATGGATTTGGCATAGAAAGTAGTATCTTTTTCGTAACAATATACAATTATGCAAATGATATCCATTTAGGATATTTCAACCCTTTAGTTACACTTAAAGAACAAAAATGAGAGCGGTATATAGGGGTGAAATCAAGTGAAAGAAAGTCTGACACAAGTGCAGTTCATTGGAGCAGACAAGAACAAGTATTGGAAACAAGGGAAAGTTGTGCTCACCACTATTTTTTAAAAACTATTAGGCGGGGGTGCAATGAGGCTGTGACCACAAAATACATATAGTCAAATACAAGAGTCCTCTGCACTCAACCCATTATCAATATATTTAAGACAGCGACATTTTGTGCATACTGCTACTAAAAAATGCCTTACCCTTTAAACAAAACAGGGATTGTTTGTCCATATATTGCAATATATTTAAGCTGGCCAACTACGTCAAAGTCATCCCATATCTGGCCAGTCCTATGCTCAATTTCATCTGATTCATTAAGAATTCTATTGCTTCATTATACATTTTACAAAGGGACATGGTTTTACCTGCAACTTAACTTGCTGCTTTCAAAGTAAACCTCCATACTTGGCTGCCCTTTTATTAGACACCAGTGGGATCACCTGACTATAGTTGGAGAGGGTGGGAGCTACAACATGGAGCTGGTCACTGCTCCTGTTGTGAGGCTGTGACCACAAAATACATATAGTCAAATACAAGAGTCCTCTGCACTCAACCCATTATCAATATATTTAAGACAGCGACATTTTGTGCATACTGCTACTAAAAAATGCCTTACCCTTTAAACAAAACAGGGATTGTTTGTCCATATATTGCAATATATTTAAGCTGGCCAACTACGTCTACGTAAAATGTATAATGAAGCAATAGAATTCTTAATGAATCAGATGAAATTGAGCATAGGACTTGCCAGCTTAAATATATTACAAGAACAAGTATTGGAGCATTCTGCTCTCGATATTCTGATGAAAAGTCAGGGCAGAAAGGATACAGAACGCTCACAGGTTATACTACAGGTATGGGACCTGTTATCTAGAATGCTCGTGGGCCATTAAATAAACCCAATAGGCTGGTTCTGCTCCTAATAAGGAATAATTATATCTTAGTTTGGATCAAGTATGAGCTACTGTAAAACAGTAGCTCATACTTGATCCAAACTAAGATATAATTATTCCTTATTAGGAGCAGAACCAGCCTATTGGGTTTATTTACAGAGATAAAGAAAATCAATTTTAAAAATCTCGATTATTTGATTATAATGGAGTCTATGGTTGATGGCCTTTCTGTAATTAGGTGCTTTCTGGATAACGCATTTCCGTATAACGGATCCCATAGCTGTATTTGGCAGTTTTTTCAGACTGTTCTTCATAAGATGCTGTATAAAGTAGTATACTTAGCCTTGTAAATCAAATACTGTTAATAAACGGATTGATTTTAATATAGCATTACATTAACCAGTGCCACAATTAATTTCCATGCCTGAGGCAGCAGCCCAGATGCCACGCCCCTCTCTCGCTCCGTGCTTAAAAAAAATCAGCATCGGAGCGGGTCAAATGGGAGCAGCATCGCTAGTGCATTGAGAGCAATGGCTCTCTGTGCTCTAGCGGAGCAGAATTTCCGGGTTAAAACCCGGAAGTTCGGCTCTTAAAAGTTACAAGAGGCGGCTTTTTGCAGCCCCTTGTAACTGGCCGCTCTCTGCTGCCTGAGGCACGGTTCTCACCTTGCCTCATGGCAGGAGCGGCCGTGGATATTGGGTAGCTTGAATGTATACACGAAAATCTTGCTATGTCTCTAACCTTCCAATGAGTTAAGGAGCCCAAGATTGGGCTGCCAAAGAAAATTAATCAGCTCACACCATTCAACAAGGCAGCAATCATACTGGTAGTGCTATAGACGAAGATATTGTAGGATATTTAACAGATAATACAGTATATCAGCTCTTTATATGCAGCAGATATAAGATTCATACACCAGCTTGTCTCTAGCCATCACACATGGTGAGTTATGTAATAAAAGGCAACATGTTTTCCCAGGAGCAGTAAAGCTGGCCATAGACGCAAAGATCTCATCGTACGAATCGAGAATTCGTACGATTTTCGGAACATGTGTGGAGAGTCCCGACGTTTTTCGTCTGGCGGAGATCGGTCGTTTGTAGAGATGTCGCGAACTGTTCGCCGGCGAACTTGTTCGCGCGAACATCGGGTGTTCGCGCTCGCCGGAAGTTCGCGAACGTCGCGCGACGTTCGCCATTTTGGGTTCGCCATTGTTGGCGCTTTTTTTTGCCCTCTCACCCCAGACCAGCAGGTACATGGCAGCCAATCAGGAAGCTCTCCCCTGGACCACTCCCCTTCCCTATAAAAACCGAAGCCCTGCAGCGTTTTTTCACTCTGCCTGTGTGTGCTGAAGAGATAGTGTAGGGAGAGAGCTGCTGCCTGTTAGTGATTTCAGGGACAGTTGAAAGTTTGCTGGCTAGTAATCGTTTTGATACTGCTCTGTTATTGGAGGGACAGAAGTCTGCAGGGGTTTGAGGGACATTTAAGCTTAGGTAGCTTTGCTGGCTAGTAATCTACCTTCTACTGCAGTGCTCTGTATGTAGCTGCAGTGGGCAGCTGTCCTGCTTCTGATCTCATCTGCTGACTGCTGCAATAACAGTAGTCCTTGTAAGGACTGCTTTTATTTATTTTTTTGTTGTTTTACTACTACTACTACTACTACTACTATAAGAGCCCAGTGCTATTAGTCTAGCAGTGTTGGGGAGTGGGACTGGTGTGCTAATCTGCTGCTCCTAGTAGTTCAGCAGCACCAACTTTAATTTTTTTTTTAATATTCATTTTTTTTTATTTTACTTTTTTTATTTTACTACCGCTGTAGTAGTGTATAAGTTGACCTTTTAGGCATTATTTGCCCTGTAGGCATTATTTGCACACTGTTTTCTTCAACCCGCCATCGAGCTGTGTGACCTTGTTCACATTCTGTCTAAATATCCATAATATTACCGTCTCCAGAAAAAACACCGGAGTCACTTTTTTCAAGCAGCCATAATATATTTTACGTAATCCGTATCCACCGCTGTAGTAGTGTATACGTTGGCCTTGTAGGCATTATTTGCACACTGTTTTCTTCAACCCGCCATCGAGCTGTGTGACCTTGTTCCCATTCTGTCTAAATATCCATAATATTACCGTCTCCAGAAAAAACACCGGAGTCACTTTTTTCAAGCAGCATTCATATATTTTACGTAATCCGTATCCACCGCTGTAGTAGTGTATACGTTGGCCTTGTAGGCATTATTTGCACACTGTTTTCTTCAACCCGCCATCGAGCTGTGTGACCTTGTTCCCATTCTGTCTAAATATCCATAATATTACCGTCTCCAGAAAAAACACCGGAGTCACTTTTTTCAAGCAGCATTCATATATTTTACGTAATCCGTATCCACCGCTGTAGTAGTGTATACGTTGGCCTTGTAGGCATTATTTGCACACTGTTTTCTTCAACCCGCCATCGAGCTGTGTGACCTTGTTCCCATTCTGTCTAAATATCCATAATATTACCGTCTCCAGAAAAAACACCGGAGTCACTTTTTTCAAGCAGCATTCATATATTTTACGTAATCCGTATCCACCGCTGTAGTAGTGTATACGTTGGCCTTGTAGGCATTATTTGCACAGTGTTTTCTTCAACCCGCCATCGAGCTGTGTGAGCTTGTTCACATTTTGTCTAAATATTGATAATATTATCGTCTCTAGAAAAACCACTTGAGTTACTTTTTTCAAGCAGCATTCATATATTTTACGTAATCCGTATCCACCGCTGTAGTAGTGTATACGTTGACCTTGTAGGCATTATTTGCACACTGTTTTCTTCAACCCGCCATCGAGCTGTGTGAGCTTGTTCACATTTTGTCTAAATATTGATAATATTATCGTCTCTAGAAAAACCACTTGAGTTACTTTTTTCAAGCAGCATTCATATATTTTACGTAATCCGTATCCACCGCTGTAGTAGTGTATACGTTGACCTTGTAGGCATTATTTGCACACTGTTTTCTTCAACCCGCCATCGAGCTGTGTGAGCTTGTTCACATTTTGTCTAAATATTGATAATATTATCGTCTCTAGAAAAACCACTTGAGTTACTTTTTTTCAAGCAGCATTCATATATTTTACGTAATCCGTATCCACCGCTGTAGTAGTGTATACGTTGACCTTGTAGGCATTATTTGCACAGTGTTTTCTTCAACCCGCCATCGAGCTGTGTGAGCTTGTTCACATTTTGTCTAAATATTGATAATATTATCGTCTCTAGAAAAACCACTTGAGTTACTTTTTTTCAAGCAGCATTCATATATTTTACGTAATCCGTATCCACCGCTGTAGTAGTGTATACGTTGACCTTGTAGGCATTATTTGCACACTGTTTTCTTCAACCCGCCATCGAGCTGTGTGAGCTTGTTCACATTTTGTCTAAATATTGATAATATTATCGTCTCTAGAAAAACCACTTGAGTTACTTTTTTTCAAGCAGCATTCATATATTTTACGTAATCCGTATCCACCGCTGTAGTAGTGTATACGTTGACCTTGTAGGCATTATTTGCACAGTGTTTTCTTCAACCCGCCATCGAGCTGTGTGAGCTTGTTCACATTTTGTCTAAATATTGATAATATTATCGTCTCTAGAAAAACCACTTGAGTTACTTTTTTCAAGCAGCATTCATATATTTTACGTAATCCGTATCCACCGCTGTAGTAGTGTATACGTTGACCTTGTAGGCATTATTTGCACACTGTTTTCTTCAACCCGCCATCGAGCTGTGTGAGCTTGTTCACATTTTGTCTAAATATTGATAATATTATCGTCTCTAGAAAAACCACTTGAGTTACTTTTTTTCAAGCAGCATTCATATATTTTACGTAATCCGTATCCACCGCTGTAGTAGTGTATACGTTGACCTTGTAGGCATTATTTGCACAGTGTTTTCTTCAACCCGCCATCGAGCTGTGTGAGCTTGTTCACATTTTGTCTAAATATTGATAATATTATCGTCTCTAGAAAAACCACTTGAGTTACTTTTTTTCAAGCAGCATTCATATATTTTACGTAATCCGTATCCACCGCTGTAGTAGTGTATACGTTGACCTTGTAGGCATTATTTGCACACTGTTTTCTTCAACCCGCCATCGAGCTGTGTGAGCTTGTTCACATTTTGTCTAAATATTGATAATATTATCGTCTCTAGAAAAACCACTTGAGTTACTTTTTTTCAAGCAGCATTCATATATTTTACGTAATCCGTATCCACCGCTGTAGTAGTGTATACGTTGACCTTGTAGGCATTATTTGCACACTGTTTTCTTCAACCCGCCATCGAGCTGTGTGACCTTGTTCACATTTTGTCTAAATATTGATAATATTATCGTCTCTAGAAAAACCACTTGAGTTACTTTTTTTCAAGCAGCATTCATATATTTTACGTAATCCGTATCCACCGCTGTAGTAGTGTATACGTTGACTTTGTAGGCATTATTTGCACAGTGTTTTCTTCAACCCGCCATCTAGCTGTGTGTATTATCGTTTCCAGAAAAACCAACTGAGTTTTTGTTGTTGTTGTTGTTTTTTTAAAAATAATGCCAGGCAAAGGCAGGCCGCCACGCAGAGGCCGTGCTAGGGCCGTGCTGCTATGCAATCCTGTGGCCCTAGCAAATTTCCCAGTTTTAAAAAGCCAATGACCCTGAACTCCCAAAATGCTGAAGAGGTAGTTGACTGGCTTACACAGCACACCCCATCCTCTACCGTTTCTAACTTTACCACAACATCCTCCTCATCCTCCACTGCTATGGCCACCCCACGTAACACTTCCTCCACCACCGGTGCCCCTTCTTCACTGGGGTCAGAGGAGTTATTTTCCAATGAGTTTCTTGAACTGAGTAATGCGCAACCATTATTGCCAGAAGAAGATGAAGGAGATGAGGACCTTACACCAGATTTAATTCTGGCAGAGAACACGATAGAGATGGACATAATGAGTGATGAGGAGGAGGTCCCCGCTGCTGCTTCCTTCTGTGATGTGTCAGAAGAAATTGATGCATCTGAGGAGAATGATGATGAGGAGATTGATGTTTTGTGGGTGCCTAGTAGAAGAGAGCAAGAGGAGGGTAGTTCAGATGGAGAGACGGAGAGTCAGAGAGGCAGTAGGAGAATAAGACTTAGAAGAAGCAGGGAGGACAGCCCGCAGGGATCAGCAGGGCAACAACATGTATCGGCACCTGTGTTCAGCCGGCCAACGCACCCGCCATTGCCGCCAATACCGCCAACTCCGCCAACTTCTACTGTTACCGCCAGATCGCACACTTCCAAAAAGTCAGCAGTGTGGGATTTTTTTAATGTGTGTGCCTCTGACAAAAGCATTGTAATTTGCAATGAGTGCAGTCAGAAACTGAGCCTTGGTAAGCCCAACAGCCACATAGGTACAACTTCTATGCGAAGGCACATGAGCGGCAAGCACAAAGCACTTTGGGAGCAACACCTCAAAGGCAACAGGCAAACTAAAAGCCACACTCCTTCTGGTCCAGCATCTTACTGCTCTACCTCTGCTCTCCTTGACCCGTCTGAACCACCCTCCACTCCGCCTTCCACCTTGACCACCTGTTCCCATTCCCAGTCATCTGCCACCAGCCAAGTTTCTGTGAAGGCCATGTTTGAGCGTAAGAAGCCAATGTCTGACTGTCACCCCCTTGCCCGGCGTCTGACAGCTGGCTTGTCTGCACTCTTAGCCCGCCAGCTTTTACCATACCAGCTGGTGGACTCTGAGGCCTTCCGCAAATTTGTAGCAATTGGGACACCGCAGTGGAAGGTACCCAGCCGCAATTTTTTTCTAAAAAGGGAATACCACACCTGTACCAACATGTGCAGAGCCAAGTTACCGCATCTCTGTCACTTAGTGTTGGGCCAAAGGTCCATATGACTACTGACGCATGGTCCTCCAAGCATGGTCAGGGCAGGTATGTCACCTACACTGCCCACTGGGTGAACTTGGTAATGGCTGGGAAGCAGGGAATGGGTAGCTCAACAACAACAGTGGAGTTGGTGTCACCGCCACGGATTGCACGCGGTTCTGCCACCACCTCTACTCCTCCATCGCTCTCTACCTCGTCTTCTTCTTCTTCTTACTCTGCTGCTGGGTCCTCCTTCTCCTCCTCCACACCTGTGCACCCCAGCTCCCCCTAGGCTATTCGACGTGCCAGGTACGCCGTTGTCACGCTGTCTTGGGGATGACGTGCCTGGAAAGCAAAAACCATACCGGATCTGTACTCCTGTCATCTCTGCAGTCACAGGCCGATCGGTGGCTGACCCCACACCAACTGCAGATCGGAAAAGTGGTGTGTGACAATGGAAGCAATCTGTTGGCAGCGTTGAGACTAGGCAATTTAACACATGTGCCCTGCATGGCACATGTGTTAAATTTAATAGTCCAACGTTTTGTCTCCAAGTACCCAGGATTCCAGGACGTTCTCACCCAGTCCAGAAAGGTGTCGGCCCATTTCAGACGTTCCTACACAGCCATGGCACGCCTTGCTGACATTCAGCAGCGCTACAACATGCCAGTCAGGCGTTTGATTTCTGACAGCCAGACTCGCTGGAATTCAACGCTCCTTATGTTGGAACGTCTGCTGCAACAACAAAGGGCCGTCAACGAGTACCTTTTTGAACTGGGTGGTAGGACTGGATCTGCACAGCTGGGGATTTTTTTCCCCCGTTACTGGGTGCTTATGCGCGATGCCTGCAGGCTCATGCGACCTTTTGAAGAGGTGACAAATATGGTCAGTCGCACCGAAGGCACCATCAGCGACCTAATACCCTTCGCTTTCTTCCTGGAGCGTGCCGTGCGACGAGTGACAGATGAGGCTGTAGACCAGCGTGACGAGGAGCTGGAAGCGCACGATTTCTGGTCGGAATCACCAGAACGAACCCAGGCACCTGCTGCAACGCAGGGAGAGGTGCCAGAAGTGGAGTCAGAGGAGGAAGGTGGCTTTGTGGAGGAGGAGGAGGAGGACCAACAGGAGCAGGCTTCCCAGGGGGCTAGTGGTGACCTTTTGGGGACCCCTGGTCTTGTACGTGGCTGGGGGAGGAGACCGTGGATGATGCAGTCCTTGATAATGAGGAAGCGGAGATGGATAGCTCTGCATCCAACCTTGTGAGAATGGGGTCTTTCATGCTGTCATGCCTGTTGAAGGACCCCCGTATCAAGAGGCTTAAGGAGAAGGACCTGTACTGGGTCGCAACGCTACTAGACCCTCGGTACAAGCATAAAGTGTCAGAAATGTTACCAACATACCACAAGTCCGAAAAGATGCGGCATTTACAAACCAGCCTGCAAAACATGTTGTACAATGCTTTTAAGGGTGATGTCACTTCAGGAACTCATCAACATTCCAGGGGCAGAGGTGCCAGTAATCCTGCCACGAGCACACCTGCAAGGACAAAGCCCTTTGGCCAGTCTGTAACGTCAGACATGCAAATGTTTTTCTGTCCAAGGCAGCGCCACAACCCTTCTGGATCCACCCTCAAAGAACGCCTCGACCGGCAGGTAGCGGACTACCTGGCATTAACTGCAGATATCGACACTCTGAGGAGCGATGAACCCCTGGACTACTGGGTGCGCAGGCTTGATCTGTGGCCAGAGCTGTCACAATTTGCCATGAACCTCTTGTCTTGCCCAGCCTCAAGTGTGCTCTCAGAAAGGACCTTCAGTGCAGCAGGAGGGATTGTAACTGAGAAGAGAACTCGCCTAGGTCACAAAAGTGTCGATTACCTGACCTTTATTAAAATGAATGAGGGGTGGATCTCGGAGGGTTACTGCACGCCGGAAGACTTGTTCTGACTTCTATGCAGCTGTCCTTCTCTTCAAGCCTCATGACTCCACACACAGCTGTCCTTTAGCGTCCTCCTCCTCCCTCCGCCACCGTTACAAACTAGGGTGCAAACCCTACTGGTTTAATTTTTTCTGGCCTCTGTGCTTCAGTGGCTGCAACCAAAAAAACTGGGCAAACAATGTCTACAAGGTCAACGTATGGCAAAAAATGACTATTTTCAGCATTTATATGGCATATTTTTTCTGGCAACTGTGCTTCAGTGGCTGCGTCCAAAAAAATGCATATTTTCTGCATTTATATGGCATAATTTTCTGGCAACTGTGCTTCAGTGGCTGCGACCAAAAAATGCATATTTTCTGCATTTATATGGCATAATTTTTCTGGCCTCTGTGCTTCAGTGGCTGCCAACCAAAAAAATTTATATTTTCAGCATTTATATGGCATAATTTTTCTGGCCTCTGTGCTTCAGTGGCTGCAACCAAAAAAATTTATATTTCAGCATTTATATGGCATAATTTTTCTGGCAACTGTGCTTCAGTGGCTGCGACCAAAAAAATTACTATTTTCAGCATTTATATGGCATATTTTTTCTGGCCTCTGTGCTTCAGTGGCTGCGGCCAAAAAAACTGGGCAAACAATGCCTACAAGGTCAACGACGTTGACCTTGTAGGCATTGTTTGCCCAGTTTTTTTTGGCCGCAGCCACTGAAGCACAGAGGCCAGAAAAAATATGCCATATAAATGCTGAAAATAGTAATTTTTTGCCATACGTTGACTCAACGTATATGGCAAAAAATGACTATTTTCAGCATTTATATGGCATATTTTTCTGGCAACTGTGCTTCAGTGGCTGCGACCAAAAAAATGCATATTTTCTGCATTTATATGGCATAATTTTTCTGGCCTCTGTGCTTCAGTGGCTGCAACCAAAAAAATTTATATTTTCAGCATTTATATGGCATAATTTTTCTGGCAACTGTGCTTCAGTGGCTGCGACCAAAAAAATGCATATTTTCTGCATTTATATGGCATAATTTTTCTGGCCTCTGTGCTTCAGTGGCTGCAACCAAAAAAATTTATATTTTCAGCATTTATATGGCATAATTTTTCTGGCAACTGTGCTTCAGTGGCTGCGTCCAAAAAAAACTGGGCAAACAATGTCTACAAGGTCAACGTATGGCGAAAAAATTACTATTTTCAGCATTTATATGGCATATTTTTTCTGGCAACTGTGCTTCAGTGGCTGCGTCCAAAAAAACTGGGCAAACAATGCCTACAAGGTCAACGTATGGCAGTTGTTTAAAGAGAACAGTAGATTACTAGCCAGCAAAGCTACCTAAGCTAAAATGTCCCTCAAATCCCTGCAGACTTCTGTCCCTCCAATACAGAGCAGTATCAAGCAGATTACTAGCCAGCAAGCTTACTATCATCTGTCCCTGAAATCACTAACAGCTCTCCCCCTACACTATCTCTTCCAAGCACACACAGGCAGATTTTTCAGATACATTTTTGCCCTTGATCCCCCTCTGGCATGCCACTGTCCAGGTCGTTGCACCCTTTAAACAACTTTAAAATCATTTTTCTGGCCAGAAATGTCTTTTCTAGATGTTAAAGTTCGCCTTCCCATTGAAGTCTATGGGGTTCGCGAACCGTTCGCGAACCGCTCGCATTTTTGCGCAAGTTCGCGAATATGTTCGCGAACTTTTTTTCCGACGTTCGCTACATCCCTAGTCGTTTGGTCGATCGGACAGGTTAGAAAATTTCTGTCGGCTGCCGATAATATCTCTGCGTGTATTGCCGATCGTACGATTTTCAGTGGGAGACTGTCACTAGCTTTGTCTATCGTACGATTGCTGTCAGGGGCAGAACATCGGCTGATCTGTTCTTTACTACTTTATTTGGTTGGAATGGTAAGACTTTGATCTGAATGGTTAGTGGAGGGTCGGGAGATGGGAAAGTCCGATCGTACATTGATTCATACTTTGCGTCTGTGGCCAGCTTTAGCCATACAAAGGTATAATTTACTGGTCAGTTGTGTAAAAGCACATCTTTTACAGAGGTTGCTATGGTTTACTGCTACCGGGCAAACGTAGTGCCTTTTATTACATATGGGAGATTATTTCAAGAACCAGGGGAAACTGTGCAGAGAAAGGGCAGATTGCTACTAGTGAGGAGAGAATAGTCAGTTTTAATAGATCTTTGTCAAAAATTTGACACGTGGGTTGTTTCCCTTTGTGTGCCAAAACAAACAAGTGCAACAGAAAAAAGATGCAACAAATGCATACATCATTTTATGCTTCCCCTCTCCTTCACATCAACCAAAGGCATCTGAGCCATCCCACTGTCTATATAAGGGCATATACATAAATATATGATCTATTAATTTTATTGTGGGATACAAAGCACCCATATATTGTCTGTTGCTGTCAGATTTATTTTTAGCTGTGCCTGTGTTTGTAAGCTAGTAGTGATATATAAACTATAGCTGGTATTTTTGGTTAAACAGCAACAGTTACTAAGGGGCAGATTTATCAAGGGTTGAATGTCGAATTCATGGAAGTTATTTTAAACTCCCATGAACTCGAAATTTGACCAACTGCAAATTATTTAAAATAATTAAATTTTTTGTAGTCGGATGAATAGGATTGACCCGCAAACTTGAATCAAATTAGAATTCAATTCGAGTTTTTTCAGAAAAAAACTGGATTTTCAGCAAGGCAGCAAACAACTCTAAATTGATCCCAGAAACTCCCCCATAGGCTAAAACAGCAATTCAGCAGGTTTAAGGTAGCAAATACTCAAATTCGATTTCTTAAAGGGCCAGTGTATGATACATTTCGATAATCTAATTTGAATTTTTAAAAAAACTCTAATCGAATTTTAACAATGCCCTAGTCGAATTTGACAGTTTGGGCCACAAAAAAATTTGAAAATTAGAATTTTAATTTCGACCCTTGATAAATCTGCCCCTAAGTGTAGCAGTAGATACCATTTTCCCACAGTTTTGCAGATTTTTCAGCAAAATGGGATAGATTTGATCGTCACTAATTGCGATCTATTGCAACAACATTTAAATATTTCGGTAAAAGAGAAGGAAAGGTTAAAACCAAGTATGCTTTATCAAAAAGGTCTATATAAATACACATGCAAACCCTCAAAGTAATGCTGCTCTGAGTCCTCTGTCAAAGGAAACACAGCATTTCTTTCCTTCTATTGTGTATACATGGACTTCTGCATCAGACTTCCTTCTTTCACCTTAAACTTCCAGGGCACAGCATGATCATGCTCAGGTTCCTCCTCTCTCCTTCCCTCCCCCCTCCCTGCTGTAATCTGAGCCCAGAGCTATGAGTGAGCAGAAAGTGATGTCATACCAAGCTAATATGGCAGCTGCTATCCTAAACAACCAAAATCCAAATAGATCACATCCATTGTCCAGCATCTTACTTACCTCATCATAAAAATCAATCAAATTTGTCTGACATGACCTATCCTTCATAAAGCCATGCTGATTGCTGCTAATAATGCCATTCACCAGGACAAAATTTTGAATGTGATCCCTTAACAAGCCTTCAAATTATTTGCCCACCACAGATGTCAAACTAACTGGCCTATAATTGCCAGGCTGAGATTGTAATATTTCCAGGCTGAGAACATAAAATGCATTGTATCCTAAAAAGTCTCATCAGGGGCGTAACTACCGGGGGAGCAGAGGGTGCAACTGGGCCAGGGCCCGCACCCCTGCAGGTCCCCCCCGGCAGATCGCGCGCGCTGCAGCCGTCTGGAGTCCGCTGCAGACGCAGAGAAATATCACACGGACGAGGGTGGGTGCGGGCCCGGCTGCACAGCCCGCACCAGGGCCCGCCCCCACCTAGTTCCGTTACTGAGTCTCATTGCCAGTCCGGGCCTGGTCACACATGATGTTTATTGGCTTCAACCCACTTGCTTATGTCTCTGCAAAGAGGGAACTGTGTCAGCCTGGGTAAATAAACACGGAATGGGTTTCAGCACAAATGCATGTTTTCACTCCAAAATCTGCTCTGTGTGTATGTATCCAGGCCGACACTTTCAACGAAGAGGCAAAAGCAGTGAATTTCAGCAGATCAACTATTTCTCACTAGTGTGAGACTGTACGTGCAAGTGTGTGAGTTGATGCAACTGTGCTTGTAAGAAAAAATAAGGTTCCTGCCATTGCATCTGATGCACCGATTTACCTGCTACTATGTGTGTGCTCAATGCATTGATTTGCTTGCAAAGTGGATAAAGATGGCTACATTGGCCTAGAGCTATAACTGTTATATAATTTCCTACACAGCATCTCAGGCTATTTAAAGGAGAAGTAAACCCCCCCTACCATAAGCCCCCCCCCCCCCAGATTCCAGGCAGTGCTCCCCTCTCCATGATGTGCTTTAGGGTAAAAAAAAAAACTTTAAAAATTTTCACCCTTAAATGCAGAGAAGTGCAGCAGAGCTCCCGGTCGCCATCTTGTGGATGTTTGTGTAGTCTTCGGGTCTCAACGGTGATTTGTGCAGTTGAAGCCGATTCCTGACTTCGCCCAACTGCGTATGCACCGGCAGTCTTTGTGACGTCGAAGAGACATGATGACTACGTGAAGATCCGGAAGATGTTGGGAACTCCGCTGTGCTTCTCTACATTTAAGGGTCAGAATTTTTAAAAGGGATCAATGCCTGGAAGCTTGGGGTGGGGGTATGGTAGGGGAGGTTTAGTTCTCCTTTAACCCCACAACCATTTTAGCTGTCCATTAGTTCTTTCAGGTGCATTAACAATTTCAGCCCTAGATTTGTGTCTTTGACACAAACATATTTATGTAGATTTTGCTTGTGATGCATTTACCTACTAACTATTTTCTGTGGACACCCATGTATAGAGGCATATTTATCTGTCAATTCAGCAGAAGAGAACTTTAAAATGCATGCGTCAAGTAAAAGACTCTGTTGCAGCCTGCTTCCACCAGCGATCCCTAACTTGCATGTCTCAATAACGCAATTGATGGGGTCTGACCCCTACACATATGTCCCTCATGAATACAGCAATCCCAACTGGTAGTGTTTGTTCATGGGGCACATGCAGGTCCCTGTGCTCCAAAATGGACAATTGCTGCAATTCAGAAAAGTACAGAGACTTTTTTTGCACTTTGAACCCTGCTCTGCTCTTTGTAAATGCCTGCTCTCTACTGATTTGTGGGTATTGTTTGTATACATAATGCAATTTTCCCCAAAGTGAAGAAATGTGTATATGTGACAGTTTGAGGAAAGTGGGTTGAAAATGTTATCATACAGCTGAAAACATAAAGTATAGTATAAAGTTGACACCTTAAACAGATGTCATTAGATAAAAACATTGTTTTCCTAAGGTTTGAGTTATATGTGAACCTTTACTGGTGGCTGAAGAGTTCATTGATTCCCCTAATATTGCAGTACTACATATCTGAGGTGTCTGGAGCATGATTCTGCTTGTTGTCTGTACTGATCTGGACAATTTTATGATACTCCTGCTGCTGCCTGTCCTGAACTGGATTGCTTGTTTTTTGCTTGTGCATCCCTGACTTAAGAATGTAACACCTGCACGCCTGTTTCAGCCATACGGAAACTAGAATTTGTATGTTTATAATTATTCTTGCTGACAGTATAGTCATATTATACATGTTTGAGATTTTCAACTTTTCAGTATAATTTGTACTTTATTATTAAACAGTGGCAGCCCCGTGGGTACTAGAGGGCTGAACCAAAACTTTGATGACATAACATGAGTTTTTACCACTGTTTAGTATTTATAATATTTCCCACTATGCTACTTTATTCTGTTAGTTTCCCAATGATGTAGTTATTATTGTTTTAATAATGATAAAAATAACAATAATAATGATTATAAAATGCTAGGTCTTTCAAAAAGCGCATCTTTTATTTCTCTTCAATTCAGTCTTTTACAAACATAGTTAAAACAATGTTTATCAATAGAGTAAACTGGCCATTCCTAGCAGGCTGTGCCCTTAAATAGTAACCTGGATAGAAAAGGATAATCTATTTACCAGCATAGTTGACATAATCATGACTCGACTTGGTAGAAAAACATGTGAGATGTGGTCTATTCCTGTTAGCAATAGCATTGTACCAGTTATGAAAAATTAGAAAACTGCTGTTTTATTAAAGCTAGGGCTACATTAAGTAACAAGATTACAGCAAAACCTCTTTTAATGAAAACAATAAGTGCAATTTATCAGATTAATACGATTAATAACCATATTTTTCTAGCTGTACTCTTCTTTTATCCAATATCACACTTTATTTTCACATATTCAGAGTCAAGCAATTCTTTGTGCTATATTTAAATTATACTGTCATGGGAAAACATGTTTTTTCAAAACACACCAGTTAATAGTGCTGCTCCAGCAGAATTCTGCACTGAAATCCATTTTTCAAAAGAGCAAACAGATTTTTTTATATTTAATTTTGAAATCTGACATGGGGCTAGACATATTGTCAGTTTCCTAAAAGTCCCCAATCATGTGACTTGTGCTCTGATAAACTTCAGTCACTCGTTACTGCTGTACTGCAAGTTGGAGTGATATCACTCCCCTCCCTTTCCCCCGCAGCAGCCTAACAACAGAACAATGGGAAGGCAACCAGATAACAGCTCCCTAACACAAGATAAAAGCTCCCTGGTAGATCTAAGAACAGCACTCAATAGTAAAAGCTAAGTTCCACTGAGAGTGATTCAGTTACATTAAGTAGGAGAAATAACAGCCTGCCAGAAAATGGTTCCATCCTAAAGTGCTGGCACAAGTCACATGACTGGGGCAGCTGGGAAACTGACAATATGTCTAGCCCCATGTCAGATTTCAAAATTGAATATAAAAAAATCTGTTTGCTCTTTTGAGAAATGGATTTCAGTGCAGAATTCTGCTGGAGCACCACTATTAACTCATGTGTTTTCCCATTACAGTATCCCTTTAAAGATTGTTTAAGTTTTAGAAGGTGACCAGGATGATCTCAGATGAGCTCCAGGTTTGCTGTGAGTTAACATTGAATGTTGCTTCAGTATCTCATGGTATATATTGTATTTTTGTACGTGCATTGTATTGAAAGACAAAAAATACGTGTTTTTTTGTTATCTATATCTTTTATTTTATTGCACAAGCTTAAAAACACAGTGGTGTCCCAGTCAAGTGTCAATAGTTTAACTGGTACTTAGCATAGAGATCCCAGATGTCAAGAAAGAAGGCTTGAAAAATTGTTATTTGAAAGAACCAAAAAAAAAAGCCCTTTGCTGATAGCACATTATTCCATATACTGCTGCAAATTTTTTAATAAGAAAATTATAGTCTAAGGTGGAAAAAGTTTGAGATGCACTTGATAAAACTCCTGGCAATCAAATGAACTGTCTGTAGTTACATTTATTATTCTGCTTCATGGAGAGCTACACTGTACACTGGTATAGGGTTCCAGATGCAAAGAGAAGACGATGAAGGTGACAATGAAGTAATGTGGAGAGAGATGGAATGCAGTAGGTGAAATAATAGATTTTACAGAAGTAACAGTTGAAATATTTCGATACAAATAGCACAGTGTTTTGATTACCATCAGTTATGGTTCCGTGAAACCACATACCTTTAGCTTCACATATGGTGGTCATAAATTCTGTACCACAGTGATGAGCTCTAATAATAGTAAATACTGCAGCCAGCTGACTCTAACTTTGTGGTTGCTCTAAGTGTGTGAAAGCCCATACCTTTGGAATCTTGTTTATGTGTGTCTCCACTATTGCTTAGTTGCAGTAATTTTCACCTTCTAGTTCTCACTGTATATGGGACAGCAATTTAGTTATTAAATTGATTCCCAAACTGTGCCATTGCGCAGATTAGAATTTAGTTGTCCTCTCCTTACTTCTGTATGTCTTTTTAATTGAGTGGGCTTTTGGGAAAAGCTTTCAAACATCACTAGAACAAACTGCCCATCACTGAGATTTGATTATTGTAAATATTTTTATAGTGGGATATGGATTTTGGCAAACATGCACTCCCATGCTGTTAGGATATATGTATTTTAAAACATGTAGATAATAATAACCTTGATTGTTTCCTGCATATACTGTATATATCAGAAATCCAAAGCACCAGAATAAAATAATGCAGTGGGTGTGGTTCTACCTGTGATACAGCTTCAGGCTGTCTGTACAAGCTGTTTAGTAAACAGTTAACTGTTGTCAGAATGGAACTTATCCTAGTGTATGCATTTACTCAGTACCGAATATATTGTAATGGGGCAGACTGTTAACTTTAAAACATATAAGAGAAGGAAAACAGGAAGATAAGTTAAAGGAGAACTAAACAATAAAAATGAATATGGTTAAAATGCCAAATTTTACATACTGAACTTGTTGCACCAGCCTAAAGTTTCAGCTTGTCAATAGCAGCAATGATCCAGGACTTTAAACTTGTCACAGGGGTCACCATCTTAGAAAGTGTCTGCAACACTCACATGTTCAATGGGCTCTGAGCAGCTATTGAGAAGCTAAGCTTAGGGGCTGTAAATTATCATGCAGAAAATACATTTTGTCTGTAATATATATATAATAATATATAGTAAAATATATAATCTGATTCTACAGGGCTGATTGTTAAATTCTGATGCTGATTGCACTGGTTTCTGTGCTGCCGTGCTGTAATTATCTGTATTAATTAATAATATGTAATAATGTAACAATCAGCCCTATAGTGTGACATTTCCATTCTGTATATACAGTATATTGTGAGTTGGCCCCTAAGCTCAGTAAGTGACAGTAGCACAGAGCATGTGCAGTAAATCAGCAGAAAAGAAGATGAGGAGCTACTGGGGCATCTTTGGAGACACAGATCTTCCCTGCTAAAGGGCTGTGGTT
Organism: Xenopus laevis; assembly: GCF_017654675.1. Classification (NCBI taxonomy): domain Eukaryota; kingdom Metazoa; phylum Chordata; class Amphibia; order Anura; family Pipidae; genus Xenopus; species Xenopus laevis. Next base: position 124,949,238 of record NC_054372.1, read on the forward strand.
GCCTTGGGCTGGTACAGAAGCCCAAAACATAATGAGCAACATTTCTAGCCTACTTATTTGGTTGCGCTTTAGTTCTCCTTTAATAATACCATACATTAGTGCACACAAATAAGGGAGATGAATTAATGTGTTATGGTAGCGGGGGTAGGATGAAGAACTGTTTGTGAAATCTGCCTGTTCTCTAGCTCTGTAGCAGCAACAATGAGTCAGGCTTTTTCTTTTATTATTCAAACTGCAGCAAGTAAACTCTAATTGGTGGATGGTTGTAACCAGTTATAATCTTATGGCAGAGTTTGCCCTTACTTATGTATAAGCCTAAAATACCCACAAATGTTTAAAGATATACCCAGTATAAGTGCACACTCAAGTATAAATAATTAAGCGACAATCATTTTTTGAACATAGTAGAAAAATAGACTTGGTTTAAACCATTTAAAACAACCCGTCCCACCATGAACTATACAACATAGTCCTGTGACTCCCTGCTTGTCATATTATTAACCCACCAGTACCGCTGCCAGAACTATAGGTTCCCGACCACAAGATTGCATCCGGTAACCCTGTACACTGTATAGGTTGCAACAGGACTACTTTGTATAGTTCGGGTGAGATGGGTTTTAAATTGTTTTAACCAAGTCTATATAGTGACTATGTTCAAATAGTCTTTTTTTATTATTTATACAGGGTTTTTAGCTCCAAGTATTTTGTTGCGTTTTCTGTTGCTTATAAAATTCTATTGTTTTTTCCTGGGTAGCACATTTTACTTAGTTAAGTTATTATTGGTGTGTGTTGTGCATTTAACCTTTATTCTTAATTAAACAGTTAGGGCTGAGTATTGAGGCCTATTGATTAGTGGTGATTATATGTGAATTATATCAATATAAATACCTGTGATTAAATGACTTGTGATAAACACCTGACATTGAGAAAGCAATTTTAATATACAGGTATAGGATCCCTTATCTGGAAACCCGATATCCAGAAAGACTCGAATTACGGAATGGCTGTCTCCCATAGACTCCATTTTATCCAAATGATCCAAATTTTTAAAAATTATTTCCTTTTTCTCTGTAACTATAAAACAGTAGCTTGTACTTGATCCCAACTAAGATATAATTAATCCTTATTTGAAGCAAAACCAGCCTATTGGGTTTATTTAATGTTTAAATTAATTTCTAGTAGACATAAGGCATGAAGACCCAAATTACGGAAAGATCCGTTATCCGGAAAACCCCAGGTCCCAAGCATTCTGGATAACAGGTCCTATACCTGTAATACAATGAATGTTACTATTCTGCTTAAGAGAAGGGATAACCGGTAGCTCGATCTCACTTGATCCTGCAGCTTTCTTTAAACAGAAGAGAAACTGCACACAGACACCATGCTTCTTTTGCTTCAAGAAGACAAAACTTTATGAACACTTCTGCATAAGCAGACAGAGATCATGTTACATGACACTGTGTTAGTGTCAGATTACTATGGGATCTGTATGAGAGCACACACATTAATACACATCGTAACAATGAATAACGATAAAAAGAGAAAAGCTGTGATAAAAGTTAACCTAGAGACTGATGATTATGACAAATTTGTTAAAAATACCACTGGTGGTCAGAGGCCCAAGAGAAGATTTAAAAAAAAAATTAAATAAGATTTAAAAAAAACAAAAACGTTCAGGGGCCCCTAGAAGATTAAAAAAAAAAAACAATTGGTGGTTAGGGGCCCCAAAGAAGCAATTATTTGGCATGGGGTTTAATTAAAAAAATTGGTGTTCAGTGGAACTTATCTTAAGTTCATGTGTGATCTTCTGTGTTCTCCTCTGCGACAGCAGCTTCTTTGTCGACTTTTGCTCCTATAACTAACTGGCTTCAGCTCATTTTTCAGCAGCTTTGGCGACTTCAGCTCTTTGGTGGCTTTGACTCTTTGGTGATGTCCAGCATTCACCCATGGGGGGCCTGGCTACCCTGGAAAGTGCAGCACAGCCCCCCCCTTAAACTTTTAATCTACCAGGCTCAGGTTGACTGTCCCACCTGTGCCTCCCCAATGGCAGCCCTGGCTATACCTGTAAACTGGGAGGCAATCATGTTGAACAGTGGAATGCTAGCAGGATTAACTGATGGTATGGAGTAGAAAAAATACAAAAAATGTCTATAAATCATATAAACCAATAAGTTGAATGTGTGCCCTTGTCTGTTTGTAGCTATTACATCCTTCTTAATAACCCATACCCTCAACTGAGAGAGCTGGAAAAAAGAGTGAATATTCTTATCACTACAGTGCCTTTCAGATGGCATTATCAATTGCTCATGCCTACAAATACCCCTTTTAACTCTACCCCTCTCTCTCTATCTCTCTCTCTCTTGCTCTCTCTCTTGCTCTCATTCAGTCACTTCGTGCCAAAAAGATATGTTCCAGATAGCAATTTTATAGATAGATAGATTAACTGATAGCTTGAAAGCATGCTAATTGTGCAAATGGAATTTTCTCAACCTGATCCAGATCTTCTGGAGCTAGTTACTCTTTGATAAGTGACAGCACTCTCTTATTGGATTAGCAACCTGTTGGTTTGCACATCACATGTAAGACAATCTGCCATTGCAAAATTTGCTTTGGGCCTTTGACATGTTAATTGTTGTGTTTGGCTTTTTTACTGCCATATCTTTTTTCATATATCTGAATGCATACAGTTTGAGACCAGTATTTTAGTAATGTGATCCCATGCAAGCTCACACTTGAAAGGCTTCTCATCATGTAGGTTACAGTGATCCTTGGAAATGGGTTAGAAAGACAGCACACAAAAGGGCTTGTGTCCTAAACAGATTGAGTGGAATTTACCTTTAGGCTAGCCATTCAGTCTACCGAAGGGGGAAAGGCTTCTGAAGGCCAGTCATGGATGGGCAACTTCAGAGCATTGCAGGTCTCCTGACATTACAATGTTGTGGTTTGATGAATGCAAGGAAATCTGGCCTTTCCACATAAAGTCAGATGGCACATTTAGGACAAAGCTTCCAAACAAACTGTATTGGAAAATAAATATCATTATTCTCTGAGTTTGCCAAAGAGTCATTAAATTTTCCTTTGTTCAATCTCAAACAGAAAATCAGAAAGAAAACACAGAAAAGAAAAAGAAAAGGGTAAAAAACAAAGTACTCATAAGAAGTTGTTATTCGCTGGCATGTGCAATGAGATTAAATAAAACATTTGCATTGTAGAAATCACTTACCCAGCACTGTACAGATGAACACATCTGTTATGTTAAAGGTATTTATAAACAACCGGACAAAGAACTGCCACAAGGAGCATTTGGCCAACATTGGGCAAATTTGGCCTTTCTCTAAATAGTATAAATTTTGCAATGAAATCTTCTCTTGGGATGCCTTTTTTTTGTCCTTGTTCTCAAGGGTTAATCTATTCTTACAGACACTGGAAGTTTTATTAATGGGATTTCATGTTCTGACTTGTGGAGTAATTTATCCCTGCACCTCTCAGGAAGCACAGTCAGAATACTGTATAAGCATGGACTCAAAGAACAACAAGAATGGCACCAACTAGAATACAAAGCAGTGCAAAGGCCACAGTAATAATGCTACAGCTTCTTGAGAATAGCTACATCATTTGTCAATTTCACCACATTGAGACATTGATCAGTTTTGAAAATACAAAGTATTAATATGCAGAGCTGTCAACTCACGCCGATTTTCTGATGAATACAAATGATTTGCGGCAAATGTCTAATGTGTGGCTTTAGCAGCTTCAGGAGAGGTTTTTCTCAAGTGCAAAACGCAACTTTTGGTGAAATCACATCTGGTGATGTCACAAACCCACATACCACACAAACCCACATACCACACAATCCCCGGCGTCTACATTCTGAAAGTTCAGTTTTATTTCTGATTTTTTTTAGAATGGCATAATGAGAAGCAATCAGCATGGCTTTATGAAGGATAGGTCATGTAAGATAAATTTGATTGCTTTTTATGATGTGGTAAGTAAGATGCTGGGGGAGCAGTAGATGTGATCTATTTGGATTTTGCCAAAGTGTTTGATATAGTGCCACACAAACGACTGCTTTATAAACTAAGGTCTGTTGGGCTTAATGCACATGGATAGGAAACTGGCTACAGGATGGATCATTCTCTACTTGGAGTAAGTTTCTTAGTGGGGTCCCTCAGGACTCGGCATTGAGTCCACTTTTATTTAACTTGTTCATTAATGACTTTGGGGAAGATATTGTAAGTAATGTATCAGTGTTTGCAGATGACACAAAACTATCCAGCCCAATTAATTCCATCCAGGATGTGGCAGCCTTGCAACTTGATCTTGACAAACTGGTAATCTGGGCAGCTAAGTGGCAGGTTAGATTCAATGTTGATAAATGTAAAGTCATGCACCTGGGATGTAAAAATATCCAAACCACTATACCCTTAATGGGACTGCACTAGGCAAATCCATAATGGAAGAGAACCTTGTAGTCCTTGTAGATAAAAACTTGGCTGTAGAAAGCAATGCCAGTCAGCAGCATTAAGGGCAGTGTCTTGATCTGTATTAAAAGGAGCATAGATTTGCGGGAGGAGGGGGTTGTTCCTCCACTGTACAGAGCACTGGTAAGGCCCCCATCTAGAATATGCTGTACAGTTTTGGTCTACAAACAGGACATTATTGAATTAGAGAGGGTACAGAGAAGGGCAATTAAGCTGGTAAAAGGTATGGAAAATATTAGCTATGAGGAAAAACTGGCCAATTTGGGCTGTTCATGCTGGAGAATAGACACTTGAGGGGTGATATGATAACTATGTATAAATATTTAAGGGAATCATATAATAATCCCTCTAATGCTTTATTTACCAGTAGGTTTTTCCAGTTGACGCAAGGTCAACCATCCCGATTAGAAGAAAGGAGGTTCCAGCTAAATATTCAGAAGAGTTTTTTTTACAGTGAGAGCTGTGAAGATGTGAAATTCTTTCCCTGTATCAGGCTGATACATTAGATAGCTTTAAGAAGGGGTTGGATGGCTCTTTAGCAAGTGAGTGAATACAGGGTTATGGAAGATAGTAGAAGTTGATCCAGGGACTGGTGCAATTGCAGTCAGGGAATTTTTTCCCCCTCTGAGGCAAATTGAAGAGACTAGTAGTTAGGCAGGTTATATATAAACGTAAAAGATTGAACTTGATGGACGTGTGTCTTTTTTTAACCTAACTTACTAGGTTACTATGTAGCTGTTTACCCAGAATTTTCCCCAAACCATTCCTCTCAGTGCATTCATTTTATTAACATTTCTTTATTCTGATTTTCTGTAATAGTAAGACAATATTTTAGAAAACATTAGGCAAATGACAGACCCATTATCTGTAAAAACCCAAGGTCTTAATGATTCTGGTTAATAGATCTCATACCTGTCCCTACACCACTTCCAGTGGTTTAAGTCTCTGCTTTTACTAGGGTCTGTAAAAAAAATCTAGTTACCAAACAGAATGCTAAAATTCTTATGATAGTACTTTTTTTTTTACTACAATGCTAATGTGACCTGGAGGTGGGCATTGAAAGTACTGTTTCTATTTTTGCAGATGATACTAAATTGTTCAGAACTATAGGTTCCATGCAGGATGCTGCCACTTTGCAGAGTGATTTGTCTAAACTGGAAAACTGGGCAGCAAACTGGAAAAGGAGGTTCAACGTTGATAAATGCAAGGTTATGCACTTTGGCAAAAATAATATAAATGCAAGTTATACACTAAATGGCAGTGTGTTGGGAGTTTCCTTAACTGAGAAGGATCTAGGGGTCTTTGTAGATAACACGTTGTCTAATTCTGGGCAGTGTCATTCTGTGACTACTAAAGCAAATAAAGTTCTGTCTTGCATAAAAAAGGGCATTAACTCAAGGGATGAAAACATAATTATGCCTCTTTATAGGTCCCTGGTAAGGCCTCATCTGGAGTATGCAGTTCAGTTTTGGACTCCAGTCCTTAAGAGGGATATAAATGAGCTGGAGAGAGTGCAGAGACGTGCAACTAAATTGGTTAGAGGGACGGAAGACTTAAATTATGAGGGTAGACTGTCAAGGTTGGGGTTGTTTTCTCTGGAAAAAAGGCGCTTGCGAGGGGACATGATTACACTTTACAAGTACATTAGAGGACATTATAGACAAATGGCAGGGGACCTTTTTACCCATAAAGTGGATTACCGTACCAGAGGCCACCCCTTTAGACTAGAAGAAAAGAACTTTTATTTGAAGCAACGTAGAGGGCTCTTCACAGTCAGGACAGTGAGGTTGTGGAATGCACTGCCGGGTGATGTTGTGATGGCTGATTCAGTTAATGCCTTTAAGAATGGCTTGGATGATTTTTTCGACAGACATAATATCAAAGGCTATTGTGATACTAAACTCTATAGTTAGTATAGGTATGGGTATATGGAATTTTAATTAAAAGTAGGGAGGGGTGTGTGTATGGATGCTGGGTTTTCATTTGGAGGGGTTGAACTTGATGGACTTTGTCTTTTTTCAACCCAATTTAACTATGTAACTATGTAACTATGTAACAAAAGTGTATCTCTTAGGGCTCTTACACACGGGTGTTTTTTTCTGTTTTTAAGACACGTTTAAATGCAGGTTTGAGCACACTTAACGCATTTGCTAATTCTAATTGATCCCTTTACATTCTGACTGACTGTACTCATGAGCATTCTGAGTTGTGTTTTACTCCATTTGCATCTCAGTGCATTTGTTTAGACGTCCAGCTATCAATAGATAAAAGGGTTGCGTTTGGAACAAACAACAAGTTTTCTGGGGCTCTAAAAACTCCCGTAAGCGTCTTAGGGCAGTGTCACACGAGGAAATTAGTTTCACAGTCTGGCCTTTTGGATGGCTGGCCACTAATAATAGGCTACCAGCATTGTAGTATGTACAATATATGTAACTATAATATAGTACTTTGCATTTATTTAGGCAGATTTACCAAATGTTATTTTCTCACTTGGCCTTTTTCAAGCAATTCAAAAAAGTAATTTTTTTTTCACTAGTTCATTAGTCTCACTTTTTTTGACTAATCAGAGCTAATTGTTGATTGTTTGTGACTGAGAGAGAATAAAATTCTGTGTATGCAGATTCACCCTGGAGCCCCGCTGACTTGGATGGATTCTGTTCCATCCAAGTGGAAGAACCATTAAATTAGCAGTTATTTATTTTTCTGTGCTGTGAAGAGATATCTCTAGGCTCTCAGAAAGGTAACACCTTCTTTCACACATTGCCAAGTTAATCAAAACTCTATGATTTCTTTTGTTCAGGGTTCTGACTCTTTGTGAGTTCAGAATCCACAGAGCTCATGTCAAATAAACTTTTATAATAGTTATAATAATTTTTTTTTTTATCACAATTGATCTCCGGAATGTAAGATTCCATGTCACGATAGATTGAAACTCCAGACTGAAATAACTCCTTCCACTTGCCTATTTAATACATTTAGGCCTACTGATTGAAGTTAGAATTTTTGTGATTTTAGAGGGTTTTTGAAACCACAAATAAACACATTTGCACAAATGTCAGTTTTATGAAAAGATCCAAAATCAAAAAGCACAAATGGGAAAAAGTCGCAAAAATTGCAACTGTCGCACGATAACTACAACTTTTTCGTATTGTCGCACAAAAGCCGGAAAAGTGTCAAACCCCAAAATCCACAAATCAAAGAAAGATCTTCCAGCTTGTAAAAGCCACATCTGCCATTGACTTCTCCATGATTTTGACAGGTTTTAGCTGGAGTATTTTCTGAATTATTGCCGTTTTGTCTCGTAATAAATCCAGAAAAAGTTGTGCTTTTTTTTCCTGTTTTTTTCCTGGGTTTTGGCAACAAAAAGCCTGAATATAAACTGAGGCTGAGGCCAAAAAAAAAGTCACGTGTGGCACTAGTCTTGCACTAGCAAGCACATACCATGCAGCAGTTTGTTTATATAAATCATAGTAGTGTTTCTTAAGCAAACATGCCCATTTTACCAGGGCAGGGCAACAGTACTTATACTGTCATTATATTATATATATATACTGTCATTATATATATATATATATATGTATATGTATATATATATGTATATATATATGTATATATATATATATATATATATATATATATATACAATATCAAAACAGGGGGGTTGTGGGAGCACTCTAAAGGCTTTAAAGTATATATATATAAGTATAATAAATGCTATTGCATATGTACCCAAATAGGGGTTATTTTGTTACAAAGTTATGATCATAAAATTGATAAGCCACCATACCACGTCAAGGTAAACCCCGAATGGCGGTCCCTAACTTATTTCATTTTATATGTGCATTCTAGCATTACCTGTAATCAATGTCCATTGAACGCTGTTTTTTCACTGAGGGCTAAATCCTCCCCAGCCAGCAATCAGGCTTTTAAAGGAGAGATATATTTTAAAAGCATAGGATCACCACTAGTTTAAAGTGCTACAACCACTGAAGCTATGCCACAGCTTCCGGCTAAATATACAATATCAAAACAGGGGGGTTCATTCCTATAAAACACTGTAATTTTTTGGTGTTACTGTTCCTTTAAACACTGAGATCTAAAGGCAGCAGCATGAAACAGAGCATCAGTTCAGGTCATCAACTTCGAGGGGGGATGAGGGCAGACATTCAACAATGTTGACTTGTAGATCTGCCTCTTTAAAATAGGGCTGAAAGAACAAGTCATTGACTGTATTTATAATATAATACAAATGGTGGACCAAATTGGCTAATACTCTCCCAGATCTGGTCTTTGTAGAAATTGCCAAAATTACCCTATTGCCATTGGGAAGCCATTTAGTTACCATGAAAGGCAAAGTTATTTTTGTTTGGTTGCATGGGTTACAGCACTGGTGCAAAAGAACTGTTTGTTAGTTTAGTGGTAGTCTTGCAATACAGGGGTCCCAGGTTTGATTTTAAGCAGGACATTATCTGCAATGTTCTCCCCATGTCTGTGTGTATTTCCTCCTGGTATTTCCTCCCAGACTCCAAACAAAAAACCAAAAAAGCTTAGTTGGCTCCAGATGAAATTGACCATAGTGTATGTGTGCGAATGTGACAAAGATCTTAGATTGTAAGCAGGTCCGGACTGAGAATTAAAATAGGCCCTGGCATTTCAGGTACACAGAGGCCAAATCAGCCCATATAGAGGCCCAAACAGGCCCCACCAGCCCACTAAATACTGACTTTCTATGGGACCTTATAGCAGCCCCTCTGGCATTTGCCAGAACCCACAGATTGCCAGTCCGGGCCTGATTGTAAGCTCCAGTGGGACAGTAAACGAAGTATGATCTCTGTAAAGTGCAACATATATCTGCCAGCACTATATAGATAATGCAGAACCTGTGGGTCGTGCAGGATTGGTTTGCTTGTGTATTTCCCCCTTTTCCTTCAATATGATTTTTTCAAACCTCACTTGTTTCAGACAGTAAATTCTTTATTTCCCAATCTATCATCACTATAAGACTCCAGGTCCTATTTCACATTCTCATTCTTATTAACTCCACACCAAGTCATGCTGGGTCTTTTGAGCAAGTTAGTTTTTTGTATTTTTTAAAAGATTATTAATATTAACAGTGTTCAATTAAGTAAAGCGTCCCTTAACTAGCACTTAAACATGCCATTAAAGAATGCAGGGGAAAAATGCATGTACTAGTGTGCACATTCATACGTGTATATCAATCTTCCGCAACATCACATTAATCCTCATCAGCCATCCCGGGGAACAGAGCACAGCTTAATATATTATGCCAAGGAAAGCATAAATACAGAACTCAGGCAAATTACCAAAATTGCTCAAACATTCCAGTGCACTGGCTGCCTGAATATAAATTGTACAGAGATGTCAAGATTAAGTCCAAAGAAGGCAAGCTCTTGGCAAGCTGCAGGCATTTGATACATTCTTAAGGAGGCAGGCACAATGTGAAGCCACTTATCATGAACACAAATTGTATATGTTCGAAATGCATCATATCTAAGCCAACTTTGGCTTCCCAGGCCTTCTTAGAAAAACTGAATGACACAATAAACAAACTGCAGCAGGCTGTTCTTTTTAAGAACTTCATCGGATCAGCTGCTATGCAAGCACAGACTGCCCTCTATGTTAAGAGGGAAGGGAAAGGGAAAAGAGATATTATTCACAGACCCCATAATTGCATTTCATTCCCAAATGCAATATAATGAGTGTATCCTCTTGGCGCACAGTAAAACATATGAAGTGGAAATGGCAAGACTTTGGGGCACTGGTTTCTAGCCAGATGCTAATGAAAAATATTTTTTAAGGAAGAGAAAAAATACAGGACATAATATAATATTGCAGCTCTTATAAACACTGCTGTAGTAATCTTAAAAAATGGTGTGTTGTCCAAATTGACCTCTCAGGGCAGGTTAACATAATTTGTTAAAATGTTATTTAAATATATATACAGTATATATATGCCTCTAAACTTAATTGTTCTTTAGGAAGTCAATAAATCTAAAAGGAATAAAAAAGAACCATTCCCCTTCTCTAATTAAATGTAGTAAAATGTTCAATTTAAAGACCTAGTGGGTAGTTTTCACATGCTTGGTGGATTGTACTGTAATTATGCAATTTTAGAATGCTGAGCACTGTAATCAGTACGAGCAATCAGTCATTCGCTAATGTGTGCTGTCATCAGCATGAGAAAAAATGAATAAAAAGCCCATTGTGCTCTGGTGATAAGACACTTTGGGTACACATTCCTGCCATGAAACAAATGTTTGTTTAAGCCAGTACCTTTAAAAAAAGTTTTGAATTCATCTTTTGAGTTAAATATTTTTTGACAATTTTTAAAAAGTAATTGTATCCCTAAACACTAAGCTTTTTTGACATTATGAGAGAACCTTATAAGCAGAACAGGTTTGTGTGTAACTAACTCTAGAAGGTATATGTTACTGTGCAGAGTGCTTTCCAAAAGGGACTGTTTTTCCATCAGTTCTACTATATATATTTCACAGCATCTGCGCATATCTTTATTTAGTTGGTTGTGACAGTAAAACATTGTTCAACTCTTGGTGGTTATCGTCTGTCTAAAGTTGAAGTTGAAGAAAAAAATTTACAGCTTGTTATGAGCAAAATGCAATTAGTCCTGGCCAGACCATTCCAGTTTTGTGTAGAAAAGTGCTGGCAAAACATATAATGGATTGAGTTTCATTTCATTGCCTGTCTTCCCCTATGAAAAAGTAGAGGGAATACTTGGGGGGAAATTTACCAAAGGGCGAAGTGGCTAACGCTGGCGAAAATTCGCCAACATGATGTTATTTCGGCACTTCGCTGATTTACTAACGTTAGCTGGCGTAAATTCCCTGGCGTAATTTCGCCAAGGAGATAGACTCGTGCGCAACTTCGCACTCTAACGCCAGGCAAATTTTCAGTCTGGCGAAAGAGTAGATGGCGTTTTTTCCTATTTAAAGGGTGATAGACTGAAAAAGATCGTAATTTTTTTTTGGGGTACCCTCCTTCCTCCCTACATTTACTAAATTATGGCACCTAAACTATACTGTGGGCACATGTGTAGGGCATTATAACAACTTTATATCATTTTGTTAAGGTTCCCTGGCCTTGTGTAGTGTAATGTATTTGCTGCAGCATATATGGCCATTGTACTTTAACTGCACACCGTATGCTAATCAGACATCGTTAGCATAACTTCGAACTGCTGGGCATAATTTCGCCAGCGTTCGATACCCTGTGCGCAACTTCGGATCTTCGTGAATTAGCATTGTCCAAGCAAATTTACACCTGGTGAAGTGTTGTGATGTGCGCGATGCCAGTGCTGGTGAATTTTCCCCCGTTAGTGAATTTGCCCGTTGTGCTCTAGTCAGAACCATTACTATAAGTCAAATCACTGCAATATGGTACAGGTATGGGATCCTTTATCCAGAAACCCGTTATCCAGAAAGCTCATAATTACAAAATGTCTCCCATAGACTCCATTTTATCCAAATAATCCAAATTTTTAAAAATTATTTCTTTTTTTCTCTGTAATAATAAAACAGTACCTTGTACATGGTCCAAATTAAGATATAATGTATCCTTCTTGGAGGCAGAACCAGCCTATTAGATGTATTTAATGTTTATCTGTTTTTATAGTAGACTTAAGGTATGAAGATCCAAATTACAGAAAGATCCTTTATCCGGAAATCCCCAGGTTCCGAGCATCCTGGATAACAGGTCCAATACCTATATAAGTAAATGAATATCTCCTGGCATCATGAATGGCAGAAGTTTATTTTTAGACAAAGCTATAAACAGTCTATATGGATCACACACGGACATTGATTATCAATGATACTTCTATTAATTCATTTAGACCATATATTTATGTAAGAATACAGTATATGTTCTTGGAATTCCCAGAGTGGACAGGATCTCACTGGTAGCTCATAATGAACATTTGTCTCCTTAAAAGTGCGAAATCTGAATATAATCCTGGATCCAGGCTTAGTGGTGATCTATTTCTGCCAGATCCAAGCAGGTAATGTGCTTTTTAGAAAGTGGACATGACTTGTTGGACAGTGTCCAAAGCCAACATGCTAGAGTAGAGCATGTAAAGTAAGCATCCACTTCTACTGGTCCCCCACCACCAACACGTCGTTGACAAAGATACAGCCACAACACCCCAGATACATGCATATATTACAGCAACATGCTACTATTTGTCCTGTCCACATCTATATTAAGAGAGACCAAGATGCAAGAACTAGGCTCAGGATAGACAGCAGCCCCACAGAATCCTAAATTCTTATACCCCAAACCACACACTGAACAACTTTGATCTAGCTGTGATAAATATATGTACATCAAACATTTACCTAAAAATAAATAATGAACATGTGTAAATCAAATGTCCAATCTATAGACCGCCGTCTATTTAAGCAAAGCAGAATTCACTTGAGAGCAGTATGCTGAACATCTCTAACTAAATGAAGATGTAATCCATGAAATCTTGGCCTTTAAGTAAAACAGAGCACTGAATCAGGAACAACATATCATGCTCCTGTTTTGTGCTCATCTACCATGTAACCTAATACCTAGGAGGGAAATACATCAAATAAAGGTGTCTATATAGATATCTCAGATACATTAGATAGTTTCAAGAAGGGGTTAGATGCCTTTTTAGCAAGTTAGGGAATACAGGGTTATTGAAAATAGCTCTTGGTACAAAGTTAATCCAGGGACTGGTCCGATTGCCATCTTGGAGTCAGGAAGGGATCCCCCCCCCCGGGAGGTTTCAGATGCTAGTTGATGCTTTCCTCTGGATCAACTAGCAGTTAGGTAGGTTTTATAAAGAGATAAAAGGTTGAACTTGATGGACAAGGGTCTTTTTTTAACTTATGTTACCATGTTTGCATCATACATATTTCACTGTTTCACATGTGTTTTGAAGCAAAGGCCAGGCTGAAACCAAAGGTCTTGGAAAGTCAAATACAGAAAGGTTCACTAGCCTCCTGAACATTCAGAATAATTCCTCTGCACATCTTTCAGAAGTCATAGATCTTGTCTGATATACTGTACTCAAGCAAACTCACTAATAATATTTCAGAGACAGCATGGATTTAAACCCAGGATGGTGTGCTGAATTGCTGGCGAGCCATTGGAGACATTTCATCCTCGTTCTTTCCACCTCCTTCTTTGTTAAGGTCAGATGTCAGTAGTCCAACAATAAAATGACCTATATAAGTCGACCAGATCAGATGCTTGCTTATTCAATTATGAGCTAGCCTGGTACTGCTTACCATGATTTCTGCTTGTTTCTGAGTCCATGCCTTGCTCCTGAGTTCCTGTATTCTTTATCTGAGTCCTGTGAATTTCAAGGTTCTGACCTCTGGCCTGTTTACTGTTTCTGACTGCTGCCTAGGGTTGCCACCTGTTTGGTTTTGACCCGAACAGTTTAATTTTTTTTAGCCTGTTTGGGTCTCAGCTGTCACCAAACAACCCAACATCTAAATATTATGATAATCACCATGATTTTTCTATTTCTAGAATTGTCATTGCTGTATTTCAGAGCTTTTATGTATAATAGATCCCATACTTTTAATCAAAGCATTGGACTGTCAAATTTTCTGTCCAATTCAAAACATTGAAATCCAGTCCAGTTGTATCTAAGTGAAGTGATGCAATAACTCTAGCGTCATAACCCCATTCAATGTCATTGTGCCAACCCCTGACATCATCATTCTCAGCCCCCAGCATCACTGCCCCATCCCAATGCTATCAGCCACACATCTTTTTGTTCAGGTTTAGCCACCAGAAAAGGTGGAAACCCTACTGCTGCCTGTCCTGACCTCTGGCCTGTGTATTGGACTCTGGCTCTACCTGCTGCCTGTGCTAATCTCTGTCCTTTTTGCTTTTTCCTACACCCATTAACCATGAGAGGGTTATTACATCTTGCATATTTATCTGTCCCAGTCTTATGCAAGTTTAGGCTGGAGATATGAAAATCCTATATCCAAGGAGAATTTCAGCTCTTCAAGTACAAAACAAAAACTGTGGTACTGTGTTAGCCAGTAGCAAAAATACCAAATAAAAAAACAAACAAATACAAAAAGTATTGTAGAAGTGATACCTGTATTGGCTAACAATAAAAATACATTGCAAGTTTTCGGAACTCCAAGGCCCCTTCGTCAGGCATTGCTGTATTTTGCCTGATGAATGGGCCTTGGTGCTCCGAAAGCTTGCAATGTATTTTTATTGTTAGCCAATACAGGTATCACTTCTACAATACTTTTTGTATTTGTTTGTTTTTTTTATTTGTTATTTTAGCTCTTCAAGTAGGGATTAGTTCCTTACTTTTCTATCCACACGGGGAGTTTTTTTCTTTGTATAAAGCAAACCTTAGGCTCTGTTATACATTTAATTTCTGCTAAATGAGTATGTACAGCAGCTGGACAAGTATAAAATGCCCTATATTCCTATGTTCATTTCACTTCTCTCCATGGATTTCACAAAATTCCACAGAAAAAGTGTAAGATTTAAATGTTCTAATATTCTGCATCAACATAAACTCTGCTGCTAATTTCTATCTGCCAGTGTATCATCACAAGTTAATATACAGAGCTGTGGAAATGTTGGCACTATTTCAACTATAGTAATGAATATTTCTTCAGCCCTCGTAAACTATAGTCTATTTACAGGCATATACATACATGACACATCTTTTGTTTTAGCATGGCCTTTTCATCCAAACAGATGTATGTAAATCAATGGAATACTGTACATATGATGCAAAATAAAGATGTAAACTTAAAAAAAAAGATATTAAACACCTAAAAATCTATTTTACTTTTCTAAACACAACACTTAAAAAAAGTTTGCTTTGGCCTAACCTGGCTTGTTTTCAGTGAGTGCCCTGTGGTTTGATACGAGTCTCTAAACTAACATTTATCACCCGCCCTCGCTGAAAAAAAATTCTTTGCAAACAATCTACTAGCCATATGTTGCACAACCTGCATTGCTTGGTTTGATGGCTTGCTTGAAGAAGAACAGACCTCTAATAAATTGTAGAGTCATTACCCTTTATGCATACTTGTTCTAATAGGTGTCACAGATTCCTGCCTCCTAATAAGGAAAGGAAGCAGAAAAACATATAAATTCTCCCAAGGGAGTCAGACAGCCTGAAGCCATGGCTGACAGCTGTTAGTGTTGCCATGAGCACCAGCAACCAAACAAAGTTACTACAGTAATACATTGCCAAGGATTTTGGCACACTCCTCTTGACTTCACAGTATGTTTTTTTTTAATAACCACATTGGTTTATTAAAGTGCAACCCATATTAAATACACAAAGGAATCAACATTTATTACAAAAATGTGTACTTAGCATGAATTGGACTGTGTCCAAGATTCAGATACCCTAATAAAGCCGCCTCTTTTCAGTCATTCTACTCAATGTGAGTTTGACAGGACTTCACTATAAGCCTTTTTTTTGCCTTACAGAAAGGGCCATGGCATGGAGGGTTCTGGTTTATAATTGCTTTTTGGTTCATTTATAGTTAGCAGATGAAGAACACAATGGAAAAAGAGCATGTGTAGTTCTGATTGCAAATTCATTGCATCACACCTGTTAGTTATTTAGTTGTTTCATGTGTATTTTAATACATGCCCTCTGATTTTTCAGTGAATTGGGAAAACTTAAATTATCGGGTAAGGTGATTGGATTTAATGAGAGCAGTGACCTTGGGTGAGCCATACCTGCCAAGATTCCCTTCATCCTTAAAATGTGTTGGCATATATGAGATTATGTATAAAGTAAGACTAAAAGAGGGTGAGGTAACCAGGTTTAAAAATCAGGGACACTTAGGAGGTTTTTCTGGTCTGACTTTTAGAGCAAAACACATTTTTTTCGTAGGAAAAAAACGAATTTTTTTTGTGGTTTATTAAACACGAAACACTGAATAAAAAAGTACTCCATCTCAGACCTGCCAACTTCATGTAGAAGTCAATGGCAGATGTCCTGTTTACAATGCAAAGATATCATGAAATGCGCTGGGTTTTGCTCCGTCATCTGAAGATTTCGTGGTTTTCAGGTTATAATCCAAAAAAGTCGCAGTTTTCAGGTGTCAAATCCGAAAAAGGGGGGGAAGTCTGTGCGGATTTGGTCAGACTAGTTTTCAGAAAATAGTGAGAAAATTTCGGATTTTTATAAATAACCTCCTTAAAGTTTTTAGCAAGCATGACCATATGGTTTTTTTTTATACTTCATAAGCAATATTCTGCATGCTGTTTAATTTATTTGCAGACTAGGTTGCTTCAAATAACTGTTAACAGTATGTATCTAAAAAGAGGAGTAAAGCTTGAAATAGAGTCCTGCAGTGGGTCGTGGGAGGGCATTTTTTATTATATTAAGGCACAAAATGTCTCAATGTCCCTAATATATTGATAATGGGTTGAGTGCAGTGGACCTCTTGTATTTATTGTATGAATATTGTAGTCACAGCATCATTGCACCCCTGCCTAATGATTTAAAAATCAGTGGTGAGTACAACTTTCCATTTTATTGTAGGTTATCTACCCAAAAGTTAACCACCAAAATGCAGGTATTTTGCTGGTAGGATTTACAGATGCACGTATGAGTTTGGTCACAAGTCCTAATACATCATTTGCTCCTTTTCACCTTGCTTTGCCCTCAATTGATGCACTTTTAGGGTCAGGGTACACAGGCAGATTCAGGGAGATTAGTTGCGACAAATCTCCTCTTCTTTGGGGTGACTAATCTCCTCACCGGCGGGATGGCACTCGGAACGATTTGTTTTCTGAAGTCGCCCGAAGTGGGCGAGGTTAAAGATTGCAAATAAAAAAACATGATTTGTCTATGACCAAGTTTTCAGCAGCTAGTTTCATAGATTTTTAGAACCATGTAAGAACAAAATTGATTTCTGCCACTACATTCCCTGGTTAAAATGGCCTTTAAAAATCATTCAGATTGAGAATACTGAACCAGTCCTTGGGGCAAATTCACTAAGGCGCGAAGCGCCGAACGCTAGCGTTAATTGGCTAGCGTTTGGCATTTTCGTTACTGCGCAAATTCACTAACGAACGCTGGCGTAGTTTCGCTAGTGTTACTTCGCAACCTTACGCCAGGCGAATCTTCGCTAGCGACGAAACTACACAAATTCACTAACTTGCGCAGTGTAGTGAACGCTACCTTTTACGCTAGACTTCCTTCGCCACCTCAGACCTGGCGAAACGCAATAGAGTAGATAGGGATTGTTTAAAAAAAAGTCAAAATTTTTTCTAAGTCCCAAAAAACGCTGGCGTGTTTTCTACATGATGGCTGATAGGCTGAAAAAGATCGAAAATTTTTTGGGGCTCCCCTTCCTCCCCCCTACATTTCCTGACTCATGGCAACTTACCTAGACAGTGGGCACATGTGTAGGGCAAAATAAAAATTTATTTGCAGATTTGAAGGTTTTCTAGGCATTTGTAGTGCAGATACGTGTTCCTCCATTGAAATTTGAATTTTGCACCATATGCAAACTTCGCTTTATATAGCGAAACAACGCTAGCGCAACTCCGCAACCTTACGCTACCCCTGTGCGCAACTTCGGATTTTAGTGAATTTGCGAAGCGCTGGCGAAACTACGCCTGGCGAAGTGCGGCGAAGTGCGGCGAAGTTGCGCCTGGTGCAACTTCGCATCTTAGTGAATTTGCCCCCTTGTATCTGCACCAAGCTCATTTGCCTTTCTATGAACAGGGGTGCAGCAACAGATACAACTGATCCCAGAATCCTAGAAGTATAAATGCCTGGTGGAAGATAACAACAACAACAATAAGAGTTTTAGTATAGTCTATAGATTTTAGATGTGTGACAATACAAAAAGGCCTTTACCTGAAGGGAAGAGATTTGAAACTGTTATATTCAGCTTGTTGTTTCACTACAAGCCCTACCATACAAATGGGATGTCTATAATGTATATAATGCAAATAATTGTTAGGAAAAAAAATTCTGGTCCCACCATTTTATAATGCTTAATACAATTCCCCAATTTTACATTTTCCCAGATTTTACGCCATCTTTTACGGTCCTCTGATTTTTATATATTAGCTTTTTTAATAGTGCAGTTTTCAGTTTTTATTTTGAAACCTCAAGCCTTACACTATGTAGGGTTTCTACGAATCTAGATAGCAGTAGGCACTGGTGTGACTGTGTTCACGTTTGTTATACTATACTATGTCAATCTTTTTTAATAGAGCCCCTATCTCTCAGTACCCAAACAATGTTAAAAATCAATCCTGGCTAAATTCCATAGGTTGATTGGACAACCCTACATTGAATAGAGGAAAATTGCATCAAAACGGAGTTAACAAAGCTAGTTCTACTCTTCCTGTGTGCAGAGATAGGAATTTAATAAAGCACACAACCCCCTTGTGGCACATCCCCCCACTCTCCACTCATTTTAACCATTACAAACAGCTCAGACTTGAATTATTTTCTCAAAAGCCAACCTTTCAATAAAATATTTTAATGAATGCAAGTCTTTAAAAGTGATACATAACCTGAGCAAATGCATTAGCCCCCCCCCACACTTAAAGTTATTTCCCATATTTTAAATGAACTTAACTTGAAAACATTCTGCTCTCTCACTCACTCTGGAATCAGCTCCTGATTTACAATTACTCCTTGATAGATTACCTGCAAGTAGCCTTCAGGCAGAATGTGATTAACTTGACTGAAGACATCTGGACAATCCATCTATCCAGCTGAAGTTATGACTCCTGCATAGTGGCTGAAATTAGACACCAGCTTTTAGTTGCCCTGTTTCATACCTTTCTCGTGAACACTCTCTTTCTTGTAACTTTCCATCACTATATCCTCTAAAAATGCTGCAGGTAGCAAGACGGACAGACTGATTATAGGGGTGATAGTTATACTCCAGACAGATAGAAAACATAGAATTAAGCTATAATGAAGTGCGTCCTGTATTCTGTCTAGTCTAATTCAGGTATTACGAATAGTTAAGAACAGTTATGAACAGTCAAATTGTATCTTAATATTGTTTCACTTATCTGGGGAAGACAAGTTTGTGGGGAGACAAACAACTAGTCTGCTATATTTAACTGCTGCAATAAATTAACTCCTCTTGCGAGTATGACTTTCAGTTCAGACATTCACCCATAAACAATACAGGGAGCATTTGCCAAGTTAAAGAGTAACAGTCTAGTGATTACTGTGTTGTAGCATGGTTAGCAGATTTACATGGAAACATAGATTTTACTTAGGTGTCTTCTTTTAAAAGATTAATTGAAAGCAACACAGCACATATGTCTGCATGCTGGATAACTATAAAAAACACACACTGCATAACTTAGGTGCAGATTTATTATGTGGTATAAAAAAAACAACAGAATAATTTGCCAAACATAGCCAGGCATTAAAATGTAAAAAAACGGCATAAAAATTGCGTAACTTTTTTAACACACTTTTAACACACCAACGGTTGGATCACAATGGAGGCAATACAGGCGGTCATCAACAAACAGATGTGGCGGCAATCCGACGGGATTTTTAACCTTGCCCGATCGACATCTGGCCGAATTTCGGCCAGAAATTGATCGGGGAAGCCCGTCGGACGGCCCTGCACACGGGCCAATAAGCTGCCAACTCGGTCTGTCGGCTTTTGTCGGCCCGTGTATAATATATTTAAACCTAAGTGCCAAAGAGGTAGGTAACTAGCAAACATGTAGATAATTAGATAATCAGTGCACAGGTAGACCCCCTGCATAATCAGCTTCTGTCGTTACTGTTTTGTTAGCAGGGCTCTATAATGGTATATATACAGTATTTCTATTACCCCATTAAGGTGCACTACTGAATTTGGAGCATCTCTTCATGGCATCTAATCAGGTGGTTTATTAATGAGCTTCTGGGGATTGTGTGGATACTGGACCTGATTAATGAGACAAGACAATTCATTTCAGTGTGTCCCTTCAGGTGACCTTTTTTCTTTATTGGTGGTTCCTTGCCCTTTAAAGTGCTACTTCTACACTGTAAACCATTAGCCAACCTTTCTTCATTACTAAAATATTCCATACCCTTTATCAGCTTAGTCACTCTTCTCTTCATTTAATTAAGTCCCTTATCAGTGCTGCTGACCAAAACTGCACTGCTTATTGTAGATGGGAACATGGCACTGTGTGGGCCACATCTATCTTAGCCTACTCATTCTATAAAATGTAGAAATC
Source organism: Xenopus laevis (assembly GCF_017654675.1). Classification (NCBI taxonomy): domain Eukaryota; kingdom Metazoa; phylum Chordata; class Amphibia; order Anura; family Pipidae; genus Xenopus; species Xenopus laevis. The sequence goes on from NC_054372.1 coordinate 124,969,961, forward strand.
ATGGATTTGTCAAGAATATCTATATAAGTTCCATCACTAGATCTGTCTTTTCTCACAATAGATTTATATTGTTAATCAATTAATTCAGAGTTTATTTTGATCTTTGCCTCCCATGTCAAACCAATGGACAGAGGACAGGGACATTTTATCCACCACTGCTGTCAGGCGAGGCCACATAGGCCCGGGCCTAGCCGCATCTTTGAAGCACTGGGTACTTAACGCTCCCCAGCGCTTCTGCCTCAGCGAGTGCCACAGCCGGCGCTAGTGTAAGGGTATGAAGCCATGTTCTACAATATATTTGTATTTAATTACCTGTACTAGTCAGTAGGTGGCAGCAAAGGAAATGGAATAATACAATGCTGTGTATAGTAATGAAAGTTTATATTTATTCACCTCTCAAAACGTGAATAAGGCTAATTTAGGGGAGTGATCTGAACCCCACAAGTGTGCTACTGAACTGTAATTACAGGTTTGTGGTTGTATGAACAAGTTCGATTAATGCATCACAGATTATCTAAGGAGGTGGAGTCCTGAGAGGAACAGGAAGTGATGTGGGGCTCCCTTCTGCAGCACCTAAGGACAGTTTTGCAGTGAATGATCCAGAGTTTCCGGTCTGTGTGGTTTTGGCCGTGGAAAGACCTGTGGATTCAGAAGGAAGCATGGAAAGCTTGCTTAAAGCACCCAAGGAACTGTAAGCGCAGCCTTGCTGCATCATAGTGCATACCAGTGACATTTTGTATATTACAGTACATTGCTAGAGACATACTTCGCTGGGCTTGGAACTGCATACAGGGAAGCCTCGTGTAAAGAGAAGGACACATTACCTGTGGATTACAAATAGTATTGCGCAATACTTAAGGGTGCACCCCAAAGACAAAGACCGGGAAGGAACATTTAGGGGCAGCCAGGCTGCTTCGCGGACTGTGGGGGAATATTTAGCAGGAGCTAGTTTTAGGTTAGGCAATCTTACTGTTATTGTGTGATTTATACCTTGTTATCTGACTGTTTATACATGCCCAGCTATTTATCGTTTATTATTGTTCAGTAAACTTCACTGCTGGGTAAGAACCGTTGTCTGTGTCTGTATGGCATCGTGTACCCTCTGAATCTGTGAGCCCACCCCTCGCTTCCGCTTTCACTAGGACCCTGCGGACACAGGGCGGCGCGACCGGAAGCAGCAAGGGTATGGATCGCGCAGCCTTGGGGCGCCGCTTCGTTAAATCCGGCCCTGACTGCTGTCCTTTGTGCAGCACCAACAGACAAAATGTTCCACGTGCCACTAGCCTTATGGCTGTGGCAGAAATGCTAGTTTCAGCATTTATATCACCTCTATTGTTTGCTATAGGCTGCGAGTTTCCTGTTCTTTTCTATAGAAAATTATGGCAGGCAAATAAGAGTGTTTTGACTATTGAGGTTTAACTTAAGAGTACCCACAGCAGTCAAAACACCACGTATGCCTTAATCATTGAGCAGACTGACCGAATTACTCCACTGTGCTTTTCTATTTTGGACATACAGAACTAATTATGATCTGCCTTGAAAATGAAAAAACATTTTGGGATGGTTGTTTCTTACGTATACACATCAATAAATGCAAGGATATTATGTTTTCCTTTATTATAAAATAACTGCAATTACATTTATATTAAATGATGTTATGCATATCATTTTCAGCTTTTTATGCAAAGGGAATACATTTCCTAATACAGGTTATTCAAAGCTTCAACAAATATCCTTATTAAATACCACTCAGAAGGAAGCACAGATCAGCCTTCCAAATCTTTCCTGATAGATGATTCATAGATTTTTACCTTGTGACTGCACGGTTATTGAAATTATCCACCATAATCTCCTATGAAGCCTGTGGGCTGGGGCGAGGTATATTTAGCTTTGTAGACTGACATCACCTACTGGAATACTGCAGAAAAAGTACTGCCTTAAGGGAGGATTAGGAAAATTGGCAGGAAAACTACATATCACTTCATCTGATGTTTTTGGGATCTACTTACAAACACATTTTTATGACACTTGGACATCACACGTGATTAGCTAATCTGCTTTCCTTCAACATTATGACTGGTGCATGATTTATTTAATTTAATATTTTGTAGCTTTAATAGGTTTGGTGCTTTGATAATGAATATATTTTCTGCTGAATGCAAGAAAGCAAGCATAGAATTAAGTCTTAATAGAAACGTAATTATGTTTTACATTGCTAAGTTTCCTCAGCACCGTACACAGAATTTTAAGGCATAGTGAGCATTAATTTGATGTAGTGAGACTTCATTATATTACCTGATACAATGAAATGCAAAAGTTTCGAACAGTATAGATTTGCAGGAGGAGAAGGTAATTCTTCTCTTTACAAAGCACTGGTAGGACCCCATCTGGAATATGCCATGCAGTTGTGGTCTCCAGTGCTCAAATATTTGTTGAAATAGAGAAAGTCCAAAGAAGAGCAACTATGGGGTAAAGGGTCTCAGTATTTTCCAGTCAAAGCTGTGAAGTTGTGGAATTCTCGCCCTGCATGGGTGTCCGCAAATAGAGGCAAGATGGGGCACTTGCCCCCCCTTGCAGTCAGGGCCGTTCCTGCCATGAGCCAAGGTGAGCACCATACCTCAGACGGCAGTGAACGGGCAGTTACAAGGGGCGGCAAAAAGCCGCCTCCTGTTACTTTAAGAGCCGAATTTCCGTTTTTTAAACAGCAGTACGCGCTCATTGCACTAGTGATACCACCCCTTTTGACTTTTAAGCGCGCAGCGGGAGAGGGGGGCAGCCTCTGGGTTGCTGCTTCAGGCAGCAGCAGCCCACGGATCGCCCCTGCTTGCAGTTCTCACCTGAACTGAAGCTGTTTCATGCTGCTGCCTGTAGATATGATCTCAGTGTCTAAGTCCCGGTACAGCTGAACACTGATTAGATTGGATAGACTTAAAGGATTCACTCTGCAGCCTAGCCAATCGCTCTGCAGCTGTTCCGGGACTTAGACTGAGCAGTTTCTGCAGGCACAGCAGGCTTGGAATAAGGTAATAGCACTAAAGTTTATCGTCATTGAAAGCTCCCGATTTGTCCTAATCTTCTAAAGTTTTGTGTATGTGTGTGTTTTACTTAGTATATCTGATTCTGCAATTGTGTGTCTGGACCTGACCCAGATCTCTTTGTGCTGCTGCCTAATGAATGCTGTATAAGTGTGTTTGCTAAATATTGGCCCAATTTCTCTTGTGTAAGGTTACATGTGCTTTTGTTACATGTGCTTTTGTTAAAGTGCCATCAAAAGCCTATATATGTGTGTGTGTGTGTGTGTGAGTTTGTGCACCTGCCTGAGTCCCTGATTGAGTAAAGCCCATGTACACTGCCAGCAGCACCTGCACTCTATTTATTCTGCCTGCCTGTGATCTGAGCTTTACAACTGGCACTGTGTATCTATCCAACCATGTCTTCTAGGGGCATTATTGTTATTGGCACGGTATTCCTTCTGTTATGTTTTCTGGTGTGTTATAAAAGGGAATGGCACTTTGTTATTAATATCCCCTGTGCTCTGGGGGATTCGCTATTGAACTGAGACCATGTTTACACTGTGGGGTATTGAGGCCTGTTATATAGAGAGTTGATTCTGATTCTGTAGATTTTAGTAAAGCAAGCTAGAGTTTGCAGAAGGTATTTTTGTATATAGTTACTGTATGCACATAACTTCTGCTTCCCTACCAATGCACCCTACTGATTTCCAAATTGTGTCCAGTGAATCTCACCCCCCTTACATTACCAAAACCACAAGTTGCCATCAAAATATGCAAAAATACAATAACAAGTTAGCGACAAATATGATTTTTGTGCAGCAATTAGACTGTGTTATAAATTGTACACAAAGGGGGAAATTCACAAAAGTGTTGGTAAAATAAGTAACCCAGAAGTGGCGGTCGACAAATTTGTAAAATTCACAAAGACAGATGTTACCATATCTGACATTTAAAAGATATTTTTTCATTCCCGACACTTTTGTGAATTCCCCCCATGGTCCTAGGACAGAATGCAGTGTTTCTGTGTGGTGAGGCTTTATTTTGCCTTTAAACTGTATTATTAGCGTTCTTAGGTATTTGTAAAATGCTTGATATAATTTTACCATTGGTTATTAAGAAGTCACAGGAATAAGATGGACTGTCAGTGCTCCTACTGAGAAAGACAAAGAGGCTCCTCTTTTTTTAGGACAAGACAACCCATTGAGTCAGCCTCTATCAGTATCATGTTAGGTCTTGATGACAGCAGGATAAGTCTCAGCATATCACATTAACTGTAATTACAACGAGAAGTCATCAAGAAGTAATTATTACCATAGTCACAGGCAAAAGCAGCAGTTGATTGATCCATTGGAATCTACACAGTATTAAAATAAATATAATTAATTTAAAAATATTTGGTTTTAATAGTATTATTCTCTTTTTAAGGTTGTCAGTCAGTCCTTTGTCATTGTATTATGTACTTGGGTTTAATTATTTATTAGAAATGCTCTTTGGAAAATTAAGCAGTAAACTTTATGTACCTTACAGAGGCGCAGGTACCCTGCCTCCCTGGTTGCTGGGGTGCAGTCCCCCTTATTGTTATTATAATTATCCTTTATTTTTATATTGCTGACACATTTATCCAGCAAATATTTACAGATATTTTTCATTGTTTACATAAGTCCATGCCCCACTGGAGTTTACAGTCTAGGGTCATATTCGCACACGCTTTGGTTACCACTTTTCAGCTTGGTAGGGGGGCAGACAGTGATGTCACAGGGTGGAGCTGTAACTTCATGAGGTGGGACAGGTGATCCAAACATTCAGATGACATTAGAAGGATGGGCTTTGATTTGGCAATATGTAATTGGCCAATCATCTCATCAATATAGATTCCTGCCCAGTTTTCTTAATTTGGAAAACTAGGTAGACAGTTTTGACCTGGACAGCCCTTACAAAAACCAGGCTGTCTGGGTCAAAACTGGACAGATGGCAACCCTACACACTAGGGAAAATTACTCAGGAGAGAATAGACCTGCCTATATGTCCAGTTGTGACTCTGGAGCTGCTGCTGCCTGAGGCAGCCTGCCCAAGTCAGAGCAGGTCAATGGGGGGCAGCATCACTAGTGCAATGAGCACAATAGGGCTCTCTGCACTAGTGGGGTTGAATTTCCAGAAATTTGGCTCTTAAAGTTACAAGAGGTGGCTTTTTTCCGCCCCTTGTAACTGACCAATCACTGCCGCCTGAGGCAAGGTTCTCACTTGTGTGGAAAGAAAACCATATACATACTCCTTTCACAGGCCAGAACTGAACTCAGAACTGCAGCTCTGTAGGCAGAAGTACAACCCACTGGGCCACCATGATGCCCATAGTAAGTTTTGGCTGGCCTGGGTCTGACTGTGGAATGTTTCTAAATTTTACAATTCACTGTTACCTGGACTAACAACCTATCTGTTAATCACTGAGCTGGAGAAATGGGCCCCACTTCTTATCCACCACTATTCTGTTTTGATCACCTTATTCCCTCCAGATTGGAGATGCTGAGGAGGATGGAAAATTGACCTTCTGTAAACATTTCACATCAGAGACTAAGGTGAATGCTTAATCAAGATAGAAGCATCCTACAAACCCAGTTGCAAAAACACCAAACCTCACTTTTATTCCTTAAGACTGGCAACATTTTTCATGTTACTCTCATATAAAGGCAATTGTCCCAGGGGACAATGCTTATTCCTTATATCCCGAGGCCATAGGATGATATATGAGCGTTTTCATCATTGTAAATGAAAGTAATGACATTGCCAGCCATCTAAAACTCAGCTAAAAGTATTTTACGGCAATGACACACAGGTTGATTAATCACAGTGATTTTTTAAAACTGCCACCACTTATGATGTGCGTGCCGGCCCGATACCCGTCAGGGTCAGGCGGGTTTGAGCCGACCTTGCACGCTCCTTTCCGGGTCATGGGCGGGTGCAGGTTAAGCTCTTCTGACTGCTTTCCCCACCCGTGACCTTCCAAATGCCGACTTCCAGGTTGAACTTTTATAGATGCGCACCTCTCGCACCGCCCCTTTTGTGACATCATCAGCGGGCAGGCAAAGAAAGGAACCCGGAAGTCGGGCTCGTGCTGGCGGTGGGAGGGCAGGTGGGAGGGTGTGGGTCAGGAAAAGCCTGACCTGCATAGAACTTCTACCCACTCAGAAGACATATTCCAATATCTTGCACTGATGAGATCTAACAAGATCAACAGTCTGTCTGCAAGTTTGGATATATGGCTCTGAATTATTAGGTAGTATCTGTGCTATAACTAGTGGTCTGGATGCATAGTTGGCCAAAGGGACATAAAGGATTGATTTTCATGTCTCCACCCATAATGCCTCATGTGAGAGTTAACCTCTTGTTTGTGGTATTAAGGCAGTGCTATGTATATGAGACAATTAAATACTTTCTGTTATCAGCAGGCTTTATGTTGCATATCTTGCACTTGAAGGGCTTTTTGGCTCCTTTTAGCCCTTATCACCCTAACCAGGCTAGGTTCTCTGCTACCCTATTATTAAAGTCACACCTACTTGTTAAAAAAAGGTCCATTGGCGACTTAGAGCATTTTATATGTGGCAACTATGTTTGTCTATGTCAGTGATCCCTAACCAGTGGCTCATGAGCAACATGTTGACTGTTGCTCCCAGTGGCCTCAGAGCAGGTGCTTCATTTTGAATTCATGGCTTGGAGGCAAGTAGTTCAAATGCCATATTATGTAGCCTTATAAGAACTCCTAAAAAATTTCACATGTGCACAGTCCTGTACACTTGGGCTTCAGGCTTTTTTTGTGGATATGTATTTATGTATGTTTAACCGCAGCATATGAAAGAGGAGCACTGGAGTCAAATAGTTTGCTTTATTTTGATTAAGAAAATTTGTTTGCGGACTTATATTATTTGTGTAACCCAGAGATGAACTGGACTGTGTGACAATCAGTACTTTCCTAACAAGACAAGCCACATATTGGGGAGGGGATATTAATATATAATAATAAATATATACAAATATATATATTTCTTTCAGTAAAAAGGAACTGTAAATAGAGATCATTGTATATGATGACATAATATTATACATAATATATTATTAAATATGGTAAGAGTAATATTTGCTCTTTTTAGCTTCTGGGTTTGCTTTTAATATAAGAAGATCACTGTGGAATTCTTAAGACCTGTTAATTAAAGGGGGTCCGAATACTTTACTTTTATAGAGATTATGACCTCATTATTTAGAACATGGGGTGCATTATCCCTTATAGCCAAAGTTAAAAAGTAATAAAAATGAATATTCAATAAAAGCATCTCTAAAAAAAACTCTTATGAAAAAGAGTTTGAATTAGGCTTTTAGGCAATTAGACTGACAGAATATCAGTGCTAGCCAGCTGGAAAGGAAAGGCTAGACTAAAAGGGTCTCACTGCCCCATTTATTTGCCAGAATCTTTCAGTTTTAACATTTAAGAAAGTATTTTAGCAGGCATTGGGGAATTATGCTGGCAGTTATTATTTTAAATAAACCGTTGCCTGGGAATCCAGTGATTGTTTGCAAGGAAAAGCTGGGATTCTTTAAAAAAATCTAGCTTGTCAGACTTTCAACAAAAGCTCAAGGTGGAATTAAATTAACCCCTTTGCCTACCCTAGAATATACAGTATAAATAGAGCTGTATTAATCTGTGAGCTCCCAATAGAGCCCCTGTAAAGATGGTCAAGTAAACGAAAGGTACTTGGTATGCAGCAGAATGATATATGGAATAGGGTACCTATGGGGTACTATAAAAGGAGGTGTAAAATCCAGGGCTGTATTTGTAGACAGAGCTGCTCTAGCACATGCGCAGTATAGTCTTAGTGCATGCACCACAGAAAATTTATACCACTGCTGGATTTAGAGGCAAGTGTCTGGTGGCAGGCCAGGGGCATTTTTTCCACATAAGCACCTAAGGGATACCCCCTCTAAAGCTACCTCCTTAGACACAGACACTCGGTGTCCAAATGATAAATACAGCAATGGTGATGTCTGCTACAAGCCTTGGGACCTATACCAATCAGGTAGTATTTACTTGTCACCTGTTTGGATGCAAATGCCTAATTGGTTATTGTATACTATACCTGGCCATAATTCACATTTTATTACAGTTCTCCTTAGCTGCTTGATTAAAAAAACAGCATTTATTTAAAGGAGAATTCAACCCTAACGTTAAAAAACCCCTACCCTACATAGACCCCCTCCCTTCTCCCCCCAGCCTAAGTGTTACACTGGGCAAATGCGTTTAAAAACGTTCAAAAACGTTTTACTTACCCCTCTGTGCAGATTCAGGCAACGGAGTTCATGGGTGCCATATTCTTCTCTTTGGAAATCTATGGAATAGGAAAGGCGTTTTGCCGCATGTGCAGTTGGAGCAATTTTCTATTTCGCGACAACTGCGCATGCGCTGAAACTCACGAGAATTGCCGAAGAAGATTATCAAAGCGGCTGAACATGACGCCAGTAAACACTGCTGCATGAATCTGCACCAAGGGGCATTTGTTAGGGGTATTTGCCCAGTGTAACACTTAGGCTGGGGGGACAAGGGAGGGGGATCTATGTAGGGTAGGGGGGTAGGGTTTTATTTAGGGTTTAGTTCTCTTTTAACTGTAGAAAAAGAGCAGCAGTCAACCCAACAATATCATCATTGCAGCCCTGTGCATGACAAACTATTAATTGGGTATAGCTAGGCCTGGATTTGTGGCGAGGCCACAAAGGCCCGGGCCTAGGGCAGCAAGATTTCTGGGGCGGCATGTCACCCAGCCACACCATCTGCCGATGCACGAGGACTGCGTGCATGGCAAATTTCCTAGTTACTTACCAGGCGCACGCAATACTTGGTGCAGAAAGGGTATGGGGAAGTGTGCATGCGCGCATTCACACTTGCGCACCGGAGGGGAGGGGCGCGGTGCCGGCCTAGGGAAGAAATCCGGCCCTGGATATAGGTTTAATCATATTAATTGAGTTTTGTTTCCATTATTTTTTTAGCTAAGTCTCAAATTGTTTCCCATGTTTCTTAAATGGAATAGATGGGATTTTGCCACTTACCAACAACCATACCATTGACATGTTTTCAGGAAATTGTTTCTCAAAAGTGCGATAAGCACCACCATTTAGGACTATTTCAGGAATGCGTAGAAACAGCCTCTGTATTTACTAGTCTCAACTATTTAAATTCAGTTTAATTTCCAATGTACTTCCATTACAAAATGTTGGTAGGGGATTATTTGAATTAGTATGTATTGATCTACTATACTGTTGAAGATGCCTTTAGTTCCGTGAAATAACCTCAGTGATAGTGTATGCTTCTGCGTATTTGTTGCTTCTGGACTCAAAGTCTGGAACACGGTTCAGTGCAACATTAAGACTCATACATTTCCATTAATTTCTATGCAGGACTGTGCCAACATGTAATTTGCAAGAACGGTAACGGGTAATGGGTCCAGTCAACAGGTTGCTTATTGAACCATTGCCAAAACAAACTTTTTTTGATTCTACCTCTTTAAAATACCGTCATAAAAGCAAGCATTTAATGAAAGCAGATGATCTCATAAATTCAGAAGTAGATTTAATAATTGTGCTTTGAAAATTCTGTCTTTCAAAAATAATGTCAAGTTAATACACAGCATATATTCTACCATGGAATGTTATTTGAGTGTTTGGAGTTTATTTGGTAGCTGGAACACAAATAAGCAATAGTCTAATTATCACTAATACAAGCAGCAGTAGTCTCTAACTATAACAGTAACATGGTGTGTATATATGTGTGTTTGGGGGAGTAGGGTGGGAGATAAACCTTTAATCTCTGCCTCCTTCAAAAAACCCTAATCTGGGTTCATCCTTCAACTGTTCCATCATTCTGACAAATGCACCTGTGTTCCTCTGAGGATATCAAAGTTATGTGATCAGTGGGTTGATGTAATGGCTGGGGTTAAGAATACAGTTATTATAATCAGACATTCCATATATCCAGACATTCCAAGTAGTTAGACACAAAAAAAATCATTGAACAGGCTTTTGAACCTGCTCTTTGTATTTCACACTCACAAGGTGTGAGATACCAAATTTTAATATTGGTCCAAACAATACATTATATTATTAAGTAGAAAAGGTCAGAGTCAAATATTTGTGCAGAAACCTTACCTCATGTAACTGATATACACATCCCAACAATTGCGATTTTTTTACAGAGCTAGAGTGTCTCTGGTGTTTACTTCAATGTGAAGGTTTATGCATGTTGTGCTGTGCTGACTGCATTCATCTCAAACAGTGCAGTGCCTGTCGCTACAAACTGTGCCTAGGTGTGAACATCTCTGTGTTTATATGGCTTTGGAAATATTCAGCCATGGAACATTTTATTAATTCAGTTTGCATGGAACAGTTTTAAGGACCATAAAAAATTGTAATTTAACAAGGCAACTCAAATAGATATTTCAATATCTATTTGAGCGTACACCTCATCTTGTATAAATATCTTTTCTCTTTCTATTTTTCATATAGTTCTGAAATGTTCCCACTGGTTCCTCATAAGCACGAGCACCTCAACATTATGGTGAATACTAGGTAGTGTTTCTCCTGACTATGTAATTTGACTTTCTACAGTGCAGTTTTGGACACCAGTCCTTAGAAAGTAAATTAATCAACTGTACAGAGTGAAATGATGTTCAACCAAGTCCAACCCAACAGGTTGGACATCAGGCATCATGTAGACATGTATGTGTGTATATTCTGTGTATATGTAGAGTATGTGGGCGGTGCCTAATAATATAAGAGATGTCTTCATCTCCATTGAGAAGCCCCAAAGGTACAAATGTGTAAAAAGTAAGGACTTGGTAATGATCTGCTAAAGCTTGACTGCCTTAACTGCCTGGAACACATTGGGCTACTAAAGGAGGTGATGTGGTTGTTGCTAGCGAAAATTTGACAGAAATCCCATCCGCAGGGACATCACCAATTTACTAACAGGCGTAGAGGACAATTCGCTAATGAAAGAGACCATTGCTGGTGCAGTTTCACACCCTTTTGCCAGACGCATTTTTGCTCAGGTGAACAATCTTTACTCCGCAAATTCATTAAAGTGTGAATTTTACATAACGTTACCTCTTTCGCCATAGTTTCCTTCTCCAGCCTAGACCTGCCGAACTGATAAGATAATGCTACATCCGCCTCAATCTTACGTCAGTGACATCTTATCCTGTATGCTGAAATGTCAAAAATGTTTGGTGTTTTTTCATATTTTAAATACAGTAGTTGTAGATATTAAAAAAAATTTTAATTACATTTTTTTTTTACTATTTGAGGGGCATGCCATGTTTTTTTTTAGGGTGGGCTCATGTCTAGGGCATTAGAGGATATCTTTTGTCTTTATTTTGCTTCCTGAGCACTCTTAATAATGTGGGCACTTCAAGCATTTGCACCAACATCAGTAATAAAGACATATATATACGACATAGATGAACCTGCCCTTTTTACACTGACCTAAGCGTAAGTGCACTTACGAAGTTTCGCCATTCAGAAATGAAAGTTCACTAGGAAATGCTCGTGCTGACATATTAACGCTAACCAGCCTGTGGCTGCAGAGACGCAACTTCGCATTTTAGTGAATTAGCGCAGTGGTAGTGAATTTGCGCCTGGCAAAGTGGCGCGACTGTGGCAAAGCCTTCACAGGTGAGTATTCGCCCTTTAGTGAATTTACCCCCATGAATCTCAGAATAATCTAAACTCATTTACTTGTACTACTGAGTTTAAATTGTTCTCCGTCTCTTGTAATCCTTAAACTCCATCACTGGCTATAGGTATTAAGAGTATGGTGCAGAAAGAGTTTTATTTATGTTTATTGAAATATTATATTATATTATTTATTATTATATTGACATACCTTTTTTTCCAAAATGTATCATTTAATAGAATAAAATTATGCACTGAAATCCATTTTTCAAAAGAGCCAACAGATTTCTATATATCTAATTTTGAAATCTGACATGGGGCTAGACATTGTACATTTCCCAGGTGCCCTCAGCCATGTGACTTGTGCTCTGATAAACTTCAGTCACTCTTTACTGTTGTACTGCAAGTTGGAGTGATGTTATCCGCTCCCTTTCCATTCAGTAGCTTAACAATGGGAAGGTAAACCCATAGCAGCTTCCTGCCACAAGTTAACAGTTCCCTGGTAGATATGAGAATAACACTCAATAGTAATAATCCAAGTCCCACTCAGACACCTCCAGTTACATCGAGTAGGAGAAACATTAGGTTATCTAAAAGTAGTTCCATTGTGGAGTGCTGGCTCTTTCTGAAAGAACAGGATCAAACACAATGACCTGAGGTAACTCCCTATACAACAATATAACAGCTAAACAATACACTTGGTTTAGGATTAAAATGTTATATGGTATATGCAATATTTGTAATGTAAAAAGTGTAATTTAGAAATATAAACTACACCATAGAAAATCATGACAGAATCCCTTTAATACACTATCTGTCAAGAACGTAAATGGTCCGTATACACAGTCATACTTTTTTGAGATATGTATTCTCTGTGTCTCTCTGATGACTACAAATAAAAGATGAAAATCTGTGTGCAGCTTCTGTAGGGCCACTGACATCACTGTAGGGTGTCTATCTCCATGAGTGATGAGAGGGTCTTCCAGGACAGAGCTTCTGTCTGCACATTTAGCTTCTTTACAACATTGCGGACTGTGCATAGTCAGCACTTCTGTCACTGAGTTTCTCCAGTGAACTAATATGCTGATATATCTATTTTAGAAAAGAAAAACATTGAGCAATCATAACTTTTTATATTGTGTATGTGATCTACATCTGGGCAATGTGACATAGTACTCTTTCCTGCCTGTTTATGTTGTGTTTAAGAAGTTATATATATACCTCTCTAGTGACCTCTAGGAGTCAGATATAGATTAGTTGCTACAAAATAATATGGCTTTAATTAAGTAAAAAGGAAAACAGAGAATTATAAAAACAGACACGAGTCCAAATGTTGACCCATAATTCCTAGTATAGCTGCAGTTTTACTTTCCTTCAGGCAGAATGGGAAGGAAGCAACTCTAACAGATGTCCATTGTTATCAAAAGTAGTTTAACTGCGAGAAGGAATTGAAAAAGGAGTTGCCTTTTCATAAGCAAGCAGCTAGAGGTCAGGTATAAAATGTTTGGCAGCTGAAAGCAAATATATTTCTAAGGAACAAAGCTGAGCTTGGAATCTTTTAGCGTACAAGAGAAGAAAAGAAGGTATTATCTTCCAGCAATTACCTGTGGCCAGTATAATTAAATTGGAAGCATTCACATAGTTTAGATATTAGACAAAATCATGGAATATAATCTTGGCCTAATAAGACAAGTATAGTATTTATCCAGCCAAGGCATTGTGTTAATGAACCACACATTTGTTAAAGGGATACTGTCATGTGAAAACATGTTTTTTTTCCCAAAATGCATCAGTTAATAGTGCTACTCCAGCAGACTTCTGCACTGAAATCCAATTCTCAAAAGAACAAACCAATTTTTTTATATTCAATTTTGAAATCTGACATGGGGCTAGATATATTGTCAGTTTCCCAGCTGCCCCAGTCATGTGAATTGTGCCTGCACATTAGGATGGAACTACTTTCTGGGAGCTGTTATCTTGTGTTAGGAAGCTGCTATCTGGTTACCTTCCCATTGTTCTTTTGTTAGTCTGCTGGGGGGGAGGGAGGGGGGTGATATCACTCCAACTTGCAGTACAGCAGTAAAGAGTGACTAAAGTTTATCAGAGGACAAATCACATGACTGGGGAAGCTGGGAAACTGACAATATGTCTAGCCCCATGTCAGATGTCAAAATTGAATATAAAAAAATCAGTTTGCTCTTGGATTTCAGTGCAGAATTCTGCTTGAGCAGCACTATTAACTGATGTGTTTTGAAAAAAACATGTTTTCCCATGACAGTATCCCTTTAAAGCTAAAGACCATCTTTCTAGATGTAGACAATGATAAACTTTACCAATTTGTCTATATGTCACATATTATGTACCCTTTTATACAGCTCTACAGAGTATGTTGGTGCTTTAGAAATAAATGTAATACAGGTATGGGACCTGTTATCCAGAATGCTCGGGACCTGGGGTTTTCCAGATAACGGATCTTTCTGTTATTTGGGTATTCATTGCCAAGTCTACTAGAAATTAATTTAAACAATAAATAAACCCAAAAGGCTGGGTTTGCTTCCAATAAGGATTAATTATATCATAGTTGGGATCAAGTACAAGCTACTGTTTTATTATTACAGACAAAAAGAAAATCATTTTCAAAAATTTTGATTATTTGGATAAAAGGGAGTCAATGGGAGACAGCCATTCCTTAATTTGGAGCTTTCTGGATATCAGGTTTCCGGATAAGGGATCCTATACCTGTAATAATATTCAGTTAATTTATTTGCATTTCTGTTTTGCCTTTTTCCAGCTTAAATTGTGACATGCTATGTATAATACTATATCTGATCATTTGTTTTTATTCAGACTCTCTTTCTTCATCTTTGTCTTTTTAACTCCCTGCCTGGATTCTAGGGTAAGTGGGACACTAGCAACCAAATAAAAGTTTACATTTTAAGTTTAAGTTTTGCCTAAGAATACCACTGTCTACATGATGCTAAAACTGTAAGGGTTACTATAGTTTTTTAATTGCTACTGAGAGATTCCCAGGACCGGTATCACCCTAAATCAGTGATCCCCAACCAGTGGCTCATGAGAAAAATGTTGCTCACCAAACCCTTGGCTTTTGCTCCCAGTGGCCTCAAAGCAGGTGCTTATTTTTGATATTTGAATTGTAGGCAAGTTTTGTTGCGTAAAAAACAGGTGTACTGCTAAACACAGCCTCCTGTAGGCTGTCACTCCACATAGGGCTACCAAATGGCCAATCATTGGACTTATACTGTTACTCCCCAACTCTTTTTAAATCTGAATGTGGCTTACAGCTAAAAAAAGGTTGTGGTGAACCCCTGCCCTAAATCAACTCAATAAGAGACTTATTAAGAAGTTGTGCTGCTCCCTTTGGAAAAGCATGTAGGACCCCAGATTCAAGTGATTCTATAGTGACTCAAGCCTACAATTTTCATTTTTTTAATGTTTTCCCCAGGATATGCCAAGGTAAGGTGACCATGTAAAAAAGATCCAAATCTATTATTTCAGGACCATCTGTTTCAAAATAATGGTTCTTAAATCCTAGATTGTCCCAATACCAACATCCTTACCTACATTTATGTTGCCAATTAAAACTTTTTTTGCAGAGTTATGCTGTTTAGTTGACATCATCACAGAGTTTCCTGAGATTAGTATGGAATGTCAACCAATTAAAGAGCTCTGTTATGGTTCAGGAAATTTTATTTAAATACAATAGGATCAGTTTGTTTTGGATTGAGCCCTCTGGGGGTTATTTATAAACACTGGGCAAATTTGCACCTGGGCAGTAACCCATAGCAACCAATCAGTGATTAGCTTTTTTTCAGCCAGCTGTAGGGTGAACACTGAAAGCAATCATCTGATTGGTTGCTATGGGTTACTGCCCAGGTACAAATTTGCCCAGTGTTTATAAATAACCCCCACTGTCTGTCTTTAACAACAAAACTGTGCTCATTGATAAACTATGTGAAACAAGTAAGGTGTTTAGGTATTTAAATATCTACGGTAAGTGCAGTTGCAGATATTAAATGCTCAGTGTCAGTTCCAGTAAGTATATGCACAACCGAAATAAAATACTTTTCTGTACCATACCAAATGTTTTACAGAGCAGTACAGGATTTAAATCCTCCATAACACTCTCTGTCCATAGGATTCAAAATCAAGCTTGTTAGGAATGCAAAGTAATTACTGATGCACAATGTAATAACAATTATGCTTAAGTCTCAGTCAATATATACTGTACATGTATGGCCTGATCAGTGATCTTATTGTTCAGGATTCGCATTCACAATTTACACATTATAATCTTCAGGATTCAGCAGCTCGTACGGTGTAACCAGAGCATGTAAATGATTTTATGTTACAATATGTGTAACAAAGAAAGCTACTCAAAGTGTTTGTTTAGTGATTAGTTCTCAAAGACTTGATTCACCGCAGGAATTTTAGCATACAGCTCTGTTTAAATGCTGCTTTCTTTCAACAATATTCTTACCTTTCACCACAGGATTTAAGGTTCTTTCTTAGAACTGTCATGTACAGGATAATTTCCGGAACAAATTTCTATTTTCTTTAATCACCATAATCGGGATATTCCTGCAGACCTTAAGCAAGCACAGGTTATGTCTTAATGTTTAACTTTTATTCAAGAAAAAGACTGCAGGGCTCACTGAAGAACATAGGTGTACAGTGCAGTAACCCATATTAATCAGTCCAGCTTCTGCTTTTGTGAGACTACACTAGACTTATTTAAACCACTCATTGATTAGATGCTCTTTGTTATTGCACGGTAACAAATTTCATCTGTGTCAGCAAATGAGCCCTAGGAAGTTACCATAAAGCAGACCTCTCCCTATCATCTCAATGCGGTGTGGTGCAAAGACATTAGTGAATAGCAAATTGCAAACACATTCCAATAATAATAATAAACTTAAACCCATTCTAGGTGCTTTTCACAAGTTTGTAATGTTTGCCTTTTCACCTGCTTGCATTTCAGCACACTTTGAAACCTTCCACAGTCTTGTGCGACAGATAAAAAATAAAACCTGCCTTCCTCCATATCCTTGTAAATGTCATGCCATGCTTACTTGCTGTTACAAGACATAGGAGTGAACCAGGGCCTTAGCTCTATGCTCACATAGATCAGTGGTAATGTAGACAGTACAGAAACACAAGGTCCTCAGTTCAAATCCAGGCAGGTTATTACAGTCATGCTGTCACCTACTTACCAGTCTGATCCCCTCTCTGTAATCATGCAAATACTGTTGTTGGAACCATAATATGACTACTCACTTGTGGAAGCCATGATATAATGTTTGTACGTGTGGGTTTATTTATTTAGTTTTTTCATTGTAAATAATCCTGGGCAACATTAGCTACACATCTCTCATGGTTGCACCCTTTATTCAATGTCTGCAGTGTAGAAAATGTCTGACTTGTTCTAAGTTGTCTAATTAAATTAAACAGAGCTGCTGTTTCCTGGATCAAGGTTTTTTTTTAGCTTAAACCAATGAAGAGTAATTACCATCACTAAGTAGAGCTGCAAAACAAGCAGAATACATCATCAGGAGCCATAGGGAAAACATTACCACATTGCTGCTGGAAAAAATAACATCAGCCCCTTGGATTACATGAAATTCTTAATTATCATGCCATAAGCCCTTAGCAAATTTTATTTGGAAAATCTGCTTTATATTTTATTTATCAATTGCCATGGAATGGTAAAACAAAGTCACAGCTTTTAAATGTATTATTATTATTATTATTATTTATACAGTGCAGTCATCTAAAGCAGCCTCCTACAGAGTAAAGGTGAAGGTGTAGCAAGGCATAGCCATTGCCATACATTAAACTAAGGGCAAAACATGATTTCAAAGCCAAAGCAAGGAGAAACAGAAGTAATGAGGATTTGGTCTCCAGAGCTTAAAATCAGGTATATACGACACATTTTAGGTGGAGAGTCTAGTTACTGTGGCAGGCTATTATTCTGCAAGAAGATGTGCATTTTAAATGATCATTTGTAGGTTTGAATCTTTTGGCAATGTCAAGAGCCAATAATCACAGTGTAGAATATGTAGAAGTTGTGCAGTGTTCTTCATTATTGCATATGATCATGGATACCCCCCCTCTTGGAGTTTCTGGCCTGAACACTAATTAGATAGGTTAGAGGGATTGACTCAGCAGTCTAGCCAATCACTGTGTAGCTGTACACGATTGGATAGACTTGAAAGATTCACTCTGCAGCCTAGCCAATCACTGTGCATCTGTTCTGGGACTTAGACTGAGGGGAGGGTGAGCAGTTTCTCCAGGCAGCAGCAGGTTTGGAAAAGTGTGTTTGCTAAATATTGGCGCAATTTCTCTTGTGTAAGTGTACCTGTTACATGTGCTTTTGTAGCAGAGCCTTCATAAGCCTATCTATGTGTGTGTATGAGTTTGTGCACCTGCCTGAGTCCTTGAGCCCATGCACACTGCCAGCAGCACCTGCACTCTATTTATTCTCCCTGCCTGAGATCTAAACTGGCACTGTGTATCTATCCAACCATGTCTTCTAGGGGCATTATTGTTATTGACACTGTATTCATTTTGTTGTGTTATAAAAGGGAATGGCACTTTATTATTAACTAGACATTAAGCCCGTTAAATTAACGGGCGCTAGAACATATGTAGTCAAACATTCGCCAGAGACGGTCCGTGGGGCACATGCACAGTAGCGCAATCCGACGGACACAGGGACTGGACACAGAGAAACTTCAACTTTATTATATAGGATATCCCCTGTGCTCTGGGGGATTCTCTATTGAACTGAGACCATGTTTACACTGTGGGGTATTCAGACCTATTATATAGAGCAGTGATCCCCAACCAGTAGCTCGTGAGCAACATGTTGCTCTCCAACCCCTTGGATGTTGCTCCCAGTGGCCTCAAAGCAGAAGCTTATTTTTGAATTTCAGGCTTGGAGGCAAGTTTTGGTTGTATAAAAACTAGGTGTACTGTCAAACAGAGCCTCAATGTAGGGTGACAATCCACATAGGGGCTACCAAATAGCCAATCCCAGCACTTATTTGGCACCCCAAGAACATTTTTCATGCTAGTGTTGCTCCCCAACTCCTTTTACTTCTGAATGTTGCTCACGGATTCAAAAGGTTGGGGATCCCTGATATAGAGAGTTGGCGCTATTTTTTTATGTTACCATATGGAGATAATTGACATGGCTGGCGCTAAAACTATATTCTGGGGGACCTTATGTATCATATTGGCACTGCATTGTACGTGCTTACATGAATTCTTGTGCCATTTGACTATGAAATGAGTAATTGAGTACATAGCTGTAATAAGTCTTTCAAAACCAAAATTTCTCGACCTGCACCCGACCCTAACCCCCCCACATCCGACCCGGGGCCGCTGCTCCCCTTTATTTATAGACCCGCGCCCGCCCTGCCCCGCAGTGACGGGGGGGGGGCAGGCGGAAGTCTATAAATTCCAGAAGCCGGCAGTACTAGGCTGCGCATTTTGTCCAGGGGTCGGCCCGAACCCGCCCCCGCACATCACTACTGAATGTTGAATGTTTTTTTTTCTTTCAGTCAGTCAGGTATGTGTCAAACCACTTGCTTATGTCTCTGCACAGAGGGGACTGTGTCAGCCTGGGTAAATAAACACGGAATGGGTTTCAGCACAAATGCATGTTTTCACTCCAAAATTTGCTCTGTGTGTATGTACCCAGCCGACTCTGTGTCTGTCAACGAAGAGGCAAAAGCAGTGAATTTCAGCAGATCAGCTGTTTCTCACTTGTCTGAGACTGTACGTGCAAGTGTGTGAGATGATGCAAGTGTGTGTGTAAGAAAAACTAAGGTTACTGACCATTGTATCTGATGCACTGATTTACCTGCTAATATTTGTGTGCCCAATGCATTGATGGCTACATTGGCTCAGAGCCAAGAACATAATTTCCAGAACAGCATTACTTTTTACTATCAGGCTATTTGAAGAAGAACTAAACCCCACTACCATAAGCCCCTCCTAAACTTCCAGGCATTGCCCCTTCCCTCCCCGCTATGTGCTTTAGTGTAAAAAAAAACCTGTAAAAAATTCTCACCATTAAATGCAGAGAAGTGCAGCGGAGCTCCCGGTCGCCATCTTGTGGATGTTGGTGTAGTCTTCGTGTTTCAACGGCGACTTGCGCATGCGCAGTTAAAGCCGTTTCGAAGATCCGGAAGATGGCGACCGGGAACTCCGCTGTTCTTTTCTGCATTTAAGGGTAAGAATTTTACCCTTTTTAAAAGAATTTTTAAAGGTTTTTTTTTTAACACTAAAGCATATTGCGTGGAGGGAGTGGGGAGGGGATCAATGCCTGGAAGCTTGGGGGGGGGGGGCTATGGTAGGGGAGGTTTAGTTCTCCTTTAACCCCACAACCATTTTAGCTGTCCAATAGTTCTTTCAAGTGCATTAACAATTTCAGCCCTAGATTTGTGTCTTTGCCACAAAAATATTTATGGATATTTTGCTTGTGATACATTTACCTACTTGCCCCACCCTGAAAAATTTTCTATGGACACTAGGGATGCACCTAATCCACTATTTTGGATTTGGCCGAATCCCCAAATCCTTTGTGAAAGATTTGCCCGAATACCGAACGATTTTTGAGTTATTTAGCTTTTTATTCAGCAGCTCTCCAGTTTGCAAATTCAGCAATTCAGTTGCTGGGGTCCAAATTGCCCTAGCAACCATGCAAGATGAGTAATAAAAAGTAGCAATAACAATAAATGTGTAGCCTTACATAGCATTTGTTTTTAGATGGGGTCAGTGACCCTCATTTGAAAGCTGGAAAGAGTCAAAAGAAAAAAAAAGCAAATAATTCAAAAAATTATACAAAATAAATCATGAAGACCCACAATAAATTGCTTAGAATTGGCCAAGGTGAACCACTCCTTTAAGATAGGCATGGCACAGTGGTTAAATCAATGAAGTCCCCTGTGGGGGGTAAAAAGAAAGCTTTGTGCAAGTCAGCCTTTGCCTTAGAGACCAGATTATACATTACATGTGCATGAAAGTCTAATTACAGCATTTCATGTAAATAAATACCTATGCATAAGAATGAATGATAAAAGTAATACATGTGTACTTAGTAATCCCCTCAGCATTCAGCTAATTTTTCACTAATAGTTTTTCAGTGTCAGAGGTTTCCTGTTGTGTCTGAGTATTATATTAATGGCACAAGTTCAGTTTTCTCCTCTGGTTGATGCCTGCCCTTGGTGCATTTACAAACCAAAACCAACCCTGTGTTAAATATTGGCCAATACTGACTTTTCCTCCATCAGTGGAGAAAACACAGTTCAGTTTAGTGTGAAATGTGCAATTTCAGGTAGAGGTCACCGTCTTTTTTACTTGTAATTCAGTATTTTCCCATAATTCCAGAGCAATTGTGATGACATGTTAAAATGCACGCAATTTCGCTTCAACACAAACTACATGCAATTGCACTGAACACCTTCAGTGGGAAGTTGTCATTTTCAGCACTCAGCATCAAAATGAGGTCTGCTCATGACCAGGGCCAGAACTAGGGGTAGGCCTGGGGTGCAAAGATGTGGGGGCGCTGGGCAGGTACCTGTTCAAAAGTCTTCTGCATACCCCTTGTCTGGGTGGTTCGCTCCCCTGATGCTCTCGCCTCCCTTCTCCCTTCCCCTCCCCTCTATCACTTTCCCCTCCCTCAGTCACTCCCCCCTCACGCCCTGCCATGCCCTTCCCTTCGATACTCTCCCCTCCCTCCCTTCTATTCTTATGACATGTACACTCCCAAATGCTGGCATTCATGAGCACGCGCAAGCACACGCAGAGGGGGGGGTGTTAGTAGCCGACCGGGTGCCTAGGGTGCCCTGTGGGCTTGGCCCGGCCCTGCTCATGACTCTTGCATGTACACTGAATCTATTGATGCAGGCCGCTGTGCAAACGCTGAAGCTACCTCAACTTAGTTTCTTTAGCGTTAATGGGTGCACTGTGCATGATTCATCCAAACAGGCTAGCAGGGCACATTGGCAACACAAGTAACCAATGAATGATATCGGTGAAACGCCAACTTTGCACAACTGCAAATGTAGTTCCACTGTATAAATTAGTTCTAGTATGTCCTCCTCTGGGAGCAAGGGGGCAACAGAGGGCACCAGTTTCTGGGCGACCTCAATAGAAATGCCCCTGATATTTTGGTGTTTTTTCTCATTTAACTGGTTTTAGAGGTTTTTGAAACCACAACTAAACTTACAAACTCTAAAACCAGAAATGCTATGAAATTTATTAAAAGATCTGAATTTAAAAAAGCAGAAACGAAAAAAGTCATCTGAAAAAAAATACCAATACCTCTAAATGTCTGAATTGATTAAAAACAGTCCAATATCAGCACAGCTCCCTTTGGGGGAAATTTACTAAACGGCGAAGTGGCTAACACTGGCGAAAATTCGCTAGCGTGATGTCATTTCGGCACTTCGATTTACTAACGGTAGCTGGCGCAATTTCACCAAGGAGAAAGACTGTTACTACGCAAATTCACTAAGTTTTTGATTTTACTGACTGTTACCTCTATCGCCAGACTTGCCTTCGCCATCTCAGACCAGGCAAAGTGTTGATAGGTGTTCCTCAAAAAAAAAATTGTCCCAAAAAACACTGGCGTTTTTTCCTATTTAAAGGGTGATAGACTGAATTTTTTTGGGGGGTTACCCTCCTTCCCCCCTACATTTGCTAACATGTGGCACCTAAACTATACTGTGGGCACATGTGTAGAGCATTATAACAACTTTATATCATTTTATTAAGGTTCCCTTGCCTTGTGTAGTGTAATGTATTTGCTGCAGCATATACGGCCATTTTACTTTAACTGCACGCCGTATGCTAATTAGCCAACGCTAATGTAACTCTGAACTGCTGAGCGTAATTTCACTGGCGTAATTTCTCCAGCGTTCAGTACCCTGTGCGCAACTTCGGATCTTTGTGAATTAGCGTTGTCCAGGCGTATTTACGCCTGGCGAAGTGCGCGAAGCCAGCGCTGGTTAATTTTCGCCGGTTAGTGAATTTTCCCCATTGACTTCTATAGGGCCTTGACTAGCTTTTGATTGGCAAATTTTTGTATTAGAGCATGTTGTGCTTTTCACACTTAATAAATCTACAATTTCGTTTTAGGTGTATTTTAAGACTTAGTCCACACCAGGCGATTCGGGGAGATTTAGTGCATGGCGACTAATCGCCTCTTCTTTGAGACAACTAATCTCCCCAAACCGCTTCCTCTTCTCCTGCGCTGGCTGTAATGAGAGTCGTCTGCGTTATGACACACGCAGCGCTTCGTTTTTCGAAGTTGCTCGAAGTTTCCTCGTGAGGCAACTTCGAGCAACTTCAGAAAACTAAGCTCCACATGTGTCATAACGCAGGCGACTCTCATTACAGCCGGTGCAGGAAAAGAGGAAGCGGTTCGGGGAGATTAGTCGCCTCAAAGAAGAGGTGATTAGTCGCCAGGGAGCTAAATCTCCCCGAATCGCCTGGTGTGGACTAAGCCTAATAGCAATTGTCAAAATTGCTTACTCCTAGGAGTTCATAGCAACCAATCAGTAGTTAGCCTTTACAGGTCTCCTGTTTATAGGTTATTTCTATGGGTTTACTGTACTGAAGCAAACCTTGTGAATGTTATTCCATTGTTTCCCAAGTCTTTTTCATTTAGAACGGCAAGTTTTGAATATGATCCAATATTTGTCCTTTGTTTGGTCTTAGTGCTTAGGCAGCTATCTTGTTTTATAAATCCCTCTCACAGTATGTATGTACACAATAAAGTGTTCTTCTTTTTTACCTGTGTACTTTGTATTTTCCATTGTATTCATCCATGCTACAGACATAAATGGCAAAAAATAAATTTATTATTTTTAATAATTGAATATTATTTTAAATTAGAAAAAGAAATTCAGACTTTTCAGTAGTACATCTTATATATACATACAGGCTGTGTTTGCCTAAATCATGTTCTACAGTGAGGGGCACATTCACTTAGTGCGAGTGAAGGAATAGAATTTAAAAAACATAGAATTTCGAATGATTTTTTTGGCTACTTCGACCATCGAATTGGCTACTTCGACCTTCGACAACGACTTCGAACCGAACGATTCGAACTAAAAATTGTTCGAATATTCGACCATTCGATAGTCGAAGTACTGTCTCTTTAAAAAAAACTTCGACACCCTACTTCGCCACCTAAAACCTACCGAGGTGCAATGTTAGCCTATGGGGAAGGCTTTCTAATGTTTTTTTGGTCGAAGAAAAATCATTCGATCGATGGATTAAAATCGTTCGATCAAACTATTTTCGGTAAATCCCTCGACTACGATATTCGAAGTCGAAAGATTTACATTCGGCAGCCAAATATTGAGGGTTAATTAACCCTCGTTATTCGACCATATGTAAATCTGCCCCTGCTTGTTATCAGGCATTACAAAAAACGAGAAGCAATCCATGGATTGTTCAGGAGGTTCCTGCTTTAGGTTAATTGAATATTTTACTGCTGTACTTAATCCTTTCAGTCAACACCAAGTTACATTGAATTAGTTTACAACAAACCACAAATTACAAATATATGCTTCACATAATAAAATCATTCCTTCAAAGGGTTGTTGGTTTTCTACACGTGTATTTGTGCATTTGACTTAATCTTTTTATAAGCCTTTTGTTTAGATTATTCACAGAGCAGCATTCTACTTATTTTACACTCTTCTTTTCTTTTGTTCCCAATTATATCAACAACCAGAATTTCCTCAGACCAAACACTGTCTGAAAATTCATGTAAGAAATGATTTTAAGGCCAATGCAAATCTCTGTTCAACATAATTCAGATAGGCTGGGCTTGTATTCTGTTTGTCATTTTAATTCAACACAAAATATTTATATTTATAGCTTCTATATCTATAAACACTGCTTCCTGGCATATTTTTTAACTATAGCTCCAGTCTCCTTTCTCTGCTTGGTCACTGTAGGAGGAGATTACTTGGATAAAACACCTGGATAGGGATGCACCGAATCCAGGATTCTGCCTTTTTCAGCAGGATTCGGCCGAATCCTTCAACCCAGCCTAACCGAATCCAAATCCTAATTTGGCAATTAGGGGCAGGGGGGGAAATTGCATGACTTTTTGTCACAAAACAAGGAAGTAAAAATGGTTTCCCATCCCTAATTTGCATATGCAAATTATGATTTGGTTCGGTATTCGTCCGAATCTTTCGCGAAGGATTCGGGGGTTCTGCCGAATCCAAAACAATGAATTCGGTACATCCCTACATCTGGACTAGATCATGTCTTCCTCTCATAAAAGAGGGTTAGTGTTAAAACAGTGCCTGGTCCATATGTTTTGTTTACTTGTACCAGTAGGATGGTTCCAGTGTTTTATTTAAGGACACCAACATTTCTTTTTTTAATCTGACAAGGCATACTATTTATTTATAGCCTACATAAATGTTATAGTAAGTGGTGACACAGCGATATAGTTATTTTTATAGCAGTATGTTTACTATCACTTCTACTGCTCTCACCCGTCATTTAACGGTTGCCTAAACAAAGGGAAATATTTTTGTCATATGGAAAGTGATACTTCTATTGCAGTTCTATGAAAAACTGGAAATATACATTCTAATACAACTTATTCTTTAGCTGTGGATCCCCAATAGCATCTAATTTGAATATACTGATTTTAAAGAATCCCGTTTTTTCTACAAAAATGTACACCAATAGTATCAACTCACAAACAGTAGCAGCATGAGGCAGATTATGAACTATCTAGAGTGGTAATGAGCCCACTGGAAAGTAATATTATTTTTTACCACCTTTTCCTGGGTAGTGAATTGTCAGTGGCAACTGTTAAGCCTTTATACTGCTCCGATAACTGTTACATGGACTGTTGTTCACATAGTAAAGAAAATCCCAATTATTCCAGCAAATAGAATATTCCACCACTTGCTCATTTGATGTAATTCTGATTTTCTGTTTTAGAAATGTAGAAAGTGTATGCACCTATATAGGTGTATTAAAAAAAAATCTCATCGCAACAGAATGTGAGCTCAGGTAAATATACATTCTGCATAGCACCTATACACACTTATAAAAGTGTCATGTACTATGGCTCACCTTTGTGGAAAATAGATATTATTAGAGCAGCCAATGACATGTAATAGACATATGTCTTTCTTCAGCCTTCGTGCCCATGCTATTATAATATTACTGTGCTTATCTATGTGAATCTATATAGCTAGCTATAATATGATCTTAGGGATTTTGCTATTAGTGCTTTCTTTCTTACTGATACTTTTCCCTCCACACTTCGTAATTTACTTTCTGCATATGCTGGCAAATGTCAAAGCCCAGCTGTTATAATACTAGTAACATTTATTTCTTTGAGAAGGGAAATCATTTCATTTTCTTGGCCTTTGAGCTGGGAAAAATGAAGCCAAGTCCCCAATTAAAAAACTGAAAATATTATTGTTGCTTAGAAACTTTAAAAGCAAAACAATCAAAATGGGATGGGCTAAAACAAGTTAACCCAACTCTAATTTGTAAGAATTTATTTGCTAGCCAGGCTGAGAAATTTTTCAAATGCAAAAAAATATGCGGGTGTGACTTTTGTGCAATAAATTCATTCTGTAATGTTTGTTGGACAATAAAAATATAAAAAAATATAAAAAAAAATAATCCAAATGTTCATATTGTGTTCATATTGAACTAATTGAAATTAATTAAAACTAATATTTATCTTTCTAATATTTGATGACTAGTCCAAATAAATTAAAACTTGGATCCAAATAAGCAACAGAAATACAAGAATTTAGCAAAATCTTCTGCAAAGTGGAAAGTCTTCTAATTGTGACTGTCTATTCTGGTTTAATTTCACCTGGATGTTGTTTAACAACACTAGTTAGATGTCATGCTTTCCAAAAAGAGTGATTTTCTCATTGCAATCAGTGGCACAAACTTTCACAATTTTGTCATTTTGAAAAGACTAGAAAATTCTAATTTCCTTTAAATCTAGAAAGGTCTGTTCACTAGAATGGTGCAATAGCTTACCCAGCTTGCATTCAGCAAAGAATTACAACTTGGTTGAACATTTCAATATTTATTTGGTCTTCAAAAGAAGAAAAGAATCGTGACAAACATTGGTTTGTCTTTGTGATAACAGCCAAAGTCCATTCTACATATCTGGACGATTATCTGTATTTACCTAATCTTTATTTCACATAGCAAATCATCAGTATTGCCAGTTTTTCTCTTAAATGGAAGTGTAGGGAAAACTAAGTTTATGAATTTCTTAGCCTTCCCTTGTAACTTTAACTTCTTGTGAGGTTCTTTCAATAACGCTTCCAGTAAGTTATGGAAAATAAAATCACAGAATTAGTCTGCTAGCAAAGAATCTGGCATTAATTCAAGCATTTCCTTTTGCTGTTTACTACAAGATGTAGGTCTTACCAAATGTCTACTGTCCAAGTGTCAAACAGCAGAACAGATAAATCTGATGTTTTTGGTTTGTATACATAGCAAGATAGAGCAAGGGTGTTCCAGCTAAATCACTCATGGATCCCAATAGCAAGCTCTGCCGCAGGCTAAATAATTTGAAAAGCCTTTGAAAATGATTAAATATGAACATTTAAATCATTAGCAGATATTCTGCCTATTATTTGAACTGAAAAAAGGTAGCAGCGCTCCCATTTTGTAGAAATAAAAACGCCTTTATTCTTACATATGGCAATCTCAGCTTCTCTTTGGACCTGGTACACACATTACAATGCAAAATAGTTAATAATACTTGTTATAGTGTTTCACCAATCAGTCAGAGCCTTGCTCAAGATTAGTCTATACCAGGCCTGGACTGGGAGTCAAAATAGGCCCTGCCATGCCAAGTACACAGAGGCCCAAACAGCCCTCTACCAGCCAAAACAGCCCCCTACCAGCCCACAATATGGTTACTTTCTATTGAACCATACAGCAGCCCCTCTGCCATTTGCCAGAACCCACAGTATGTATAATATATTTATTTAAAATGATTGCCCTCATGTGGGTGATAGACTATGTCCCCTTTCACACAACTATTGCAATGGCTACAGGAAAGACGGGGAAATGTGCTGTTTTTTTGATCACTTAGGGGCAGATTTATTAAGGGTCGAATTTCGAAGTGCAAAAAACGTCGAAATTCGACCATCAAATAGGTTAGTTCGATATTCGAAGTCAAATTCGTAGGATTTTTAACATCGTACGATCGTCCTTCGAATCGAACGATTTAATCGTACGATCATACGATTTCACTTCGACTTCTAAAAACTTAGCCAAATGTTGGCTATATGTTCTAGGAGGTCCCCATAGACTAACATAACAATTCGGCAGGTTTAAGGTGGCGAAGTGTCGAAGTTTTTTAAAGAGACAGTACTTTGAATAGTCGAAGCATTTTCATTTCGAATCGAAGTCGATGGTTGAAGTACCCAAAAAATACTTCGAAATTCAAAGTTTTTCAATTTGAATATTCACTTCGAATTCATTTCGACCCTTACTAAATGTGCCCCATAATGTCTCCTGTCGACATTTTTTCCCAGGACCTATAACAGCATTAACTAATCTGTCTCTTATTGACTGTGCTTTTTTTATATGAAATTAATAGTGGCTTCTGAAATTAAACCATCATATCAGGAAATTCTGTTCTCAATATATTATAATGTCTATGGATTATTTTTCCAATCTTTCCTCATAAACTATTATACCCGGTGACAAATGATAATCTATCTCCAGATTTCAAAGGTGCTATCACCCTTGGGGGACATTACTCCCCCTTTACATTTTTCCAAATTTGCTTTAGGATATCCCCTAGTTACAAATTTATCCTCTATTTCATCCAGTCTTTTTAATAGATACTATTATTAATGATACTATTTTACTCTTGAAAACTGTGATTTAGGCACAGACTTCTTAATATGGACTGGATGAAATGAAGAATATATTAACAGAGTATCACACTGCATAGTACATTTTCAAGCTGTTAGATAATTGTTCAATTCATTGAAGAAGGCAATTAGGGTCCAATGCAGTTCCCACCTACAGCTTAAAGATATCATCTATATAGCGTACCCAGTATTTACAGTATTGTACAAAATCTGTTGCTAATTGCACTGGTTTCTGTGCTGCCATGTAGTAATTATCTGTATTAAGTGCTAATCAGCCTTATATTGTGACATTTCTATTCTGTATATAAAGTATATTGTGAGTGAGTCCCTAAGCTTAGTAAGTGATAGCAGCACAGACCATGTGCAGTGAATCAGCAGAAAAGAAGATGGGGAGCTACTGGGGCATCTTTGGGTGTACAGATCTTTACTGCTAAAGGGCTGTGGTTCCCTTGGGCTGGTACACCAGCCCAAAACATAATGTACAACATTCCAAGCCTACTTCTTTAGTTATGCTTTACTTAGAGCTGGAAACATTCACATACATTAATTTACAATGCACTTACAATGCATAACTCACTGTACTTTCAAGTTTGTTTTTAAGTAGGGATGCACCGAATCCGCTATTTTGGATTCGGCAGAACCCAGAATACCGGATCGAATCTGAATCCTAACTTGCTTATGCAAATTAGGGCTGGGAAGGGGAATACATTTTTTGCTTCCTTGTTTTGTGACAAAAAGCTACGCAATTTCCCTCCCCGCCCCTAATTTGCATATGCAAATTAGGATTTGGTTCGGCCAGGCAGAAGGATTCGGCTGAATCCTGCTTAAAAAGGTTGAATCATGGCCGAACCAAATCCTGGATTTGGTGCATCCCTATTTTTAAGGTACTGTGCAATGTTTAAACATACGTTGGGTTGATGTCTGATGCATACCTCCCAACATTTTGGAAATAGAAAGAGGGACTAAAAGATTTAGTCCATGCTGGAAAAAATATTTGACCACGTCCATTTTTGTGGCCACACCCCCTAATTACCATGTGCATTTTACAAAATGTGGCAGGTTATGAAAGTTTGAACACATTTATGTGGTTTTTATGTGTTATTACAGTTTTGCTAATGAAAGTGAATTGCCCTTTAAGTTGCAAGTCAGTTTCCCCTAGAGACCTGCTTATATTAAATTGTTACAATTGTTTATTTGCTTATCTTAAATTGTTACAAATGTATCTAAGTGCTCCTGCCATATATTCTGGGCTCTCTGCCAAAAGCCAATTAAGTTTTAGAAACTTTGTATCTTTTTCTTGTTTTTCTTTCAATCCGGGACTGCGGGTTGAGCTGTCAAAATCGGGACTGTCCCGCAAAAAACAGGACAGTTGGAAGGTATGGTCTAATGGAAGCAAATTGGAAGTGGAAAGTGGAAACATATTCCAAGTGGTGCAACTCTTGAAAATTCAGATCTTCAGTATCATAGTGCATGGTCCTTGTAAGTCTGCAGTATGATCTAGTTGGACTAGTGCATAAGTGACCAAATCAAGCAGATCTCAACGTATATGGGTAGCTTTAAACGTTGATGCAGGTATTCTGTATTAAGCTACATATAATAATGTGCTGGCAAGTACAACGTACAGTATCTTGATTAACGTCACAGAAGTGTTAGAGAAAGAAAGAAAAGAAAAAAGAAAGATTTGTGTAACTTTCTTTTAAATGTTATTGGATAAGTATTGCTTAATCCATAAGCTAAAAAGTACTTTCATTGATATGTTGTGAAAATATATTATTCTATCATGCTCTTATGTAATTGTAGGATGATTATCTGTTACATCCTCCCCCAAATTTCCTCTATATCTTCCTCTCTTTGATTACCTTTAAAGATAAAAATATTAGAAAAATCCAAAAATAAAATGTATATCATTTTGCATTTAAATCTCACTCATTTCCCAACCCCCCACTAACAGTATAAGTTAGCAGTTTCCAAAATATAGCGCTGCTTCCAATCCATGAGCTCATGACAGCTGTGATTGCTAGCATGAAAAGTGAAGTCAGTGGAATTAGTGTGTATAGGGAGAGTTCTCACTGCGAATGAATGAAAAACAAATTACTCAAATTAAAATGTAAGCACACATAATAGTAATGCTGTTAAAAATGAATACAAACAAGAAATATACTGTAAATATGTTATAGTTTTGTGTGACCAACATACACAAGTTATTAACCTAGTATATTATACACAGAGCTTTTAAAAACATATATAAATACATAAACATATATATATACATAGTTGTATTTTTGTTGAAATAAAACCTCTTTTTTTCACTTTAAGACCTGTGAGTGCGAGCTTCCATTGTGCCTTTATATATATATATATATATATATATATATATATATATATATATATATATATATATATATATATATATATATATATAATCAAAATCTGGAATAAAGCATTCCTGGGCCAGCACTTCCCTTTGTAAAACAAGTGTCTTTTTATTATTTCATTTCACACATCACAGTGCTCCAGGAGCACTGTGATGTGTGAAATGAAATAATAAAAAGACACTTGTTTTACAAAGGGAAGTGCTGGCCCAGGAATGCTTTATTCCAGATTTTGATTATATGATTGAGAATTGGCCGTGCACCCCTGAGATTGCTTGATTGGAGTGCGGATACTGAAGATATATAACTATATATATATATATATATATATATATATATATATATATATATAGTCAAATACAAGAGCCCTCTGCACTCAACCCATTATCAATATATTTAAGACAGAGACTGAAAAATGCCTTAACCTTTAAACAAAACAGTAATTGTTTGTCCATATATTGCAATATATTTAAGCTGGCCAACTACGTCAAAGTCATCCCATATCTGGCCAGTCCTATGCTCAATTTTATCTGATTCATTAAAAATTCTATTGCTTCATTATACATTTTACAAAGGGACTAGGTTTTACCTGCAACTTACTTGCTGCTTTCAAAGTAAACCCCCATACTTGGCTGCCCTTTTATTAGACACCAGTGGGATCACCTGACTATAGCTGGGAAGGGTGGGAGCTACAACATGGAGCTGGTCACTGCTCCTGTATAACTATAACAAACAAGGGAAAGTTGTGCTCACCACTATTTTTTAAAACCATTAGGCGGGGGTGCAATGAGGCTGTGACCACAAAATACATATAGACAAATACAAGAGTCCTCTGCACTCAACCCATTATCAATATATTTAAGACAGCGACATTTTGTGCATACTGCTACTGAAAAATGCCTTACCCTTTAAACAAAACAGGGATTGTTTGTCCATATATTGCAATATATTTAAGCTGGCCAACTACGTCAAAGTCATCCCATATCTGGCCAGTCCTATGCTCAATTTTATCTGATTCATTAAGAATTCTATTGCTTCATTATACATTTTACAAAGGGACTAGGTTTTACCTGCAACTTACTTGCTGCTTTCAAAGTAAACCCCCATACTTGGCTGCCCTTTTATAAGACACCAGTGGGATCACCTGACTATAGCTGGGAAGGGTGGGAGCTACAACATGGAGCTGGTCACTGCTCCTGTATAACTATAACAAACAAGGGAAAGTTGTGCTCACCACTAGTTTCTAAAAAACATTAGGCGGGGGTGCAATGAGGGTGTGACCACAAAATACATATAGTCAACTACAAGAGGTCCTCTGCACTCAACCCATTATCAATATATTTAAGACAGAGACATTTTGTGCATACTGCTACTGAAAAATGCCTTACCCTTTAAACAAAACAGGGATTGTTTGTCCATATATTGCAATATATTTAAGCTGGCCAACTACGTCAAAGTCATCCCATATCTGGCCATTCCTATGCTCAATTTTATCTGATTCATTAAGAATTCTATTGCTTCATTATACATTTTACAAAGGGACTAGGTTTTACCTGCAACTTACTTGCTGCTTTCAAAGTAAACCCCCATACTTGACTGCCCTTTTATAAGACACCAGTGGGATCACCTGACTATAGCTGGGAAGGGTGGGAGCTACAACATGGAGCTGGTCACTGCTCCTGTATAACTATAACAAACAAGGAAAAGTTGTGCTCACCACTAGTTTCTAAAAAACATTAGGCGGGGGTGCAATGAGGGTGTGACCACAAAATACATATAGTCAACTACAAGAGGTCCTCTGCACTCAACCCATTATCAATATATTTAAGACAGAGACATTTTGTGCATACTGCTACTGAAAAATGCCTTACCCTTTAAACAAAACAGGGATTGTTTGTCCATATATTGCAATATATTTAAGCTGGCCAACTACGTCAAAGTCATCCCATATCTGGCCAGTCCTACGCTTAATTTTCATCTGATTCATTAAGAATTCTATTGCTTCATTATACATTTTACAAAGGGACTAAGTTTATATATATATATATATATATATATATATATATATATATATATATATATATATATATATATATATATATATATATATATTGTTGACCATGTTCAAATACTGTGATACGCCTTTCCAGACGTCAGTAGACGTCAACAAAAATAACTTATAAATAGGATGTGATGTGATGGATCATCCACAAGTATCATGATAAGTATGAGATACACAAAACTTCCAGATGGAGAGCCAAGCTGGAAAAAATCGTGGGGAATTATTTTAAAAATAAAAGTATGCACATGCATTGTGTTATACACCTAGCCTTAAAACCAAAACTGATTAAACCTTCACTAAAGGAACATCCAGCACAGATACTGACTTATAATTCAGAGACATACTGTAATTTTTGTCAGATTGTGCCAGTGCAAAAAATTGGAACATGGCCTCTGAGGCGTAAGAATATACAGTACCTACTTAGGAGTGGTGAAAATACAATCATTGTAAATATATTGTTCCCCTTTCACCTTCTTCTGAATTAAATTCCTTCTGCATTATTTCCTGATTGGCCTCAGTTTTGCTTTCGTGAAGGCTCAGAATTGTGATGCAGCACAGCTGGCAGATATCTCAACTTACAGCTGACATCAATGATACAACTGCTTTGCAGGCCCTTTCTTTTGTGTAGCTTTTCCCCTGATTTTTCCTTTAGTCAAATGCATTTAATTGGCATCTCCGATGGCAGCGTGTTTGGTGGAAGAAAGTAAACTATATATTGTATTTCCTGTTACTTTCTCCTTGTTCCTGAAAGAAAAAAAAAATCAAGTTGCTGTTGAATTTTATGATGAGTTCTTCATGAAATACACTGAAAAAGTTACACATAAATCAGCACATGTAATCTGGATGTTGCTCGCTCCTCCCTTCAATTTTTAATCTGTCAAGAAAGTCAAGCTGTTTGTGGAAAATGGTTCATTTTGCTTGAGTAAAAAGTTGATACTTGGCCCACGTATAATGAACACATTCTGATGTCTCCATTTTGAAATGTTATTTCCTGGCAGAAGGAAATTACTAAATGCAAGCTAATGCTCAGATGACTGGCTCCTACTAACACTTGTGAAAACCACAATGACTTGGGAAGCTATTTATCATAATGGTGAACATGGAAAACATAAAGAAGCTTGTCTTGAGGGTTTCAGCCTGTTTCTTTAAAAAACAAAAACTTGTAATTGTGCATCTCCTAAATAATACAAACACTTTAAATCAATGGTACCACTGAATTCTTAACATAAAATTCCCATAGGTTGTGTAGTTAATGACCATAAAAATGTTTTTGTAGGTTAGTATAGATCAGGCATTTCAACATGAGGGTGTGCTTTCTGACTCATAATGTATTGGAAGTTGCAACTTCCCCTGTGAAATTTGTAATTGGGACCCCTAGATCCAGACCATTGTAGCCTATCTGCAAATCCTGACTATTTACATAAGGCCTGTGTGGTACGGGTATGGGGCCTGTTATCCAGAATGCTTGGGACCCAGGGTTTTGTTAATAAGGGGTTTTACATAATGTGGATACCCATACCTTAATAAATCATTTAAACATTAATTCAACTCAATAGTTTTGCATTCAATACAGATTATTATATTTTCGTTGGAATCATGTAACAAGGTACTGTTTGATTATTACAGAGAAAGGGGAAATAATTTTTTAAAGTTTAAAGATGATTAAATGGAGTCTATGGGAGATGACCTTCCCATAATTCAGATCTTTTTGGATAATGAATACCATACTTTATCTCATTTCCCTACCTTGGGCAGAAACCTGTTAGGATCCATTTCATACGAGACCACCACTTTTGGTGAACTTACACTTTAGAGTTAAATAAAGGAGCAGTAACACCAAGAAAATATTATTTTTTCAGAGGAATGACATTATAATATAATTTTTGTATTGTTGCCCTGCATTGGTGAACAGTACATTATATTTTCTTAACTTGAAACCACTTTCATTTTTTGGTGTTACTGTTCCTTTAATAGTTCAGAACTTAGTTATACTAAAATGTATCATTTATATATTAAGTATTTAAAATGGAGCTGTAAAGAAAAAATACCCATCTGCAATACACAAGTAAATGGTTTTAAAAAACTCCAAGCCAATCAAAAGAAATCCAAGGGGTTGGGGATTTTGTTCACTGTGAAAGGATTAAGACAGTAATTGGCAAAATTCTCCTAGCTCATAAGTCATAACTGAGTTTATGCTTTTTACAATAAAACAGTTATAACTTTACACTGGTAAAAAACGGCAATGTTTGCTTGTTACAAAGTCAAGTTTTTCAGTATTTTTGTAGGGATGTGTCCATTTTCTGCTGCTGTAAACAGTGTTTGCATTTATTATATATGGATCATTATTCATTCACTCTCTAGGGATTGTGCCTTTGCCCGTTAAAAAATGTTGTAACTATTCTTCCCTATCCAGCCAAACCAAAACCACAAATATTCCTTCTTGGTTGAAGAATGAAATCTGTTAGGATAATGACAGCCAGCTGAAAGCTATGTTACCAATCTAAAATGGTAAAGTCTGACTCAGTAAAATAAGTATTTAATCATGAAATGTTTTTTTTATCAGTGACTTTTTTTTTAAATTTTAAATGGCAGGATACATTGCAAACGCTCTGCTATAGATAATTGCCTAGTCCTTTTTATACAAACACTTTAATTTTATGTCCAGTGCATATGTTTAGGAAAATTTAAAAACAGGGAATGAGGAAAACACATTTTTTAAATACCTTTCTTTTCAGATAATGGGCCATATCTGCTCAACACCTATCTTCTGGTTTATCCCATATAAACTTTATAGAAGTCTATGAGAGAATCTGGAATTCAATAATTGAGATTAATATCTTATGAAAGTGAATCTGGCCCAATATTTGTATTTCTGAAGATGATTTCTGCTGTATACTGCATTGCATTTCTTTATACCACTATTATTTGTCATTTTCCATATCTGATATTAGAACTCATTATTATAATGATACAATATAATCATATTTATATGGAACACCCACTATAGACATGGGGAGGCTGCTTTATCATATCTCAAACATCACTGTCAGGCAAAATAATTGCAGAAAAGGCAAGTGACTTCCTGAATGCAAACAAAGCCCATCCTATGCTATCCTAACTGCCAAATTGATTTTTTACAGGAGGCAGGCAAAGAGATCCACAAACAGTATGGTAGCAGAAGGAAAGAAGACCTTTGTTGGTTTTCTGCCTGAGCAGTTGTAGGTGAGGGAATGCTTTCAATCTATCCATTTCTGCATTCATCTTACTGGAATGTCTCGGGTTATTGGAGTGCTTACTGGCCATTTCTACAGTAAATATACTGGTACATCTGTGCTTAATATGCTGATTATCTATTTCCTTTAGCAATTATACTGTTGTTAAATGCTGCCACCAATGCTATCTGTCACACCCCTCCCACCACAGGAAATCCCTGCTGCCATTTACACACTTACCACCCAATAGAACTGGGGTGGTGGGCCGAACATAAATTCTCCCAGTATGCCAGTGAGCCAAGCCAATGCTGTACTTTACTAATCTCTACTATAGGTCTAGAAAACTAGATTTAATCTGGCAGGACCTATTCCACATAAAACCACTACTGTGTCAATTTATAATGCTTTAGTTTTATAGTTTATAGTTTATTTGCTGACGTGATTTACTTTTGAAAAATAGCATCAATAGCACCAGGTCATTCTATGCACAATGGGCATCAAACTGTTCAGTGGACTCCTGCCATTCTTATTTAGAATGTTTTTACTTGGTTCCTAATCCTGTGTGGGAGATAAGATGCTAAAATGTGGAAGCTTTGATGTGGTTTTTGGGTATTTCATCAAAGTACCGGTTTTGGGAAATTGTTGTGACTTAGTAGTTTAGAAAAGATACATTTTTGATTCAGTTGAATGTTCACTTTCTAAAAATATATGGTTTTGTGGGGTCATCTTATTTTTTTGTGGTTTTTACCCCGCAAAAATGCAGTAAATGTGTTGATTGTTCAGTTGCTGGGACAATTTGTATGTCTTAACTTCATTACTTTGGTAATCCTATGCACAATGGGCATCAAACTGTTCATTGGACCCCTGGCATATTTAGGATATTTTGTCTTGGTACCTAATGCTATATGGGAAAAATGGTGCTAAAATATTGAAACTTTGAGGCGATTTTCAGCTATGTCATCAAAACCGACAATTTCAGGAAAGTATTGGGACTCTACTAGTTTGAAGTAGAAAGACATGGTTACCCAGAAGTGGAAATACACAATAACTCAGGCACAAGTAGAAAGCTCAGGTTCTCCTGAAAAAAACAATGTATAGTTTTCCTAGGTGAACTAAACCCCGAAAGAAATGCCCCTAAAGTGAAAGAACAAAAAATTTTCCAAAAAACCCCTGGAGTGCAAATGAAATGGGAATTTCTGCTAGCTCTTAAAGGGTTAATATTTAAATGTTTGTAGTACCAGGAACCCGTAAACCTCCAAATCCATACAATCTGAAAACAACAACTGAAAAAAAGTATTTGGAAGATCAGAACAAGTGCAAATTCCGTGCCTCTCTCCTGATACCATCTCCATGGCAGCTGCAGCTTCACACTTGCAAGTTTGTTTCATTTCATCCAGAATCTGTGTCCCACACCCTGGTCACATGATGCTGGGAGAGAGAAGAGTCAGAAAATGGCAGTGTGGATTGAAACCACTTGTTTTTGTTTGGATGTGATTTTGGCAGCATACAATGTGTGTGTGTGAGTATTATTGTGCAGTAAGTGAGGGACATGGCTGACCATGACTACTGTGATGTGGGACCCCACCATATTCCTGTATGAGCTTCTATGTATTTCTTCCATTAGGAGAAGGTAAGTTTTATTCTCTGCTTATCACTTCTTATAAAGTCTATTCTATTTTGGGTCTCCCTACTGAATGGCAGCTGTGCCCACTGATTGGCAGTCCTGTCACTGTTAACCAGTCCTGCTTCTCCGTCTGTCTGCCCTTGTTTGGTCATTGTATGTATCCTGCCCTTGCCTGGGGGTATAAGGAATGAATTGGGCAGTGTGTTTATTCCGCTATGTGCCCTGGGGGTATTGACTATGAGTAGGGAAGTGTATTCCAGCAGATTTTCTGGAAGTAATGTATTAGGTAATAGTCAGGGAATTGCATTTATTTTGCCATGGGCCCTGATGGTATTAGATATAAGTTGTACAGTGTGTTTATTCTGCCATGTGCCCTGGGGGTATTAAGTATAAGCAGGGGTGCTGCTGCCATTAGGTGAGTTGAGAAACTTTGCCTTCCAATCACATAACTGCTACATGCTTGCAAGCAAAGGCTCTAACTGCCAATAATGTAGTAGCCATATGTTCTTGCATAGTTAGAGGTTTATTTTCTTTATTGGTGGTTAACACCTGTATATGCAAACAGTTTTAACATCTTTTTATTTGTTATTTGTTTCCCTTTGTCCTTTTTTAGTTAACAGCTTGTTTATTGGACCGGGCATTTTGATCACTATAATATACTGTCAGATCAATTACTTTGGTATGTCATTGATTTGTGCAATTTTCTTAGATTTTTATGATTTTATTGAATTTTTAGCTTTGCATTATTACAATCCTCTGCATTCTATAACACACAGATGGAGTTCTTGTTTGGTGTAGCGCATTCAAGTATAGATCACAGGCACCCTGTGTTATATGAAGTAGAGTCCTGCGCGGGTCCATTTTTTTGGACCCGTACCAGACCCGTACCTGCAATACGCAACCCGGACCCACAACCCGCATTCTTACCTGCTTGGAAACACTACCCGACCGTACCCGCAAGTACCTTATCCGCAACCTGGACCCGCTGACCATCAAAAATCAGGAAGTGCTGTCATTGTAAACTGGAAGTGACATCATCGAAAGTAGCCGCGACCAGAAAAAAGGAGTAAATATCGCTACTGAGAAGACGCCTGACCCGTGTCCCGCAAACCCACAGAACTGCTGACCCGCGTCTTTACCAGCACCCAGAACTTCTCCCCTCAACCCGCAAGGTACCGCAGGTTTTTGCTGGTAAACTGTGGTTAACCTCCATCTCTTTGTGTGCTTTGCTTGGGTCTGTTAAAGATGCTCATACCCTTCCCATGCTGCCCCTATTCAGCGTACACAACTGTTTCGCCCTCTGACATCCCTCTTCTGGCTGTCACGCTCAGACTCCACTGCCTTGGCTAAATCCAGCAGCAGATAGGAAACTTTTCAATTCTGAATATGAGTGTCTTTGAAAAGTTTGAGCCATGCAGTAAGCCATTTTCAAATCACCTTAAAACTTTATCTAGAGAAGCGCTCAATGCAAGTCAGATTTATGGAAAGGATGGCTGTAAACTGCATTTATTCCCCCTGACAATCGCAGGCCACAAAAGAAGGACCAGCGGGCCTGTTGGACAGCACTGATTATAAGACTGTTTAGACAATGGTTCCCTGAGTAGCGGACTTTATATAAAGACAATAAATACTGTAATTGCTATAGATTGCAAGTGCTTTTTAGCAATATATAATAAAATTACTTAACTAAAGTGATTTTACTTAACTAAGAATATATAATTAAACAAGAAATGTAATGACTTAAAAGACTGCTATAAACATTGAGACTATGATTTCAGTTCAAACTTTGGTGAACTCCACCCTTTAAATGAATTATTTATCAAAACTAAACTAATGTAAAATCAGACAGTTCATTGAGACCGTTTGGGGCCAAAGTTTGTAATGTATAAACCCATTAATTCTCTTTTTTATATGGTTCATTAATTATTTTAGATTTAATTACAGTATAATTAATTTGTTCAATGCCTAAGATTTCCAAACTTGGAGGATCCCCTCTGTAATGATCAAAGAAATGTTTGGGCAGTCCATATTATCTGTCCATACCCATAATTATTCTCCTAAATTCCCTAAATCCTTTAATTTCCTGTTTGTTTGTCTTTGTTCATCTATGTTTGGAATAGAAATTCCCCTTTACCAAGTGCAACGATCATTTAGCCCTATGGCAGAACAATCAGATTTGACTGATATCGTCCCCCTTTGGTGGGCATATCAAGTCAAGATCTGCTCTTTTGTGCTCCCAGTGTCGCGTTCACCATCGGAATTTATTATTCTACACATTATATGCAGGGTGCAAAAAACAGGCATAAGCAACTGTAATTTTGTACTGTTGATACTGCCTGCAGTTATAGAAAAGATACAGGCAATGTGTGTGTTCAATCAAGAACCTTAAAAAATGAATACATTGTTTGAGAATAGCGCCTTTATTCAGAGTATGCGGCAGGTAGGAGATAAAAGAGGGTGGTACTGAGTGACAGGTAAGAGAGGATAGAAGAGTAGGTAGAAGAGTATGGGGTAGTACAGGGTGGCAGGTAGGAGGAAATGGGGAATGGTTCAGATCTAGATAAGAAACTTGAAGTTTCTCATCTAGTCCACACCTCCACAGCATAATCTTTTAGACTCCCCCAACCCTTGGAAAACATTACATGTTTCTACATTTACACATCATTTTTGGTACCACTTTGCTCATTGCAGCTGCCCCCTATTCCTGCCCCCCATACTGTATCTTTTTATGGGATATGGACATTGATAAATATTGTTATATTTAAGGGAATCCATCCCATTGAGAAGAAAAGGCAACGCAATGTTTCATGCACTTTGGGAAAAGGGTGTTGAGGACAAAATTACAGGTATGGGATCTGTTATCCAGAATGTTTGGGAACTGGGGTTTCTGGTTAAGGGATATTTCTGTTATCTGGATTGTCATACCCTAAGTCTACTAGAAAATAATTTATACATTAAATAAACCCAATAGGCTGGTTTTGCCCCAATATGAATTAATTATATCTTATTTTCGATCAAGTTCAAGTTGTGCTGTTTTATTATTACAGAGTAGGGGAATCATTTGAAGAATCTGGATTATTTGATTATAATGGAGTCAATAAGAGACTGCCTTTCTGTAATTCAGAGGTTTCTGGATGTCAGGTTTCCGGCTAACAGATCTCATACCTGTATTGGTTGTATCGGTTGTACTGCTCTCCCTCACAACATATTGTGCTTCTGTCAGACCCCAACCTTGATAGTTTAAGTCCTAATTTGCTATTGGTTGATGACTTTGACCGCCTGAAAATTATTTTGCAGATGCATTTGGCTGCTGATGGGCAGCAGTACTGTAGCACCTCAACACCCTGATAATCCCGCCACTGCAATGTGTTTCTACTACGACATGATCGGAACAGCTGAGCAGGTGGGAGATTGCAAGCCGCCCTGACCAAAACCACTGCACCAAGAAGGAGAGAAGGGCTTAGAAGAGCTTGAATATGGCAGGAAGGATATGCACAATTGTGAGTACTGAAGCAATAGTAAGAGATAATATGACTTTGCATGGACATACTGTACGAGTTTGCTAGTGACAATATGTCTGCTCATTTGGCCTCT
This sequence comes from Xenopus laevis, assembly GCF_017654675.1. Classification (NCBI taxonomy): domain Eukaryota; kingdom Metazoa; phylum Chordata; class Amphibia; order Anura; family Pipidae; genus Xenopus; species Xenopus laevis. The sequence goes on from NC_054372.1 coordinate 125,011,482, forward strand.
TATCCCCATTACCCTACAGATTGCTGTTAACACTTTGTTCCACATCTGTTCCTCACCATGGCCTTCCCAGCTCAGGTGTCCCCCGGGATATGTCTGTCCCCCACTTAACCTCCTATTTCTTTAGTTGGGGTTATTCAGTCCAGCGCAGTCAGCCTGATATTTATCAAAAGGGTTGTTTGTGGGTCAGTGGCCAAAGGGATATTCAGGTGTTGGGTTTTGTCTTTGAGAAGCCAATACGGCATAGGTTGTGGTTTTAGGATCAAAAAACGTTTACCGGTTTAGTTGCACATCTCTGCACTCTCTCCAGATATATCTTTATATAGGACTTGAGCCCAAAACTGCACTGCATACTCAAGGTGAAGTACAGCATTTTAGTTGCTTTAGTAGCCCCTGAATGACACTGCCTGAATTACTCTTTTAACTGATAAAAACAATAGGTATCGCTGACCATGGGATTGTGTGTATAGGAATACAAAATGGTTTCAGGATTATGGGCTTTAACTGTGTGATAGGTGTAGAATCTTGACCCCCACACACACACAAGGTTGTAGTCTTTATTCAACAGACTGCCGAACTGGCTAGCCGGCTCCACGTGGAACGTGTCACAACCATAGAATCCTAGGATACTCTAGAATTCTCCCTGGACTGCTGTAGACGGTGCCCTCTAGCGTCAGCAGTGCTGCATAGCAATAAACATAAACAAAGTATAATAAACATGACCTTAGAAGGGCTCTTACTAAACACTACATCCCTCCCTTATTTCAAATTAGAAACGCATAAACAATATAAAAAGCAGTAGCCAAACAGATAATAACGGTGACTTTCAAGTTTTAGCCTCATATACAGTATTTAGGTCTCAAAATCTTTCAGATATGCAGGAGGTTTTCTACCAGTTCTCACTGGATATCTATTGGTGAGCACAGGTGAATCATCTACAGCTCCTCCCGGTACAGCAGTCATTGCTTGTTTCTGCAAACCATCATCCTCATCCTCAATGTCAGATCGTTCTCAATTCTGTTCAGGAATCCTTTTGAAATAGGAGCCATTTCGACTGTGCTGATCATCTTCTGCAGTCACCATAGAGCCCTTGATATCTGTAACGTTATATGGTTGTGTATCATACAGAGGATCCAGTTTGTGCCTTCTTTGTTTCTCCCACTGCCAAACCAGAAGGTCTGGCATGTTGATGGGTGTCAGAATATGCTTTCATTTTGGATTTAGCACTAAGATCCTTTTGCAGCAGGTCTCTATCCAGACTCTCAATTTTGCTGTCACCAATGTCTGGGATTTTAATCCTGAGTTTGAACAGTAGCTCTGCAGGTGATCTGTCTGTTTGCAATGTGGAGTAGACATGTAGTCTCTGAGAAAAGAAAACAGATTTTGCCTCCATGGCACCATTCAGATGTAGTTGCTCTAAGAAACTTCCCCATCATGCGCATGAACCTTTCAACCTCCACATTTGCTTTTGCCACAGTGGAGTTATGCGCTGGTGCTTAAAGCCTAGGTATGAAGCAAAGTTCTTGAAGTTCTTGATCTCCATTGAAGGGTGGGCCATTGTCTGTTTTTACAGTCTGTGCGATGCCCAGCAAGGAGAACACTTTGTCTAAAGCAGGTAAAACTGTAACAGAGGAGGTTGATCTAACAATCTCTACTACTGGGTATCTGGAGTAATCATCAATGTTAACCAACCAGTATTGAAAATTGTATGGAATGGTCTGTAAAAATCAACGCCCACATGACACCATGGGGCTGCTGGTAAAACAGACATCTGTAATGGTTCCTTATGTGTACCAGGCGTTGTTGCCTGACATGCAATGCATCTTTGCACCACCATCTCTGCTCGCTGATCTATGTTAGGAATCCAAACTTTTTCTCTATGAAGGCTTATCATTTTTACTGGACCCTGTTGTCCTTCATGTACTAAGGCCAACACTCTGTTTTGTAAACAGTATGGAACAAGTATTCCACTACCCCTTAAAAGGATGTTGTTATCATCATTTACTGTAAGCTCCTCTGCAAATCTTTTGAATGCCTTGAGGAGTATAGTAGTAAGGTAGTGTCGGGGAACATGATTGGAATTGTAGGATAGTGTCTAGTGTAAGGCACAATGTTCTGTGTGGACTATAACTGTGGGATAGCAAGTATAGAATGGGATAGTGTGTATTTTAAGACACAGTGTTCCTCTGGGTGGAGACTGTAACTGTAGAATAGTGAGTATAGTAAGGCAAGATGTTGTATAGTGTGGTAGGGTGGACAGTGGGGTCCGTATATGTCAACTGCTTTTGGTATATTTATGCATATTAGGCATTAAATTGTTCAGTAGACCCTTGCAATTCATATGTTTTTAAAGGTAAATGTTTTATTGTTTTCAGAAAAAGATAAAACATTTAACAAAACCAAATATAACCAAAAATAACTTGGCATTCATATTTAGCATGGTTTCCCATTGTATGTAAGAAATTGGGTGAGATAAATGTGAGAAATTGCAATATTTTAATTGGTTATCAGAAATCGAGTATCCACAAGGTACTGTAGATTTTGGGGTCTTCACATGCCATGTACTTCGATAAATCTATGTACATTGGGTTTCAAACTGTTGAAGGCATTCATATTTAGCATGATTGATTAGTGGGTGATATGATGCTGCAAAATGGAAGCTTTGAGGTGATTTTCAGAAATGTAACAGAAATCCCCACATTTAGGAACGCTTTTCGGCTTGGTACTTTGGAGTAAATCAAACCCATTTGGAATCAGGAGAATGTGTAATTTCCAAAACTATATGGCTGTCTGTGGTGAATGTACTTTTTTGTAGTTGTACCCCTTATACAATGCTGTAAATGTGTTGATTTTGCAGTCGCTGAAATGACAGATCAAATGGGGGTGTCTTAATTTTGGGGTTGCTATCTGCCTATGCACAGTGGCCATCAAACTGTTAATTGGGCCCCAAGAGTTCATACAGTATTTAGGGTACTTTATCTTGCTAAATAATGATATGTGATATGTGTGCAAAATGGAAACTTTGAGGCGATTTTCTGAAATTTATCAAAAATCACCAAATTTAGGAATGCTTTGTGGCTTTTTGTCGTTTTGAGAAATATATGGTCTTCTGGAATTAACAATCTTTTTTCCTATGTTTGACCTTCATAAAATGCTTTAAATTTGTTGATTTTTGCAGTGTCTGGGATTAAATAAGTAATATCACTTATGGGGGGTGTCTTCATTTTGGGGTGTCTTTATGCCACACAGTTAGGTAAACCAATACATATTGGTCATGGAACTTTTCAGTGGACTCCAGGTGTTCCTATTTAGCATGTTTTCTTTTGGTACCTAATGCTATAAGGAAGATAAGATGCTAGAACGTGGAAGCTTTGATACGATTTTCAGGTATTTCATCAAAACCGTCTATTTTGGATAAAGCATTGTGATTTAGTAGTTTGAGTAGAATAACATGGGTACACATTCTGGATTTTTCTGAATGTGCAGTTTCCAAAAAGTTATGGTTTGGGTGGGGGAGGAGTGGAAGCTTTGAGGTGATTTTCAAGTATTTAGTCAAAACCAGTAGCTTTGGGAAAGTATTGCTACTCAGTAGTTGGTAGTAAAAAGACACAGTTACTCATTTTTGATTTCCTGAATGTGTACTGCCATTGTGTGAGTGAAAAGGCACCTTTCCAGGCTGTGTCTTTGGAAGATGTATTTGCCAACCCTCCTTTTGTTGTGTTGGGAGCCGTTTGCTCCAGGGCAGTCACCTATAAAAACCAGTCCTCTAGCACACAGTGGCATTACTTGAAGTTACAGGGCCCAATAGCAAAATCACTGTAGGACTCCCCTATATGTAAGGAATTAGACATATTATAAACATATATTAAACTATTTAACAGCCTGTGTGTCAGGCCAGGGCTGCCCGTTAGGAGAAAAAGTTACCTGTTCAGGGCCCACTTCATTTCACCTTATAGCAGGACATGAGAGACGCATTTTGTCTTACCCTGCTCTGTCTGTAGTTATGCCGACATTATTTGCATATGCAAATTAGGGGCAGAAAGAGAACCGTGCGCTTCGGCCAGGCACAAGGATTCGGCCATGCCCATGATTTGACTTTAGGATTATCAAATCAAAACAATACATTTCTTATACCCCTACAAATGGGGTCCCTAAATGTTTTCCAAATGTGTACAATTGGAAAAGGACATTGCTTCAGAGTCTCTGGACATCATGAAAACCAATGCTCAGTAGCAGTCTTGTATCTCCTCTCTAGAGGAATTCCATTACCTTGGTGAAAACACTTCTCATAGTCTCTTATGGTCTTAATCAGTGATGTAACTATAGGGGCACAGACTTTGTATCTGTCAGGAGGGCCTGGGGCAACCAGTAAGGCCAGGTGAGAGGTAGGTTAGTGGGTTTCCAATGATTTGCTCATGTGACAGGTATTGGGGTGGTTGTTATGCCACTGGTCTGTTATAGTTCCAAGGATTCTATTGTGGGAAAAAGTAGGTGACAGAGAGCAAGTTTTTGCATTTAAAGGCTGCCAGGCTACTGACTATGGGAAGAAATTAGAGATCTTTTATTCTTGTGCCGAAATCTGCCACGTGTGCCTGCACCCAGGCTGACACAATGCTTCTATACAGAAGTCTAATGCCAGTATAGGGACTGATTCTCACCCTGTGTATTTCAAAAGGCAGATTTTCAGCCCTGGCATTAGCCTAAGGGTGTACAGTCCATTTTCTCTCCTCCCAGTCATAGGGTTCATATGGTATGTTGTCCGTGTGCCTGTGTGGGTTTTCTCTGTGTACTCTATATTCAATTAGACTAAAGGTATGAATACCCAAATTACGGAAGGATTCGCTATCTTCGTTAAAACCCCAGGACCTGTGCATTTTTAATAACTGGTCCTATACCCTTAGTGATTACTTTGCTTGGTGTGTGTGTATTTAACATCAACCCTTATGCAGGTTGCTTCAGGCAGAACATAATCTTGGTGTAATTGTGCTGCCTCAATATGTACAGCATCAATACAGTTGCAACAGATAGTTGCTTCAATATGTGCCAAGCTGGGGAACTTGAGGACCAGTACACTTGAGTAACCAGGCTATCTTTTGCCCCCAATTTCTGTTTTGCCCTATTTTTGGGGTGATTGCATCAGAACTTTTTCATTTTTTTCATTATTCATTTTTAAGAGGATGCAAGGAGAGGTGATTATACAGTGTGTGAGGCTGTGGTCTAATAAACTGAAGTGGCAAAATATAATTGCAACTTTCTAAAAGACTGCCATGGGCTGTGGAGTGCATTAATTAAGTTGGTTCTGTACAATTAGAACTGCACAGTGGGTCACAGTGACTCGTGGGACTTTGAGTCCATAGTAAAACTTACAAGTGCATATATGCGCTAATTACAAGGTAATGATGCAATTTATGAATTATTAAGCACCATTCAAGTACTAACAAACGTATCAGTTGCTCAGCACCATTTATGAACTCAAAAGCAGTGTGGGGAATGTGCTGCTTTGGTTTTATCAATTTAATTGTAAATTATTTTGCCATTTATTATTCATATAAGTTGATGAATTGAGTCTTTTAAAATAGTATTTAATAAAAGAAATGTTTTTAAATATAAGATCAATTGTGGTTTCCACTGATAATAAGTTTACTAAAATAGGCCTTAGAATTGAATGTGACTTTGGAGGTTCTTTTTTTTCCCCTCACCAATAATTTATGCACATCTAGACTCCCACACCCCGACTGAAGGTGGTACCATTCAGCCATTATAGTGGCTCATATGCTTTTGTGTTTATGGTTTATAATTATATTGCCATAATCTCTGCGGTTTTAGGAATAATTTGGAAAGTGTATTTATTCCTCCATGTGCCCTGGGGTGTAATAGGTATGAATTGGGCAGTGTATATTTTTTCACCATGTGCCCTGGTGGTATTATATGTTCCTTGGGGGCAATTGTGATTGGTGATTCAGTTAAAGCTTGGATACTTTATTGGACAAGCCTAATATCCACGGCTATAGTGATAAAAAAATCTACAATTAATATAGATAATGGCATGTATAGTGTATGGATGCTGGGTTTCATTTGGAAGGGTTGAACCTGATGGACTTTGGTCAATCAACCAAAACTTAGCTCTGTAACTATGTATAGAAGGCTAGATGGTCTCAGTCATAGGGATTGTAACAGTGGCAGAGTAAGGCATGTGTGTAGGTATTGAGGCTGTAACTTTGTTATAGGGAGTGTAGTAAGGCAACATGGTGCAACTGGGTGATAGCGTGTATAGTAATGAAACATGTTGTAATGTTGGGATATTGAGTATAGTAAAGCAAGATGGTCTCAGGAGAAGTGACAGTAACTGTGGGACAGTGTGTTTAGTAAGGCAAGATGGTCTCATGTATAGGGACTGTAACCTCTGGGATAGTGTTTATAGTAAGGTGAGATGTGTTCAGGAATAGGGGCTGTAACTGTGGGATAATATGTATAGTAAGAAAACATGGTCTCAGGATTAGATCATTATAGACTGCATCTCAGGGATTGTGAGTATAGTAAGGGAAGACGGTCTTTATAGTAAGGCAAGGAATAGGCAATTGTGAGAAAATGTATATTGTAAAGCAATATGTTCTTTGGGGAAGAGACTGACTGTGGGATAGTGTTTGTTTGTGCGATTATGAGTATAGTTAGCAAGATGTAAACCATAATACAAACAGGCAGGCACTCACTGGAACACTCCTCCACAATCATAGGCCTATTGTTAAGTGTCTGTGATGAAACAAAATGCATAAGGCTATGCCATGAATGCCAAATAAACTGATAATCTGTTTATGTCTGTGTAGAGGACAGTTCCATTGAGTGCCTGCCTGTTTGTATTACGGTTTGGATCCACTCTCCTAGCTGACGGTTCAGGGAGGTGCACCTGGACCTCCTCTTATACTGGGTGAGTCTACAATGACCATTGTTCTACTTGCTATATAGTAGGCAATATGGTCTCAGGGTTTGGACTATAAATGTCGGATAGTATATATAGTAAGGCAAGGATTAGGGACTGTAACTGTGAGAATGTATGTGTAGAAGGGGAGATGGTTTCAGGAATAGGGATCGTAACAGTAGGATGATGTGGAGTGTAAGGCAAGATGGTCTTCGGTATAGTGGTTGTAACTGTGGAACAGTGTGTATAGTAATGCAAGATGGTATCAGGTATTGGGGCTGTAACTGTGGGAAAGGAAGTCCAGTAGGACAACATGTTTTCAAGGAAAGTGTTTGTAACTGTGAGATAGTGTGTGAAGTAAGTTAAGATGGTCACTGAAGTGGGGACTGTAACTCTCAGAAATATGTATACTAAGCCAAGATGGTCTCAATGGGGGTTACCTGGGGTATTGAGTATAGTTTGGCAATATATTCACAGGTGTAGAAACTATCATTTTGAAATAAAGTGTATAGTAAGACAATATTTGTCTTGTGGTAGTGGCTGTATCTTTGGGATAGTGTGTGTAGTAAGGCAAAATGATGTCAGGGATTGCAACTGTAGTCCTTAACCTTTTTTGCCCCAGGGACAGGTTTCAACCAAGAACCAAGATTTTTCCAAGGACCAGGGAGGAAGGGGGGTGGATTACGGGTCTTATTCATGGTGCTGCGTCACATCGGGGACTGGAGAGTAGGAGAAGAGCTAAACCCGGACCCATCGTCTCCCAAAGATTTGTGCAGGATCCTGCGGGTTTCCAGCTGGCTTGAACCTGCGGGTCCTGCGGGTTTTGGGCCGGCCCACACATCACTGCTCTATATTCCTTTACTATTCCGAAAAGGGCAATTTGCTCCTCTCTGCTCCAGCAAAGTTACCAGTTGGGTGATGATCTGGGCAATCTTTCTCTCTTACAAACCCGAGTCAGAGGGAGGACTAAGCTTGTAAAACTAGTGTTTGGGTCTTGGCAGTCTCTCTCCTTTGAGATTAATAGTGGCTAAACAAGCACAGTATATGCAAGGCTAATACAATGTATAGTTAGTTGCTATAGGTACTGGTACAGTATATATAGTTATATATGTGAGTATATTATATCGGTCATTATAAATATGTGTGCAGATATGTGCACTGGGATTCATTTGGAGAGTTTGTTTTTGATGGACTTTGATCAACCCAAGATTGTTTATAGAGAGGCAAAGGTTAGGGATCCTAACATAGTTTGGTGTGGGGCCCAGTATCTTTAAGTGTGTGTGCGCATGCAGGCTGGTCAGATTAATATCAATGGAGCACCGGCACTGAGCAGATCTGCTTCTCTCAGCTTGACAATAGCCGCAACCTTCAGCCTGTGTGCCCATAGCCTCTTTAACTGCCAAGCACGTAGGTACTACATTTTGACAGGAAAATGCTCAAACTGCCAAGCACATAGTTCCTACAAGCTGAGCAGTATAGCGGTTCCTCACTGCACTAGCAGCGTTTAGCGCCATGCAGCAAGTCAAATGGACCCCCAACCCCCTAGGCACCTCGGTCCTGATCTGACGCCTAACATGGGATCCATTACAGGAACGTTGCATAGCAAGACCCCTCATCCATTGCCCTCCCACTCAATTGCTGCTGTGCACGCTTTGTGCTATTTGTTCAGTGGTATTTATCACCCCGTAACTCATTCACCTTTAGCAGAATGAGGGTCAGAAAACCTTCCCTCAATATGCACCATAGGGATTCCATAAAAACACAAAGACATGTTTCTGAGAAAACCTGTGAGTGACACAGGATTTATTGATATTAACCAATTGGTGGTTAGGCATTCCTAACAGCGAATGATCCAGAAGAAGGCAAAAACCTGCAGCACTTGGGATAATGTGCATTGAGGGTAAAAATTCCTTCCTGACTCCAAACGGCAATCGGTTTTACTCCCTGGACCATGGCTTCATATGTACTATCAGTGTATACTAATTCCCCTGCCCACCAATCTCCACCTACGCATGAACCAACCCACACACCCCCAATGCTAACATTCACCCACCCCTGTATACATACAATAGCCTCCCCCTCCACACAATCTGGACACAAGCAAGCAACCCACCACAATCCACTATGCACGCACCCAACCCCAACATATGCACCCAATCCTCTACACACGCATCCAACCCCAACATATGCAGCCAATCCTCTACACACGCACCCACCCCCAACATATGCACCCAATCCTCTACACACGCACCCACCCCAATATATGCACCCAATCCTCTACACACGCACCCACCCCCAACATATGCACCCAATCCTCTACACACGCACCCACCCCAACATATGCACCCAATCCTTTACACACGCACCCACCCCAACATATGCACCCAATCCAATGTACTAAGATCTGTGGCTTTCTTCTATGTTCAATAAAATGCTACACTTCAATGTGTTATATGTAATTGTTTTCCTTGCTAATATCAGTACATATAGTTTTCCTCTAGTCGTTTCCTTAAGAGGTAAACACCTGTATTTGTGTTCTTTCTGGATTTTTTTTTTTTTTTTGCTGATGGAAAAGGCAAGTGTAGAGGGAGACTGAACTGAAGACCAGAATAGGGAAGGGGAGAAGAGAAGGGGTGATGGCGGCTGGAGGGAGGGGGAGCAATACTACACAGGTTGTGTGAAATGAAAGGGAAACCAGAGAAACATGATGTGAATGGGGAGCGAGACGTAATAGAGACATAGGAGTAGGAATAGCGAGAACTGAAAAGGAAGTAAAGAAAGAACTTTAGAGGGAGTGGGGCAGTAGGAGCTTAGGTACAAGCTGAGCCTGGCAGTCTGATGAGAGGGGTGACAAGCAGAAGGAAAGCTGCAGAGAGAGAGAGAGCAGCAGCTGCAAGCGATGTCTTTGGCTATAATTTACAGTTTCCATAGGGAAATGACCCAACTATAGATATTAAATATATATAAATTACATAGATAACACAAGATGTCACAAAAGAATCCTCTTGGTTGAAAGCTTCCACCAAAAATGTTCTATATGGTCAGCGTTTACTTCATGGCCTGCTAACTGCTAAACTGCAGAGAAAAGATGAGGATAATTGAGCTGGGTCATCTCTTGTTCTGTGTGCCCCATGCCTTAATATATAACTATTTTATTTTATATACCTTCTAAGACTCCCAATCATCTGCCTTGGGTTGTCTATATAGAGGACACTCAATTTTGGGGGTCTTAGGCAGAAGTGGACTGTGGTTTTTTATAAATGCCAAAGAAGCTGATTCCAGATGCCTACTTTTAAATCCCAGTCTGGACCTGAGTCTGAGTGTCACTTTAGAACTTACCCATCATCAGTGAGTGTCTCCATCATTCCCCTCTTGAGCCATGCAGCAGCTCACAAAAATATAATTGTGGGGAGCCCCCAGGAGACAAGGGAGTATAATCAGAAGGTTTTAAGACTCCCAATCACCTGCCTTAGGTTGTCTATATAGAGCACACTCAATTTTGGGGGTCTTAGGCAGACGTGGACTGACAATCGGTGGTTTTTGGCAAATGCCAAAGAGGCTGATTCCAGATGTCTTAGGCAGTCACCATTCATTGAGCTAATGGGGACTTTAAGGCCTCTGTGCATTTGAAATGCTAAGGCCTACTTTTAAATCCCAGTCTGGACCTTTATCTTAGTGTCCCTTTAGAACTTACCCGTCATCAGTGAGTGTCTCCATCATTCCCCTCTTTTATTTTTATTTTTTTTTATCAATTATGTCTTTATTGATTTTAGATCGTTTACAGAAATTTTAAATCAAAATTTCTGACATTTGTAAACATTCAATATTATTTTTCTTCATATATCACATTAGGTTTCCATCATTCCCCTCTTGAGCCATGCAGCAGCTCACAAGATTATAATTTTGGGGAGCCCCCGGAGACAAGGGAGTATAATCAGAAAGTTTTTTTTACTGCAGAAAACCGTATGGCAAGAACATACAGAACACAATGACCAGCATTCTAAAACTGAGGACAAGGATAACTAGGGTCTTATATCCTGGTCCAATGTCCTTGAGCCATCTTGTAAATGCTGTCCACAAAAGATTACTAAATCATCTATATCAAGATAATACCACAAACAATAAATGCAATCATATTAATAATATAGTTTACTTCATCATTCCTCCTATATGGGTGTGTGCTTAAACAAAAGGAGGAGAAAATAAGGGTAAATAAGACTGAGATGAATAGATCTGTAAAGAGAGAACATATAAAGAGAGAACATATAACTGAGTGGGATCAGATTAAGAAAAAGGCATGAGAATGAACAAATGAGGTAGGGGAAATGTATCTAAATATAGTTCTGTTTTTTGGAAGAGGTGCAAGCAGAGGTAGAGCAATTTATTGAACATACCAGTAAGCGGAAGAGAAGATAACACAGTAAGTTAGGTTGAAAAAAATCTGAACACACCCAGTCTGTTTCATTTAAAATTTCTGCTGTAGTCATATGCATCTGCAATCAGCTTTTGTCGGTCAGTGAAAATTTTCTAGGAGACCATTGGTTTGCTCCATAATACTATTACCTTACATGGGACAGTACCCAGAGACATATCGCAGTTACATCAGTGCTGTTAGCAATGCATTAAATGAATTGGCTCTTAAATTGACTGCCATTGTCCAAAATTAGGGTGAGAGTGAGAAATGCCCCATGTCTTGGGAAAATGTCACGCAGCCTTCTCACTGCGACGTTCACGCACCCAGCCCCCTCACTGGCACATTCACCCACCCACCAGCCCCTTCACCTACACATTCACCTACCCTCCCATCCCCTTTACCGACACATTCACCCACCCTCCCTTCCACCTCACCGGCACATTCACCCACCCTCCCATCCACCTCACGGACACATTCACCTGCCCTCCCACCCCCCTCGCCAACACATTCACCCGCCCTCCCATCCCCCTCACTGACACAGTCACCCCCTCACTGACACATTTACCCACCCTCCAATCCTCGTCATCGACACATTCGCCGAAATTCCCACTTACTGACATTCACCCACACTCCCATCCCCTCACCCACACATTCTCCCACCTCCCTCACCGACACATTCACCCACCCTCCCATCCCCCTCACTGACACATTCACCCTCCCATCCCCCTCACCAACATTCATACACCCTCCCATCCCCCTTACTAAAACATTAATCCACCCATATAGCCCCTTACCGACACATTCAACCACCCTCCATTCCTTTTCGTCAACACATTCAACCACCCTCCCAACCCCCTCGCCGACACATTCTCCCACCCTCCCATCCCCCTCACTGACACAGTCACCTGCCCTCCCATCCCCCTCACCGACACATTTACCCACCCTCCCATCCCTCTTACTGACACATTCACCTGCCCTCCCATCCCTCTCACCGACACATTCATCCACCTTCCCATCTCACTCACCCACACATTCACCTACCCTCCCATCCCATTTACTGACACATTCACCTACCCTCCCATCCCCCTCACTGACACACTCACCCACCCTACCATCCCCCTCACTGATAGATTCACCCTCCCATCCCCCTCACCGACACATTCACACACCCTCCCATCCCCTTCACTAAAACATTAATCCACCCACATAGCCCCTTACCGACACATTCAACCACCCTCCATTCCCACTCTTCAACACATTCAACCAACCTCCCATCCCCCACACCGATACATTCAACCACCCTCCCATCCCCCTCACTGACACACTCACCCAAATTTCCCCTTACTGATATTCACCCACCTTCCCATCCCCTCACCGACACATTCACCCACCCTCCCAACCCACTCTTTGACACATTCACCCACCCTCCCATCTCCCTCACTCACAAATTCACCCTCCCTTCCCTCTCACCGACACATTGACACACCCTCCCATCCCCCTCACTAAAACATTAATCCACCCACATAGCCCCTTACCGACACATTCAACCACCCTCCATTCCCACTCTTGAACACATTCACCCACCCTCCCATCCCCCTCACCGACACATTCACACACCCTCCCATCCCACTCACCGACACATTCACCCACCCTTCCATAGCCCTCACCGACACATTCACTTACCCTCCCATCCCCCTCACTGACACATTTACACATCCTCCCATCCCTCTCACTAACACATCCTACCATCCCTCTCACTGAAACATTAATCCACCCACCTAGCCCCTCACCAACACATTCACCCACCCTCCATTCCCACTTGTTGACATATTCCCCACCCCCCATCCCACTGAACAACAAATTCACCCATCCCAATACACCTCACTGATACAGTCATCCAACCATCCTTTCCCCCACTCACTCTCCCATCCCCCTCTCCCCCCCACTCACTGAAACATTCACCCACCCACCTAGCCCCCTCACCTACACATTCACCCAGTCCCCTCACCATCACTTTCACCCACCCTACCCAATCAACGACACATTCACCCAGCCTGGATGGGTGGGTGAATGTGTTGTTAAGGGTGCTAAATGGGTGGATGAATGTGTTGGTGAGGGGGCTAGTTGAGTTGATGAATGTGTTGGTAAAGGAACTGGGTGGGTGAATGTCAGTGAGTGGGCTGTTGGGTGAATGTGTTGGCTAACCGGCTGGGTGGGTGAATGTGTCTGTGAGTGGGCTGGATGGTTGGGTGAACGTGTCGGCAAGGGGGCTGAATGGGTGGGTGAAAGCGTCGGCAAGGGTGTTGGGAGTGTGGGTGAATGTGAAGGTGAGAATGCTGGATAGGTGGGTGTATGTGATGGTGAAGGGGCTGAGTGGGTGTATGTGTCAGTGAGAGGGCTGGATGACATTTTCCCAAGACATGGCATTCTTCACTCTATCATTTCAGACAACGACAGTCATGTTAAGAACCAGTTATGTGAATCATTTTCTAACAGCACTGATGTAAAATGGTGATATGTCTTTGTGTACTGTCACACATGTAATGGTATTGTGGATTGAACCAATGGTCTCCTTTTATTGACTACAGCTTTGTGGACTGACAACAGCCTATTGCAGATGCATATAACTACAGCACAAGCTTTAAAATTTTACTTTTGTGTATGTTCACATGATCCTGCCAATAGTCTGGGTACTGCACTACTTGATGCCCTTTTACTTGTGAGGAGCTAAATGATAGGGATCATTTCAAAGTGGATGCAATTAAGTTAATTATATGGATAATGAGTGGTAATTTGAGCAAAATAAGATGAAAAATCGTAAACCATTTACTCTAGCAGGTAGCGTGCATTACCCTTCTGTTTGCTTCAGTTTACATTATCAGAATAAATTCTTCTTAGGTCCAAATAGTCATCTCATACAAACACATCGCACTTACATACTTATACCCATCCTCCCAGTGTTGTTAGTTTTAATAAGCAGAAACTTATTTCATATAGCAAGATAAGATGCTTAGCATAAATAGATGTTTTTATTTATATAGCAAAAATATAGAGTCCTGGGAAGCTTTTTAACAACATAGACCAATGGCTGAATTAAGAAAAACCTTCAAATGAGGATGTACACCACAAATATATAGTGGATAATTTACCCCCTACTGAAATTTAAAAAGATATCTTTAGAAACCAAAGAGTTATGTGACCATAAAAGCACAAGGCTGTAGGTTTATAGTAGTGATACACTATGCGTTATAATCTACAGATTAATGTACTACTTTGTGAAAATCTGTGGATTTGCTCTATGTTCAATAAAATGCTACATTCTAAAAGGTTATACTTCATTGTTTATATATATATATATATATATATATATATATATATATATATATATATATATATAGTTTTCCTCTAGGCCCTTCCTTAAGGGTTAAATACCTGTATTTGTGTTCTTTCTGGGGGCTTTTTTGCTGATAGATAAAGCAAGTATAGAGGGAGACTGGACTGAAGATCAGAGAGGTGAAGTGGGAGGAGGAGAAAGAGTTGTGATGGTCGGTGGGAACGAGGGGTAGCAAGACTACACAGCAATCATGGGAGAGAAAAGGGAAACCGGAGAAACATGATGTGAAGGGGGAGAAAGACATAACAGAAGAGTAGGAATAGTGAGACTTGAAAGGGAAGTAAAGAAGAAATATGAGAGAGAGTGAGGCAGTAGGAGTGTAAGTATGAGCTGAGCTTGGCAGTCTGGTGGGAGGGGTGAAGAGAGGAGGCAGGGAGAAAACAGATGCTGCAAGTGCTGTATCTGGCTTATAAACACAATGTTGATAAAGATATAATACACAAAGCAAAGCCAAAAATATCCTGTAAACTGAATTCCTTACAAACAGAGCTTAGTGATGTCATTTTTGTCACACTACTCACTAAAACAAGTGTATTATAATAAAGTACCCCTTATTGGAATATATGAGGCTATTAGAAGTAACCTTGTAGTTACATGACCTGTATAACTTTTATATGGTCATGGATTATAAAAATAGAGTCAGTAATATGATAAAGAATATTATCCAATCTGAGGGCATAGTTTTAACGATTCAATAAATCAATTCCCCAACCTATCCAGGAGGGAAACAATACCCATACTGTAACATGTGTAGCAAACAATTTCCTCCTTTCAATGTGATATATAGGATGTAATTTATGATTAAAATGAAGTGAATCATGTGTGTCTATTAAACAAAGTACCCAAGCCATTGGTAGGAGCATCTGAACACACCCAGTCTGTTTCATTTAAAATTTCTGCTGTAGTCATATGCATCTGCAATCAGCTTTTGTCGGTCCACTAAAGTCAGTGGGGGTCATTTATCAACACTGGGCAAATTTGCCCATGGGCAGTAACCCATGGCAACCAATCAGATTGCTGCATTCATTGTTCTACTTGCAGCTGGCTTTTAAAAGCTAATCGCTGATTGGTTGCTATAGGTAACTGCCCATGGGCAAATTTGCCCAGTGTTGATAAATGAGCCCCAGTGAATTTTTTTTAGGAGACCATTGGTTTGCTCCATAATACCATTACATGTGGGACAGTGCCCAGAGACATATTGCAGTAACATCAGTGCTGTTAGCAATGCATTGGTTCTTAAATTGACTGCCATTATCCGAAATGAGGGTGAGAGTGAGAAATGCCATGTCTTGGGAAAATTTCACCCAGCCTTCTCACCGCCACATTCATGCACCCAGCCCCCTCACTGGCACATTAACCCACCCACCAGCCCCCCCCACCTACACATTCACCTACCCTCCCATCCCCTTTACCGACACATTCACCCATCCCCCTCACCGACACATTCACCCACCCTCCCATCCACCTCACTGACACATTCACCTGCCCTCCCATCCCTCTCACCAACACATTCATCCACCTTCCCATCTCACTCACCCACACATTCACACACCCTCCCATCCCCCTAACCGACACATTCACACACTCTCCCAGTCCCCTCACCGACACATTCACACACCCTCCCATCCCCCTCACCGACACATTCGCCCAAATTCCCTCTTACTGACATTCAACTACCCTCCCATCCCCTCACCCACACATTCACCCACCCTCCCATCCCCCTCACTGACACATTCATCCATATTCCCCCTTACTGACATTCACCCACCTTCCCATCCCCTCACCGACACATTCACCCACCCTTCCAACTCACTCTTTGACACATTCACCCACCCACTCATCCCCCTCACTGAAAAATTCACACACCCTCCCATCCCCCTCTCTAAAACATTAATCCACCCACATAGCCCCTTACCGACACATTCAACCACCCTCCATTCCCACTCTTCAACACATTCACCTACCCTCCCATACTCCTCACTGACACATTCACCCATATTCCCATCCCCTTTACTGACACATTCACCTACCCTCCCATCCCCTTTACCGACATATTCAGCCACCCTCCCATCCCCCTCACCGACACATTCACCCAACCTCCCACCCCCCTTGCTGACACATTCATCCGCCCTCCCATCCCCCTCACTGACACAGCCACCCCCTCACTGACACATTCACCCACCCTCCCATCCCCCTCACCAACACATTCGCCCAAATTCCCTCTTACTGACATTCAACTACCTTCCCATCCCTCACCTACACATTCATCCAACCTCCCACCCCCCTCGACCGACACATTCATCTTCCCTCCCATCCCCCTCACTGACACAGCCACCCCCTCACTGACACATTTACCCACCCTCCCATCCCCCTCACCAACACATTCGCCCAAATTCCCTCTTACTGACATTCAACTACCCTCCCATCCCCTCACCCACACATTCACCCACCCTCCCATCCCCCTCACTGACACATTCACCCACCCTCCCATCCTCCTCACTGATAGATTCACCTCCCATCCCTCTCACCGACACGTTCACACACCCTCCCATCCCCCTCACTAAAACATTAATCCACCCACATAGCTCCTTACCGACACATTCTACCACCCTCCATTCCCACTCTTCAACACATTCACCTACCCTCCCATACTCCTCACTGACACATTCACCCATATTACCCTTTACTGACATTCACCCACCTTCCCATCCCCAACACATTCACGCACCCACCCAACCAACTCTTTGACACATTCACCCACCCTCTCTTCCCCCTCACTGACAAATTCACCCTCCCTTCCCTCTCACCGACACATTCACACCCCCTCCCATCCTCCTCTCTAAAAGATTAATCCACCCACATAGCCCCTTACTGACACATTCAACCACCCTCCATTCTCACTCTTCAACACCTTTACCCACCCTCCCATCCCCCTCACCGACATATTCAGCCACCCTCCCATCCCCTCACCGACACATTCACCCAACCTCCCACCCCCTCAACCCACACATTCATCCGCCCTCCCATCCCCCTCACTGACACAGCCACCCCCTCACTGACACGTTCACCCACCCTCCCATCCCCCTCACCAACACATTCACCCAAATTCCCTCTTACTGACATTCAACTACCTTCCCATCCCCTCACCTACACATTCACCCAACCTCCCACCCCCCTCGACCGACACATTGATCTTCCCTCCCATCCCCCTCACTGACACAGCCACCCCTCACCGACACATTCTCCCATCCCCCTCACCAACACATTCGCCCAAATTCCCTCTTACTGACATTCAACTACCCTCCCATCCCCTCACCCACACATTCACCCACCCTCCCATCCCCTCACTGACACATTCACCCACCCTCCCATCCTCCTCACTGATAGATTCACTTCCCATCCCCCTCACCGACACGTTCACACACCCTCCCATCCCCCTCACTAAAACATTAATCCACCCACATAGCTCCTTACCGACACATTCAACCACCCTCCATTCCCACTCTTCAACATATTCACCTACCCTCCCATACTCCTCACTGACACATTCACCCATATTACCCCTTACTGACATTCACCCAACCTCCCACCCCCCTCGACCCACACATTCATCCGCCCTCCCATCCCCTCACTGACACAGCCACCCCCTCACTGACACATTCACCCACCCTCCCATCCCCCTCACTGACACAGCCACCCACCCTCCCATCCCCCTCACCAACACATTCGCCCAAATTCCCTCTTACTGACATTCAACTACCTTCCCATCCCCTCACCCACACATTCACCCAACCTCCCATCCCCCTCACTGACACATTCACCCACCCTCCCATCCTCCTCACTGATAGATTCACCTCCCATCCCCCTCACTAAAACATTAATCCACCCACATAGCTCCTTACCGACACATTCTACCACCCTCCATTCCCACTCTTCAACACATTCACCTACCCTCCCATACTCCTCACTGACACATTCACCCATATTACCCCTTACTGACATTCACCCACCTTCCCATCCCGTCACCAACACATTCACGCACCCACCCAACCAACTCTTTGACACATTCACCCACCCTCTCTTCCCCCTCACTGACAAATTCACCCTCCCTTCCCTCTCACCGACACATTCACACACCCTCCCATCCTCCTCACTAAAAGATTAATCCACCCACATAGCCCCTTACTGACACATTCAACCACCCTCCATTCTCACTTTTCAACACATTTACCCACCCTCCCATCCCCCTCACCGACACATTCACCCACCCTCCCATCCCCCTTACCGACACATTCACCCACCCTCCCATCCCTCTTACCGACACATTCACCCACCCTCCCATCCCCCTTACGACACATTCACCCACCCTCCCATCCACCTCAGCGACACATTCACCCACCCTCCCATCCCCTTCTCCGACACATTTACACATCCTCCCATCCCCCTCAATGAAACATTAATCAACCCACCTAGCCCCTCACCAACACATTCACCCACCCTCCATTCCCACTCGTTGATATATTCACCAATCCCCCATCCCACTCAACAACACATTCACCCATCCCAATACACCTCATTGATACAGTCACCCAGCCATCCTTTCCCCCACTCACTCTCCCATCCCCCTCTCCCCCCCACTCACTGAAACATTCACCCATCCACCTAGCCCCCTCACCTACACATTCACCCAGTCCCCTCACCATCACTTTCACCCACTCTACCCAATCACCGACACATTCACCCAGCCTGGATGGGTGGGTGAAAGTGTTGGTAAGGGTGCTAAATGGGTGGATGAATGTGTTGGTGAGGGGGCTAGTTGAGTTGATGAATGTGTTTGTAAAGGAACTGGGTGGGTGAATGTCGGTGAGTGGGCTGTTGGGTGAATGTGTTGGCTAACTGGCTGGGTGGGTGAGTGTGTCTGTGAGTGGGCTGGATGGTTGGGTGAATGTGTGAGTGAGAGGGCTGGATGGGTGAATAAATGTGTCGGCAAGGGGGCTGAATGGGTGGGTGAAAGTGTCGGCAAGGGTGCTGGGAGTGAGGGTGAATGTGAAGGTGAGAGTGCTGGATAGGTGGGTGTATGTGATAGTGAAGGGGCTGAGTGGGTGTATGTGTCAGTGAGAGGGCTGGGTGACATTTTCCCAAGACATGGCATTCTTCACTCTATCATTTCAGTCAACGACAGTCATGTTAAGAACCAGTTATGTGAATCATTTTCTAAGAGCACTGATGTAAAATGGTGATATGTCTTTGTGTTCTGTCCCACATGTAATGGTATTATGGATTGAACCAATGGTCTCCTTTTATTGACTACAGCTTTGTGGACTGACAACAGATGCAAATAACTACAGCACAAGCTTTAAAATGAAACATACTGTTGGGTATGTTCATATAATCCTACCAATGGTCTAGGTGAGGAGCTAAATGATAGGGATAATATATTTCAAAGTGGATGCAGTTAAGCTACTTATACGTTTAAAGAGTGCCAATTTGGGCAAAATAGGATGATAAATCCTATATCCTTTACTCTAGCAGGTAGCGTGCATTACCCTTCTGTTTGCTTCAGTTTACATTATCAGAATAAACTCTTCTTAGGTCCAAATAGTCATTTCATAAAAACACATCACACTTACACACTTATACCCATCCTCCCAGTGTTGTTAGTTTTAATAAGCAGAAACTTATTTCATATAGCAAGATAAGATGCTTAGCATAAATAGATGCTTTCATTTATATAGCAAAAATAGAGTCCTGGGAAGCTTTTTAACAACATAGACCAATGGCTGAATTAAGAAAAACCTTCAAATGAGGATGTACATCACAAATATATAGTGGATAATTTACCCCCTACTGTAATTTAAAAAGATATCATTAGACACCAAGGAGTTATGTGACCATAAAAGCACAAGGCTGTAGGTTTAAAGTAGTGATACACTATGCGTTATAATCTACAGATTAATGTACTACTTTGTGAAAATCTGTGGCTTTGCTCTATGTTCAATAAAATGCTACATTTCAATATGCTATACTTCATTGTTATACGTCAATGTTTATATATATATATATATATATATATATATATATATATATATATATATATATATATATACCCGGACCTGAATGTCGATATTTTTATAATGCTCTTTTAAAGTTTGATAAATAAATTAATTCCTTATAAAAATTCCAGTGTGTGCTGCTCACTACCTATGGACTTTTGGATATTTGACATGGCAGCAGCACCTGGTTAGTCACAGTTTGACGGTGTGCGAAAGACTCTCCTTGGTTCTTTGTGTGTGTATCTATCTATCTATCTATATATATACTGAACTAAACAAATTAACCCAGCACTATCATTATACAACTTTAAGGAACAATTGGATTAAAGAGAACTTATCTGAATTTGGCAAAAAGAGACACTTTTGGTTACATGGTTTGTAAAAAGTATGCATAAGCTTGATGCGCCCCGCCACGGCAGTGTCCATGCATCAGTCCTACCTAAGTGAAAAAGGGTATTTTCTTTGGGAGGAGAAAGACCATACCTGCTTCTCTCTTTATTTGGCATGACCTCTTCCAAAGAAACATTCAGCATTATGGGCTTTTAAGTAATCTGTAGGACTGTGTTTAGAGGGGCGGGGGTTGGGAGAGCAAGCATTAAAGGGATGCTTGCTCTCCCAACCCCCGCCCCTCTAAACACAGTCCTACAGATTACTTAAAAGCCCATAATGCTGGAATGTTTGTTTCTTTGGAAGAGGTCATGCCAAATAAAGAGAGAAGCAGGTATTGGTCTTTCTCCTCCCAAAGAAAATACCCTTTTTCACTTAGGTAGGACTGATGCATGGACACTGCCTTGGCGGGGCGCATCAGCTTATGCATACTTTGTACAAACCATGTAACCAAAAGTGTCTCTTTTTGCCAAATTCAGATAAGTTCTCTTTAATCCAATGTTCCTTAAAGTTGTATAATGATAGTGCTGGGTTAATTTGTTTAGTTCAGTATATGATATAAGCCACACACCCATGCACCAGACTGATTTTAATTGCAACACATGGATGAGCTGCATTTTTTGTTTTTATATATATATATATATATATATATATATATATATATATATTATATATATATATATATTTCCTCTAGGCCCTTCCTTAAGAGTTAAATACCTGTATTTGTGTTCTTTCTGGGGGGTTTTTGCTAATAGATAAAGCAAGTATAGAGGGAGACTGGACTGAAGATCAGAGAGGTGAAGTGGGAGGGGGAGAAAGAGTTGTGATGGTCGGTGGGAATGAGGCGTCGGAAGACTACACAGCAATCATGGGAGAGAAAAGGGAAACCTAGAGAAACATGATGTGAAGGGGGGAGAAAGACATAACAGAAGAGTAGGAATAGTGAGACTTGAAAGGGAAGTAAAGAAGAAATATTAGAGAGAGTGAGGAGGTAGGAGTGTAAGTATGAGCTGAGCTTGGCAGTCTGGTGGGAGGGGTGAAGAGAGGAGGCAAAGCTGCAGGGAGAAAACAGATGCTGCAAGTGCTGTATCTGGCTTATAAACACAATGTTGATAAAGATATAATACACAAAGCAAAGCCAAAAATATCCTGTAAACTGAATTCCTTACAAACAGAGCTTAGTGATGTCATTTTTGTCACACTACTCACTAAAACAAGTGTATTATAATAAATAAAGTACCCTTTATTGGAATATATGAGGCAATTAGAAGTAACCTTGGAGTTACATGACCTGTATGACTTTTATATGGTCATGGATCTCCTGGATGGCCTATAATATCCTTATAATTTACAATAAGGAGTACTTTATTCACTATATAATTGGAAGCCATGTACTTAATAATACCATCTAGTTTTTAAGTCTAAATGCATCTAAGGAACGATAAAACTCACTGACCTAATATTGGTATAATCTGCATAATTATGCATGGACTCAAATAATATACCCAAACCATTGGCAGGAGCATGTGAACACACTCAACTGTTTCATTGAAAATTTCTGCTGTAGTTATATACATCTGCAATAGGCTGTTGTCGTTCACAAAGCTGTAGTTAAAAAAAGTATTTAGGAGACCATTGGTTCGCTCCATAATACCATTAGATGTGGGATGGTACACAGAGACATATCATCACTTTATGTCAGTACTGTTTGTGACAGATTCAAATAACTGGTTCTTAAAATGACTGCTATTTTCTGAAATTATTGAGTAAAAAATGCCATCTCTTGGGAAAATATCACCCAGCCCCCTCACCTACACATTCATTCAACCCAGCCCCCTCACCGACACATTCACCCACCCTCCCAGCCCCCTCACCGACACATTCACCCACCCTCCCAGCCCCCTCACCGACACATTCACCCACCCTCCCTGCCCCCCTCATCGACACATTCACCCACCCTCCCCACCCCCTCACCGACACATTCACCTACCCTCCCTGCCCCCTCACCGACACATTCACCCACCCTCCCAGCTCCCTCACAACACATTCAATCCCCCTCCCCGCCCTCTCACCGACACATTCACCACCCTCCCAGCTCCCTCACCGACACATACACCACCGTCTCCGACACAATCACCAACCCTCCCAGCTCCCTCACTAACACATTCAACCACCTTCCCCGTCCTCTCACCGACACATTCACCCACTCTCCCAGCCCCCTCACAGACACATTCAACCACCCTCCCCGCCCTCCACCGACACATTCACCCACCCTCCCAGCTCCCTTACCAACAAATTCAACTGCCCTCCCCGCCCTCTCACTGACACATTCACCCACCCTCCCAGCACCCTCACCGACACATTCACCCACCCTCCCAGCCCCCTCACCGACACATTCACCCACCCTCCCAGCCCCCTCACCGACACATTCACCCACCCTCCCAGCCCCCTCACCGGACACATTCACCCACCCTCCCAGCCCCCTCACCGACACATTCACCCACCCTCCCAGCCCCCTCACCGACACATTCACCCACCCTCCCAGCCCCCTCACCGACCACATTCACCCACCCTCCCAGCCTCCTCACCGACACATTCACCCACCCTCCCAGCCCCCTCACCGACACATTCACCCACCCTCCCAGCCCCCTCACCGACACATTCACCCACGCTCCCAGCCCCCTCACCGACACATTCACCCATCCTCCCTCACAGACACATTCACCCACCCTCCCTGCCCCCCTCACCGACACATTCACCCACCCTCCCAGCCCCCTCACCGACACATTCACCCACCCTCCCAGCCCCCTCACCGACACATTCACCCACCCTCCCAGCCCCCTCACCGACACATTCACCCACCCTCCCAGCCCCCTCACCGACACATTCACCCACCCTCCCAGCCCCTCACCGACACATTCACCCACCCTCCCAGCCCCCTCACCGACACATTCACCCATCCTCCCTGCCCCCCTCACAGACACATTCACCCACCCTCAGCCCCCTCACCGACACATTCACCCTCCCATCCCCCTCAGTAAAACATTAATGCACCCACATAGCCCCTTACCGACACATTGAACCACCCTCTATTCCCACTCTTCAACACATTCAACACATTCACACACACTCCCATCCCCCTCACTGAATCATTAATCCACCCACCTAGCCCCTCACCGACACATTCACCCACCCTCCATTCCCACTCATTGACATATTCACCAACCCTTCCATCCCACTCAGCAACACATTCACCCATCACAATACACCTCACTGACACAGTCACCCAGCCACCCTTTCCCCCCACTCACTCTCCCATCCCCTTCTTCCCCCCACTCACTGAAACATTCACCCACCCACCTAGCCCCCTCACCTACACATTCACCCACTCACCCAGCCCCCTCACCATCACTTTCACCCACCCTACCCAATCACCGACACATTCACCCACGCAGCCTGGATGGGTTGGTGAATGTTTTGGTAAGGGTGCTAAATGGGTGGATGAATGTGTTGGTGAGGGGGCCTGTTGAGTTGATGAATGTGTTGGTAAAGGAACTGGGTGGGTGAATGTCAGTGTGTGGGCTGTTGGGTGAATGTTTCTATGAGTGGGTGAATGTGTTGGTGAGTCGGCTGGGTGGGTGAGTGTGTCTGTGAGTGGGCTGGATGGTTGGGTGAATGTGTCAGCGAGGGGGCTGGATGGTTGAGTAAATGTGTCGGCAAGGGGGCTGGATGGGTGGGTAAAAATGTCGGTGAGGGTGCTAGGAGTATGGGTGAATGTGAAGATGAGAGTGCTGGATGGGTGGGTGTATGTGTTGATGAAGGGGATGGGTGAGTGTATGTGTTAGTGAGGGGACATGTCATTCAGACAATGGCAGTTATTTTTAGAACCACTTATGTGAATCCGTTGCTAAGAGCACTAATGTAAAATGCCGATATGTCTCTGTGTACTGTCCCAAGTCTAATGGTAATGTGCAGTGAACCAAAGACTAACCTAAAGACTCTGTTTGACTACACCTTTGTTGACCGACAACAGCCTATTGCAGATGAATATAACTACAGCATAAACTTTAAATGAAACAGACTGATGATTGTGTTCACATGCTCCTACAAATAGTTTGGGCAATTCTTTACTTGATACTTTGCAAGAGCAAATGATTGGAATCATATATTTCAAAATGGAATCAATTCAGTTAATGATACGTATAATGAGTGGCACAGTGTCAGACACAGTGTCAGATCGGGATGCCGCATTCCCAACAGAAAACCTGAGACAATGGGCCCACTATTTCTCCTCTTTTTCTCCTCACTCAACCACTATTTTCCAAGTCTCTTTTATTTTTATTCAATAATCTATAATTCTATCTATATAGACTGTTTGTTACCATACAGAACTAGTTAATGACAATGAAACAGACCAAATGGTTAGAAGCAGGAGGGCCACTTGGGTCCACTGGGAGTTGTGCGACACTGAATTGGCAATTTGAGCAAACTTGGATAATAAAGCCTAAACCACTTTCTCTAGAAGGTACCCCATAATACCCTTCTCTTTGCTTCAGTTACATTATCAGAATAAACTCTTCTTAGGTCCAAATAAACATTTCATGTAACACCTAACATATAATTGGGTTCTACTTCCCGTCTTTCCTCTGCCACACCCCACTCACTGAAACACTCACCCAGTCCCCGCAGCGACACATTCATCCACCCACACAGCCCCCTCACCGACACATTCACCAACCCTTCCATCCCAATCACCAACACAGGCACAATCCACCCATCCCCCTCACCGACGTATTCGCCCACCGTTCCATCTCCCTCACCGACGTATTCACCCATCCTCCCATCCTCCTCATCGATGTATTCACTCACCCTCCCATCCCCCTCACCAACTCCCCTTCATCAATGTATTCGCCCTCCCTCCTATACCCTTCACCAATGTATTCGCCCACCCTCCCAACCCTCTCACCAATGCATTTACCCTACTATCCCCTTCACCAATGTATTCGCCCACCCTCCTATCCCCTTCATCAATGTATTCACCCACCCTCCTATCTCTCTCATTCGCCCACTCTCCCATCCTCTCAGCAAAGCATTTGCCCTCCCTCCCATCTCTTTCACTGATGCATTCACCAATCCCACTCACTGTCACATTCACCCACCCTCCCATCCCCCTCACTGAAAAATTCATCCACTCTCCTACTCACCGACACATTCACCCACCCTTCCATCCCCCTCTCGACACTTTTACCAACCCTCCCTTACCCCTCACACACCATTCCAGCTTCCTCACTGACTCATTTACCAACCCTTACATCTCTCTCACCGAATGGGTGTGTCAATATGTCGGTAAAGGTGCTTGGGGAGTGGGTGAATGTGTTGGTGAGGGTGCTTGGTGAGTGGGTAAATGTGTGGGTGAGGGTATGGGATGGTGGGTGAATGTGTCAGTGAGAGAGCTGGTTGGGTGAATGTGTCAGTGAGGATGATGTAAGGGTGGGTTGAATGTGTCAGTGAGGGGAATTGGAGGGTGGGCGAATGTGTCGGTGAAGGGAATAGGAGGGTAGGTGAATGTGTTGGTGAGGGGGCTGGGAGGGTGGGCGAATGTCAGTAAGGGGGCTGGATAGGGTGAATGTGTCAGTGAGGGGGGTGGGTGGGCGAATGTCTCGGTTAGGAGGTTGGGAGGGAATGTGATTGTTTCGGAGAGGGGGCTGGGCGAGTCGTTGAATGTGCCGATGAAGGGGATGGGTGAATGTGTGAGTTAGTGGGTCCTGGCAGAGGAATTACAGGAAGTAAAACCCATGTAAGTCTTAAGTGTTTTCATGAGATGAGTGTTTGGACAGAAGAAGAGTTAATTCTGATAATGAAAACTGAAGTACACATAAGGGTTAAACATGATACCTGCTTGAATAAGGCGTATAGGCTTTATCATCCTCTTTTTCTCAAGTTGACACTCATTATACATATGATTAACTTAAGTAAATCTACTTTGAAATATACCATTTATGAGGATATAAATTACAGTTTTGTCCCATAGGAATATGACCAAACTGTAGATTATAAATTTGTATATATAAACTACATAGATAACAGAACATGTGCACAGGCACAAAAGAATCCTTTTGATTTAAACTGCTCCACCCTAAAATGTTCTGTGTGGTCAGCATTTACTTCATGGACTGCTTGCTGCTAAACTGCAGAGAAAATATAAGAATAATTGAGCTTGGTCATCTCGTATTCTATATGCCCCATGCCTTCACACATAATAGTTTATACAACCGCACTTCTTATATTATTATATGTGATATGTGATATTTCTGTTTTATTTAATATACATTGTAAGACTCCCAATCACCTGCCTTGGGTTGTCTATATAGAGGACACTTCATTTTGCGGGTCTTAGGCTGACCCGGACAGACAATCTATGGTTTCTGGCAAATGCCAAAGAGGCTACTGTTAGATTTCACAGGCAGTCACCATCGAGCTAATGATGACTTTAAGGCCTCTGTGTATTTGAAATGCTAAGGACTATTTTTAAATCCCAGTCCGGATCTAAGTGTCCCTTTAGAATTTACCCGTCATCAGTGAGTGTCTCCATCATTCCCCTCTTGAGCCGTGCAAAGGCTCAAACTAGAATATAATTGTGGGGAGCCCCCGGAGACAAAGGAGTATATAACAAAGAGGTTTTTTTTAAATAAAATTCATACTACAGAAAGCCATATGGCAAGGACGTACAGAGTACAATGACCAGCATTCTATAACATGGTTAACTAGGGTCCAATATCCTTGAACCAAGGAAAATCCTGGTACAATGTCCTTGAACCAACTTGTAAATGCTGTCCACCAAAGATTACTAAAACATCCCAAAGTACATTGACCATAAACCCCATTGGAAGCCATGCATATGTTGTTTTTCTACATAAAAAATACAAGCTACTTTTTAAGGCTAAAGGCATCTCAAGACTGTGAGTAAAAATGACAAAACTCAGTGACCTGTTTTTGGTATTATCTGCATAATTATACACGGACCCATTGGTAGTGGCATTTGAACACACCCAACAGTCTGTTTCATTTAAAGTTTCTGCTTTGGATATTTGCATTTGCAATTGGATGTTGTTGGACCACAAAGCTGAAGTCATAAAAAGTCTAGGAGACCAATGATTCGCTCCACAATACCCTTAGACGTGGGATGATACATAGAGAAATATTGCCATCTTACATCAGTTCTGTCCGCAATGTATTCAGATAACTGGTTCTTAAAATGACTGTCGTCTGAATTGATTGAGTAAGAAATACCATGTCTTGGGAAAATATCTCCCAGTCCCCTCACCTACACATCCACCAATCCACCCTGCCTTCTCACATCACATTCAGCCACCAATCTAACACCTTCAAAGACACATTCGCCCACTCTCCCAGCCTGCTCAGGACACATTCAACCACCCTTCCAGCGCACTCACTGACACATTCACCACCATACAATCCCACTGACACGTTCACTCACACTCCCATCACACTCACCGACACATTCAGCATCAACCCATCACGATTACCACCACATTCGCCTACGATCCCCGTTACCGACACATTCACCCACCCATCCATCCCCGTCACCTTCACATTGACCCACCCATCCCCCTCACCAACACATTCACCCAACCTCCCATCCCAGTCACCGACAGTCACCCACCCTCCCATCCCACTCACCGACACATTCACCCACCCTCCTATCCCACTCATCAACCCATTTGCCCACCCTCCCAGCCCCCTCGTCGACACAACCAAGCCCCCAGACGCCACATTCAATGACCCTCCCAGCCCCCACACTGACACATTCAACCACTCTCACATTCCACTAACCAACACATTCACCCACAATCCCATCCAACTTGCCGACATATTCACCGGCCCTCTCATCCCACTCACCAACACATCCTCCAACCCTGAAAGTTACATTAACCCACCGTCCTAGCCTGCTCAGGACACATTCAACCACCCTTCCAGCACACTCATTGACACATTCACCCACGGTACAATCCCACTGTCACATTCACATACTCACCATCCCATCACACTCACCATCACATTCTCCACCCACTCATCCTGAATACCAACACATTCACCCACTGATCCCCGTCACCGACACATTCACCCACCGACCCATCCCCGTCACCTTCACATTGACCCACCCATCCCCCTCACCAACACATTTACCCACCCTCCCTCCCATCCCACTCACCGACACAGTCACCTACCCTCCCATCCTACTCAACGACACATTCACTCACCCTCCCATCCCACTTATTGGAACATTTGTCCACCCTCCCAGCCCCCCACTGACACATACAGCCACCATCTGAGCCCACACATGCCACATTCAATGACCCTCCCAGCCCCCACACCAACACATACAACCACAATCCCATCCAACATACCGCCACATTCACTGACCCTCTCATCTCACTCACCAACACATTCTCCAACCCTATCATAACCCTCACCAACACTCACCCAACCCCCATCCTCCACACCAACACATTCACTCATCCTCCCATACCACCATCCCACTCACTGACACATTTACCCACTGATCCCTGTCACCGACACATTCACCCACCGACCCATCCCCGTCACCTTCACATTGTCCCACCCATCCCACTCACCGACACAGTCACCTACCCTCCCATCCTACTCATCGACACATTCACTCACCCTCGCATCCCACTTATCGGCACATTTGTCCATACAGCCACCATCTGAGCCCACACATGCCACATTCAACCACTCTCCCATCCCACTCATCAACACATTCTCTGACCCTACCATACCCCTCACCAGGACCGCCATCAGATATCGCAGGGCCCCATATGACAAAATTTCCTCTGCCCCCTGGACTGCACCCATCGCAAGCCCCACCTACAGGTCCGCCCTCCCCACCCCACAGGTCCGCCCTCCACCACACAGTAAAAAAAACAAAAAAATATTGGTGGCTAAGGTTCCCACATGTTAATAAAAAATAAAAAGATATTGGTGGTCAGGGACCCCCATAAAAAAACATTTGTGGCCAGGGCCCCCCATTAAAAAATATTGGTGGCTAGGACCCCAAATGAGAAAAAAAAAATGGTGGCCAGGGCCCACCCACATTATGAGAAAATTGGTGGCCAGGGCCCCTTAAACGTCCATGCCTTCCCAAAGTCAGCAGCTCTCAGAATGATGGAGGGCCCGGCTAATCAAGTAAGTGCGGCGTGGCCGGATGCCCTTACCCTCGGGCCCCCTACAACTCTCCCCCCTGTCCCCCCCTGATGGCTGCCCTGCCCCTCACCAACACAGTCATCTAACCCCCATCCTCCACACCAACACATTCACTCATCCTCCCATACCACCATCCCACTCACCGACACATTTACCCACTCTCCCATCCCACTCACCAACACATTTGCCCACCTTCCCATCCCACTCACCAACACATTCACCCACAATCCCATCCAACTTACCAACACATTCACCGACCCTCTCATCTCACTCACCGACACATTCACCGACCCTCTCATCTCACACACCAACACATTCTCCGACCCTACCATACCCCTCACCAACACAGTCACCCAACCCCCATCCTCCACACCAACACATTCACCCATCCTCCCATACCACCATCCCACTCAACGACACATTTACCCACTCTCCCATTCCACTCACCAACACATTTGCCCACCTTCCCATCCCACTCAATGACACATTCACCCACTCTCCCATCTTACTGACCTGCACATTTGCCCACCCTCCCAACCCACTAACCAACACATTCACCCAACCTCCCAGCCCCCTCACTGACACATTTAACCACCCTCCCAGCCCTTACACCAACACATTCAACCACTCTCCTAGTCCCCTCATCGACACATTCACCCTCCATCCCACTCACCAACACATTCACCAACACTCCCATCTAACTTACCAACACATTCACTGCCTCTCTCATCCCACCCACCAGCATATTCTGCAACTTTACCTTACCGACGCATTCACCCAACCCCCTCCCCCCTCACCAACACATTCACTCACGCTCCCATTTACTAACACATTCACCAACCCACCCTGCCCCTCTCCACAATATTCACCCACCCACATGGCCCCCTCACATTTACCCACACAGCCCCCCCCAGAATGATGGTTGGGTGAATGTGTTGGTGAGGGGTATGGTAGGGTTGGAGGACGTGTTGGTGAGTGGGATGAGAGGGCCGGTGAATATGTTGGTAAGTTGGATGGGATTGTGGGTGAATGTGTTGGTTAGTGGAATGGGAGAGTGGTTGAATGTGTTGGTGTGGGGGCTGGGATGGTCATTGAATGTGGTGTGTGGGGTCTTGGATGTGTTGGCAAGGGGGTTTGGAGGGTGGGCAAATGTGTTGATGAGTGGGATAGGAGGGTGGGTGATTGTGTCGGTGAGTGGGATGGGAGGGTGGGTGACTGTCGGTGAATGGGATGGGAGGTTGGGTGAATGTGTTAGTGAGGGGGATGGGTGGGTCAATGTGAAGGTGACAGGGATGGGTGCGTGGGTAAATGTGTCGGTAACTGGGATCATGGGTGAATGTGGTGGTAATCGGGATGGGTTGGTGCTGAATGTGTCGGTGGGTCTGATGGGTGGGTGAGTGAATGTGTCAGTGGGATTGTACGGTGGTGGATGTGTCAGTGAGTGCGCTGGAAGGGTGGTTAAATGTGTCCTGAGCAGGCTGGGAGGGTGGGCGAATGTGTCTTTGAGGGTGTTAGATTGGTGGCTGAATGTGATGGTGAGAAGGCAGGGTGGATGGGTGGATGTGTAGGTGAGGGGACTGGGAGATATTTTCCCAAGACATGGTATTTCTCACTCAATAATTTCAGACAATGAAAATAAAATAAGTCATTTAAGTTCCAGTCACCTGAATCCATTGCAAACAGCACTGATGGAAAATGTCGATATGTCTCTGTGTACAGTCCCACATCAAATGGAATTATGGAGAGAACCAATGGTCTCCTAAAGACTTTTTGTTGATTACAGCTTTGTTCACTGACAACAGCCTATTTCAGAAGTATATAACTACAGCAGAAACTTTAAAGGAAACAGACTGTTGAGTGTGTTCACATGTTCCTACCAAAAGTTTTGGTACTCCTTTACTTGTTGCCCCTTTCACTTTGCAGAAGCAAAATGATGGGGATCATATATTTTGAAGTGGATTCGATTAAGTTAATCATAAGTATAATGAGCAAAATTGGATGATTAAACATAAACCCCTTACTCGTCTAGAAGCTATCAAGTATTCCCCTTTTTTCCTTCAGTTTACATTTACAAAATAAACTCTTCTTAGGTCCAAATAGTCATCTCTTGAAAACACCTAACACATTAAGTTTCTTCTTTCTGTAATTTCTCTGCCAGACCCCACACACTGACACATTCACCCTGCCCCCTCATCGACGCATTTGCCCACCCACCCACCCATCCCCCTCTCCAAAACTATCACGTCCCATCCAATCCCCATCACCACCCCATTCGCACACCCATCCAGCCCCTCACCAACACATTCGCCCACCCAGCCCCCTCACCGATGCATTCAACCACCCACCCAGCCCTCTCACCGACACATTCGCCCACCCAGCCCCCTCACCGATGCATTCAACCACCCACCCAGCCCTCTCACCGACACATTCGTCCACCCAGCCCCCTCACCAACGCATTCGCCCAGCCCTGTTATCTATGCATTCGCCCACCCTCCCAGGCCCCTCACCGATGCATTCACCCACCCTTCGAGGCCCTTCATCTGCCTACCCTTCCATCCCCCTCACAACGTATTCGCCCAACCTCCCATACCCCTCACCAACACTTTTACCCACCCTCCCATCCACCTCACCGACTCATTCGCACACTCTCCCATCCCACTCTCCAATTCATTCGCCCACCCTTCCATCCCCCTCACCAACATATTCACCCACACTCCCTTACCCCTCATAGATACATTCACCCACCCTTCTAGCCCCCTCATTGACACATTTACACACCTTCTCATCCACCAACACATTCACCCATGCTCCCATCCCCCTCAACAACACATTCACCCCCGAAGGAGTGTGTGAATATGTTGGCGAGGGGGATAGGAGCATGGGTGAATTTGCGAGTGAGGGTAAGCAATAGTGGGTGAATGTGTCAATGAGGGGGATGTCAGGTTGTGTGAATGTGACAGTGAGGGGGAAGGGAGAGTGGGTGAATGTATGAGTGAGGGGGATGGGAGGGTGTGTAAATGTGTTGGTGAGGGGGCTGGAATGGTTGGTGAATGTGTGGGTTAGGGGGGTGGGAGGTAGGGTGAATGTATCGGTGAGGGGGTTGGGAGTGTGGATTAATATGTCTTTGTGGGGTATGGAAGGGTGAGTGAATGTGTTGGTGAATAGCTGATGGGTGAATGTGTCTGTGAGGGGTGGGAGGGTGAATGTGTGGGTGAGGTGGATTGAAGGGTGGGTGAATGTATTTTTTTTGGTTGCTGGAAGGGTGGGTAAATGTATCATGGGGTGGGAGGGTTCCTGAATGTATTAGTGGGGGGATGTGAGAGTGGATGAGTATGCCAATGAGGGGGCTGGATGAATGTGTTGGCTATGGTGCTGTAATGGTGGGAGTATGACGGTGAGGGGGCTGGGAGGATGTGTGAATGTGTTAGTGAGGGAGCTGTATGGGTGAATTTGTCAGTGCTGGAGCTTGGAGGTAGGGTGAACATTATTAAGGAGAGGTTTGGGAATGTTGATTTATATGTCTGTGAGGGGATTGGAGGGTGGGTGAATGGGTCGGTGAGGGAGGTGGGTTTTTGAATGTATCACTTAGGGTGATGAGAGGGGGGTACAGTTTTGGTGCTGAAGCTGGGAGGGTGGGTGAATATGTCGGTAAGGGGGCAGGGAGGGTGGGTGAATGTGTTGATGCAAGGGATGGGAGGGAGGGTGAATGTGCAAGTGAGGGTGTTGGAGACTGGATTAATATATCTCTGAGGGGGTGGAGGGTGTGTCAATATATCGGTGAGGGTGCTGGGTGGATGATTGTGTCGATAAGGGTGCTGGGAGGATGGGTGAATATTTCGGTGAGTGTGCCGAACAGATGAATGTGTCAGTGAGTGGGATTGAAGGGTGGGTGAATGTGTCAGTGAGGGGGTTGGGTAAGTGAATGTGTAAGGGAAGAGGTTTAATGGGTAGGGGAATGTGTCGGTGAGGGGGCTTGGTGGGAGCAGGAATGTGTCGGTGAATGGGATGGGTGGGTGAGTGAATGTGTTGGTGAGGAGGCTGGGTGTATGTGACGGGAATGGGGCCTGGCAGAGGGATTAAAGGAAGTACACCCCATGGAAGTCTTATGTGGTT
The DNA here is from genome assembly GCF_017654675.1 of Xenopus laevis. Lineage (NCBI taxonomy): Eukaryota > Metazoa > Chordata > Amphibia > Anura > Pipidae > Xenopus > Xenopus laevis. The sequence goes on from NC_054372.1 coordinate 125,046,002, forward strand.
TCATGAAATGAGTGTTTGGACCTAAGAAGAGTTTATTCTGATAATGTAAACTGAAGCAAAACAGAAAGGTTGTACTTTATACCTGCTACGGGGTATATGTTTTATCATCCTATTTTTCTCAAGTTGAAACTCATTATACATTTGATTAACTTAAGTGAATCCAGTTAGAAATATATGATCCCCATTATTTACCTCCTCCCAAATGATAGGGGTACCAATCAATGAAGTACCCAAACCATTGGTAGGAGCATGTGAACATACCCAATGGTATGTTTCATTCCAAGTTTCTGCTGTAAATATTTGCAATAGGTTGTCGGTCCACAAAGCTGAAGTCAACAAAATGTTTTTAGGAGACCGTTGTTTCACTACACAATACCATTACAAGTAGGAAGATACACAGAGATATATTATCATTCTACATCAATAACCGGCTCTTAAAATGACTGCCATTGTCTGAAATGATTGAGTAAAGAAAAAATGGGAAAATGTTACCTTTCCCCCTCAACAACACATGCATCCAATCACCCCTTTCACATTCACTTACAAATCCAGCCCAATCACGACACATCCACCTGCCCTCCCAGCCCGTCAAGACACATTCACTCACCCTCTAAGCCTCCTCACCAACACATTCACCCACCCATCCAGCCCCCTTGAATATACATTTACACACCCTTCCAGCCTCCTCGCTGAGACATTTACTCACCCAGCTCCTTCACCAAAACATTCACCCAACCACCCAGACCACTCACTGACACTTTCACCCACCCATCCCCCTCACTGACACATTCAGCCCCTCACTGACACATTCACCAACCCATCCAGCCCCGTCACCAAAACATTCACCCACCCATACATCCCCCCCTTACTGACACATTTACCAAACATCCAGTACCCTCATTGACACCATTCCACTCACCGACACATTCACGCACCCCCCATCCCACTCACTGACACATTCACACACAAAGTCCTTTCATGACACATTTACCAAACATCCAGTACCCTCATTAACACCCATTCCCTCACCAACACATTCACCCACCTTCCCTCCCACCCACCCAGCCAACTCCCCGATACATTCACCCACCCAGCCACCTCCCTGATACATTCACCCACCCATTCCCTCTCCGACACATTCTCCCTGACACATTCACCACCCAGCGATCTCACTTTCACATTCACCCACCCCCTCACCGACACATTCACCCACCCCCGATACATTCACCCACCCAGCCACCTCCCTGATACATTCACCCACCCAGTTCCCTCTCCGACACATTCTCACCTGACACATTCACCCACCCAGCGCTCTCATTTTCACATTCACCCACCCCCTCACCGATACATTCACCCACCCAGTGCCTTCACCGACACATTCACACAACCTCCCATCCCACTCACCCTCCCATCTCACTCGCCAACACATTCAATCAACCTCCCATATCTTTGTCCCCTCCCACTCACCTACACATTCACCCACCCAGCCACCTCCTTGATACATTCACCCACCCAGCCACCTCCCTGATACATTCACCCACACAGCCACCTCCCCGATACATTCACCCACCCAGCCACCTCCCTGATACATTCACCCACCCAGCCATCTCCCCGATACATTCACCCACCCAGCCACCTCCCTGATACATTCACCCACCCAGCCACCTCCCTGATACATTCACCCACCCATTCACCCACCCAGCCACCTCCCTGATACATTCACCCACCCAGCCACCTCCCCGATACATTCACCCACCCAGCCACCTCCCCGATACATTCACCCACCCAGCCACCTCCCTGATACATTCACCCACCCAGCCACCTCCCTGATACATTCACCCACCCAGTCACCTCTCTGACACATTCACCCACCCAGCCCCCTCAGAAAGACATTCACCCACCCATCCCTCTCACTTTCACATTCACCCACCCCCTCACCGACACATTCACCCACCCAGTGCCTTCACCGACACATTCACACAACCTCCCATCCCACTCATCCTCCCATCTCACTCACCAACACATTCAATCAACCTCCCATATCCTTGTCCCCTCCCACTCACCTACACATTCACCCACCCCACTCACAGACACATTCACCTTCACCCACCCCACTCACAGACACATTCACCTACCCTCCCATCCCTCTCATCGATACATTAACCCAACCCCCTAGTCACCTCGCCGACACATTCAGCTACCCAGGCCCATCACCGACACATTGACCCACCCACCCAGTCCCTTCACCGACACATGAGGGTGAGTGGACTGGATGGGTAGGTGTTGGTGAGGGGGACTAGATTGGTTTGTGAAAGTGTCAATGGGGGTGTTGGATGTGTTGGTAAATGTGTCAGTGAAAGGGGCTGGATGGGTGGGTGAATGTTTCGGTGAGGGGACTGGATGGGTGGATGAATATGTCAGGGAGGGGCTGAATGTGTCGGGGAGTGGGATGGGTGGGCGAAAATGTCAGTAAGTGGTCTGGGTGGTTGGGTGAATGTTTGGTGAGGAGGCTTGGTGGGTAAATATATTGGTGAGGAGGCTTGAAGGGTGGGTGAATTATATTTGAGGGGGCTGGATGGGTTGGTTAATGTGTTGGTTAGGGGACTTGGCGAGTGAGTGAATGTGTCATGAAGGCCCTGGGAGGGCAGGTGGATGTGTCATGATGGGGCTGGATTTGTGGGTGAATGTGAAGGTGAAACAGCTGGGTGGTTGGGTGCATGTGTTGAGTGGGAAGGGTGACATCTTCCCAAGAGATGGCATTCTATACTCAGACAATGGCAGTCATTTAACGAACCAATAATATAAATCCTTTGCTAACAGCACTGTGGGTAAAATAGTGATTTGTCTCTGTGTATAGTCCCACATGTTAGGGTATTGTGGAGCAAACCAATGGTCTCCTAAAGACTTTTTTTTTACTTCTGATTTGTGGACTGAGAATAGCCTATTATAAATGCATATAACTACAGAATAAACTTTAAATGCAGACCGTTGGGTATGTTCATATGTTCTTACCAATGTTTAAGGTACTAAAACATTATTTTAATAGATTAAGTTCATCATGGGTATAATGAGTGCCAACTTGAAAATTGAACGATAACACCTTTACCAATTACTGTATCAGATATCAAGAATTACCCTTCATTTTGCTTCAATTTATATTATCAGAATGAGCTCTTCTTAGGTCCAAATAGTTATCTCATCAAACACCTAACACTTACTTGGGTTCTACTTCCTGTAATTCCTATGCCAGGCTCCAGTCTCTAACCCATCCCCATCTCAAAAACAATCACGCATCCTCCCATCTTTCTCTCTAAAACAATCATGCACCCTACCACCCCCTTCACCGACACATTTGCCCACCCACCTATCCCCCTTCCCAATACGTTCATTCACCCATCCCCCTCACAGACACATTCGCCCACCCTTCAATCCCCCTCGCAGACATATTTGCCCACCGTCCCATCCTCCTCATCAACACATTTTCCCACCCTCCAATCCACCTCACCAACACATTTGCCCACCTTCTCATCCCCCTCACTGACACATTCACCCACCCTCCTATCCCCCTCACAGACATATTTGCCCACCCTCCCATCCTCCTCGCTGACACATTTGCCCACCCTCCAATCCACCTCGCCAACATACTTGCCCACCCTCCCATCCCACTCACCGACACATTCACCCACCCTCCAATCCCCCTCGCTGACACACTCGCCCACCCTCCTATTTACCTTACCGATACACTCGCCCATCCAACCATCCCCCTAGCCGGCACACTCACCCACACTCCCATCCCCCTCGCCGACATATTTGCCCACCCTCCCATCCCTGTCGCAAACATATTTTCCTACCCTCCCATCCTCACGACACATTTGCTCCCCCTCCTGTCCCCCTTGCTGACGCATGCACCCACTCTCCCGTTCCACTCACTGACATTTTCACCCTTCCATCCCACCCACTGATATATGACCCTCACATCCCCCTCACCAACACATGCGCATACCCTCACATCCCCCTCGCTGACACATTGGCCCACCCTCCAATTCACCTCGCCAACACACTTGCCCACCATCCCATCCCACTCACTGTCAACACATTTGCCCACCCTCCAATCCACCTCACCAACACGTTTGCCCACTTTCTCATCCCCCTCACCGACACATTCACCCACCCTCCTATCCCCTTCGCAGACATATTTCCCACCCTCCCATCCTCCTTGCTGACACATTTGCCCACCCTCCAATCCCCCTCACTAACACACTCGCCCACCCTCCCATTTACCTCCCCAATACACTCGACCATCCGACCATCCTCCCCCAGCCAACACTCGCCCACCCTCCCATCCCCCTCACAAACATATTTGACCACCCTCCCATCCCCCTTGCCGACCCTCTTGCCCACTTTAACATTCCACTCGCTGACATTTTCACCCTCCCATCCCACCTGCTGACATATGCCCATCCTCCTAACCAACACACTCGCATATCCTCACATCCCCCTCGCCCACACATTCTTCCATCGTCCAATCCACCTCGCCAAAACACTTTCCCACCCTCCAATCCCACTCACCGACACATTCACCCACCCTCCAATCCTCCTCGCTGACACACTCGCCCACCCTCCCATTTACCTCCCCAATACACTCGACCATCCCCCTAGCCGACACACTCACCCACCCTCCCACGCCCCTCGACGACACACTCGCCCACCCTCCCATTTACCACCCTGATACACTCGACCATCCAACCATCCCCCTAGCCAACACACTCTCCCACCCTCCCATTACCCTCGCAAACATATTTGCCCACCCTCTCATCTTCACGACACACTTGCCCACTCTCCCATCCCACTCACTGATATTTTCACCCTTCCATCCCACCAGCTGACATATGCCCACCCTGCAATCCCCCTCACCAATACACTTGCTTACCCTCAAATCCCCCTCGCAGACACACTCGCATACCCTCACATCCCCCTTGCCCACACATTCGCCCACCCTCCAATCCACGTCACCAACACACTTTCCCACCCTCCAATCCCACTCACCGACACATTCACCCTCCCATCCCCCTCGCTGATACATTTGTCCACCTCCCATCCCACTCATTGACAGTTTTGACCACCCTTTCATTACCCTCGCTGACACAGCCACCCACCCTCCCTTCCCGCTAGCTGACCCAGTCGCCCATCCCCCTCATGGACGCAGTCGTCTACCCTCCCATCCCCCTCACCAACACTGTCATCCACCCTCCACCCCCTCACCAACACATTCATCCACCCTCCTAGCCCCCCACTGACACATATGCTCACTCTCTGATCCCACTAACTGACACATTCAATCACCCTCCCATCCACCTTAACAACACATTTGTCCACCCTCCCATCCCCCTCACGACACATTCATCCACTAGATGGGTGAATGTGTCAGTGAGGCTAGTGGGAGGGTGGGTGAATGTGTCAGTGAAGAGTCTGGGATGGTAGTTGAATGTGTCGATGAGGTGGGCTTAGAGAGTGGGTGAAAGTGTCAGTGAGAGAGCTGAGTGAGAAAGGGGGAAAGGAGAGTGGGTGTATGTGTCGATGAAAGGGATGCGAGGGTGGTTGAAAATGTCAGTGGGGGAGTGATTGTGTTGGTGAATGGGGGTAAATGTGTATGTGAGAGGGATGGGGGTTGGGTAAATGGGTTAAGGAGGGGGCTGGGAGTGTGGGTGATTGTGTCGATGAGGGGTCTGGGAGAGTGGGCTAATGTGTCAGTGAGAGAGATGGGAGGATTGGGGAATGTGTCGGTGAAGGGGATGGGAGGATGGGCGAATGTGTTGGTGAGGGGTTGGGAGGAAGGGAGAATGTGTTGCATAGGGGTGGGGAGGGTGGGCAAATATGTCAGAAAGGGGCTGGGAGGGTGGGTGAATGTGTTGGTAAAGGGACTGGATGGGCGAATGTGACGGTGAGGGGGCTGGGTTGGTGAATATGTCAGTGAGGGGGTTGAGAGGGTATGTGATTGTTTCGGAGAGGGGGCTGAGTGAATGTGCCGATGAATGGGATGGGTGAATGGGTTAGTGAGTGGAGCCTAGCAGAGGTACTACAGAAAGTGGAACCCAAGTAAGTGTTAGTTGTTTTTAGGAGATGAGATTCTGACCTAAGAATAGCTTATTCTGATAATTTAAACTGAAACACAAAAAATGTTAATACGTGATACCTGCTAGAGTGAATGGTATAGGTTTTATCATACAATTTTGCTCAAATTGCCACTCATTATACGTATGATTAACTTAATCGAATCCAGTTTGAAATATATGATTCTCATCATCTAGCTCCCAAGTGATAGGGGCACCAAGTAATGGAGTACCTGAACCATTGATAGGAGCATGTCAACAGAGCGTACTGATGTAGGAACACCCCATTCATAATTATATAATTTACAGTTTTGTCCCATGGGGGAATTAACCAAACTGTAGATTATATATAGTAAATAAAGTACCACTATTGTAAAATATAAGGATTTTATAAGTTACCAAGGAGCTCCATGACCTTTTATACAGGTTATGGAACTCCGAGGTTACTTCTAATATCCTTATATTTTTCAACAAGGGTTACTTTATTTATTATAATACACAAGCTTTAATGAGTCATGTGACAAAAATAACATCACTAAGCTCCGTTTATAACTGATGACATCACTAAGAGCCATTTATAAGAATATAGTTTACAGGATATTCATGGCTTTTGTGTATTATATATGTATATATCAACTATATCAGTAACACAAGAATCACAATCACGATAGAATTCTAGTGGCGTAAACTAGTCCACCGAAAAATGTTCTGTGTTGTCAGCATTTACTTCATGGCCTGCTTGCTGCTAAACTTTAGAGAAAATATAAGGATAATTGAGCTTGGTCATCTCTTGTTTTGTATGCCCTATGCCTTCACACATACCAGTTTATATAACTGCACTTCTTATATTATTATATGTGATATTTCTGTGTTATTTAATATAGCTTCTGAGACTCCCAATCACCTGCCTTGGGTTGTCTATAAAGAGGACACTTAATTTTGGGGGTCTTAGGCAGGCCCAGACGGACAAGCTGTGGTTTCTTGCAAATGCCAAAGAGGCTGAGATGTTATAGGCAGTCACCATTCATTGAGCTAATGAGGACATTAAGGTCTCTCTTATTTGAAATGCTAAGGACTGTTTTTATATCCCAGTCCGGACCTGAATCTTAGTGTCCCTTTAGAACGTACCCGTCATCGGTGAGTGTCTCCACCATTCCCCTCTTGAGCCGTACACAATTAAATATAATTGTGAAGAGCCCCCGGAGACAAGGGAGTATAATCAGAAGGTTTATTTTTATTTAAAATTCATACTGCAGAAAACTGTATGGCAAGAACGTACAGAGCACAATGACCAGCATTCTAAAACTGAGGACATGGACAACTAGGTTCTTAAATCCTGGTCCAATGTCCTTGAACCAACTTGTAAATGCTGTACACCGAAGATTACACTGAAGACTATCAGGATAATACCACAAACAATAAATGCAAATAATATTAATAATACACTTCAATGTACTTCGTCATTCCTCATATATAGGGGTGTGTACATATCTACATAATACTCAAATATATAGAAAATAAGGGTTGATAAGATTGAGATTAAAAGATCTGTTAAGAGATTACATATAATTTACCTTAACGTACCTTAATAGGCAGAGTCGGACTGGACCCGCTCCCTGCACTTCTTCATGTCGCGACCTCCCTTCTTCGGGTCAGTTACAGCAAAAACACAGTGTGCTCTGTTTATTGATCACACCAGTAGAACAAAAGATAACTAGGGTAAGTTTGTAAATGGCAAAGGTGGCAGCACTAGTTTCATATCGGTGACTTCAGTTCCCCCTTTAATAAAGCCCTTTATTTAAAGGAACTGTAGTTTTCCCTGCAGACACGATTGGATAAAAAAAAATGAATACAATGTCCCCAATAAATATGAATGACTATTGGAGTCTTATCCCCTTTTTATTATATTAAACCTCTTTTGTTTTTCCTACGCAGATATTAAAGACTGGCCAATCTAGAATAGCTCGTTGCTAGAATACCTGCATTACAGAAACCAGCTAATGGTACGAATAACAAGTAAAGCAAAATATATAAAGGGCAGCATAAATATACAAAATAGCATCAGGGTGTTCTTTAGGTAGGCTCTTGATTGGCGCAGTTCCTGGTTGTTACTAAAATATGTATATATTTATGTACAATGTTGCTTTTATCTTTGGTATGGTGTTCTATTTTACCTATGGATGATAATCACAATGGCTATAAACTTGAACTTGGATTCACATTCACGCTTGGACTATACACACTGTTCACTGTTGATGAACTGCATTATAAAAGACTTATAAAGCCGTTAACGAGGACTAATGGGTTAATGGGTTCCATATTCTGACTGGCCCATGCTCCCCAGTGTGCCATACTCTGCCTGCCCTATTCTCCTTGGGTGTGCCATACTCTGCCTGTGTGTGCCATACTCTGCCTGTGGAACATAAGCCTGGTATTTGTTGTGGGGGTTTGTTATGTCTTAAAATGACAATTTTTTTCACATACAGTATAAGTGACAAATGATATCCCTGCTATAAGCATCAACCATTTGGTTTTTTGGTGGGCTGTCACCATTAATGTGGACATGGTCTTGTGGTAACATGGGTGTGGTTTAAAAACTGGCTTCCATTATTGGCCCTCCACCATGTAGGCCAGAAAAATTCTGGCCCTCTGTACACAGAAGTTGGATTTAGAAGTATCTGGCTATCCCCAATGCTTGTTCAGGAAAGAATAGAGAAATCGAAACTATGGGGAAACCAAAAGATAAAAGCAGATCCAGCATCAAGGCACTATCCAAAGAGCTGGTAAAACATTGTCGCAATGGGTATAGCGATGAGAATAAAAAGGATAAGCTTCAGGGAGAATATATTTACCACTTAATGTTTCCTATAAAAGACACCCTAGACTTGAGATTTATTACACTTCCCGCAGCGGATGGGCCTAATTGTATACTTTACTGTATGTATGCTCATAGCAACCTATCAGAAATGGCCATTGGTACAGTTAGAATGAGTAAAAAATGGTGCCATATACTGTTCATATCAGTGATGCACCAAATTCATAATTTCAATTATTCTTTTTTACTCTTTTAAAAACCTGGTTGCTAGGTTCCTTGACCTTAGCAACAAGCTATTTATGTGAAAGTCGGAATGAAATATGAATATGGGACCTTGCTGTATGTCCTCAACTGATTTGCCATCACCTCCGTTCCAATTGTCCCCCATGCCATGAACCCCTGCTGCCCACCCATGGTTCCAGACTTGGATAAAGGGAGCATGTTTTTAGCTACAATGTTGGTACATAAGAGCAGGGCCAATACCCGGGGGGGCAGAGGGGCAATTCTCCAAGGAGCCTGTCATTACATGTTACACAAATTAATCATCTTATGGTGTGGTACAGGAGTTCCCAAATGCTTCCTTCAGTAGAAAATGTGGACTGACAAAACCAACTGTGAAAGCCCTAGGCATGAAGTCATCTCTCTTATATGGGGACTTGCTGTATGTCCCCCACTCATTTGTTATCATCCCCTCAATTGTCCCCCATGGTACAAGCCCCTGCTTGTAGCAGGAACCTCTCATTACATGGAACACAAATTAAACATCTTATGGTGTGATACAGGGGTTCCCAAATGCTTCCTTCAGTAGAAAATGTGAATATTTGCTGGCAGCCCTGCATAACTGACAAATCCTTAGTCTGTGTCTCCCATCCAGTGCTAAGATTAAAGGCATTTCCCAAGCCCATTTTAGGGGAAAAATCTCCAAATTCACTAAAATCAGGGAGAGGAGCATCATCTGCTAGTCATGGGGGGCATCACCCAACCTTTTCCCTGCTTTTTTTCACGAAAGTATGGGTTGTTTGGCAAGTAATCTCTAAGAGGGAATATACAGTTAACACAGAACCAACCAACTGACAAAACCAACTGTGAAATCCCTAGGCATGAAGTCACCTCTCTTATATGGGACCTTGCTGTATGTCCCCTGCTCATTTGCTATCACCCCCTCAATTGTCCCCCATGGTACAAGCCCCTGTTGCCCACCCCTAGTTCCAGACTTGGATATAAGGAACACGTATTTAGCTACAATGCTGGTACATAATTAAAAGTAGGGAGGGGTGTGTGTATGGATGCTGGGTTTTCATTTGGAGGGGTTGAACTTGATGGACTTTGTCTTTTTCAACCCAATTTAACTAACTAACTATAAGAGCAGGGCAGATGGAAAAACACTAAGGAGCCTGTCAGTACCGGGAACACTAATTAAGCATCGTATAGTGTGGGGATGTGGGGGAACAATTTGTAATAGAGCAGGTTCCGTGGGGCAGATCCTGTGGCAAGAATGCTAAACTGCACGACTGCATTTATAAAGCCCATCTGTCCATGTAAAGTAAAACTACTTGTAACATTAGTGCAATAGGCCAATAAGGTGCATCTGCTGTGCCAGCAGAGAGGGCAGAATGGGGATGTTTCTGACACTATATGTAACGTTCTTGGCCTTGCACTAGGAATCTTGTGACGTGAGACAACAAATGGATTCCTTGTTCTGTATAAACATTCTACAACCCTAAAAACAGAATAGCCCTTGAGAACCATGAGTTCTAAATTCCTTCTACAACCTCCTGATAACTACAGTTTGTTCAGTTGGCCCTAACGTGCTCTGCCTGCCTCTCCCCGTGCATGTTGGGTAATGTTGTTTTTGTTCAACAATTTGCTGACTGCCATGTTTAAGGTAAGACTACAATACCCAGCATGCAATGGGACTGACTTAATGGGACTGACTTGTGTCGATAGAAGCTCCCTTTCTCTGGATGGCTTTACCTGTCAGTGCAGGGTCAACTGGGGTTAACAATCAAAAAACAACTGAAGTGAGAGTCAAGTGTCCTGATAGCCAGAACACTTGCCCTACAACTCCCAGCAACCCAGTTCAGACCGCCATCAACAGTGCTGGTGAAAGCTTAACATTAGTTCCCCATAGCTTAAAACATAACTTTTAATAACTTATTAGTTAAAAACCACACACACCCTTAGTGTGCCACACTTCTGGAAAAATGGAAGGGAGGGGGTTACAGTCCTGATTGGGGTATACTTTCCTAATAGGATCACTTTGGTGAATTTGGTCACGCTGTAAGTTGGCACGAGACCATCCACTCGTCCACCTGGGCAATTTTATTCAATGTTTTTAAGGACACAGTCCAGCACTGACGTAGTTAACGCAGTGGGTCTTGTTTGGTCGTGGGAAGTGTGGCACACTATGGGTGTGTGTGGTTTTTAACTAATAAGTTATTAAAAGTTATGTTTTAAGCTATGGGGAACTAGTGTTAAGCTTTCACCAGCACTGTTGATGGCGGTCTGAACTGGGTTGCTGGGAGTTGTAGGGCAAGTGTTCTGGCTATCAGGACACTTGACTCTCACTTCAGTTGTTTTTTGATTGTGATACATTGTATTCAACCTTGCAGACCAGCTATCAAGTAAACATTGTTGCGCAGTGGATGCTAAATTGATCAGCTGGGGTTAAGTTGCTTCTCAATGGAGGCAGGACAAACTAAAGACTTTTCCTTCTCCTCCTCTTCCAGTGTTTCCACCTCTCTTGTTAGTTTCTTGTAGATTGTCCTGCCTTGGAGACAGAAGTATTTCCTTTACACTTAAATGCTTAAGAGCTGCACTCTCAGGTAGAGCTACTACTTAAATCACAATCTCAAGTGAGTATCTACTGGGTTTTACCTGAGATCACAGTGCGCTCCCTTAATTCAGAAGTTTGAGCCCTGTTTACAGAGTGCTCCCTCAAATCAGTTCACTCCCTACTTGTCTCGGTTGAGCCCTTACATCATGTTGGCACGATTCATCAGCGCTGCATCTACCTAATTGAGTCCGTGCTTCAGAGGACTTAGGAGGCTAATGTATGGCCCTTCAGTAATTTCCTACATCCAGTGGACAAGATGCGCGTAGACGTTTCCAAGCTTAGTAAATAAATGACTGTGAATGTCCCTTTATGAATAGTACCTTTTGTTTGTCCTGTCAGCAATGAGATCAATCTGCATTTGTTTAAAACAACAAATTGTGCTTAGAGCAGACAATATGTTTGGAAATTCCCCCATGAATTGGCTCTGGAGAGATGTGGTACCTGTATCATAAACAGTGATAAAGAGCAGCCTGTGTTATGGCTACAGGAGCTGTCCAGGTGCTGAAAATACTCGCACTCTTTCACATGTAGCGAGTCAATAAATAAGGAGCTGCGCCACATTACCAACACACAAAGTAGCACAGTGCCAGGCCTCATTAGTATGTACAAGGGCTGGACAGGCGTGTCAGGCAACAAGTAATATACAAATCACCACTGTTCCTGCAGGACTTCATTTATAAAGTACCAGGGCCGGAACTAGGGGAAGGCAGAAGAGGTAGCTGCCCAGCGCCCCCCACTCATTGCGCCCTAGGCAGCTGCCTCTTCTGCCTTCCCCTAGACCGAACCCACCTGTAAATCTGTTTACAATAAGTGCCGCACGCCCGAGTGGCGTTTCTGCGCATGTGTGCCGGGAACATCTTTACTGCGCATGCGCACTGGAACGCCTTTACTGCGCATGCGCGCCGGGAATGTCGTTACTGAGCATGCGCGAGTGACGGGGTAAAGGAAAGGGCCAGCAGGCTGGCTGGGCTGCCTAGGGCGCTCAGCCTGCTTGGCCCGCCTCTGTAAAGTACAGTAGCAGGGGCTAAATTTTTAAGTTGGTTTGAACATTCTATACTGTGTACTGAGTACTGTTAACACTTGGTAACATTATTATTGTTATTGGTTCTTTAACCTGTATAGCACATCTATTTAGATATCAGCTGAGTATAACAGTTGGGGGCTTGTTGCCTATAGCAGCAGCCTATGGGAAGGGACTGTGGCTGTGGTATAGCAGGTTTCATAGGGAGAGATGGTGCCTATAGTAACAGTGGGATAATAGTCTCTGGGAAGTGACTGTGACTGTGGGATAGCAGGTATAGTAGGAAGAGATGGAGCTTATAAAAGCAATGGGAATAATATTCTCTGGGAAGGGACTGTGACTGTGGGATAGCAGGTATAGTTGAAAGAGGTGGTGCCTATGGTAACAGTGGGGATAATATTGTAACATAGCAGATATAGTAGGGAGAGATGGAGCCTATGGTAACAGCGGGGATAATATTCTCTGGGAAGGGACTGTGACTGTGGGATAGCTGGTAGAGTAGGGAGAGGTGGTGCCTATAGTAACAGTGGGATAAAAGTCTCTGGGAAGGGAGTATGGCTGTGGGAGCAGGTATAGTAGTGAGAGATGGTGCCTATAGTAGCTGTGGTGTATGTGCTGTGCCAGGCTGGGAGGGGTATAACACAAATACCAGTGGAAGATGAGGATATATATATCCAGTAATATTATAAGTTACTATAGGCTGCACTGGATATGAGAGAGGTGACTCGCCGCACAGCTGAAAAGCCTTTAAGGAATCTTTGGAATGCTGAAAAAAATTGACTTCCCATTAGATCTGAATGTATTTATGAAGTCTGAAAAATGTTTTGAATAAAATCATCATATTTAAAGGAAAACTCCACCCTAAAATAGGTTTATGAGTAATGAAATAAAATTTGATTTAAGCAACTTCCCATATCCATTCATTTCTCACTCTTACAGTGTCTGTAGGTCTCTTGTTTTTCTCTGCACTATAGGTTCTGACTACTAAAACAACACAGCAGGATTAGAAGTCCAATGGAGAAAGTGACAAACACAATGGTTACATATAACTATAGTCCCAGTCCCAGAATTATATTATCTGGGTCATGTTCCCCTTTAATATTATTGCACAATACACTCATGCTCCTCTGTCCTTGTGCCGCTCTTGCCCCTTAGGGTTAAACTGGTCAACCAATATGATTACCAGGACATGGCTAGCGTGGTGGCCATGGCCAAGACCTGCGTGACCACCATACCCATTACAGACTCAATAGAAATTCGATCTAGAAATGTGTAATGAACGACAAAGCCAAGGGAGGTGAGAACAAGGGACTAGGAGTGGGACACAGCATGGCAGCTCCCACCCAGGGCTATTATAAAGAGGTTATAGTTAGTAGTGCTGTAGGCAGACCCCTCATTGCCAGAAGCCAAAACACCCATTTTTATCACTAAGTACATAAGGTCCCATTGTATATCAAGATCATTTTGCAATATAGGAGGGGTCTAGTTTTCACGGCAGTTTATTAAATAATGGAGCAAAATGTAGAGTGATGTGTATACAAGCAGCTCTGTATAAATAAAGATATATTTATATATATATATATATATATATATATATATATATATATACATCCTATGACACCATGCAGGATAAAGTGACTTCCCCTTGAAGCCATATTGCCGCTCTTTACTCTGATATCTCCCAATGCAGATCCCAGTCACGAGCTTCCTTTCCAGTTACTCAGCGTCCCTTAAAGGAAAACTATACCCCCAAAATGAATACTTAAGCAACAGATAGTTTATATCAAATTGAATGACATATTAAAGAATCTTACCAAACTGGAATATATATTTACATAAATATTGCCCTTTTACATCTCTTGCCTTGAACCACCATTTCGTGACTCTATCTGTGCTGCCTCAGAGATCACCTGACCAGAAATACTACAATACTAACTGTAACAGGAAGAAGTGAGGAAGCAAAAGGCAGAACTCTGTCTGTTAATTGGCTCATGTGACCTTACATGTGGTTTGTGTGTGAGCACAGTGAATCGTACGATCTCAGGGGGCGGCCCTTATTTTTTTAAAATGGCAATTTTCTATTTATGATTACCCAATGGCACATACTACTAAAAAAGTATATTATTATGATAATGGTTCATTTACATGAAGCAGGGTTTTACACATGAGCTGTTTTACTCAGTATCTTTTAATAGAGACCTACATTGTTTGGGGGGTATAGTTTTCCTTTAAGGCTGGGTATTAGCGGGAACCCCAGGGCGGACACGTGAACACCGACTATGCTATTGTAAACAGTGTTTGCTTATTTCTTTCTGTAGTCTAGCTGGAGTCAGAATCAGGAGTGCAGAGGAACAGCATGATAACCAGCCTTAAGCCTATTGGGCCCATGGGGTCCCCCAATCATGGGGGCCAGACTATGCCATAAAATGCTTAGGGATTAATGGGGTGGTTCACCTTTAAGGTGACTTTTTAGTATGTTACAGAATGGCCAATTCTAAGCGACTTCTCTTTCGGTCTCATTATTTGTGATTGACCCTAAGAAAAATGTAGGTATTTACTACAATAAAATAAACTGGCTAAACAAAAAAATGTAAGGCCTACACCACGTTTCCCCCATAAAAAATGGCCAAACATGACTCTTAGTGCATATAGTGGTATGGTATGAAATTACTGGAAAGTTCAGTTAGACACAGTGCCTGTTGCTTCTAACCATTAAGCCTATTTTATGGTCATTCCCTATTTCTTTATGGGAAAAATGCTTTATAATGGAAGAATATAGTAAGTAGACATAAAAGACTAGGAGAATAAAGAGGTTGAGTGAAGAGAGCAGGAATAATAGTTTGGAAAGTGGGCCCTCAGTCTAAGGTTTTCTGGTGGGGCCCCTGGCATCTCAGTCCGACTCTGATTAGACACACAACTGCAACACAACAACAAAACTTTGGAAACTTTCAACCCAAAAATTTGAATGTGATTCTTGTTGCAAGTAATTGGACACAATTTACAAAATGTTGATTCGCTGTTTTGTTTGCGGGGTAAATTCAGAATATAAAAGCCCCAAATCACAGTGTGTTTTATCGGCCTAAAATTCTTTCTGTGCCACTCTGCTTTCAAATTTGCAACGTTTATTGCAATAAAAATAGATCCTTTGGGGAAAAGGGAATTAAAAAAATGTGCATGCTACAGATTCAGCTCTATGTATTCTGTGTTAACATGTATAACTTAATCTTGTTACTGTGTATATTTTTGGTTCGGTGCATATTTATTTTATTTATTGCAATGTATGCTCCCCTGTTTGTACTCACAGTACTGCTAAATAAATAAAGCTATACATATAGAAATAACAACTGCATACAAAAAGAATGTAGTGCCCTTTATGAATGGAGTGGTCAAAATTTTAAATTCTGAATCAAAACAGCATTTGTTTTACTGACAGTATTTTTTTAAAGACTTCCAGCCTGATTGCATGATACCTTTAAGTAGCATCCACCACCATTTGCACACGATGCACCAACATGAACGTAATTTAGCATCTGTTTTGGCAAATCTTGCACAAATTGCAGTTTACTTTTTTTCCAGTATGAATGTCATCACTTCTGGAATTATCAGATGTATGTGGTATCAATAACAATTGCTGCTTGCTAAGAAGCAGAAAAGCAGAAATCAGGGGACACCTTCCATTCCCATATTCAATGATTTGTGGTGAACCATAATGCTTAGCAAATCTTTCTATGAGGGTTTTCCCTTCCAGGATTTGGCTGTTTGCTGCATGGAATGGTGAGTTCTGCTCTGAGCCTTTTGTTTTCTCGTGCATACACTGACTTCAACTTTCTTTTTTGTTTAATTTAGCTAGAAAAGGACTGAATGATCAACTGGAAAAGTGATATATTTATGGCACAAACAATTTAAAACAAATAACATAAAATAACTAGAGATGTTTTAATTATCATGGGTGGAGAACATAGTCCCCCTAATTTATTACAGTTTGTAAATATGAATCTGCTTGATAAATATTCTTGTTTGAATACCCCAGGCTTCAGGGTTTTCTTTTGTGTGTGTGGGTTAGGGAGAATGTTTGGAATGTCAAAACAATATAAATTTCATCCACACAAAAATGAACTTTGATTACATGTCACAATACATGTTTCTAAGTTGGGAAATTTCCCAGACACAAAATAACCCATGTGCCATATGTCTTTGTACTGATATATTTTCTACATCCATCCATCATATAATGGATAAGATATCAGATACCCAACAAAGTTACATATTTTCATCTCATTGTCTGACTGTTGTTCCTTGGGGGGTTTCTACAGGTTTGAGCTTTGAGCAACATAATCTTAATCAGAGAGATAATGTAAAAGAGTTAAAGGTTGTGGAAATAAACAGGCTCCAAAAACCGCAGAATCTGTGCTGCAAGGTTTATTCACACAACATGTTTCAAGCTGAATGGCTCTTTTTCAAGTGTTAACGGGTGCACATGTTACAGCGTATTAATCAGAGAGTTAGTCAGGACTAATAACTTACCAACCTTAGTAAGCATTACTGTTAACTGCAAGAGATCAGCTTCTAACCTAAAGATAACTGGTGAACCTTCTAATAAATAAACAACATACTGTAAGATTTTATATAGTGGGCACCTCTAAATATTGTACTGGCACAGTGCACATTAAAGACTATACAGGCATAACCTATAAACTTTAAGGCACCTTTGAGGTGAACCAATGTTGCCAAATCTGTGTGAAGACAACATGTAAGTTAAGGTTCTACTTTATACTTTTGCATAGTTTTAAAGAAAGATGCAGGAGATGGTAGCTATGGCCCTGTAAGATCCTTGCAAAGAGGAGAAAGTGCATTCAGAATGCATCAGGTTATATTTATAGGCCTTGGTACACGTAGTGAACATTTTCCTTATAGTAAGTACTGAAAAAGCTTTTGGTAGAAGACATAGAAAATGTATAATCGCATAGACATGTTCTTGCAGTTGTTTTTATAGTCATGGTTCTGCTTAATGTGATGCCTTTCAATAAGTGCTGTTTTTTTGTTTGAGACAGAGAAGTCCTGCTTGTCCATGACAGCCGAGGTACCATTTCTGGGAAGTAGTAAACATTTCTCTAGGTTGCTCCGTTGATCATTCAGAGACATTCAGGGTCTCTGGCTTCGATGTAAGTCACATTTGGGAACAAGAGCACCAAGAAAGCAAAAAAGGGGACCTTCAAGGATTGGCAGACTATATTACTCTCAGTTTTCATTCTGGATTTCCTAGATGTCACTGTACTCCTCACATTCCCCCTCCCTCCTCACTATCTAATTGTGTAGCCAGTGCATGGGCATTCGCTCCCCTATTCTGACACAAGATTTTAGGGTGATACAAAGCTTGTCTTAATAACAGTGTCCACAAAATATGTGATGCCTGCTTGCTGTGATTGTGACTTCCAAGACTGAAGATTAAAATAATTTATATATTGTAATTAAATATTATTTTGCTTAGCAAAGAAAATTATTTGGAATTATTTCTTAGGGTGGCAGGTCCTCTTCTAGCATACCCATAGGGAATGAAAATATAAAATGCAAGCCTAAATCATAAACCTGGGGTGTTGTAGACTTTGATTGTGGCACCAATATATTTCATTCTTGTTGCATTAAGCCATTTCAGTGCTAATTATGTTATTCTCAAGGTAAGCAACTTCAAACTGTGCAGAACAATGCATGTGGCATTTATATAAAATGTGATGTTACAGAAAGCACATATCTGTGGTCATAAAAACACATAAACGCTTTCCGTTGCTGTTTTATCAGGCCAATTGCGACAGGAGACATTATTGAGTTTAGTCTTTACTTTTACACTCACGGTTCATGCCCATGCAGTGAATGATTTCCAGATGTGCTAGCCCTGACTCCAACTGAATGCACTTTAATGTGCTTCCTGTATCCTGATTCCTTATCAATCACACTGGACAATGCTGACAGTTGGAAAGGGGGCTAAGGAGCTCATGCAATTTCAGAGATTTCAGGATAATACTGTAGAAAATAGACTCCACTGGGATAGTTTGCTCAGATATCCTGTTTCCACGCAGGGGATACTTTTCAAATAATGCATTACAGAGAACAGAATTACAGAAGAGGACAAAAACAGGACTGCATCTTAAGAAAGAATTCCTAATAGCAATAACAGCGTGTGCTACGTTGCTCCAGCCAAATAGATGCTTCCTTTGTAGACTTTATACTGGATGAATACCTCAGAATGGCCTGATTTTAAAATGTATTGGCTAACCTACAAAAAAAAAACATTATTTATTCATGGTTTTACAATAATATTTGTTGAACTAAGATTGGTGTTCTAGTTTTTTCTTACATTTTTTATTTACTACTGATTCATCACAAGAAAGTAAAACCATTACATACACATGGAGAACATACAGCTAGACAAAGCTACACATAGGGGCAGATTTACTTATGGTCGAATATCGAGGGTTAATTAACCCTCGATATTCGATTGCTGAAATGAAATCCTTTGACTTCGAATATCGAAGTCGAAGGATTTACCGCAATTCGTTCGATTCGAAGGATTTCAATCCATCGATCGAACGATTTTTCTTCAACCTAAAAATTGTTCCAAAGACTATGGGGACCTTCCCCATAGGCTAACATTGACTTCGGTAGGTTTTAGGTGGCGAACTATGGGGTCGAAGTTTTTTTTTTATAGAGACAGTACTTCGACTATCGAATAGTCGAACGATTTTTAGTTTGAATCGTTCGATTTGAAGTCGTAGTCGAAGGTCGAAGTAGCCCATTCGATGGTCGAAGTAGCCAAAAAAATCATTCGAAATTCGAAGTTTTTTTTATTCTGTTCCTTCACTCGAGCTAAGTAAATGGGCCCCTTTGTATCTTGCCATCATAAATGAAGCCTATTGAGTGGCACCAACAAGGCCACTACAATTCACACTGAAACCATTTACATATTGCTTTATACCTGATGGAGTTCCTACCTTTTATAGCCCCTTTTGGTTTTAAATAACTTCGAAACAAGTACTCACTCGTAATGCCTAGATCACACACAGCACTCACTTTGCTTATGTTGTATAGTCCATGCTAACCTTTGATTGAGGTTTCATATCAAAGGCAAGAAAGCCTAGCCAGGCTTTAAAGGAGAACTAAACCCCACACAGCAAAAGCCCCTATCCAATTCCCTCCATCAGCCCCCCTTCCATCAAGGGGCCTATTTATTATGTTGTGTAAAACAAAATTTGCCCAAAAAAACGGTGTAAAAAGCTGTGTAAAATAAATGGCAAAATGACCAAGGTGTTTTGTATTTCATGCCACGCAAATACCAGATTTGCTGCTGTCCTTTTGCACTGATTTAGACCTTTGTAAGTAATTTCCGTCAGAAGTTGCTCAAAGAAAAAAGTGTGAAAAAATCTGTCCCTGAGTCTATTACATAGAAAAACATCACAATGTATGAACCTGGCATACAGATACTAATCATGGACTAGCTCCAACTGTGCATGCACCTGCAAGCTCCATAACAAAGTGTAAAAAAGAAGGCGCAAACAGTGCCCATTTTGTGTGTAAATCTGAATAGACTTGGTGGAGAAGGAGCAGGTAAGGAGACCAATGGAGGGCAGTGGATGGGGCATTTGTTCATGGGGAGTATAGTTCTCCTTTAACCGATGGATCCACAATAAACTTTGGTACTGTACAATAAAGTAGTATGGTAGCTTTGTGCAAGTCAGATGCTTTGTAAGCTGCAAAGCTGTAAGTGGAATAGTGCTATTGCATAGTACTATGGAAAGGAGACATGGCATCGGGCCATGCTTTTTACTTTAATATTTTTTAATCAAACTAATTCTTCAGTATAAAAATATGTCATTGACCTAAAGAGATATTACTAGGGTTAAGATGTGATTCTTGGATTGGCTTATTTTCTAATACTTTATGTTGGAACTATTCTTGGAAAAGTTACAACAGTAATTTTAGCCAAAGTGTGTGGTTTATGCATAGGAAAATTATGATCCCTGTTTTCTCCGATTATACCACATCATAAGAACCACGCTTGATTTTTAAAATACAAGGAAAACACTCAGCTGTAGGCATCAGTTTTGGTTTATGAAAAGTCCTTGTATAGTGCTTGTATACAGTACATTGAAAGCTGGTGAAAGAAACTGAAGACATACAAAATACAAGTAATACAAGCCATCTGTTTATATTTGTGTCTACTAGAGCTTTATTAGTAGCTGAACACTAAAGTTTTATATAAGATGGGGACTTTACTTCATTGTGGTCTATTTTTCTTAAAGGGGTAGTTTACCTTTATTTTATTACTTATCTTTTTATTCAGGCCCTCAATGGTTCATCTTTTAATTTCATATTCAAACTTCTGCCTGGTTGTAAGGGTAAATTAGACCCTAGCAACCAGATAGTTGCTTAAATTACAAACTAGGGAGCTGCTAAACAAAAAGCTAAATAATACAAAAACATAAAAAGTAAAGGCTAATTGTCTCAGAATATTACTGTCTACATAACATGCTAAGTTAAATTGAACTATCTATTTAAAACAAGTGATTCTGTTTGTGCAGAGGAAGAGACAGAGAGGCAAACAGTAGGTAAAGCAGAGCTTTTCTGAATGTATAAGATCTAGATTGTTGGTTACCAAACTCTCGGGAAGCTCAAAGCAGTGGACTGAAGTCCACTGAACGTAGGGTTACATTTGGAGACAATGCTCATTCTTATGTCCAGAATACCCTGGAAGGTCAACAAATGTATAAATTTATTCATGGGCTTCTTCAAATAGGGACGGGGGGGTTGCATACCTTACAGTCCCCTGTCCCAGATCACTATTTAAATGTCCCATGTTGCCCTGCTTACCCTGAGCTTCCTGCTTCTTGAGGAAAAAATCGACGATGGATTGCAATGCTGATTATCCATTAATTGTAGTAATTATACTGGAGTGTCTGGGGTTAATATGCTGATTATCCATTATCTGTAGTAATTATCAGAGCTGTTGACCAACTCCTTGTCATGAGGGAGATAATAAACCACTCCAAGCCTTTTTGAGGCCTTATTTCATGGTATCATTTAGGCCTAAAGAAACAGGACTGGATCATTATCACCCTCATGACATGGGATTGATTGACAGCTTTGAGTAATACTTAGTTTCTTACAGAAATGTCCCGAATTTCTCTTGAGTTAATATTCAGATTATCCATTCTACATAGTAATTAGCATAGACAGGTTACTCACATTTATTGGTCTTCAACTGCTCATAACAATTTTGGTATTATGGCTTAATTGAAGTCAATATAGAACAGTATTAAAATAAAGACTGTGCTAATCTGAGTTGTACACCTGTATCTTGGGTCAGTGACACTAACCTGTGGCCAAATCAGTTATATCTGCCATGTATCTATAAATAATATATAAAAGGTAGAAAAAATTGAAGCGACAGCTTTACATTAGAGCTTTTATTGATGTCACAATAACAAGCAACGTACAAGAGGAGTGTTATATACGGGCCAGAGCTGCGACTTTTCTTTAGGTCTCCGTCCAGAGTTTCTAAGTACTCCCAAATGTCGGCGTTCCTCTCCTCGTGGTCTGCGATCGTGTGTATACACGGTTCTATATTGTCCTCAGTTTCTCAACAGGATTGCTTCGCTAGGGAAACACTCGTAAAGGAATATTAGAGGCACGTATTTGCCTTGTTAATAATCAATTTATTGTTTAAATAAAACATTTTTATTACAGAATTCTTAGCCCAACGCGTTTCGTATAGTTGATACTTCCTCAGGGGCAAATTACCAATACTGCTTTACAAAAGCTTTTTATCTCTTCCGTGGGTGGTTCTATCAATTAGAAATGGTAATAGCATTCGTTTAATTAACTTATACGATTTGTTAAAACATAAGCAATCAATCATTTAAAAAACATTTAATATCAATGTCAACCGTTTGGTGTAAGTGTCTTCGATTTATGTATCCAAAAAGTTTCTTCTTGTGATATTATTTTAATCATATCGCTCCCACACCAATGATTATTTTTTAGGGTTATTCCCATAAAGGTAAGTAAAGAAGGGTCGGAATTATGGTAAGTTCTGAAATGAGCAGGTACACTATGTGTAGTAATACCCTTCTGTATATTATTTAAATGTTCTCTTATTCTAGTTTTTAATTTCCTAGTAGTTCTCCCTATGTATTGTAGCTTGCAGGGACATTGTAACAAATATATCACATTTTTGCTGTTACAGGTAATTACATTTTTTTATGTCAAATTCCTCATTTGTCTCATTGGACCTACATTTAAACACTTTTCTTTCATTGATTTTACAGGTTTTGCAGGCTTTACAATTTCTGCAGGAATAAAATCTGTTTTTTTCAGTATTAAGGAATGTATTATTTGTTCCTTCTTTAAAGGGTAAACAACTCGGTACCAGCATTTGTTTTATAGTTTGTGGTCTTCTGTATATTACTTTTGGTTTATCTGTTAGGAGCCCAGATAAATCTTTATCATTCTTTAAAATATGCCAATGTTTCTTTATTATTTGTTCCAATTTTTTGTTTGAATTATTATATGTAGTAATAAAAGGAATAAAATTATCTTGTATATTGTCTCGTTTTTTATTCTTCTCAACATTTTGTTTTGATCTTTCGTGTCACATATCATCATGGTTTTATCTACAATTTCTTTTTTGTATCCTTTTTCTTTAAATTGATTATATAATATGTTACATTTTTTTCATAGTCACTTTTTTTACTACAGTTTCTTTTAACCCTATAAAATTGGCTAAGGGGGATCTTGTCCAACCACTTCCTATGGTGACAGCTACTATTAAGAATAAAACCATTGCAATCAGTCGGTTTGCGGTATAGACTGGTCATAAAATTGCCATTATCTATTGCTATTGTTAGATCAAGAAAATTGACACGCTCCTTGCTATAATCACTAGTAAAATTTAGATTAAATTCATTAAGATTTAAATTGTTAAGGAATGTTTTTAGGGACTGTTCTGGACCTTTCCAGATAAAAAGACAATCATCTATGTAGCGCTTCCATGCTATTAGTCCTATGTTTTGGTTCAGTAATAGTGTAATATTGAATTTTTCCCAATATCCCATGAATAAATTAGCATAACTCGGGGCAAATCTTGTTCCCATCGCTATCCCCTTGATTTGTAGAAAATAATTCCCTTCAAACCAAAAATAATTTTTGTTCAATATGAAATTAATACCATTTAGTATAAATTATTTTTGTGCTGTTTTAATACTTGAATCCTCTTCTAGAAAATGTCTTACTGCTGTTATGCCTTGATTATGGTCTATATATAATGACGTCACATCACAAGTCCCTATAATATACTCCTCCATACACGGTGTGTTATTTATAAAATCAATTGTTTGAATGGTGTCCTTTAAATAGGATGGCAATTCGGTCACATACTTTTGTAGAAAAAAATCTATATATTCCGATAAGTTGGATGTTAGAGAACTTTTAGATAGTTAAATTCATTTTTGGATAGGATCCCTGTTTTCTTTGCCGTCTCAAAAAATGTATTAAGATCTTGTTTATAATCATTTGTCGGATTACTCTTTAATTTTTTATAGGTAGTTTGATCTGATAGTTGTCTGTTTATTTCGCCTATGTAATTTTCTTTGGTCATGAGAACTATTCCACCTCCTTTATCGGCTGGTTTAATTACAATGGTTTTGTCGATTTTTAAGTCCTTGAGTGCTTTACGTTCTCCCAGTGTCAAGTTTTGTTGCACACCGGATTGTCCCGAGGAGTTCTGCCCTAAAACAACAGAAATCACGGCGGGGCAGTGTAGGGAGGAAAATCATAAACAAACCTGGTAAATGCTGCGATGGGTAGTTATGCAGTACAGTTATGAACAACTCAAAAATGCCACAGTAATTGGGAAAAGTAATTGTAATGCCATTTTGGGCTGTTAAAATTATGTTCACTTTAAAAGTCGCTGGGGCTCATTTATCAACACTGGGCAAATAGCAACCTATCAGTGATAAGCTTTTTAAAGCCAGCTGCAAGTAAAACAATGAATGCAGCAATTTCATTGGTTGCCATGGGTTACTGCCCATGGGCAAATTTGCCCAGTGTTGATAAATGTCCCCCAATATCGTATGCTGCTAGGGTTGTCGGTGGAGACCGGGCAGGGGGTGGTGCTGTAATTTAGGGGCATATTTATTATGCTGTGTAAATGAAATTTGCCGAAAAACCGTGTAAAAATATATTTAAAAAAATATGCATATCCCTCAGTTTTTTACAAAACATAATAAATATGCCCCTAAGTGTACAATAGGGAGAGATATCATTTGCAGACATATATCACTATGCTTGCTGTATTGACATAAATGTGTTTCTTTTGTCTATGCCTATAGGGCACTTCCATAATTTGTGGCAACAACACATTTACTTTAATGGCATGCTTGTAGTTTTTCATTTCTAATCTTTATGAATGTTGTGAGAAATATGAGACATGCATTCCTAGAACACGGAATCGTCCTTATCTGCCTGTATTGCAGTTTAAAACATCATCACGTCAAAGTAAAACAAATCCCCTTTGTGCTGTGTTTATCCATGCTAATAACTTTTAAGACAGAAATTATAGAGTCATATATTATAATGCATGGAAAAATGGGTTCTAGCCTCACTAAAACATAATATTTGGTAAATTCACAATCTATTGTTTAAACTTCCCCATTTTCATTCATCATGCAGTATTTAAATAGTATATTAAAAGCATGAAAATGTAAGCTAGACTAATATATAATAAACATTAAAGTCTATTTCTTTTATCCTCCTTATCAGTTCCAGTTATCCAAGAAAATCTTAAATGTTCCATCAGTTTTTTTTCTCTTTGCCACCCCGATTACAAGAATTATTATTTTTATTATTATTATTAATAATAATAATATGCTGTGTCACTGCCTTTTTCCACAGTTATAAAACATACAGGGGTACATTTATCAATGCTGGGCAAATTTGCCCATGGGCTGTTACCTATAGCAACCAATCAGATTGCTGCATTCATTGTTCTTGCAGCTGGCTTTAAAAAGCTAATCAATGATTGGTTGCTATAGGTAACAGCCCATGGGCAAATTTGCCCAGTGTTGATAAATGAGCCCCACAGACTACAATTAAACCATGTCTTATGTCTATGGGCCAGAGGCATCATTCCTTTCTCCTGTGTCTCTGACCTTTTTATTTATTTATTTGCAATGTTTGCCCCCCCATTTTCACTTTTACTGTTTTGTAAAAAAAAACAGTGCTACATATACACTATTGCTATATACAGAATGGAAACCAAAGCTGCACTGCATACTCCAGATAGGGCTTTACCAGTGCTTGGCAAAGTGAGGAATTACCATCTCCTTCCACAAATCAGTACCCCTTTAATACAGCTCAGACCCTTTTTTTATTCTTACAGATTTTGGCTTGCATTGCTTGTTACAGCCAAGTTTGTTATCCACAAGTGCCCCTGATTCCTACCTCACCATGTATTGTTCTAAAATAGTCCTTTTAAAGGAAAACTATACCCCCCAAACAATGTAGGTCTCTATAAAAATATATTGCATAAAACAGCTTCATGTAAATAAACCATTTTCATAATAATATACTTTTTTAGTAGTATGTGCCATTAGGTAATCCTAAATAGAAAATTAGCATTTTAAAAAATAAGGGCCGTCCCCCGGGATCATACTATTCACATTGCACATACCAACAAACCATACTGTATATGTAAGGTCACATGAGCCAATTAACAGACAGAGTTGTGTCTTTTGCTTCCACACTTCTTCCTGTTACAGTTAAAGCTGCAGTATTTCTGGTCAGGTGATCTCTGAGGAAGCACACAGACAAAATGATGGTTCAAGACAAGAGATGTAAAAGGGCAGTTTTTCCTTAAATATATATTCCAGTTTGGCAAGATTCTTTCCAATGCCACTTAATTTTATATAAACTATCTGTTGCTTAAGTATTGATTTTGAGGGTATAGTTTTCCTTTAAGGGTACAAGTAACTTCCATATTTTTACATCCCAGGTGTATGACCTTACATTTAGCAACACTGAATCTCATCTGCCATTTAGTCACCCAGTTTGTGCAGATCTTGTTGCTGCGTTCTGGATGGAATTAATTGGGCTGAATAGTTTTGTGTCATCTGCAAACACTGATACATTACTTACAATAACCTCCCCTAAGTCATTAATGAACACACACACATGAAATAAGTATAAAAAGACCCAATTCTGAAACCTTCGGCACCCAACTAAGAGAATGCACTATTAACAACCCCCTCTGTACGCCATCCTTTAGGCAGTTTCCTATCCATGTGCACACAACAACCAACATACCTTAGTTTAGAAAGTAGTCATTTATTCGGCACTGTATCCAATACTTTGGGAAAATCCAAATAAATCAAATGGAGAGGCTTCAAATGTTTTTTGTCTTCCTCTGGATCAACTAGCAGTTAGGCAGGTTATATATAGACTTAAAAGGTTGAACTTGATGGACGTGTGTCTTTTTTTCAACCTAACTTACTATGTCTATTATGTTGACATACACTGCAATCCGACTGTCAAAGGTCCTACTTACTTCTGAGCTGAGCCATCTGTACCCCTATGGGGGGGTTTGTGGATGCACACCTAAGGCCAATTTCAAAAAGTATAATTTCAAAAAGTATAAAGCCCTGTCTAAGTAATTCAAGTAAATATGCCAGTGCATTTAATTTTGAAACAGGGTTTTTTTGTTACAAAGTTATGATCATAATATTGATAAGCCACCATACCACGTCAAGGTAAAACCCCACATGGTGGTCCCTAACTTATTTATCTTTAGTCATAGTAAACAAGGTACATTACCTCTCTGTAGTAGCAATTCTTTGTATAAACATCTCCTGTGCCTTGGTTTCAACTCTGTGCTAGATCCTCCCCCGCCAACTTGCTGAGCGGCTTTTAAGTGGGAGAGACTGCCTTAACCAACGCCCATTTTAGAAAAGTAGAAATCAGGTGTTGTAATTAAAATCAAGGTAGAGTGATATGTGCAGTTGCACAATAGTGTGTATACATGTGTAAGTGAAAAGTGAAAGTATGTATGGTAGTGGTAAGGGAAAGTGTATGTGTATTTGGGAGTATATGTGTAAGAAAGCATAGAATAAAAGAATGTAAAGAAGAAATAAATGAGAGACATAATAAGTGTATGTGTACATAGAGTAGTGTCTAATGGGACGTTGGTTTTTTCACGGCTAGACCCTCCCATGCCGCCCATGTACCCCTACCAAGTAGGGATTTAAGACCCTGACTTCTCTATTGTATACACCGAAGTGAAGAATTAATTAAGCACATTCGTTTTTTTATTATTCTTTTATAACCAAATTATTGCCAATTTATTGTAATAGAGCCACAGTCATGACCTGCATTTCTTACTGTTGATATACTTTAAGAAATTGAAGGTATTAGTCTTTGCCTGTGAGCAATCAGTTCTTCATTTTCTATGAAAGCAAAAATATGGCTTTTATTTCCATATTACAGTATATACAATATAACCAGAGGCAATTTGTCTGGGTTACTGCATGCATGCCTACAGTATGTTTGTGAATTCCACTCTCAAGTTCTGTATGGTGTGGGTTAAAGAAAGCTTGTACAAATTTACTCCTGGTGTTTTCAGTTCTAGTTTTTAGAGGCTAAGTTAACATTTCATACTCTAAAAAGATAAGCCTGTGCACTTAGACTCATTTATAAGAAGATTTTAGACATTTTGCAGACCATCATCATGGTCATAAAATCTAGGCAAAGTAATTGCCTGGCAGCAGTTTATTTTTATTAAAGATGTATAATCCCATTAGCAGTAATTTATCCATCTGGTAATGTCCATTTTCTGGCTGGATGATCTCATAATTTCTTTCTTGTTTGAAAAGAACAAAGATAGAAGGTGTAGTGTTACCAGTGAAAACATTTCTTTAAATAACATTTGGGGTAAACTCCTACCATTATACCACTAACGCCTTGTTTTTCTGCATAGACAGAAGGTCATCAATCTTCTTCTTTTGTTATTTTTAAATACAGTCATTGGAAACAAACTTTTCATAGTAATGAGAAGACTAATACAATATAGGTTCTATGAATCAGTTGTTTTTTTTGCCTTAACATACAAGTAGGTTTCAAAATGAAAACATGTTATTTTTATTTAAAATAGAGATGATAATAATGAGAGCAACTATAAAACATAAATCAACCGAGACAGGGAAAGCTACCACTAGATTAAGGGAATAGTGAGCTATGTAGATGAAACTTGAACGTCTGAATCAGGACAGTATGGAGATTCTTTCTGTTTTAGCATCTCGTTCTTAAACCCTGGAGCGTTTGACTCTTGGTAAATTACTCACAGAACAGAGACATACTTATCTTTGCATAGATGTCCTCTATGATGTATTTAAATACAGTCTCAATATGTATTACAGGGTGTGTGTGTGCTCTCAGGACAATAACACTGGCCAGGGACAATCCTCTGTGGTCCTGCATTGTTTGTCTATCATATGATCTTTCTCAGCACATATTACATGTATCTAGGGTTGCCACTTTTTCCCGCAGTGGAGGGGGAGCTGGTGACAGGGTCGTGACATTGAGAGGCAGGGCCAAGACATATAGGGTCGGGTCATGACATCGTGGGGCAGGGCTATGATGCAGCAATTGGCCGATCACTGCGTCAATCAGGGAATCCTGCATCATTTTCCTTATTTGGAAACCAGGGCAGGAAGTTTCGACCCGGATAGCCCTTCAAAATACCAAAATATGCCAATGTTTTACCTCTACCAGCAATATTTGACTTTAATAGGGCAAATAAGTGCTGGACTAGTATACAGTATAGGTATGCTGTGTTAAGTGGCACTTCTGCCAGACTAAAGAGGAACAATCCCAGTTCCTTAACAAAATTGGGACATTTCAAAAGCAACAATATTTTGGATATGTGGCTTCCAGTATAATTTAGTGTCTTTTTATGGTACAGTATAGTCTAGCCCTGGCTTCTGCAGACAGGTAATATTTCTAATAAGTCTGTTACAAGTGATTCTGTGTTCTTCAATCTCAAGAATTAACAAAGAATAAAAGCTCATTAAATATATAAGCCACAATTATATTTTTAAACTCCAAATACATTACTTTATCTACATTTGATCCCATCTACCTGCAAAGACACATGCATTGCTTCTAATACCAGCCAAAAGTGATTAATAAACAGATTAAATAAAAGCTTGGGGTACACCACTTAAAAAACAATCAAGAAACCTTTTACAAATAAAAAAATTTGCTTTATAGCCCTTAATGCATTAATACAATAAGAGACATGCTGATACTCTTACTGTTTTGTTTAATATATGTTTAGGCTCTCTGCTTCTCTACTCTCCAAGTCCTACCCACTCAGAAGCCATGTTCTAATATCTTGCACTAATGAGATCTAACAAGATCGAAACAGACTGTCTGCAAGTTTGGATATATTGCTCTGAACCATTAGGCTGTGCTATAAAACTAGCGGTTCTGTATGCATAGTTGGAAAAACAGACATTTGCCCATAATGCCTTATGTGAGAGATAATCTCTTATTTTGGGTATTAAGGCAGTGCTATGTTTATGGCATGTGGCAAGTAAATACCTTCTGATATCAGAAGGCTTTACACTGCATGTCTTGCATGCAATTGGGTTTTTGGCTTCTTTTAGTCTGTCTGATGCTAACCAGG
The DNA here is from genome assembly GCF_017654675.1 of Xenopus laevis. Lineage (NCBI taxonomy): Eukaryota > Metazoa > Chordata > Amphibia > Anura > Pipidae > Xenopus > Xenopus laevis. Next base: position 125,076,512 of record NC_054372.1, read on the forward strand.
TTAGGTTCTCTGCTTGTTAGCATAATCAGAGAAGCAGTTAGACATGTTAGCATACAGAACATTGCAAGAAGCACTTGAAAGTGCACTGAGCTTCAAACTACACGCTTCAACATAAATGATAAAAGTATAAATGATAAAAGTATGATCAGAGGTCTATATAAATCTCTGCATTACCAGAGAATTGGGTAAAGGATCATGTGCAAAGGATAAGGGCCTGATTTAAGAATGCTCGGGCCTTCAGGTCCAAAAACCATGCGAGATTTCCTAAATGTTTGAGTATTCATTTGAATACCTTGGCTTCCTGTCCCAGCCAAAAAAGTAAAAGCTTAGGAGGTTTCAGATGCCATTTTTTGGAAAAACGTGCTTGGTGGGAAAAGTCTGCTTGGCAGGAAGTCCAGTTATTCAAAAGAAGAAACCATGTGAGAGTTTATTAACTTGCCCATGGTTTTTGGACCCAAACAGCAAACCAAATTGGTTCTAATGAGCCTTTCACAAGACATCAGTCCAGGCTGTTGACAAAATAAATTGTTTCACTTTGATTCAACTGCCTGGTGGAAGATTGCCTTTATGAGTGCCTGCTCCAAAGAATTTTCGATTAGGTAAATGTATGTTGATAAAACGATATTGATTATTGTCATCCTTATTCTAAGCACAATGTACAAAACAGTCAGGATTCCATTTTCCTACTTTTTCCATTTTCCTTTTTTTTTTTGCTCTAGTTAATCCTGTTTCATATAAGCATGTGATCTTGCACACCCAGATAGTTATTATTCCCATGCAGCTCACAAGCTCCATAGACTAACATTCCAGGTATAAATACATTTGGAAGGCATAAAAGGTAATGACTAAGCATAATAAACAAAACAGTCAGGATTCAATTTTTTCCCACTTTTTTCCATTTACTTTCATTTTTTCAAGTGATTCAGCTGACAAAATTTGATTCTACGTGCTGAGAGGTTTTAATTGCTGTTTATTTTGTTTTCCTTTTTAAAGAACGTCTATTTAAATACAGCTGTAGCTGGCAATAGAATGAACTCTGGATGACGTATGGCCCTATGTAGCATGTGTGGAACACCACCATGTGGTATGACTTTATACTTATCTCGGCTGGTATCTAAAAGTTTCAGTTCTTATTCTGTGTCTTTGTAATACTGATGTGCTCTTGTTCTAAAATGTAAATTAATATTTATTCATTATCTATTTTTGTTTTCATTATAGCCCTTCAGTCTTGTATCTGGTTTTTCATTTTACCTTGTAGGGCTGCTTTACTAACATGGGTGCTACATTGTACCAGTTCATCTGCCATTAGCAACCAATTAAACTGCTGCTTTCATTTTCTAACCTGTAGTTGTTTGATTTAGTTTATCAAATAAATCAGTACTGATAATGAATGCATTCATATGTGTCACAATGTTTCTATAGATCAGAAGCAGTAGATGTAGGGTTGCCACCTGTTTGGTTTTGACTCGGACAGCCCGGTTTTTTTGAAGGGGTCCAAACTGCCTTTTCCAAATTAGGGCAGGATTCCCCTCCCCGATACATCATTGGCCTGCCCCACAACATCATTGGTCCACCACATCATCGGTCCACCCCATCACTTCACAAAATGCCCCCTCCCCTGCCAGGAGTTACCCAGCAGGGAACAGTTGCAACCCTAATGAACTGTAGTGCCCATGTGTAGAGTTTCAGTGCCATTAGAATGATGCTGCATTCTGTCACTGTAATGTAACACTGTAAAACTTGTTTGACATCAAAAGTGGGAAATTCGAAAATAGTATTTAAAAGATATTCTAAACTTACATTAATGTAATTTCCTTGTAAAATATAGCTCAGACATAGAGGTCATGAGGAGGAAGAAGAAAAGCTGATATGTCAGTTGGAGGGTAAAAGGGGCCATAAACCATGACATTTACTTAGCAGGACTCGTGGAGGCTTATTTATTGAGGGACGGATTTTAGGTTTAGAGTTTTTTGAAACCACGACTAAACTCTAAAACCACGTATGCCATGGAATTTATAAAAAGATCAGAATATAAACAGTGCAAAAAAAAAAGTGCAGAACGAGGAAATAAATAGTACGAAAACCTTTTTTGTCGGACAATTTCTAGTGAAGAGAAAAATCCAAAAACCTCTTAAAGCAGCCCACTAGGATTAGCGCACTTCCCGTTGACTTCTATAGGACCTTGACAACTTTTTCTTGACAAAGTTTTGCCTTGGAGGTTTTCAGAATTTTTAGGAAAACCATACATTTTTTGAGATTTGTTGGAAAAAATTAATTTGATTTTTAGTAAGTGGGCCCCTAATAGTAATGGCATGTTGTCTGGACTAAATTGTCTCCAGCATGGTAAAACAACAAAAAATACATTTCAACCAGCATATAGGTAAATGGTCACTGTTTTTGCTGGAAGAACCCAGGGCAGGTGCAGTTACTGCTGATAGGAGCATCGGCCCAGGGTGTTAGGTAAGTAAATACAATCACTTGGGGTGCCTAACTTTTCACCCCCAAGCAAAAAAAGACTTTCCTTCTCCTTTAACTTGACGTTGTCTCTAGGCTGGCTGTCCACAAACTTCTACTCCTTTCACTCCATTTTTATATTTCTCCACATCAACATAGTTGTCCTTTCCATAATTAAAGGGGACCCGCTAGCCTTAAAATCTCTTCCAAATATTTTCTATTGGGTTTATCAAGCAAAATAAACTTTACTTACACTATATAAATTATTTAAATCTTAGTTTCTTCAGTCTTTAAATTACTCAATCACAGCAAACAACAAGTATGAATATTTTAAGAATAATTAGTGTTTTGTGCTTAATTTGAAAATTACTTTTTTATGCAGCTTTTTATGTCTGGATGACATGTCCCCTTTATGAACAACAAACTAGGTTAGATGTTATAAAACTGTAGTAATAATGACCCTTTAATTTTAAAATATAATACTGGCAAATGTTAAAACAGACACGGCAGCTGGTCCCTGCTTTATGGACTTACTGTATGCGAAATAGATATGATCAAGAAGTGAAAAATTAAATGCGGTTCCTGCACATAGCCAAATTCTTCTGTTATTGCATAATGAAGTGTTTGCAATGAGACTCTTCTAACAAAGCACAGAAAGTGACTTCCTTCCAAATGTACAAATAAATACTTAAGTAAAATACGCCTACATTCTTTCCAAAGGGAAATAAGAGTCAATTTTTATTTTTAAAACCCCTTGGACCTGTCAAAATGTGAGAGGGACACAGAAGAACTGTCTGAGAAATAGTATGATTCTGTAAAGCTTGCAAGAAAACAGGAAATAGGGCCCAGTGGGAATGAAATAAGAAATGCTACACGAGACAAAGGATATTCGTTTTACAGAGAGAGAGTTTAGAGAGACTGAAAAATAGAATGCTTGATACTCACTAAATTCTACATTCTCTTGCTAACCTTAGACAAGGTCAACATAAGAAATAAAGCTCAGTGTCTGTAAAACAGAAATGCACAAATTCTTCTAGTCGCACAGCCTATGAAACCATTGTTATTAAAAGAAGCTGCCAATGGTTTGTAAATGCATTCCAGTTGATGTTGCATGTGTCAAAATACCTTTGGATAAAAATAGCATCACACATTGATGCAGTCTTCTCTTAAAGGAATTGTTCAGTATAAAAATAAAAACAGGGTAAATAGACTGTGCTGTGCCAAACATATAATCTATAAAGGCATGAATGAGCAAATGTCTACTATAATAGCCAAAACACTACTTTCTGCTTTGCAGCTTTCTTGGTTTCCACTCATTGGACGACCAATCAGTGACTTGAGGGGAGGCCACATGGGTCATAATGAATCTGACTTGCATGATGAGGATCAGTTGCAAACTCATTGAACAGTTATGTCCCATGTGCACCCCCTTAAAGGAGAACTAAACCCCTTCAGCTCTAAAATCCCTCCCCCCTCCCCTGTGTTGCCACCTCGCCCTCCTCCCCCCCCGGGCAAATGCCCCTAAGTTGCTACTTACCCCTCGGTGCAGGTCCTGTCCACGGAGTTCACAGGCACCATCTTCTCCCGTGCGGTCTTCTTCCTGGATTGCCTGGCATTTGGTGGTGCATGCGCAGTAGGAGCATTTGCTGGTTCAGCTCTTCTGCGCATGCAACGAAAGTAAAGAAGTTTTCCGATTTCTTTTTTCGCGGTAGAGGTTGAAATCTAATCCAGGACCCCAGCACTACAAGACAGCAATTGTAACCACTGTGCCACCATGTTGTGTCTATATTTGTTGTCTTTGTACTATTTTGATCCAAGTCTATCAATTTCCCGACATATCACATCTCACCCTAAAATAAAAGGGTAGTTCACCTTTAAATTAACTTTTAGTATTATGTAGACATTGATATTCTGATACAATTTGCAGTTGGTCTTTGATTTTTTTTTTCATTCCAGTTGATGTTGCGCGTGTCTTCGTTGTTCACAAAAGACCAATGTCCCCATTTGTTGGTAATTTTGGTTTTTTACATTAAAGGTAGTTGCTTCTATGACATAATATTATATCATATAATGGGTAGTCTGCTGAAACCTTCTGAGGGTCTCTCAATAATTCAAATTTTTTTCTCTATGTTTGCTCCCTTCAAATTCTGACTGTTTTAATATTGAATTTAGTTTGGTTTGCTAGATTGTATTATATTTAAAGTTATTTAAAAAACATTTTCTCTCTATCTGAAAATATAATTAGGAAATTGAATATATTTGAAGATATTTTGTTGAGCTCTTAAAACAGATTTTGGCAGTGTCCTGTTGCAGCAAAAATGTCACTTGGCCAATGCTGAAAAGAGGAACTTCCGATAATCTAAAATCCAAATATAAAAGTCTATTTATTTAATAACATCTATGTGCAATACCTTTTGATCATAGCATTTCCCAGATGTCAACATATCAAATTTAAGTAAAAACTGTGGGATTGGGACGGCAAGGGCCCAACCGAGAACCTGATACCTTACCTTCTCCTTCCTTTTCTAACCCTTTCTCTTTTACCATTGTTAGACAGTAGTTGTGAGAGTCCTTGCACCCAAACTACAGAGCAGTGGGCAGAACCTGCAAAGCATATGCAAAATACTACACTGATATCAATAATAAGACAACTGTCTAGCAATCCGTATAGGGTTGACACTTGTCTGATTCTGAACTGGACAGTCTGCTTTTTGAAGGGGCTAATCTGATCAAAAACATGAACATCTTCATTGAACTACTAGAATTGTGCTTGGATGTTTAAATATTAAAGGGAATGTAAACCCTCAAAACCAATAAAAGGGGTTGTTCCCCTTCCACACACTTTTTTCAGTTTAGTTGTTTTCAGATTGTTCACCAGAAACAGATTTTTTTCAATTACTTTCTATTTGTGACCATTTTGCAAGGTTCAGCATCTGCATTTGTATTACTGAGCTACCAGACAGAAACACCAGAGAGTAAACTTTAAAAGGGCTTGTTGATCTTCCAAATATTTTTTTTTTTCAGTTCAGTTGGTTTCAGATAGTTCACCAGAAACAGATTTCACTGGCTCTATCTTTGTCCCTGCTGAGCAGAATCCATGAGTTTCATTAAAGGCAGCTGTTAGAATTGATAAAGGTGTTGCCTAATATTCCACAGATGCTGCTGAGAAATGTAGCAACTAATGTAGCAAATAAATGTATCAACTAAATGTAGTACATTGTAACAGATCATAATCTGCACCTGAATTACTGAGCTGGCAGACTGAAACACAAGAGAGAGGAACTTTAAACTTCAGTTTTGGAAAAACAATAAAAAAATTAAAGATGGAAACCAATTTTAAAAAGTCTTTTTTATTCCAGCTGAATCAGTTTTTTGTTGTTTTTTTAAAAAAAATAATGCTGGGGGGGCGCATGCGCGGCGCCATCAGGAGCGGACGTACCTGATGTGAGCTCCGTATCCCAGCCCGCTTAATCCAGCAACCACGGCTATAAAACGTTCCGGTACCGACTCTAATTTATCTTGAGGGTACCAGGTATCACTATGCCACAACCGGCGGCTAAGAAAAAAGGGGCGGCGCCGAGCACGCATAAGTTTTTCCAGCAAAGGAGTCCGGGCACACCGCCATCTTCACAGGCCTCACACGAGGCGGACCTGTCGCACTCCCATCCGGACCCACTGGGGCCTTCCTCCGAGGTATCGGAAATTTTATCTACCATACAGACTATGTTCCGGACGGAACTAGCAGCTGCAGTTGCGGACTTTACCAAACAAATCCAAGAACTGGGCACTCGGACGAGTGCCTTGGAGGACCGCACGGAAGAGCTTGTGGCAGCGATACATGCTGATAGTGACGCCATTGAGATCCAGAGGGAACAAATTGCGGCAATGGAGGAAAAGATTGAGGATCTAGAGCATAGATCTCATAGGGCTAATATTCGCCTTCGTGGCGTCCCAGAGACTGAGATGGACCTTGAACTATTTGCGATGAACCTTTTTACTACCTTACTACCAGAAGTACCGCCTGAGAAACTGCAGATGGTGAGAATACATCGGGCGCTTGCTAGGCCTCGCACAAAAGATACGCCTAGGGACATAGTCCTGAAATTGCAACACGAGGCGGTCAGAGATCAAATATTACAAGCTGCGCGCCAATTCACTAGAGATCCAGACAACAAACTATCGGCTGATATTTATGCTGATCTGGCACCTACTACCTTGCAGAAGAGGCGGCTGATGAAAGATGTCACCTTACAGCTCCAGAAGGCACGGATTAGGTACAGGTGGGGCTTTCCCTTTGCACTCCATTGCACTATTAATAATCGCCTGTATTCATTCAAGACCACAGAGGCGGCCTTACATGTGTTACAGAAGGAGGGCCTTTTTGTTCCTTCCCCAGCGCCATCGGCGAGCAGCAGTCCGAGACCTCAGAAAGAATGGCAAGTGGTGGCTGGTCCCCGCTCGCCTTCTCGCCTAGGCCGCAACTCTGGCATCCCCAAACCACAACGGCTTCGCTCCCAGACGATTCCGGATACCAGAGACCTGCCCGGTTAAGTATGACTTGTACCCCGTGTTTCTATTTTCCTGTGCAGGATACGTTACATCCTTTTCAATGGGCTTGGGAATAGATAATGCCCACATTCCCCAGTCTACTGGCGACCCCACAAAGACAGTCGCTGAATGACCGGGACATTTTCCCCATATTTGGGGGTTTTTTTCAGGTTCCATTTTATTTTTTGTACTGTTTTGTTCGCTTTTTTGGGTTGATCCACTGTGCTCATAACCGTTTTTGGTATCTTTTTTGTGTTTTCTCATTATGAAATGTATTTATTTTTATGCCTCTTCCTGTGCTCCCTGATTATTTAGTGTACCTGTATGCTATAATGTTAGTGCAGTTTGACCTCCACTCCTGTTCTCTCCTATCCTTCGGTTCAGATCATTCCACTTGTAGCTCCCCTTTGAGCATGCGTTTCTGCTTTAATGGATTCTTTCTTGTGACATTTCACTATGGCTTTTACAGTAATCTCTCATAATGTTAAGGGGTTGAATTCTCCGCGGAAGCGTAGACAGGCCTTTCAATGGTATGAACGTATGCATCCAGATGTGATTTGTTTGCAGGAGACTCACTTCACTAGACAGTCTTATCCGAAATATTTTCATCGCCAATATTCCAGATATTTTCTGGCTTCTACTCCCAATAAAAAGCATAGAGGTGTTGCTATTTTGGTTCATGACAACTTTCCGATTGTTGTGACGGATGTGCAAGTGGATAAAGAGGGGCGATACTTATCTATAGTGGGTAGCTTATTTGAGAAGTCTATTAGGATTACATCCACATATTCCCCGAATGCTGCCCCACGAGAGTTTTTTAACAGATTCGCTGCTAAACTGAGTACACATCCCCTTGATGTTAATTTGTGGTGTGGAGACTTTAACTTTCCCTTTAATCCGGCCTTGGATAAATCGGCCGTGCTGCCCCATGTTAGGGAACCTAAGGCCGCTAAATTGACTCAACGGGTTCTTAACTCATCTCAGTTTGTTGATACCTGGAGGGAACTCCATCCTCAGGCTCGTGGCTATACCTTTTATTCAGCCCCCCATAAGCAATATTCTAGAATTGATGCCATTTTACTCAATGCAGCCATGATCCCTAACCTAAAGGATGCCTTTATAAAAGTTTGCCCGTGGTCAGATCATGATCTCATGGTTACTAAAGTATTGCTACAGGGTATTTGCCCTAGGTCATCTAGATGGCGCCTTAATGAACGCCTGCTTAGCGATCCCCAAGTTACGCAAGAATTAAAGACTACCCTAACTAATTACTTCAAGGAAAATACCACGACTGATGTCACGCCTGATGTCGTATGGGCAGCCCATAAGGCTACTATACGGGGATATCTCATACAACAGGCAGCTAGGCGGAAAAAGCAATTAAGGGACAGATATTGCCAACTTGAATCCTCATTAACCACCCTGGAAAGGCTTAACCAAACTTCACCGTCATCACAATTGACTAAACGTATTAAAGCGCTTAAACAAGAACTAAATACTTTGCAACTGGAGCACGTAGATAAAGCTATCCGATGGACTCGGTTTAGGTACTATAAGAATTGTAATAAGCCTGACACTTATTTAGCGAACCTACTGCGTACCAAATCTCGAATTAATCAAATACCCCGTATTCGAAATTCACTGGGCAACATTACCTCTAACCCGGAAAAGATAAGAGACACTTTTTTAGATTTCTATAGAAAACTGTATACCCCAACCCATAAACCAGATTCTCGAGCTACACAGACCTTTCTTTCTCAGTATCCTTTACCGGCATTCTCTGATTCCAGTTTAGATATGCTGAATGCGGCCATAACGGTCGAGGACATTGCCTATGCAATCAAACAACTTAAGGTAGGGAAGGCACCGGGCCCTGATGGCTTTTCAGCTGAATATTATAAGGTCTTTGCTGACATAGATACTCCACGCCTTAAATTACTCTTTGATCATATCCGAGATGGTAAGCCCATTCTCCATGAATTGCTGTCGGCGCATATTACACTGATTCCTAAACCCAATAAGGATCCTCTCCAACCGAAACATTATCGTCCCATTTCTCTCTTGAACATTGATTTAAAGCTTTTGACTAGCATACTAGCACGAAGGTTATCTTCTATTTTGCCGGAAGTGATACATAGGGATCAGGTTGGCTTCATCCCGTTTAGACAGGCAGGGGACAATGTGAGAAAGGTTCTTAATATTATACAGCATGCTAAGTCTACCAAAACGCCCATGGGTTTATTAGCCTTGGATATAGAGAAGGCGTTTGACTCCCTTGATTGGCAATACCTCAGAACCATCCTTAGCTCTCTTGGGATTGGTGAACCTTTTACTACTATTCTTTCTACTTATTACTCTACCCCGTCTGCTACACTGAAATTGCCTACTTCCTCTTTCCAAACTATTGAGATCCGAAGGGGAACGAGGCAGGGTTGTCCATTGTCTCCAGCCCTTTTTGCTCTTGCAATGGAACCGCTGGCAGAGGCGATTCGGAGAAATCCGAATGTTAAGGGCTACACTATAGCTAACACTGAACATAAAGTATCCCTTTTTGCTGACGACTTATTGTTGACTGTCACACAACCTTTAACTACGTTGCCCAACCTTCTTCATATTATCCAGGAATTTTCTAAGGCCTCGGGGTTACGATTGAATCAGGATAAGAGTGAATTTCTGCCCTGTGGTGTTCCCAAGCGTACCAGCAAACTTGTTGAACTTAATTTTGGGTTTCAACTTCGAGACCAATACTTATCTTATCTAGGCATACGCCTCACTGCCAACCTGGAAACAATGTATAAACATAATTACCCTCAACTGTATAGGAAATTGTTGCACGAGTTATAGGAGTGGAGGTCTAAACAGATTTCTTGGATAGGGAGAATAAATTGTATTAAAATGATGACTTTGCCTAGGTTGTTATATTACTTTAGAACTCTGCCCATTGCCCTCGTGAGAAGGGATCTGCTCAGTTTCCAACAGAAAATTATGGCCTTTATTTGGGGGAATAAGAGACCGAGGATTAATAGACATATTATGTACCTTCATAAAACTAGGGGTGGTTTGGGGGTCCCGAACTTGCTTCATTACTATAGGGCAGCTCGCTGTGCCCAGATCCCCCCCATACATGGAGGACCTCAAGCTCCTTTGTGGGTACTCACGGAGTCTGATATGGTACATCCTTATTCGTTGCAGAGCTTACTCTGGAATCCGAGCTCGGATATTAAAGTATGTAAATCTGTTTCCCCATTGACTTATACTATGCTGCAGTTATGGAACATTCTTAAATTCAAATATCGTCTTGCATCGAACCCTTCGACATTGGTGCCATTGCACGGAAACATCCTTTTTCCCCCGAGCCGATCCGAGTCGGCCTTTACCTGGTGGAAAGACAGGGGGGTCCTTACCGCCTACCAGCTCACTGATGGATCTAAGCCGCTGTCCATGGAGTCCCTTATTCAGAAATATCAAGCACCGCCAACTGAGACTTACCGGGCAATGCAACTGTCACATTTTGCTTTACACTTCTGGCCCAAGAGTTTGGTCTCTAGAACGTTTCTAGAGGTCATTTGCATGACTTCCCCAATGTGTAGACGAGTCCTCTCCACCATTTACAGCCAGCTGAATCATGCTGTCGCACCGGCCAAACTTCAGCATATGCTGGATTGGGAAGCCGACTTGGGGACGACGTTTTCCCCGGAAGTATGGCTCAAGAGCTACTTACGAATTTTCAAGGGGAGCTATAATGTCACCATAGTGGAAACCTCGCTTAAACTTTTTCATAGATCGTACTATGTTCCAGAACGACTTCATCGTATGTACCCCACCGTTTCACCTCAATGCTTCAGGAACTGTCCCACTAGAGGGACGATTTGGCATACCTGGTGGAGCTGTCCTGTGACGCAAGCCCTATGGCAGCAGATATCTCGGATATTGACTACACTCTTTTATACTCCCATTGATCCGTGCCCAGAGGTTATGCTTCTAGGTCATAAGCTGGAAGGTATGAATCTTTCGGCACAGCACCTGACTCAACATATCTGTATGGCGGCGAGGATTCATATTGCGGCACAGTGGAAATCACCCTACCTTTCTATAACTAAAGTCTTGGACAAGATTGAGTTCATCCATTTAAATGAACGTTTGAGATACCAAATTGATGGCCAACTGGAGAAATTCACTGAGATCTGGGACACTTGGATTCTTCATAAGGAGTCGTTCCTATCCCTTTGAGTTAAATTGGGGCAATGGGCAGAGTTCACTCTACTTAAGAATGTGCTTAGTTGGTGTTTGAGGCATATGGCAAAAACTTGCTCTATAGATACCGATTGTGACATGTTTAATGGTATTTTTCGGATAGCCAGTGGATTATTTCTCTCCTTATTTTGTTTTTTTTTGTTTTTTTATACCTTTTCCCCTGTTACGCAATATTTTGTACTATGCATTCCTGTGTTGTGCAATGTGCTGTTTTCTATACAGTCCTTCGGGAAAAGTGAAATTTGTTTCAATAAAAAGAAAGTTGATAAAAAAAAAAATAATGCTTATCATGAATGGTTTAAACCAAAGCACATAAACTATTCTAGTAATTCATTCTGTGCACGTGAATACTTTTTCGGACATAAGAAATTTTAGTTATTTGTTGCTAAGACACAATACCATACAAGGCTTTAAAGGGGTTGTTCACCATCAAATTAACTTTTAGTATGATACAGAGAGTGATATTCTGAGACCATTTGCGATTTGTTTTCATTTTTTATTATTTGTGGTTTCTGAGTTATTTCGCTTTTAATTCAGCATCTCTCCAGTCTGCACTTTTTGCAATTTCAACAAACTGGTTGTTATGGTCCAAATTACCCTAGCAACCATGCATGAATGTGGAAATTTGTTCTCGAGACATTTTTAGCAAGAGTATGCAAATTTAGCAGGTACATGTTAGCCTATTAAAAGTATGTTGGAACTATCTTGTGGAGTTTAACTTGAGATAAGATGGTAGCAAGTAAATTCCCAAACCAGAACAAGCCATTTCTAAGGGGGATAATTTGTAAGTTGTAGAGTTATTTTCCCTATGAAACTAATTGTACTACTTTGTCAAGTGACTATATCAGGGGTGTCCAAACTTTTTGCAACGAGGGCCAGATTTGGTGAGGTGAAAATGTGCGGGGGCCGACCATTCAGCCTGACATTCTTTTAACCATTAACATCATTTAACTCATTTAAACAAGGAATCACATAGCCATAGCAGTAATATTAGGGCACATTAGTGAAATGATCTGCCACTTGGTCTATACTGCTGCCTGTGTGCTGAAGGTGTTAGCAATAGACAAGTACTGGCACGTATCGACACGCATACATAGTTACATAGTTAAATTGGGTTGAAAAAAGACAAAGTCCATCAAGTTCAACCCCTCCAAATGAAAACCCAGCATCCATACATACACCCCTCCCTACTTTCACATAAATTCTATATACCCATACCTATACTAACTATAGAGCTTAGTATCACAAAAGCCTTTGATATTATGTCTGTCCAAAAAATCATCCAAGCCATTCTTAAATGCATTAACTGAATCAGCCATCACAACATCACCCGGCAGTGCATTCCACAACCTCCCTGTCCTGACTGTGAAATGAAAGTTCTTTTTTTCTAGTCTAAAGGGGTGGCCTCTGGTGCGGTGATCCACTTTATGGGTAAAAAGGTCCCCTGCTATTTGTCTATAATGTCCTCTAATGTACTTGTAAAGTGTAATCATGTCCCCTCACAAGCGCCTTTTTTCCAGAGAAAACAACTCCAACCTTGACAGTCTACCCTCATAATTTAAGTCTTCCGTCCCTCTAACCAATTTAGTTGCACTTCTCTGCACTCTCTCCAGCTCATTTATATCCCTCTTAAGGACTGGAGTCCAAAACTGCACTACATACTCCAGATGAGGCCTTACCAGGGACCTATAAAGAGGCATAATTATGTTTTCATCCCTTGAGTTAATGCCCTTTTTTATGCAAGAGTGTCTCATCACTATGTGCCAGTACGTGTCTATTACTAACACCTTCAGCACACAGGCAGCAGTATAGACCAAGTGGCAGATCATTTCACTAATGCGCCCAAATACTACAGCTATGCAATTCCTGATCGCACTGTGCTGGCGGCATTATTATTTGGACATGGACAAAATCATATATAGATTGATACTGTTTTAGTTATTCTCTCTTTTGCTAATGGAGCAGATCATTTTCAGAAACATTTCTGTTGACGTGTTGGTGCCCTCTTGTGTCAGTCTGGATGCAGTTCTCTGTACTGTGTTCACAGTTTTGAGATCTATTATACACAATGCTTGGGAATTTGAGTTTTCTGGTTAAGGGATCTTTGTGGAGCATTATGCCTCAAAGCTACTAAAAACATTTAAACATTAAAAATGTAATTATTTTTTTTTCTGTCGACATGGATTTTAATTTAGGTAACAAAGTACTTACTTATTTATAATGCAATGCACCAAAAGGCAGAATTTTAGCTCTTTGTAGAATCACCCTTACTGGATGGATTCTATGAATTTATGAGAGAAAGAATGATAAAATGAGTAACAAGAGATGAAAGAAAGATAGGTAACAGCTGAACGAAGAACCAAAAAAATACAATGAAAGTATAGGAGAGATAGGTTGAAGGAGAAAACAAAAAAAATTGCTGTGGAAAGGGAAATGGTTGCATAGTAACATGGTAAGTTAGGTTGAAAAAAGACACAAGTCCATCAAGTTCAACCTTTTAACTCTAATTTAACCTGCCTAACTGCTAGTTGATCCAGAGGAAGGCAAGAAACCCCATTTTAAGCCTCTCCAATTTGCCTCAGAGGAGGAAAAAATTCCAAAATGGCAATCGGACCAACTTGATCAACTTGTACAACAAGCTATCTTTCATAACCCTGTATTCCCTCACTTGCTAAAAAGCCATCCAACCCCTTCTTAAAGGGGTTGTTCACCTGTAAACAACAAGTTGTTTTCAGATAGATCACAAAAAATAACAACTTTTTCCTTGTGTGACTTTCTATTTTCTATGTGTGACAATTTTTCTAAAATTGAAGCGTAAAGTGTAATTTTTCACCTTCTAAAGCAGCTGTGGGGGGGGGGGGGGGTATTGCCGACCCTGTAAACTGTTCTATATTGATACATTTAGTTAATACATTTCTTATCTTATCTTACACTTTTTGGAAAAACAGTAAAGAATAAATAATGGAAAGTAATTGAAAAAAAGTCTTTATTTCTGGGGAATAATCTAAAAACAACAGAACTGAAAAAAGTGTTTGGAAGGTGAACAACCCCTTCTTAAAGCTATCTAATGTATCAGCCTGTACAACTGATTCAGGGAGAGAATTCCACATCTCCACAGCTCTCACTGTAAAAAACCCCTTTCGAATATTTAGGCGGAACCTCTTTTCTTCTAATCGGAATGGGTGACCTTGTGTCAGCTGGAAAGACCTACTGGTAAATAAAGCATTAGAGAGATTATTATATGATCCCCTTATATATTTATACATAGTCATCATATCTCCCCTTTATCGTCTCTTCTCCAGCGTGAACATCCCCAATTTGGCCAGTCTTTCCTCATAGCTAAGATTTTCAATACCTTTTACCAGCTTAGTTGCCCTTCTCTGCACCCTCTCTAAACTGCTAAAACAGAAAAAATATATAAAAATTGTAGAGAAACAGTGGGGGGGGGGTCATTAATAAATAAAGTTCACTCAGTACATATTTATTCACAAATGGTTGTATTGCACATTTTTTTCCTGAACACTAATACAGTATATTGCACTACTGTGCCCGTCTTTCTGTTTTTTTCGAATTGCGCACACATTTTTGCAAATGAGATGGGTGTTTGCGTTACTGCAGCCACTGGGTGAGGTTGTTGTGTGCAAAAATAGCATTGACAGTAATTTAACTGTTTTGCAAATATTTTCTCCTCTACCAAAATTGTGTTTGCATATATATTTGTGATTTTTTTTCCATGTTTAAAAAGTTCACAATTCAGCCTGCACATTAAATACACCACACTTATCCAGCTTTATAAATATAACCATGTGCAGGGCAAATACATTCTCTGAGCAAATCATTCTGCACTGTGTAAAGTTTATAATTGAGCTCTAGTGAGTGGGCAGAGAATAGAGTAACATATTTCTCTCTAGTTACACAAGTGTCCTTAGTGTTTCAGGGAAACTGTGACATAGAGCATAAAAATAAGTAATTAAAGGGTGCTTAGCGTGTGCTTCATTATAGTAAAATATGCCTAAGTAAATTTACACCCACAGTCTATCTGGGCCTTATATTCAAATACTAATGGGGGTTATTTAAAAAACTGGGCAAATTTGCACGTGGGCAATAATCCACGGCAACCAATCAGATTGCTTTCGGTGTTCATTCTGCAGCTGGCAAAAAATGCTAATTACTGATTTCTGCCTGGGTGCAAATTTGCCCAGTGTTTATAAATGAGCCCCACTCCCATTTAATTGTAATGGTTTTAGAATATTTTAACTATATTTAACTTGGTCCCTCTACCCATATGCTTAACACTTAAGGATTCCTGTACTGATATATATGCAGCTAGGTACTACTAATCCCTGCTCAAGTCTTTTGCCCTAAACATTTTGTTCTGCTATAGTTTGTCAACATATCTTCCCCAACTTATTTTTTTAGGATTTTTTATTGTGTGCTCTGCATGCACATCCACCCTCCCATCTCACTGAGGGCCTTCGAAGATACTAATGTGACCATTGAAGATATTAATGAGACCATCAAGGATACTGATGAGACTCTAGTCCCCCCTCACATAGCATCTTACATTGCACATAGAAAGTCTAAGCCAGGGCACTATCTTTTATCCATGGGCGTCCACACATAGGGGCAAAGGGGCACTTGCCCCCCCCTGGATCCTGCACTTCAGGGGATGCCTTATGTGTGGCAGAATTGCAGGAGAGACGGAGAGATCTGATTATCGTTGCTGCCCCCTGTTTCCGAGTCAGGAGCAGGTAAGCCAATGAGTGGGTGCTCAGCTCAGAATGGTGAATGACTGGCAGTAAGAGAGGGGGAGCTGGGGTGGGAATTAAGTTGCAATGAGTGAGGCTGCAAGAAAAAGTTAATGGGCGCTCTCAGCGGACAGTTGGCCCTTGTGAGCTAACTCCACCCACTGCTGCCTACAGGGACACCACATAGCCCGGGGGGACGCAGACAGGTGAGTGGCTCCTTATTCTTCAGTTACTTGCGAGGGGGCATGCACTGGGCTTTTCATGTCCTGGCCTGCTTGGTATGTTGGGATGGGACAGTAGCACCTAAGCTTAGCGTTGCTGTTATCTCTGGCACTGGCAGCCCAAATCTTCATATATGTCTGTCTTTGAATCCTCCTTTGTAAAAACCATCAGATCTATAGGATACTATATGATACTCAGCATTATTGTCGCACTCATACTAACAACAGATTTCTGCGCATTCGCCTTTAGCTCTTTGCCCAACAGTTCCAGTCGCTCCATATGTGTGCCCCAGCTCTTTCCTATTCTTGAAAACTTTGTTATTGTGGAATAGGCAGCAGTGGGTATGTCACAGGTAAGCAGCTTTAACGAAATGTTATGATTGAATAAATAATGCAGGCTAACACTCGAGCTTTGTGTCTTTCCCACCAAAATATTAGTAGAAATATTATTTGCAATACTTTTATTACTACTTTACCAACTTGCCCCCCCTGCAAAATTTTCTGCGGACGCCAATGCTTTTATCTCAGCGAAATATCATTTAACCCCCTATTACTGACCAGAATAACTGCTTTGGATCTTATTGATGTGTATTTAACTCCAACCCTAAACAACAGTGGGCATAGTCTTGAGGGACAATTTAGTTGTGTCATATATTATCTATTTTATGTAGGCTGAAGTACATAATTTTAGGATTTTTTGTAGTCTAATTATTACACACTGATACATTCTATAATATTTCTGTTGGCTGCTGGTGAATGCATACACATTTTCATTGACTGTACAGTAGGTGGCAGTGTTATACCATCAAATTGACCAATAGGATGCAAAGGAAAGGGGAAAACAAGCTCTCAGAACATTTGATTTGAACTTGTATTTTAAAAGTGTTATTTTTTATAAGGTCCAAAGAGAATCGTTGTAAGAAGGTAATGGGCAATTAATTTCCACCAGCAGAAATTTGCCAGTGTTACAGATATCACCAGATGTCTACAGTGCCGAAGGGGCAGATTTGCTTGCGGTATGTTGTGACACCCTCATAGCTATTCTGCTTATTGTAAAAGTTTTATTTACAAATCCTTATAAAATACAGGTAGAAATAATGAAAAGGTGAGCAGAGAGGAAAAAGACTGAATAGAGAAGGCTTAAAAGTCACCAGCAACATATTATAACGCTGGCTTACATAAAAATGGAAAAGTGGTGTTCACATTTAAATAAACCTTCAGCTGTCTAAAGTCACATAACTTTTAAAGTGCTACAGTATGTAATAAATGGTGCAACATTTTTACAGTAGGTTAACTAACCTATATTAAGAGCTAGCAGAAATTCCCATTTCATTTGCACTCAGTGCCAGGCGTTTTTTGGAACATTTTTTTGTTCTTTCACTTTAGGGGCATTTCTTTCGGGGGTTTAGTTCACCTAGGAAAACTATACATTGTTTTTTTCAGGAGAAATAAAGATTGGGAAATTAAATACTTTGTAGATAATTAATAATGTAGAAAAGTAATTTAAAAATCAAATTATTGCGACATATGTGGATAAAGGAAAATATGTTGCATTATTGCAAATGAGACAAGTCACACAAATAATATATAATAAACATTGACTTTAGAGAAATGAAATTGATTGAAAAGTAGATCATTTACTCCATAGTATAGATTGGTATGAAATAAATATTGAACATACATGTTGTTTTTATGTATATGACTCATTTTTTAATTGAGAGTGTATAGCTTTAAGAAGTGTAAGAGGATCTACACACAACTCCCTATAAATCTAGGCCGTTTTATATGACACATTCATGCACTGAGGAAGTGACCCATGTGGTTACGAAACGCGTTGGCAGTTTTGTAGACACTGAACATGTAGCACTTTATGAACTTTTAACTTCATGAAATAAATAAATGACTTTATAAAAAGAAATCACGTGAGAGTCTGCAGTGGATTCTGGGCAGAGAGTACTGATTTTTTTCAGGAGAACTGAGCTTTCTAATTGTGCCTGAGTTATTGTGTATTTCCACTTCTGGGTAACCATGTCTTTCTACTTCAAACTAGTACTGAGTCGCAATACTTTCCTGAAATTGTCGGTTTTGATGCAATAACTGAAAATCGCCTCAAAGCTTCAATATGCACCACATCTCCCACATGGCATTAGGTACCAAGACAAAATATCCTAAATATGAATACCAGGGGTCCAATGCCCATTGTGCATAGGATTACTAAAGTAATGAAGTTAAGACATACAAATTGTCCCAGCAACATTCACAAAAAAATAAGATGACCCCACAAAACCATATATTTTTAGAAAGTGAACATTCAACTGAATCAAAAATGTATCTTTTAGTCACAACACTTTCCCAAAACTGGTACTTTGATGAAATACCGAAAATCACGTCAAAGCTTCCCACATTTTCGCATCTTATCTCCCACACAGCATTAGGGACCAAGTGAAAACATTCTAAATAAGAATGACAGGAGTCCACTGAGCATTTTGATGCCCATTGTGCATAGAATGACCTTGTTTAGAGACCCCAAATCAGCACATGAAAAATGATCCTGGATGTCACTTCAGCTACTAAATAATAAACACATTTAAAAAATTTCCACATTTAAATTTACATTATGACCCTCTGGCTGCTGTGATATAAGCACTTCTGTGGTACAGAGGGACAGAATTTTTTTGGCCTACACGGTGGAGGGCTGATAATGGAAGCCAGTGTTGACCATGCCCCCTTTAAACCACACCCATTTAAACCACAACCATGTTATCCCAAAAACTTGTAAGACCATGTCCACAGGCCTGGATTTGTGGCGAACCCAACCCCCCCAGCACAAGATTAAACACCTTAGGGGCCTCTAACAACAATTTCCAAATGCTAACGAACCCCCAGAACAAACCCTACCAGGTACACGTCCCACAGGGAACAGAGGAGGGCAGGCAGAGTATGGCACACCCATGGAGCAGAGTATAGCACACCCAACACAAACACACTTAACATTTTAGCATATTTTGTTTTAAGAACTTTATCTGACTTTTAGATCCCATAAGTTTCAGCCTGTGGATGAATGTGCCAAGCAGGAGACAGCTACAGGAGAAAAAAGAAAAACATGCCCTGTGTCTGGATTGATTTTTAAATCCTTGCTCTTATCCTCCATTTCGTAATTATTTACTCCGGTACTTCATTTGACTATTGACATATTACTTTAAGCCTCCATGAAAGATTTTACACTAGCCAACAGTGAGAAATGAGCAACCAAGGAGAGCAGGACATAGGGCCAGGCCCGGATTTGTGGAAAGGCCACTAAGGCCTGGGCCTAGGGTGGCAGGAATTTAGGGGGTGGCATGCTGCACAACCACACCCACATTGGTTCAAAAATACTGGGAATGTGCTGCAAATACAATAGTTTTTTTTAAATTTCCTGTGCGCCAATCCCTATTGCATCGGTCCCGATGATGACAATTTGCATGAATAAAGGGAAGAGGACAGGGGCAACGAATGGCAGTGGGCCTAGGGGCGACCGCTATGTAAATCCAGCCCTGCATAGGGCTCTGGGCTCTTTTTTGGTGAATGCTCCCGTGGCATGACAGAGAAAGTGCCAGAGAATTGGGGTTATGCCCAGGCTAGCATGAACCATCATGGGGTGCACTGAAAATAGAGCAACAGGGAGAGCAGGACTAAGGGCTCTGGGTTCATCCTTGGTGGATGCTCAGGTCAGATTAAGCCCCAGAGGGTTGGGTCCTATGCCCAGGCTAGCAGGCTGTGATCACACAGTCAGGGTTGTGCAAAAACCTGTGGAATAGACCACCATAGGGCAAGTGGAGAATAGAGAAACCAGGGAAAGCAGGGCAAAAAGGACCCTGGGCTTCTCCTTGGTGGATTTTACATGTGATGTCAAACGGGCCACAGGTAGGGGCACATTTACTAAGCTTGAGTGAAGGATTAGAATTAAAAAAAACCTTTGAATTTCGAAGGTTTTTTTTGGCTACTTCGACCATCAAATTGGCTACTTCAACCTTCAACTACGACTTCGAATTGAACGATTTGAACTAAAAATCGTTCGACTATTCAACCATTCGATAGTCAAAGTACTGATTCTTTAAAAAAAAACTTTGACTACCTACTTCGCCACCTAAAACCTACCGAGCACCAATGTTAGCCTATGGGGACCTTCCCCATAAGCTTTATATGCAATTTCTAATCGAAGGAAAGTCGTTCGATTTTTCCTTCGATCATTTGATCAAAGTAAATGCGGTAAATCCTTCGACTTCGATATTCGAAGTCGAAAGGTTTTACTTTGATGGTCGAATATCGAGGGTTAATTAACCCTCGATATTCGACCCATAGTAAATGTGCCCCTTAGTGTAGGGGACTTAATATGCTTAATTTTTAATAAAGCTGTGACCTCTAATCCACAAGTTTTTCTGTTCAATCTGTTATTCAATTAGTAAGATTCATGTGTTAGATGAAAATATTTGTGTTGCCATAGCAACAGAGAGCGGCATAGAATATTTAGGGCTCATTTCTGTTCTATCACCCAATAAACCCCCATGTCTAATTCTTTTTTCTGCTCCTGGTTTATCCAGCCTGTGGCACTCACACAAACAGGGTAGTGTACACTTTCAGTGCCACGTGCAATTTTTCGGGCCACAACCAAGAAACACATTCTCCCCATATTTTAAGGTGGCCCTGCTATAAGCTTCACCAAGGTTTATTTATAACAATGGAAAATCAGCAAATAATGCATTCTATGGGCAGGGCATTGCTCTGGAGTCTCTTCACCAGCAAGAGCAGAGAGCAAACTTGCCACTTACCAAAAACGTTTAAAAAAAACTTTTATCTAAGGAAAATTTTTAGCATTACATTAAGCTTTATTATAAAATTATAGTTTTTAGGATGTTTACCTAATCTATGCCTATAGTTTATAACCATGAAACCAGGCCATCATTGGGAAAGAGAAAGAGTAGCGATAAAAAGTGTCCGTGTATGGCCAGCGTAAGCTTCTGGTTCTCACCTGTACTAATTGGAATGAACTGAACTATCGTTGCCAAGTTTGATTATCAGTGAGGAAACAGTTAATGAAGACTTTCTTTTAATAGACTCGATTCAGTGAGTTTAATTAGTTTTGTTGATACAGGAGATAAAAAAAACATTTTATGATTACCATTACTTTACCATTTTTAGATTGGTAACATAGCTTTCAGCTGGCTGTCATTATTCTAACAGATTTCATTCTTCAACCAAGAAGGAACATTTGTGGTTTTGGTTTGGCTGGATAGGGAAGAATATTGAGAACATTCTTTAACTGCAAAGGCACAATCCCTAGAGAGCAAATGATTAATGATCCATATATAATAAAGGCAAACACTGTTTACAGCAGCAGAAAATACTGAAAAACTTGACTTTGTAACAAGAAAACATTAGACACAAGTCCTGTAAAATGTTATATTACCGTTTTACCAGTGTAAAGTTTTAACTGCTTCATTTTAAAAAGCATAAACTGAGTTCTGACTTATGAGCTAGGAGAATTTTGCCAATTACTGTCTTAATCCTTTCACAGTGAACAAAATCCCCACCCTACATTTAGGGGCAGATTTATCAAGGGTCGAATTTTGAGGGTTAATAAACCCTCGAATTCGACCCTCGAATTAAAATCCTTCGAATTCTAATATCGAATTTGAAGGATTTTAGCACAAATGCTTCTATCGAACGATAGAATTGTTTGAATCGACGATTCAAAGGATTTCTATTCGATCCAAAAAAGCTTAGAAAAGTGCTGGCGAAGGTCCCCCATAGGCTAACAATGCAGCTCGGTAGGTTTAAAGTGGTGAAGTATGAAGTCAAAGTATTTTTTAAAGAGGAAGTACTTTGATTATCGAATAGTCGAACGATTTTTACTTCGAATTTGTTTCGAATCATTCGATTCAATCTAATTTGACCAATGGTCGAAGTACCCAAAAAAACACTTCGAAATTCGAATTTTTTTTTCATTCGAATTCTTCACTCGAGCTTAGTAATTCTGCCCCTTAAAGAAAAGTTACAGTAACTTCTTAGTTAACTGTTATGTAAAGCACCCTGGATTACTATTTATTATACATATATAATAGATTTATATAATAAATATACCAGGGGTAGGTAACCTCATGCGGCTCTTCATCCTGCTTGCTGCGGCTCTGTCTTGCGGCTTTGCTTGTCACGTCATCTATACAGCCCTCGCAACTGCTGGCGGCTTCTTGAGTGTGCGACATCGATAAGCTAGCGGTTATCTTACTGAGGTCGCACACTCAGGAAGTCGCCAGCAGGTGCTCAGGTCTGTATAGACATCCCAGGAGTGACAGGCTAGACTGAGCCGCAGCAAGATGATTCATCATTTAACACGGTCAAACACTCAAGACAAGAGAGTTTTCTATGAAACGGAGCATTCGCGGGGCTAAAATCACACTTTTATTAGAAAATAATATAGAACCATGGAGCGCACAAAAGATACACGCTTGACTTGCGTGCTACGAGGAGGTATTACGAGTGGTAGCACAGCGGAAAAAGGCATATGGATCAGTGAGAGCTCCTCCAGACTATTTTACTTTAGTGGAAGAGGAGGCAAAATGGCTCTTTTGATAGTAAAGGTTGCTGACCCCTAAGATAAACTATATGGGCTGATGTGTAGGAACAGCAGCCTTGAAATCTAGCCATTACTCCATTGCACCAAGAGACACACAGTGCAATCTGCAGCCATTAAGAAAAGGGTTACACAACTTTGCTCAATGTTCTGATCCGATATGGAAGTCATTGATTCAGGCCCCTTAAGCTCCATACTTTTGTGCCCCACTCATCATACCCCATTCATACCCTCAATTTCTCTTTCATATACAAGTTGATTTTATTTTAGTCTTGAATTTCTTTTGATTGGCTTGGAGATTTTTTCTACCATTTACTCCATTTTAAATAATTAATATATCAATGATCCATTTTAGTACAGGTATGGGACCTGTTATCCAGAAGGCTCTGGACCTGGGGTTTTCTGGATAACGGATTTTTCCTTAATATGGGTCTTCAAGCCTTAAGACTACTAGAAATTCTTTTAAACATTAAATAAACCCAATAGCCTGATTTTGCTTCCAATAAGGATTAATTATATCTCAGTTGGGATCAAGTACAAACTACTGTTTTATTGTTACAGAGAAAAGGGAAATCATTTTTAAAAATTTGGATTATTTGGATAAAATGGGGTCTATGTGAGACAGCCATTCCGTAATTCAGAGCTTTCTGGATATCGGGTTTCCGGATAAGGGATCCTATACCTGTACAAGCTACTGTTTGATTATCACAGAGAAAAAGGAAATCATTTTAAAAAATTTGGATTATTTGGATAAAATGGTGTCTATGGGAGACAGCCATTCCATAATTCGGAGCTTTCTGTGCCCTGCACTGGCGTGTTTAGAAACACTACTATAGTTTATATAAACATGCTGCTGTGTAGCCTTGGGGCAGCCATTGAAAGTTGAAAAAGAAGAAAAGGCACAGGATACAAAGCAAATAACAGATAAGGGTTGTAGTCTACAATGTGAATCTTCACAAATTATCTGTTATCTACTATGTATCCTGTGTTTGAATGGCTGACCCCATGTCTACACAGCAGCTTGTTTATATCAATTATAGTTTTTGAAGCAAACACACCAGTTGAATTAATGTTTAAATGATTTATTAAGGTATGGGTATCCACATTATGTAAAACCACCTATTCACAAAACCATGGGTCCCAAGCATTCTGGATAACAGGTCCCATACCTGTACCACACAGGCCTTATGTAAATAGTCAGGATTTGCAGATAGGCTACAATGGTCTGGATCTAGGGGTCCCAATTACAAATTTCACAGCCTCTTCAACAGGGGAAGTTGCACCTTCCAATACATTATGAGTCAGAAAGCACAACCTCATGTTGAAATGCCTCATCTATACAACCTACAAAAACATTTTTTTTATGGTCATAAACTACACAACCTATGGGAATTTTATGTCAAGAATTCAGTGGTACCATTGCTTTTAAAGTGTTTGTATTATTTGGGAGAAGCACAATTACAAGTTTTTGTTTTTTAAAGAAACAGGCTGAAACCCTCAAGACAAGCTTCTTTATGTTTTCCATGTTCACCATTATGATAAATAGCTTCCCAGGTCATTGTGGTTTTCACAAGTGTTAGTAGGAGCCAGTCATCTGAGCATTAGCTTGCATTTAGTAATTTCCCTCTGCCAGGAAATAACATTTCAAAATGGAGACATCAGAATGTGTTCATTATACGTGGGCCAAGTATCAACTTTTTACTCACGCAAAATAAACCCTTTTCCACAAACAACTTGACTTTCTTGACAGATTAAAAATTGAATGGAGGAGCGAGCAACATCCAGATTACATGTGCTGATTTATGTGTAACTTTTTCAGTGTATTTCATGAAGAACTCATCATAAAATTCATCAGCAACTTGATTTTTTTTTTTTTGCTTTCAGGAACAAGGAGAAAGTAACAGGAAATACAATATATACTTTACTTTCTTCCACCAAACACCCTGCCATCGGAGCTGCCAATTAAATGCATTTGACTAAAGGAAAAATCAGGGGAAAAGCTACACAAAAGAAAGGGCCTGCAAAGCAGTTGTATCATTGATGTCAGCTGTAAGTTGAGATATCTGCCAGCTGTGCTGCATCACAATTCTGAGCCTTCACAAAAGCAAAACTGAGGCTAATCAGGAAATAATGCAGAAGGAAATGGACTTTAATTTACGGTGATTGTATTTTCACCACTCCTAAGAAGTTACTGTATATTCTTACGCAAAATAAACTCAGCAAGGGCTTGTACCTGCTTGAATGAACCTTTGAGTGCCAGTGGAATTCTTCTTTGTTGCTACAATTGAGGTTGCCAAGGCCTCCTTCACCGTGCACTGGCTTGTCTTGTCCTGGAGAGCCAGGGTGTGCAAGCGTGGTAACCTTGTACTTACGCCTCAGAGGCCATGTTCCAATTTTTTGCACTGGCACAATCTGACAAAAATTACAGTATGTCTCTGAATTATAAGTCAGTATCTGTACTGGATGTTCCTTTACTGAAGGTTTAGTTTTTAAGGCAATGCTAGGTGTATAACACAATGTGCATGCTTTTAGTTGTTTTTGTGAGGTTATTTACTGTATTTAATGTACAGTAGCAAAACTCTTGTATATTCACCAGATATACATTGGTCATATTTTGGGTAACAGACTAAAATGATTCTCCTGTTTCTTTTGGCTTGGCTCTCCATCTGGAAGTTTTGAGTATCTCATACTTATCATGATACTTGTGGATGATCCATCACATCCTTCTCATAAGTTATTTTTGTTGACTTCACAGTATTTGCACACAGCCAACCAGATTGTGCAATCCTGCTATAAGACTTCCTGATGCCCATCTAGTTAATACCTGTGCTGCTGGAGCCATAGCTAATATTTTTAAATGATCACATTTGTATCTAAATATAGAAACGTAAGCTGGGTCTGCTTCTGTATGCCTTTTAAAGATCCATAAACACACATAGTATATATATATATGGGAAGAATGGCAATCTTCTTCAGGAGTATACAAACAAGCAACCAGAGACCCCATCTTACACCTGGTTATAAACACAAGAACACCAAAAGGGCGCCAAAACCGTTGCTAGGCAACAAGGAAAAGTCATTCAAAGAGAGGGGAGGGAACAGAAACAGTGTAGATGGGGGAGCATGAAGTATAGCACTAAGGATAAAAACAAGCCAATCTAGGGCTTAGATAGTAAGATAGTAAATGGTTAAGTGAGATAAGGGAAATTCACTGTGCCAAGTAAAGCTATAGCCAATACAGTTGCCCTATGTATACTGAGCCATATTACCCAATCACGCGACCGTGTAGAGGTGGGTGCATCATAGAGCATCTGACTTATATACGCCCCTCAGTATCTCTGAGGCCGTTGGCCATTTGTTTACAAACCGCACTGGAGGCGCGGGACCACGAAGACGCGACCCCCCCCCCCCCGTGTCCATCAGGGGGTATGGTAGATGCTGAAAAAGAAGGGTACGCAGGACACGAGTGGTTACAGCTAGCACAGCTCCCTGCGCCAGCTCTTCCACCCTGTCACTACTGCATCGAACTTTGCGAATTGGTGATTATAACGTCGGTTGTTAATTGGCTGTCACAGTACAGGCCAAGCAAACTGTTCCCATAAGGACATGTAGGGGGCGTACTTAGGTCACTAACCACATACAGGGCTAGAGGGTATCTAATAAACCTCACAACTTCAAGGGGGTAGGTGTAGTAGCTAATGGCATGTGTGGTGAAGTAAGAGAGAAGAAAGCAAAGGGTTGAGAGGGAGGTTAAAAACAAAGGAGGATGGAGGAAATGGAAGAAAGCACATTGTAGCAAGCAGTTTAGAGCAACAATGTTGCACCAAAACATGTATTATGTATCCATAGAGGCCAGTCTTTTATATTGTGAATATATATCAAAACAGCAAAAAGTCTGCACTCATAGGTCTTGTGATACCAAAAAGTATATATTTCCAGCAACTAGGCATTTATTTGTACTCTGAGTGCACCGATCCAGTTGTTTGTGTATATATATATATATATATATATATATATATATATATATATATACACACACAGTATATATGCACACCTAACACTAAGGGCAGATTTATTCAGGGTCAAATTGAAAATTCGAATTCAAATTTTTTAATCTAATTCAAACTCAATATAGAATTTAAAAAACTCGATTTGTTTTTTTCTCTAAAAAAAACTCGAATGTCACAAAGGCTGCAAACAACTCAAAATTTATCTCCCATTGACTTTAACAACAATTTGGCAGATTTTAGGTGGTTAATAGTCGAATTCGAGGCCAGAGTATGATAAATCTTGAAAATTTAATTTTTTTAAAAAACTTTGACCAAATTTGAATAACTCCCTAGTCGAATTGGACAGTTTTGATCATAAAAAAACTCGAAAATTCGAATTTTCAATTAGATCCTTAATGTGTGTATAAGTTGCACAATATATATTGAAATAATATGGTGATTTATTATCTATTGTACTATTTTACTGATCACTGTCAACTTTGATTGCTGCTTTGCCAGCGTTGGCTTCGCCGCACTTCGCCAGGCGAAGTTTCGCAGGGCGCGGCTAATTCACTAAACTACAAAGTTCAGCTCAGGGAGGCAAAAGGTAGCGAAGTTGAGCTAGCTTTAATTCATCAAGCAAGTCGAAGTTACGCTAGCGATGCCTAATTTGCATACAGCGCCAAGTTAAAGTACAATGGACTTATATGTAGCAGCAAATACATTACACTACACAAGCCTGGGAAAGCTTCATAAAATAGAATTGTTATTTTGCCCTATACATGTGCCCACTGTATAGTTTAGGTGCCATATGTTAGGAAATGTAGGGGGAAAGGAGGGTACCCCCAAAAAAAATGTACGATCTTTTTCAGGTTATCACCCTTAAAAAAATAAAAGATGCCAGCGTTTTTTGGGACTTAGAAAAAGTTTCAACTTTTTTTGAAGCAAGCCCTATCTACTCTATTGCACTTCGCCTGGTCTGAGGTGGCGAAGACAAGTTTGGCGCAAGAGGTAACGTTCAGTAAAATGCGCAAGTTAGTGAATTAGCGTAGTTACCACCCATCGCCATAGCGCAACTTCGTCTGGCGTAAGGGTGCGAAGTATCACTACAGTAGGTCCACTTCCCTAGCGACTTTACGTCAGCGCCCGTTAGTAAATCGGCAAAGTACTGAAATGATGTCACGCAGCGCTTGACTACGTGCCAGTACTTGTCTATTACTAACACCTTCAGCACACAGGCAGCAGTATAGACCAAGTGGCAGATCATTTCACTAATGTGCCCAAATATTACTGCTGCGGCTATGTGATTCCTTGTTTAAATGAGTTTAATGATGTTAATGGTTCAAAGAATGTCAGGCTGAATGGTCGGCCCCCACACTTTTTCACCTCACCAAATCTGTCCCTCGTTGCAAAAAGTTTGGACACCCCTGCTCTGGTGGGAACTCTAGCACATGAGAATACCCATTAATGCTCTGATAATCAACCATATGAAACAACCTTTGGTGGAATGATGTGGGGGTCCAGGATGGGAGGGGGGAGGAAGTGTAAACTGTTAAAGGTTTAAAGTATTGTAATGCTTAATCTACACTTCTGATCACTGGATGGTCGAGGAATAAGTAGACCTCCTATAAATCCATAAGAATTTGTTGATATTGGCTTGAATTCAACTGACACTCAACTTTAACAAGTCCCTGAACTAGCCATACACCCCACAGCATGATGGAACCTCCACCAAATTTGATAGTAGGTAGCAGGTGTTTTTCTTGGAATGAGGTGTTCTTCTTCCGCCATGCAAAGCACTGTGTTACAACCTCATCAGTCCAAAGCAGTTTGTTCCAAAATGAGCTTTTCCATACAACAAGCGACTCTGTTTGTGGCGTGATTGCAGAAAGGGCTTTTTTCTCATCACCCTGCCATACAGATGTTCTTTGTGCAAATTGCGCTGAATTGTAGAACAATGTACAGATACAACATCTGCAGCAAGATTCTTCCAGGTCTTTGGGGGGATCTTTGGGTTGTCTGTAACCATTCTCACAATCCTCCGCATATGCCGCTCCTGTATTTTTCTTGGCCTGCCAGACCTGGGTTTTACAGCAACTGTGCCTGTGGCCTTCCATTTCCTGATTACATTCCTTACAGTTGAAACTTACAGTTTAAACCTATGAGATAGATTTTTGTAGCCTTCCCCTAAACAATGATACTGAACAATCTATGTTGAGTTGCTTTAAGGATCCCATGCTGTCTCTTCAGAGGAGAGTCAAACAGAAATACAACTTGCAATTGGTCACCTTAAATATATTTTGTCATGATTGGACACACCTGCCTATGAAGTTCAATGCTTAACAAGCTAATCCAACCAATTCAGCAGTTACATGCATTTAAATCAGCAAAATTACAAGGGTACCCAAATTTTTGCACAGCCAGTTTTTCACATTTGATTTAATTTCATAAAACTGAATACTACTTCACTAAAAATCTTTGTTCAGAAATAACCCCAGTACTCAGATGTTCCTGGGAAATGAAAGACATGCCACTGTTATCTTTTTTGTTGAAAGTAGAGTAAATTTTTATGCAGGCTGAGAGGGGTTCCCAAACTTTTTCATATGACTGTATTTGGTGAATTATATATATATATATCATTATTAATATATTTCCTGTGATATTTGCACACTAAGCGGCTGAGTAGCTAAAATTCTGACCATTAACTATGCAGATTTAAATAGAGATATCTTTTTCTAAATACTATTTCTGTTTATGAAAAGGTGCAGATGTTGACAATTTATTAAACCATTTAAAAGATTTTCCTTATGGCAAACATAATTTGCAGAAAAAAAACTGTGAATGGTAATTGTGCATAAACTAAGTCAGCAGCAGAGTAACTTAAGGGTTAAACGCTCTGCCGTAAAAACACATCTAAAAGGGTCCATTCAATTCAATGAGAAAAATATATTTAGACTAACTTTAGATTTTCCCCATAGGCTTAAGAGATAACCTGCAATCAGGGCTAGGGGTAGGCAGAAGTGGCACCTGCCTAGGGCGCAAAAATGTGGGGGTGCTGGGCAGGTGCTTGTTCAAGATTCTTCTGCCTACCCCTAATCCTGATTTGCTCCCCTCTGCAGCTCTCGCTTCCCCTATTTCCCAGGGCAGTTCAATACGCAGGAACCGTTTGTGCTCATGACATGATGATAATCGTCTGACAAAAATGTACGTGGGATGAAAGTTATTTTGCTATTTGTTCTCTGTAGTCACTTCACAGAGAGGGAGAGGGTGCAATCATTGCTAGAGCATGACCCCATTCCAAGGACAAGGCATTGTCCCCCGCTGAACATACTTACAGAGCTATGAAGCGGAGGAGTCTGGAGATGGAGACTGGAACAGAGACGATCACAGATTTCCTAGAAAGGAAAGTGATTCTGGACCCTGGGATTGGTCTCTGTGCTGAAACTATTACTCAACTCCAGAGATGTAAAGCACTGGGAATTGTAGTGCAACAACAGCTTGCTACTCAGAATTTACTGATAATACAAGGGCTGTTCCTGCTTCTGGGCTTTTCTCCTTACATTGTACAGAAAGGATTCGAGCTTGATCAATATTATAAAGGGCTGCCCAAATCCCACTGACTTAGTGGGCTGTTCCTGCTGAATTGTGCTTAGTACAGGGGTACAGTACCTATGCTGCCATACTTTTATGGGATCTCTCTGTACAGGCTATGAGTAAACTCAGGTGGCTGTTTCTGCTGAGGTGGATGAGCCGAACTCACCTGTCTGTCATGGTGATCTGTTCCAGTATTGCAGAGCCAGTGTTTGCTTTCCAGTTCCCAGTAATAGATGTTCTCCTGCAACATATATTCACATGTTTTTAAGGAGGAACACACAATTCTATAAATGCCTGCATGATAATAGGAAATGATAGCAAGAAATCAGAATTACTTATTATCTCCCACCCCTAAACCTGGAGGTCTCCCCTCTCTCCCACCCGGACATTGAGCTTGGGCCTCATGGGACCCGTCCCTGGCTTTCCTGCAAGCTGCACATAGTGATGTGTTGTTTAATGTCCTCTCTAGAGCCAAACATGTAGCCCCAGGGTGTGTGCGGGGGAACTTCCTGAGCTGAGCTTACAATGAGCAGATCATTGCACTCTGTTTGCGTTGGATTTGCCTAGGATTTGTGCGGTGTAAGTGCCCGAACCCAGGCTCGGTGCACGCCGCTGTAAAGTTCTCCCTTATTTCATTTAAGGGGCTGTTCACCATTCAATTAACTTTTAGTATGATATAGAGAGTGATATCCTGAGACAATTTGCAATTGCTTTAAGTTTTTTATTATTTGTGGTTTTTGAGTTATTTAGCTTTTTATTCAGCAGATCTCCACTTTGTTATTTCAGCAATCTGGTTGCTAAGGTTTTAATTACCCTAACAACCATGAGCTGATGTGATTATAAGACTGGAGTATGAATAGGAGAGGCTCTGAATAGATAGATGAGTAATGAAAAGTAGCAATAACAATAAATATGTAGCTTTACAGAGCATTTGTTTTTTTTAGATGGGGTCAGTGAAACAGTCAGAAAAAAGAAGTCACCTTAAAGGTGAACCACCCCATTAATACCTAAGCCTTTCATGGCATATGTCTGGCCCCCATAATTGGGGGACCCCATGGGCCCAATAGGCTTAAGGCTGGTTATCATGCTGTTCCTCTGCACTCCTGATTCTGACTCCAGCTAGACTACAGAAAGAAATAAGCAAACACTGTTTACAATAGCATAGTCGGTGTTCACGTGTCCGCCCTGGGGTTCCCCTTAATACCCAACCTTAAGGGACACTGAGTAACTGGAAAGATACGGAAAGGAAGCTCATGACTGGGATCTCCATTGGGAGATATCAGGGTACAGAGCCGCAATATGGCTTCACTTTATCCTGCATGGTGTCATAGGATGTATATATATATATATATATATATATATATATATATATATATATATATATATATATCTTTATTTATACCAGAGCTGCTTGTATACAGATCACTCTACATTTTGTTCCATTGTTTAATAAACAGCTGTGAAACCTAGGCCCCTCCTATATTGCAAAATGATCTTGATATACAATGGGGTCTTATGTACTTAGTGATAAAAATGGGTGTGGCTTCTGGCAATGAGGGGTCTGCGTACAGCACTACTAACTATAACCCCTATAATAGCCCTGGGTGGGAGCTGCCATGCTGTGTCCCACTCCTAGTCCCTTGTTCTCACCTCCCTTGGCTTTGTAGTTCTTTACCAATTTCAGATCCAATTTCTATGGAGTCTATGAAGGGTATGGTGGTCACGCAGGTCTTGGCCATGGCCACCAAGCATAACCCTAAGGGGCAAGAGCGGCACAAGGACAGAGGAGCATGAGTGTATTGTGCAATAATATTAAAGGGGAACATGACCCAGATAATAAAAGAAAATATAATTCTAAGCAACTTCCCAAAATCCATTACTCCTCATTCTTACTGGGACTATAGTTATATGTAACCGTCATTGTGTCTGTCACTTTCTCCATTGGAGTTCTAATCCTGCTGTGCTGTTTTATTAGTCACAACCTATAGTGCAGAAACAAACAAGAGACCTACAGACACTGTAAGAGTGAGAAATGAATGGATATTGGGAAGTTGCTTAAAATCAAATTTTATTTCATTACACATAAAACTATTTTATGGTGGAGTTTCACTAAATATGATGATTTTATTCAAAACATTTTTTCAGACTTCATAAACACATTCAGATCTAATGGGAAGTCAATTTTTTCAGCATTCCAAAGCATTCCAAAGATTCCTTCCACCTTTTCAGCTGTGCGGCAGGTCACCTCTCTCATATCCAGTGCAGCCTATAGTAACTTATAATATTACTGGATATATATTAATCCTCATCTTCCACTGGTATTTGTGTTATACCCCTCCCAGCCTGGCACAGCAAATACACCACAGCTACTATAGGCACCATCTCTCACTACTATACCTGCTCCCACAGCCATACTCCCTTCCCAGAGACTTTTATCCCACTGTTACTATAGGCACCACCTCTCTCTACTCTACCAGCTATCCCACAGTCACAGTCCCTTCCCAGAGACTTTTCTCCCACTGTTACTATAGGCACCACCTCTCTCTACTCTACTAGCTATCCCACAGTCACAGTCCCTTCCCAGAGAATATTATTCCCATTGCTACTATAGGCACATCACTTCCTACTATACCTGCTATCCCAAAGCCACAGTCCCTTCCCAGAGAATATTATCCCCATTTCTTTTATAAGCACCATCTCTTCCTACTATACCTTCTATCCCACAGCCACAGTCACTTCCCAGAGACTATTATCGCACTGTTACTATAGGCACCATCTCTCCCTACGATACCTGCTATACCACAACCACAGTCCCTTCCCATAGGCTGCTGCTATAGGCAACAAGCCCCCAACTGTTATACTCAGCTGATATCTAAATAGATGTGCTATACAGGTTAAAGAACCAATAACAATAATAATGTTACCAAGTGTTAACAGTACTCAGTACACAGTATAGAATGTTCAAACCAACTTAAAAATGTAGCACCTGCTACTGTACTTTATAAATGAAGTCCTGCAGGAACAGTGGTGATTTGTATATTACTTGTTGCCTCACACGCCTGTCCAGCCCTTGTACATACTAATGAGGCCTGGCACTGTGCTACTTTGTGTGTTGGTAATGTGGCGCAGCTCCTTATTTATTGACTCGCTACATGTGAAAGAGTGCGAGTATTTTCAGCACCTGGACAGCTCCTGTAGCCATAACACAGGCTGCTCTTTATCACGGTTTATGATACAGGTACCACATCTCTCCAGAGCCAATTCATGGGGGAATTTCCAAACATATTGTCTGCTCTAAGCACAATTCGTTGTTTTAAACAAATGCAGATTGATCTCATTGCTGACAGGACAAACAAAAGGTACTATTCATAAAGGGACATTCACAGTCATTTATTTACTAAGCTTGGAAACGTCTACGCGCATCTTGTCCACTGGATGTAGGAAATTACTGAAGGGCCATACATTAGCCTCCTAAGTCCTCTGAAGCACGGACTCAATTAGGTAGATGCAGCGCTGATGAATCGTGCCTACGTGATGTAAGGGCTCAACCGAGACAAGTAGGGAGTGAACTGATTTGAGGGAGCACTCTGTAAACAGGGCTCAAACTTCTGAATTAAGGGAGCGCACTGTGATCTCAGGTAAAACCCAGTAGATACTTACTTGAGATTGTGATTTAAGTAGTAGCTCTACCTGAAAGTGCAGCTCTTAAGCATTTAAGTGTAAAGGAAATACTTCTGTCTCCAAGGCAGGACAATCTAAAAGAAACTAACAAGAGAGGTGGAAACACTGGAAGAGGAGGAGAAGGAAAAGTCTTTAGTTTGTCCTGCCTCCATTGAGAAGCAACTTAACTCCAGCTGATCAATTTAGCATCCACTGCGCAACAATGTTTACTTGATAGCTGGTCTGCAAGGTTGAATACAATGTATCACAATCAAAAAACAACTGAAGTGAGAGTCAAGTGTCCTGATAGCCAGAACACTTGCCCTACAACTCCCAGCAACCCAGTTCAGACCGCCATCAACAGTGCTGGTGAAAGCTTAACACTAGTTCCCCATAGCTTAAAACATAACTTTTAATAACTTATTAGTTAAAAACCACAACACACCCATAGTGTGCACACTTCCCACGACCAAACAAGACCCACTGCGTTAACTACGTCAGTGCTGGACTGTGTCCTTAAAAACATTGAATAAAATTGCCCAGGTGGACGAGTGGATGGTCTCGTGCCAACTTGCAGCGTGACCAAATTCACCAAAGTGATCCTATTAGGAAAGTATACCCCAATCAGGACTGTAACCCCCTCCCTTCCATTTTTCCAGAAGTGTGGCACACTAAGGGTGTGTGTGGTTTTTAACTAATAAGTTATTAAAAGTTATGTTTTAAGCTATGGGGAACTAATGTTAAGCTTTCACCAGCACTGTTGATGGCGGTCTGAACTGGGTTGCTGGGAGTTTTAGGGCAAGTGTTCTGGCTATCAGGACACTTGACTCTCACTTCAGTTGTTTTTTGATTGTTAACCCCAGTTGACCCTGCACTGACAGGTAAAGCCATCCAGAGAAAGGGAGCTTCTATCGACACAAGTCAGTCCCATTAAGTCAGTCCCATTGCATGCTGGGTATTGTAGTCTTACCTTAAACATGGCAGCCAGCAAACTGTTGAACAAAAACAACATTACCCAACATGCACGGGGAGAGGCAGGCAGAGCACGTTAGGGCCAACTGAACAAACTGTAGTTATCAGGAGGTTGTAGAAGGAATTTAGAACTCATGGTTCTCAAGGGCTATTCTGTTTTTAGGGTTGTAGAATGTTTATACAGAACAAGGAATCCATTTGTTGTCTCACGTCCTAGTGCAAGGCCAAGAACGTTACATATAGTGTCAGAAACATCCCCATTCTGCCCTCTCTGCTGGCACAGCAGATGCACCTTATTGGCCTATTGCACTAATGTTACAAGTAGTTTTACTTTACATGGACAGATGGACTTTATAAATGCAGTCGTGCAGTTTAGCATTCCTGCCACAGGATCTGCCCCACGGAACCTGCTCTATTACAAATTGTTCCCCCACATCCTCACAAGCTTTCAGGATGTACAAGCTATTATTTACTCTGTATTGTAATACTCTGTATTAACGTATACCTCAAATAAAGCCGTCTGGTTAATATCAGAGTCAATCTGAATGGTTCAAATCAGGCACAAGGGGAACTTCGGGGCCAGGCTCAATTTGAGTATTTATTCAAATCCAAGAAGGACTTGTGGGCCAGAATCCATTATGAGTGAGAATAAACCCGACATTGATAATATTTTTTATATGGAAAACACAAACCAGTCAAAGCCCCAAAAAGGAAGCCAAATCTGTACCTTGGCTCGTTTATACAGATATGGCAGCAAAGTAACTGCACTGACTCAATAGGCCACACATACAAAGCAATGTTCTGTGTACATAATAAGCTGTGTATGTACTGCACATCTAGGGGCAAATTAATGCCATATAAACTTCCCTCATCAACAGGGTACACTTTCCTTTAAGAGCAGGGAACAGAGGTGACATCTTACCTGGGAGAGTGACAGTTACTTCAGTCCGTTGGTTGGCCCTGAGGTGAGAGGTATGTGTACTTTCCTTCTGAAAGATTTTTTGTCAAACAACCCTTATTTTAGTGACAAAAAGAGGGGAAATAGTTGGGTGATGCCCCCCCAGATTAGCAAATGATGAGCTTGTCATTGATTTTAGTGGATTTGGAATTTTTCCCCTAAAATGGGAATGGGAGATGCCTTTAATCTTAGCACTGGATGGGAGACACAGACTTAGGATTTGTCAGTTATGCAGGACTGCCAGCAAATATCCACATTTTCTACTGAAGGAAGCATTTAGGAACCCCTGTACCACACTATAATGTGCTTAATTTGTGTTCCATGTAATGACAGGCTCCTTAAAGAACCTGCCCCCAGTTATATGCCCTGCGCTTATGTACCAGCATTGTAGCTAAATACATGCTCCTTATATCCAAGTCTGGAACTAGGGGTGGGCAACAGGGGCTTGTACCATGGGGGACAAGCCACAGCAAATATTCACATTTTCTACTGAAGGAAGCATTTGGGAACTCCTGCTACAAGCAGGGGCTTGTACCATGGGGGACAATTGAGGGGGTGATAACAAATGAGTGGGGGACATACAGCAAGTCCCCATATAAGAGAGGTGACTTCATGGCTAGGGATTTCACAGTTTTTTTTGGCAGTTGGTTGGTTCTGTGTAAATTGTATATACTCTCCCTGATTTTAGTGAATCTGGAGATTTTTCCCCTAAAATGGGATTGGGAGATGCCTTTAATCTTAGCACTGGTTGGGAGACAAGGACTAAGGATTTTGTCAGTTATGCAGGGCTGCCAGCAAATATTCACATTTTCTACTGAAGGAAGCATTTGGGAACCCCTGTACCACACCATAAGATGATTAATTTGTGTTCCATGTAATGACAGGCTCCTTAGTGTTTTCCCATCTGCCCTGCTCTTATGTACCAGCATTGTAGCTAAATACATGTTCCTTATATCCAAGTCTGGAACTAGGGGTGGGCAGCAGGGGCTTGTACCATGGGGGACAATTGAGGGGGTGATAGCAAATGAGTGGAGGACATACAGCAAGGTCCCATAGTGAAAAAAGCAGGGAAAAGATTGAGTGAAGCCCCCATGACTAGCAGATGATGGTACTCTCCCTGATTTTAGTGAATTTGGAGATTTTTTTCCCTAAAATGGGCTTGGGAGATGCCTTTAATCTTAGCACTGGATGGGAGACACAGATTTAGGATTTGTCAGTTATGCAGGGCTGCCAGCAAATATCCATATTTTGCACTGAAGGAAGCATTTGGGAACCCCTGTACCACACCATATGATGCTTAATTAGTGTTCCCGGTACCGACAGGCTCCTTAGAGTTTTTCAATCTGCCCTGCTCTTATGTACCAGCATTGTAGCTAAATACATGTTCCTTATATCCAAGTCTGGAACTAGGGGTGGGCAACAGGGGCTTGTACCATGGGGGACAATTGAGGGGGTGATAGCAAATAAGTGGAGGACATACAGCAAGGTCCCATATAAGAGAGGTGACTTCATGCTTAGGGATTTTACAGTTGGTTTTGACAGTTGGTTGGTTCTGTGTTAACTGTATATTCCCTCTGAGAGATTACTTACCAAACAACCCATACTTTCGTGAAAAAAAAGCAGGGAAAAGGTTGTGTGATGACCCATGACTAGCAGATGATGCTCCTCTCCCTGATTTTAGTGAATTTTGAGATTTTTCCCCTAAAATGGGCTTGGGAGATGCCTTTAATCTTAGCACTGGATGGGAGACACAGACTAAGGATTTGTCAGTTATGCGGGGCTGCCAGCAAATATTCACATTTTCTACTGAAGGATGCATTTGGGAACCTCTGTATCACACCATAAGATGTTTAATTTGTGTTCCATGTAATGACAGCCTCCTGCTACAAGCAGGGGTTTGTACCATGGGGGACAATTGAGGGGATGATAACAAATGAGTGGGGGACATACAGCAAGTCCCCATATAAGAAAGATGACTTCATGCCAAGGGATTTCACAGTTGGTTTTGTCAGTCCACATTTTCTAATGAAGGAAGCATTTGGGAACTCCTGTACCACACCATAAGATGATTAATTTGTGTAACATGTAATGACAGGCTCCTTAGAGAATTGCCCCTCTGCCCCACGGGTATTGGCCCTGCTCTTATGTACCAACATTGTAGCTAAAAACATGCTCCCTTTATCCAAGTCTGGAACCATGGGTGGGCAGCAGGGGTTCATGGCATGGGGGGCAATTGGAAGGGAGGTGATGGCAAATGAGTTGAGGACATACAGCAAGGTCCCATATTCATGTACAGAGGGCCAGAATTTTTCTGGCCTACATGTTGGAGGGCCAATAATGGAAGCCAGTTTTTAAACCACACCCATGTTACCACAAGACCATGTCCACATTAATGGTGACATCCCACCAAAAAACCAAATGGTTGATGCTTATAGCAGGGATATCACTAGTCACTCATACTGTATGTGTCATTTTAAGACATAACCTTAAATCCATATGCCTCACCCCCTCCCCCTGTGGATAACACAGCACCCACCCCCAGCACAAAAAACACCTTAGGGGCCCATAACAATAATTTCCAAATGCAACAAACCCCCACAACAAAGACCAGGCTTATGTTCCACAGGCAGAGTATGGCACACACAGGCAGAGTATGGCAGACACAGGCAGAGTATAGCACACCCAAGGAGAATAGGTATGGCACACTGGGGAGCATGGGCCAGTCAGAGTATCGAACCCATTAACCCATTAGTCCTCATTAACGGCTTTATAAGTCTTTTATAATGCAGTTCATCAACAGTGAACAGTGTGTATAGTCCAAGCGTGAATGTGAATGCCAAAAGTCACGTTTATAGCCATTGTGATTATCATCCATAATGGTAAAATAGAACACC
The DNA here is from genome assembly GCF_017654675.1 of Xenopus laevis. Lineage (NCBI taxonomy): Eukaryota > Metazoa > Chordata > Amphibia > Anura > Pipidae > Xenopus > Xenopus laevis. Next base: position 125,115,414 of record NC_054372.1, read on the forward strand.
ATACCAAAGATAAAAGCCAACATTGTACATAATATATACATATTTTAGTAACAACCAGGAACTGCGCCAATCAAGAGCCTACCTAAAGAACACCCTGATGCTATTTTGTATATTTATGCTGCCCTTTATATATTTTGCTTTACTTGTTATTCTTACCATTAGCTGGTTTCTGTGTGCAGGTATTCTAGCAATGAGCTATTCTAGATTGGGCAGTCTTCAATATCTGCGGAGGAAAAACAAAAGAGGTTTAATATTATAAAAAGGGGATAAGACTCCAATAGTCATTCATTTTTATTGGGGACATTGTATTCATTTTTTTTATCCAGTCGTGTCTGCGGGGAAAAATACAGTTCCATTAAATAAAGGGCTTTATTAAAGGGGGGAAATGAAGTCACCGATATGAAACTAGTGCTGCCACCTTTGCCATTTACAAACTTACCCTAGTTATCTTTTGTTCTACTGGTGTGTTCAATAAACAGAGCACACTGTGTTTTTGCTGTAACTGACCCGAAGAAGGGAGGTCGCGACATGAAGAAGTGCAGGGAGCGGGTCCAGTCCGACTATGCCTATTAAGGTACGTTAAGGTAAGTTATATGTAATCTCTTAACAGATCTTTTAATCTCAATCTTATTTACCCTTATTTTCTATATATTTGAGTATTATGTAGATATGCACACACCCCTATATATGAGGAATGATGAAGTACATTGAAGTGTATTATTAATATTATTTGCATTTATTGTTATTGTGGTATTATCCTGATAGTCTTCAGTGTAATCTTCGGTGTACAGCATTTACAAGTTGGTTCAAGGACATTGGACCAGGATTTAAGAACCTAGTTATCCTTGTCCTCAGTTTTAGAATGCTGGTCATTGTGCTCTGTACGTTCTTGCCATACAGTTTTCTGCAGTATGAATTTTAATTAAAAATAAACCTTCTGATTATACTCCCTTGTCTCCGGGGGCTCTTCACAATTATATTTAATTGTGTACGGCTCAAGAGAGGAATGGTGGAGACACTCACCGATGACGGGTACGTTCTAAAGGGACACTAAGATTCAGGTCCGGACTGGGATATAAAAACAGTCCTTAGCATTTCAAATAAGAGAGACCTTAATGTCCCCATTAGCTCAATGAATGGTGACTGCCTATAACATCTCAGCCTCTTTTGCCAGAAACCACAGCTTGTCCGTCTGGGCCTGCCTAAAACCCCCAAAATTAAGTGTCCTCTATATAGACAACCCAAGGCAGGTGATTGGGAGTCTCAGAAGCTATATTAAATAACACAGAAATATCACATATAATAATATAAGAAGTGCAGTTATATAAACTGTTATGTGTGAAGGCATAGGGCATACAGAACAAGAGATGACCAAGCTCAATTATCCTTATATTTTCTCTAAAGCAAGCAGGCCATGAAGTAAATGCTGACAACACAGAACATTTTTCGGTGGACTAGTTTACACCACTAGAATTCTATAGTGATTGTGATTCTTGTGTTACCGATTTAGTTGATATATACATATATAATACACAAAAGCCATGAATATCCTGTCAACTATATTCTTATAAATGGCTCTTCGTGATGTCATCAGTTATAAACGGAGCTTAGTGATGTTATTTTTGTCACATGACTCATTAAAGCTTGTGTATTATAATAAATAAAGTACCCCTTGTTGAAAAATATAAGGATATTAGAAGTAACCTCGGAGTTCCATAACCTCTATAAAAGGTCATGGAGCTCCTTGGTGACTTATAAAATCCTTATATTTTACAATAGTGGTACTTTATTTACTATATATAATCTACAGTTTGGTTAATTCCCCCATGGGACAAAACTGTAAATCATATAATTATGAATGGGGTGTTCCTACATCAGTACGCTCTGTTGACATGCTCCTATCAATGGTTCAGGTACTCCATTACTTGGTGCCCCTATCACTTGGGAGCTAGATGATGAGAATCATATATTTCAAACTGGATTCGATTAAGTTAATCATACGTATAATGAGTGGCAATTTGAGCAAAATTGTATGATAAAACCTATACCATTCACTCTAGCAGGTATCACGTATTAACATTTTTTTGTGTTTCAGTTTACATTATCAGAATAAGCTCTTCTTAGGTCAGAATCTCATCTCCTAAAAACAACTAACACTTACTTGGGTTCCACTTTCTGTAGTACCTCTGCTAGGCTCCACTCACTAACCCATTCACCCATCCCATTCATCGGCACATTCACTCAGCCCCCTCTCCGAAGCAATCACATACCCTCTCAACCCCCTCACTGACATATTCACCCACCCAGCCCCCTCACCGACACATTCGCCCACCCAGTCCCTTTACCAACACATTCACCCACCCTCCCAGCCCCTTTCTGACATATTTGCCCACCCTCCCCACCCCTATGCAACACATTCGCCCTTCCTCCCAGCCCCTCACCAACACATTCGCTCATCCTCCCATCCCCTTCACCGACACATTCCCCAATCCTCCCATCTCTCTCACTGACACATTCGCCCACTCTCCCAGACCCCTCATCAACACTTTCGCCCACCCTCCGAGCCCCCTCACCAACACATTCGCCCACCTTCCCAGCCCCCTTAACGACTCATTCGCCCACCCTTCCACACCCTTCACTGACACATTCGCCCACCCTCCCACACCCTTCACCGACACATTCACCCACCCACACAACTCCCTCACTAAAGGTGGCCATACATGGGCCGATAAAAGCTGCCGACAGACCAAGTCGGCAGCTTATTGGCCTGTGAATGGGGCCCCCCGACGGGCTTCGAGATCTCGATCGGATGGGACAAAAAATCCCGTCGGATCGCGGCCGCATCTGTTTGTTGATGCGGCCCCGCATCCCTTTCATCGACACATACACCCACTCTCCTTTCCCCCTTACTGAACCTTTCACCCACCCTTCTATCCTCTGCACTAACACATTCACCCACCCAGCTCTCTCACTGACACTTTCACCCACTCTCTAAGCCCACCTCACCGACACATTCAACTACCATCCCAGACTCTTCACTGACACATTCACCCACCCTCCCACTAGCCTCACTGACACATTCACCCATCTAGTGGATGAATGTGTCGTGAGGGGGATGGGAGGGTGGGCAAATATGTTGTTAAGGTTGATGGGAGGGTGATTGAATGTGTCAGTTAGTGGGATCAGAGGGTGGGCAAATGTGTCAGTGGGGGGCTACTAGGGTGGATGAATGTGTTGGTGAGGGGGTGGAGGGTGGATGACAGTGTTGGTGAGGGGGATGGGAGGGTAGACGACTGCGTCCATGAGGGGGGATGGGCGACTGGGTCAGCTAGCGGGAAGGGAGGGTGGGTGGCTGTGTCAGCGGGGGTAATGGAAGGGTGGTCAAAACTGTCAACGAGTGGGATGGGAGGTGGACAAATGTATCAGCGAGGGGGATGGGAGGGTGAATGTGTCGGTGAGTGGGATTGGAGGGTGGGAAAGTGTGTTGGCGACGTGGATTGGAGGGTGGGCAAATGTATGCGAGTGTGTCTGCAAGGGGGATTTGAGGGTAAGAGAGTGTGTTGGTGAGGGGGATTGCAGGGTGGGCATATGTCAGCTGGTGGGATGGAAGGGTGAAAATATCAGTTTGTGGGATGGGAGAGTGGGCAAATGTGTCGTGAGGATGGGCAAATATGTTTGCGAGGGTAATGGGAGGGTGGGAGAGTGTATCAATGAGGGGGGTGGGAGGGTGTGTTGGCTAGGAGGATGGTTGGATGGTCGAGTGTATCAGGGAGGTAAATGGGAGGGTGGGCGAGTGTGTCGTTGAGGGGCGTGGGAGGGTGGGTGAGTGTATCGGCTAGGGGGATGGTTGGATGGTCGAGTGTATTGGGGAGGTAAATGGGAGGATGGGTGAGTGTGCCGGCTAGGGGGATGGTCGAGTGTATTGGGGAGGTAAATGGGAGGGTGGGTGAGTGTGTCAGCGAGGGGGATTGGAGGGTGGGTGAATGTGTCGGTGAGTGGGATTGGAGGGTGGGAAAGTGTGTTGGCGAGGTGGATTGGACGATGGACGAATGTGTGGGCGAGGTGGATGTACGGGTATGCGAGTGTGTTGGTTAGAAGGATGGGCATATGTCAGCGGGTGGGATGGGAGGGTGAAAATGGCAGCGAGAGGAATGTTAAAGTGGGCGCGTCCATCGACAAGGGGGAGGGAGGGTGGTCAAATATGTTTGTGAGGGGGATGGGAGGGTGGGGGAGGATGGTTGGATGGTCGAGTGTATTGGAGAGGTAAATGGGAGGGTGGGCGAGTGTGTTGGCGAGGGGGATTGGAGGGTGGGTCAATGTGTTGTCGAGGGGGATGTGAGGGTATGCGCGTGTGTTGGTAAAGGGGGATGGGAGGGTGGGCATATATCAATGGGTGGGATGGAAGGGTGAAAATGTCAGTGAGTGGAATCGGAAAGTGGGTGCGTGCGTCAGCAAGGGGGACAGGAGGGGGGACAAATGTGTCGTGAGGATGGGAGGGTAGGAAAATATGTTTGCGACAGGGATGGGAGGGTGGGCAAGTATGTCGGCAAGGGGGATGGGAGTGTGGGTGAGTGTGTCGGTTAGGGGGGTGGTTGGATGGGCGAGTGTATCGGGAAGTTAAATTGGAGGGTGGGCGAGTGTATCAGCGAGGGGGATTGGAGGGTGGGTGAATGTGTCGGTGAGGGGGATGGGAGGGTGGGCAAGTGTGTTGGCGAGGTGGATTGGACGATGGACGAATGTGTGGGCGAGGTGGATGTGCGGGTATGCGAGTGTGTTGGTTAGGAGGATGGGCATATGTCAGCGGGTGAGATGGGAGGGTGAAAATGGCAGCGAGTGGAATGTTAAAGTGGGCACGTCCGTCGGCAAGGGGGATGGGAGGGTGGTTAAATATGTGTATGAGGGAGATGGGAGGGTGGGGGAGGATGGTCGGATGGTCGAGTGTATTGGGGAGGTAAATGGGAGGGTGGGAGAGTGTGTTAGTGAGGGGGATTGGAGGGTGGGCAATGTGTCAGCAAGGAGGATGGGAGGGTGGGAAATATGTCTGCGAAGGGGATAGGAGGGTGGGTGAATGTGTCGGTGAGGGGGATGAGAAGGTGGGCAAATGTGTTGGTGAGGTGGATTGGAGGGTGGGCAAATGTGTCGACAGTGAGTGGGATGGGATGGTGGGCAAGTGTGTTGGCGAGTTGGATTGGAGGTTGGAGGGTGGGCCAATGTGTTGTCGAGGGGGATGTGAGGGTATGCGCATGTGTTGGTAAAGGGGGATGGGAGGGTGGGCATATATCAATGGGTGGGATGGAAGGGTGAAAATGTCAGTGAGTGGAATCGGAGAGTGGGTGCGTGCGTCAGCAAGGGAGGATGGGAGTGTGGGTGAGTGTCGGCAAGGGGGATGGTTGGATGGGCGAGTGTATCGGGAAGGTAAATGGGAGGGTGGGCGAGTGTATCAGCGAGGGGGATTGGAGGGTGGGTGAATGTGTCGGTGAGGGGGATGGGAGGGTGGGCAAGTATGTTGGCAAGGTGGATTGGAGGGTGGGAAAAAGTGTCAGCGAGGAGAATGGGAGGGTGGGCAAATATGTCTGTGAGGGGGATAGGAGGGTGGGTGAATGTGTAAGTGAGGGGGATGAGAAGGTGGGCAAATGTGTTGGTGAGGTGGATTGGAGGGTGGGAAAATGTGTTAACGAGGAGGGTGGGACGGTGGGCAAATATGTCTGCGAGGGGGATTGAAGGGTGGGCGAATGTGTCTGTGAGGGGGATGGGTGAATGAACGTATTGGGAAGGGGGATAGGTGGGTGGGCAAATGTGTCGACGAAGGGGGTGGTAGGGTGCATGATTGTTTTAGAGAGGAAGATGAGAGGATGCGTGATTGTTTTGGAGATGGGGATGGGTTAGAGACTGGAGCCTGGCATAGGAGTTACAGGAAGTAGAACCCAAGTAAGTGTTAGGTGTTTGATGAGATAACTATTTGGATCTAAGAAGAGCTCATTCTGATAATATAAATTGAAGCAAAATGAAGGGTAATTCTTGATATCTGATACAGTAATTGGTAAAGGTGTTATCGTTCAATTTTCCTCAAGTTGGCACTCATTATACCCATGATGAACTTAATCTAAAGAAATATTTGATCCAAATCATTTTGCACCTCCAGAGTGATAGGGGCAAGAAATAATGGAGTACCTTAAACATTGGTAGGAACATATGAACATACCCAAAGGTCTGCATTTAAAGTTTATTCTGTAGTTATATGCATTTACAATAGGCTATTCTCAGTCCACAAATCAGTAGTAAAAAAAAAGTCTTTAGGAGACCATTGGTTTGCTCCACAATACCCTAACATGTGGGACTATACACAGAGACAAATCACTATTTTACCCACAGTGCTGTTAGCAAAGGATTTATATTATTGGTTCGTTAAATGACTGCCATTGTCTGAGTATAGAATGCCATCTCTTGGGAAGATGTCACCCTTCCCACTCAACAACACATGCACCCAACCACCCAGCTGTTTCACATTCACCCACAAATCCAGCCCCATCATGACACATCCACCTGCCCTCCCAGGGCCCTCATGACACATTCACGCACCCGCCAAGCCCCCTAACCAACACATTAACCAACCCATCCAGCCCCCTCAAATATAAATTCACCCACCCTTCAAGCCTCCTCACCAAACATTCACCCAACCACCCAGACCACTTACTGACATTTTCGCCCACCCATCCCACTCCCCGACACATTCAGCCCCTCCCTGACATATTCATCCACCCATCCAGTCCCCTCACCGAAACATTCACCCACCCATCCAGCCCCTTTCACTGACACATTTACCAACACATCCAACACCCCCATTGACACTTTCACAAACCAATCTAGTCCCCCTCACCAACACATTTACCAACACATCCACCACCTTCATTGACACTTTCACCTACCCATCCAGTCCACTCACCCTTATGTGTCGGTGAAGGGACTGGGTGGGTGGGTGAATGTGTCGGTGAAGGGTCTGGGTGGGTGGGTGAATGTGTCGCTGAAGGGGCTGGGTGGGTCAATGTGTCGGTGATGGGCCTGGGTAGCTGAATGTGACGGCGAGGGGACTAGGGGGTTGGGTTAATGTATCGGTGAGAGGGATGGGAGGGTAGGTGAATGTGTCTGTGAGTGGGGTGGGTGAATGTGTCTGTGAGTGGGGTGGGTGAATGTGTAGGTGAGTGGGAGGGGACAAGGATATGGGAGGTTGATTGAATGTGTTGGCGAGTGAGATGGGAGGGTGAGTGGGATGGGAGGTTGTGTGAATGTGTCGGTGAAGGCACTGAGTGGGTGAATGTGTCGGTGAGGGGGTGGGTGAATGTGAAAGTGAGAGCGCTGGGTGGGTGAATGTTCAGGGAGAGGGATGGGTGGGTGAATGTCTTGCTGAGGGGGCTGGGTGGGTGAATGTGTCGGAGAGGGGACTGGGTGGGTGAATGTATCAGGGAAGTGGCTGGGTGGGTGAATGTATCGGGGAGGTGGCTGGGTGGGTGAATGTATCAGGGAGGTGGCTGGGTGGGTGAATGTATCGGGGAGGTGGCTGGGTGGGTGAATGTATCGGGGAGGTGGCTGGGTGGGTGAATGTATCAGGGAGGTGGCTGGGTGAATGTATTAGGGAGGTGGCTGGGTAGTGTCGATGAGTGGGATGGCAGGGTGAGCTAATGTGTCGATGAGTGGGAGGGTGGGTTAATGTGTCAGTGAGTAGGCTGGGATGATGGGTGAATGTATAAGTGAGTAGTATGGGAGGGTGGGTGAATGTGTCGGTGAGTGGGATGGGGGGTGCACGAATGTGTCGGTGAGTGGAATGGGTGTCAATGAGGGTACTGGATGTTTGGTAAATGTGTCATGAAAGGACTTTGTGTGTGAATGTATCGGTGAGTGGGATGGAAGGGTGGGTGAATGTGTCGGTGAGTGGGATGGGGGGTGCGTGAATGTGTCGGTGAGTGGAATGGTGTCAATGAGGGTACTGGATGTTTGGTAAATGTGTCAGTAAGGGGGGGATGTATGGGTGGGTGAATGTTTTGGTGAGGGGGCTGGATGGGTTGGTGAATGTGTCAGTGAGGGGCTGAATGTGTCAGTGAGGGGGATGGGTGGGTAAAAGTGTCAGTGAGTGGTCTGGGTGGTTGGGTGAATGTTTTGGTGAAGGAGCTGGGTGAGTAAATGTGTCAGTGAGGAGGCTGGAAGGGTGTGTAAATGTATATTCAAGGGGGCTGGATGGGTGGGTGAATGTGTTGTTGAGGAGGCTTAGAGGGTGAGTGAATGTGTCATGACGGGCTGGGAGGGCAGGTGGATGTGTCGTGATTGGGCTGGATTTGTAGCTTAATGTGAAAGGGGTGATTGGATGCATGTGTTGTTGAGGGGAAGGGTTACATTTTCCCATTTTTTCTTTACTCAATCATTTCAGACAATGTCATTTTAAGAGCCAGTTATTGATTTAGAATCACAATATATCTCTGTGTATCTTCCTACTTGTAATGGTATTGTGGAGTGAACCAACGGTCTCCTAAAAACATTTTGTTGACTTCAGGTTTGTGGACCGACAACCTATTGCAAATATTTACAGCAGAAACTTTGAATGAAACATACCATTGGGTATGTTCATATGCTCCTACCAATGGTTTGGGTACTTCATTGATTGGTACCCCTATCATTTGGGAGGAGCTAAATAATGGGGATCATATATTTCTAACTGGATTCACTTAAGTTAATCAAATGTATAATGAGTTTCAACTTGAGAAAAATAGGATGATAAAACATATACCCTGTAGCAGGTATAAAGTACAACCTTTCTGTTTTGCTTCAGTTTACATTATCAGAATAAACTCTTCTTAGGTCTAAATACACATTTCATGAAACCACATAAGACTTCCATGGGGTGTACTTCCTTTAATCCCTCTGCCAGGCCCCATTCCCGTCACATACACCCAGCCTCCTCACCGACACATTCACTCACCCACCCATCCCATTCACCGACACATTCCTGCTCCCACCAAGCCCCCTCACCGACACATTCCCCTACCCATTAAACCTCTTCCCTTACACATTCACTTACCCAACCCCCTCTCTGACACATTCACCCACCCTTCAATCCCACTCACTGACACATTCATCTGTTCGGCACACTCACCGAAATATTCACCCATCTTCCCAGCACCCTTATCGACACAATCATCCACCCAGCATCCTCACCAATATATTGACCCAACCTCCACCCCCCTCAGAGATATATTAATCCAGTCTCCCACACCCTCACTTGCACATTCACCCTCCCTCCCATCCCTTGCATCAACACACATTCACCCACCCTCCCTGCCCCTCACCGACACATTCACCCAGGCCCCCTCACCGACATATTCACCCACCTCTCCAGCTTCAGCACCAAAACTGTTCCCCCCTCTCATCACCCTAACCGATACATTCAAAAACCACCTCCCTCACCGACCATTCACCACACCTCCAATCCCTCACAGACATATAAATCAACATTCCCAAACCTCTCCTTAATAATTTCACCCTACCTCCAAGCTCCAGCACTGACAAATTCACCCATACAGCTCCCTCACTAACACATTCACGCATCCTCCCAGCCCCCTCACCGTCATACTCCCACCATTACAGCACCATAGCCAACACATTCATCCAGCCCCCTCATTGGCATACTCATCCACTCTCACATCCCCCTCACCAATACATTCAGGAACCCTCCCACCCCATGATACATTTACCCACCCTTCCAGCACCCACACAGGGACATTCACCCACCCTTCAATCCACCTCACCCACACATTCACCCTCCCACCCCTCACAGACACATTCACCCATCAGCTATTCACCAACACATTCACTCACCCCCCCATACCCCACAAAGACATATTAATCCACACTCCCAACCCCCTCACCAATACATTCACCCTAACCTCCACCCCCCTAACCCACACATTCACCAACCATTCCAGCCCCTCACCAACACATTTACACACCCTCCCATCCCCCTCACTCATACATTCACCCACTCTTCCTTCCCCCTCACTGTTACATTCAAACAACCTGACACCCCCCTCATTGACACATTCACCCACTATTGCTTACCCTCACTCGCAAATTCACCCATGCTCCCATCCCCCTCGCCAACATATTCACACACTCCTTCGGGGGTGAATGTGTTGTTGAGGGGGATGGGAGCATGGGTGAATGTGTTGGTGGATGAGAAGGTGTGTAAATGTGTCAATGAGGGGGCTAGAGGGGTGAGTGAATGTATCTATGAGGGGTAAGGGAGTGTGGGTGAATATGTTGGTGAGGGGGATGGAAGGGTGGGCGAATAAATTGGAGAGTGGGATGGGAGAGTGTGCGAATGAGTCGGTGAGGTGGATGGGAGGGTGGGTAAAAGTGTTGGTGAGGGGTATGGGAGGTTGGGCGAATACGTTGTGAGGGGGATGGAAGGGTGGGCAGATGCGTCAGTGAAGGGCCTCGAAGGGTGGGTGAATGCATCGGTGAGGGGCCTGGGAGGGTGGGTGAATGCATAGATAAGGGGGCTGGGCGAATACGTCGGTGAGGGGCTGGGTGGACGAATGTGTCGGTGAGAGGGCTGGGTGGGTGGGTGAATGCATCGGTGAGGGGGCTAGGTGGGCGAATGTGTTGGTGAAGGGCTGGATGGGTGTGCGAATGGGGTGGTGATGGGAATTGGACGGGACGTGATTGTTTTGGAGAGGGGGATGGGTGGGTGGGCAAATGCGTCGATGAGGGGGCAGGGTGAATGTGTCAGTGTGTGGGGTCTGGCAGAGGAATTACAGAAAGAAGAACCTTAATAATGTGTTAGGTGTTTTCATGAGATGACTATTTGGACCTAAGAAGAGTTTATTCTGTAAATGTAAACTGAAGGGAAAAAAGGGGAATACTTGATAACTTGTAGAGTAAGGGGTTTAGGTTTTATCATCCAATTTTGCTCATTATACTTATGATTAACTTAATCAAATCCACTTCAAAATATATGATCCCCATCATTTTGCGTCTGCAAAGTGAAAGGGGCACCAAGTAAAGGAGTACCAAAACTTTTGGTAGGAACCTGTGAACACACCCAACAGTCTGTTTCCTTTAAAGTTTCTGCTGTAGTTATATACTTCTGAAATAGGCTGTTGCCAGTGAACAAAGCTGTAATCAACAAAAAGTCTTTAGGAGACTCTTGGTTCTCTCCATAATTCCATTTGATGTGGGACTGTACACAGAGACATATCGACATTTTCCATCAGTGCTGTTCGCAATGGATTCAGGTGACTGGAACTTAAATGACTTATTTTATTTTCATTGTCTGAAATTATTGAGTGAGAAATGCCATGTCTTGGGAAAATATCTCCCAGCCCCCTCACCTACACATCCACCCATCCACCCTGCCTTCTCACCATCACATTCAGCCACCAATCTAACACCCTCAAAGACACATTCGCCCACCCTCCCAGCCTGCTCAGGACACATTCAATAACCCTTCCAGCACACTCATTGACACATCCACCACCGTACAATCCCACTGACACATTCACTCACCCACCCATCACACCCACCGACACATTCAGCACCACCCCATCCCGATTACCACCACATTCACCCACAATCCCAGTTACCGACACATTGACCCACCCACCCATTCCCGTCACCTTCACATTGACCCACCCATCCCCCTCACTAACACATTCACCCAACCTCCCATCCCATTCACCGACAGTCACCCACCCTCCCATCCCACTCACCGACACAATCACCCACCCTCCTATCCCACTCATCAACACATTTGCCCACCTTCCCAACCCCCTCACCAACACATCAAGCCCCGACACACCACATTCAATGACCATCCCAGCCCGCACACCAACACATTCAACCACTCTCCCATTCCACTAACCAACACATTCACCCACAATCCCATCCAACTTACCGACGTATTCACCGGCACTCTCATCAACACATCCTCCAACCCTACCATACCACTCACCAACACATTCACCCAACCATCATTCTGGGGGGGGGTCTGTGTGGGTAAATGTGAGGGGGCCATGTGGGTGGGTGAATATTGTGGAGAGGGGCAGGGTGGGTTGGTGAATGTGTCAGTAAATGGGAGCGTGAGTGAATGTGTTGGTGAGGGGGGCGGGGGTTGGGTGAATGCGTCGGTAAGGTAAAGTTGCAGAATATGCTGGTGGGTGGGATGAGAGAGGCAGTGAATGAGTTGGTAAGTTAGATGGGAGTGTGGATGAATGTGTTGGTGAGTGGGATGGAGGGTGAATGTGTCGATCAGGGGACCAGGAGAGTGGTTGAATGTGTTGGTGTAAGTGATGGGAGGGTGGTTAAATGTGTCAGTGAGGGGGCTGGGAGGTTGGATGAATGTGTCGGTTAGTGGGTTGGGAGGGTGGGCAAATGTGCAGGTCAGTAAGATGGGAGAGTGGGTGAATGTGTCGTTGAGTGGGATGGGAGAGTGGGTGAATGTGTCGGTGAGTGGGATGGGAAGGTGGGCAAATGTGCTGGTGAGTGGGATGGGAGAGTTGGTAAATGTGTCGGTGAGTGGGATGGTGGTATGGGAGGATGAGTGAATGTGTTGGTGTGGAGGATGGGGGTTGGGTGACTGTGTTGGTGAGGGGTATGGTAGGGTCGGAGAATGTGTTGGTGAGTGAGATGAGAGGGTTGGTGAATGAGATGAGAGGGTCGGTGAATGTGTCGGTGAGTGAGATGAGAGGGTCGGTGAATGTGTCGGTGAGTGGGATGGGAAGGTGGGAAAATGTGTTGGTGAGTGGGATGGGAGAGTGGGTAAATGTGTCGGTGAGTGGGATGGTGGTATGGGAGGATGAGTGAATGTGTTGGTGTGGAGGATGGGGGTTGGGTGACTGTGTCGGTGAGGGGTATGGTAGGGTCGGAGAATGTGTTGGTGAGTGAGATGAGAGGGTCGGTGAATGTGTCAGTGAGTGGGATGGGAAGGTGGGCAAATGTGTTGGTAGAATGTAGGGTCGGAGAATGTGTTGGTAAATGAGATGAGAGGGTCGGTGAATGTGTCAGTGAGTGGGATGGGAGAGTGGGTGAATGTGTCGGTGAGTGGGATGGGAAGGTGGGCAAATGTGTTGGTGAGTGGGATGGGAGAGTGGGTAAATGTGTCGGTGAGTGGGATGGTGGTATGGGAGGATGAGTGAATGTGTTGGTGTGGAGGATGGGGGTTGGGTGACTGTGTTGGTGAGGGGCAGGGCAGCCATCAGGGGGGGACAGGGGGAGAGTTGTAGGGGGCCCGAGGGTAAGGGGGGCCCGGCCACGCCGCACTTACTTGATTAGCCGGGCCCTCCATCTTTCTGAGAGCTGCTGACTTTGGGAAGGCATGGACGTTTAAGGGGCCCTGGCCACCAATTTTCTCATAATGTGGGTGGGCCCTGGCCACCAATTTTTTTTCTCATTTGGGGTCCTAGCCACCAATATTTTTTAATGGGGGGGCCCTGGCCACAAATGTTTTTTTATGGGGGGCCCTGACCACCAATATCTTTTTATTTTTTATTAACATGTGGGAACCTTAGCCACCAATATTTTTTTGTTTTTTTACTGTGTGGTGGGGGCGGACCTGTGGGGTGGGGAGGGCGGACCTGTAGGTGGGGCTTGCGGTGGGTGCAGTCCAGGGGACCCAGGAAATTTTGTCGTATGGGGCCCTGCGATATCTGATGGCGGTCCTGGTGAGGGGTATGGTAGGGTCGGAGAATGTGTTGGTGAGTGAGATGAGAGGGTCGGTCAATATGTCGGTATGTTGGATGGGATTGTGGGTGAATGTGTTGGTGAGTGGGATGGGAGAGTGGTTGAATGTGGCATGTGTGGGCTCAGATGGTGGCTGTATGGACAAATGTGCCGATAAGATGGGAGGGTGAGTGAATGTGTCGGTGAGAAGGATGGGAGGGTAGGTGACTGTGTCGGTGAGTGGGATGGGTGGGACAATATGAAGGTGACGGGGATGGGTCGGTGGATGAATGTGTCGGTGACAGGGATCAGTGGCTAAATGTGTCGGTGAGTGGAATGGTGGTATGGGAGGATGAGTGAATGTGTTGGTGTGGAGGATGGGGGTTGGGTGAGTGTTGGTGAGGGGTATGGTAGGGTCGGAGAATGTGTTGGTGAGTGAGATGAGAGGGTCGGTCAATATGTCGGTATGTTGGATGGGATTGTGGGTGAATGTGTTGGTGAGTGGGATGGGAGAGTGGTTGAATGTGGCATGTGTGGGCTCAGATGGTGGCTGTATGGACAAATGTGCCGATAAGATGGGAGGGTGAGTGAATGTGTCGGTGAGTAGGATAGGAGGGTAGGTGACTGTGTCGGTGAGTGGGATGGGTGGGACAATATGAAGGTGACGGGGATGGGTCGGTGGATGAATGTGTTGGTGACAGGGATCAGTGGGTAAATGTGTCGGTGAGTGGAATGGTGGTATGGGAGGATGAGTGAATGTGTTGGTGTGGAGGATGGGGGTTGGGTGAGTGTTGGTGAGGGGTATGGTAGGGTCGGAGAATGTGTTGGTGAGTGAGATGAGAGGGTCGGTCAATATGTCGGTATGTTGGATGGGATTGTGGGTGAATGTGTTGGTGAGTGGGATGGGAGAGTGGTTGAATGTGGCATGTGTGGGCTCAGATGGTGGCTGTATGGACAAATGTGCCGATAAGATGGGAGGGTGAGTGAATGTGTCGGTGAGTAGGATGGGAGGGTAGGTGACTGTGTCGGTGAGTGGGATGGGTGGGACAATATGAAGGTGACGGGGATGGGTCGGAGGATGAATGTGTCGGTGACAGGGATCAGTGGGTAAATGTGTCGGTGAGTGGAATGGTGGTATGGGAGGATGAGTGAATGTGTTGGTGTGGAGGATGGGGGTTGGGTGAGTGTTGGTGAGGGGTATGGTAGGGTCGGAGAATGTGTTGGTGAGTGAGATGAGAGGGTCGGTGAATGTGGCGGTATGTTGGATGGGATTGTGGTTGTACTGTATGTGTTGGTGTGGGGGCTGGGAGGACCTGTGGGGTGGGGAGGGCGGACCTGTAGGTGGGGCTTGCAGTGGGTGCAGTCCAGGGGGCCCAGGAAATTTTGTCGTATGGGGCCCTGCGATATCTGATGGCGGTCCTGGTGAGGGGTATGGTAGGGTCGGAGAATGTGTTGGTGAGTGAGATGAGAGGGTCGATCAATATGTCGGTATGTTGGATGGGATTGTGGGTGAATGTGTTGGTGAGTGGGATGGGAGAGTGGTTGAATGTGGCATGTGTGGGCTCAGATGGTGGCTGTATGGACAAATGTGCCGATAAGATGGGAGGGTGAGTGAATGTGTCGGTGAGTAGGATGGGAGGGTAGGTGACTGTGTCGGTGAGTGGGATTGGTGGGACAATATGAAGGTGACGGGGATGGGTCGGTGGATGAATGTGTCGGTGACAGGGATCAGTGGGTAAATGTGTCGGTGAGTGGAATGGTGGTATGGGAGGATGAGTGAATGTGTTGGTGTGGAGGATGGTGGTTGGGTGAGTGTTGGTGAGGGGTATGGTAGGGTCGGAGAATGTGTTGGTGAGTGAGATGAGAGGGTCGGTCAATATGTCGGTATGTTGGATGGGATTGTGGGTGAATGTGTTGGTGAGTGGGATGGGAGAGTGGTTGAATGTGGCATGTGTGGGCTCAGATGGTGGCTGTATGGACAAATGTGCCGATAAGATGGGAGGGTGAGTGAATGTGTCGGTGAGTAGGATGGGAGGGTAGGTGACTGTGTCGGTGAGTGGGATGGGTGGGACAATATGAAGGTGACGGGATGGGTCGGTGGATGAATGTGTCGGTGACAGGGATCAGTGGCTAAATGTGTCGGTGAGTGGAATGGTGGTATGGGAGGATGAGTGAATGTGTTGGTGTGGAGGATGGGTGAGTGTTGGTGAGGGGTATGGTAGGGTCGGAGAATGTGTTGGTGAGTGAGATGAGAGGGTCGGTGAATGTGGCGGTATGTTGGATGGGATTGTGGTTGTATGTGTTGGTGTGGGGGCTGGGAGGGTCATTGAATGTGGCATGTGTGGGCTCAGATGGTGGCTGTATGTGTCAGTGGGGGGCTGGGAGGGTGGACAAATGTGCCAATAAGTGGGATGGGAGGGTGAGTGAATGTGTCAGTGAGTAGGATGGGAGGGTAGATGACTGTGTCGGTGAAAGGGATGGGAGGGAGGGTGGGTGAATATGTGGTGAGGGGGATGGGTGGGTCAATGTGAAGGTGACGGGGATGGGTCGGTGGGTGAATGTGTCGGTGACGGGGATCAGTGGGTGGTAATCAGGATGAGTGGGTGGAGAATGTGACGGTGAGTGTGATAGGAGGGTGAGTAAGTGAATGTGACAGTGGGATTGTACGGTGGGTGAATGTGTGAGTGAGTGTGCTGGAAGGGTGGTTGAATGTGTCCTGAGCAGGCTAGGACGGTGGGTTAATGTAACTTTGAGGGTTGGAGGATGTGTTGGTGAGTGGGATGAGAGGGCCGGTGAATATGTCGGCAAGTTGGATGGGATTGTGGGTGAATGTGTTGGTTAGTGGAATGTGAGAGTGGTTGAATGTGTCAGTGTGGGGGCTGGGAGGGTCATTGAATGTGGCGTCTGGGGGCTTGGTTGTGTCGACGAGGGGGCTGGGAGGGTGGGAAAATGTGTTGATGAGTGGGATAGGAGGGTGGGTGAATGTGTCGGGGAGTGGGATGGTAGGGTGGGTGACTATTGGTGACTGGGATGGGAGGTTGGGTGAATGTGTTGGTGAGGGGGATGTGTGGGTCAATGTGAAGGTGACGGGGATGGGTGGGTGAATGTGTCGGTAACGGGGATCGTAGGCAAATGTGGTGGTAATCGTGATGGGTTGGTGCTGAATGTGTCGGTGAGTGTGATGGGAGTGTGAGTGAACGTGTCAGTGGGATTGTACGGTGGTGAATGTGTCAGTGAGTGCGCTGGAAGGGTGGTTGAATGTGTCCTGAGCAGGCTGGGAGGGTGGGCGAATGTGTCTTTGAAGGTGTTAGATTGGTGGCTGAATGTGATGTGAGAAGGCAGGGTGGATTGGTGGATGTGTAGGTGAGGGCACTGGGAGATATTTTCCCAAGACATGGTATTTCTTACTCAATCAATTCAGACAATGACAGTCATTTTAAGAACCAGTTATCTGAATACATTGCGGACAGAACTGATGTAAGATGGAAATATTTCTCTATGTATCATCCCACGTCTAAGGGTATTGTGGAGCGAATCATTGGTCTCCTAGACTTTTCATGACTTCAGCTTTGTGGTCCAACAACATCCAATTGCAAATTCATATATCCAAAGCAGAAACTTTAAATGAAACAGACTGTTGGGTGTGTTCAAATGCTACTACCAATGGGTCCGTGTATAATTATGCAGATAATACCAAAAACAGGTCACTGAGTTTTGTCATTTTTACTCACAGTCTTGAGATGCCTTTAGCCTTAAAAAGTAGCTTGAATTTTTTATGTAGAAAAACAACATATGCATGGCTTCCAATGGGGTTTAGGGTCAATGTACTTTGGGATGTTTTAGTAATCTTTGGTGGACAGCATTTACAAGTTGGTTCAAGGATATTGGACCCTAGTTAACCATGTTATAGAATGCTGGTCATTGTGCTCTGTATGTCCTTGCCATATGGCTTTCTGTAGTATGAATTTTATTTAAAAAAACCTCTTTGTTATATACTCCTTTGTCTCCGGGGGCTCCCCACAATTATATTCTAGTTTGAGCCTTTGCACGGCTCAAGAGGGGAATGATGGAGACACTCACTGATGACGGGTAAGTTCTAAAGGGACATTTAGATCCGGACTGGGATTTAAAAATAGTCCTTAGCATTTCAAATACACAGAGGCCTTAAAGTCATCATTAGCTCGATGGTGACTGCCTGTGAAATCTAACAGTAGCCTCTTTGGCATTTGCCAGAAACCATAGATTGTCTGTCCGGGTCAGTCTAAGACCCCCAAAATTAAGTGTCCTCTATATAGACAACCCAAGGCAGGTGATTGGGAGTCTTACAATGTATATTAAATAAAACAGCGATATCACATATAATAATATAAGAAGTGCCGTTGTATAAACTATTATGTGTGAAGGCATGGGGCATATAGAATACGAGATGACCAAGCTCAATTATTCTTATATTTTCTCTGCAGTTTAGCAGCAAGCAGTCCATGAAGTAAATGCTGACCACACAGAACATTTTAGGGTGGAGCAGTTTAAATCAAAAGGATTCTTTTGTGCCTGTGCACATCTTCTGTTATCTATGTAGTTTATATATACAAATTTATCATCTACAGTTTGGTCATATTCCTATGGGACAAAACTGTCATTTATATCCTCATAAATGGTATATTTCAAAGTAGATTTACTTAAGTTAATCATATGTATAATGAGTGTCAACTTGAGAAAAAGAGGATGATAAAGCCTATACCCCTTATTCAAGCAGGTATCATGTTTAACCCTTATGTGTGCTTCAGTTTTCATTATCAGAATTAACTCTTCTTCTGTCCAAACACTCATCTCATGAAAACACTTAAGACTTACATGGGTTTTACTTCCTGTAATTCCTCTGCCGGGACCCACTAACTCACACATTCACCCATCCCCTTCATCGGCACATTTAACGGCTCGCCCAGCCCCCTCTCCGAAACAATCACATTCCCTCCCAACCTCCTAACCGACACATTCGCCCATCCACCCCCCTCACTGACACATTCACCCACCTATCCAGCCCCCTTACTGACACATTCGCCCACCCTCCCAGCCCCCTCACCAACACATTCACCTACCCTCCTATTCCCCTCACCGACACATTCGCCCACCCTCCAATTCCCCTAACTGACACATTCAACCCACCCTTACATCATCATCACTGACACATTCACCCAACCAGCTCTCTCACTGACACATTCACCCACCATCCCATACCCTCACCAACACATTCACCCACTCACCAAGCACCCTCACCAACACATTCACCCACTCCCCAAGCACCTTTACCGACATATTGACACACCCATTCGTGAGAGAGATGTAAGGGTTGGTAAATGAGTCAGTGAGGAAGCTGGAATGGTGGGTGAGGGGTAAGGGAGGGTTGGTAAAAGTGTCGAGAGGGGGCTGGAAGGGTGGGTGAATGTGTCGGTGAGTAGGAGAGTGGACGAATTTTTCAGTGAGGGGGATGGGAGTGTGGGTGAATGTGACAGTAAGTGGGATTGGTGAATGCATCAGTGAGAGAGATGGGAGGGAGGGCAAATGCTTTGCTGAGAGGATGGGAGAGTGGGTGAATGCGTCGGTGAGAGAGATAGGAGGGTGGGTGAATACATTGGTGAAGGGGATAGGAGGGTGGGCGAATACATTTTTGAAGGGGATAGTAGGGTAAATGCGTTGGTGAGAGGGTTGGGAGTGTGAGTGAATACATTGGTGAAGGGTATAGGAGGGAGGGCGAATACATTGATGAAGGGGAGTGTAGGCGAATATGTTGGTGAGGGGGATGGGAGGGTGAGTGAATACATTGATGAGGAGGATGGGAGGGTGGGTGAATACGTCGATGAGGAGGATGGGAGGATGGGTGAATACGTCGGTGAGGGAGATGGAACGGTGGGCGAATACGTCGGTGAGGGGGATGGGTGGATTGTGCCTGTGTTGGTGATTGGGATGGAAGGGTTGGTGAATGTGCCGGTGAGGGGGCTGTGTGGGT
Source organism: Xenopus laevis (assembly GCF_017654675.1). NCBI lineage: Eukaryota > Metazoa > Chordata > Amphibia > Anura > Pipidae > Xenopus > Xenopus laevis. The sequence goes on from NC_054372.1 coordinate 125,135,125, forward strand.
GGATGAATGTGTCGCTGAGGCGGCTGGGTGAATGTTTCAGTGAGTGGGGTGTGGCAGAGGAAAGACGGGAAGTAGAACCCAATTATATGTTAGGTGTTACATGAAATGTTTATTTGGACCTAAGAAGAGTTTATTCTGATAATGTAACTGAAGCAAAGAGAAGGGTATTACAGGGTACCTTCTAGAGAAAGCGGTTTAGGCTTTATTATCCAAGTTTGCTCAAGTTGCCAATTCAGTGTCGCACAACTCCCAGTGGACCCAAGTGGCCCTCCTGCTTCTAACCATTTGGTCTGTTTCATTGTCATTAACTAGTTCTGTATGGTAACAAACAGTCTATATAGATAGAATTATAGATTATTGAATAAAAATAAAAGAGACTTGGAAAATAGTGGTTGAGTGAGGAGAAAAAGAGGAGAAATAGTGGGCCCATTGTCTAAGGTTTTCTGGTGGGCCTGCGGCAACCCGATCTGACACTGTGCCACTCATTATACGTCTCATTAACTGAATTGATTCCATTTTGAAATATATGATTCCAATCATTTGCTCTGGCAAATTGATAGGGGCATCAAGTAAAGAATTGCCCAAACTATTTGTAGGAGCATGTGAAAACAATCATCGGTCTGTTTCATTTAAAGTTTATGCTGTAGTTATATTCATCTGCAATAGGCTGTTGTCAACAAATGTGTAGTCAAACAGAGTCTTTAGGTTAGTCTTTGGTTCACTGCACATTACCATTAGACTTGGGACAGTACACAGAGACATATCGGCATTTTACATTAGTGCTCTTAGCAACGGATTCACATAAGTGGTTCTAAAAATAACTGCCATTGTCTGAATGACATGTCTTGGGAAAATGTCACCCAGCCCCCTCACTAACACATACACTCACCCATCCCCTTCATCAACACATACACCCACCCATCCAGCACTCTTATCTTCACATTCACCCATACTCCTAGCACCCTCGCCGACATTTTTACCCTCCCATCCAGCCCCCTTGTCGACACATTTACTCACTCATCCTGCCCCCTCACTGACACATTCACCCAACCATCCAGCCCACTCACAGACACACTCACCCACCCAGCCGACTCGCCAACATATTCATCCACTCACAGACACATTCACCCAACAGCCCACACATTGACATTCACCCACCCAGTTCCTTTACCAACACATTCATCAACTCAACAAGCTGGGTGGGTGAATGTGTCGGTGATTGGGTAGGGTGTGTGAAAGTGATGGTGAGGTGGCTGGGTGAGTGGGTGAATGTGTAGGTGAGGGGGCTAGGTGGGTGGGTGAATGTTTCAATGAGTGGGGGGAAGAGGGGTATGGGAGAGTGAGTAGCGGGAAAGGGTGGCTGGGTGACTGTGTAAATGAGGTGTATTGTGATGGGTGAATGTGTTGCTGAGGGGTCTGGGAGGTGGGTGAATGTGTCGGTGAGGGGTCTGGGAGGGTGGGTGAATGTGTCGGTGAGGGAGCTGGGAGGGTGGGTGAATGTGTCGGTGAGAGGGCGGGGAGGGTGGGTGAATGTGTCTGTGAGAGGGCGGGGAGGGTGGGTGAATGTGTCGGTGAGAGGGCGGGAGGGTGGGTGAATGTGTCGGTGAGAGGCGGGAGGGTGGGTGAATGTGTCGGTGAGAGGGCGGGAGGGTGGGTGAATGTGTCGGTGAGAGGGCGGGAGGGTGGGTGAATGTGTCGGTGAGAGGGCGGGAGGGTGGGTGAATGTGTCGGTGAGAGGGCGGGAGGGTGGGTGAATGTGTCGGTGAGAGGGCGGGGTGGGTGGGTGAATGTGTCGGTGAGAGGGCGGGGTGGGTGGGGGAATGTGTCGGTGAGAGGGCGGGTGGGTGGGTGAATGTGTCGGTGAGAGGGCGGGGTGGGTGGGTGAATGTGTCGGTGAGAGGGCGGGGAGGGTGTTTGAATGTGTCGGTGAGGGGGCTGGGAGGTTGGGTGAATGTGTCGGTGAGAGGGGCAGGGAGGTTGAGTGAATGTGTTGGTGAGGGGGCTGGGAGAGTGGGTGAATGTGTCGGTGAGGGAGCTGGGAGGGTGGGTGGATGTGTCGGTGAGGGGGCTGGGAGGGTGGGTGAATGTGTCGGTGAGGGGGCTGGAGGGTGGTGAATGTGTCGGTGAGGGGGCTGGGAGGGTGGGTGAATGTGTCGGTGAGGGGCTGGGAGGGTGGTGAATGTGTCGGTGAGGGGGCTGGGAGGGTGGGTGAATGTGTCGGTGAGGGGGCTGGGAGGGTGGCGAATGTGTCGGTGAGGGGGGTGGGAGGGTGGGCGAATGTGTCGGTGAGGGGCTGGGAGGGTGGGCGAATGTGTCGGTGAGGGGCTGGGAGGGTGGGCGAATGTGTCGGTGAGGGGCTGGGAGGGTGGGGCGAATGTGTCGGTGAGGGGCTGGGAGGGTGGGCGAATGTGTCGGTGAGGGGCTGGGAGGGTGGGCGAATGTGTCGGTGAGGGGCTGGAGGGTGGGCGAATGTGTCGGTGAGGGGCTGGGAGGGTGGGCGAATGTGTCGGTGAGGGGGCTGGGAGGGTGGGCGAATGTGTCGGTGAGGGGCTGGGAGGGTGGGCGAATGTGTCGGTGAGGGGGCTGGGAGGTGGGCGAATGTGTCGGTGAGGGGGCTGGAAGGGTGGGCGAATGTGTCGGTGAAGGGGCTTGGTTGAATGAATGTGTAGGTGAGGGGGCTGGGTGATATTTTCCCAAGAGATGGCATTTTTCACTCAATAATTTCAGACAATGGCATTTTACGAACCAGTTATTTGAATCTGTCACAAACAGTACTGACATAAAGTGACGATATGTCTCTGTGTACCATCCCACATCTAATGGTATTATGGAGCGAACCAATGGTCTCCTAAAGACTTTTTTTTACTTTGTGAACCACAACAGCCTATTGCAGATGTATATAACTACAGCAGAAATTTTCAATGAAACAGTGGAGTGTGTTCACATGCTCCTGCCAATGGTTTGGGTATATTATTTGAGTCCATGCATAATTATGCAGATTATACCAATATTAGGTCAGTGAGTTTTATCGTTGCATTTAGACTTAAAAACTAGATGGTATTATTAAGTACATGGCTTCCAATTATATAGTGAATAAAGTACTCCTTATTGTAAATTATAAGGATATTATAGGCCATCCAGGAGATCCATGACCATATAAAAGTCATACAGGTCATGTAACTCCAAGGTTACTTCTAATTGCCTCATATATTCCAATAAAGGGTACTTTATTATAATACACTTGTTTTAGTGAGTCGTGTGACAAAAATGACATCACTAAGCTCTATTTGTAAGGAATTCAGTTTACAGGATATTTTTGGCTTTGCTTTGTGTATTATATCTTTATCAACATTGTGTTTATAAGCCAGATACAGCACTTGCAGCATCTGTTTTCTCCCTGCAGCTTTGCCTCCTCTCTTCACCCCTCCCACCAGACTGCCAAGCTCAGCTCATACTTACTCATACATACTTACACTCCTACTGCCTCACTCTCTCTAATATTTCTTATTTACTTCCCTTTCAAATCTCACTATTCCTACTCTTCTGTTATGTCTTTCTCCCCCCTTCACATCATGTTTCTCCGGTTTCCCTTTTCTCTCCCATGATTGCTGTGTAGTCTTGCTTCCCCTCATTCCCACCGACCATCACAACTCTTTCTCCTCCTCCCACTTCACCTCTCTGATCTTCAGTCCAATCTCCCTCTATACTTGCTTTATCTATTAGCAAAAAAAACCCCAGAAAGAACACGAATACAGGTATTTAACTCTTATATAGATATATATATATATATATAGATATATATATACACACACAAAGAACCAAGGAGAGTCTTTCGCACACCGTCAAACTGTGACTAACCAGGTGCTGCTGCCATGTCAAATATCCAAAAGTCCATAGGTAGTGAGCAGCACACACTGGAATTTTTATAAGGAATTAATTTATTTATCAAACTTTAAAAGAGCATTATAAAAATATCGACATTTAGGTCCGGGTCTGTAGCTTAACTGCATCCACTTTCAAATATATTATCCCTATCATTTAGCTCCTCACCTAGACCATTGGTAGGATTATATGAACTTTCCCAACAGTATGTTTCATTTTAAAGCTTGTGCTGTAGTTATTTGCATCTGTTGTCAGTCCACAAAGCTGTAGTCAATAAAAGGAGACCATTGGTTCAATCCACAATACCATTACATGTGGGACAGAACACAAAGACATATCACCATTTTACATCAGTGCTGTTGGAAAATGATTCACATAAATGGTTCTTAACATGACTGCCGTTGTCTGAAATGATAGAGTGAAGAATGCCATGTCTTGGGAAAATGTCACCCAGCCCTCTCACTGACACATACACCCACTCAGCCCCTTCACCATCACATAAACCCACCTATCCAGTACTCTCACCTTCACATTCACCCTCACTCCCAGCACCCTTGCCGACACTTTCACCCACCCATTCAGCCCCCTTGCCGACACATTTACTCACCCATCCAGCCCTCTCACTGACACGTTCACCCAACCATCCAGCCCACTCACAGACACACTCACCCACCCAGCCGGTTAGCCAACACATTCACCCAACAGCCTACTCACCGACATTCACCCACCCAGTTTCTTTACCAACACATTCATAAACTCAACTAGCCCCCTCACCAACACATTCATCCACCCATTTAGCACCCTTACCAACACATTCACCCACCCATCCAGGCTGGGTGGAGGAATGTGTCGGTGATTGGGTAGAGTGGGTGAAAGTGATGGTGAGGGGACTGGGTGAATGTGTAGGTGAGGGGGCTAGGTGGGTGGGTGAATGTTTCAGTGAGTGGGGGGGAGAGGGGGATGGGAGAGTGAGTGGGGGAAAGGATGGCTGGGTGACTGTATCAATGAGGTGTATTGGGATGGGTGAATTTGTTGTTGAGTGGGATGTGGGGTTGGTGAATATACTGTATCAACCAGTGGGAATGGAGGGTAGGTGAATGTGTTGGTGAGGGGCTAGGTGGGTTGATTAATGTTTCAGTGAGGGGGATGGGAGGATGTGTAAATGTGTCGGTGAAGGGGATGGGAGGGTGGGTGAATGTGTCGGTGAGGGGGATGGGAGAGTGAGTGAATGTGTCAGTAAGGGAGATGGGAGGGTGGGTGAATGTTTTATTGAGGGGGATGGGAGGGTGGTTGAATGTGTTGAAGAGTGGGAATGGAGGGTGGTTGAATGTGTCGGTAAGGAGGTATGTGGGTGGATTAATGTTTTAGTGAGTGGGATGGGAGGGTGTGTGAACGTGTCGGTGAGGGGGATGGGAGGTGAATCTGTCATTGAAGGGGATTGGAGGGTGGGTGAATGTGTCAGTGAGGGGGATGGGAGGGTGGGTGAATGTGTCAGTGAGGGGATGGGAGGTGGGTGAATGTGTCAGTGAGGGGGATGGGAGGGTGGGTGAATGTGTCAGTGAGGGGGATGGGAGGGTGGGTGAATGTGTGGGTGAGGGGATGGGTGGGTAGTTGAATGTCAATAAGAGGGAATTTGGGTGAATGTGTTGGTGAGGGGATGGGAGGGTGGGTGAATGTGTCGGTCGAGGGGGTGGGAGGTTGGGTGAATGTGTCGTGAGGGGGATGGGAGGGTCGCTGAATATGTCGGTAAAGGGGATGGGAGGGAAGGTGAATGTGTCAGTAAAGGGGATGGGAGGGTAGGTGAATGTGTCTGTAAAGGGGATGGGAATATGGATGAATGTGTCGGTGAGGAGTATGGGAGGGTAGGTGAATGTGTTGAAGAGTGGGAATGGAGGGTGGTTGAATGTGTCGGTAAGGGGCTATGTGGGTGGATTAATGTTTTAGCGACGGGGATGGGAGGGTGTGTGAATGTGTCGGTGAGAGGGAAGGGAGGGAAAATTTGTCAGTGAGGGGGATGAGAGGGTGGGTGAATGTGTCAAAGAGTGAGTTGGAAGGGTGGGTGAATGTGTTGGTGAAGGGATGGGAAGGTGGGTGAATGTCAGTAAGGGGGAATATGGATGAATGTGTCTGTGAGGGAGCTGGGAGAGTGGCTGAATGTGTTGGTGAGAGGGCGGGGAGGGTGGTTGAATGTGTTGGTGAGGGAGCTGGGAGGGTGGGTGAATGTGTCGGTGAGGGGGCTGAGAGGGTGGTTGAATGTGTCGGTGAGGGGGATTGGAGGGTGTGTGAATGTGTGGGTGAGTGAGATGGGAAGGTGGATGAATGTGTCGGTGAGAGGGATGGGAGGGAAGGTGAATGTATTAGTGAGGTGAATGGGAGGGTGGGTGAATGTGTTGGTGAGGGGGATGGGAGGGTGGGTGAATGTGTCGGTGAGGGGGATGGGAGGGTGGGTGAATGTGTCGGTAAAGGGATGGGAGGGTAGGTGTATGTGTAGGTGGGGGGGCTGGTGGGTGGGTGAATGTGTCAGTGAGGGGGCTGGGTGCGTGAATGTGGCAGTGAGAAGGCTGGGTGAAATTTTCCCAAGACATGGCATTTCTCACTCTCACCCTCATTTCGGATAATGGCAGTCAATTTAAGAACCAATGCATTGCTAACAGCACTGATGTTACTGCAATATGTCTCTGGGCAATGTCCACATGTAAAGGTATTATGGAGCAAACCAATGGTCTCCTAAAAATTTTTCACTGACTTCAGTGGACCGACAAAAGCTGATTGCAGATGCATATGACTATAGCAGAAATTTTAAATGAAACAGACTGGGTGTGTTCAGATGCTCCTACCAATGGCTTGGGTACTCTATTACTTTGTTTCATAGACACACATGATTCACTTCATTCTAATCATTAATTACATCCTATATATTACATTGAAAAGAGGAAGATGTTTGCTACACATGTTATGGTATGGGTATTGTTTCCCTCCTGGATAGGTTGGGGAATTGATTAATTGAAATGTTAAAACTATGCCCTCAGATTGGATAATATTCTTTATCATACTACTGACTCTATTTTTATAATCCATGACCATATAAAAGTCATACAGGTCATGTAACTCCAAGGTTACTAATAGCCTCATATTTTCCAATAAGGGGTACTTTATTTATTATAATACACTTGTTTTAGTGAGTCGTGTGACAAAAATGACATCACTAAGCTCTTTTTCTGTAAGGAATTTATTTTACAGAATATTTTTGGCTTTGCTTTTGTGTATTATATCTTTATCAGCATTGTGTTTATAAGACAGATACAGCACTTGCAGCATCTGTTTTCTCCCTGCAGCTTTGCCTCCTCTCTTCACCCCTCCCACCAGACTGCCAAGCTCAGCTCATACTTACACTCCTACTGCCTCACTCTCTCTAATATTTCTTCTTTACTTCCCTTTCAAGTCTCACTATTCCTACTCTTCTGTTATGTCTCGCTTCCCCCTTCACATCATGTTTCCCTTTTCTCTCGCATGATTGCTGTGTAGTCTTGCTTCCCCTCATTCCCACCGACCATCAACTCTTTCTCCTCCTCCCACTTCACCTCTCTGATCTTCAGTCCAGTCTCCCTCTATACTTGCTTTATCTATCAGCAAAAAAAAACTCCCAGAGCAAAGTCACAGATTTTCACAAAGTAGTACATTAATCTGTAGATTATCTGTAGATTATAACGCATAGTGTATCACTACTTTAAACCTACAGCCTTGTGCTTTTATGGTCACATATGGTGATTAATGATATCTTTCTAAATTACAGTAGCGAGTAAATTATCCACTATATATTTGTGGTGTACATCCTCATTTGAAGGTTTTTCTTAATACAGACATTGGTCTATGTTGTTAAAAAGATTCCCAGGACTCTATATTTTTGCTATATAAATAGAAGAATCTATTTATGCTAAGCATCTTATCTTGCTATATGAAAAAAGTTTCTGCTTATTAAAACTAACAACACTGGGAGGATGGGTATAAGTATGTAAGTGTGATGTGTTTTTATGAGATGACTATTTGGACCTAAGAAGAGTTTATTCTGATAATGTAAACTGAAGCAAACAGAAGGGTAATGCACGCTACCTGCTAGAGTAAATGGTTTAGGATTTGTCATCTTATTTTGCTCAAATTACCACTCATTATACATATAATTAACTTAATTGCATCCACTTTGAAATATATGATCCCTATCATTTAGCTCCTCACAAGTAAAAGGGCATCAAGGAGTGCAGTACCCAGACTGTGGCAGGATCATGTGAACATACCCAACAGTAAAATTTGAAAGCTTGTGCTGTAGTTATATGCATCTGTTGTCAGTCCACAAAGCTGTAGTCAATAAAAGGAGACCATTGGTTCAATCCACAATACCATTACATGTGGGACAGTACACAAAGACATTTCACCATTTTACATCAGTGCTGTTAGAAAATGATTCACATTACTGTTTCTTAACATGACTGCCGTTGTCTGAAATGATAGAGTGAAGAATGCCATGTCTTGGGAAAATGTCACCCAGCCCTCTCACTGACACATACACCCACTCAGCCCCTTCACCTTCACATACACCCACCTATCCAGCACTCTCACCTTCACATTCACCCACACTCCCCGCACCCTTACCAACACATTCACCCACCCATCCAGGCTGGGTGGAGGAATGTGTCGGTGATTGGGTAGAGTGGGTGAAAGTGATGGTGAGGGGACTGGGTGAATGTGTAGGTGAGGGGGCTAGGTGGGTGGGTGAATGTTTCAGTGAGTGGGGGGGAGAGGGGGATGGGAGAGTGAGTGGGGGAAAGGATGGCTGGGTGACTGTATCAATGAGGTGTATTGGGATGGGTGAATTTGTTGTTGAGCGGGATGGGGGGTGGGGAATATGTCAACGAGTGGGAATGGAGGGTGGGTGAATGTGTTGGTGAGGGGCTAGGTGGGTGGATTAATGTTTCAGTGAGAGGGATGGGAGGGTAAGTGAATGTGTCGGTGAGGGCTATGGAAGGGTGGGTGAATGTGTCGGTGAGGGGGATGGGAGGGTGGGTGAATGTGTCGGTGAGGGGATGGAGGGTGGGTGAATGTGTTCAAGAGTGCGAATGGAGGGTGGTTGAATGTGTCGTAAGGGCTATGTGGTGGATTATGTTTAGTGAGGGGATGGGAGGGTGTGTCGTATCGTGAGAGGGAGGGAGGGTGAATTTGTTAGTGAGGGAGATGGGAGGGTGGGTGAATGTGTCAAAGAGTGGGTTTGGAGGGTGGGTGAATGTGTCGGTGAGGGGATGGGAAGGTGGGTGAATGTCAGTAAGGGAAAATTTGGCTGAGTATGTCAGTGAGGGGGATGGGAGGGTTGTTGAATGTATCAGTGTGGGGAATGTAGGGTGGTTGAATGTGTCGGTAAGGGGCTATGTGGGTGGATTAATGTTTAGTGAGGGGATGGGAGGGTGTGTGAATGTGTCGGTGAGGGGATGGGAGGGTGAATCTGTCAGTGAGGGGGATGGTAGGGTGGGTGAATGTGTCAGTGAGGGGTGGGAAGGTGGGTGAATGTGTGGGTGAAAGGATGTGAGGGTGGGTGAATGTCAGAAAGAGGGAATTTGGGTGAATGTGTCAGTGAGGCGGTGACTGTGTCAGTGAGGGGATGGGAGGTAGGTGAATGTGTCGGTAAAGGGGGATGGAGGGTAGGTGAATGTGGTGTGAGTGAGATGGAAGGTGGATGAATGTGTCAGTGAGAGGGATGGAGGCAGGCGAATGTGTTAGTGAGGGGATGGGAAGTGGGTAAATGTGTCGGTGAGGGGGATGGAGGGCAAGTGAATGCGTCAGTGAGGGGATGGGAGGGTGGGTGAATGTGTCGGTGAGGGCGTGGGAGAATGTGTGGTGATGGGATGGGAGGTGGGTGAATCTCAGTAAGTGGAATTTGGGCGAATGTGTCGATGACGAGGATTGGAGGGTGGGTAAATGTGTCAGTGAGGGGGTGACTGTGTCAGTGAGGGGGATGGAGGGGATGAATGTGTCGTGAGGGGGTGGGAGGGTGGCTGAATATGTCAGTAAGGGGGATGGGAGGGTAGGTGAATGTGTCGGTGAGGAGGATGGGAGGGTAGGTGAATGTGTCGGTGAGGGGGATGGGAGCGTCTGTGAATGTGTGGGTGAGTGAGATGGAAAGGTGGATGAATGTGTTGGTGAGAGGGATGGGAGGGCAGGTGAATGTGTCAGTGAGGTGGATGGGAGGGCGAATGAATGTGTCGGCGAGGGGGGTAAGAGGGTGGCTGAATATGTCAGTAAGGGGGATGGGAGGGTGGGTGAATGTGTCGGTGAGGGGGTTGGGAGGGTGGTTGAATGTGTTGAAGAAAAGGAATGGAGGGTGGTTGAATGTGTCGGTGTGGATTAATGTTTTAGTAAGGGGGATGGGAGGGTGTATGAATGTTGGTGAGGGGGATGGGAGGGTGAATGTGTCAGTGAGGGGGATGGGAGGGTGGGTGAATGTGTCGGTGAGGGGCGTGGGAGAATGTGTGAGTGAGGGGATGGGAGGGTGGGTGAATGTCAGTAAGTGGGAATTTGGGCGAATGTGTCGATGACGAGGATTGGAGGGTGGGTAAATGTGTCAGTGAGGGGGTGACTGTGTCAGTGAGGGGGATGGGAGGGCGGATGAATGTGACGGTGCGGGGGGTGGGAGGGTGGCTGAATATGTCAGTAAGGGGGATGGGAGGGTAGGTGAATGTGTCGGTGAGGAGGATGGAAGGGTAGGTGAATGTGTCGGTGAGGGGGATGGGAGCGTCTGTGAATGTGTGGGTGAGTGAGATGGAAAGGTGGATGAATGTGTTGGTGAGAGGGATGGGAGGGCAGGTGAATATGTCAGTGAGGTGGATGGGAAGTGGGTAAATGTGTCGGTGAGGGGGATGGGAGGGCAAGTGAATGTGTCAGTGAGGGGGATGGGTGAATGTGTCGGTGAGGGGGTTGGGAGGGTGGTTGAATGTGTTGAAGAAAAGGAATGGAGGGTGGTTGAATGTGTCGGTGTGGATTAATGTTTTAGTAAGGGGGATGGGAGGGTGTATGAATGTTGGTGAGGGGGATGGGAGGGTGAATGTGTCAGTGAGGGGGATGGGAGGGTGGGTGAATGTGTCGGTGAGGGGCGTGGGAGAATGTGTGGGTGAGGGGATGGGAGGGTGGGTGAATCTCAGTAAGTGGGAATTTGGGCGAATGTGTCGATGACGAGGATTGGAGGGTGGGTAAATGTGTCAGTGAGGGGGTGACTGTGTCAGTGAGGGGGATGGGAGGGCGGATGAATGTGTCGGTGAGGGGGGTGGGAGGGTGGCTGAATATGTCAGTAAGGGGGATGGGAGGGTAGGTGAATGTGTCGGTGAGGAGGATGGGAGGGTAGGTGAATGTGTCGGTGAGGGCGATGGGAGCGTCTGTGAATGTGTGGGTGAGTGAGATGGAAAGGTGGATGAATGTGTTGGTGAGAGGGATGGGAGGGCAGGTGAATGTGTCAGTGAGGTGGATGGGAGGGCGAATGAATGTGTCGGCGAGGGGGGTAAGAGGGTGGCTGAATATGTCAGTAAGGGGGATGGGAGGGTAGGTGAATGTGTCGGTGAGGAGGATGGGAGGGTAGGTGAATGTGTCGGTGAAGGGGATAGGAGGGTGTGTGAATGTGTGGGTGAGTGAGATGGGAGTGTTGGTGAGAGGGATGGGAGGTCAGGTGAATGTGTCCGTGAGGTGGATGGGAGGGTGGGTGAATGTGCCGGTGAGGTGGATGGGAGGGTGGGTGAATGTGTCGGTAAAGGGGATGGGAGGGTAGGTGAATGTGTAGGTGAGGGGGCTGGTGGGTGGGTGAATGTGCCAGTGAGGAGGCTGGGTGCGTGAATGTGGCAGTGAGAAGGCTGCGTGACATTTTCCCAAGAAATGGCATTTCTCACTCTCACCCTAATTTTGGACAATGGCAGTCAATTTCAGAGCCAATTCATTTAATGCATTGCTAACAGCACTGATGTAACTGCGATATGTCTCTGGGTACTGTCCCATGTAAGGTAATAGTATTATGGAGCAAACCAATGGTCTCCTAGAAAATTTTCACTGACCGACAAAAGCTGATTGCAGATGCATATGACTACAGCAGAAATTTTAAATGAAACAGACTGGGTGTGTTCAGATTTTTTTCAACCAAACTTACTGTGTTACCTTCTCTTCCGCTTACTGGTATGTTCAATAAATTGCTCTACCTCTGCTTGCACCTCTTCCAAAAAACTATATTTAGATACATTTCCCCTACCTCATTTGTTCATTCTCATGCCTTTTTCTTAATCTGATCCCACTCAGTTATATGTTCTCTCTTTATATATTCTCTCTTTACAGATCTATTCATCTCAGTCTTATTTACCCTTATTTTCTCCTCCTTTTGTTTAAGCACACACCCATGTAGCAGGAACGATGAAGTAAACTAAAGTATATTATTAATATGATTGCATTTATTGTTTGTGGTATTATCTTGATATAGATGATTTAATAATCTTTTGTGGACAGCATTTACAAGATGGCTCAAGGACATTGGACCAGGATTTAAGACCCTAGTTATCCTTGTCCTCAGTTTTAGAATGCTGGTCATTGTGCTCTGTATGTTCTTGCCATACGGTTTTCTGCAGTATGAATTTTAATTTAAAAAAAAAAAAAAAAACCTTCTGATTATACTCCCCTTGTCTCCGGGGGCTCCCCAAAATTATATTCTTGTGAGCTGCTGCATGGCTCAAGAGGGGAATGATGGAAACCTTATGTGATATATGAAGAAAAATAATATTGAATGTTTACAATAAATGTCAGAAATTTTGATTAAAAATTTCTGTAAACGATCTAAAATCAATAAAGAAATAATTGATAAAACAAAAAAAAATAAAAGAGGGGAATGATGGAGACACTCACTGATGACGGGTAAGTTCTAAAGGGACACTAAGATTAAGGTCCAGACTGGGACTTAAAAGTAGGCCTTAGCATTTCAAATGCACAGAGGCCTTAAAGTCCCCATTAGCTCAATGAATGGTGACTGCCTAAGACATCTGGAATCAGCCTCTTTGTTATTTGCCAAAAACCACAGATTGTCAGTCCATGTCTGCCTAAGACCCCCAAAATTGAGTGTCCTCTATATAGACAACCTAAGGCAGGTGATTGGGAGTCTTAAAACCTTCTGATTATACTCCCTTGTCTCCGGGGGCTCCCCACAATTATATTCTTGTGAGCTGCTGCACGGCTCAAGAGGGGAATGATGGAGACACTCACTGATGACGGGTAAGTTCTAAAGGGACACTCAGACTCAGGTCCAGACTGGGATTTAAAAGTAGGCATCTGGAATCAGCCTCCTTGGCATTTACCAAAAAACACAGATTGTCAGTCCACGTCTGCCTAAGACCCCCAAAATTGAGTGTCCTCTATATAGACAACCTAAGGCAGGTGATTGGGAGTCTTAAAACCTTCTGATTATACTCCCTTGTCTCCGGGGGCTCCCCACAATTATATTCTTGTGAGCTGCTGCACGGCTCAAGAGGGGAATGATGGAGACACTCACTGATGACGGGTAAGTTCTAAAGGGACACTCAGACTCAGGTCCAGACTGGGATTTAAAAGTAGGCATCTGGAATCAGCCTCCTTGGCATTTACCAAAAAACACAGATTGTCAGTCCACGTCTGCCTAAGACCCCCAAAATTGAGTGTCCTCTATATAGACAACCCAAGGCAGGTGATTGGGAGTCTTAGAAGGTATATCAAATAAAATAGTTATATATTAAGGCATGGGGCACACAGAACAAGAGATGACCCACCTCAATTATCCTCATCTTTTCTCTGCAGTTTAGCAGTTAGCAGGCCACAAAGTAAACGCTGACCATATAGAACATTTTTGGTGGAAGCTTTCAACCAAGCTTTCTTTTGTGACTTTGCGCATCTTTTGTTATCTAATTTATATATATCTAATATCTATAGTTGGGTCATTTCCCTATGGAAACTGTAAATTATAGCCAAAGACATCACTTGCAGCTGCTGCTCTCTCTCTCTCTGCAGCTTTCCTTCTGCTTGTCACCCCTCTCATCAGACTGCAAGGCTCAGCTTGTACCTAAGCTTCTACTGCCTCACTCCCTCTAAAGTTCTTTCTTTACTTCCCTTTCAGTTCTCGCTATTCCTACTTCTATGTCTCTATTACGTCTCGCTCCCCATTCACATCATGTTTCTCTGGTTTCCCTTTCATTTCACAGAACCCCTGTGTAGTATTGCTCCCCCTCCCTTCAGCCCGCCATCACAACTCTTTCTCCCCTTCCCTATTCTGGTCTTCAGTTCAGTCTCCCTCTACACTTGCCTTTTCCATCAGCAAAACAAAAAAAAATCCAGAAAGAACAAAAAAACAGGTGTTTACCTCTTAAGGAAAAGACTAGAGGAAAACTATATGTACTGATATTAGCAAGGAAAACAATTACATACTGTATAACACATTGAAGTGTAGCATTTTATTGAACATAGAAGAAAGCCACAGATCTTAGTACATTGGATTGGGTGCATATGTTGGGGGTGGGTGCGTGTGTAGAGGATTGGGTGCATATGTTGGGGTGGGTGCGTGTGTAGAAGATTGGGTGCATATGTTGGGGTTGGGTGCTTGCATAGTGGATTGTGGTGGGTTGCTTGCTTGTGTCCAGATTGGAGGGGGGAGGCTATTGTATGTATACAGGGGTGGGTGAATGTATGCATTTGGGGTGTGGGTGGGTTCATGTGTAGGTGGAGATTGGTGGGAGGGGAATTAGTATACACTGATAGTACATATGAAGCCATGGTCCAGGGAGTAAAACCGATTGCCGTTTGGAGTCAGGAAAGAATTTTTACCCTCAGTGCACATTATCCCAAGTGCTGCAGGTTTTTTGCCTTCTTCTGGATCATTCGCTGTTAGGAATGCCTAACCACCAATTGGTTAATATCAATAAATCCTGTGTCACTCACAGGTTTTCTCAGAAACATGTCTTTGTGTTTTTATTGAATCCCTATGGTGCATATTGAGAGAAGGTTTTCTGACCCTCATTCCGCTAAAGGTGAATGAGCAACTGTGTTACGGGGTGATAAATAACACTGAACTCTAAAATTTAATAACAACTACATTATTGCTTTACTCAATAGGCCATTAGGCAACAGCATTTCCAGAACTGCACCCCCTTCTTAATATTGGCAATCTAACCACTTGCCATCAGCTCATTGACACTATACCAGTTATTTATTATATGGATGTGCTTGATATAAGGGAATGCCACAACCTTTTGGGGTGGGTCCTACTAATGCAGTGGTGGAGTATGCTATTCCTTCTCAACCCTAAATTTAAATGCTCCATTGTTTGCAAGGCCATATGGGGGAGGTAACAAGGAAGGTTGGGACGAGCTAACTGGAGAATAGAAGAAGAAACACAGAAGCTACAGAGGCTATAATTAGAGTTGGGAATCAAATAAAACCTATGGGAAATCAACCAGAGATGTTTAACTAGAATTCAGCAGGATCAACCTCCTAAGTTTATACATAGCTGCTGGTATTAATGGAGAAAACAGAGAAATGCAGAGAAGCGCAGTGGAGCTCCTGGTCGCTATCTTGCGGATCTTTGTGTGTTCTTCGAGTCTCCACATACACAGTTGGGCCAAGTCAGGAATCGGCTTCAACTACGCATGCGCAAATCGTCATTGAGACCCGAAGATTTCACAAAGATCTGCGAAATGGTAACCGGGAGCTCCGCTGCCTTTCTCTGCATTTAAGGGTGAGAATTTTTTAAAGGTTTTTTTTCACTAAAGTGGGGAGGGAGAGGGGGCAATGCCTGGAAGCTTAGGAGGGCTTATGGAAGAGGGTTTAGTTCTCCTTTAAATCCAATGACCAACATGTAGCCCTTTATAGAACTTCAGGGGTAGGCTGACAGAAGTGCTGAAAGTTATAGTTTAACAACAGCTGAAGGTTCCTAGGCGATATGTACAAAGTATCATCACACCTGCACTGCAATTAAATTTATAGATGTATAATTTGGGGGGCAAACATTAATCATGCTGGGGTTATAGTGTCTCTCCTGGAGATTTCAATGGTGTATCTACTGGGGTGGCACTGGAGGTGGCAATTTTCTTCACATTTTTTTCTGCCCTCTTTCTTCTCTACTCCCTTACTGACCTTACAGTGCAATTGACTGGAATTGGCGGGGTTGTGATGATGAACTGCTTACTTCTGATTTCAAGACCAAACATTCCACTAACAGTGGGTTTACTCTAGAGAACAATTACAAATTACTGGAAAGAACAGATTCTGACAAATCCAAAATGGGTAAAAATATCCTTCTACTCCAAACTACCAAGTTACAATTTTTATATAAATGTGTGAAATTTTTGAAAAATTACCTCAAAGCTTCCAGTCTACAGCATCTTCTCCCACATATTATTAGGAAACCAGAGTAAACCCCCTAAATATGATCCCTGGGGTCCGCTAAACAGCTTGATGCCTGATATGCATAGGTTTACCTCAGCATGTGGCATATAGGGGGCCAAAAATGAAGACATCCTACATGAGCTTCTGTAATTGCAGATACAGCAAAATCAACACATTTACAACAATTTATGAGAGGCAAAGGAGCAGGGGAACTTAGCTGATCAGCTTCTCTCAGCCTTTACAAATATGCAGGCTGTCCGTAGCCTTAGTAAAATGCGTAGTGTATGTGTAAATGGATGTATGTGTGTAAATGTGCAAAGAAAATGCACTTACAGTTTCTGCATGCAGGAGGATCTATGGCAGCATTGGAGGGTCCCAGGAGCACAAAGCGTGCACAGCAGCAATTGAGTGGGAGGGCAATGGATGAGGGGTCTTGCTATGCGATGTTCCTGTAATGGATCCCATGTTTGGCGTCAGATCAAGACCGAGCTGCCTAGGGGGTCCATTTGACTTGCTGCATGGCGCTAAACGCTGCTAGTGCAGTGAGGAACTGCTATACTGCTCAGCTTGTAGGAACTATGTGCTTGGCAGTTTGAGCATTTTCCTATCAAAATGTAGTACCTACGTGCTTGGCAGTTAAAGAGGCTATGGGCACACAGGCTGAAGGCTGCGGCTATTGTCAAGCTGAGAGAAGCAGATCTGCTCAGTGCCAGTGCTCCATTGATATTAATCTGACCAGCCTGCGTGCGCACACACACTTAAAGATACTGGGCCCCACACCAAACTATGTTAGGATCCCTAACCTTTGCCTCTCTATAAACAATCTTGGGTTGATCAAAGTCCATCAAAAACAAACCCTCCAAATGAATCCCATATTTATAATGACTGATCTAATATACTCACATAAATAACTATATATATTGTACCAGTACCTATAGCAACTAACTATACATTGTATTAGCCTTGCATATACTGTGCTTGTTTAAGAAATCATCCAAGTCACTATTAATCTCAAAGGAGAGAGACTGCCAAGACCCAAACACTGGTTTTACAAGCTTAATCCTCCCTCTGACTCGGGTTTGTAAGAGAGAAAGTTTGCCCAGATCATCACCCAACTGGTAACTTTGCTGGAGCAGAGAGGAGCAAATTTGCCCTTTTCGGAATAGTAAAGGAATATAGAGTAGTGATGTGTGGGCCGGCCCAAAACCCTCAGGACCCGCAGGTTCAAGCCAGCCTGAAACCCGCAGGATCCTGCACAAATCTTTGCGTCACATCGGGTCCAGGTTGAGCTCTTCTCCTACTCTCCCCACGACCTAGCAGTGCCAGCTTCTGGTGCCTACATTTATAGACTCTCGCCGCCCCATCCCTTTTGTGATGTCACTGTGACGCACACCACTAATGTACAGCTTCCTATTCACATTATCCTACAGTTACAGTCCCTTCCTCAAGCAAGGTTTCCATATGATACTTATTATTGCACAGCTACAGTCTCTAACCTCAAGACCATCTTGCCTTATTTTTACACATTATCTAACAATAACAGCCATTACCCCAAGACTAACTTTTTTACTCTATACACTATCCCACAGTTACAGTCACAACCCCAAAGAACATTTTTACTTTCAATACTCACCATTCCACTAGTTACACAACATACGCAAAAGAACATTGCACTTAATATACATACTACACTGCAGTTACAGTCACTACCACAAAAAACATCTTGCCTTATTATGCAATCCATTCCGGGGGTCCCTAACCGTTGGGCCGTGGGCTGTGCCAAACTGGGCCGCCTCTGATCCCGGCTGCACTAATGCAATCCAATGCGGCACTGAGCATCACCTTATCTCGCAGCACTGTGGGATTGATGTGCTGATGCGGCTGGTCTCCTGTCACTCTGACAGCACTGGGTGGGAGAAGCAGCACGGTAGGAAAGCGCCCCTTTAAATGTGGCTAAATTGGTCCCTCACTCCATTCTTCCATTCGCTAGCAGCTGAAACCCCTGGCTTAACTCGTAATTACCTGTGACTCCAGTCCCCGATGTGACGCAGCACCATGAATATGACCCACAAAACACCCCCACCCTCCCTGGTCCTTGGAAAAATCTTGGTTCTTGGTTGAAATCTGTCCCTGGTGCAAAAAAGGTTAAGGACTACAGTTGCAATCCCTGACATTATTTTGCCTTACTACACACACTATCCCAAAGATACAGCCACTACCACAAGACACATATTGTCTTACTATACATATTATTTCAAAATGATAGCTTCTACTCCTGTGAATATATTGCCAAACTATACTCGCTAACCCAGTTATAACCCCCATTCTTGAGACCATCTTGGCTTAGTAAACATATTTCCGAGAGTTACAGTCCCCACTTCAGTGACCATCTTAACTTACTTCACACACTATCTCACAGTTACAAACACTTTCCTTGACAACATGTTGCCCTACTGGACTTCCTTTCCCACAGTTACAGCCCCAATACCTGATACCATCTTGCATTACTATACACACTGTTCTACAGTTACAACCACTATCCTGAAGACCATCTTGCCTTACACTCCACATGATCCTATTGTTACAATCCCTATTCCTGAAACCATCTCCTCTTCTACACATACATTCCCACAGTTACAGTCCCTAATCCTTGCCTTACTATACATACTATCCGACATTTATAGTCCAAACCCTGAGACATATTGCCTACTATATATCAAGTAGAACAATGGTTATTGTAGACTCACCCAGTATAAGAGGAGGTCCAGGTGCACCTCCCTGAACCTTCAGCTAGGGGAGTGGATCCAAACAGGCAGGCACTCAATGGAACTGTCCTCCACACAGACATGTAAATAAATTATCAGTTTGGTATTCATGGCATAGCCTTATGCATTTTGTTTCATCACAGACACTTAACAATAGGCCTATGATTGTGGAGGAGTGTTCCATTGAGTGCCTGCCTGTTTGTATTATGGTTTACGTCTTTATACTATACTCATAATCGCACACTCTCTGCCTTCCTGCCCCTAATTTGCATATGCAGAGTAAAACTAAATGGGGCTCTCATGCCCTGCTATAAGGTGAAATGAAGTGGGCCCTAAACAGGTAACTTGTTCTCCTAACGGGCAGCCCTGGCCTGACACACAGGCTGTTAAATAGTTTAATGTATGTTTATAATACGTCTAATTCCTTACATATAGGGGAGTCCTAAAGTGATTTTGCTATTGGGCCCTGTAACTTCAAGTAATGCCACTGTGTGCTAGAGGACTGGTTTTTATAGGTGACTGCCCTGGAGCAAACAGCTCCCAACACAACAAAAGGAGGGTTAGCAAATACATCTTCCAAAGACACAGCCTGGAAAGGTGCCTTTTCGCTCACACAATGGCAGTACACATTCAGGAATTTAAAAATGAGTAACTATGTCTTTTTACTACCAACTACTGAGTAGCAATACTTTCCCAAAGTTACTGGTTTTGACTGAATACTTGAAAATCGCCTCAAAGCTTCCACTCCCCCCCCCCCAAACCATAACTTTTTTGAAACTACACATTGAGACAAATCCAGAATGTGTAACCATGTTATTCTACTCAAACTACTAAATCACAATGCTTTAACCAAAATAGATGGTTTTGATGAAATACCTGAAAATCGTATCAAAGCTTCCATGTTCTAGCAACTTATCTCCCTTATAGCATTAGGTACCAAAAGAAAACATGCTAAATAGGAACACCTGGAGTCCACTGAAAAGTTCCATGACCAATATGTATTGGTTTACCTAAGTGTGTGGCATATAGGGACCCCAAAATGAAGACGACCCCCCTTAAGTGATATTATTTATTAAATCCCAGACACTGCAAAAATCAACAAATGTAAAGCATTTTATGAAGGTCAAACAAATGAAAAAAGTTTGTTAATTCCAGAAAACCATATATTTTCTCAAAACGACACAAAGCCGCAAAGCATTCCTAAATTTGGCGATTTTTGATAAATTTCATAAAATCACATCAAAGTTTCCATTTTGCACACATATCACATATCATTATTTACCAAGATAAAGTACCCTAAATACTGTATGAACTCTTGGGGCCCAATTAACAGTTTGATGGCCAATGTGCATAGGCAGATAGGGTCCCCAAAATTAAGACACCCAAATTTGATCTGTCATTTCAGCTACTGCAAAATCAACACATTTACAGCATTGTATAAGGGGTACAACTACAAAAAAGTACATTCACCCCAGACAGCCATATATTTTTGGAAATTACACATTCTCCTGATTCCAAATGGGTTTGATTTACTCCAAAGTACCAAGCCGAAAAGCTTTCCTAAATGTGGGGATCTCTGTTACATTTCTGAAAATCACCTCAAAGCTTCCATTTTGCAGCATCATATCACCCACTAATCATTAGATACCAAGATAAATTATGCTAAATATGAATGCCTTCAACAGTTTGAAACCCAATGTACATAGGTTTATCGAAGTACATGGCATGTGAAGACCCCAAAATCTACAGTACCTTGTGGATACTCGATTTCTGATAACCGATTAAAATATTGCAATTTGTCACATTTATCTCACCCAATTTCTTACATACAATGTGAAACCATACTAAATATGAATGCCAACTTATTTTTGGTTATATTTGGTTTTGTTAAATGTTTTATCTTTTTCTAAAAACAATAAAAAATTTACCTTTAAAAAAATATGAATTGCAAGGGTCTACTGAACAATTTGATGCCTAATATGCATAAATATACCAAAGCAGCTGACAGTTATAGTCGACGCAGAACATTGTGCCTTACACTAGACACTATCCTACAATTCCAATCATGTTACCTGACACTACCTTGCCTTACTATACTCCTCAAGGCATTCAAAAGATTTGCAAAGGAGCTTACAGTAAATGATGATAACAACATCCTTTTAAGAGGTAGTCGAATACTTGTTCCATACTGTCTACAAAACAGAGTGTTGGCCTTAGCACATGAAGGACAACAGGGCACAGTAAAAATAAAAAGACTTATTATAGAAAAAGTATAGTTTCCTAACATAGATCAGCGAGCACAGATGGTGGTGCAAAGATGCATTGCATGTCAGGCAACAACGCCTGGTACACATAAGGAACCATTACAGATGTCTGTTTTACCAGCAGCCCCATGGTGTCATGTGGGCGTTGATTTTTATGGGCCATTCCATATCGGCGAATACTGGTTGGTTAACATTGAGTAGTAGAGATTGTTAGATCAACTTCCTCTGTTACAGTTTTACCGACTTTAGACAAAGTGTTCTCCTTGCTGGGCATCGCACAGACTGTAAAACAGACAATGGCCCACCCTTCGATGGAGATCAAGAACTTCAAGAACTTTGCTTCATACCTAGGCTTTAAGCACCAGCGCATAACTCCACTGTGCCCAAGCAAATGGGAAGGTTGAAAGGTTTATGCGCATTATGGGGACGTTTCTTAGAGCAAATACATCTGAATGGTGCCATGGAGGCAAAACCTGTTTTCGTTTCTCAGAGACTACAGGTCCACTCCACATTGCAAATAGACAGATCACCTGCAGAGCTACTGTTCAAACTCAGAATTAAAATCCCAGACATTGCTGACAGCAAAACTGAGACTCTGGATAGAGACCTGCTGCAAAAGGATATTAGTGCTAAATCCAAAATTAAAGCATATTCTGACACCCATCAACATGCCAGACCTTCTAGTTTGGCAGTGGGAGAAACAAAGAAGGCACAAACTGGATCCTCTGTATGATACACAACCATATAACGTTACAGATATCAAGGGCTCTAAGGTGACTGCAGAAAATGATCAGCACAGTATCACTCAAAATGCCTCCTATTTCAAAAGGATTCCTGAACAGAATCGAGAACGATCTGACATTGAGGACGAGGATGCTGGTTTGCCTTTGGAAAGGCTATTTTAAGAGAACAAGCAATGACTAATGTACTGGGAGGAGCTGTGTAGATAATAGCATATCACAGCCACCTGTGCTCACCAATAGATATCCAGTGAGAACTGGTAGAAAACCTCCTTGCATATCTGAAAGATTTTGAGACCTAAATATATGAGGCTACAACTTAAAAGTCACCATTATTATCTGTTTGGCTACTGCTTTTTCTATTGTTTATGTGTTTCTAATTTGAAATAAGGGAGGGATGTAGTGTTTCGTAAGAGCCCTCCTAAGGTCATGTTTATTATGCCTTGTTTATGTTTATTGCTATGCAGCACTGCTGACGCTAGAGGGCACCCTCTACAGCAGTCCAGGGAGAATTCTAGAGTATCCTAGGATTCTATGGTTATGACACGTTTCATGTGGAGCTAGGCAGTTCGGCAGTCTGTTGAATAAAGACTACAACCAAAGCCTTCTGTCTGTGCGTGGGTCAAAATTCTACACCTATCACATAGTTAAAGCCCATAATCCTGAAACCATTTTGTATTCCTATACACACGATCCCATGGTTATAGATACCTATTGTTTTTATCAGTTAAAAGAGTAATTCAGGCTGTGTCATTCAGGGGCTACTAAAGTAACTAAAATGCTGTCCTTCACCTTGAGTATGTAGCGCAGTTTTGGGCTCAAGTCCTATATAAAGATATATCTGAATTTATTTTTATAAAGATATAGCTGGAGAGAGTGCAGAGATGTGCAACTAAACCGGTAAAAGTTTTTTGATCCTAAAACCACAACCTATGCCGTATTGGCTTCTCAAAGACAAAACCCAACACCTGAATATCCCTTTGGCCACTGACCCACAAACAACCCTATTGATAAATATCAGGCTGGTTGCGCTGGACTGAATATAGGAGGTTAAGTGGGGGACACACATATCCTGGGGGACACCTGAGCTGGGAAGGCCATGGTGAGGAACAGATGTGGAACAAAGTGTTAACAGCAATCTGTAGGGTAATGGGGATAAGAGGCCAAATGAGCAGATTTCCATATTGTCCCTAACAAAGTCCTACAGTATGTCCATGCACACTCACATTACCTCTTACTATTGCTTCAGTACTCACAATTGTGCATTTCCTTCCTGCCATATTCCAGCTCTTCTTAGCCCTTCTCTCCTTCTTGGTGCCCCTTTCAGCATGTTTACGGCAGTGGTTTTGGTCAGGACGGCTAGCAATCTCCCACCTGCTCAGCTGTTCCGATCATGTTGTAGCAGAAACCCATTTGCTGTGGTGGGATTATCAGGGTGTTGAGGTGCTACAGTACTGCTGCCCAGCCAAATGCATCTACAAAATAATTCAGGCGGTCAAAGTCATCAACCAATAGCAAATTAGGACTTAAACTATCAAGGTTGGGGTCTGACAGAAGCACAATATGTTGTGGGGGAGAGCAGTACAACCGATAGAACCAATACAGGTATGTGATCTGTTAGCCGGAAACCCGTTATCTAGAAACCTCTGAATTACGGAAAGGCCATCTCTTATTGACTCCATTATAATCAAATAATCCAGATTTTTCAAAATGATTCCCTTTGTAATAATAAAACAGCACCACACACTTGATCCAAAGTAAGATATAATTAATTCTTATTGGGGCAAAACCAGCCTATTGGGTTTATTTAATGTATAAATTATTTTCTAATGGACGTTGAGTATGACAATCCAAATGACAGAAAGATCATTTAACCAGGAAACCCGTTCCAGAGCATTCTGGATAACAGATCTCATACCTGTAATTTTGTTCTCAACTGCCTTTTCCCAAACTGCCTGAAACATTGTGTTGCATTTTCTTCTCAATGGGATGGCTTCCCATTTTTTAAGGCACGTGATTGAACACACACATTGTACAAAATCACAGCTGCTTATGGCTGTTTTTGCACCCTGCATATAATGTGTAGAATAATACATTTCGGAAGGTGAACGTGACACTGGGAGCACAAATGAGCAGGTCTTGACTTGATATGCCCACCAAAGGGGGACGATATCAGTCAAATCTGATTGTTCGGCCATAGGGCTAAATGATCGTTGATCATTGTCTTATGGTATTTCTCTCTGCAGACTATGAGCAAGTGTACTCACTTGGTAAAGGGGAATATCTATTCCAAACATAGAGGAACAAAGACAAGCAAAGAGGAAATTAAAGGATAGATTTAGGGAATATAGGAGAAAAATTATGGGTATGGAAAGATCATATGGACTGCCCAAACATTTCTTTGATTATCATAGAGGGGATCCATCAAGTTTGGAAGTCCTAGGCATTGAACAAATTAATAATACTGTAATTAAATCTAACATAATCAATGGACTATATAAAAAAGAGAATTACTGGGTTTATACATTACAAACATTGGCCCCAAACAGTCTCCATGAACTGTCTGATTTTACCATTAGTTTAGTTTTGATAAATAATTAATTTAAACGGTGGAGTTCACCAAAGTTTGAACTGAAATTATATATATATATATATATATATATATATATATATATATATATATATATATATATAGTTAAGTAAATCATTTTAATTAAGTACTTTTATTATATATTGCTAAAAAGCACTTGCAATTTATAGCTACTCAGGATATCATAGTCTAAACAATCTTAAAAATCAGCGCTGTCAAACTGGAGGTCCTTCTTTTGTGGCCCACGAACATCTGGCAGGATGCCGTAAATCTGACTTGCATTGTGCCCGTCTCTAGATAAAGTTTTAAGGTGATTTAAAACAGCTCACTGCATGGCTCAAACTTTTCAGACACTCATAGTCAGAATTGAAAAGTTTCTTATCTGCTGCTGGATTTAGCCAAGGGAGTGGAGTCTGAGCGTGACAGCCAGAAGAGGGATGTCAGAGGGTGAAACAGTCGTGCATGCTGAATAGGGGCAGCATGAGAAGGGTATGAGCATCTGTAACAGACCCAAGCAAAGCACACAAAGAGATGGAGGTTAACAAAATTCAGCTATGAGGCTGAATAGTGCTGGAGGTCAGTTAAAAACCATTTCTGTGCAGATTGCTAGCTCTGACCAATGATTTAGTGCTAAGGACCAAAGACAGATCTGGACTTCATACTCGATTTACTGAGAATTTTCTAACCACCTACCACCATAGGGAACATGTACAAGGCATGCTAACTGCCTTGGTTACTATACTGTTTGCCAAAACTGTGTGCGTAATGGCACCAACCAAATTTTAATTCTAAATGGATGTTTTGCAGGTTGAAAAATGACCCCACTACACTGCATCCAATAAGAGTACAAAAAAAAAATGATTATCTCATCTGCAACATCTCGTCGCGGAACTGGCTCCAGGATCCCCGTTTCAGCAAGTCCTGACACTTTTGCATGAAGAAACCGAGCATCTGTAAACTCTTGATATAACCGGAGCTTAAAAAGAAAATGAGAAAGCATAGTTCTTAATAAAGAGTAATACAGATACATTCAGTGTTAGTCAAGCACTGAAAATTATAATACTGCCTGTACAACTACATACATTTTTATTCAAATGTATACAAATATGTATGGAACTCTTTCTAGTCCATATACGAGCACTGGGACCTGTCATTAAGATCTGGCAATACCCAGTCTGATCTAAGGGCCCCCTTAGCTGATCACAAAGATACAGAGATATAAAAATAAACATTCACCAAGAATATCTAACCTATAGCCTACAGTATATCTCATCCTATCTGACTGACTGAAAGTTAAATATCATCATATAAGGTGCCAGAAGATAACATACATAGTAACATGGTAAGTTAGGTTTTAAAAAAGATACACGTCCTTTAAGTTTAAACTTTTAATTCTAATTTAACCTGCCTAACTACTAGTTGATCATGAGGAAGTTAAAAGAAAAACATTACTGTATCAGCCTGTACAACTGATTCAGGAAGAGAATCCCACATCTTCACAGCTCTCACTGTGAAAAACCCCTTCCGAATATTTAGGTGGAACCTCCTTTCTTCTAATCGGAATGGATGACTTTATGTCAGTTGGAGAGACCTACTGGTAAATAAAGTGTTAGAGAGATTATTATATGATCCCCCTTATATATATTTATAAATCGTCCATATATACATAATTATACATGTCTGTGCTTCATGTAAATAAACTATTTTTATAATAATATACTTTTTTATTAGTATGTGTCATTGGGTAATCCGAAATAGAAAATTGCCATTTTAAAACATAAGAGCCTCCCCCTGGGATCTTACGATTCACAGTGCACATTAACGTACCAAACAAACCAAACATGTTAGGTCACATGAGCCAATTAACCTCCAGAGTTATCATTAAACCTGGTAGGTTTTGCTTTTCAATAAGGATTAATTATATATACTGTATACCATACATGTTAGGTCATATGAACCAATTAACAGACAGAGTTCTGTCTTTTGCTTCCACACTTTTTCCTGTTACAGTTAGAGCTGCAGTATTTCTGGTCAGGTGATCTCTGAGGCAGCACACAGACCATCACAATATGGTGGCTCAAGGCAAGAGACATAAAAGGGCAATATTTAGTTAAATATATATACCAGTTTGGTAAGATTATTTAATATGCCACTTAATTTGATATAAAATATCTGTTTCGTAAGTATTCATTTTGGGGGTATAGTTTTCCTTTAATGCATATCTGTAGAGAAATATCCAGCACTTTAAGTACCTTGCACTTGAACCTAACTAAGCCAGCATAAATTTATATTTGAGCTGCAAATATTAATAAAAGAGGCTGTGCACTCTATTGCGTATTATGAGAGTCTACTTGGTCAGCAATAGCTGATGGTGCGTGAGATTAATATTAATGAACATTTCCAAAACCAAAAAGAATCTTAACCCACTTTAATCCTCAATGCAGCAAAGCTTTTTCTCTTTTGAGATATTGTAACTAAGCTTTTGCAAAGTAAAGAGTTAATCTTAAGCGCTTTGTGTGTAATTGGAACCACTTTGAAGGAATTAATTTGTGTGGGCAAGCGTCTCTATAGCCGGACAACTTTAGATTCAGTATTGCATACGCAGTGATAGCATTAGGTAGGTTTTAACTGCAACACAGCATACTCTACCCCTCCACTCCTCTGGACCCGTCTGTGTATCCTCTAGACGATTCGATAGGAAAGACGCTTCCCGCAGATCTGATTTTCAGCAAAGTCCTCCCCAAGTGGTTCCTCCTCGCTGCTGTTTAACCTGGGATGCTCATTTGCTTCCTCCACGCCATCACCGGTGAACTACCCCTTTAACAGTAGCAAAAGATGTCTTGAGCTCAGACAACTCAGTTCATGAAAATTCAATAATAATTTACTCACTTTCATGAGGCTGTGCACAACAAAATGTCACTAGTATAGAATCCATCCGTTTATACATTCTGTTTCAATCTAGGGGAAAGCTTTGTTTCCAGAGTGGCAGAGGGGTTAAAAGATAAGTCATCCAAAAAGAAACAACACGGTGGATACAGGACAGGAGAAGGAGAGGGGGTGAGGTGCAAATATATATATTAGAATATTATTGATATTTCTTTCTCTACAAATATATAGAGTGAGGCAGAGAGTTATTAGCAACGGAGAGGTGAGTGTAGGGGTAACTCGGCAGAATGAGAAGGGAAAGGGTAATAGAGGACAGTGAATAGAGTGAGGCCATAGATAGGAGGGCGATTCAATGGAGCAGCAGGGCAAGTATCTGTAGGGGTTAATGTGCTTTGTGGCAAATGCACTGGGAGAATGGTAGTAGACAAAACCCACAGGCAACCTGTACCTATAAGATTCAATAATGAATGTAGCTACACACAGGTTCATTATAGTCTCTATAACTCACACACAGGGTGTGTCAGATCTTCTTAAACACAGTTGCCCTTACACACATTAACACTAACAATTAATTTTACACACAGACATAGATACACACACAGACACACACACAGGTCCACTGGCTTTCACACACCACTCACACCTTTACCTTGGGAAAGAAGCTGCTTCATCGGAAGGAGTTGAGGAGCAGAAAGCTTCTCACAGAAGGGAAAAAGGACAAAGGGAAAAAAATTACAAATAAAAATTTTTTAAAACTGTTTGCATATACAGGTGTAAGCCACCAATAAAGAAAAGAAACCTCTAACTATGCAAGAACATATAGCTACTACATTCTTGGTAGTTAGAGTATTTGCTTGCGAGCAAGTAGCAGTTATGTGATTGGAAGGCAAAGTGTTAAAGGACAAGTTTTTCAACTCACCTCATGGCAGCAGCACCCCTGCTTATACCTAATACCCCAGGGCACATGGCAGAATAAACACACTGTACTAACTAATTAATATTAATACCTAATACCATCAGGGCCCATGGCAAAATAAATGCAATTCCCTGACTATTACCTAATACATTACTTCCAGAAAATCTGCTGGAATACTCTGCCCAACTTATACCCAATACCTCCAGGGCACATAGCGAAATAAACACACTGCCCAATTCATTCCTTATACCCCCAGGCAAGGGCAGGATACATATAATGACCAAACAAGGGCAGAGAGACGGAGAAGCAGGACTGGTTAACAGTAGGCAGAACTGCCAATCAGTGGGCACAGCTGCCATTCAGTAGGGAGACCCAAAATAGAATAGACTTTATAAGAAGTGATAAGCAGAGAATAAAACTTACCTTCTCCTAATGGAAGAAATACATAGAAGCTCATACAGGAATATGGTGGAGTCCCACATTGCATTAGTCATGGTCAGCCATGTCCCTCACTAACTGCACAATAATACTCACACAAACACACACCGTATGCTGCCAAAATCAAATCCAAACAAAAACAAGTAGTTTCAGTCCACACTGCCATTTTCTGACTCTTCTCTCTTCCCAGCATCATGTGACCAGGGTGTGGGACACAGACTCTGGATGAAATGAAACAAAGTTGCAAGTGTGAGGCTGCAGCTGCCATGGAGACGGTATCAGGAGAGAGGCACGGAATTTGCACTTGTTCTGATCTTCATCTTCCAAATACTTTTTTTCAGATCAGTTGTTTTTAGATTGTATGGATTTGGAGGTTTAATAGTTCCTGGTACTACAAACATTTAAATATTAACCACTCAGCAGGCAGAATTGACTTGTGTGAATGAAAGCAAACATCTTATTGGTTGTTGAAGGTTAATGCATTTATTAGTGTTCAGCCCAACAGTCCGAACTCGATGGATTTGCCTGAATCTGTGCATACCTTACTTAATTACATAGACTGAAAAATAACTCACGGTAATGTAATCTGTTGTTTATGATCAATAAAAAGAGATAAACCTAATTACATAGGCTATACATTTTACTTGCTTTTCTAATGTTAAAACACCCAAATTATTTGTATTCTACACATGACAAAAGTTAATGTTGAGTTAAAGTGATGGAAACTACATGGAGCTGACTACTGTCCCTGTATAGCAAAAGGAAAGCTGTGCTCACCACACCATTGTTTTTTAAAAAAAATTTAAATCAATAAGGGGGCAATAAGAGTTGCAATGAGAGTCAAACATAAAACAGAGCCTCGGCACACATATCAAAAAGTTCTAAAATGTACTACAAAGGATTGTTGTACATAATATTGCAATATTCAGTCTATGAACTGGTCTATCTCCCTTTTTAATTCCAATGCTAGCAAAGTTCACACCAACTTCCGATATAGGGGCCTAGCCTATTTATTATGTCATAAAAACTGTTTAAAAGGCTGGGTAAAATAAACAGTGATTTTATTAAAGTTTATTTGCCATCCGAATGCCAGATTTAACAGCGTTTGTCTACGTCTCTTCAGACCTCACATAATCCAACAGGAGCAACAGGATACCATAGGACCATAAAATAAATGTATAATATGCTCTAGTTAATGTGGAATACACCTTTAATTAAATCAATCCTAGCATTAATAATCCACTAGATAAATGTCTTACATCATTGACTAACTAATGGATAAGAGGAGGGTGGGGACTTTATTCATCGCTTCACATATACTGAGTTTATAGCTTGTGTGCAGCTTTTCAGTATAAAATGGATTTCAAATTGTAGTCTTTGATCCTTATGAATAGTAATAGTAGGAATGGTATTAATGAGGGTAGGAAAAACATTTCAAAGCAATAAAATTAAAAAATTCTGGAGTTTTGAGAACAGATCAAAGAATGTGCAGTAACTAATGTGTTTCTCTTGGTAAATACAAATAGAGCAACTGATGTCTAAATAGGAAAATTGTACACATGAAGCGACCTGCACCTGTCGCCACGTTGGAACCACGTAGCTCCAGGGTTTCCATAGCAGCCTGCATCAATTACCCCGGCGTAATTTTACCAAAAGTTACATGTTCATTCCAAACATGTGTCACACAATCATATCAGAAGCAACTTCCCCTGATGACGACAATAATGCTGGAATTATGGCAAAAACACTGCATTGTTTGCTTACTGTGGTGTGGTAAGTAAATAACCACTTCAGTGTTACACTAAGTGGAAAGTGCTAAATGCGGTAAATCAGGTGGGTTTCAAACTAATGAAGTGTTCCAATACTGTTTGTGTTGTAATTAATACTTCCTATTTGTACTATTATTTCACTGCGTTTTATTATTATTTTATGTGGGGTAAAAGAAACTCAGCATAGGGCCCAAGCCATATTCAGAATCTCAATCATAAAGAAAGATCTCTTTTAGTATTTGATTAAGTGCTTTGCAGGTAGATTATTCCTGTTTTCTGGATATGAACCATGTCCTTTCTGTTTGCACAAAAATGTAGTAGTTCAGTGCTGTCCAACTTCTGTGGTACCGAGGGCCAGAATTTTTCTGGCTTATGTGGTGGAGGGCCAATAATGGAAGCCAGTGTTGACCGCTCCCCCTTTTAAACCATACCCATGTTATCACGTTTAAGAACGTTTAAGACCATATCCACATTAATGGTGGTAACACACCAAAAAAAATGGTTTGTGCTCACTGCAGGTATATCACTCATCAGTCATACTATAAACATGTACTTAAATCCATATGCACACCCAGAGTATACCTACTCTACCCTATTCTCCCTGTGTGTTCCATACTCTGCCTGCCCTATGCTCCCTGTGTGTGCCATACTCTGCCTGCCCTATGCTCCCTGGGTGTGTCATAGTCTGCCTGCCCTATGCTCCCTGTGTGTGCCATTCTCTGCCTACCCTATTCCCCCTTGAGTGTGCAATACTCCACCTGCCCTGTGCTATCTGTGTGTGCGATACTCTGCCTGCCCTGTGTGTGCCATACTCTGCCTACCCTATTCCCTCTTGTGTGTGCCATACTCTGCCTGCCGTGTGCCATTCTCTGCCTGTCTTACACATCTGTGTGTGCCATTCTCTGCCTGTTTGTGCTATACTCTGCCTGTCTTACACTGTCTGTGTATGGCATTCCCTGCCTTTGTGTGCCATTTTCTGTCTGCCCTACTCTGGGAGGTTAGCCTGGTGGAGGTTGGTTAGCATGTGGCATTTTTAACGTGTTTATGGGGTTTATGTACTATCCACAGGGGAGAAGGGGGTATATGAAAAATTATATGTCTTAATATAACTTTTTTTCACATATGAATGATGTGTAACATCCCTGCTGTGAGTGCCGAACATTTGTTTTTTTTTGGCTACCACCATTGTGTATATGTTTTAAATTGGATATGGTTTAAAAACACTGGCTTCTATTATCAGTTTTCCACCACTTAGCCCAGAAAAAGTACAGCCCTTACTACCCAAAAGTTTGACAGCACTGGTCTAGAGGAATTCTATGGTTTTGTTGTCCTTAATAGTTGTCTAGTTGCTGGGATCAATCACTTAGCCTCACACTGAAGACTTATTCTAGATTTGTGTTGGTATTAAATATATTGGTTTAATTTTTGGACCCTCTCACATTACAGTCTGTAATTCAAACCGCTGCCTGTCTCAAAGAGTCCATTTGACCCTATTGACCCAATAATAGCATAAATTACAAACTATAAAGCTCAAATAAAAGTTAAATACACATAGGAAAAAAGGTTCAAATTGTTACAAAACATCATTGCCTGCTTCATAATCAAGTAAATTTTAAGGTGAGCACCACCAAGAAGTTTCTTAGTGATTGTTTATGAAATCAAAGTTGGTGGTTTACAGAAATAAATATCCAAGTATTTGTAGCAAATTTCGCATAATGTAATAAAAGTCACGAATGTTGCACTAAGTCAGTGGAAAACAGGATGTAAAAAAAATATGACCAGTAAATTCTACCTCCAGTTGTAAAAAAGAACTTCTGCTTTAGATAATCAAATTAAAAAAATGTAAAGAAACTAATGGCAGCCACATGTTAACCACATACGTATTCATTATTTATCTTTTTTGTAAGATTTATAGTAGGGCTGCTGTGAGATTAATGATGTACCTGATCACAGGCAGAACATTCCAAGAGGCAATAAACTGCCACCAGCAAAATATCTTTAAATTCTAGACCATGTAAGAGCTGATCTTCTGGTTTTAAACAAGAGGCTCAGCTCTAATTACCATATTTACTAGTATTAGCATGAAGATCACCATTCTTCCTATAGTAAGGAGCAGTTAACAAAGTAGGCTGGTCAGTTCTGTATTGTGTAGAAGAATGGCCAAGCCCTCCTGGGCCCTCAGCAAATGAACTGTGTAGATAGCTCAGACTACATTGTTTGATGAGGATAAATCAGAGTTAAAAAGCATAATTCAGTTATTACACAGTAATCTATTTGAGGATGTTAAAAAGAGATAAACAAACTAAACAGAAAAGCATTGACTATCAACAGTATACCAAGGGCAGCAGTGTCAGTAGAAAAGATGGAAGTTGTAATTTAACTCATTTGGATGGCCCCAGACTGTACATCCCCGATATGGAGAAATATTTCCCAAGTTGATCACTTTCTTGAAAATACATAATTTTGTAAAAAAAAATGTGTGAAATATTCCTACTTTTTTCTTGCATATGATTATTGTTCACATTGTGGTTTTGTATTTGCATGGTATTTGCATGGTATGCCACGACATAAACTGAAGGTAATCTAGCAAGTACCAAAAAAATATATATATATTAAACAGAGCTGTGTTTGAAAGGAAGTGGAGGTTATACATAACATGGAGACTGTCCATGGGCCACACAATTTGTAGTGCCCTGTAGAAAGTACAGGAACTCCAATGGACCATACAGGTGTATGTGTTTCCTGGAAATGAATTGCGACTACAGGGAGTATATAAAATCAGGAACATGATATAGAAGGGCTGTCTAACTGGTAGCCTCCAGAAGATGTCCAACTGTCAAAAGCAACCAACAAATGCTGCACCAAGCATTCTATACATGAGCTCTAGATTGTTATACATACCTCCTAACTGTCCTGATTTTGGCAGTTGAGCCTACAGTCCCGGGTTTCTTACTGAAATGTCCTGAGTTTTTCTTTGATCTCCTGCAGCACTGATGACAGAAAAAGATACAAAGTTTCTGAAAACGTAATTAAAATTAGAGGCTTTTTGGCAGAGAGCCCAGAACACGCAGTTGCTGCACTTCAATAGATTTGTAAAAATTTAAGATAAGCAAAGAAACAATTGTAATAATTTAAGATAAGCAAGTCTCTTGGGGAAACTGTGCCTTGCAGCTCAAAGGGCAATTTCAGCGTCATTAGCAAAGCTGTTACACATAAACACATAAAACATGGCTCTAAAACTCTCAGAACAAAATTTTGCAAAATGGACATGGTTATTAGGGGTATGGCCAGAAAATAGGCATGGTCAATCAATTTCACCAGTCTTAGTGTGGCTGATGTTTTTGTACCTCCTTACAATGTTGGGAGGTATGGATATATTCTGTTGTATAACAGCTATTTCTCAGAAGCATGCATGCAGGTTGCACAGAGAAAATGAATAACTTAATGAATAAAGATTACCTCAAAACAGAAGCGATGACACGAAACATCCTTTTTTTCATAACAGCAGAGTACAGAGATATAAGCCCTGCATCTTTGATTCTCATCATCCTTTAAGGAGTGCTTAAGATGGGGTGGGTATCAATTCTGGCAGATACAGGTAAACAGAATATAGAACATACAAAAGAACAATCTGCTGTATCTTTTTATTCTTTGTACTTTTCCTTTAAAGTCTATGTAATTTATTGTTCCATGGAACAACAAAATCTGTATTCCATGGAAAATGCTCAGTGTTTAGTGGAAAACATTTATCAGCCCATGATTAAATATAAACAGTGACCTCTACCAACTTGTTTCTGCAGATCAGCTCCAGGAATTACAGTAGCTAAATGGCACACTGTACAAAAATATTAGACAGGACCCTTTAATGCGGAAAGTAAAATACAATGTTTACAAATCAAGATGTTACTTGCAAACATACTCAAAGATAGGAACTAATGTAGGTAGGGGATCTCTTATCTGTAAAACTAATATGTAGAAATCTACAAATTACAGAAAGCATATCTCCATATATCCAAGCATATCTTACTGGTCATTTGTTTGAAAGCAACTCTATAGGTTGCTAGACATAGTGCAAACTTTGCTCTAACATATTATTTTTACCTCTACATGGCTCATGTAAAGGGAAACAAGTTGTAAGTACAAAAGGCTGGTACAAAGAACCATGCTTTTTACCCACATTTTCCTTGATATCTGTTTCCGCCACTGCAATGCACAAATTCTTAAGCATCTGAACTGGGCACAAATAGATACCCTGCACCTGCCATGTAATGGGATACACATGAGCAGTCTATGGGCATTTAAATGTTGTCCACTTAGTAACACCTCATTCCTGATTGCTAGAAGTCCCCCACAGTTTTTTTGCAGTGAACATCTGTGCCTCCTAAGATATTTCCCCAACTTATTTTCTGTTGCTTCACAGCACATTCCTTGTGTTACTGTCAGTTCCCTGAGCACTGGGACCAACAATATAAAAGTCAGGATACAAGGCAATTTAGTATTTAATTCAGATTCACATTAAAGGAGAAATAAACCCTAGCCCCCATCCACCTCACTCCACTGCCCGCACCAGTGGCCCATCCAAGTTCCATCCCTGCAGCATTTAATCTTCCCAGAAGTCTCCCTGTATGATGACCTGCTATAAGTCTGCAGAGTTTACCTTTTATAAATCTTGCATCTTTTCTCTGTTTCTGATCCTCTTCTGGGGATCTTAGAGGAACATGTGCAGTTCAAACTACTGCTTCTACTGCGCATGCTCCCACAAGATGTGTATCGGCAACTGACATAAGAGGATCAGAAGACAATTAGAAGATGGCCCTTTTGAACTCCCATGCACAACTCTGCAGATGTATAGCAATGCAGAATACAGGGAGATTTCCAAAAAGAATGCACTCTGCGATGACGGAGCTTGGAGGGGGTTAGGGTTTAGTTCTTCTTTAAATGACAGCACTGAAATCAGTGCATTCTAAATCAGTATATAACAATTAGCACTATATCAGCAGCTTCTATGACAGACAAGCCTTATTTTCTGCTTAATAATTTCCAACAATCCTTAATCATCGTTTCTCAACAGCAGCTGAGAGCAAACTGAGCATGTGCAGTGTCAGTGACACTTAAAAGATGTCCTAACATGATTCACAATGTCACATGGATCACTGCTGAACCTCTGAGCTGGTACAGTTAGTTCAGTATGTAATATATACTGTAGAACTTCCTTCCAAAACAGAATTCTGTACATACTTTGTTTAGGGCCAACTTCAAAATATACTGTAACAACTTACAGACATATGAAAACAATATTCAGTATTCCCATATATTCTTTTGTTATTTCTTTCAAGTAGGATCTAGGACTAGCTAGTATCCTTATATTTTACAACAGGGGAGTAAAGCACCATTTATAAGAATATCATTAAAATATTTTCATGGGGTTTGTGTATTGTGTGTACACACACTATACCTTCCTATGAAATAGTTCTGAATATATTAGGTTTGGATTTGGGTCTCCACACAACCCCTTATTATTATTAATGATTCTGACAAAACAAATGTGTATGTTAAGGTAATATTCTGTAATTCAAGCCTTCGGGTAGTGTGTTTTTGAATGACACACAAGACCACCAGGGCTCTATTGTCTTCCGTTACCAGGCAAACTAATAACGTTCAATACTTTTTGTGTGTCTGGCTTTACAATGCTACTGTCCCTGTTTATCTAGGCCGCATGACCTCTTAACAAGGCTCCAGTGTAACAATGCTGAGGAAACCCTTTTCTTTTCTGGATTATATGCACACTGTAATAAAATGCTGAAAAGCATGAGAATCTTACTTATGTTACTTGGTTTCCACCTACATAAGAACAGTGAATACAAATGTCTTTTTTTACATTGGGTTAAAAATAACACAACTGTTTCTATTTCCAGATAAGAATAAAAACCTATTTATTTGTCCCTTTGTATAACTGGAATATAATAGATCACACAAGTAAGTAGGTCAAATAAAAAAGAAGCTTAGGAGCACATATACATAAAAAACACAAAGCAGAGAAACGTAAACACTTGTAGAGACAATGAGGCCATTACCCTAACTTTGTGCCATATTAATAAATGTGCCTTCCAGGCCAGGTGACAACCCAAACTACCAACCATGTGCTCCATAGATTCAATGGGGAACACATTCTGTTTAAAGAGAATTTGGCCATCAGTGCCAATTGAAAGTCTCTGGCCAACCTGGAGGTACAGGGCCAGCATTGCCTTCCCATACACAACTGAGTCATCTTGGTGTGATGCTCACTTTCTGTTATTTATATGGTTGCCAGCCTTGATTATTTTGTGTTTAGAATTGTTCTTTCTGTGTCTGTGTGGAGATGCTTTTCATTACAGCTGTTAGATCGATAGTGTGAGTTTTGTTCTGCCACTTCTGTTCCCTCATGTAGCTGTACAATAGTAGCTTAAGCTGTAAAAAAATGAAATAGAAAAAGGCTTAGAAGGTTTGGATCTGTAAAAGTAGAGGTATTACTAGTACAAAGGTGATTGGTAAATTATCTAAACTGATAACAGGAAGAGCTACCTGTCATTAATAGCTGATCTGCAAATACCAGCTGGTAAACTTATAAAACATATCGGGAAGTTGAGGAGTGTAGGTTTAGTTAGCAACTAAGAAACGAGGAACTAGTCTGGAAGCTAAGCAGAATAAAGTGAATGGAGGGTTAAACTTGACGTTCTTATTGCTATGTGCTACAAGTCAGTGCTATTGTATTTAGTGTGTAGTGATAAATACTTTATTGATTTTGCTACATGGGCAGCATATCTAGGATTTGTACAGAAATTCACACAAAAGTCTATGGGACTTGTTCAACAGTTTATAAGCCAGAGTTACAAATAAATAATAAAATGCAAACTTAAACCGGTAGAACCTTGATGGTTCTAACGTACATTTATGAAAAAGGCTCCTTGGTGAAATCAGCTGATTTTCTGCTCAAAGCAAATATTGCAAGAGTTATATATGATATTTTAAGGTTTAGAAGAAGAGCAGGAGTTTTACAGATTATTTATTTTTTTATAGAGAAAAATCAGTATGCACAAGGCATTCAAAGCAAAATGTTCCATTTCACTTCTACTACTCACATACTGCACACCAGATACAATGTATGCTGCTTTTTGGCTTAGAGAAACACAGATTTTAGTAATATACAACCATGTGAGGGATGACTACAAAATAAGAATTAGCTTGATCATCTTTTAGGTGTTTCACTGGGTTACTGTACTAAAGTAGAGTTAGTCAAAGTGGGCCCAGTTTTGTATTTTTAAAACATAGGCTCTGTAGGGACTAGTGACGCTGCTGTTCAGAAACGTATCAAGATTTGAACAGTTTATAGAGAGTAAGCAGCCACCCCCTCCCACCCGTATTGAGCTGCTCTTGGGAAACATGAGAAGGAAATGAATAAAACATTTTTAAACATTAAATCTGGTGTATAATTTCCAAAAAAAAACAACTACCACTTTAAAAAATGTATCGCTTTTCTATGCTCCAAATCTATAGGATTTGGGTGACTTTCGTTTATTACCCACTCTGGTTTTTCACTCCCACCTAACGTTTTAATCTGATGTATGTATGTGTTTTATTTATGTAGCACTACTTGACACACAGCATTGTATCAACTTTATTGGTTGTATGTTTTATTTTATATCATCTCCGGTACCAATGTGGCAAATGGGAAAATTAGAAAAATATTAAAGAACAGTAAGAGCTAAACATAAATCAACTCCAGTCACAGTTTACAGACATACAAATAAATGAATGTCAATGAACAACACAAGAACACATATAATTTTATTATCCTAGAAAAATGAGTTACAGGTAAAGACATGTAGACATGTCAGATTTACAGCCCTTCAGCTGTTGTCAGCCATTGGAGACAGCGAGTTTGACATACAGTTCCTTCACTCGAAACAGAATGAGATTGAATGTACTGAATGTTTTCCATTGTGAAATATGCCAGCTATGGCCTATCCCTTAGTACTATCTCAAGAGTAATAAAATCTAATCATGCTTGTGAAGGGAAAAGGGTTTAAATGTCTTTCTAGAGTTAGACGTGTATTTTCGTAGGTAAAAAGGTGAATTAAATACATTGTGCAACAATATAGCTTATGAGAGTACTTGCAAGCCACAGTATGTTGTGTGTATGATTGAAATATGTCCTGCAACATTTACAAGCTTCTGTAAGCTTCCAGTTCAGTTATTATATCTGAGAGAATAAACATGATTTTCTTTATAATGCCTCTTTGTTCTACGAATGTATATTATCTAAAGCTCCACTGAAATTAGTAGGATGGAAAGATGATTTCAATAAATATATGGAGCTCTTTCTCCACTTGCATATAAACACAAGCATAGAAACAGCCCTAGTTGCTCTTTTTGCACTGACACAGCTTCGGCCTATGCCTGTCAATTCAGAAGATGCAGATTGAAGTTTATAGGCTGTTTCCCCGCTTACTTTAAACACAAGCGAGGAAAACAGTTGCGTTTGGTAGTAGCCTTCAAAGAGATTGTAGCTTATCACAGAAATTGTCTGACACGTCAAGCCTCCATATGATGTTTTAGGTACATTTTTCTCAAGTTTTGAGCTTTTGGCCAAAGACAGAGGAGGAGATTTGTCATCCAAATGACAACTTCCTAAAAAATAAGTGTTTATCGGGGATGACTAATCACTTACTAAAATTCACACATGCACACCCTTGTTTGGAGAATCAAATGTTGGGTAAAGAAACTTGTGAAGTAACAAGTGAGAGTTTCCTGCTAAGTTGTGAGTCAAGAGATTTCAAAACATAGAAACAAAACAAACATATAAACAAAGTGACAGTTATTGAATACATAAAAAAATCGCATTACACAATTTTAAAATAAAGCAAAGAATAAGGAATGGCTAGTAATTTCTACTGTTGTGTATGGCCAGTACACAGATGGTATATTCATAACCCAAATTGATTGCTTCATTATTTTAAGCTATGCAAAGTAGCCTAATACAGCAACCCACAACCACCAATCAGCAATTAGCTTTGCTTCATCTACTGCAATTAAACAAATCATAACTATAAATGCTATGGGTTCATGCACTGGGTCAGATTTCTCAGTGTTAGTAGACAGCCTCTTTTTCTCTTTGCCTGGCTAGCCACAAGCTTTCTCGTAACCTCCCATGATATGGCTGAATCTCAAAAATTAAGAATTTGGTGCACAGTTCCTGCACAGCCAGTTAGCACATCGATATTAAAGAAGTACATTCTACAGAAGCAAGAAAACTTGATATAGCCAGGTAAAAATGTGTTATAATCGTCCTTCCCTTTAGGTGCAATATAAACATTGACTGTACACTCATACATAGTGGGTGCTGCTCTATACATACAATGATTGTATCTATGTAAAATGACTAATGTCTAGAAGCATTTCTCCCCTTCATAAAACTCCAGTTGCCTTTAGAGAAGAAATTCTGGTTTAAATTCCACACTTTCTGTTCTGTTGAACAACTCCCTGCTTTTGTAAAGCACAGCGGAACACTCCTGAGAGCTCATAAACTTAGCAATGCTAAAGAAAATCACTGCTGTCCAGTTAAGGGCTCGTAAACTTTTGCAACTTTGTTGCTGTGATTTAGACCCCTCTATAAAAATCACAAGAATTAGGTTTATTGTTCGCCATGGGCAGTTCTCCTGATACTACCAATGCCACCCATACATGCCGCTTGACATTAATGATTTTATAGTGACAGCAATTGCAGTTTCTACTGAGGTGAATATTTGGGGATACTATTGCAGTGTAGCTTTGATTTCCTGTCCTAATTTATTGGACAAGCATAATATCATAGCTACTGTGATACTAAAATGTATAATTAGTATAGATATTGGTATGTGCAATTTATGTGAGTGTATGGAGGGATCAGTGTGAGTGTGTGTGTGCATGAACACTGGGTTTTTATTTGGAGGGCTAGAACTTGATGGACTTTGGCCTTTTTTTCACTCCAACTTAACTAAGTAACTATATCTCATTTACTATAAGTTAATTTGTTGTAACTTAAGTGCTGGTGTAAAAGAATACAGAATCTGCATTTTCCCCACATATACATAATGTATGTCAGCGGTCCCCAACCTTTTTTGGCCTGTGGACCGGTGTAGAGCCAAATTTTTTTGCCAGGACCGGAGGCAGGGTCAGGGTGGTCGGGAGGGGTCGGCGTCCAATTCTGGTGCGCCGGCATCCAATATGGCGCACCACTTTAACTGGTCGTTAGGCTCTGCGGCCCAGTTCAAGACTGTCCAAGGCCCGCTTCTGGGCCGCGGTCCGGCAGTTGGGGACCCCTGATGTATGTGACTATGTAAGGGTGTGTGAGTATGGTTCAAAATACTCTTTCCCACAG
The DNA here is from genome assembly GCF_017654675.1 of Xenopus laevis. Taxonomy (NCBI): domain Eukaryota; kingdom Metazoa; phylum Chordata; class Amphibia; order Anura; family Pipidae; genus Xenopus; species Xenopus laevis. Next base: position 125,176,188 of record NC_054372.1, read on the forward strand.
AAAAAAACAAAAAACTTTCCTCTTGAGTGTAACTAATGCCCCTTGGCGTACAAAGAGTGGAGTATGTAAACGTTTGTCTCTTTACACAAATGACTGGACTCAGTAGAACTGTATACTGGTAACTAGGGGCACTGCTGAGTAAAACAGTGAAGTCCTGGTGGAAGAGCTTACAATGTAACCCTGTCATGGCAGAAATACATTTAAAGGGGTTGTTCACCTTCAAAAAAAATTTTCAGTTCAGTTGGTTTCAGGTAGTTCGCCAGAAATAAATAAATTTTCGAATTACTTTCCATTTTCTATTTGCGACCGTTTTTCTAATATTGAAGTTTAAAGTTTCTTTTTTCACCTTCTAAAGCAGCTCTGGGATGGGGGGTCGCTGACCCTATAAACTGTTCCAAATTGATACATTTGTTATCTTTGTCCCTGCTGAGCAGAATCCCTGAGTTTCATTAAAGGCGGCTGTTAGAATTGATACAATAGTTGCTAATATTCCACAGATACTGCTGAGAAATGTATTAATAAATTGTTACAGTTCAGCATGTTCGTGGATCTCTGAGCTGCCAGACTTCTTAAACTTATGGGAAAACGGTAAAAAAAAAAAGATGGAAAGCAATAGAAAAAAAGCATTTGTTTCTGGTGAACAACTCAATTGAAAAAACAAGTGTTTGGAAGGTGAACAAGATTAAGTTTAAGTGAAACAGGAAGTCCAGCTGTGTTCCAGGGCTGTCTCGCTGCTGTATAGGCAAGAGATACACCTGTCTGCAGGTAGGATAACGCAAACGGTCCCTTCGAATGGATTTCTGGTAACCCGGGTGCTACTATCCCCCATCGCCCAGAATAGAATTGCAGCACGTGCTCTCCTCAGAGACTAGTCTTGCCCAAATCTCTGTGAGCTGTTTGTCTCCCGCTTGTCCGTCTGTCTCCTCCTCCTCCTGTACCTGTCACACTGCAGCTCCTTCCATCTCCCTCCCCCCCAGCCAGTGGTACCTCCCCACCTCTTCCCCCGCCTCTCTCCTCCTTTCCCAGGCATTGTGAGTACCGGCTGTGGGCAGCGACGCTCTGCTGCTTGGCGGCACGACGTTAGATAGCAAGAAGATCTCTCATTGTGGATAATAGGCGCCTGTGCTGGCAGATCGCATGGTATCCCTGGGCAGCGTCACTCCCGCCCTGCCCTCAGCCGAACTGCCTGGTAAGCTGCTCTTTCTTGTTGCCTTTCCTCGTTGCTAGGGATCGGCTGAGGAGGGACAGTCTCATGTGGCAGGAACCGAGGCCGGGCTTCCCTCTAGCTCTCCTCTAAGTGGGGTTCTCGCTGTCTGGGCTCAGCTGCAGTGCTTATTTTTTTGGGGGGGGGGGATTTAAATAGTGTATCTCCTCATTTTGCCCTACTCACAGCAGCAAAGCCTGGGCTCGCCTTGCTTTACAACACTGACTGCAGTGAGTTCAATTGTTGCACATACATTAAAATGATCACTAAACCGATTATATCAACGTCTTAATCGTGGGACCCCCCCCCCCAGATATAAAATGGATCGGCTCTGGTGGTTGATATGGATATAATGTTATGTTTATCTTTAATTTAGCACATATATGCACAGTGAATATACCCCTGACACTGAGGTGAAGCCCTACTTGCAGCTTGTGTTGAACTACAAGTAGCAGAACACTGTGACAGCCGGCAGGTGCACTTCAGCAAGACACAATCCAGTAGCTGTTTGGCTTAGCCTTCTATATGGCAACGTGATTGTGTCAGTAACTCAGGTGTCTGTCAGGATGACTCATCCACCCTTGTTTGGCCATTTGATTGGCAGCACATCACACCAACCCCATTGGAGTCCTAGATGCTGCCATCTGATTGTGTGATCTCCACTCCACCATTATAGGCATTTTATGGGTATCTTCTAGTCCCAAAAATCCCCCCGCCAAAGTTCATGGTTCTGGGTTCCTTGTAATGCTGGCCTTCACACTGAACTTTCATACAGGATATCACTAACCAGGGCACTGTTATTTATGTGTTGACATGCTGTACTTTGCCTTCATTATGGGCCCTTATTGTTTATAGGTAAACAAAGTTGGAGCAAGACACTCGAGTAGGTCACGCACAGATCAGACCAATAGGTAAAAATATGAAATAGTTTTATTTACGCCTAACGCGTTTCGTGTCACTAGGACACTTAGGCATAGGCCCTTATTGTTTATAGCCTATATTAGTTTGATCTTTGCTGGCAACTATAGTTGCCAGCAAAGATCAAACTAATACAAAAAAATGCTATTTCATTGTGAGCTAACGTTCAGCAACGTCCTGTGCAAAATCTGCAGTTTTATTTCGATTATATTTGTTGTTTTATTTTGAGTTTTATAAGTGATTCATCATATGGTTAAATGTTGTGTCTAGGGCAGTAAAGAACGAATAAACGTGTAAGGAGACCAAAAGCCTGTGTTAATGCTATGCTTGGATATGAAATTAGTGCCACCAGGGCAATGTCACATTTTGCTTTCTGTATTTTGCTAGAGATGAAGTCTGATAAAAATCTTTGACTTTCCAGTTCTCATTTATGTTGGAATTTGTTCCAGCGTGTAATTTGTGCTGGTATCTGTTTTATGCTGAATGGCTTCTGTAGTAAAGCCAGACTTGTGAGACTTCTTATTCACTCTCTTGTATGGGATACTTCTCTGTATGTATTTCTGCACAAGAGGGAAGTAACTCTCTCGCACACTGAACTAAAGAGAGAAGGTATTAAGTTCCCAATAACAAATCACTCAGCTGGAACAGTTCCCCTTTAACTGATTTGGCTAAATTACTTTTTTTGTGTGTTAATGTTACAAGCCAAATAAGATCTGCACAGGCCACATCTTTATTATCACTTTCCTGTTTTTCAGTTAAATCAGGAGCAACCAACTTGTTTTTAAAAGTCCATTCACAATTTCAACACTAACAGCCACATTACCATTTGTGAGAAAAGGCATGGAAACTAAACCATGAGCAATACAAATACCTTGGCCCCAGTGTTTACTTGCCCAGGAGCATTAGCATCTGAGGAGAGTGCTGACAGCAACTCCACTTTGGGTAAATATTGACTCAGATAAATAGTATCTTTCCCTGAGACCTGAGTGAGTTGCCTCTCATGGGCCTTCTGTTGTGTATGTATTATTGGTAATCCTTAAAATGGCCATAGATGTTGAGATTTTTAATAGATCGGATCATCATCGTGAGACCACGATTATCTCGGAACGATCGTACGAATTGTCCATCAACTAAAAAGACCAATTTGCCAGGAAAATAAAGGGTAGCTGCCTGCTTGGCCCTGCAAACATAGATAGATTGCACTGGGACCGACAAAGATTTTTTAACCTGGACAATTTCCTGACAGATGTTGGGTGAAAAATCGTAAGTTGTTAGATCGTTCGAATCCCACTAACCAGAGCCGGGCCAACCCGGGCAGGCGCCCTAGGCAGCCTGCCCGGCTGCTGCGCCGGCTGGTTGAGCGCTTCTGCGCATGTGCGAAAAGACGCTTCTGCGTATGCGTGAAAAAATGCTTCTGCGCATGCGTTAAAAAACGCTTCTGCACATGCGCGAATTGACGCATGCGTACGCGCACAGATGGGAACAAGTGGCCGGTGCGCCCTAGGCACGTGCCTACTCTACCTACCCCTAGTTCCGGCCGCACGATAATTTTGAAGGATTGGTCGGACTTCGCTAAAATCGGTCGTTCGGCAAGAGAAATCTTTGCATCTATGAGGACCATAGGGTCAGGCCACACGAGCAGATTCAGGGAGATCAGTTGCCCCAGCAACAAATCTCCTCTTCTTCCTCCTTCCTCACGAGGAAACTTCGGGCGACTTCCCCCAGGGGATCTTCATTTTAGCCGGCGGAGGGCAGGGGGAAATGATGAGGCACGTTACGCTAGCGTATTTCCACAGAGGTCGGCTTTTTAAAAACCGCTCCGCGGACCGCAGCGAAAATCTGCACGTGTGTCCAGCTGTAGCATCACAAGTTGTAAAAATTACTAGTTTTTGTTGCCCTCCCAACAAATATCCTATGTGTTGTTATCATTTGTAAAAATTTAAAATGTACAGCCAAATCCAAGACCCAAACAGATGTTTTTTTCAGGTACAGCCCTTTTACAGTCCCAGCTTTGGTAGGGCACAAGAATTAAAGGACTTCCCTGAGGTTATAATATGATTTAAGCACTTAGCTGCTTTGGCTCAAAACATAGACTTTCCAAGTAAATCCGAAATGAAGGCATAAATAAAATCCATAATGTAGGAAAAACAAGCCTCAAAAGCAAGAGGGACTTTCCAAAAAATGTGTGTAACAAAAAATAAGGGAAGTGAATGTCCGTTAGCAAACATTATATAAAGTGCTGACTTGTCTAAATAAATATATCATGAGCATTACTATTTTTCTACACTGACGTTGTAACAATAAGATCAGACTACGTTTTGGGGAACAAAAATGGTGTTTGGTCAATAAATTGCTAAAATTCCCATTACCCCAAGGCTGCACATTATGATTGTTTGGAAATATTTTTTTAAGTATCTTTTATACTTTAGGTCAGTGAGCTCGTGAGCAACATGTTGCTCTCCAGCACCTTGGATGTTTCTCCCAGTGGCCTCAAAGCAGGTGCTTATTTTTGAATTCCAGGCTTAGAGGCAAGTTTTGGTTGTATAAAAACAAGGTGCACTGCCAAACAGTCTCAATGTAGGTTAACAATCCACATAGAGGCTAATAAATGGCCAATCACAGCCCTTATTTGGCATCCCAGGAACATTTTTCATGCTAGTGTTGCTCCCCAACTCCTTTTACTTCTGAATGTTGCTCACAGGTTCTAAAGTTTGGGGATCCCTGCTTTAGGTAATAGGGGTTTATGATGGCACATACAGGATATTACATTAATGTGATACACTATGTATAATCCTTCCTTTTTTAATGTTTTAGTATGTATAATCCTTCCTTTTTCTTCTTTCCACTACTGTAGGAAATATCAAAATGCCTGGAATATCCAGCTATTGGATTTTTTGGTGATGCCTTCGGGGTGCATAAAGGAGTTAGCCTGACAGGTCTGATACACCATGACTGTTTTCAGGCAAGATAATGTGGACAATTATTATGATATAGGAGAAGAGCTTGGAAGGTATGTGTAATGAATAAATTGTAATGTGATGTAATAGTGCTGCTGATGAGATGCAAGGTGAAATTGTGCATGAACTCTCATGATGTGAATGATCCTTACCAGTAGTGTAACCCGTGCTTCAAACAGTAGTGAGTGTTCTGTCTTTGCTTTGAAAAGGCAATTTGCTGTGGTTGGTAAATGTGTTTTCCTCTGCTTTGGACCTCAAAATATTATCAAGTGAAACAGGATACTTCTATGGATTTAATAGCATTGCTTCTTTACAGCATTGCAGTTTTACTTAGATTCTATAGAACTCTCCGCATTGAGTTACATGGGTTTGCTCTGGGTACAACAGTTTTCTCCCATACCCCCAAAACATTTTAGCAGATTAATTGGTGAGACCGGGATAGGGACTTAGATTGTAAACTCCACTGAGGCAGGGAGTTATGTGAATAACCATTATCCTGTGTGGAATATGGTACAGGTATGGTATCTGTTATCCAGAAACCCGTTATGCAGAAAGCTCTGAATTACGTGATATTCCATAGATAGACTCCATTCTAGCCAAATAATCCACATTTTTAAAAATTAGTTTGTTTTTCTCTGTAATAAAAAAATAGTACCTTGAACTGTGTCCAAACTAAGATATAATTAATCTTTATTGGAAGAAGTCTATTGTGTTTATTTCATGTTTACATGATTTTCTAGTCTTAAGGTATGTTGATCCAAATTACTGAAAGATCCCTTATCCGGAAAACATCAAGTCCCAAGCATTGTGGATAACAGGTCTCATACTTTAAGCACTATTTAAGCTAAGAATAATAATAATATAGTACAAGCTTCTGGTCTGTTTCACACTTTAATCTTTAATCACACTTTATGTCTTTAATGAGTCTAGTCTGGCCAAGCCTTGGGGACCTTTAGCCTTAACTTCCTTTTATTTGCCTAATTAGTGAATGAAATTGCAAAAATAAATTGTGAAATTTCTTATGAAAATAAAATAAATGGTTAGGAAATAGTTTAGATAGTGTTACAGCTATGAGATATGTTATCTGGAATTAATAATTTGAACTCTGAATAAATTGCAGAGTTCAAGTCCTGCATAACAAAGCATTCCTAAGATAGCTACAGTGTTTGGGTAGTCTAGCTTTGGCTTGTGGATGGCTAATGAGTGGTGGCCTGTGCCGAGAAGTGGAAATGATATCTGAAAACAGAAGCAGTGTCGGACTGGCCCACCGGGATACCAGGAAAACTCCCGGTGGGCTCAGGTGTCAGTGGGCCCTCATGCTTTTAAAAATTTGGCCTATTTCATGGTCATTATCAATTTTAATGAGAACAAAGAAGCTAAATAGATAGATTAATAGATTATAGTATGTAAAGAAAAGAGACTAGGAGAATAGAGATTGAGTGAGGAGAGGAAGAAAAATAGTACTGAGTGGACCCCTGGTCTAAGGTTTTTGGGTGGGCCCCTGGTGTCCCAGTCCGACACTGTGTGGGGGCCCCTGAGGTAGCAGTCCCTATGGGCCCAGGACCCCCAGTCCGACACTGAACAGAAGTTGTATGCACTGACTACACAGGCAGAAGTTAAAATCCTGACCCTGATTGGCCTCACATTATGGAAATCAGAGTGGATTTTATCTGGAAGTCAGTGCTGTCATTTTCACTTGAGCTTTGCAGTGGAAATTATTTTGAAATTACATGAGGCATTTTATCTGTGGCCTGAAGAGAGACCTGGCGGGTTGTTATTGGCTTTGCACACAACTCTAATTTGTGTCTGTCTTGTTTGAGTCTGTAGACTGCGCTCTTCCTTTCTCTTTTACCAAGGTTGAAAAAACTATTTTTGTGCATTGAAATTGTTTTTTTTAATTTTAAACTTACATCTGACTGTTTACATTTTCTGAACTCCTGTCTCTGACTCCTGCAACAATGTTGCCAGCTAGCAGGTTAATGGAAGAGAACTGTATCCATTTTTTCAGTAAAGCAGATCCAGAAAGGGATAAGCAAATACTTCTTACAACTTAAGTTACATTTACAAATAACAATATTTTTTAAGGAATGTCCAGTATATTGGAAAGTGTTTTTTTTGCTTTCATTTTGGGTAAAAAAACAGGGTTTTGGTTTTTTTGGTGAAAGATGATTTAAAGGGAATGTATTGCATCTTTGGATGTACACAGTAGTTTTTATTCTCCAAACAGATCTGCTGCTGAGTTTTTTAAGCTGATGTGTTTGCCAATTATGAGATATGGGGGGGGGGGGTGTTAGGTTCTTCCCTACCCGTATGTATTAAAAGGCTGTAAGGAGCAGTAACCCATAGCAACCTATAAAATGCTTTCTTTAAAATAGGTGACTACTAAGTGTTTTCTGCTGATTGGTTTCCATAGGTGGTTAACGCAGTAGCAAACTTTGCACATTTTATTACATTTCCCCTTCATTTATTTATTTTAAAACAGAGGAGGATAAAATGTTATTTCCTTTCAAAATGGGGTTATCTAGTGGAAGTCCATAACATCTTAAAGGACATGTAAACAAACCCCCTCCACAAAATTAAATCAGTGAACAGCCTCTTTGAAATCTTTAGGTAACTGCCATTCTGGTTATTAAAAGGTTAACAGTAAGGCTGCAGCATCCCCTTAATTACTTAGAAATCCTTCTCCTCCTCAACTCACTCTGCCCCCTCCCTCAGGAATTTGCTTTGGCTGTTGACTTATGAGCATGCTCAGTTTCTATCAAACAGATTACTAAACACATCCTTGTCCTAATCACTTTATTGCATGATTGTGAAAATTAAATGCTGTTAAAGGGGTGGTTCACCTTTAAGTTAACTTCTAGTATTATAGAATGGCCATTTTTTTTTATAGTTTTTGAATTATTTACCTTCTACTTCTGACTCTTTCCAGCTTTCAAATGGGGGTCACTGACCCCATCTAAAAAATAAATGCTCTGTTAGGCTACAAATTTATTGTTATTAATTTTTTTATTGCTTACTTTTCTATACAGGGCTCTCTTTTTCATATTCCAGTAATTTTTTCAAATCAGTGCATGGTTGCTAGGGTAATTTGGACCCTTGCAACCAGATTTCTGAAATTGCGAACTGGAGAGCTGCTGAATAAAAAGCAAAATAACTCAAAAAACATAAAGAATAAAATAAATGAAAACTATTTGCAAATTGGCTTAAAATATGACTTGCTACATAATACTAACAGTTAATTTAAAGGTACACAGCTCCTTTAATAATATTTGTATTTACATTTATGCAATTCTCTGTGATGGAACATCACATCATCAAAGTTTAATTCAATAGTATCCCTATTTTACGAAGAATCCAGTGTTGACAATAAAAACTTAAAGAAACCTGTAAATGTTGTTTAGGATAATGGTTGCATGTGCATTTTGATGGCTACAATTCACTATAGTGACCAAAATAATGTATCTTGCCAGCAGCTGCATTGTTTTAAAAGGTAAATGCCTAGTGGAACAATGTATAGTATTAAGTCTTTAAAACTTGCCATAATGCTGGGTGTAATATGCCTAGTTTGGTTGTCCTTAAGTGTATATTCATACCATACTCTACAAAGAGCTAATTGACGTAATTATAATGTTGTGTAATGTTTTTACTGAAAATTATGCCCTCGTGTTACACTACTGTAGACCTGGTGTAATCTATTGAAGTTAATGTGAATAATTCAGGTAGCAATGTTTATTCTTAGTTTTTAGTATAAAATGTTGGTGTTTTGACTTTACTTTTTTCAGTTTCACCCCTTTTTTCTCCAGATATTCCACTCTGCTAAAAGATAATTACACAGCTTTATGAATACATTTAATTTTACCCAGTGTACACTGGCATTTAAGTAAAGCATCGGTTTTCAATTCAATAGAGTGGGAAGCAGGTACCAGAGGGAAAGACTATTTTTCCGCACTGTGATTGGACCTATAAATAAATCTATTCAGCCAGTGATCACATTGGGGTGTTTGTGTGATTATTAGCTGAATGAGCTTTGCTGCTCTTCCATGTTATTTAGGTGAATACTTATTGGCTGCATTTAGGAATTTACTGACCTATTTTGCCAATCACGTAAGTTGTCATGAGTGATTCGCTTGTCTAGTCTTTGGGTAAAACATGCAAATCTGCGTGGCTTCAGAATCATTGCAATCATTCTGACCAGTATAATAGCTAGTATAATTTGTTGCATTTTAAACATTTTAAAATTCTAATTTTTCCTGTTTGGTAATACTATGCAGACATTCTACCACTGTTGCTGATAATTTGGCCACTGCAATTTTAAAAGAATTTATGTTGCATATGTGATTTTTAAAATAAATATTTTACATTGCCAGAGAATTAAAAATAACAGCGCCATACCGTATAATTTATACTTTTATACAAAGCCTCTCTGTCCAGCATTAACTAGGCTGCATATTTTAATGCCACAGTATAGAATATGACAGAGTAAATTCCATATAAGAAGTTGTATTTTCTTTATAATGGAAACTGGCTAATGAGGACAGAGAAAAAAAAAGACCTTTAATCTATCCCTATTTAAGACATCATTAAAGCAGTGCTGAAATTAGAAAATATCGGTGGAGTCCTCTTACAACTGTCTGGGAAACGAATGATGCTGGAGAGGAGATCCCAGTATAGCAGAATAATACTATAGCATTCCGCTAAGTAGAAGTAATGCTAAATTAGTGCAAAAAGAATCTGTAGGTGTAGACTTTGCAGGCAGTGGCGTACCTAGATATTACTGGGCCCCACGGCAAATTATTTTTCAGGCCCCTAAAATATCTATAGGTTGACCTGTTTTACAAATATTTTTTTAAATTGTAGATGAATTAGGGCATCATGGGGCCCTTATACCTCCTGGGCCCCCCTGCAGCCACAGGGTCTGTTTTCTCTGTAGTTACGCCCCTGTTTGCAGTTCTTTTAATTATATAGCTATTAAGATCAATGCATCGGTACTGTGCAACTTATTTGGTGTAGTATGTATGTTTAGGACTAAATATATAGATGATGTAATTCTAAAAGAATAAGTTGAAATCTGGATTTGGCCACATCTGGCCTACTGATTTCAGCTCTGCTCTGTAGAATTGAATATGTGTTGTCTAAACCGATGCATAGACTTTGATGAAAGGACGAAAAACTATTTAGAATAAAATGTACATTTTATTTCAAAAGCTATGGAAGTTCTAAATAGATAAAGGCCATAGTGCAGCTAGCTTTATAATGCATACTGATTAAATTCCTTTACTTTATCACTGTAAATTGGCATAAAAATACTTATCACAGTAGTTTTACCTGCTGGCACAGTGGCATGGAGATATAAATCTCTGCATCATAATGCAGCCTCAGCAGAAAATGATTGAAGGACAATGTCACCTACTCATTCAAGTGTAGAAACTATCTGTGTACCATAAAAAGTTTACTGCAGGTCCTTCTGGCAGTCGAAAAAGTTGATAGTGCCATATTATAAATGGCCTGAGCTACAAAAATGGATCAGTGTGCTAAGAGAGTATGTCAAATCAAATTTCTGACAAAGCACAGTTTTTTCATAGAAAGCACTTGGATGTGGTCACATGCAAATCTTTGTGCCCCATTTTGAAGCCTCAAATATCTGGACTTGTCTGTCACCCTTTACTTGCACATAATTGTATCAAGCAGGAGTGCCTGTGGGTGCAAGGCTTATTTGTTGTTGCCATGTACTGACCCCATGATTATGGCAGGTAATAAGTACAGAGCTCCCCAATTTGCTGGGTTCTACATATTATGCCAGAGGTACACCTGGAGCAAGAGTGCAAAGTTCACTTACAGTGCACAAAGCCATGTGCAAGCACTCTGTTTATGGTGTTATAAGGATAAGCCTACCAATACTTAAACCTACACTTTAATAGAGAAGGAAAGGGTTAATCAATGGTGGATCAATTTGTTATAACACTCAACCAGTTATTATAATTGCTTACCAGTGCTCCTCTCAACCTCTTATATATATTTAGTTGTGTTCAGAATAATAAGAGTCCAACATCACTAACTAATCACAGTTTTTGGTAGAAATTATAATTATACACAGCAAATCATTTACTAGTAGGTGTAGTAGAGTAATAGAAATAGAATAATTGCTTGTTCCAAATAATAGCAGTGTGGAGTTCAGTTAGTGAGGTCATATATATACCAACCAACCACAATATTTGGTGCACCATTTAGTGGTAACAGATGTTTTTCTTTACACAAAGACACTCCACCCGGGGGGGGGGGGAGTTATGCCATCTTTCTGCCTTTTTCTGGGATCCATTGCAGCTGGTCTTTGGGCATCAAACCAAACCTTCCTTCAACAAAAGCCGAGTAAGCGCTAAAATAGCTCTGGGAAACAAGCAATGCATCAAATAATAATATATAGTGTAGTATATTTACACCTCCGTTTTGATCTATTCAGCCCGATTTCCAAACTCTCAGTTGTACAGAGTTCACATACACGGCACGTCTGGACACATCAACGTCCAGATGCGACGTCATGGCAACGAACTCCCTTAAGAGAAGCGCGACGTGCGCACCAATGCCATTGAAGCCTCTAAAGAAGTCGGGTCTCCAACGAAACGCGTCAGGCAGAACAAGGAGTAAGCATCTGATGTCATCACCAGGCACCCGGAAGAGAAACACACGGTGAAAAGGCAACGCTGGTCGGGGCACGATCGCTGTAAGTGTGGGTGGAAATTGGACTGGCTGATGTATGATGCTCGTAACCTTGCTATATTTGTGAGTGTGATTTTAAACAATTTTATCATTTAATAAAAAGGTTTTATACTATATTATTGCTCCGATTTAAGCCACAACTGAGGACCGTATTTGCTGATCAAGACTAACTTATTCTGATGGGCACAGATTAATAGTAAACGCTTGTGAGTACCCACTGAGACCACAGTTGGTGATTTTAGACTATCATGTATGTGAGTCACATGAACGTGTTGTGTATGTGAACTCTACAACTGAGAGTTTGGAAAGCAGGCTGAATAGATCAAAAAGGACGTGTAAATATACTACACTATATATTATTGTTTGATATACTGCTTTTTTCCCTGAGCTTTTTTAGCGCTGACTCTGCTTTAGTTGAAGGAAGGTTTGGTTTGGTGTACTCGGAGGAGAGCGAGTTCTTTTGGAGCCGGCAAGAAGGGGAAACTTCAGGAACTTTGGGTAAACCGTTTGACTTTTGAATGGTCTATGGGCATGCTTTGTAGAATAAAATCAAAATTAGAATAACAAGAACTCTGCTCTGCATGTGTGCAGCCCAGGGCCACAGCAAAGATCTCAGAAAAGGAAAAAGATGGCAGTACAGCATTTGTAGAATACAACCACAGGCTGCTGCCTTTTTTCAGCAAAGAGGAGCATCAGCCTGGAGCCATTATAATCACACTTTCCTTCTCCTTTAAACACAGGTATTGATTGGAAGACAAATTGTCTAAACCACTTGAAATCCATAGTAAACTATGTACAAAGTCACATATATCGATAAAGCTGTGTAATGATTTTATGCAAATCCATATTGAATGCACATGGAGCAGTGAAGGGCTCCAAAATATTTAAGTGCTTGACATTTAGTCATCCACTGTTTTCCGTGGAAGAGCAGTAGCAGACAAATACCCTGTATACCATGGCATAGCCCTAACTATGCTAATAATGTGACTGATTTATTGGAATGAAGCCTCTGGGAAAATGATTGTAAAGACTTGTCAGGCAACATTAGATTTCATATTCAGCCGACTTTTGACATGTAAACAAGTTATATTCTTGTGTAAAACAAATCAACATATTTTGTTATACATATGAATAACCACAAAATCCACTCTGGGTAACGCCAAGCTTCTGTACACTGCACAGATCTATAACTCAGAGGGAAATGACCTAAAGGACATGTTCTTCCTGCTGTGTATGAAACTGTATTTTATAACATTGTATATAACCTACAGTTTGACTGTTTTATCTTTACTGTTAAGTACAGAAAATATTGGGAAAAATGATTGCTGTCACACTGGGACAATCTGTTTCTACATGGTTACACTGAGACAGTCTGTATGTGGTCAAGAGCAAATTCCTCTTCTGAAGAAGAGATAATTTGCTTTCCCTAGCTTTTTCCAAAGGATACTCAATATTATTCTGTCCAGTGTTAGATATATATTAATTGGAAATGGCTTGAGTGCATGTATATATATATATATATATACATAGAAGCTATTTTCTTGCAAAGCAATGAGAGCTAATAACAGCTTTTTCCTTCTCTCTAGAGTTTAATTATACCAGAAGGAGTGATGGTTTAAATTGCTATCACATTGTGTTTGCAGCAGAACTTTCCCATGTAAAGTAAAAGTGGCTTTTTCCCTGTGGTTAGCCGGGAAATGGTTTGAGTTAGAAGGAATAACACGTTATTTGAAAGGTTTCATCCTTGTGTTTCCTCTAAGCAGACTTATCAAGTAATCTGTGGCTGAAGCATTTACTAATAAGAACAGCAAGTTATTTTCATGTCAGCAACAAATGTTCCGACAGTGTTATGGTATTTTTATATTTACTGCTCTGTTACCTTTTGCTTTACATGGAAGCATAATAAAATGCAATTAAGCTCATGTGGTGTAGGTATTGAATAGCTTGCATTCATGTGGTATACTCCTTTAGGGCTCATTCTCACTGTTATAATTGTGTAGTTTTAGCAAAACCTAAAAACTAGATGATTAAGGCAAATAACCGGTTAGCACCACTCTGTGCCTGTATTAATGGCAGGGTGGGGTAGGTTTATTAAAATTTCAGATGTGGAATCCTGATGGATTATAAGAGTTAACATTTTCCTCACTGTCGGGGAAGTGTTTTAATGAATTGACATATCACAGCGTATACTGTCAATGTTAGTTTCTCACTCACAATTTTGAGCTATAGGGTGTTTGAGCTCGGAGCTGTGATACACCACTGGATTGTTAAACCCCAGGATTTAATGAGCATTGTGTTAAAATGATTTCATGTAAGTTGGGGGGGGGGTGCTTAATGATTCTTCTACACTCTGCAACAAACTATTACTATAGATTAAAATATTTTAAAAAAAAAATCATAAAAATTCTATGAAAAAATTTGCTCCAGTGTGTGTTTGACTGTTTCCCCTCATTTTCTTATGTGTACTGTAAAATAGCAGTTACAGCAGCTGTGCAAAAGAAATGTTGGACCTAGGACCTACTTTGGCCAGACGTGCAGTTGTCTGAACAAATTTGTTCTTGCCCAAAATACTGAGCTTAATCTGAATCCTAACTTGTGTAACAGATTTTGTATACAGGTGTATTAAGTTATTTAAATTGCAGCTTTTCCGAGCATAAAGCTGCCCATATATGTAACCGGTGAGATGGTTGATATTGGTATTGATTCTGAATGCAGTGCAAGGAGTGCATGAAAGTAAAAAACTGCATCATAACCCCAACAGCAGGATTTGTAAACCTGCCCAAATAATATCTGGTTGATTTTTGGCCAGATATTTGTACAGGAGGCCCATCTGAGGTCCCCACACCATGTTCGCAAATAAGCTGCCAACTTGGTCTGTTGGAAACTTGTATCTGCCTGTGTACGACCACCTTAAATGTATGGGTCTGGTGTTGTAATTTCCTTTAAGAAATTATGCTAAAGAAGCAAAACAATGCTGTTTTTTTTCTTTGTTATAGCCACAGTTTGTCAGGTCATTAAAAAAAAGTTAAACTAAATTAGCTTCTAAAAAGTTAGTTTTGTGTATGTCATCATGGAGAGAAGCATTTTAGAATTCTTTCTCTATTTATACCACACTAGTGAGGTGTATTGCTTTCAAGATGAGCAGTTATCTAGGTTTAGTTAAGCACAATGAGCTGCACAGCTGCTAAGGACATGTTTATCTCATAATAAAGGGGTTGGAATAAGGCTCAGTATGTGACAAGTATAAAGTTATTTTGGCACTGGTACTGCAATATAATTATACTTTCTTCCTCTTTATTCATTGAAGTACAAATCTGTTAAAACAGTTTGGAAGTTTTACTTTTCTTCCTTTGTACATCTGCCAAAGAACTAAGTCATGAGCAGCACTGTGCTCTTGTTCCTGTCAGTTTACTCAACTGCCTTGTCACAGTATTCAGCTGAAGAATAGTGCTGCTAATCAAACAAGGTGTGTGTTTTTTTTTATTGTTTTTCTGAGACAGTGGCAATATGGAGACAAAGAAAGTTTTAAAAATGACCCATTATATTGAAACACTCCCACCATATTTTATCTCCCTCCTTTCCTTGTGTGAACCAGGGAGCAAGGTGTATGATCGGGGTTGGGACAGAAAGGAGAGGTCAGGAAGGAAGAGGAAAAGAAGGAAAAGAATGGGCTAGGTGGGTTGGAGGGAAAGAAATAGGTAGAAGTATAGTGAGGTGGGAATGTGAAAAAAAAATCTATATAAACAAACAAAGCACTTCAACATTAATTATGAGTTGACTCATTTGCAGCTTTATTGCTCAAGAGCAAAGGTTTTTGACATCCGCTTTCTGCTGTGCATACTAAGCACTTTCTACACCTTTGCCCTTCTGCATTTGAGTGCATAGTGCAAAGTACAGGATTCATAAATGCAAAGGAGCCCTGGAATTATCACCTGCCGCAGCATGTTGTGCCTGCACACACTTGCACCCAATGAACTGCACATTAGCAGCGTTTTAGACACAGCACATCAGTGCACAAATTGATTAATGAAAACCATCACTGCACCCGTGGGAATTCTTCGGATAAACCAATGCTTTTATTTTTATTTATTTATTTATTTTAAAATATTTTTATTTGTGTGCCTTTTGCAAGCTGTCGCTTGTATCTACATTGCTAAATAGTTAGCACATGGATGAGTGAAAGTTGAGACGCCCTAAGAATAGCTTATTCTTCTACACTGACTTGAAAAAGTAGTTTAGGTATAGGAAATACAATGTGTGTAGAAAATCCTTATCCCTTGTTTGTAGGAAGTTATAATTATGCTGATATAGGACTCTGGGAGTATTTTGTTCTGCCTGTAAGGAGACACTCTCAACCAAGTATTTTGATAGTCTCAGTGTTTTCGGTGCTTTATTAGCATTGATCATGTGTATTTACCTAGATTGACTCTAACTAAAAGTTAGTCAAGTTAATAATGTACCAGGGAGGAATCTTGGGTAAGGCTTATTGACAAAGGTCAAATAACATAGCACCAGAATATTTATGATATGACAACAGAATGCGGAAATGCCTGGGAGGCATTTGTTCTCAGGAACTGTATAATATAATAAAATAAATAAAATATAGTGTAGACTGTAGCCAATGGCCCCGACAGAACAAAGGATGCTGTGCATAAAAGAGGGTCTCTAAATGACTTGGGCGACATAGTTTAAAGCTTGTAAGTCAGTCACCCACAATGTTATTTGAATTGAATTTGTAACCTCCCCCATCTTTTTAGGTGCATTTTAACACAAGTGTGATATTTTATTTTTGAGGTACGGTAATTGCAGAATATTAATAAAATTAACAACATGGTTTCTCTTTATCGCTGACATGTATGGTAGTTTCTAAAAGCATGGCTATTGTCTATATACAATACGTTATGGGGCAAATTCACTAAGGCGCGAAGCGCCGAACGCTAGCGTTAATTCGCTAGCGTTTGGCATTTTCGCTACTGTGCAAATTCACTAACGAACGCTGGCGTAGTTTCACTAGTGTTACTTCGCAACCTTACGCCAGGCGAATCTTCGCTAGCGACGAAACTACGCAAATTCACTAACTTGCGCAGTGTAGCGAACGCTACCTTTTACGCTAGACTTCCTTCGCCACCTCAGACCTGGCGAAGCGCAAAAAATCTAAAAAAAACGCTGGCGTGTTTTCTACATGATGGCTGATAGGCTGAAAAAGATCGAAAATTTTTTGGGGCTCCCCTTCCTCCCCCCTACTTTTCCTGACTCATGGCAACTTACCTAGACAGTGGGCACATGTGTAGGGCAAAATAAAATTTTTATTTGCAGATTTGAAGGTTTTCTAGGCATTTGTAGTGCAGATACGTGTTCCTCCATTGAAATTTGAATTTCGTGCCGTATGCAAATTAGCCTTCGCTAGCGCAACTTCGCTTTATATAGCGAAACAACGCTAGCGCAACTCCGCAACCTTTCGCTACCCCTGTGCGCAACTTCGCATTTTAGTGAATTTGCGGAGCACTGGCGAAAATTCGCCTGGCGAAGAGCGGCGAAGTTGCGCCTGGCGCAAATTCGATTCTTAGTGAATTTGCCCCATAGTCATAGGAGCCTTAACTTTAGTTTAGGTAATTAGTTTTTTTTTTTTTATTTGAAAGCTGCATCTTTATTTGATACAAATATTTAGAAGGCAGATGGGGCATTACAAAAACAGTTGAGCATTTTAATGCAACTGGGTCTAATTTTGACTGAAAAGGCACCTATAGATGCTGTACTTCAGTGCTATTATTGAATTTAATTTGCAGCTACTGAATGGCAAATGTAATTCCACTTTTGATCAGACTTCAGGCTGCAAGCACCAATCTGTTCTTTTTCAGTTTGCGATCAGTTTTACATGCTTAACCTGATATAGAAATCCAGTTGCATGACTTTAAACAAAAGGATGCTACTGTTAAACAAAAGTGTTGCTGTTATCCTAAAGTGTTACATATTTATTCAGAGAATGTTTTCATGATTAAAATGGGAACTTAAGTATTAATAAAATCAAGGTGGTTGCATTGGGTGCTGCTGGGAGTGTAAAAAGAGTATGGGTGAGCCTTATATACATATAACTTTTAAAAATGAAAATACATTTTAAAAGTAATGGCTTGGGTGATGTGTGCATATGCATAAATATATCATATAGTAAATGATATGCCCACATTGTCAATTATAATATTATAATCACTGACCATAGAGGTCATGAAACAAAAGTTTCAGTGAGCTGTGTGACAGAAATCACATCTCTTAGCACCGATTATAACTGATGACATCACTAAGCATCCATTATAAGGATATCATTTCCAAGACATTCATGGCGCTTGTGTATCATAAATATGTGATGAATTGATAGTGTACCTTTTGCCCTTTTCTTCGTATGATATAAGGAGTTGGGTGTCAGAGGCTTAGAACAAAAACAGCCCGTGGTATGACCTTCCTTTTTTCCAGACTGTCTGTGGCTTCTCTATGGTTAGTCCAGTTTTGAAATACAGTCAAATTTAACTACTCGCAGATGAAATGCAGCTCTTGGATCTTGTTTGTTGCAAGAGGGTGTCTTTCATGGCAAGCCTGTTAAAGCGATAGTAAACACATAACGCAAAATTACTTTTTTCACCTGCATCTGTCCAGTACCTGCAAATACAGTATTTATTGGCATTAGCAATAATATTTTATATGGGAAAAATGCCAATGTAGAGAGCAATATTTGACCATTTACCAATTAACACCAATTAAAGAGTTTGTTGACATTTTCAACCATGTTTCCATGTTGTTCCTGTTGTCAAAATAAGCATTTTAGCAGTAGGGAATTGTTTCAAGTAAAGCCAGTGCTTCTGTGCATGCCCCATCTCTCCCTCACTTCATACAATTAAGTGCCTGGTTACACACCGTTTCTAGGCTCCACAGTCAGGTTGGGATCTTCTCTGCTGGCTGAACATTGCCAGTGGAGAGTACTCCATGTGTGCCATGAGCATAGGTGCTACTATAAGTACTGTTGTATTCTATAGTGCGGGGATCCCCAATCTTTTTACCCGTGACCACTCACAGGAGCAACGGAAACATGAAAAATGTTCCTGGCTGGTGCCAAATAAAAGCTGTGATTGGCCATTTAGTAGCCCCTGTGCCGACTGGCAGCCTACATAAGTCTGTTTTGCAGTATACCTGGTTTTTATGCAACCAAAACTTGCCTCCAAGTCACAAATTCAAAAATAAGCATCTGCTTTGGGGCCACTGGGAGCAACATCCTCAGGGTTGGTGAGTAACATGTTGCTCACAAGTAACTGGTTGGGAGTCACTGCTATAGTGTATCTGTTACCTCTAATGTATCTCTGAACCCTACTGCAACCTGACCCACATGGCTTCATAGTACACTTATAGGAATGCTTATTTGGAAAATAGTTATCTCGAAAGCTTCATATTATAGGAAGGTCAACTGCCATAAAGTCAAATTTAAGTAAACGTTAAGTAATATTCCTTTTCTCTGTAATGTTAAAATTGTGCCCTGTTCTTGATCCTAAACTGCATAAATCTATGTGTGTGATAAAATAACCCAATTTAAGTTTTGAATGTATTTTTGGTAGACTAAAGGTATGAATGTTGCACACAGTTTTTACTAGTGTGGAGTAACTATGCAGTATGTTTAAAGGCATGCAAAAACTTTTTTTGTGTGTTACTGGACCTTTTACAAACAGGTAATTTTATGTGGTGCATGACAGTCTAACTGAGGGCAGCGGATTTGATGCACCTGTATCTTTGCAACATGCAGTAAAACTTTTTCCATCGTATGAAGTGATTAAAACTCTGTCAAAACCTGTCATAAGATACAGTACTCAGAAAATAAATAGCATGTATACTTATAAATGCAGAAAAATCCAGTGTGAATAGAATACAGCACTTTTAATATTTTCCTGAACCATAGATAAGGAGTAAGCACAGGGAGATAAGTCATCCTTAGCCATCACAAGCAATATCTTTTTTTTCCCCAACAAATGTAGTGCAGAGTGATAACGGTATGTAATGTTCTGATTTTATTTTGTTAGGTAAGAGTAGTCTTAATTAGCACCATATATTTTATAAGCCCTTGGAGCAATATTTCACAATGACTAATGACAGGAGCATCGCAGAAGTTTCTTCCAGTCCTGCAATACACAAAATATAACATAGCAAATGGCATTAGCTCCTTTCTAAGAATCAAATGCAGTTTAAACTATGTTGAGTAATGAACACATGTATCTTTTAATACAAACCCCTGTGTTTTAATCACAGAGTTTTGTGTATGTGTTGTGATATATCACCATATGCTTTTTGAGAATGGTGTGAGACACTGCAATAAAGTTGTTTTGTTTTTTTCGTATAAAATATGTTGCATGAAATAATGTACAGGTGTGGGACCTGTTATCCAGAATGTGCGGGACCTGGGGTTTTCCGGATAACGGATCTTTCCATAATTTGTATCTTCATACCTTGTCTGCTAAATGATGTAAACAGTAAAGAAAGACATTGTAAATCATATTGTCTGCATGCTAGAATTTGCCACCAGGTTTATTCTATGGTGCAAGCAAAGTTGTCCCCATGTCATTTAGAGCAATTTCACATTGTGCTGGTCCTTCTTTAGCCTCACCAGTTACCAGATCTAAATACATTAAGGGCACTTAAAATGTAAAGTATTGCCTCTTTTGTCTCAAGACCCACAGGGGCTTTCCATCTTGAAGAATGGTCTACTGTCCCAGTTAGGTTAAAAAGGCAACAATTAAATTAATCTTTACCAGTATTGTCCCTTTTGTTTCATGAGCTGGAATAAATGTCATTTGCAATGCATTTGGCTTTTAAATGCCACATAAATGAAATACTTGACATGTTGTTTCAGGCAAAGTTCGTCTACATAATCAATTTAATTATGGGAAAGTCTTCTTAGTAAACAAACCCTAGACAAGTTTCACCAACTGGTAAGCTGATCCTGCTTATCAAAATAGAAATACTGTTGTGTTTTGGGTCATTTTGCATGTAGTTACACCCAATGTTAGGCAATAAAATAGCA
Source organism: Xenopus laevis (assembly GCF_017654675.1). Lineage (NCBI taxonomy): Eukaryota > Metazoa > Chordata > Amphibia > Anura > Pipidae > Xenopus > Xenopus laevis. The sequence goes on from NC_054372.1 coordinate 125,197,036, forward strand.
TGATCACCATACATATTTTGTTTTGCTCTTGCATCTACACTTTGCAGCATTCTACTGCTTTGGTCTGCTTTCACCTTCTTTAGAATCTGTTTTGCTACACAACAAGAAACTGGTTTTGTGATTGGATGAGAGTTTTTTGTATTACTAAATCTACATTATTTTCTCATTTGCTTTTAAGAATGCCAATTTTAGTGATGCTGTTAAAAAAACAGAGGTAATGAAAGCAAACCCCTGCCTTACTTCAGCTTCAGCCTTTGCTAGATTTTGTGATAAGGAGTAGCTAATTATACAAAGGGCTGTTTTATTGAATTGCAAAGTGAGACAGGAAGTTGGAAATTGAAAGTATTTTCAATTTCATGTTTAGTGCAAACAAAATCATATTTACCACAAGCCCTACATTTTTATCTCTTGCTAAAAAGGGGTATATACACTGTTAAACTCCCCTTTCAATTGTGAGCAGGAATGACTAAAGACCAAAGAGTTCTGTGGTATGTTTAAATGGACAAGCAGGCTGTAAAGTGCGTAACATTTTTAAAATATTTTTGTAATCTTAAAACATATTGTATTAAGAACAAATCTTTGCTATTGAATTATACACCCAAGTAAATAGAAGGACTGTTCCTTAAATGTAGGGATGCACCGAATCCAGGATTCTGTTCGGTATTCGCCTAGGATTCGGCTATTTTTAGCAGGATTCGGCTTTGTGCGCGGCTCTATTTTTCCCTCCCCCTCACTGATTTGCATATGCAAATTAGGGTTCGGATTCAGTTCGGTATTTGGCCGAATCTTTCACGAAGGATTAGGGGTTTGGCCGAATTAAAAAAAGTGGATTCGGTGCATCCCTACTTAAATGTTAACTTTTATGCTACTTTATAGAACATTTCACCCAAAACCCTGATAGCAGTGCTCATCTCTTTCTCTTCCTGCTCGCTGCCCACCCACTTTTGCAACTCCCAGCACTTTGCACTGTAGAATAACCTGACAAGGAACTGTAAATTACATGTGAAGACAAGCTGTGATTGACTACCTACCTCCTATCCTGTTTTACGGCAAGGGCTGCAAGCACCCACCCAACAATCATTTGTAACGGAGAGGGGCCAGAGAAGAACTATGAAAAACTCCAGTCACAGAAAAACTTTTTTTAGATCACATTTAAATCATACAGTATATTATCCATGATTGCCTACATAAGAGGTTTTTTTTCAAGTTACTTTCTCAGAAAGATGTAACAGCAAATTTACATGAACAACTATATTTCCATATGTTTTTATAACCATGTTTTGAACAAATGAGGTCCTCTGTGCCCAAAGCTGCCTGTCTGGTGATGTTTTGGACATCCATTTCCTTCTAAGGGGCAAATTTACTTAGTTCCGAAGTTGCGCCAATGACGGCTTCGCTTATTTCGCAACACTTCGCCAGTAGTAGATTCGCCAGGGCAGCGCAAATTCACTAAAATCCAGTGAGCTGAAAAGTAGCGAAGTTGCGCTAGCGTTAATTCATCAAGCATAGCGAAGATACGCTAGCGATGCCTAATTTGCATACGGCGCCAAGTTAAAGTACAATGGACGCATATGTAGCAGCAAATACATTACACTACACTAGACTGGGAAAGCTTCATAAAATAAAATAGAGGTTTTAAAATGCCCTACACATGAGCCCACTGTAGTTTGTGCCATATGTTATATGAAATGTAGGGGGGAAGGAGGGTACCCCAAAAATAAATTACAATCTTTTTCAGCCTATCACCCTGAAAAAAGTAAAAGATGCCAGCGTTTTTTGGGACTTAGAAAAAATTTCAACTACTTTTAGAGAAACTCCTATCTACTCTATTACACTTCGCCTGGTCTGAGGTGGCGAAGGCAAGTCTGGCGCAAGAGGTAACGTTCAGTAAAATCCGCAACTTAATGAATTAGCGTAGTTATGTCCCTTCGCCAGAGCGCAACTTCGCCTGGCATAAAGGTGCGAAGTACCGTTAGAGTATGTCTACTTTGCTAGCGAATTTTCGCCAGGGACCGTTAGTAAATCAGCGAAGTGCCAAAATGACGTCATGCTGGCGAATTTTCATTGCGTTAGCCACTTTGCCGTTTAGTAAATTTGCCCCTAAAAGTGCAAGTGAGAGAACCAAATCACACACTAGTTCAGCAGCATGGAAAGCTGAACAATGGTTTTAAAATGACAACTTTGGTCCATGTCAGGCCATCTTAAAGGCTCTTACAGACGAGCGTTTTTAGCTGCGCTCCCCTGCGTTCCGGTTTCATGCGTTCAGCCGCAGAAGATCGCAGGAGTAGACGCACTGAATTCTTTTCAATGGGGCTGTACTCACACAGACTCATGTAAGCGCTGAACGCAGGTTGGGATGCAGCATGTTTTTACTGCGTTCGGTGTTTACATGCGTGTGAGTACAGCCCCATTGAAAAGAATTCAGTGCGTCTACTCCTGTGATCCCCTGCGGCTGAACGCATGAAACTGGAACGCAGGGAATCGCAGCTAAAAACGCTCGTCTGTAAGAGCCTTTAAGATGGCCTGACCAAAGTTGTCATTTTAAAACCCATTGTTCAGCTTTCCATTCAGGGGAGCGCAGCTAAAAATGCTAGTCTGTAAGAACCCTTTAAGCATGTTTACTGGCAAAGGGGTCAAGAGTTCTTCAACCTACACTGGGGAGGTTTTGAGCTCGGAATGTTGTCACAATTTCTTTAATACTCTATCCTGAGTTCTTGCATAATTTATACAGAAAACAAACGTCTATTTTCAATTCCATCAATTACTTCATTATAATGGCACAGTTAACCTGAGTTCTGGGCTGGAACTGTAACACATATTTTCATGCTACTACTAACTAGCTATGTTTTCCCAATGGTGCTGTTGTTTTACTCCATAAAAGGTTTTGTCCGTGTATTGCCTTGGTATAATATTGTTTCGATGTCCGATCACATTAAGCTATTTGTATTTGCATTTGTAAATGCTATTGTCTTCATAAAGCAATTTGGTTTCTTGAATTCTTCAGACACCCTGGAGGGTAACAACTGTTGTTGGTAATAGTTGCTAGCTTCATGCTTAATCTTTAGCTTTAAACGAGCTTGTTCGTCAGGGCACCTTGTTATGCTATATCGATCCTGTTTGTTACTGTTTTTTAATTAATATTTGATCATGCATTCTACACAGAGCTTTGACGTTAATTTGGTGCAAATGCAAGTTACTTGATGACAGTTTGTGTGACTCCCTGGGATTTGCTGTCTCCTAGATAAGCAAAATCAACAAATGGAGGTCAAGTATTCCACTTGTACCTCCTGCCGGGCACTCCACCAGGCTTCAATTTATTTTATACATTTGTCATACAGACTTCAAAGTCACAACTTCTGTTATCTCCAGACTTCTCATGGCTTTAGAAAATTTTGTATAAATCCTGGCCACAATAGCAAATTGAGAGTTGATGTTTATGGGCAAAATGTCAGGGATAAAATATTTTTGTAGCATGTCCTTTTTGCAGAACCTTTTAACACATAAACTATTTTTAACATTTGTTCTACTTTGAAAATATGATTTATCACTGATTGTGTATTTTCCTTGCACACCATTTTATTTTCTCCAGGCAGTAGCTTGGGCTTCATTTCTAGCAAAACACAAAGCTTTATCTGCTTTGTCCACCATTTGTCTTTTTTTTTTTTTTTAACTATATGTTTGTGAAAATGTTTCTATATTACTTCCATTTAAGAGTCCTGCAGTGGGTTGGGTACTAGGTAGGATCTTTAGGTGGGGTATAGATGCAGGTCGTGGGTCAGGAAGCGGATCCAAGTGGGTAAAAATGCAGGTAGTGGGTTGTGGGTCTGGGTAGGGTGCGGGTCTCAAAAATTCGTTCCCCGCAGGACTCCTACATAAAGAATCACCTACTTGTCTTAATCAGCCATGCATATGGTTTTCTGCTGCACAGACACAAGGGTGGCAATCAAAGGCCAAATAATGTGGTGTAAACGGATGTTCCTTTGGTGTCATGGTCAGATCAGATTAGTGCTGAGAGGACTCGGCAAGATGCACACAAAAGTAGTGCTATTTAAATAAAATATATTCCTTATGTTCCACCGTGTTGTATTTATTTTTCGGAACTTTTTTTGTATTTATTGTTTAGATCCCTGTGCTTCAATTAGCGTAGTGTGTTGCCAGAAATGCTGTTTGCCCTTTACCTTCTTCCTCTTTCTAGCAGGTTTCAGAGTTATTTACTTTATTATATGAGCAGTGGGAGTTTTAGCTCCCCAAGGGAACTGCAGTATTCGTGCCACTCTGATATCTGCACACCCACACAGTAATCCATGTCAAACAACAGTAGATGTCAACTTTAGCGGATTTTTTTTTTAAGGTGGACACATTCTCATCCCATTTATAGCTATTGTCCTCAGAACACAAACATTTATAGCACATTAGACATTTTGGTCTGTAAATAATTTTTAAAGCGATACTGACACGTTCCCCAGCCCAGCGTCACTGAAACCGTACAGAAGATCATTTATCAGTGTCGGAGGGTTGAATAAGCGCAGGTTTGCGGGGGGCTGGGGGGGGCTTTGAGGTGAACTATTCTAGGTGCGGCATTCACTTGATACTGACACGTTCCTATGATTTTTATAGGAACTTGTCGGTATTGCTTTAAGGTTTTTTCAAACCGTATAACAACTCTTCATTGCTTTATTGGATTTTGGGGGTGCCCTGTTGCCCTTTTTCTATTATAGGAAGAAAAGCAAAAGCAGCTTATATAATTTTTCTACCTAGTTGATGCACTCTGTATATAGGCTATATAAGTGCAAGGTCATTTATAACTGAAAGTGCAGCAGGCAAAGGGCAATATCAGATGCTCATTGCCATGTTTTTTTAACTCACACATTGCAGCGTTTTCCCTATAATCCCAGGGTGATTGTGTGTATACAAGGCCTGCCACGTAAGCACCCTATGTGTCATACTTAATACATTTTTTTTGTGTATTAGAAAATGGGGTGCAATTTACAACTAACATTTTTAGAGTTGGGATTTTGCATCCATACTTGCACAACCCTACTTGCAGCTGTGCTTGTAAATGACCCCTGTTATCTTTCTAGGTAATGGTACTTCTTCACCCACACCTACTTTCATTGCTGATCCAGGTAGATCACTCATTGTATTATCTCTTGCTAGGTGGCACAGTTATTTTTAACTGCTTATTATTTTCTATTTGATGATTCTTAATTATACTAATCATGCTAAATGAAATCAACGGTTTCCTATGTATGTATTTAGATTTAGATCTAATGAGCAGGGGTCTCTTTACCTACTTTATTGATCAGCATTTGTATTGTTGACGGCTACACCCTTATATTGTACATCACTGCAGAATATAGTGGCACTTTATAAATACGGGTATGGGACCTGTTATCAAGAATGCTTGGGACCTTGGGTTTTCCGGATAACAGATCTTTCTGTAATTTGGATCTTCATACTACAATTCTACGAAAAAGGCATGTAAACACCTTTCACTTTCCAAACACTTTTCCAGTTCAGCTGTTTTCAGGTTGTCCCCCAGAAATAAAGACTTTTTTCAATTACCTTCCATTATTTATTGTTTACTGTTTTCCCAAAATGTAAGTTTAAAGTGGAATGTGTCTGTCTGTGCTCTGTGGTGTCTGGCAGCTCAGTAATTCAGGGACGGACTCTAAACTGTTACAATTTTGCAACATTTCATTGATACATTTCTCTGGAATACAGTATTAGCAACTATTGTATCAATTCCAACCGCCGCCTGTAATGAAACCCAGAGATTCTGCTCAGCAGGGACAAAGATAAGAAATGCATCATCTAAATGTATCAATTTAGAACAGTTTACAGGGTCGGCGACCCCCCAGAGCTGCTTTAGAAGGTTGAAAAAGAGACACTTCAATATTCGAAATACGGTGAAACATAGAAAATAGAAAGTATATGGAAAAAGTTGTTATTTCTGGTGATCTATCGGAAAACAACTAGTTATTTGAAGGTGAACAACCCCTTTAAATAAACCCATTAGGCTGGTTTTGTTTCAAATAAGGATTAATTATATTATTATTATTATTATATACCTATACTTACCAATAATAATAGTAGTAATATATCTTTTTTTTACAGCACTACAGTGTATACAGCACAGTACATTTTTACAATCCAGTATAGTGGGGCAAACTGTAAAGCAGTAAATGAAAATAGATATGATATGCAGAGTAACAAAAATGTCCACAGTAAGAAAGATTGTGCCGCATTTTAAACCATTATATTAACTTTTAGGATGTCATAGAATGGCCAGCTTTTTAATTGGTCTATATTATAATTTATTTTTTTTTTTTAATTTTTTGCTTCTTCTGACTCCAGTTTTAGATCACTGACCCCATTTATAAAAAGAGTGCTCTCTAATGCTATACATTCATTGTTATTGCTACTTTTGATTATTCATCTTTCTGTTCAAGTCCTCTCCTATTCATATCCCAGTCTCTTACTCAAATCAGTGCATGTTTGCTAGGGTAATTTGGACCCCAGCAACCAGATTGCTGAAATTGCAAACTGAAGGTTTGCGAAATAAAAAGCTAAATAACACAAAGACCACGTATGATAAATAATGATTAACAATTGCAAATTGTCTCAGAATATAACTCCCTATATCATACTAAAAGTTTCATTAACGGTGAACAACACCTTTAAGAAACACAGGAATAACAATAAGGGTATCCCTGCACCAAAGAGAATACAATCTAATTGGTTTCATCATCAATTTAAGGCCCACTGCATACAAAGCTGTTTTGGGCATTTTGCTCACTGCCATTTTATGTGGCAGATTTATCAAATGAGTGAGATTAGAGCTCACAACAGATAAATTCACCCACTTTCTATTCACTTTCAATTGTATTTATTAATGGGTGACAGTACTCTATAAATATGCTTCTAAAACTCCCATAGGCATTTCGATAAATCTTCCCCTGTATGTGGTATCAATAATGGAACACCATTGCTACCTATGAGCATGGTTTGAAAATTCCGGCACAGATGTATAGACAAAATTCCTACTTACAGCAATATCCTAAAACTAATAGCTAAATCAACGTTGAGACATTGTGGATCAGTTAATTCACACTTTGAAAAATCTGCCTCATAAAGTATCCTGTATGGACTGTCAAACATAATCAGTATTAATATGTGTGTGAAAATTTTTTTCCTAATTTGGGCAGTGATGCCCTAGATCAGGGATTCCCAACCTTTAGAACCCGTGAGCAACATTCAGAAGTAAAAGGAGTTGGGGAGCAACACTAGCATGAAAAATGTTCTTTGGGTGCCAAATAGGGGCTATGATTGGCCTTATAGTAGCCCCTATATGGATTGTCAACCAACATTGAGGCTCTGTTTGGCAGTACAACTAGTTTTTCTACAACCAAAACTTGCCTCCAAGCCTGGAATTTGAAAATAATCACCTGCTTTGAGGACACCGAGAGCAACATTCAAGGAGTTGGAGAGCAACATGTTGCTCACGAGCTACTGGTTGGGGACCACTGCCCTAGATAGATGTTGGTGTGGGGCTCAGTACCACCATTGAATAAGACAACCAGGGATTGCAAAAAAAATTTCTGTTAACGCCGGCACTAAGAGGTTTCTAATTTATATGCTGTCAATACTCAGGGGAGCAATTATTAAGATGCAGTGGACTGTTTTTTCTACACAATTTTATATTCTCTGGGGCATCTGGGCCACAGCCCTAAACATTACAGATAACATGATTTGATTGGGGGCAACGTTATCAATAGGGACCAAACAGCTGAAAAAATGCTAAAAATTTAATACCTGAGATAGCTCCATTGGGGTTCAAAGCTTAGCTACTGATCCCAAATGCAGGTCGATTTTGTCCCTTATTGGGCCTCACCAGTCTAGCGCAAGCATATGCAGAGCAAAAAAGTGCTACCCCAACAGTAACCACTTTTGTGACTGACTTTCTTGTAAGTGTCACATAAATGCCACTACTGATTTGCATTGAATGTTCAGAGAAAAAAAGAATCTTCAAAAATAATTTGTATATTTTTTTTCTAACTTTTGCTTGGATCACAGTTTTCTACCATGAACAGGCAAAGAAAAAAACCCTAAGGCTTGCAGCACAGATTAGAAAATGTTTACTTGTGCTGGTAAATCATTACACTAAACACCTTTTGCATATTTATAGAGCAGCCTGCAGTTTAATGGGGTGTAGCACCAAGCACAGATGCCACACGGAAATGCATAATATTTCCATAATATATCATTTAATTTTCCACTGGCTGTACCTCACTGAACCCAAGATTTGTTTAAAGGAGAAGGAAAGCCATAGAGGTATTTTATTGCCAATAGATTAGCTATAATAGTGCAAACTAGAATACTATATTTATTCTTTAGAATGCTTTACCATACCTGAGTAAAAAGACTAGTGATGTGTGGGCTGGAGTCAAACCCATGGGTTGTGTGTTTGGGCCAGTTCTTGGTGTGGCAGGTGTAGCCCCCCCCATGACATCATTATGCCCCATTTCCACTTCTGGTAGCCACTATTTATGTACTTGTACCACCATATTCCTGCCCCCTTCAGTGAAATAACATATTCAAGCGCGGGCATATAAGTAGTGACTGCTCGCTGGGTAGAGTTCGAACTTTTTGTCTATCACTATGGGTGACCAATGCTCAGAATTACTCCCAACTGATTTAAACGCCATAGATTTGGAATCTGGGGGCAGACAACTGTCATTCGCATGCCATTAACACTCCGGGGCCGATTCACTAACTTCGAGTGAAGGATTCGAAGTAAAAAAACTTCAAATTTTTGTGCTCCTCGACTATGGAATTGGCGTAAATTCGCCTGAGTAGAATGATTCAAATAGATCGAGCGCAAAAACGCTGCGACTATTCGCCATTCGATAGTCAAAGTACTGGATCGAGCGCAAAACCGCTGCGACTATTCGCCCATTCGATAGTCGAAGTACTGTCTCTTTTAAAAATACTTCGACTGCCTACTTCGCCACCCAAAACCTACCGAATTGCTTTAAAAGCCTATGGGAAAGTCCCATAGGCTTGTTTTCCAAGTTTTTGATCGAATAAAAAGGCATTCGATCGAATAAAAAAATCCTTCGAGCGAATATTCGATCGAGCGCCTATTCGCCTGGCGAATATTTGCCAATTCGACTATTCGCCAGCGCGTAAATTCGCCCGAATTGCCTATTCAATTCTATTCGATTCTATTCCCCAGTCGAATTTCGAGGGATTTAACCCCTCAAAATTGGACCCTTGATGAATTTGCCCCTCCATGTTGGGGTACCTGCTATTTCAGGAATTTGCCTTTCAATTAATGTTGCTGCCATTCTGTAGAGTTATTAATTGCCCAGACATCAAAATGCCCAAACTTGCTGCTTGTGTTTTGTCCTTAACTGTTGATTGGTTAACTTGTTAGTTCTTACAGTATGGTGCATCTATATGTTCCATCAAGCACACTCTTGGTTTCTTCTGCTTATTGTGCTGTTTGTTGTGGAAAAGGGAAATAAAAGAAATGTTTTATTATTTTTTTTGCTTTGTTCATATTAGTACATTTGCTTTCTGCATGCACTTCTTATAGGTGAGCCATTAGAAGTGAGTTTGAATGCTGTAGGCTGATCAATATCTTTTTATTTCACCAACACAGGATTCAAATTTCAAGAATTTTGTTGGCGCTCACAGGTCTATTCCATCTGAAAAATGACCCTGAAAGTGAAATGTACGATTCACCCAGCAGCATTCCTTCTCTGTTCTTGTACTTTGTTTTCTGTATAACATAAAGTCAAAAAGAGAATGTGTGCAGATGGTTCATTTCTCAGGGTAAATCCCAACACAAAAACAGAGCATTTGAAGTTCAAAACATTTTTGTTTGCTTTTTAAACATATGCTTGCTGCTTTAAAATACTTATTTGAACAATGGGAGGTACGTTCTGTGCCAAGGATCGTGTGGGATTGCTTTTGTGTAGGGATTATGTGCACTGAAAATAGATTCTATATTGTTTCATGCTGTTGCCTTATAATTTGAGATATTTTAATAATATTCATTTCTATATAAAGTTAAGAGTTTGTACATTTGTGTGTCACTCACCCAACTCTCACTGGATGCAGATTTGTTTAGCTGTACCCATTTAAATAATCCATGGAAGTCTAGATACGTTTGTCTTTAAATATCAGTTATATTGTATACAAAGAATGTAAAACTGATTGGACCTATTATCCATAATGCTCGGGACCTGGGGCTTTCTGGATAATGAGTTTATCCTTAAATTGGATCTTCATACTTAAAGTCTACTATAAATTCATGTAAACATGAAATAAACCCAATATGCTGGTTTTGCTTCCAAAAAGGACTAATTATATCTTGGTTTGGATCAAATACAAGTATTTTTGTTTTATTATTACAGAGAAAAAGGACATCATTTTTTAAACTTTAGATTATTTGACTATAATGGAGTCTATGGGAGATGTCTAGATAACGGATCCCATGCCTGTACTAGTATTCCATATAGAGCCCCTACCACTTGTGTATACCACCAATGGTCTCATCATGAAAGTTTTTCCCTACAGAAGGCATACTTTGTGTCGTGTTAGCAGTGTTGCAAAAGTACTTTAATATAAAGATTATTTGAAGACCCCAGAAAAGCTGATTCCAAAGTACCATATATACAGCAGCAATATACAAGCCACCTGTCTAGATAATCAGCTCTTAAAAATGTTCTTGCTGTATCCCATACATGCACATGTCAGTCAGTTGTATCATGAAATGACGAGTCCGTGAGTTGCATCAGCGAATGTGATTCAGATTGGTCCCTCACAGTATGTCATGAACATCTGAAAATTAGCTGAAGGGCTGTACAGCAAAGGAGGGTTCTTGTTGGCCTCCAAAGGATATTTGCTTTCACTAATTTTTTTTTTTTTTTGTAAGAACATGAATGCATAAAAAAGGCTGATTGTGTTCTAATGTTGTCACTGACTAGTAGACCATAACAGCCTAGCCCTGCCCTGCCTTGGTACTTGTAATCATTTGTCACTTGAAGAATTGGTGCTGTTAAAATGGGTACAGCAATATGGATTTTTAGATTAATTTAATTAGAATGTAACTGACAATAATGACACTGATGCAATAAGGGCTAAAGGTGGCCATACACGGGGCGATAAAAGCTGCCGACAGACCGTGTCGGCAGCTTATTGGCCCGTGTATGGGCCCCCCCTGATGGGCTTCCCCAATCGAGATCTGACCGAAAGTCGGCCAGATCTCGATCGGATGGGATGAAAAATCTCGTCGGATTGTGGCCGCCCATTACTATTAGTTAGGATCCGATCGTTGGGCCCTAGGGCCCACGATCGGATCAGCCCCATATTGCCCACCTCAAGGTGGTCATATCGGGGAGAGATCCGCTGGTTTGGCGACATTGCCAAATGAGCGGATCTCTCCGTGTATGGCCACCTTAAGCCAGATGTGATCCATACAGTGTATAACCACAATGAGAAAATCTCCATAAATACCTGCAAGTGCATTGCTATTCCTGTAGTTAGACTTCAGCCAGAGGGTGCAAGGGCCATGCTAAAATGACACATGCCATGACTATTAGTTGAGACATTTGCTTTGGCATTTGCAGACTGTATTTTCCAGTAAACATAGGGGGATACCTATTACTGATATTATTTGTTAGCATTGCACAGTGACTGTCCTATGTAAACAGCTCCTTGTCTATAAGTGTTCTAATCAAATATTGCTTAATTTCAAGATGGCTGCACAGTTGCTTTGCCGCATGCTACATTGTTAGTGTTTATTATCATTCTCGCTAATGTGCTGTGCACCTAGCAAGTACGTGGCAAACCCTGTTTTATAGTAAATCTTTCTGTGCTGCTTCTCAGGTGTGCATAGCTTTGTCTGATCTTCCGGCTAGATCCACTGTGTGTAATTCAGGAAAAGTAAGCTATTTGCAAGGTAAATACTATTCTTGGCACCTGCCGAAATGTGGCCTTGTATGAGTGTCTTTGTTCTCTCTCTCTGGTGTTTCTTTGTCATGTTTTTGTTCTGGCTTGTCTTCTCTATATCCTGCTTTTACATCTCATTTAATTTAATGTTTGCCCACTACGTTAAGAAACAACTATAGCATTATTCTGGTTCTGGCCAGCACGGGTGGCTATTACTCTTGTGCATAACCCAAGTGCATTTATTTCACAGACAAATATTTCTGCTCTGATACACTTTCCCTTAATGGACACAGATATCCAGCACCTAACTTGCTCATATGACATGAAAGAGTTTTGTTTATTTTAAGACCTGGTTCCTTGATTAATTTCTCTTGGTTTTGTTTTTGCCCATTGCTTGGCTTCTAAATTGTTCAATGAAACCAGGACTTGCACCATATGGTGGTTACATATGTATTAAATATGCAATGTTTCCTGCCAAGCAGGTTGTCTTGGCCAGTTTCTAAGAGCAGACAAATCATCGTTATGACATATATTTTAGGACAAGTCTTCTGTATGGCATATGTGTTCAGTCATTTTGTTTCCTTGCCCCATTGCAGAGTTACCCCAATCTAAATGGCCTTGAGGCTGGGCCCTCCAGCAAGGACAGTATGGTCTTGTTGAGGATGAGTTGGTTATCAACCTGTGGTCCATGTGCTTCCAGTATTTAAGGAACACTATACTCCCCCTCTCTGCCACCCTTTATTATGTCTGGCCTACAGACAATTAGAAGATCTGATAATCCAGCAAACAAACTTCTCCACCCACCATTGCTAGCAAGAGCAAGGAAAATGAAAAATGAAAGTTTCATTTTCACTGTATGCCTTGTTTAATGGAAGAAATTACCAAACCATAGACTTTTCTAGACTAAACCAATAAGGAAATAGTATTTGCAGCTCAAGTCCTATTGTTTAAGCTGGGGGAACTGCCCCTTCTTACGCCTTGCAGGATATTATATTTGTTCAACAATTTATGTTACTGGGTGACACAATGCATTAAAACAGACATTATAAAATGTGGCCCTAGTGAACTGTTATGATACTTTCCCATAAGAACATTTCTGCTTGCCTGTTTGCTTAAAGCAGGTCAATTAACTGCACTTGGGAACTGTTGTTCACTTCCACTGTTCTAAGCATAGTTCTGGCAAGGTGAGAAAATAGATGTCTGTGGGTGGTAATGGGTTATTAAAGGAACAATAATATTCATGTGCTCTAATATGTAACACCCACATATGCAAGTAAAACAAGCTGAAATACTTTCATAGAACTTAAGATGTATCATACTGTGTGTGCATTTTACTTGTGTTCTCTTGATGTATTTAAAACCTACTTATTGCTTTAAATTATACTTCTAATATTTTTAGCAAAGCATGGAAACATTAACATATGTGTGTGTGTGTGGGATCCATTATCTGGAAACCCGTTATCCAGAAAGCCCAGAATTACAGAAAGGCCATCTCCCATAGGCTCCATTGTAATGAAATTATCCATATTTTTTAAAAATGATATCCTTTTTCTCTGTAATAATAAAAAAGTACCATGTAATTGATACAAATGTTTATAGGTCCCAATGCTTGGAACCCCAGGCCCCAAGCATTCTGGATAATAGGTCCCATACCTGTACATTTACAGTTTGAACAGAGACAACTTTTTTCTAATTTTGGTTCTGTACATCACCACAAAGAATTTTAAATGAAACGACTCAGATGCAGTTGAACTGCAGACTTTCAGCTTTAATTCAGTGGGGTGAACAAACAGATTGCATAAAAATGTGAGGAACTAAAGTCTTTTACTCACTTCATTTCAGGGGCTTCTAAATGAATGAGAGGTATACAGTCTGTGATTTCTCTTTAGCAAGCATCCTCCAGCTAGAGGATTGATGGCACTCCATGCGATCATCCATATGCCACTGAGCATTTAGGTTGAATATAGTTAAAAAAACCTTTCCCTCGCAGATGTTAAACTGATAATCTTTTTATCTGACATGCCACATTATCTGCACAGATTATTTGAATTAATTGGTTAGAAGTAATAATTCTGTGTTAGATATCTTTTCAGGTTGGAGTAATGTTCATTTTTGTTAGTCTATCTGAAAACCCATTATCCAGAAAGCTCTGAATTAAAGGAGAACTAACCCCTAAAAATGAATATGGCTATGAATAGCATATTTTATATGCTGCACTTATTGCACCAGCCTAAAGTTTCTGCATCTCAATAGCAGCAACAATCCAGGACTTCAAACTTATCACAGGGGGGGGGTTCACCATCTTGGAAAGTGTCTGTGACATGCACATGCTCAGTGGGTTCTGATTAGCTGTTGAGAAGCTAAGCGTAGGGGTCTGTTGACCTGTAATATAAGCAGATGCTACAGGGTTGATTATTAAATTCTGATGCTAATTGCTCAGTGCACAGTTTCTGTGCTGCCATGTAGTAATTATCTGTATTAATCAATAATCAGCCTCATATTGTGACATTTCTATTCAATGTGTACTGTATATTTTGAGTTGTTCCCTAAGCTCAGTAAGTGACGTCAGCACAGAGCACGTGCAGTGAATCAGCAGAAAAGATGGGGGAGCTATAGGGGCATCTTTGGAGGGACTAATCATTGAGTTTTAGAAATGATTTTCTTTTTCTCTGTAAAAATAAAACAGTACCTTGTACTGAAGCCAATCTTTATTGGGGGCAAAACAATCTTATTTGGTTTATTTAATGTTTAAATATTTTATCTTGTAAGGTATAGAGTTCAATTTAAGGAAAACCCCCTTCTTCGGAAAATCTCATGTTCCAGCATTCAGGATAATTTTCTATGTTTAGAATTTTTTAGGATAAAAGCAGGCTTCAGGTTAACAGCTCTCTTTAAGGGCCCAGAGTGTCAGAAACTGAACTGTCTGTGCATTTTCTGGATTCCGTTTACTCTAGCATTTCTAATTAGCAGACAAGCCAAGCAGGGGTGCCCATACTTTAGTAATGTTGGGTCCACATTTAGTGTCCCATTATGATCTACATCTATAATAACACTGTTAGCATTCTGTTCCATGGAAAATATTATTTAAATATATTGATTTATAAGATAATTTATATTACTATATTTGAAAAACAACTATTTCTTATGTAGCCATAACAGAATAAATATCTGAATGAAAAGAATAAAACAGAAGGGAAATGTAGTCAAGCTGTTTGACTTAGTCTACTGATCACTAAAGTAACTACTGGTAGATCCTGATCTACCTTTTGGACACCCCTGAGCCAAGAGACTGCAAATATCTCAGAAACCGCTAAAAAAGGAAATGAATGTAAATTGCAAAAGTGCTCTGAGAAATTCTCTGTGTATAAATGTATTTTTGGGGTTTTTTGGGACTTTAACAATTGTCCTTCATGCAAAACGTTTTGCAACAGTGTAAAAGTAATTTCGCCAGACAAGAAATTGCGCCAGCACATGGAGGAGATTTGCGTTGAAGTAAATGAAAGGAGGGTGATTCTGTGTGTTTGTTCCCTGCCCCAAAAATACAAATTTCTTAGGGTGAGAAAATCTCCCTATGTGACATAAGCATAAAAGTCAACAATACTTCTGAAGTATTTCTGAGAATGTTCTCCCAAAAAGGATTTAAGGTCGAAACCATAGCTAAAATAAAAGCAAACACCCTTTGCCCCGTGAAGTAAATTCACTTTGCATTATTATCCTATCTTTAAAAAAAAAGTGTGGCTGCTGGCCTTGTATAGTAAGTATATCAGGGCATCAGAAATTGTCAGCACAAAAGACTACGTCTCAGCTACAGATGTAGCACATAACACAGACATTTCAAGCACTTCAAGTACATGCTGTAGTGGCAGGTATTCTTTATACAAATAGTTGTGAATGTTAAAGAATTCACATAGGAGAATAGGCATTTCTCCCTGTTACCAGTCTTACTGATGTGGGTATTATCAGTTTCAGGCCTTTATTTTATTTGTAAATGCTAAACATGAGTGGGGTAACTCAGGGTAGTCTTCTGAAACTGTTTTTTGTAATGGAAACAATCCAAAATAAGTATTGGTGTTATGATGTGCAACTCCTTTTTGGGCGAAGTGACAAATTCTAAATATGATATAAGCCTACAATTAGTGGTTTTACATAAGTTGCATGTTAACAGTAGGGGAGTACGAGTGCGATGTTTTCAGATAACAATGTTGAATTTAATTCACAGAAACACAAAGGCCTTTTTTTCAGTGGCAGGAGTTGCATAAATGTGGAACCATCTGCTTTGGTGGGTGTGCGGAAACAAGGTGTCTTAGTTCCTGTAGCTGCTGAAAAGTTGATCCAAAATGCAGAATAAATATTTTTTTCATTATTTACAGGAATAATATGCAATGTTTAACAGGAAATAACTGTATTTGAGAAGCAGTCAAATGGAATTTATTATTCGTTATAATGACACCTGCTGATAGATGCCCTTTCCTTGTTTATATTTCTTCTGCCGTTTGAAAGTCTGCTTTTGGAATCCTTTAAAATAATATCTTAATTTATCACTCATTGTACAGAACCATATATTATAAGGAGATAATTTTTTTTTTGTGTATTATATATTTATATTTGCATGTAATGCAGATGTGAGTTTTGTCGCCAGCAATAATTCGTTGCTACAAAAAGTCCCATGTTTCCTTCTCACCGGCTAAACTGCAAATCATCAGTGAGGAAACATATGCGGTCCGAGGTTGCTTGAAGTTTCTTTTAGAGGAAACTTAGGGCTTCTTTAGAACGTAGCAGTGATTTGCACTTTTACCAACTGGGAAGGAAACAAGGGACCTTTTGTTGCCTGCATTAGCTAAGATTTATCACAGGTGACAAAATGTCCTATGCACCATTGCACTTTGAGTTAATTTCCGTCAGGTTGAATCAGGGAGTCTACTTGCTGGTGGGGAGAGGTGGATGTTATGGAGCCTGAGTAAGAGTAATCCTTAATTTAAAAAAGTTAAGTAGAGGGATTTACTAAAGTGAGGCATTAACCCCATAGCCTTTGTGGGTTTTCATATTGGAGGCACTGGCTTCCTTTTTTAAAGAATTGCTTCAGAGACCTGTGGTTACCCCAATGAATATGGCCGAGGGCAGATAGGGCAAGTCATTTAAGGGTCCTCTACTCACCCCAACTTGCAATGAACCCCCCCCCCCATACCTTGCACTGTTGACTCTTTTTAACATTTTTATTTTCTTCATGATTCCCCATGTCACTTTTGTATTACAACTTCGGAATCTCACTCATTCTCTTAAGCTAATGAAACCTTTAGAAATATCCAGAGCCTCAGGAAAGTGCCTTCTCACACATTTCGTGCAGCTGATGCGAAGGGAGAGACTGTGGTTCCCTTGAGTGCTCTTTGCTTCACTAATATCTAGCAACCAGAAATCCACAGCCACTTACAATGCTTCACTTACACACTTGAAATTACATTGTGGTACACTTCAACCTTGTTGTCAGTTTAATTAACAGGCTTGTACATTACGTATTAATAGAATGTAGAGGCTTCAAGAGAATAAGCTGTGAATTTCAAACGAGTAGCACTGCTGCATTGAATTGATTTCCATATAATTGCCCATGTTGTCTTTGTGGATTTTCCTTAGATTTCCTATGCATTAAATTTAGGTTGTGGAGAAAATCACTGCTGCTAAATGTGGTTAGAACATGAGATTGCAAACCACCTGGCTCTTGGTATCATCTGGGTGCATTGATTAGAGCATTATGTGTGTGCTCAGCCATTAAATGACAAGGCAACTGGTCTGTTGTGTGCAATTGTACCAGTACTGCTTATTTCATCAAGTTATGAAGAATGAAGCAGATACTCTTTTTACTGTTTCTATGTTTTACTTTACTGACAATTCACTGTTTGTAACTGCTGCCTACATTGTCCGGTATATGTCATGCAAGATATATTATACAGTTTTCTGTATAAGCTGGAAACAGAAAGAGGGTGGGGATTTATTCTGCATAATCTACTTTGTTTTTACAGTATGTCAACTAAAATATTTGCAGCTTCGAATACTGTACAAAAATACCACATGTCTTAACCAGTGTGTGTTTGTGTCCCATAAAATATACAGTGCTTGTCTGATAATTTAAAGTAAGACTTCCTTAAACTGGCAAGACAATACAGTACTAGTAAATGCACTACTGTGTAGTTTTCTTTTTAATTTGATAACATATGATTTTGTCTATTGCATTTATTATTCAAAAATAAATACAAAGTTTAGTTTCATACACCTGTTATTGCAGGGCAATCCCAGACCCCAAAACAGAAGAAGTGTATCAGGAAGTGGTGCAGGGGTATGGATCAGGTGCATAGTTGAACATGGGTGGGAGGATTGGGTGTTCTTGAAGTTCTAAAGACAGTCTATTCCATTGAGAAGCCCCTAGGCTCAGACTCAAACATCAGGTAATAATGGAGAGGGTTCCTTTAGGCCTATGGTATGTGTACTTTCAGGAAAAAATATGAACAAAATCGTAAGGACTGGTGTATATGATTCTCAAATAAAAATAGGAATGATTTGGGGTATTTTGGTGCAATCCTTAGCATGTGGGGTGTTAAAGGGATTGTTCACCTTTGAATTAACTTTTAGTATGACGTAGAGAAATAGGGAGCTATTCTCAACTATTTGCAGTTGGTTTTCATTTTTTATTATTTGTAGTTTTTGAGTTATTTAGCTCTTTATTCAGCTCGTCAGTAAGAGCCCTTGTTGAGTGCAGCACGGTGACCCACTTCATTAAAGGCTGTGAAAGTGAAGAGGGCAGTTGACTAGCACAGAGCAGCTGGTTAACAAGTAGCACTGAGTTTTATGCCATTTTTCTTTCTTGTTATACTGAACACGTCTTCAGAGGCAACTGAGCAGGAGAGTTATCTAAAGAGATATTTATTTAGATATGCAGAAATGCAATGTGGCATATTTATACAGACATTTCTAGCTTCTTTGCATGCCCTGTATTTTTACAATGTCATTGTCATTGCAGTTGTTTAGCTTGTGCCATGCCAACAATAATTCATTGTTGTTCGTTAAGATGCCATCAATAGCATGATTAGAAAAAAATGAGACGCGTTACTCCTTGAAATTCCAGATTAACTTGTTTTAAGTGGCTTTGCAATCAAGTTTTTTAAAAAATATTTATCGCTCTTGGCAAACTAGCAACCCTTTGATGTCAACCAGTTATTAATCTGGTCATCCTTTGATCTAGCATAGGTTAAATCTGACTTGTTCATCCTGCTATGGTCAAGGAGCTGCTTAGTTATTTCTATTTACTGTAGCTAGTATATTATTCCTATACATTAGACACAATCTTAGCGTTTCTTTCCGTGTATTAGTATTTTTACTTTAAACGTGTGCCGTTATGTACAAAGACTTGACTCTGTATGGTAATTTTTGTTATATTCCTAAAATTTACATAAGAGCATACACTGTTCTATATCTTTTTTCCCCTTACTCCTTCTAATATCGTTCTGCCTTTCAGGTGCATTTTATCTATCTTTGCTTATTGGGACAGCTGCCAATATTTTGTAACTCAAACCATTGTTGGACACTTATTTCACTTGCAGCCCACTCCAACGTGTGCAACTTTTCGGTGCTGTTGACATGTTCTCTCTGTTGATCGTGGGATTATCTACTAGCTAACTCCTCTATTGTAGTGGTTATATCTAGGCACACATTGGACCAAGCCTTGGGTTACCCTTGGGTGCTTATATAAAGCTTCCAAAAAAATTTTTTTATGCCCACCCACCATCACAGCTGAATCCAACAGTGGAGCTGAGGGAAAGGTGGTTTCCTATGTACTGCAGGTATGATAATCACTATGGTGGCTGGTAAGAGGTCCAAGACTTTAGGTGGCACTAGACAGAATTACAGCCATGGGCAAAGGGGCTTAGCCTGAAAGCCCGTTCAAGTGAGAATGCCTAGTCTTAATTTCTTCTCACTGTTCCGTATACACCAAAACAGTATTTCCTTACATTTGTAATTCTGCTATGATCCAAGTGGAGCTTGAACTGAAAAAAAAATCACAGCCACTGCTCTACAAGATATCAGCTGCCAGTATTTTGTGATGCTCAGAAAATGCCAATTATGGGAGTAGGTCTGATGCTTTGTGCATTCAGTGAGGACAAGAGCATAATGAACGAGAAAGAAAGAACTATCGAGTTCAGTTCCTGCCAAGCTAATCTGTACTCTGATTGGGCTGTTACAACAACATGGATGTGTGTATAAAGACATGCTCTTCTCAAAATCAGCTGCAGGCCCTTTATCTTTAGAATCTTCAATGTTTCTCTTTCAGGTGGAAATGATATGGTAAGCTGATGTGTAAGAACATTATCTTGCAATTCTGAGCCTATCAAACAGTCCAAGTATTATCCTACTTCTGTTTTCTAAAGGCCAGGGGTCACAGTAAACTCAATTTGCTCAGTGCTAATTGCTGATGTCTGTTTAAATTGTTCTGGAAACCATACTGCTAATTATTTCTACACATACAGTACAA
This sequence comes from Xenopus laevis, assembly GCF_017654675.1. Classification (NCBI taxonomy): domain Eukaryota; kingdom Metazoa; phylum Chordata; class Amphibia; order Anura; family Pipidae; genus Xenopus; species Xenopus laevis. The sequence continues at coordinate 125,217,515 of NC_054372.1, forward strand.
ATATAACCCCCCCCCACAACAAAAGGAAAAAAATGCAATAGGAAGAAAACAGGTAATACCTGCTACTATATCTCTGTCATCTAACAATTAGCAAATGTTTATTGCACTGCTAATTATAGCAATTTAACTTCATTTTAGCCTCTCAAATTTTTGGCCCAACCTCCAAATTTTCATCTGGACATGTGGCCTATTATAAATACTTTGTGATAAACGCAGCTCACCCTTACAAGGAACTGACTATGTCACACTTTCCACTAACCTATATGGTGAAATGTAATAAAAGTCATAAATGGGGAAAAATAGCATAAATAAGGAAACATTTTGTAATGTTTTCAATTGTCCATTATAACGCTGCATAATGCATTTTTTTTAATACCTGATTTAAGGTTACATATTGTCTTAATGCACAAATGTAATGTCTCTCTTGCTAAGTTTTATTACATACATTGTGCATTTTTTTCCACTGGTTGATGGGTTGCTGTTGGAATCACTGAAGAGTTGTGCCCTTTTTAATACCTACAATTCTCCTTTGTGTTTATTTGCTGCTAAATAATCAGCAGGGGTGCTTCGCTTATTCTGTTCAGCACATTCCTATCTGCATATGAACTGGTCAGACTGCCATTTTAATCAGTAAGGAGGGATTTTTGCCTTGCTCACAATAAACTTAACATGCCTTTTTGAACCCCAAATGAAAAGCTATTTGGTAGGATGCCATAGTTCTATATGAATTTGAGCTGCCGTACTGCATGCCTCAACTGAGAGACTTGTTATGCAGATCTATATGGTAACTTGCAGGTTACTCAGATAGAATTGTCCTGCCTGGCTGAGCCTGCAAATGAGCACAGAATTTTTGTCACTTGCAGAGTAATAGATCAAGCATGAATTTCACTTTACCCTAATGCTTATGATTATTTGATCTCTGACCACGATATTTAAAGTAACTAAACGATTGGACTTTTTGTCACCTTGTGCCTGTGTAGAAACCAAGCTAAAATACTTTCTTATTTAAGTTTGCATTAACCTCAGTTGTAAGAATTCGGTAATTAACTCCTGCACAAAGACTGAGGTCTAAAAGAAAGTTAAACGCTTTTTAAGCAGTGTGCCTAAGCAGCTTAAGGAATTTGCCTTAGTTCCGCTGGTTTTATTAAATCGAGCCGTGCAGCAAAGGAATGTTGACATTTTTACAGTTGCGTCCAGTGTACAATTGGCTGTCTAAAGCTGTCCATAGACGCAAAGATCCGATCGTACGAATCGAGGATTCATACGATTTTCGGACCGTGTGTGAAGAGTCCCGACATTTTTCGTCCGTCGGAGATCGGTCGTTTGGTCGATCGGACAGGTTAAAAGATTTCTGTCGGCTGCCGATAATATCTCTGCATGTATTGCCGATCGTACGATTTTCGGAGGGAGACTGTCACCAGCTTTGGTCGGACATAACTATCGTACGATTGCTGTCAGTGGCAGAACGTCGGCTGATCTGTTCTTTTGTACTTTATTTGATCAGGAGGCAGTTAATCTTCTCTGGAGTGTAGGAAAAAATCCATGCAAGCATGGGGAGAACATACAAACGCTGCAGAATCCTTCTTTCTTTTTAAGCTATGCTATGAATATATATAATTTCTTATCATTACTTTAAAGGAACAGTTCAGTATAAAAATAAAAACTGGGTAAATATATAGGCTGTGCAAAATATAAAATGTTTCTAATATAGTTAGTTAGGCAAAAAAGTAATGTATAAAGGCTGGAGTGACTGGATGTGTAACATAACAGACTAGAATCCAACTTCCTGCTTTTCAGATTTCTAACTATCTGTTGAAACCAAGAGAGCTGCAAAGCAGGAAGTAGTGTTCTATTCTGTTCTGTTACACATCCAGTCACTCCAGTCTTTATACATTACATATTTGGCTAACTAACTATATTAGAAACATTTTTTATTTTGCACAGCCTATCCATTTAACTACTGTAGTTTTTATTTTTACACTGAACAATTCCTTTAATGCTGTAATTCAAAGGGTGCTTTGTTACTCCCTTTAAATTGGGATGAGGGAGTTTTATTTGCATTTACTTGTATTAAACTGAATTAATAACATCTAATAAGATCTCATTAGATAAAATGCATTTGTTAATTTTTCTTGGTTCCATGGCACATTATATTCAGCTTTCATCTGTGTATCATTGATTGTGAACCTAATGGCATTTTTGGTGGAGGCATATGCTTGCTTCTAAGAGAAATTTGTTACTTTCTTGTTGCTCAGAACTCAGTTGTAAACATGACAGTTTTATGAATTTTGAAATTGTTGTCTAATTTTTTTTTCTAGGCTGTTTATTGCAGCTCTAAATTGTGGGAAGGCCATCTCCTGTTGCCTCCATTTTGATCATTTAAATTTTTAAAAATGATTTCCTTTTTTCTGTAATTATAACCTTGTGCCTGATCCCCAACGATGATATAATCATTCCTTATAGGAGGCAAAACATCTGTGTTTCTGTGATTTGGAACACAATTAAAAACAGTTAAACACTAAATTACCTAATACCCACCAACATGGATTTATGAGTTATCATCAACCAAAAGGGACTGTTTTATAATTACAGAAAATAAAACAATTGTTATAAAAATATAATGTATAATATAATGTTGTTATGTTTTTGTTTGATTATCTGGAATACGGTATTGCTGTATTTCAGCGTTTTCTTAATAACAGGTTTATGCATAATAGATCCCATTCCTGTACAGGCAAATTACTTCTTTTGTATGCCTTAGCAGCTGAGACTAGAATATCATTGTATCATTGGCAGATAAAGGAAATGTAGCTTTTAGTGGGAATGTTGCTGACTGGATATAGTCCAGAATTAGCAGGATGACCAGCAAAGCTGAAATTCTTATCAATTTATATACCAATACAGTAACACACTCTGCTAAACTGGGAGCTATCTCATCGTATTGGCTATGCCTCTGCCTTTATAAAGATAGTAATGTCCATTATCCTGTTCCTATATAGCTTTTAAACTTTGTTTTAATGCTTCTGTATCCTTTGGCAAATTAAATATAAATGTATTCTAAAAGCAAAAGTACTGTTTTCATAAATAAACTGTGAGTGCACAGGCAAGCAGTATTACAGCTCAGTTATATTTTTGGGACTGTATCAGAGAAGCTGTAGCTGGGCATGCATTTTACCTTGGATACATGCTATGGCCTTGAATTTTCTAAACTGCATACAGTTAAACTGCATCATACTATTCTGAAGCCTACTGAAATGATGCTTTTGCTCTGATATCGCATAGTAAAAAAGAAACATGGACTTCATGCCATATTAATGTTATTTTATATTTCTGGGGGCTTTACAATAAGCTGCTGATATAAACCCCTCACATGTTTTGTCAACTGTATTTTCTTGTGGCTGCCTGCAGAATACAAGACTGGTGCTGAATTCTGACTACAGGATAGTAAAGGCAGTCTGCCAAGCTGAGACAAAAGATCCATCCCATAGTAATAATTTAACAGTAATTCAATAGGTATTAGAAGATCACGGAGCAAATCACTGTTGTTACAGACGTTTTCGTACCAGCGCAATCCCATCAACCAAATTTATTGTGCAAATTAATCCTGCTCTGTGAAATTGATTTAAACTGGACCTGTAAATATAATGTAACTTGTCTAGTGCAAGCCTCTATTAAAGGGAAACTATGCCTCAGTCCATATGTAAAAGCACTTTAAAAGCAATTAATCCTTTTGATGAAAAACATTTTATAATGGTATGCACCATTGGATAATCCCATATTGAAGTGCTACCTTTACTAATTGCTATTCCTCGCCTGTCTTGTACATAAACCAAAGTCACATTTATATACTAGGTTACTAGGTTATATCAGCCAAAGAATAGAGGTGTGCCTTTTTAACCCCACACTGCATTATTTCCTGTCAGGTGAGGGAGCACACAGAACACACAAAATGGTGGCTCAAGGGAAAAGATGTAAAGGGCCATATTTACTGATATGTGTATGTCAGTTTGACAGGATTATTGGACATGTTATAGTGTTTTGCTGGGCTTTGAATTGGGGAAGCCTGTGTTTCAAAAGACATGGAAAAACATAATATTTTTATACTGACATTTGTGTAAAACCCCAGTTTCTTGACACCAAATACTTGCACTAAATATACTAAAATATACATGGAAAATAACATAACTTTCTGAAACATTATTATTCTTTTTAATGTTTCTATTTAGGGATGGGATGCACCGAATCAACTTTTTTGGATTTGGCCGAACCCCCGAATCCTTCGAGAAAGATTCGGCAGAATACCAAACCGAATCCGAACCCTAATTTGCATATGCTAATTAGGAGTGGGAAACCATTTTTTACTTCCTTGTATTGTGACAAAAAGTCACACAATTTCCCTCCCTGCCCTTAATTTGCATATGCAAATTAGGATTCGGTTCGGCCAGGCAGAAGGATTCGGCCGAATCTGAATCCTGCTGAAAAAGGCTGAATCCTGGATTCGGTGCATCCCTATTTCTATTATAATTTTGTGAAATTGTTAGGAGACACACAGAGGAAACATATTAAATAGTTTTGCTGTTTTAGAAGTGGGAAAGTGGGAAGTAATATCCTCTTCCTCTGGGGCCGGTCATTGCCCTTTACACATTTAGTGGTTTCCAGCCACAAAATGTGTCCTGTTGCTTTGCCTGTATCATTTATTTATGTCTGTTATTCTGTTTATTCCATTTTAACTGTAGAAATTGACATGGCGTGTGTCTCATATCATTATGCTAGCCATTTATAGATTTTAGCAACTATATAGGTGTGGTCAATTGTCAGATGACATCAGAAAGACACCATATGCTACAACGTGATTATTGTGTATGGAGTCAGTTTATCTAATGATTAAATAAATGATTTACCCATGAGCAATGTGTGAGCACTCCTCCTGTGTATGTAGAAACAAGAGTCTTCTGAGTAACATCGGCTTCCTCCATCCTCGCAAAAGTAAAGATGAACTGTCCTTTTTATTTATTTATTTTTATTTGAGTTTTCATCACCTCTTCCAATTTTAAACTATACCTGGGTGTGAGTTAGTAACAATTCAGACCCCTATAAAGTCACTAAAATGATCTTCACAAAGGAAATACCTAGACCTACACATAGCTTTATGGTTTTCATTTTCTTTTCAAAAAGTATGCCACTCAATTAACCATAGAAAATCCCATTTAGGTTTTTAGTTTTTTTTTTTTAATAATCAAACACTTTTACATTCAACAAAAACACCCTTGCCAAATATTAACACAATAAATAGGACCTGTGCTGAAATTAAATGCTGCCTATTGTTTTAATTTTAAAAAAAAATCTATATTTTCCTAATTGCCATTATAAATACCGTAACTTATTTGAAAGTTTGGCTATTTGTTCAGAGCACCCTATCTACCTTTGAACAAACAAACCCATCCCTTCTCTAAGCAGCCTTTCAGCAGCTCATTATCAGGGGGTTCTCATTGGACTGGTAATTTGTTTTATTAGATCTTTTCAGGTCTTCTGAATCAGGAAGTACTAAAGTGAAGCTGGCTTGTTTAGGGCCAGAAATAGCAGAAACCATAAATATTTTGTAATAAAACAATAGGCAAAAGGTTGTCCAGAACATACCCTATTCATTGAGTTCATGCTGAATAGGTGAATATATTGTGTTCCATATAGATTCCGTTCCTGTTACAAATATAACTGCCACGGCAAGTAAGCTGTTTATGGTTACTGCTCAACACAAATGCAAGTGTCACAATGAACTCAAAAGCAAGGTTTTATTAATTATTAACATCTCTGTACTGATATCCTAGAGAACAGAACCCAGGTAATAAAGCTGTAAAGAGTTACTGGATCATGAAGGCAAAACAAGTCATCCTATAAAGACCCATGCCAATAGTTATTATTATTAAGCCACAGTGCTACACTTATCAATAACCTGTATTTAGCAGGCAGCTAGTGAAAGCCTAGAGCACAGGTAGTACTAGTGATGATAATGTTCAGTCTACAGTGAATGCTTGTGGCTAGATCTCCAAGCAGGCATGCTCTCCACAATACTATTATTATTTCCACATAATGGAGAGTCAATAGAATATTTAAAAGAGAAATGTGTGCCACTGACCCATTTGAGAGTTTTCTTTCATTTTGAAAAATGTACTATTTCTTCCGTATGACTCTATTGCAGCATAATAGATTAACCATCTTGTGAAAGAATGTATAGTAGTTAATTCTAGTAATCATCTATTATATAAATGTTATTTAATGATTAAGCCTTCTTCTCATGACTGACTTTGGTTGCTGCCAGATGGCCAGGGGGTGAATTTACAAAACTAGGATTAATGTTTCCCTGGAGTAGTAATACATAACAACAAATCAGATATTTGTAAAACTTTTTTTTGCAGGTAACTTTTGACTGGGTTTGTTTGTGGCAAAACAACATTCTTTCTTACAAGTAATTTCAGCATACTTGCAAAAAAGATATTACAGGTATGGGACCTGTTATCCAGAATGCTCAGGACCTGGGATTTTCAGTATAATGGATCTTTCCGTAATTTGGATCTTCATAACTTAAGTCTACTAGAAAAACATGTAAACGTTACATAAACCCAATAGGCTGGTTTTTGCTTTCAATAAGGATCAATCCGGAAACCCGTTATCCAGAAAGCTCCGAAAGGCTGCCTTCCATAGACTCCCTTAGCCAAATAATCAAAATGTTTTTAAAACCTTGTTTTTGATCCAAACTTAAGATATACAGTCATTTATCCTTACTGAAGGCAAAACAATCCAACTGGGGTTAATTCACATGTATATCTTATTTTAGTAGACTTAAGGTAAGAAGATCCAAATTACAGAAAGATCCCTTATTCGGAAAACCCCGGGTCCCAAGCATTCTGGATAACAGGTCCCATACCTATAATGGAAGCTTCAGAAATTAAGTTCCCCCTCATAAAACAAAGACATGGCGTCATTTTTCAATGGGATAAACCCAAGCATCGACATGCCAGGGGTTAAGTTACATCCATTTTGGCACACTGCCATTTTGCACACAGCTGGCTGTCACAACATTGAAAATATCCCTGTCTGATGTACAGCGGCAACAGAATAATCCATTTGCAAAGACTCCCACTTGAGCAGCAGTCAAAATGCCTTATGTGCCCATTAGCCTTAGTTCTCTATTCACTTTATGCACCCACATGTACACTACAGTGTACTTAAAGGCAACATTTTTTGCTCCAGCAGCATTCTGCACTGAAATCCATTTTTCAAAAGAGCAAACAGATTTTTTTAATATATCATTTTGAAATTTGACATGAAGCTAGACTTTTTTTCAGTTTCCCAGATGTCCTCAGTCATGTGAAATGTACTCTGATAAAGAGTCATTCCCTACTGCTGCATTACAAGTTGGAGTGATGTCACCCAACTCCCTTTCCCCCCAGCAGCCCATCAGCAGAACAGTGAGAATGTAAAAAATAGTAAAAATCCAAGTCCCACTGCGACTCACGTTGAGTAGGAGAAATTAAACCGCTTAATCTGAAAACTGTTCCATCATGAAGTGCTGGCTCTGAAAGCAAAGACCCGGCACAATGACCTGAGAAGGCTGCCTACACACCAGTATTACAGCTAAAAAATGCACTTGTTGGCCCAGGAATAAAATTTTTATATTATTTACATTAATTATTTTTAATGCAAACAGTGTAATTTAGAAATAAAAACCCTTTAACTCCTGCCTTGAACAGGTGGTATTTATAAAGCTCCATGTTTTTTTGACATTTTAATTTTAAATTGTTTAGCAGGTTATGGCTAAATTTTTCCTTAAAACCCTCTCATTGCAGATAAACCACACACCTAATTTTGTAGTGAGACGTACACATGGTGACAGGTTATAAACGCTTAATCCCTTCAAATTTGTCTGGATGCAGCTCTGTGCATTAAGCGTTAATCCTTTTGTTGCTTATTGATTGAAATATAAGTTGCATTTTTACATCAGGTTACCAGTGGAAGGAGGAGGATGAGTGCATTGAATGTGTGTATGTAGCCAGGCTGTGAATGCTGACAGTCACGGTCAGAGTTTTATGTGAGCCGTATGTTTAAAACTGTATGCTTGTATTAATTAGAGGTCTACTGTACAAGAACGTACGTGGAGCAGCCAAATGCTGGCATTTCTGTATCCCCAGATTCACAACTGTGAGTGAATCCCATGTTTACTTATGGACTCACAGTGTTTTTTTTGTTTTTTTTCAGTGGTCAGTTTGCTGTGGTGAAAAAATGCCAGGAAAAGAGCGCAGGCACGCATTATGCTGCAAAATTTATCAAGAAACGACGGACCAAATCAAGCCGGCGTGGGGTGACCCGGGAGGATATCGAGAGGGAGGTCAGCATCCTGAAGGAAATCCAGCACCCCAATGTGATCACATTGCACGAAGTGTACGAGAACAAAACAGATGTCATTCTCATTCTGGAGCTGTAAGTGCCACAGCACTCCAGTGCTTGTCTCTTGTGCAATGAAAGATTGATATAATGGGCTTCTTGTGCAAGTACAGGAACCGCAAGACACAGACCGGAGCTGTGTACTTCAAGGGCCCTTCATTATCCAAGTTGAAGGTTTTGTTTAATACAAACAGTTAGGAGCAGTGGAATCTCATTTATAAATAATGGTGCTGGTAGTTAGCTGCTTAAAGGGGCTCGCTTTTAAATTAACATTTAGTATGTTCTAAAATGGCTATTTCTGTGCAACTTTTAAATTGGTCTTCATTCCTTATTTTTTATAGTAGTTTAATTATTTGCCTTCTTCTGACTCTTTCCAGCTTTTGGGTGAGGGTCACTGACCCCATCTAAAAAACAAATGCTCTGTAAGGCCAAAAATGTATTGTTATTGCTCCTTGTGATTGCTCGTCTTTGTAGTCATGCCTCCCCTATTCATATTCCAGTCTCTAAAAAGCTAAATAACCCAAAAACCATAAAAAATAGAAAAAAAAACGAATATCAAATTGTCCCAGAATATCCCTCAAGTTCATTCAATGGTGAACAACCCCTTTACTTGCACTGGCACAGAAAAGGTTAAACACACTCTGGCTCTCCAGAAGGCATTGCCTCTTGGGACTTTGGATAGATCTTACTTAAAGAGGTTAAATAGCAAGGTTGGAGGAGAATTGACCTTACTGTCAGCTTAGCATTTAGAGTTGACACAAAAGTTTTCTGTTTTCTGATGTAAAATAAATCTCAGAAGTAAATGATTTACATCAATTCTTGTTTAAGGAAATATTCTTCATGTAGAACATACTGGCATTTCAGCATTCCTCAAAGACAGAGATATTTAGTATGTAGGAAATAATACATGCTTTGTATGGCTTTTCTTTCTGATTCAAACAATGATGCACACGTAGACATGCTTATTGCAAAAATAACCACCAGATGAAACCAAGAAAAGATTCTGACATTTTATTCACAATGTCACCCATGAAAGATGTTTTTTTTTAGGGACGCATAGTTTTTGGATTTGGGCTAATGCTGAATCCTGTGCAAAAAAATTATCATTTATCAATCAAAAATTATCATCTCTAATTGTTCATTTTAGGGTGAGGCAGGGTCCTGACTTACGTAGCAGCTCCCACTCAGAAATAAACTCACATACGCAGGTAACTTCATGTCACTGAAGCAAGTGAGTAAGAACATAGGATCCATGACCACAACTTACTTTGAACATTCTTTTTCCCTTTGGATTGCCATTAAACTGATATCTAGCTGTTACAATCCCAAGATATTACACTCATCAATCTGCTCAGTGCCCTCCAACTGTAATATTAAAAGCTGAATATATATTAAAATGAGTTTTTTTTAAGAATCTGTGATGTATTGCCTTAAAGGACCAGTAACATAAAAAAAAAATGTTTAAAAATTCGTTAGAGCACAACAAAAAATGAACACAGAGACAAATTAAACTTTTAAATAGCAAAGACTTTATTAAGAAATAACTTACAGAAAGTCCACTTCCTGTCCTCTTCAGAAACGGCGAAAAGGCGACCATCCACACTGCAGTGATCGATTTTTCCTCCCTGGCTATTCACTGACATCTTCCTCCCGGCGTCCAGCATAAGCAGTGTCTGTCACAGGCTCTTCTCTCCTTCACCGTAGATCGGCTTCCCTCCTCCGCTCTCCTCACCTCCCTCCTGCTCTCCTACTCTCAGAGAGAGACATGCGGCGCCTGGTTACATTCCAGTTATAGGCAGAACAGAAAGCCGCAGGTTACTTACAGGCGTCCAGCAGCAGCATTGTCAGAGGCTCTCCTTTACCGTGCATCAGCTTCCCTCCTCCGTGACATGGGCAAGTTTTATAACTCGGGTAGACTCTTCAGCAAAGGCCTTTCATACGCAGGAATATTCCAAATGTGAGCAAGCAGCCCACGAGAGCAGTGAGCGATCCTTGTCTGTGCCCTCCACTCCCACGTGGGAACTGGCCTGGGATTAACCCTATCGCTGCTAACTGATCAGGATCCCTCAGCAGGCGCCACTTCTGATGGTTCTTCAGACGTCTTTTGTAAGAGGGAGGTGAGGAGAGCGGAGGAGGGAAGCCGATCTACGGTGAAGGAGAGAAGAGCCTGTGACAGACACTGCTGCTGCTGGATGCCGGTAGGAAGATGTCAGTGAATGGCCAGGGAGGATAAATCGATCGCTGCAGTGTGGATGGTCGCCTTTTCTGAAGAGGACAGGAAGTGGACTTTCTGTAAGTTATTTCTTAATAAAGTCTTTGCTATTTAAAAGTTTCATTTGTCTTGGTGTTAATTTTTTGTTGTGGTCTAACGAATTTTGAAACATTTTTTTTTTATGTTACTGGTCCTTTAATTCTTCAGTATTAGCCATGTCTAAGCTGCTACCGTCTTGCTTCGCATAGTGAGACATAGGCCAAAAGCGTCTTCTCCCCTAGGGCTCCTGTTATTCTTTTAACCCCACTGCAAGAAAACAGGAGGGGCTATGTGGCCAGACACTCAGGTGGGCTTTGGAATGACATCATTGGGGGTGTGGCCAGTTGAACAGAACCATATATTATGACATTCCCTGGCTTTGCTTATAGCCTGTACAGAGATATGCCATAGCATGGTTATAAATAATGGAAAATAATTAATGTAAAGACACTACTTAGTAGCAGCTACTTGTCATAGCTACAAAATGCCAGAGAATTGTCTCTGCTAAAACATAATTATAAGTAATTATCAACACTGTCTATTTTTGTAGCTGCTACATGTAGCTCTGTGTGTCTTGCCCCTAAGTGCTTATAAAGTAGACTTTAGGGGTAGATTTATCAAAATGTGAGATTAGAGTTTAATACAGATAAAATCACTCACCTTATACCCATTCCTATGTGATTTTTAGAAGCGTATTTATCAATGTGTGAAAGTTAGAATTCACCATTTCATAAGTAGACTTTTAAAAATCCCATAGGAATGAATATAAAGTTAGTGAATATTCCTGTAGTGAGCTCTAATTTCATGTTTTGATAAATCTGCTCCTTAATAATCCATTGCAACTAGTCAGATGTTTTCTTTCAGTATATCGTCGATTGGGCTGGACGGAAAATTTTGATCAGGTGCCTTTGAAGGAACCCAAACATCAGCCATTGTTAGTGCTGAATTGTCAGATGCAAGTAGAATTCTATTGTTTCTACCTGTAAATCTGATGATTCAGCTCTACATGTGTGTATTCAAATGAACGTTCTTTCATGGAAAGATCTTTTCCAAGAAAGATCGTAATTGTTACGTCTATGGCCTCCTTTAGACGAGGCATGTTCTCCACCAGCTTCTCTACACCTCTGGGGAACACTTAAAGGCATAGTGTCATGGGAAAACATGTTTTTTACAAAACGCATCAGTTAATGGCGCTGCTCTAGCAGAATTCTGCACTGAAATCCATTTCTCAAAATACAGACTTTTTTATATTTAATTTTAAAATCTGACATGGGGCTAGAAATATTGTCAGTTTCCCAGCTGCCCCCAGTCTGTGACTTGTGCTCTGATATATTACAGTCACTCTTTACTGCTGTACTTCAAGTTGGAGTGATAGCAACCCCTCTCTTTCCCTCCCAGCAGCCTAACAACAGAACAATGGGAAGGTAACCAGATAACAGCTCCCTGATACAAGATAATAGCTCCCTGGTAGATCTAAGAACAGCACTCAATAGTAAAAAGCCAAATCCCGCTGAGACACATTCAGTTACATTGAGTTGGAATAATGACAGCCTGCCAGAAAGCAGTTCCATCCTAAAGTGCTGGCTCTTTCTGAACTTGACCAGGCAAAAGTGTCTGCCTACACACCGATATTACAGCTAAAAAAATACACTTGCTGGTTCAGGAATTCAATTTTATATTGTAGAGTAAATTATTTGCAGTGTAAACAGTGTAATTTAGAAATTAAAACTACACCATAAAAAATCATGACCGATTCCCTTCAAGCTCATCTGCTTCTTTCTATCCTGACATCATTATGCACCAATAGGCACAGCATTGAGTTTTAACAGGATAAATGTATACTTTCACATTTTTGCACCAAAATCCACCCCATCTGTGCACTAACAGGCTGATGCTGTGCCTGTCCATTCACAGTGATAATTGGGGCTGAAGAAAGTGGATTAGCCTTTTCCCCCCCAGTCTACATGCAGCTGACATGGCACTGAAATCTTGGCAAGGCAAGGAAATCTTGCACATGTTACTATGTAATCTCTTTTCCCTCCTATTACTTTATATTAGCTGTCATTTAATGGCCCTTTGGAACTGCTTTTCATGTAGTTTGTCCACCTACTTTACAGGAATACTTGCACACCCAACATTTTTTCTATGCTGCATTCTGTTAACCTTCCCTTTATTACTAGGAAGCATTCCATTCTATTTTTTATCTGATGCAGACATATATATTATATATATAAATAGAATTTGCTGTGAAAACGAAGACCTATTGTTTCATTCAGTTGTGAGGATCTATGAATATCCTTCAAACCGGTGTCAGATTATTAGACACATTCTGTGTGGCCTGTACAAATAGCAAGCAAGGTTTAAACTCAAAACTTTCAAACTTTTCTAACTCAACTGTCAGGTTTATATGTTGTCTGTATAGACTTTTATAAAGTGGTTAATTGGAGGCTGTCAGAGATTGCACAGTTCAGCCATTAGCAGACTGATTGCCCTAAGAATTTTTAATTGTCTTTTTGAAAGGTAAATGCAAATAAAATCTTCTATACTGGATTTCTTTGTAGGCTAAATGACTGTGTCAGGAGTATCTGTAACACTGTTTCTGTCATGCCAGGGTTGCAGGAGGTGAGCTGTTTGACTTTCTTGCTGAAAAGGAGTCTCTAACAGAAGAGGAAGCTACAGAGTTCATCAAGCAGATTCTTAATGGTGTAAATTACCTTCACTCCCTGCAAATTGCCCACTTTGATCTCAAGGTACCAAATTTAGTGAACTGATGTTATGATGAAAAGTTATAGGCTGAGGATATATTCTCACATTTGTGTCTGTCTCATGTATATGTTCATAATTAGAAAGTGGAAGAATGGACATGGGGATCTATTATGAAATACATTTTCACAGGGCAAGGGCCAAATTCTGCAATTTAAGTAAGTCACCAAAAATGGTTATAATTGCTGTTCCTGCCATCCGAGCCATGTATTACCTAGGAATAAAGAAATATTTGGTGATACACAACTGATACCAGTAGTAATTATTTCTGGTGCATGCTGCAGGGGTCACCTGTAAGATGTCCAATTTAACCAAATTAGATAATAGCAGGGCACATCAGTTTAGATTTAAGGTTTAAAAGATTATTTCATTAGTGTAATATATGCTTCAGCCCCAAATACAAGTGGGGGTGGTCTTTGTCACTGGTGCAGCCTGTCATATTGAAGCTTCCCATGAGGGCTCATTTGCCAATATACCTGCTGTTCAGATGGATCAAAACTACACAGGCAATGTTATTGGCTATTATATACCTTTGTATTAGTAACAGTTTTGCAATGTAAAATACTGCATATTTAGGCTGCCTAACATTTAGAATGTGTTATAATTGCAGCTTGGTTTACATAATCCATTAAAATACTAAAATGTATTTACTGAAGCTGGAGATATGGTGACATCTCCATCTTTTGAGCATACATTGTGGCAATTAAACATGGCTACCAGGAATTTGCAAAGGACTTGAGTCCCATAGTACCAAATCCTCTATATAAATCAAACCTGTCAATTAATAGAAGTAGTGGAACCTCTCAAAGAAGCAGATTTGCTAGTGAAGGTGTGTGCTTTTATGTTTGTATTATTTTCCGAAAAATGGATGAATATGTTACTGCTCTAATGTTATTTCTGGCAGAGAGACACAAGTCTGCCTATAAAACTTGTTTTATATTACAAGAAATATCCATTCCGTCCATATAGCCTGAGAACATCATGCTGCTTGATAGAAATGCACCCAAGCCTCGTATAAAGATCATAGACTTTGGCCTGGCTCACAGAATCGACTCTGGAAATGAATTCAAGAACATATTTGGAACGCCAGAATTTGTTGGTAAGTATTGCTTTTCTTTATCCATGCTTTCAGAAATGTTTTGTTTGATTAAAGATTGCATTCTAATTGGGAACTGCAGTAGCCATACATTTAAAATCTAATGATTTATTGTTTCTGTTTAGCTCCTGAAATTGTGAATTATGAGCCTCTTGGTCTTGAGTCTGATATGTGGTAAGTTGAAAAACATGGAGGCGGGGGTGTTGGATTTCCTGTATACTAGAAGGCAGTCACTAATGCTTTGCTGTTAAAATTTATAGGAGTATCGGAGTCATAACATACATTCTGTAAGTATCTGTTATTGTTATTTTCTGTGTGTGTCTTAATATTTGTATTGGAAGGCATGAGATGAATATACACAGGAATATTTACCTGTACAGACTATAGCTGCTGCCACAACATATCATAATCTTTATATCAAACAGTTACCAACCATTTTTTGTGATGGCTCTCCTGTACTAAGCTTTATGATCACGGATACATGCAATGGTCATCAGAAAACTCTCAGCTCCTCCCATTCTACTGAGTGCACTTGGAGGATTTTTATATATATATATATATATATATATATATATATATATATATATATATATATATATATATATATATATATATATATATATATATATATATATAAAATAAAGGTTACAAAGTAGAGTAGCCCATAGCAGCCAATTAGAAGGAAGTGTTACTTGCTCCCCTGTTTGAAAGAAAACCTTTGATTGTTTGCAATAGGCTGGTAGAAACACTGCAAGTTTTAGTACATTGCCCAAATGGTTTCCTATTGCTCTGAAGGCATAACTACAAAATCCCTAAATGTGTGGAAGATATATACTGCATGTGTAAATATGAGGGAAATCTGGTGGGGGCATATTAATACATTACTTTTTGCTGCTTTGTAAATTTACTAGTAGTTAATTAGCTATTCTCTTATTTGATTTTCTTAGATTAAGCGGGGCATCTCCATTCCTTGGGGAAACAAAGCAAGAGACCTTGGCTAATATATCTGCTGTCAGTTATGACTTTGAGGAAGAGTTCTTCAGTAGTACAAGTGCTTTGGCCAAAGATTTTATAAGGCGGCTACTAGTCAAGGACCCAAAGTAAGTGGTTTTTTTATCACTCTTGACATGAGAATAATATAATATTTATTTTGTTATTACTACAGTGATGATACCCTTTGGGTATTTTCTCAGTATCATTTTGGCAGCTCTGGATACTTGGCCAAATTCTTTTCATTTTATGATGTTTCTGACAGAAATTTCTGTTTAAAATAATGTAAAAAGATGCACTAATTTAGATAATACATTTTTTAAAATCCTATTTAACTTCTAAATGCAATAAAGTGCTAATAAGTATTGTAGCTATTTGTTTTAAGTGAATAGCTTTTTACATGAAATATTGTGGCGCTTGCCTGCTGTGTACTTGTTATGTGCTTTCATTATTGATACTTCATTTTGCTCATAAAGCTTTAATGTTTTATAAGTGATTTATAAAGGGGTGTAAATGCTGGAATCACAATATGTCCCTGTGTTCACCTGAAATAAGAAGGGCAGGAGGTGTAACTATTATAAAGGTAGCTTTGGTTGTGCTGGAAGGAGTATTAAACAAAATGGAAGTATAGCTACAGTCCCTATTATAAATCCAAACTGTAATTAGAACTAGTCACATGATTAGCATGAAATTAATCCCCCCACAGGTTCCAATAACTTCTCCAGCAGTATATTTATTAAGACTACTCTACCGTACACAATATTATAAGTATATATATATATATATATATATATATATATATATATATATATATAGTGATTTGTTCATATCATCTGATGCAACTTCTATATATATATATATATATATATATATATATATATATATATATATATATATACTGTGTATATATATATATATATATATATATATATATATATATATATATATATACTGTGTATATATATATATATATATATATATATATATATATATATATATATATATACACTGTATATATATATATATTTGAAGGATATATATATATATATATATATATATATATATATATATATATATAGAAGTTGCATCAGATGATATGAACAAATCACTATAAAATGATTGGCAATATGAATTACATTAATAAAAATATTCTTCTAACTGATATGGTACCCATATGTGAAATATACAATAAATACACATATATTGTACCGAGCAATAGAGATAACCCCACACAGCTAGTAGTAATTACTGCATTAGGAAATCACGGCACAGATAGTACACTGGTCTAGAATAAGCACTTGAAAGCAGGACATTCAGAAGTGTAAATTTAAATGTAGGGAATACCACTTGTAAAGTGCAGGTATGGGATCCGTTATCCGGAAACCCGTTATCCAGAAATTACGGAAAGTCTGTTTCCCATAGACTCCATTATGATCAAATAATCCAGATTTTTAAAATTGATTTCCTTTTTCTCTGTAATAATAAAGCAGTAGCTTGTATTTGATCCAAACTAAGATATGCCGGTAATTAATCCTTATTGGAAGCAGAACCAGCCTATTTGGGTTTATTTAATGTTTACACTATTTTCTAGTAGACTTGAGGTATGAAGATCCAAATTACGGAAAGATGCATTATCCGGAAAACCCCAGGTCCCGAGCATTCTGAATAAGAGGTCCCATAACTGTATTTGCAGTGGTTGAACTTTGTGGCTATATTTTAGTATCTAAATCTATTGTAGCCACTTAATGGCTGGAAAACGATTGTGTTGTTTCCTTTGTTTTGCTCATGCGAAGGAAACAATAGTCCCGAGTTGCACTGGTAATAAATTCTGCTAGGACTGATGGAAAACACTGGGTTTCAGATAGAATCTTAGACCACAGTGCTCTGAATATATTGTTCTAAATATAGTTGGAATCTCCGCTGTAATCTGGGACAGAACTGCTTTAGAGAAAAGGAGCCTTAACCCTTTGTTTATACTTTCAATATTTACCTGTTCTCTATAAAGACATTCTGTCCAGAGCTACTAAAAAGTCAGAAGCCGAAGTAATGTGCCATACTTTTAAAGTGAACAAATGAGGCATAAATAATAATTTGCACACCTGTTAGTGTTGTTCTGTGTGCATTGACTTTCAATATAATGCTTTGGAAACAATGGCCGTATTGTGTACTGATAATAATGCATTGAACCAGTAATAGCCTGAATAATGAGATTAATGTTTTCATTTTCCTGACAAGGAAAAGGATGACCATTCAAGACAGTCTGAGCCACCCTTGGATTAAGGTAGAGTTCTTGCATTTTATTTGTTCTAAAATACTGTACATACTATCAGGTCTGTGTAAATCAATGTACATGTATAGGATCGGTTATCCAGAAAGCTCAGAATTACAGAATGGATGTCTCCCATAGACTCCATTATAATCAAATAATCCCAATTTTTAAAAATAACTTTCTTTTTCCTCTGCCAAAATGATCCAAACTAAGATATAATAAATCCTTATTGGAAGCAAAACCAGCCTATTGGGGTTATTTAATGTTTACATAATTTTCTAGTAGACTTAAGATATGAGGATCCAAAATTACGGAAAGATCCGTTATCCAGAAAACCCCAGGTCCAGAGCATTCTGGAAACAGGTCCCATATCTGTAGAACATAGTCCAGTGTAGGTTCTGTTTTACAGGGGCCCTCTGCTGACTGCTGCTGGCCTGTACTTTGTATAAATAACTCCAGAACAGTATTAATAATATTTTACTTTATGATCAGAGATGAACTAAATTTTTTTTTCATTTTGATACTGGAAAGGGTTTTAAAGGCTCTTCCATAAATACAGCACTTATAGAGATGCATTTTATGACCTTTCCGAAAGAAGCTTGCCCTTTTCAGATGCATCTTGTCACTGTTATGTCGAGTAAGAAGAATAAGAATATATTGCATTGAATAATGCCCTTGTGTTGAATATACATTATGACTTCTTTAAAAGATGTTAATATGATTTACTGAGAATCATACAATGGAAGTGTATTTCCCCTGTAGTCTGTGGCTATTGCATTATTGCTCCATTTTCTCGTTCAACAATACATAGGGAGTTTATTAAAAATCCAAATATTTAAAAGCTGTGTATCTAATTATTAAGGAATTTTCCAGGTGGATTTTATATTAAAAATTGGAAAAATCCCTGACACTCATTTTGTTTACCTGGGAGACTGGAGCCGCATATTAAATCATAGCTTATGGCAATAACTGCCCTAGTTTCCTTTTCCCGGTTGCCCCATTTGTGAACTAAGCAGTAAGAAGAAAAAAAGCTCATAAATTGCAAACCTTCCATCCCATTTAAAATTCTCTACTGTAGTTGGTCTTGCTGCTTTCTTTGCAAGCAGTTACAATAGTACCCATAGAATGTTATTATTTCCCTTATGAATGCAGCTTATTCTCTGCACCTTTATAGAACACCCTCCCACCCCCAAGTTCATTTCTGCTAATTGTCTGTGAACTTGTTTCAGCCTAAAGATACTCAGCAAGCACTGAGCAGGAAAGCCTCTGCAGTCAATATGGAGAAGTTTAAGAAGTTTGCTGCTCGCAGAAAATGGAAAGTAAGTGTATTCTTCTAAGTGCGCCCGTAGGTAGAATTCCCATTGTTGCGTGAGTAGCTTTTATTGCAAATCACAGTGGTAACAGCAGGCATCAGAAAAACAAAGTTTGCTACTGCTTATATTTTTTTTATAATATATAATGTATGTTTATACATAAAATATAGAATATATAGAATATCACTGCATTTGCACATGCAATGGTTATTTTATCTTTATGATAAAATAATGCATCCAGCTGTAGTGAACCCATTAAAATCATTACACTGTACAAATCCCTGTCTTTTCTTCCCTCAAGGAAGTTCAAGGGTGATCATTTAAATCTAGTATCTAGCGACCTAAAACCATTATTGCGGAATATATTAAAATCCATTCATCTAAAAAAAAAAAAAAAAGCCAAATGCAAACACTTTTTCCTTTGTGAAATGTATGTATATTAGCATTTACTAAAGTATTATGAAACTGCAAAGGTACTTAGCCACTCATTTGCCACTTGAGAAAAGATTTCATATTTTATAGTTTAGTTTGGTTTTGGTAAAGTCAATATTTTGCAACAAATAGCACAGACCAAGCAACTTAAAAACTCAACCCCATGCCATTTAGATGGCTAGAAAAATACATAATTCATTTTTTTTTTTCTGCTTTGCTCCCCAGCAGACTGATATAATTTCAGTAAGTGTCCCACTATGATAGTTAGGTAGCCATCATACTCACTTTACTGATGTTCCCTTCCAAACACACATGCTCAAATACACACACACTCTAGGCATTGAGCATGCACAGTGGTAAACATTGTAGGACTAAACATGCTTATTGTATTAAGCACATACAAAATTATATACCTCCTTTGTCCCTGTCTGAACATATTTTTTGCTGTGAAAACCCCTAGTATGGCCGTGAATCACAGCCAAATGCAAATATTGATAGTGTTCTTTGTGGCTGACGTGATGAATATGTCACTTCCCTAACTTCTGTCTCTGCATTTTTTGGATGTGATTCAGGGATAGACTAGTATTTTTATACAGTGGGTCAGGAGGGGACCCGGAGGAGCCAATATAAAGTATGTTTTATTTACTTGTTTTCACATTCCGAATACAAATGTAGGAATGTGCTACCTATTCTCTGAGGCCCTGCAACTTTTCCAGTTAGACGTTTTATTACATGCTTCATAAAATGGCACAAAGTGGAGTTTTGCAAAGCTCTTTTAACACATTCAATTGCCTAAAGGAAAATTTGTTTTTCTTGAATCTTATCATTTACCCATTTATCAGGAATTTTCTTTTTATTTCTCTTTGATATTTTTTCAGGAAAAAAATAAGAACTGCATAAAAGCTTATCTTATTTAGATTTTATAATTGATGAAAAATGACAAGCATAATATCTTTTGTTTTTTGAAGCAATCTGTCCGTTTGATATCCCTGTGCCAAAGACTGTCAAGATCCTTCTTGTCCAGGAGCAACATGAGTATCGCTAGGAGTGATGACACGCTGGTGAGTTAAGCTGATGTCCCATTGCATGCCTAAAGATTCTTATGTGCATTTTATAAAAATGCACTTCTGGCTTGCTAAACCTGTAAGACTTAAATCAGATAAGGAAATAATAAAATACAGGCATGAGCTTTATTCAGCGAGAGAGCATCTGTTCTCCAACAGTAACACATAACAAAGTGATTAACCATCAGAAAGGGTTGCCTTGACATTTATGGCCATTGAGTTAGCAAGACCGATAGCCTATGAATATGTAGCCATTCATGCTAAATGGTGATCAGTCTATGTAGCCTTAAGTCTGCTTAAAGAAGTTGATTTCATTCATAACTAATATTATTTGGATAAAAATATAACTTTGCCTGGTGGATCTTTAGCTTGCAGTCCATATTATTCTGTAAAAATGAACCTATTAGATGACAACAAAACAGCCCTTTTCTGCTAATTCTAATGTGGGCAATGCATAGAAATGAGCATCTACTTAAAAACAAAGAAGATGCCATGAAGTTACCCAGAAAGACTGCAATTAAACACACTTGGTTATCTGACCGCTTCCCTTCTGAAATAAATAGCAATTTCCATGTTGCAGCATAAAGCTTCTTTGACATTGATTACATGCTGTCAAATGCATGTAATCTTCTGAAGACAGAACACAGACAATACAGAACCATGCTGGGACTGGAGAATGTTATGCCATCTGACATGTGGCCTGGCCCATAAACTGCCTCCAAGCACTGACAGGCAGCCATGAGGTTGTGGCATTGATAACGTTCTACTTATCACTGCAGGACAGAAGTCAAACAGAATAATGTGTGCTTGGCATTTCTGTTTTCTCCAAGGCCAGGCATTTGGTACTAATAATATAGAGGATGAATTGGGTATTTATTTGTTTTTATAATAATATATAGAAGATAATTCTAAAAAGGTTCTTAAGCATTGCCATTGTACTTCTCTATATGGAGCCTAATGTGGCTGCCAAAGAAGGGAAAGGTCAGAATTGCAGTCTGCTATGAAAAAACACCACTCTTTAATGTATGGGAAGCATTTTATCTTATTTTTATGTTTCATACAGTAAGTTTCTGCCCAGTTGCAGGAGGAAACCGGAGTACACAGATGAAACTCACTTTGTGAGAACTCAACATACCCAGCACCCTTATCATAATAAAACCCCAGACCCCCAAAGCTGAAAGGCAACTAAAGGATCATTGTGGCACCATATCTTCCATGTAGAAATCTAAGTTAGATCTGACCCACATGTAAGGTTTCAGTCCATTTCTGAAGTGTGGAGTCACACATTGAATTTGCTTTTGCAGTTATGGACTACAATTTGGCATATGCTAAATTCAGGAGGATGAATTAATATAATTGTAAGCATCTGGCAGTGTTTTGCCTTATGGCCCATTCCTGGTTGGCAGGAAAACAAGTCTTTTAAGTCGCTCGCAGATGGAGTGTAGGGAGATCACGGTGTTATAGCCTTTCTATTATGAATAGCAGGTAACAGCTTGCATGCGCTACTAATTATTGCTCATTAGACAGAATGCAAGGTTTCCTTGCTAGCTGCAGTCGTCGGACATACACATACAATCCAGTGGATCGTACATACACATACAATCCAACTGATAACTGTTTTAGAGACAAGAGAAATGGTTTTGTATATTATTTTTATTATTCTTTGTAATGGTGCATAAACTTTTTTGGCATTTGTGGAATGTAGCAGCATATTCCACATTTCTTCTATATCGGGGGTTGTCATACATTTTTGGTCAAGCCCTTGTTGCAGGACCAACCTTTGTTCAGGGCCCCTTTAGCTTATGAAAAGGCTGCTGTATCGGCCTGAAAATATTGGCAGTATCCTCAAATCTCACCTTGACTGACCTATTAGCTGAGCTGCCAGGTGTATCTAGTGGCAAAACAACAGGCAATGTTTTACATATTTTTGGTTCTGGGCACCCAGCTCCAAGGGAGTGCAGCTTTCACACTATTTTTTACTCTCTCACACACACTTGTATGTCAAGGCATGTTATTGAATTGTTAACAGTAAAATGAGCCATTGTAGGTCACGTGAATAATCACAATTAAAATATATTTGAACTGCCACCAACATGGTTTTTCTTGGATTTTTCCATTTACTGCTTTTTGAAGATGAGTGCATCTTGGAAGCACACTACAAATAAAATGGCCAAGCACACTGAACAATATTTACAAAAAAGAGCAAACGGAAGACAAGTTCAGAAGAATGAAGTAGTCAAAATAAGAAAAATGCGTTCAAACTGGAACCTATTCAAAATGTGGCCAAGTGAATTTAAGCTTGGAATTCAGTAGTACAAACATGCATTTAGCTTCAAGGTGAAGCTCAGGTGAATCTGTTTAACTTTTGTGCTTTTCTAATTATTTGTTGACAAATTTCAAAGCATAGAAACCAAAACCTAAAGTGCCGCTGTGCGTCAGGGTAGCAACGTCATTGCATTAAGCTTAAATGACCAGAACAAACTGTTTTCTTTGACTTCTTCCTTGCTCTCCCTGCACTGCATCACCTTATAGAGTAAGAGCTGAATTGTCTGGTGAGCTCTAAATGACTTTCAGTAGATGAGCAGACTGACGATTTAAAAAAAAAAAAAAAAAAAAAGAAAGAAAAGCAAAATGGAGCATTAAGACATTTGTTAAAAAAAAAAAAGGTTATGGACGTGAAAGCAAGTGATGGAAAAAAAAGGACAGGTTGTGTGATTTTATAACTGTATAAACTCTTTTAAAAGCAGAGGGATGGGTGAAAGGGTTTAAACACATATATCTGCCAAGCACTGCCACATGGTAAATATCCTCCAAACCACCATGTTTTCACAGTGGAAATGAATGATGGGTGAAACCTAGCAACAATGTATCCGTGTCAAAATGTTTTAATAAGATCCACATAATATACCTAAAGGACCATACAATGTACCTTTCTTGTTTGTTTGCAGGATGAGGAGGATTCCTTTGTGATGAAAGCCATCATTCATGCCATAAATGATGATAACGTCCCTGGTTTGCAGCATCTTTTTGGGTCCTTGTCAAACTATGATGTAAACCAGCCAAACAAGGTAATGTTACAAATGTTAGAAATGCCCAATGTGAAATATGACCAGTCCAGCTAAGTAAATGTTATTATTGTATGCACAATTACTCCCTTTGTCTATCACACCTTTGTATTTGTAACACAGCAGTGAGTTACTCCTTTATGGGTTTTATTGTGTCATTATTTTAATTATATTGCTCTGACACACTGAGAATCCCTTTGCGCAGCAGATCATTAACACAGGCTCGGGTTTTCCCATCTGTGCTGCACTCAGGGGCTGACTTGCTATTTTTCACTGCACGACTCAGACAAAGAAGTGATGTGTTGGCGTCCTTCACTCTCTTCAGGCCTCAAAACGCAACAGCACGTTATTCATCTCACATCATTAATCCAGCAAGCAGCATAATAAATCACAAAGTTACAATGGTGGTGTAAAGAATTTTCTTTTCAGAGTAGACCATTTAATTAAAATACAAAATGATGATGCCATAACCCTTTCTTGACATAAAAGCAGAGCAATGAATTTAATCAGCGGCTAAGGATGTCACAAACATGCAGTTCTACTTACTGTGAGCAGCTGAGGGGTTAAAAGCCCATTCAATCGAAAATCCTAACGGAAAATTCAGATCTGTGGAAAAAGCTTACATACTCTGACTGGATCCAAGATAAAGACAAGCAGAAGAGACATTAAATAGTGTGTCCCAGATGTAGCAACATCGAAGTGAAAAGGAAATGATTGTAAACGTACATTTAAGAAAAAATATGGGTACGAGGAGTAATAGATTTTCATATGCAAGTCTCTTATTCAAATCACTGCATGGTTACTAAGGTAATTTGGACCCTAGTTACCAGATTGCTTAAGATTCAAATTGAAGAGCTGTTGAATAAAAAGCTAAATAACTCAAAAACCCCAAATAATAAAAAATGAAAACAAATTCCAGATTGCCTCAGAATATCACTCTCTACATCATACTAAAAGCTAACACAAAAGTGAACAGCCCCTTTAAGCAACAGATCAAATTAAAGAATCTTACCAGTTTATTTAAGTAAATATTGCCCTTTTACGTCTCTTGCCTTGAACCACCATTTCGTGATGGTCTCTTTGTTGCCTGACCAGAAATACTACAGTGTAAAAGGAAGAAGTGTGGAAGTAAAATACATCTCTGTCTTTTAATTGGCTCATGTGACCTAACATGTATGAGTTGTTTGTGTGCACTTCGAATCCTAGGATCCCAGGGGACGGCCCTTATTTTTTAAAATGGTAATTGTCTATGTATGAATACCCAATGGCACATACTGCTAAAAAGTATATTATTATGAAAATGGTTTACATGAAGCAGCGTTTTACATATGAGTTTTATGCAATATATTTTTATAAAGCTCTACATTGTTCGGGTGGTATCGTTTTAGTCTGCAGAGATGTTCTATCCTATCATTGGTCTCTCCAATGTAAATGAAAGGAAAATGGGAAATTATAATGAAGCTATTCATCCTGTGTGGATACTTATTATTGTGTTTGTATTTTTCAGCATGGCACCCCACCCTTGTTAATTGCTGCTGGCTGTGGGAATATTCAGATTCTTGAACTGCTAATAAAGCGTGGCGCTCAGATTGACGTACAAGATAAGGTGTGTATTACCCACTGAGTAATATTTAGTAAATCAGCTTAATTGTGTAGGTCATCTTTTATGACCCAACAGTACACAAATAGAAACCTTTTAGAAACGTGTGTGAAAATAATTCTTTTATATGCTGTAATATATACTGGTGTTAATGGTTTACTGTTTTTGTGTAGGCTGGATCTAATGCAATTTACTGGGCTTCTCGTCATGGTCATGTTGAGACTTTGAAATTTCTCCATCAGAATAACTGTTCTTTAGACATTAAAGATAAGGTAAGCTGACCATTTGTGTACCCAATTATATGGAAGTACAGTTTTATTTTTGTAGTGAGTGGATAGAAGGGGTGGCATGAAGAAACTGTAGATTAAGGGGTATCAAGAATGTGGGCCCAAATTCAGATATGCACATTGGCCATGGGCTGTATTTAGGCTTGGTGTTGCCCTAGGCACAGGAGCTCAGCCTCAGCCTACCCCCTCCTAATGACTCCTTTAGAATAGCAGCACTCTCATAATACATGGGGAAAAAAGAAGTTTTTATTAAAACTACCACATATAGATTGTATATTTCACCTTTGAACAAGCACAATTTTTTTCACATATTTTCAGTGCTGCTATTTCTGCTAAGGAGGAGCTTGTACACAATATCCACATGATAACCAGTCTATTATCTGCTGTGAAGCACTTATTGCAGTTCTTAGACTTTTCTCTGTGGGCACAAGATTCTTACTTGCACAGACCTTCCCTACTTTTGGTGCCTTAAAGTCTGTTGGGTCTACCATTTTAAAGACATAAAGTTTACTTTCTGTTTTCCCTGTGCCTCATGGACACCCCTATACTATTTGCTTCTAGTCAGGAGAAACAGCGCTTCACGTGGCGGCCCGCTACGGGCATGTTGAAGTTATTCAATACCTGTGCAGCATTGGATCACATCCAGACATCCAGGATAAGGTATGTTGCATTGTTATGTGCTTTCTTACTGTGTGTAAGAATCCGCTGTGAAAAGCCAAAAGGTGCCATCTTTTCACCAATACTTTTGTGCCTGCTTTAGGGTTGTGTGCAGGAGATTTGTGATAAAGCAAAACATTCAAGAACCTGTTAGCCAAGGAAGGTAGCTGCTCATAACTGGCTTACTTATGCAAGCTACATTGCCACAGGGTGAACAGGGATGAACATGGTATTAGTAGTGAGTGACTTTTGTGCTTACCAACCAACTGCCTACTTAGTGCAGCAATCCCTGTATATTTGGTTGTGATTTGGTTGTGTTAGTTTAATGCAAAGAAGACAACTAATTTAATTTTTAAAAGTTCCTGAACAGTAGCAATAAAAAACAGATTTAAGCACCACTTTGCAATGAGACTTAATCAATGTTGCCTCAGTCTGCAATATATGTGAAATGTAGCAGTGTTCTACAGATAGGTTACGGAGTTTACTAAACTGAAATCCCAAGAGAACCATGTTCCACAGACTTAGAATTAGAGCTCCATACATTTAAAATGTTTCTCAACATTTGGATCTAGACGAAGGAATTACAGAACAGTTCAGTTCTTATGAAGAATTGTTTATCTGCAGGAAGAAGAAACCCCTCTGCATTGTGCTGCTTGGCATGGTTACTACCCAGTTGCAAAAGCTCTGTGTCAGGCCGGCTGCAATGTCAACATTCGCAATAGGGAAGGGGAAACCCCCATTCTGACAGCAGCGGCAAGAGGATACCACGATATTGTGGAGTGCTTGGTTGACCATGGAGGTGACCTTGATGTGACAGACAAGGTGAGAGATGGATGAATGATTCACAGCATCCGAAACTACATAAGTGCCTAAGACCCTTTATGCTTCCTCAGACACCATCTGTAGCCAGTAACCTGGTATTTGTCATGATTACCCTGCAAATATTAGTGAGATGTTAATAATACATGCCAAAGTAATTTAGGCTAAAGAAACGGAAGTACAAGAAAATGATTGTACTTAAACGGGTCTTCTTATTGGCCATACTTATGTCACAAAAACTACTATATTTATAATTAGCAGTAGTTTTCATTTGGATAGATATTTTGTTTTACAAAGCTAAAACATTTTTTTATATATTTAGGGAAGTTAGTAGTTTAGAATTGAAGAATAATGGCTTTCGCACTAGCTCTAAATTATTCTAGATTCACAATCATACTGGCCATGTACAGTCACAAGGGAGCTCCGTAATAGTGTTGAACAGCTTAAAACAGATTTGCATCCATTACAACATACTTCTCTATCTGTCATTTATCTAGCTGGTAAGATATCTGAAAGTTCTTATAGTCGTCAAAAAACTTCTGTAGTCAGGAATGCTAATAAAGGCTCTCCAGATATAACTCTCCATAAGAATGAATGTTAAATATAGCTGCCTGGCTTCCTCTGCCCTTGCAGGATGGGCACATAGCCCTCCACCTCGCTGTGAGACGGTGTCAGATGGAAGTAGTGAAAACGCTCATCATCCATGGATGCTTTGTAGACTTCCAGGATCGCCATGGTAACACACCTCTGCATGTTGCCTGCAAAGATGGGAATCTTCCTATTGTAATGGCACTATGTGAGGCAAGATGCAATTTGGATATAACTAACAAGGTGAGTGACAGCTAATGGTGCACATATAAGAAAATATGTGATGAAAAGAGTGGCTGCATGAAGACAAAAGAAAATTATCTTTAAATGCTAAGAAAACAGACAATCATTTTTGAATAGGTCGTGCTGATAACACATGACAAGGTGCTCATTAACCCCATCATCTATGTGCAAATGTAAATACAGCAGGGATGGAGTTATTCTGTAAACTCAGGGCCTTACATGTTAAAGGAGGTGTTCACCTTAGGACAAATGTCAGAAAGTACACGGCCCATTTTATTACAAACAATATTCTAAGTCATTTGTTTTTTCTCAAAATATCTAGCGCTGCAGTACTCTTTTGCCAGTTGTAAACAAATATCTGTTTACCCCAGGCTGGCGGGGTGGGAGCATGATGATGAAGTCGTAAGTTTAATGATTCACTGCTACTGCTCAATCCCCTTTAATTTGCATGTCATTGATCTGATTTGCTGAAGTGTGCCGGCAATAACTGACATGCAAATTAACAGGAAGAAAGGCGCATAAGCAATAGGGCATCTGGTTTTTTAACAATCTGCAGGGGCTAAATATTTTGGTAACATAAATGTAAAAAATATCCTTAAATTTATGGGCTGATCACTTTTGGGCTTTTGTCCGCAGGTGAAATCCTCTTTATATGCCAGGCACATTCTTTATTCCCAGAATGTAGTTAACTTAATTTTAGCTATGTGTAAAATTGGATTTGTATTGTACTTAACGCACCTAACCAATTTATTACATTTGGCAATGTATATTCTTGCTTACAGTCTCAAACATTGGTTATAGGGAAGTTCAGCATCATAGGTGTCATTTATTATTGCCACACATGCAAGAGCACTAAAAGGTACAAAATTGCACCCCTCAATGTTAATGCATTAGGGTTATGTCATAAAACAGAAAGTTTGCTCAACAGGTGGTATTTCCAGGTTACTTGTGTAAAACAAACACCTTATTGGTTATTGATGAATGTATGTATATATAGTCATATAGTCTCTCTCTCTCTTTCCACAAATGGCAAATGCTAAGCCCACTGTGCGTTTTTTATGCTGAAATTGCAGAATGATATATTTATTATTGCTATTTTAATTGGTTATTCCTCTCTCCAACTGAATTCATACAAAGTGAGCATTGGTCACAGTTGTTCATATAGCCACAGATAATGTTTCCCCTAAATGCCCTTCATGGGTCATTTTGCAGGCCCACCATTCACAGAAGGCATGCCTTAAACCCAATTTATTTTACATTAATATGATGGAGTCTGGCACTGATTGTTGTAAATACACATCAATGACAGTGCTCAGTCTACTCAGTAAACAAAATTTCAAACCATGACAATGGGACTGGTGTAATGATGTACGGGGCTGGCTCAATACTCATGGGACCTGCAGGTTTACCCACGGGTCGGGCTGGTTTGACCTTGCTCCCCCATTTGTGGGTCGGCTTCCAATCTCTGGTTTTATAGGTGCACGCCTGTTCGGTTTGGCGTGGGTCTATAAAAGGAAGGAAGAAATCGGGTGCGGGCGGGTGCAGATTGGGAGCACGCGGATTAGGTGTCCATATGTAAGGAACATAGTATAATGACAACAGATCAGATCCATTGCAAGGAATTAATACAGCCATTTAGGTGTGATGTTGCAACTGAATTATTAAATCTCTAAACTGTCTTTAACACTGTGGTGATTTTAAACAGAGGTGTAATAACTGGTTTTAAATATTTATGTTGATACCATTGTATTAAAGATGAAAAATTCTTATTTTGCTTAGCTAGCAAGTCTTTTTGGGCTACCGTCACACATGAAATACATCCACTGCACATTTACTAATAAATAATTACTTTCCCAAAGTTGCACTTGTAACACAGGACATCTTTGTTTCCAAGTTCATTTCCCCAGTAAAATAACCTAAGTGGCCGAGCACCTGGCTTTCTGCTAGGCTGCTTTTCCCTGCTGCTTTATAAGAGCAGCAGGTGGCTGAGATTTATAACTAAGAACAAGCACAATCACCAGAATCTCATTCCTGTTTAGTATTTATATGGAAACCAGCCTCATAAACTCTTTATCCTCATTATTTTATGTATACCTACAGTTTCAGTGCTGCCTCAATAAATACTGACACACTTAGGGGCTTATTTACTAAAGTCTGATTTTTTTCTGGTCAGAATTTTAAAGGGGAAAACACAATTTTTTCGTTGAAAATTTAATTTTTCGGGATTTATTGAACCCCAAGGCTGCTAGAAGTCCAAATAAAAAATACTCAATCTCAAACCTGCCGAGTTCATGTAGAAGTCAATGTCAGATGTCCCTTTTACAATTGGAAGATATTGTGATCTGTGCCGGGTTTCGATAATCTGAAAAAGTCTGCGTTTTCAGGTGTCAAATCGAAAAAAATAGTACAAAATTGGATTTTTTTTCTCAATTTTATAGTCTTTTCCAGCACCAGATTTTTTTTTGAGTTAATTTATTGCTGAATGAGGTAAAAATGTGGATGGGACTTTGGTCAAAGTGGTTTTGCTAAAATAATGAGACATTTCCAGATTTTAATAAATAACCCCATAGTGTCTTTATAAATTGCTTCTGAATTGATCTGTAAACGCTTGAAGGACAAGAACCCTTGAAGTAATAAAACTCAATGTATTTTTAAATCTAAGTGGTGTGCTTTTATATCTCTAAGCATATGTGTATATACATTGTTTTGCCTGTCTTTGCAGTATGGGAGAACACCTTTACATCTGGCAGCAAACAATGGTATTGTGGAAGTTGTCCGATACCTCTGTGTCGCTGGTGCAAATGTCGAAGCCTTGACTTTGGTAAGTTTAGCCTTTTTCATGTTTAAGAATAATTTTTTTCTTGTGAGTGGGTGGCTTTAGGGGGAAAAGCCTGTCCACATGACCTATTGTAAAGAGCACCCATAGGTTATAGGTTCTTTGCTATTCTCCCAGAGGACTCAATGTAGTGGACCACAATTGAAGGCGGGATGCTGAGTGCAAATCCGCATGTGGCCACAATTACACTGGAATTGTGTGTGTGTGGGGGGGGGGCGTGCTGCATTATGGATTTTTAAAAATTGAGACCTGTGTCCGAATTTGCATTTGTACACTACAGTTGTGTTGGTAAAATGTCCCTAAATAGTCTGAAAACCACTACATTAGGATCTACATTTGTCGAGGAAATGTTTTTCCTATATAAGTGCCCTTCAATAACTTTATAGTATGTCTGCGTTCTGCACATAACTCTGTTTATGTCTGCTCTCATGGCAAATTGCAATATTAGCAGTTAGACCTTTGGTTTCTTAAGTTATAAAATGATTTTATTTGTGGGGAGACATACTGTATTAATTACCAACAAGAGAATTTGAGTCTTCTGCTTTTTGCAGACACAGACTTAAGTCCTGCAGTTAAAGTTAGAGCTACAATCAAATAGCGTTCACGTGTATCGCAATAATTAAGTCTTCATTCCATTAGGACCAACCCAGCTTAAATTAGGGATGCACTGAATACAGAATTCGTTTCGGTATTCGGCTATTTTCAGCTGGATTCGGATTCGGCCGCATCTTGTGCCTGGCCAATCAGAATCCTTAAAATCATGAGCCTTTTCACAAAACAAGGAAGTAAAAAAAATTTTTTAGCTGCGGCTCTCTTTTTCCCTCCCCCACTGATTTGCATATTCAAATTAGGGTTTGGATTTGGTTCGGCCGAATTCAAAATAGTGGATTCGGTGCATCCCTAGCTTAAATACAGAACGTATATGTTTTAGAATGTATTGCTGATGATAAGGAGTTTGTGGATTCTCTCAGGCAGCTGATAATGGAGTTTATGTGTATAGGAGATTGCTGGCTGTCAGACATCTGCAATTAAATGTAACCAGGCCCTTTGCTGATTGATTTGCCTCCTCCTTAGTGCTCATTCAGGCAAAGTGACCAGCTCAGGCCTCATTTGTTCAGGACAATGTGAAATGTTTATTTAGTTTGAGGATAGAATGTGAAGTAATGTCAGTGTCAGGCTGGTTTTGCCTCTGCAACATAACAATTTTCTAGGGATTGTTCTGAAAAATAAAGTACAGGTATATATTTAATACTTGGCCTTTTTTTCTAAAGCTTTCCTTCCTGTAAATGCAGATGTTAGTGGTTTAGTGTTTCTTCATCTCTGGTAGTAGGGCAGGGCCCCTGCCTTTCAGTTTTTTTCGGTCAGTCCCAGTAGTTGAGGACAGCACTGGACTACACTAATGGGAAGGCTTATCTCAGAATGAATTTTTCTATAGGACATCCTGACACAAATGTTCATTATATCTGCCCTCTCTTTGGGACTTCCTGGCTAATGCAAGTTGGTGCATAAAACACAATCTCTCATTTGGAAATAACATGATTTTCATAGATTGGTAAGGCTAGTAAATTGGCAACTGAATTTTACATCATACATTTCATTTCTGTTTAGGATGGGAAAACAGCAGAGGATCTTGCTAGGTCTGAGCAGCACGAGTCTGTTGTCAGTCTACTTACAAGGCTTCGAAAGGTAAGTACATACTACCCACTGTTTTAGTAACGAATAAAACCCCTTGCTGGAGTTGTAAATCCCCCTTTATTAGAAATTATCATATTGATTATTGCAATAGATTAGCACAATGGCTCTTATGAATACATTAATAAAAGGTACGTGTAGATAAAAATAAAAGTGCAAAGATACAAGGGATCTTTTCTAAGTGCATTATTTAGTGTAGTTTAACATATCCCCGCAAACAAAATTACACTCACAGGATAAACAATTAGTATCGCATATAAATTTCTTATCTGTCCGAGTGTTTCACTCTCTGTCCTACCCCGTGTATGTTCAGTGCTTAGAACCAGTCTCGTGCCAGCAATCAGTCCCTCTGTGGTCCAGATTTCAAACTCTCGCAATTCACACTTGTTTTTGGAGTCGTTTTGGACGAACGGACGGACTCCTTGATCTTATCCAACACGTTTCACGGACTCCGATCCGCTTTCTCAAGGACTTCTTGTCTCCTACATCACTTCCTTCCTACTTATTCTGGTCATCATTAACCCTTACCTTAAAATTGTATTTATTCCACTTTATTCATGTTAAACATCTTAGCCCCAAAATAAATAAATTAAAACCCATTAAATACAATATTACATTTCATAAAATCAGAATTCGTAACGATAATCAGTTACTTTAAACCATAAATGCTGCTAGATCTATATCCACATTCAAACCATTCGGTACCATTGTGCTTAACTTGTAAATCAAGTTGGTTTCCTGTCTTCTCAACCTATTAACCCTATCTCCATCTCTTTCATCCTCCTCTACCATTTCTATAGCCATTACTCTTAACCCCTCTGAACTTCCATTGTGACATTCCCTACAGTGATTTGACAGTGAATGGGTTTGGTTATGGGAGAATGGTTATGGACTTCTGTAGTTTTCTTCAGCTTTTTAAACCATAGGATTTGAATGCTAAATCCTATCAGTTAGAGAAAGAAGTCATGGACATGGTGCTTGTCTTAAGGGCTAATCAGGCATACCGGTAATTTTACCTCTTCAGAAGTTTTGTATTAGATACCCTATTGAATATATTCCACTTAATCATTTTATCCTTTAATCCAGATTGTGAGGTGTGAGACTAATAGGATTGTCCCATCAGGTTCATGGTCATCTTTACAAGCTATACGGTGTTCTTTATGTGTTTTGAAACTATTTTTTCTTTTACAGAGCTAGAATTTCCTGCTTGTGTGTAGATCATGTTTATTTGCAAAATGAGCAATAAATGTCTTTATTCTTTTGGCTAGTTATATCCTGAAGTTATCAAACTTGTTTGTTTTATAAGATCTAAAGCTGGTTGTTAGGTCTAGATTTATTAGATATGAAATCTCTAGGTAAAGTGGCATGAAATGTTATTATTGTGCTTTTCTCAAGATGCTTCCTAAGTAGGGTCTATATTCATGTTATTTTGATGATTACTTATGTTAAGTAAAACATATTGGCATTCTGCTGTGGTTTCTTGTTTATGGACTGCATTTAAAATTATTCTTATAAGTGGAAATGGACAAACTGTTCAGGCCCACATTTCTGTCTTGATTCGTCTAGGTCAGGCATGTCCAAAGTCAGGCCTGGGGGCCAATTGTGGCCCATTTACAAATTTACACCGACCCTCAGCCTCCATCATGAAATTAATAATAATGTGGACCCCCAGCATAGTGCGATCAGGAATCGCGTAGCTGTAGCAGTAATATTTGGGCACATTAGTGAAATGATCTGCCACTTGGTCTATACTGCTGCCTGTGTGCTGAAGGTGTTAGTAATAGACACGTACTGGCTTGTAGTGACCCCCACTCTCACATATTTCTTTAGGGCTGAAGGTGCAATAGACGTACTGACGTGCCAGTACAGTAAACTAAAGACATAGGAGAGATCGGTGCATCACTATGTGCCAGTACGTGTCTATTGCTAACACCTTCAACACACAGGCAGCAGTATAGACGATCATTTCACTAATCATGTGCCCAAACATTACGGCTATGGCTACGCAATTTCTTGTTTAAATGAGGTGCGGAGAATAAGTCCAAACAGACTCCACTTCTCCACTTCCTAAATGCCTTGTATGCGTCCACCTCCAGAAATGAATGATCCTGATCACAAGCTAGCTACCTCGTAATGGATGTCAGGCTGAATAGTCATCCCTCACACATTTTCACCTCACAAAATCTGGCCCTTGTTACAAAAAGTATGGACATCCCTGGTCTAGGTCCTACCACCCCCTGCGAGCGCTCATGCGCCAAAGCACTGCCTCCCTAGGCCCAAGCCTTTCTGGGCTAGCCACAGATCCTGGCCTGAAACTGTTATATGATGCAGTGCTGCCCACATTTTAAGAGAGAGTCATATATATGCCTCTTTTGGCCATCCAAAAAAGGGAAACTTTTTTGACAACTATCTACCAACACCATCCACCCCTTTTTACACAAGCTAGGTTCAGGTTTTATACATTTTAACGCCTAATTTATAACCGCAAGTGAAAGTTTAAAGGAAAGGGGGCTCTAAAATGGATGCTAAGCACCATTCACAAGTGTCGTTATTGACGCTGGGGATGCTCGGAGCCTTGGGGGCAGACTTACTAAAGGGCGAAGTGCCATTCGCTAGCGAAAATTCATTAGAAATACCATCAGCAGGGATATTGCCAACAGGCATAGATGACAATTCGCTAGCGAAAGAGAATGTTTCCCCCTTTCGCCAGGCGCATTTTTGCTCAGGTGAGCGATCCTTATTTCACAAATTCACTAAAGTGTGAACGTTACCTCTTTCTCCAGCTTAGACCTAGGGAACTGATAAAATGAAGCTTTATCCTCCTCAATCTTATGTCTGTGATATCATATCCTGTATGCTGAAAATTGTCTTTAAAAGTTGTAACTGTCAGGGCCCGAAGGCACAGTAGGAGTGTGGACCAAGGAGGAGGCAGGTAGCCAGCCGATAACGAGGTACAAAGGGATGAGACGAGAGAATGGTCGAAGTCCAGGCAAGGTTCAGTTCAGGCAGCGAAGATTCAATCCAAAAGACAGGCAGAAGTCGGTACACGAGAAGTCAGTAAACAGTAATCACACCCAGGAATATACAGAGTAAGACCTATACTTGGGCAGTGATAGCAATGTCCTGTGGCTTAATATAGGCCTATTTTGGCGCCAATTGGGCGCAATGGCGTCATCACGCTGGTTCCGGCGTCATGACGTTTTGACGCCGACGCATGTTCTGATGGTCGCCGGCGACAAATTGGCAGACGGGAAGAAGCGGGCGTCATCAGGCCGCGACCAGCAGGATCCACATGGTGAGGAATGGGGTCGCCATTTTGGACGCCGTCGCCATCTTGGACGCCGTCGCCATCTTGGACCCCATCCATATCTATTACAGTACCCCCTTCCTTAGGGGGGGCCTCAGGACCGCCATGACTGGGACTGGAAGGAAATTGCTTATGAAACTTCCGGATAAGATAAGGAGCATGAACATCGGAATCCTTCACCCAGGAGCACTCCTCCGGACCGAAACCTTTCCACTCTATGAGATACTGTAACACGCCCCTGGAAACCCGAGAATCCAGAATTCTCTTGACTTCGAACTCTTGCTGACCGTCCACCAGAACTGGAGGAGGAGAAGAAGAAGAAGAAGAAGTTGCCGGTTTAAGAAGGGACACATGGAATACATTGGGAACCCGCATCTCAGGAGGAAGTTGAAGACGCACTGCCACAGGATTAATATTTTCGATAACTGGAAAGGGACCAATGAATTTTGGACCAAGTTTGGGAGTGGGTACTTTGAGATGAATGTTCCGTGTAGACAACCAGACTTTATCACCGATGTTATACTGAGGAGAAGAGATCCTTCTTCTATCGGCAAATTTTTTTTGTGACAGGGAACTTTTCTCCAAGTTGGATTTGGTGGAGAGCCAAATAGCGAGCATGTGGGCAGCTTGATCGTTGGCAGCCGGAACGTTGGTAAGAAGAAGGTCCTGAGGGAATGCAAGGGGATTCAAGCCGTATACACAAAAGAATGGGGACTTCTCAGAGGAAGCATGCATGGAATTATTATGAGCGAATTCAGCCCATGGGAGTAAATCTGCCCAGTCATCTTGACATAAAGATACATGGCAACGGAGAAATTGTTCCAATGCTTGATTCACCCTTTCTGCAGCTCCATTGAATTGGGGGTGGTAGGCGGAAGAAAATTGAAGAGAAATGTGCAGAGCCTTGCATAATGATCTCCAGAACTTAGAGACGAATTGGGAACCTCTGTCGGACACTATTTCAGCCGGAAGTCCATGAAGATGAAAGATATGTTGGATAAAAAGTTTTGAGAGTTCTTGAGCAGTAGGCAATTTGCGTAGAGGAATGAAGTGAGCCATTTTACTGAACCTGTCGATCACGACCCAGATGACCGTATGCCCAAGGGAAACAGGAAGATCCACAATGAAATCCATCGCCAGATGAGTCCAGGGTCGAGATGGAATGGGTAATGGCAGCAGAAGACCTTTAGGAGGGGAGCAACTGGACTTGGAGGTGGAGCAAGTAGAAACGAAGTTCTTGACATCTTGCCGGAGAGAGGGCCACCAAACCAAACGAGACAGAAGTTCTGTGGTTTTCTTGATCCCAGGATGACCAGCCTGTTTGGAGCTATGGGATTGAGACAAGATGGAGTGACGAAGTTCTGGAGGAACGAATGCGAGTCCCAAAGGGGTATCGTCAGGAGCAGAGGTTTGAGCCGATAATAGCTGGGAAGCTGTGGTGGGGAGCAAGGCAGCAACAATTTTAGTAGAAGGCACAATGGGTTCGGGATCTTCAGAACACATACCTTCGGGAAGGAAGCTTCTAGACAGGGCGTCGGCCTTCTTGTTGCGGGAACCCGGGCGGAAAGTAATAACGAAGTTGAACCTGGACAAGAAGAGAGCCCACCTAGCTTGCCTGGGATTAAGACGTTTGAGGGACTGGATGTATTCCAGGTTCTTGTGGTCAGTGAAGATAGAGACTGGAATAGTAGAGCCTTCCAACAGATGCCTCCATTCTTCTAATGCCAATTTGACGGCCAACAGCTCTCGATTTCCCACATCATAGTTTTGTTCAGAAGAAGAAAACTTTTTAGAAAAGAAGGCACAGGGATGTAATTTCCCATCATGAGAGGATCTCTGGGATAAAACAGCCCCAGCTCCAATGTCGGAAGCATCAACCTCGATGAAGAAGGGTAGCTGAGGATCTGGATGTCTGAGGATAGGGGCAGAAGAAAAAGAGTCCTTGAGGGTTTTGAATGCTTCTAAGGCTTCAGGGGACCAACATCGCGGCTTCCCTCCTTTCCGAATAAGGGACAGAATGGGGGAGATCTTGGAAGATAATCCTCTGATAAATTGCCTATAATAATTGGCGAAACCAATAAACCTCTGGATAGCTTTAGTGCAGGTGGGGAGAGGCCAGTCTTGAATTGCAGAAACCTTTGCTGGATCCATCTTGAAACCTTGTTGTGAGATTATGTACCCCAGGAAGGGAATAGAGGAAACTTCGAAGGAGCACTTTTCAAGCTTAGCAAAAAGGTTATTTTTTCTCAATCGAGATAAGACTTCCCGCACCTGGAGCCGATGTTCGAAGAGGTTTGAAGAAAAGACGAGGATATCGTCCAGGTACACGACAACACTTAAGGCCCAACAAGTCCCGGAAGATATCGTTGACCAGCTCTTGGAAGACTGCAGGAGCGTTACAAAGTCCAAACGGCATCACGAGGTACTCATAGTGCCCATCGCGAGTATTAAATGCAGTCTTCCATTCATCCCCTTCTCGTATCCGAATAAGATTGTAAGCCCCACGAAGATCTAATTTGGTGAAGATGCTAGCTCCCTTCAGTTGATCAAACAATTCGGATATAAGAGGTAAAGGGTAGCGATTCTTTATAGTGATTTTGTTCAACCCACGGTAATCAATGCAGGGTCGCAGACTGCCATCTTTCTTTTCAACAAAGAAGAATCCTGCACCAGCCGGGGAAGAAGAAGGACGAATAAAGCCTCGTAGGAGATTTTCCTGGATGTATTCTTTCATCGCTGCAGTTTCGGATGGAGAGAGTGGATATGTACGTCCTCGAGGGGGCATGGTGCCAGGAAGGAGGTCGATAGGGCAGTCATACGACCGATGAGGAGGAAGTGTCTCAGCAGATTTCTTATTGAACACATCAGTGAAGTCTTAGTAAGCAGGAGGGATGAAGGGGTTAGGAACTACAGATGAAATCTTGACAAGAGGCTGAGCCGGCAGACCGTTTTGTCGACAAAAGGAGCTCCAACGACAGATTTGAGTTGCAGACCAGTCAATGACCGGATTATGAATACGCAACCAGGGAAGTCCTAGGACCACTGGAGTAGACGGGCAGTCAATCAGTAGAAATGAAAGTCTCTCAGAGTGTAGAGTGCCCACCTTGAATGATAGTTCTTGCGAAGATTTGAAAATGAACGCAGAAGAGAGGGGTTGATCATCAATGGCTAGGACTCGGAGAGGTACAGCCAGGGTTTGCAGAGGGATGGCATGACGTTCCGCAAAGACTTTATCCAGGAAATTCCCAGCTGCGCCGGAATCAAGGAAGGCGTGGGTAGAGATGATTTTGGAAGCAAGCTGGATCTGGACAGGAAGAAGGAAACGATGAGCAGAGGATTGGGGAGAATGAACAATTCCGCCCAGGTAAGTTTCCCCAAACTTACCTAGGCGTTGGCGTTTCCCGACTTCACAGGACATTCATGGGCGAAATGGGCTTTGCCTCCGCAATATAAACAAAGTCCTGCAGCCCTTCTCCGCAACTTTTCCTGACGAGCACGACCAATCTGCATGGGCTCTTCAGTGGGAGCAGGAGAGGGGACCATAGTTGAAGAAGAGGACGCCACAGAGTTTGGAAGAAATGGCCTCTGGAAACGAGGAGCCAAAGGAGGTTGAGCCTTCCTCACGCGTTCTTTGATAGTTTGGTGTTCCCTCTGTCGGGTATCTACCTTAACTGCCAGGGCGATGAGATCTTCCCAACGTGTAGGCATTTCACGGGAAACTAGATCTTCCTTAATGCGCATAGACAGGCCATTATAGAAGGCGGCATGGTAACTGTCATTATTCCAGCTGGTTTCAGCGACCAATGTGCGGAATTCAATCGCATATTCAGGAACGGAACGTGTCCCCTGGCGAATCTGGAATAGGCGTGAGGAGGCAGACACTGCCCGACCAGGGGCATCAAAAACTGTGCGTAATTCACGGAGAAAGGCTCTGGAGTTGTCAATTAGGAGGTCCTCCTTCTCCCATAGCGGTGATGCCCACTCCAATGCTTTACCCGTGAGGCGAGTGATGATGTACCCCACCTTTGCACGTTCGGATATAAATTGATGGGGCAGCAAAGTAAATTGGATCTCGCACTGATTTATAAAACCTCTGCAGGCCTCAGAGTCACCGCTGAAGAGAGGTGGAGCCGGAATGCGAGGTTCAGAGACATGGATCGGAGCCACAGGAATCATAGCCGAGGCATCAGCAGGAGCCTGGATCGTGGGGGAGAGAGCCGACAGCTTCTCCAAAATGGCTTCTAGGGCCTGACCAAAGTGAGACTGCTGGGCTTCGTAGGCCTCCATGCGAGAGGCGATTCCTCGGAAAGCTCTCCAGAAGTCAGGCTGAGCAGGGGCCTCCTCAGACGGGTCCATGGCCCAAGTATACTGTCAGGGCCCGAAGGCACAGTAGGAGTGTGGACCAAGGAGGAGGCAGGTAGCCAGCCGATAACGAGGTACAAAGGGATGAGACGAGAGAATGGTCGAAGTCCAGGCAAGGTTCAGTTCAGGCAGCGAAGATTCAATCCAAAAGACAGGCAGAAGTCGGTACACGAGAAGTCAGTAAACAGTAATCACACCCAGGAATATACGGAGTAAGACCTATACTTGGGCAGTGATAGCAATGTCCTGTGGCTTAATATAGGCCTATTTTGGCGCCAATTGGTCGCAATGGCGTCATCACGCTGGTTCCGGCGTCGTGACGTTTTGACGCCGACGCATGTTCTGACGCCGGCGACCATTCCGTCGCCGGTGACCAATCGGCAGACGGGAAGAAGCGGGCGTCATCAGGCCGCGACCAGCAGGATCCACATGGTGAGGAATGGGGTCGCCATTTTGGACGCCGTCGCCATCTTGGACGCCGTCGCCATCTTGGACCCCATCCATATCTATTACAGTAACTATTAAAAAAATTTTTTTAACCTTTTCTTCTTTACCACTTGAGGGGCATGCCAAATTTGTTTTAGGGTGGGTTCATGTCTAGGGCATTAGAGGATCTTTTTTGTCTTTATTTTGCTTCCTTCAACATTTCCACTTTAAGCATTTATTAATATTATTATTAACATCTCTAAGAAAGACATATATATGACCTATATGTACCGCCCTATTCAAACTGACCTAAGCACAAGTGTAATAATGAAGATTCGCTAGGCAGAAACGAACATTCACAAAAGTTCTCTATGAAATGCTCACGCTGACAAATTAATTTCTCCAGCATTTGGCTGCCGAGACGCAACTTTGCATTTTAGTGAATTGGCGTATGCAATGCGAATTTATAAAAAAGTGGCGTTAAGCCCTAAGTGAATTTGCCCCTTGGTGTTTGTGAAATTGTGGGCAAAATTACTCTGGAATTCTGAGAAAAATGCTGCATTGGGGGAAAAAACTTGACTGTATCTGCAATACTGCAGTCATAAATGAGGCTTTATAAGTTCAGTGCATATTGTTTGTAGGGGAAAAGGGATCTTCTAATGAAACTAGTTACATCTTATTATTCTTTGACCCTTGTGGAGCAGTGAACTCTAGTGGCCAAACTATATATATATATATATATATATATATATATATATATATATATATATATATATATATATATATATATATATATATATATATATATATATATATATATATATATATATATATATATATATATATATATATATATATATATGAGACAAAGCAACACTCTGAAATCTTGGGTTGGGGGATACTAAAAAGAGAACTCACCCTCTCAAATAGTAAAATATTGCATATAATGTAAAACACCTTAATGGGATAATATATGAGTATTGAATTTTATAAAAATGTCTGCAATCTCAATTACTTTTTTTTATTGCTGTG
Organism: Xenopus laevis; assembly: GCF_017654675.1. Lineage (NCBI taxonomy): Eukaryota > Metazoa > Chordata > Amphibia > Anura > Pipidae > Xenopus > Xenopus laevis. The sequence continues at coordinate 125,259,046 of NC_054372.1, forward strand.
TCGCTATATAAATCACAGAAAACATTCATACTGTAACATATAATGCTTTAAACGATTTCCTCTCAATTGATTAGTAGTCACTAAACTATGTCATTAGAACATACTACATTTCATTTATATCAATTGATTGTGCTTGACATCTAAAGTTACACTCATTGTCATAAATAAAATGAATCCCCTAAAAATGCCTTGAGATTTTAAATCCATATTTCAATGTTATGGTTCTAAGGTTCTCAGTTAAATGGTGGAAAAACAAATGATCTATTTCTATTAATTACAGGCCTACTGGGTTCTGAGTTTATGCGTGTTCACTGACACAAAAAGAGATTTATTTAAGATTTGCTATTTTTTTTCTCCTTTTGCAAGACAGTTTGGCTACTTGAAGCACTATTTCTATCCAACTATGTTATTTACCAATGGCAGAAGACCAGCATGGATACCCTCTCTTATATTAATACAAATAAGTAGCTCAAAATCATTCATGTATATAATAACCTATGGCCATGTGGTTTAATGAAAATGTATAGCAAAATACAGAAAATATAAAGCCCTTTTGTGAAACGTAAATATAATATATATTTAATATAATAAAATAATTATCTTATAATAATATTAAAACAGGTTTCAGCTTATGCATTCTTGAAAGTACAGGTATGGAATATATAATCCAGAAACCTATAAAACCTGCTGCAGCCCTGCACATGTTTAGTTTATTTTGGCTGCTTGTTTTATAGTTTTCTATGGAGCAAGCAGCAACATTATAGTTTAGATTTACCTGTAGGAAGTAATATAAGTTTAGCCTGTCACAAGCAGTCAGCTACAAGTAACACTACATTTTCTTAAATTAAAAATCCACTATATAATCCAGTATATGCTGCTTCTGGATGTACACTGTCTTTCCAAAAGGTGAAAGTGCAAGATCAATGGTGTGGCGCTCCCTATCTCCCCCTACAGAGCTGTAACTGGATGAGGGTACACTGGATTTTTAACATCAATTTTAGTGTTACAGTTCCTTTAAAATACTTCAGGCTGACTTCAAGTCAAAAGAGTCTTTACTGCAACTAAACACAGTTCAGTGTTTTAATGTTAGCGGTCTCCTGCTTTTAAAGGCAACCCTTTCATATATACCCATTCTGCTTATTAGCAATTGATTCATTTACATTGCATGGCAGCATAGTGCTGATTAGTAGTAATCCACCCTACAGCATATTCTATGTCAGATGAAACCTGACTCTTTGCTAATGTTTTTAAGATTTCCAATCACGTGTCATGTGGAGTCACCAATTCCAGAAATATGGCCCAAAACATGGAGAGCCCAGGGATACATTTGAAGGCATAAATTTTTACTGTTGTAGGAATGCAGAGCCTTTTACCTGATTGTGTGTCCATTGTAATAGTTCTTTTTAGACTGATCAGTTTTCTTTTTCCTTTTAGGATACATACAGAACCTTGTTCATTCAGCAGCTCAGACCGTCTCCAAACCCCCAACCAAGAATTAAGTTGAAGTTATTTGGACACATGGGATCTGGAAAGACCACGCTTGTAGAGTCCCTCAAATGTGGTCTCATCCGAAGCTTTTTCAGAAGACGCCGACCTCGCCTTTCATCCACTAACTCTTCCAGATTTCCTTCTTCTCCACTAACAACCAAGACAGGTTATCTATTCTTGGCATCACATTTCAAGTTGCCTTTCGTACTACATAAACCAAACAGGTGGCAACCTTAGCTTTATGCCAAACAGCGCTGCCCTCTGTACCATACACCATATTATTCGCATAATTCTGAGTTTGTTAAAGGAATAGTAGCACCAAAAAATTCCAGTATTTTATATGAATTTTCAAATAATGTATTGCTGCCCTGTACTGGCAAAATGTTGTGTTTGAAAGACTACTTTAGTTTATATAAATAAAGTGATGTGTAGCCATTCACCAATCCAGGATTCGGTTTGGGATTCGGCAAGGATTCAGCCTTTTTCAGCAGGATTTGGTTTCGTCACAAAACAAGGAAGTTAAAAAATGTTTTCCCCTTCCCAACCCTAATTGGCATATGCAAATAAAGGATTCAGGGGTTTGGCCGAATCCAAAATAGTAGATTAGGTACATCCCTAGTAGCCATGTGGGCAGCAAGCTGAACAGGGCAAAAAGGCTCATATTTACACAACAAATAAGTGCTGTATAAAATACATGGCTTTCTGCAGGACTAATATAGGGCGCTTGTTTTATAGTGGTTATTTACCAGATACATATATAAATAAAATATTTTCACTTTTTAATAGTACTGGTCCTTTAAGTGTTGAGCATATTTGCAAGCCACTTGAGGGTGCTGTTTATGCTATTAATGAAGGAGCTTTGTTGATGGACTGGCATGGCATCAGGTGAAAACTACCTGTGCAATAATCATAGGCATCTGACTGAATAAAAAACTAAATAACTAATCTGCAGACTATGGATAACCTTGCTACTGAAAACAATTTAAACATGAAAAAAACAGTTAAATGCATTTGTTTTGCCATTATTATATGCTTATGGTGGACACATGGCAGTGTCTTAGGAAAGGAAGCAGAATCTGTCATAAATGATGAACTGTTAATGTAAGCAATACATTTTGGAAGTCGAGTTGCACAGTTTTTAAATCTCTTTGGGTAACTGGATAGAAATACAATGTAATTTTTAAGTCACTGTAGAAACCTTTCAAGCATTTTGCAATATATTTTCTAGGATTCTAACTTGCCGTTTTCCTATTATTCAGTTTCAGTGAGCATCTCGGATCTCTACCCTGGTTGTGAGAATGTGAGTGTAAGAAGTCGGAGTATGATGTTTGAGCCAGGACTAACCAAAGGGGTTCTTGAAGTATTTGTTTCACCGTCCCCTCACTCTTACATGGATGACCAGTCAACCAAGGCTATAGACATCCAGACTGCCAATCTTCATGGTATAAATGGCTTTTCTGCATTTGATATTCTACATTTCAACTGTATTGCTGAATGCTAAACCCTAGCTAAACGAATGATAGATGCAGCCAATGTACACGTATAGATGCAAATATGGAAGTTCAACTAATACCTTCATTTGTTCAGTCAGCATGTGCATTCATGCTTAATTGACACAGTGTAGGGTATTATATAATGAATAAAGTACCCCCTCTTGTAAAATATAAGGATATTATAAGTTACCGAGGAGTTTCATGACCATATAAAAACACGAGGCCGAAGGCCATGTGTTTTTATACAGGTCATGGAACTCCGAGGTAACTTCTAATATCCTGATATTTTGCAACTGGGGGTACTTTATTTATTATAATACACAAGTTTCAGTGAGTCATGTGACAGAAATGACATCAGAACTCACCGTTTATAACTGATGACATTAGAACTCACCGTTTATAAGGATATAATTTCCAAGATGTTCATGGCTTTTGTGTATTACAGAGATATAAATATGGACCTATGCATATAAGTACTTAATAAAAATAATATAAATCACAGAAAAATTAGAACAGTGGTTACTAGCACAAGGGAGACCTGAACTTAATGGGTTTGTTCACCTTTAAATTAACCTTTAGTATGATGTAGCATGTTATATTCTGAAACCAATTGCAGTTGGGTTTCATGTTTTTTTATTTGTGGTTTTTGAGTTATTTAGCTTTTTATTCAGCAGCTCTCTGGTTTGCAAATTCAGCAATCCAGTTGCTTCAGTATAAATTACCCTAGCAACCATGCAATGACCTGAATGAGAGACTGAATATGAATAGGAGAGGCCCTAAATAGAAAGATAAGTAACAAAAGTAGCAATAACTATACATTTGTATTATATATTACATTTGTTGTTAGATAGGGCCAGTGAAATAGAATATTAAGGCAAACAACTGAAACTGAAAGTTTACTTAAAGGTGAACCACCCTTTTAATGCATACCTTAAGAAAACAGTTAGCACAGGGCCACAAATGTAGACACCAAGTGCACACCCCTTCAATTTATATAAATCTTCTTTCCGTTTAGGTATTGGAGATTTCAGTGTCTGGGAATTTTCTGGAAACCCAACGTATTATTGCAGCTATGATTATTTTGCTGCCAATGATCCCACATCAATTCACGTTGTAGTTTTTAGCCTTGAAGAACCCTATGAGACTCAACTGAATCAAGTCATATTCTGGCTCAACTTCATAAAATCACTTGTTCCTGTAGAAGAACCAATAGGTAGGTTTTTTTATTTCACCCTTTTTTATGTAAATCTATGATGCAGGAGTTTTTCTTTTTTAAACTTGTATCTATGAAACTCATTAGACCTCTGATAATCAAACCTTGGATGCCTAGCTAATATTAACTGAAGGACACTCTGCTCTTGAGAGCCCCTAATTCTGTTTGCACAGGCAGTGCATATTATAATTCCTGTCTCATTCTCTCTCTGACGGAACACTCAATCAATTAAGTGCAGATTGTGCTGTGGAACCTTTTCATCAACTCTTTCTGGTGATCTGCAGAACATGTAATAGATGGAAGATTGATAATGTTCTGTTAAAGGTCCTAAGGAAAGGGTTCTTCTGGGATATAGGAATTTAATTTATAGTCCGTTTTTTCAAATCCTTACGTAAACTACTTGGTGTTGACGAGTATCAGGATGGTGATACTGTACACAAGTTGGAAGGGGACTAAACACTAAGGGATGCATAATGTACCATTCATTATGAAACTGATATGATCCACCAGTTTTCTGAGAAAAAAGGAACCTTCTGATGCAGCAGAATTTCCATTCTGCCATGTTAGGTCACTTGAAGAATAAAGAATATTTTTCCATTGCTAAACCTGATCTCCTGGCACATTAGATCACTTACCCAGTGTAATCAGATTTTGAACAGACTTATGCTAATGTCACTCCCAGCAGTTACTCTTTCGAGAAATCATACATTTTCTACATTTCAAGTAGACTGTTTTTGACTTGAAAATGCACCTGCAGCGGGTCGGGTACCCGTAAAAACCTGCGGTACCCTGCGGGTTGCGGGTAGACGGGTCGGCCCGCGGGTCTTCTCAATAGCAATTTTTACTCCTTTTTTCTGATTGTCTGCTTCCGATGATGTCACTTCCGGTTTACAATGAGAGCACTTCCTATTTTACTCCTTTTTTTCTGATCATGCCTACTTCCGATGATGTCACTTCCGGTTTACAATGAGAGCACTTCCTATTTTACTCCTTTTTTTCTGATCATGCCTACTTCCGATGATGTCACTTCCGGTTTAAAGTGACAGCTGTCCTGATTCTTGATGGTCGCGGGTCCAGGTTGCGGATAAGGTACTTGCGGGTCGGGTAGCGGGTCCAAGCGGGTAAGAATGCGGGTCCGGGTTGCGGATTGCAGGTTGCGGGTACAGGTTCCAAAAAAATGGACCCACGCAGGACTCTACCTAAAACCACCACTACCAGTGATGATGGGTATTTGCCAGTGACATTTTTGGCATGTGATAGCCTTATTACTGTGAATCCAATCAATAAATATGTTTACAGTGAATGTGCGGTTACTATGAGCAATGGCTAATCCTGCATTAAGAATGTGGGCATTTATCTCTACACCATTTGATGTTTGTGACAAGGGGAGGTAAATTAATGTGTTACCAATACCGGCTTTTCCTGGTTATTTGGTGCTGGTGGAATAGAGTAGCTAACTAGCCATGATTAAACGGTTGGTTCAGTATGAATTATTTGCCTTTTTCTCCTGACTCTTTCCAGTTTTCAAATGAGAAAGCTGGTAGTATCAACTACCCCCCACTTGTATAGACTGTAAGCCGCTTTGGGCATGCCCCTCATTACCTAGCGTATCCATTTGTTTGTAAATTATGTACGATTATTTACAGTGTTGCGGAAAATGTTGGTGATTTATAAATAAATGCAGTAATAAAATAAATATTTAAAACAAGTGCTTGAAAAATATATACATTAGCAAGCTGAAGAGAACTTTCCACAAATTTGCCTAAAGACCTCATATCATAACTTGTTCAGTCCCAATGTACAACCACAGAATAATGTTAGCCTTTGAAAGGAATTTTATTTACCTTTAGAGAAATTCTCAGTGTGTCTTTTCATATTATATATAATAGCATATGGCGGAAAGCTGAAGAATCTACTCCACGTTGTGTTGGTGGCCACACATGCAGATATTGTAAACCTTCCTCGCCCTGCTGGAGGAGAATTTGGATATGACAAAAGTCTAGCATTGCTAAAAGAAGTAAGAAATAGGTAGGTATAACTCAACTATCTGGGTCAGATTTATAAAATCTCAGATTATTTTAGCCAAAGAGCCAGAAAGAATATTTTTGTATTATTTTAACCATATAAATAAATCAGACTGCTATAAAATAAAATAGCTGTTTATATTTGTTGCTCTTTGTGCAATTGTGAAATAACAGAAATAATTGTTTCTTTAGATTTGGAAACGATCTGCAGATTTTGGATAAACTGTTTGTTCTGGATGCTGGGGCATCAGGGTCCAAGGAGATGAAGCATCTGAGGAATCACCTCCAGGAATTAAAAAGCCAGTTGATATCTGTAAGTCATTGGACATTGGACTTTTGATATTTGGTGGCTCTGAATACCTACCTAGGGTACTATGGTACTGCAGCATCCTACCTATATTATATCTACAATTTTGAAGCATGTTTGAATAAAAGAGGTTTTACAGTGGTATACCCATACTGACCCCCCCCCCCAACTTAAGCAAGCAGTGACTTTGCATCTCCGAAGGTGTGACAATTTTTCTTGAGAAAATACAATCAATGACTCTTGAGGCTATTACACAAGACCCTGATTTTTTTTTGTACAGGTAGGATATACTATTGCTGCAGTTACTTGCAATAAATACCATATGTATTGTATATACAGTTTTACATAGCTTCCATAAATGCAGAAACCATGCTTAGATCTAGAAGAAGCCTTTTTACCCACATGCCCACTAGCATGTACAGGAGCTATAAAAATATGACTAAATCTCTAATGGCCCCAGGGATATACAGTATTTAAATCATGTCCCAGTAAGACCATTAAGACCTTTGTTTGGACAGCCCTGAAACATTGTAATGCCGTTATAATGAGTCCTATACACAGCTGATTTCTGAACAGCATACTTGTGCCTTATGGGCCTGCAAAACTAAATTGCTTGAAATGAGAACTATTTAAGAACAACCAGCTGCTTCATTAAGCAGACTGATGAAGAAACAAACATTAAATAATGCTTTAGTCACTTTACACTGTATTCTGTGGGCTCAGCTTTTTAAACATATTTTCTTACATAATGTAATATTGCTCCAGGCTATTTATTTAATTTTATTCCCCAGACATTTTGATTGTTTGAGAGTTGCAAAAAATTGAAAGAATCCTTTACATTGCTGAAAAGCTCTAAGGTCTCTCTGGTGAATTCCCATTCCAGTCAGTAATAAGTCATTTCATTTTAGTTGAGCTACTCAGACTCAGAGTTCTCCTCTATCCCTCTCTCCACGCTGTCTAAATGCAGTCATAATTACAAGCAGGGACAGCAAAACTTAAAGGACCAGTAACATCAAAAAATGAAAATGCTTTAAAGTAATACAAATATAATGCAGTGTTGCCCTGTACTAGTAAAACTGCAGAGTTTGCTCCAGAAACATTACTGTTGTTTATATAAATGAGCTGCTGTGTAGCCATGGGGGCAGCTATTCAAAGGAGAAAAGGCTTAATTTACACAGCAGATAAGCTCTGTAGAACATAATATTATCTGTTATCCACTAATTATCCTGTGCCATATAGCCTTTTTTCAATATCCGCCATTGCTACTCAGCAGCTTGTTTATATGAACTATAGTAGTGTTTCTGAAGCAAACAGATCAGTTTTAACAGTGCAGGGCAACACTACATATATTCTCATTATTTTAAAACACTTTACATTTTTGGTGTTACTGTTCCTTTAAGCAAAAAAAAGGGGGCATCTTTTGATTTACTGTTCTACCGGGAACCCACTGCCTATTTCAGCCTCAGCTCTGTAACTCTCATTAGATCAGCTGTAAACTTGTACAATGGACTGGACACTCTAGAATGCACTATGAACTATGGCACCATTCACACACAGGTCTATAGTTGTTAAATGTAACTTTACTAGGGCAAACACTAAGGGCCTTGTTTACAAATACCGTGTGCAAGTGGTGAAGTCTGCTCCCCTTAGGGATACATAGCGAAAACACATGTCGTTTCCATTGGCACATGTCTTTCCATGCAATTTTGGCTCTACTCCACCCAGCACTCTCTCACAAGAAGATTATTATACGTGAATGTATTCTGTTTGTTAGAAACATCTAAAGTTGTGCTTAATGATGTTCAAAAATGTATCTCCACGCCTGACATGACACCTCTTTTATAGGATTGTCCACCTATGACACCACTGTGTGAGAAGGTGATGTCAACTCTTCCATCCTGGAGAAAGCAGAATGGTCCCAACCAACTTCTTTCCTTTCAACAATTTGTTTATGATGTCCAGGATCAATTGAATCCACTAGCAAGTGAAGAGGACGTTCGACATCTTGCATTGCAACTGCACAGTATTGGAGAAGTAAGTATAACCTTCTACCACTAAATGTCTACATATATGTATCTTTCTAAGGGCTTCTTTTTGTTACTAGCAGCCCTAAGCAATATGATTAAAATAAGCTTTATTTCTTGGGGGCTAGATTAGTACACAATCTTATTTACTACAGGAGCAAATAAAACTGTTTTACAGCATGAGAAGTACAGTTGTGTTCAGAATAATAGCATTCTGACATCAAAAACCTGATCGATCACTGTTTTTGGCAGAAATTATATTTTTACATGGTAAGTGTAGTGGAGTAATAGAAAACCAACAGACCCATGACATGCATGCTGCTGATTCTTTGTAATTGAATCATTAATTGAGGCTTGTTCCAAATAATAATGTTCCAAATAATAGCAGTGTGGAGTTCAGTTAGTGAGGTCATTCATTCTGTGAAAAAACAGGTGTCAATTACAGCCCTTATTTAAGGAAGGAAGGCAACACATGTTGTGCCGGTTATAGTGCATTTCTCGGAGTAAAAAGGGTCGTTCCAGACATTGCTCAAAATATCAGCGTACTTTGATTAAAAAGTTGATTGGAGAGGGGAAACATAAAGAAGTGCAGAAAATGATAGGCTACTCGGCTAAAATGATGTCAAATGCTTTAAAATGACAACCGAAAATGGAAAACAACCATTTGAATAGATAGACTAGCCAAAATGGCCAATAATCAGCTTCAGGAAGATCAAAGAAGATCTAACATTACCTGTGAGTACTGTTACAATTAGAAGACACCTATGTGAAGCCAAGCTATTGGCAAGAAGCCCCTAAATATTAGTTCAGTGATTCAAAGCAAAATCTTGAAACCTTTTTTAGTTTATACAGTGAATGTTTGAGTCTGTAAAGAAGAATGCAGACACTGCTATTTTTTTACAGCCTAATATTCCGTGTTCTTCACTTTATATCATTTTTGATTTTGAATAGAATGTGCTCCCAATGCATTTGTGTGTATGGAAATAAAAGCTATTATTTGAGCTTTATTCACTTTTTTAAACACACTTTTATTCTGTACACAACTATATGTTTTGTCTCAGTGTTATTTCTAACTTTAATTCTTGTTTTACACAGGTTAATATAATGCAGAGTGAGACTGTCCAAGATGTTGTGCTTCTAGATCCACGATGGCTGTGCTACAATGTCCTTGGAAAGCTACTCTCTGTAGAAAGCCCTAAAGCCCTACACCATTACAGGGGGAGATATACAATGGAAGATATTCAGCGCTTGGTTACAGAGAGTGATGTTGATGAACTTGTCCAGATCTTGGATGCAATGGACATTTGTGCCCGAGATCTAAGCAGCGTAACTATGGTGGACATCCCTGCTCTCATTAAAACAGACAACCTCCACAGATCATGGGCTGACGAAGAAGAGGACATAATGATTTATGGGGGTGTTAGAATTGTTCCTGTGGAACACCTTACTCCTTTTCCATGTGGAATTTTCCACAAAGTTCAAGTTAATTTATGCCGATGGGTACATCAACAGAGCGCTGATGGAGATGCCGATATACGTTTGTGGGTAAACGGATGTAAAATAGCAAATCGAGGGGCAGAGGTTTTGGTGTTGATGGTCAACCATGGCCAAGGAATTGAAGTGCAAGTCAGAGGTCTAGAAACTGAGAAAATCAAATGTTGTTTACTTCTTGAATCCATCTGCAGTATAATTGACAACTTATTTGCAGCAACGTTGCCTGGCCTTTTAACTGTAAAACATTACTTGAGCCCTCAGCAGCTGAGAGAACATCATGAGCCACTGATGGTTTACCAACCTAGAGATTTTTTTCGGGCCCAAATACAAAAGGAGACTTCACTGGCTAACACCATGGCTGGGTACAAGGAGAGCTTTAGTAGCATTCTTTGTTTTGGGTGTCTAGATGTGTACTCTCAAGGAAACCTAGGCCTGGATCACCAAGTTTCTGATCTCAATATTCTTGTTAAAAGAAAGCTCAGCCGACTTTTGGACCCACCAGACCCCATGGGAAAGGATTGGTGTCTACTGGCTATGAACTTGGGCCTGCCTGATTTAGTTGCCAAATACAATACTAACAATTCAGTTCAAAGAGACTTTTTGCCAAGTCCAATATGTGCTCTTTTGCAGGATTTGAACAATTCTCCAGAAAGTACTATATCACTCTTAATGTATAAACTAAGAGAACTTGGGCGCAGGGATGCAGCAGATTTTTTACTGAAAGCATCATCCATTTTTAAGGTGAATCTTGATATCCATGGACAAGAAGCCTACGCCGCAAGCTGCAACAGCGGCACATCCTATAATTCCATTAGCTCAGTCGTGTCACGATGAGTACTTTAGTCCGCATGATCTATAGCTATATCTATCGAAACAACCGCTATAAGAATTGTAGTTTTTAATGTGTTTCATAGGGGTTTCTAACCATTAGTTTATAAACATTGTCAGAGAATGCCACATGCCGTCAGAACCTTGTATCTTTCTACTTTTCAATAAGGTGACTCCCTTTTACTGTCAATTTTAAAGGCTTGTTGAATTTTTCTCTCTATAAGAATGTGCTGCTAGTTACAGCCACCCAAACAGATAATAATCTGTTCCTTTTTTTTTCTAAATACATTTTACTAATCAGACTGCACATTTGTTCACATGTAGAGGTAGGGCTTACATTTTCCGCCTGCTGATTTGGTAAGTGATCCAATAACGGATATTTACTGTACATTAAATAAGTCCAACCTGCAGACCTCAAGCTCTTGGATAATGCTAGTGTTTATCTTTATCTGTAACTGGAAGACCCCAGGTTGGACAGCCCCTCTATACATGAAGCCAATACAGCAGCATGAGTGCCTTGTTCTCATAGGTTATGTTGCAACAGGCCGGAGCCTGCTCTCAAGCACTTTTCACCTCTGTCATTATCTCCATGATAATCCTTGTGGCTAAAGAACATTTAAGATTTAAGGCGGAGGTCATCAGGAATACACACAATAACCTTTTAAGTTTCAAAGATTAATGTAAGAACTGTACAAGGGTTCTTGCTTTTTCCCTGCAGTCAGCAATGTGACTCTATTGCTCAGGTACATTATTGATTTTATCATTTGCAAGCTGAACACTTAGACGTATTATAGGCTTTTTCCTTTTAACTCCTTGAAAATGTGAATGGCTTTTGGCACACTTACTAAACTGTGCTTTTCAGGTCATCCAGAATAACGGACGTTAAAATGAAATTCTTTGCCAGGCTTCACTTTCCCTTCTGCCCATTCATTCCAGACATCTCAGGTATGATGAGTTCTAGCAGTCTCATTTGTATGTTAAGTTTTGCATTGTAAAAGGGACCTTGAGATGGTCAAAAAGGATGTTTAGACATTTCTATGAAGCTTTCATGGCTTTTTCACCATTTCACGTAATCTGTATTTGCCAACATTCCTTTTAGGGCATAGTTCACTAATGTAACTGTGTTACAATGGGAAAAAAAATCTCTGTGTAAAGATCGAAGGGGTAATGAGCCATATGTGTGCTACATTATACCCTGTTGTTGACCAAAGAAGCAGTAGGATAGAGCTAACTGGGATTGTCTGGCGAACGCTGAGTATTATAATGCAAGAGGTCTATTACACATCTTGTATTGCTCTTTTATATGGATATATTTTATGTAAAGCATTACTGTTTATTAAAATCTCTGCAAGGACCATTTCTAATATGAGTTATTCTAGTTTGCACACAGCAACAGGTAGCTTTTTTATCTAGCACCTGTCGTTTGATTTCCTGTACTTGAAACAAAGGAACAAAATCAGTTGCTTTGACTTTAAAACACAGCCAATACCGAAAGGGTGGGGGGGAATTATTTTATCTTTTGAAGACGCATGTGTTACGAATGGACATATGTACATGTATATACAGGTGTAACCTTTCCATTTATTAATGTTTTATTTGTAGTACAATTTTAAACTTTTTATATTTGTAAATATCTATGAATAAACATGTTGCACCATGCTCTAAATGTATTCTCTCTTTTGGAATGCTCAGCTCACTTGGAAATATCCAACCTGCTGGGATGTGGAGGAAGGGGGGGGGGAGTGGTTGTTTGACATCACTCCAACTTGTATCGCAGCAGTAAAGTGAGACTGAATCTTATCAGAGCACAAGACTTGGGAATATAAGAAAAATGGCGTGCCTGATGTCAAACTTCAAAATTATTATATTTAATAAAATCTAATACAGGATTCTGCTTGAGGAGCATTGTTAACTGATGAATTTTTTCAATATAACAGTATCCTTTTAAATAACCTGGGTGTCTTTTCATGCTGAATCACCTCGTATTTCACCTTTAATGTCTTATGCATCTATTCTCCACAAGAGGTCACTACATATTACCTTGAAAACACAATCATTGGCCATGCCCAATACTGTATATATATGTGTTTTTTCCATATAATGATGCAATTAAATAACCAGGTGAAAATTAGGAATAAAGTCTTCTCTGGGTCTCCTGGGTCCCCAAATGTTGGACTACAACAACCTCCATGTTTTTTATAATATGTTAGAGAATTATAGTCATCAATATCTGGTGACACAAGGTTAAAAAACAATGGAATAAAGTGATTGTTTTCTTAATGCAGCCCTCAACTCGTGCATATGTTCTGCACTGTGCACAGGCTTCTAGAGTTCATTTGCCTTTATCTACAGTCATAGGGGTATATTTATCAAAGAGTGAAGTTAGAGATGGCTATAGTCCGCTATTGTGAAATTCCGCTACTCTCTATGCATTTCTATGGGATTTTTAAAAGAGTATTTATCAATGGGTGAAAGTGAAAATTCATCCTTTAAAAAATGTCTCTTTCAAAAACCAATAGAAATGAATGGAGAGTGGCGGAATTTCACTCTAGCGGCCATCTCTAATTCTTTGATAAATTTACCCCATAGTCTGATGAATATAGTGATATCAATGTGTTTGCATGTGGGCACAGATACCCAAACCGGAGTCAATGATGCACAAATACTGACAGAGAAATAATTTTGTCTGTTCTGCAATTTTTTTCCCATATTTGTGCCATAGAGTTTGCTTCAGACCAGGCATTAGTCTGTGTCAGGGCAGTCCTTTTGCAAAGATTATATTTTTGTGTGTGTGTAATACTCCATTTATTAGTAATATTTGCCTTATTTTCATTTTACATTTTTTTTTGCCTGGGGATTTACTGTTACACATGCAGTATATAAGCAGTGCTAAAACTGCTAATATCATTAAAACAAAAAGAAAAATGAATGTAAGTGGCAAAAGTGTAAGCCATGAGCAATTTTACATTAAGCTGTGTGGGTCTGTATACGCCAGTTTAAATGCCAGGGCTTGCAGAAAGGGACAGACAATATTTCACTGCTGTGCAATACAGATATGGGACCTGTTATCCAGAATGCTCGGAACCTGTGGTTTTCTGGATAATGGTTTTTCCAAAAAGGATTAATTATAGTTAGTAGTACTTAGTTTGAATCAAGTTCAAGGTACTGTTTATTATTACAGAGAAAGAGAAAATCGTTTTTTAAGATTTGTATTATTTGGATAAAATCCAAAGTCTAATGGAGATGGCCTTTCTGTAATTTGGAGCATTCCAGATAACAGGTTTCCAGATAGCTGATCCCATCCATACCTGTATATTCTTTCATAAACACAGCCTGTGATGTTAACTGATTCTCAAGTCTTTTTTTTTGTTTTGTTGAGATAAACTTGGAGTAGTTCACCTCTGGCTTAACTTTTAGTATACTATAGAATCGTCAATTCTAACCAACTTTTCAATTTTATATAGTGTTTAATTATTTGCTTTTTTTCTTCTGACTCTTTTCATTTTTCAAATGGGGGTCTCTGACCGCTTCTAAAAACAAATGTTCTCCAAAGCTACGCGTGTATTGTTATTGCTACTTTTTTATGACTCATATTTCTGTTCAGGCCCTCTCTTTTTCATATCCCAGTCTCTTATTCAAATCGATGTTTGGTTGCTAGGCTAACTTGGACACTAGCAATTGGATTGCTGAAATTGCAAACTGGAAAGCTGCTAAATAACTCAAAAACCACAAATAATAAAAAATGAAAACCTATTGCAAAGTGTCTCAGAATATCACTCGCTACATCATACTAAAAATGTAGGTAAACAAAACCTTTAATTGCTATAAAAAGACTGCTTAAATAAATACATACTTATAAGCAGCACTCTACATTTATGCAATACAGTAGTAGTGGAAATGTTTGCAAATAATATACACTGTAACAAAGATTGAGACACAGGAGGAAAATGTCCCTGCCCTGCAGAGCTTACAATCTAAGTGGGTTTATTACTTAAAGGCACAAGTAGGAGGGTATTAAGTGTTGCCATCCACAGTGAGTTAATGGTTTAACCTAAGAAGCAATTCTCATAATAGGATTATTATGGAACTTATTGTTATAATGGGGGGGGGAGACACTGCACTGAACCTACATTTTACGGAGTGGATTAACGGATATATTTTAGCACCCCAAAGCAGTCAATGCATCTTTATTGTAGGTACTACAGCATAAGCTCATCTTTACACATTTTTTGTTGTACAGACTTAATACAGCAAAAATATTTGTTCTGGGGTGATTTTTTTTGGTGTGCCTGCCATAACTGATATTGGTTCAACCAAAGAAACAGCATATACAGACAAAAGTAAGATGCTCAGCTTAGATTTTATGTATTAACATTAATGTGGAGTTCACCCATTGATAAATACAATTCTAACAATACCATGGGAATGAATAGAACTTGTGAGTTTTTATTTTTTAAGCGCTAAACTCACATTTTTGATAGATCCGCCCCTAAAGGTTAATTTATAGTGAAACACAATTTACTGAAAATATTATTTTGTATTGAAAACAGCATATGACAATAATTAGGCTGGAATCTAATCATAGTGTGTGCTAAGTGTGTCTGCTTGGCCTCAAACCAACTTACCTAAAGGTATGCAGGATATGACATTCTGTGAAGATAATTGATCACATAAATACAGAGATTGCTGACTACGTTCTATGATACAACACGCCCTAGCTGATGCCTAGCTACAAACAAGATACACAATCCATCAGAAACTGGGATTGGTTATTTTCAACATCCCTAAATGTTGCATGAAGAGTCACACAGTGACACAATAACACATGATATGACTAATGGCTCTATCAGCTCTGTAGTACACTGTGAGATTGGTTTAAAGCCACATGACTGGTGTGTACATAGCAATATACATTAGCACAAGGGTCTCTATTCTAAACCTCTGACCTGCACAAACTGTTCCACTGCACCTCCCAGAAGCCTTCAAAAGATGCAGGTAGCTCTAGTTATGCTGATCACTAACCTGCTGAAACACTAAGCAATATATCTGCTAGATACTTTCACAAATTCCCCTTCGTAGGTAAAAAATGTATTAACTCCATTAATAAAATTATATAGAAAAGGAGCAAACTTTGTCCTATATAAGGCTATTGCTTGGCTGGCCCAGTCACTAAAAGTGACACTTGATGCAAATGTTACTAATGAAAGGAGAGAGAGGAAATTTGGAAAATATGAAATTGTAGTCTAAATTATGAACAGACTCTTCTTTTTTTCAAGTTCCAGTATTCAAATTCACATAGAGAAGTAGCAAATATTCAGCATTATTCCCCAAATGATATGTTTGCTCTTGGATTTAATATCATTTCTGCCTGGTAAAAAAAAAAGCATTCAAAGCCTGAAAACAAATAATTATGGAAGCACAAGAAGTGCTAGGCTAACATAAATAGGCCCAGACGTTTAGAAAGACTATGGGCCATCATAGGTGAGTACAATATATGATTTCTGCTCATTTAACAGTGATACAAAGTACATCATATCTATCTTGTATGTGTGTGTGTGTGTGGGGGGGGGGGTGTTTCCTCTAACATGAGAAACACAGATTCAGGCAGCTGTCAAGTGATGGACTAGGAGAATAAAACCAAAGTATTTACAGAGGATATCCTGATCTTTTTCCTGTTCATTTTGTTCCAAGTTGTCAGCATTATCAGTTACATACTTTTGTTCTATTCCACAGCTGATTTGAGTGTTCACTGTGGGTATAATCTTCATACTGGTTGCACTGGGACAAGAGCTGGGAATGAGTTTGAAGAAACATAAAGAATCAAAACGATGTAAATCCCACTGTTTACAATCACTGTAGCCTTTAGACACCATGAGGACTCTGGCAAACGGAGTGTTATCACTACAGAGTAAGCTAGAAATAGCAAAGGGGCACTTCATAATTATAGTTCTCTCTTACTTTTATAGAATATGTATCACATCCATCTAGAAGTGGATCTTTTTGATGCGTTACATTGTAATGAAACACACTAATTCTGTCACAGGTCACTTCCCTAGGGCAGAGTGAGTACAACCTCAGCAAAAAGTACAGGCTGTGTTTTTCCTGCATTCACTGAGATGGAACACATGAAAGATCCACCGCCGGCAGGGAACACAGGAAGAAAGTCTGTGTGTAAGAGACGCAGCATGTTGGGGAACCATGAAGGTGACAACTCCTCATGACAAGTGTTGATTTCAGGGATCCCCTGCATTATGTGTGAACCCTGTATTTTGCCCCATCAGGGCCATTCATCAAAGCAGGCTAAACAGGTGCTAGGCTCTACTTGTAAGGAGAGTGTATATTCACAAGTTCATTTGTAAATACACAGGGCTCACAACACTGTGTGCAACATTGCATTAGTGTCTGCATTTGCAAATAAGCCCTATTTTTTAACATAATTAACAGATGTTTGAAACTTTTTTTAATGGCATTTGAAGTCACTAGGCATGACGAAGACAGACCTAGAATTACAAATGTGTTTGTTTTTGTCTAATTCTAATTTGGAACAGCACTTATTTAAGCGCACTGTTTCTCCAAACAAAGCCACAAGTAGTGCAAATGAATCAAGAGATGACTTTCACTGATCCAGTAGGAATATTCAATAATCATTCTTTATGGCCCCACATAAAAACACTATTTGCACCATGTAAAGTTAGTAGAGTGTCAGCTTTACATGAGGCTACACAGAGGAGCAGCCTGCCATTTAGCTATTGTGTACACCTGTGTGGTTTGCTCAACAGACAATAACCTTCCCATGAGCCACTATTTCAATTTAGTTTTCCCTCCCCCAGTCTCTATCTTTGAAACCATTAAAACTAAGCTAAACCCTACACCCAAGCACTTATCTTATCTTTAGACTTCAACCTACGCCACCAGGCACTATAAGTAGCAAGTAATGTACAGTATATGGTTCAAGTAGTTGTTGTGGAACCTACTTACTGCAGACAGATGCCAAGAAACATGCTTATTAACAAATAATCACTTCCTATAATTTTGACTAGTAAGCTTTTTATTTTGTTTAGGTCTCAGTCGCTTGGGGCAATGTTTAAAAATAAAGCTTTAATCACAAACCCAGCCAGCACCATAGCAATAAACATACATAGCAGAAGGAAGAGAAGCTATTATAGAGTGCCTACATGGACATATATTTTTATGTGTGTTGAACTTAGCTGAGCAAGCTGTACTTTGTACCAGTTCCTTTTCTGCATTAGTTGTTTACTCAAGAAGATAATATATATTTTTTGGAGAGGTGTTCTAGTGCTGTATCCAAGCAGGTTAATATAAGGGTGCTGTTTATTTTGTGCACAGAACATCCCACCTCTGCATATGTACAGTACATATATTGTTTACCATGACTGTTAAAAACCTCTACAGGCAACAGCAAAGCACTACCTTTATGGGCACCCAGAGGTGATAACATTGTACTCTGTAGAAAATGATTTCAGTCCAAACAGTGTGATAGCTACT
The DNA here is from genome assembly GCF_017654675.1 of Xenopus laevis. NCBI lineage: Eukaryota > Metazoa > Chordata > Amphibia > Anura > Pipidae > Xenopus > Xenopus laevis. The sequence continues at coordinate 125,277,423 of NC_054372.1, forward strand.
TCCCAATTTTTTTTTAATGCAAATATGTGTGGAAAGATTGTTGGTATGCAAAGTAAGCTATTTTTTTTTATACTAATTATTGAAGTTGAATCAATGTAACATAACCTATATTAATAGGACATAGTATTGCCATTTGGGTGTCTATTCTGGTGTATTTTATGGTAATATTATTATTATTAACATGTATTTATAAAGGGTCAACATAGTCTGCAGCGCTGTACAATAAAAAGCATTAAATGAATGTTCTGTATAGAATTATAGGCAAAAGGTTATTATATAGGCATGATTATTTTTAAATGTAGACATTCAGTTTATGGTCTAGAATAGAACTGTAGAATAAACCAGAAGAAGAAGGGAATTAAGCTGGAAGTCCAGGCGTGCTAAAACTCTGTATCTTTATTGAAGAAAAAGCACGGAAAGGCTTCCTGATGTTGATCCCATTACCAAGCTACTTTGTGAAATATGTGGGCACCTGTGATATTCCTGAATCCTGAAGACAAGTTACTGAATTCAATTAAAAATAACGTCAAATGCACCAAATTGTATTGGATTGTAAATATAACATTCCTCTGAATATTTCACCATGTATCCCATTTTCAAATTAAATAAGTATTTATTGTATCCATAAGAGAAATGTTATTGGCATAACACCATTACCCAGGTACCCTATAAATGGAACAAAACACATTGTACAAAATGTTCCTTTTTGCTCTGAAATTCTCTTCCTTCCAGGCCAGTTTGTATTTCCCCTCTAAAATGTGCAGGGCTGACTTGTGACCCTCCTGTTTCCACCCCATTAATGCTGAGCCCAAAAGAAAACAGGAAATAGTTGTTTATGTTCCAGATAGGCACATGCTCTTACTGTGTGTCATTGAAACCACTGCCCTGGATATCTCTATTAGCTGATACATTCATGAGAGCTATTAATGCTATTTACATACCTATATATCACAGTCATCTTATGTAAATGATACACTATGTTTGGCAGGGCAAGGGCCTGTGCTGTGATCCTAGGGAAGTCACACAGTTTCAGTATTTTACCTACAGTTGGATATTAAAGTTACCACGTTTCCCTTTCTTAATGGAAAAAAAAATACACTTTTTTTTTTTCCAGATCGACTTCCTTGATAAAAGTTCTGGTTTTAGGATCTTTTCCAAACTCTTCTTGGAACTGTTCTCTTGCAAGTAATGAGGAGTTACAGTTACAGTACACACTGTGCAGCGTTTTAAAGGGGAAATTAACTTTTGACATAAATATGACGCAAAACTGGCCAAAAAAGGTGCCAAGACGCTGCGTTATCCTCATGTTTATACACAGCCCCCATAAACATGTGGGAGGGGAGACGTTCTACCATTACACGCACACCCTCCCCCTCCATTGTACTTACAGGCTGATCACGCGCTCGGCGGTCACATGAGCCCAGGGGGCCAGCGATGGTCTCCATCCGGGAAAAACCAATGGGATTGCCTTTCGTAATTTCGGAGGCGTGGCCATGTCTCGACTATATAACTGAACCGTGTTGTTTGTATGTCTGCAAATTCCAGCAGAGAAACAGCCAGTGAGGTAGGAATAGACTGGAATGGGGGAAGAGGGTCTGCTGTTGTTTCTTTTGTTATGGGCGAAATAGCCGCGTCATTGGCTCGTTGTGTACAGGCCACGGCTATCTGAGGGGATTATATGGATATGCTACATTTATTTTGCGTCAGGTCTATGATCATTACCACACCATGTAAAGGCATCCCATGGGAATATTTGACTCATTATCTGTGGGCGTTGAAACTTCGCGGTTTCCGCACAGTCGTTTAGTCCCTCAGTCCCTTGGGATTGCGCCCCTAGTAGCGAGCCTTGCGCTATTTGCGTTCTAGGCGAGCTGTTTGGTACTGTGTTTACCTTATCAGCCTCCCCCCTCTCTGGAGTTTAGCCCACAGACACCCCTGCCCTGAGATGCTGAGTCATGTGATGTGGGCTGTACTTGTTGTATAATTCATCCCGTGCGCCTGTGGCTTGTCACACGTTCCTCACTGGATGGGGAGACGCCTATACATTAAACATTGCACATGTAGCAACTGGCCAATGACTAAGCAGTCTTTCACGTTAACTAGGAGCTAACCATCACTAGGTGCCTTTATGGTGCCAGGGCAGTGTACTTTGTAGTTAAACAGCTGGAGGTCCATACTCTGGACCAGTGTCTGACTGGAACCAAAGGGGCCCACCCAACAACCTTAGACCAGGGGCCCACTCTCACTACTATTATTCTTCCGCTCCTCACTCAACCTCTATTCTCTTAATCTCTTTACATACTAAAATCTGTTATTCCATCTATTTAGCCTCTTTGTTCTCATAGAAGTAGGCCAAATGGTTAGAAGCAAGAGGCCCACTGACACCTGGACCCACTGGGACTTTTCCTGGTATTCCTGTGAGCCAGTCCAACACTGCGCTGGGCAACCTCCATTATTCTCTTCAAAAATGGGTTTTAAGGGGTGGTTCCCCTTTAAATTAACTGTTAGCATTTTCTTTTTCATTGGTCTTCGGTATTTATAGTTTTTTTTTAATCATTTGCCTCTTACCAGCTTTCAAATGGGTGTCACTGGCCCCGTCTAAAAAAAAAAAAAAACCACACTGTAAGGCTACTAATGTATTGTTGATGCTACTTTTTTTTTTATTACTCTTATTTCTATTCAGTCCTCTGCTATTCATATTCCAGACTCTTATTCAAATCCATGTAGATTGTTGAAATTGCAAACCGGAGAGCTGCTGAATAAAAAGTTACATCGCTCAAAGATCACAACTAATGAATGAAAACCAATTGCAAATTGTCTCAGAATATCAATCTACATTGTAGTAAAAGTTTAATTTTAAAGGTATACAACCCGTTTAAGAGCAGAGAGTACAGCACAGATGGCAACTGTGTGAATGTTCATATATGTCTCCACAAATATAGTTTAGGGATCCAAATAGTCGGTTGTTACCGTCGCTTCCGTCCATCAAAGCCAGGATATACAATAAAGTGGTGTGGTAGTAAACTCCAATCAAAAGCAAACATCTGTTGCAAAAGTTGTGTTGAAGTTCATTACCACACCACTTTATTGTTCATGTCTATTGCTATTGAAATCCTCTACTTTAGTTGCTATCCCTTAAATAATAGGGTGCAGGACTTTCCTGAATCTTCATGTATTGGCTTGGCTATACTTCTTTTTACCTTGTGTTGGGCCTCTGACTCCAGGAGGTGTTACTTTGGGTGGGTGAGTAGGAGGTGTCTAAAATTCCAGCTTTACTGCTAGGCTGCCCATCTCGGAGCAATGCAGTGAGACTACAACTACAGTAACATCACTTGAACAGCCTCTTGTCTCCTCCCATGCACTGCTCCCCTCCTTGCAAGCAAAGGGTTTATACAGATTGGTGTTTTGTCAGTTTTACGCAGTTTTGTTTGTTTTTTTTTTTTATTACTGTGCTCATAAAGTAACCTTTATTTATTTTATTTATCTGCAGGATAAACATGACACCCTATCTAATTATTGGTGCTATCTGCTTAACAACACTATATGCTGCTCCAGCAACAGACCCTGCTCTAGATAATCATTGGTATAGCTGGAAGGACTGGCATAAGAAGACCTATGCACCAGTACGTTTCTCCAGTTGTCTCTGCCTATATTTTCCAGTCTCTAGTTGCCTTTTTGACTTCTGCATGCTCAGATGTAGTATAATTGAAGCCAGAACAGTGTACTAACTTGTGCTTTTCATAACTGCTACTTTAATGTGATGTGCTGCTCTGTGCAATAATACTTATGTACTGTTAAATCAGTATTCCTATGACTTTCTTGGTGAGTTTGAGTCAATAAGCAGCTTCAAGTTAATGGAGTCCAACCTGAAGTAATAACTATGTAAGCCTCAGTAATAACTAAGCTAAATATCTGCTGTACTGACCCAATAGCTGGCTAAATAGGTTAAGCTGAAGAAGACTTGATCAAATGTTGGTAATAAGGTTACTTTCTCTTAGAAAGTCTGAACCTGTGCTGACCTGGAACTTATAATAGATACAACTGGCACATGGGTCCAAAATCAAGCAGGGACAAGCCCTTGCTGCGTTTATTTGCAAAGTGCAACGTTTTGGGGTAAACCCCTTTGTCAAGCATTCTGGGTTTACCCCGAAACGTTGCACTTGTCCCTGCTTGATTTTGGACCCGTGTGCCGGTTGTATCTATTATACTTGCCTGAATTGGAGGATACCAAAGCCTTTTTCACCAGGCTTTCACGACACTGAGAGCCAGGGTGTGCAAGCTGGTATTACAACATTATTCTGACCTGTAACTTGCAATACTTCCCAGAAAGAAGAAGGCTGGAGGAGGGTGTTATGGGAGAAGAACCTGAAAATGATTGAATTCCACAACCTTGACCACTCTCTTGGGAAACATTCTTATAGACTGGGAATGAATCAGTTTGGTGATATGGTAAATGCATTTTTTTTTATTTTTTGCATCTGCTTCTTCCCTTAAAACTTGTGTTGGTTGTGTGTTTTTTTTTGTTTGTTTTTTTTGTTCCCTGTATATACATTTTATTTTTGTTTTGCCTTAAGACAAATGAGGAGTTTAAACAGCTGATGAATGGCTACAAAAACCAAAAGATGATAAGAGGCTCAACTTTCCTTGCCCCCAATAACTTTGAAGCACCCAAGTCTGTGGACTGGCGTAAGAAAGGCTATGTAACACCAGTTAAAGACCAGGTAAACTTAACCAAGTAACTTAAAACTAATTTCCTCTTGGACTTTTTTTTTTTTTATTTTTAATATATACAGGGCAAAGATTTTGTTGCCTTTTGAAGTAGTCTTAAACCAAATTTAACTTTACGTTCTAGTTTCTTGTGCACTTAAAAAAAAAAAAAAAAAAATTGTTTATACATATTAATGCTGGGTTTCCTTAATTGTTGGGTCAGAGATTAACAATGAGATCATGGTGCAGCCTTTTCCTGACATCTTTAATAACAAACTGACTTTTACACCTGCCATTGACTAAGTATTGCTACTATGGAATGTACACTGTGCATGCACACAATGCATTTGCTTCTAGATTGCTCCATTTTATACTAAGTTATAAGTTCTAATTTGTCATGTACAGTAACTGCAGGGCCTGCAAAAAAGGCAATATCAGATTTTAAGTGTCCAAACTTTGCAACCAATCCTTTTCTTTTGAGTTGTAGAGAGGAAAACCTTTTTTACATTCTGCTGGGCCTACAAGATTTGAGCAGCCTTGCAAATAAGTGTAAGCAGGGGTATATCTCTGTGCTAAATCTAGAAGACCTTTGAATGGGGTGGTTCACCTTTAACTTTTCAATTGGTCTTCATTTTTTATTTGTTTTTAAATTATTTACCTTCAGACTCTTTCCAGCTTTCAAAAAGGGGTACTGACCCCATCTAAAAAACAAATGCTTGCTAATGCTACAAATTTATTGTTGCAACTCCTCTATTACTAGTCTTTCTAATCAGGTCCTCTCCTATTCATATTCCAGTCTCCTAATGAAATCAATGCATGGTTGCTTGGTTAATTTGCACCCTAGTAACCAGAATGCTAAAATTGCAAACTGGATAGCTGGGGGGGCGGGGGAGCTAATAACTCAAACCACAAATAATAAATTAAAGCCAAGCCAATTCCTATTTGTCTCAAGAATATCACTCTCTATCATACTAAAACTTTAACTCAAAGATGAACAACCTCTTTAAGGGCTTGAACTATACTGGAGCTATTTGGTTTGTTCAGTAGTTCCATGGCATACAGATCTCTAGTTACACATGTATAAAATTGATGACTGGTAACCTGCATGCTGTTATCAAATTATCAAAATACACTGGTGATTGTATTAACATGCCACCTTGTTTACAGGGACAATGTGGTTCATGCTGGGCATTCAGTACAACAGGTGCATTAGAAGGTCAGCACTACAGGAAGACTAGTAAACTGATTTCTCTAAGTGAGCAAAATCTTGTAGACTGCTCCAGAGCTCAAGGAAACGAGGGGTGCAACGGTGGTTTAATGGATCAAGCTTTCCAGTATGTAAAGGACAATGGCGGCATAGATTCTGAAGACTCCTACCCATACACTGCTAAGGTGAGATCTCTGTCCAGTCACTGGAAGCTTGTTTAGGTGTCTAACCGGGATGTGTATTTATGGTACCTTTTTGCTTGCACACCAGCTTACTTGGCAGTAGTTGCTACATATAAATCTCATTGCCTTGCTAAATTTCAGAGTGAAATTAATTCCTGCTTCAGGCTACTCTGAAGTATTGGTACTTGAATCAAGACTTTTAAGGACCAGTAACATCAATGATGCAAAAAGATTGAATCCGAGCATCTTAGAGCAATCTAAACTTATGTAGTCTTTCTGTTATCCTATAGGAATTCATAATTGGCATGTAACCATGTTTGTTTTTGTAACGGCCCCACTGTGTTCTACATTCATAATTGGCATGTAACCATGTTTATTTCTGTAACGGCCCCACTGTGTTCTACAGGTTTTCTAGTTGCTGTGAAACCTGTGCCTTTTTTGTCTTAATCTGGCAATGACTTAAATCGTCTATTCTCTCCTACAAAAACAACCAGGAAATAACTTACTAAAGCAGATACTGCACATCAAATTGTCATGCAAATCAATGTGACATTTTGGGCTGCTTAAAGTTTTGTATGCTGTTACTATAACATGTGTTTGTAGCACTGAATAAGTAACCTGATTTAATCCTAATTTACTCCATTTTATTGATATAGGATGACCAGGAATGTCACTATGATCCAAACAACAATTCCGCAAACGACACTGGTTTCGTTGACGTTCAATCTGGATGTGAGAAAGATCTCATGAAGGCAGTAGCTTCAGTGGGACCAGTCTCTGTTGCAATTGATGCAGGACATCAGTCGTTCCAGTTTTATCAGTCTGGTAAGTAGTTTGGAGATCACCTTCTGTTGGGCTGAAACAAATCTAGCCTTATCAGTCTGGTAAGTAGTTTGGAGTTCACCTTCTGTTGGGCTGAAACAAATTGAGCCTATGACTTTAGGACCTTACTATCCAGTTAATAGTACAAGCAAATTGTACACTTAATTGCAAAGGTTAAAGTTCTGTACCATGCCAGACTTATTTTTTTTTTTTTTTCCAGGAATTTATTATGAGCCTGAATGCAGCAGTGAGGACCTGGATCATGGTGTACTTGTTGTGGGTTATGGATTTGAAAGTGAAGATGTGGATGGGAAGAAATACTGGATTGTCAAAAACAGGTACAAGTCTTGTAATTTAGGCATCGGGTGCATGTCCGTAATCTGGGTTTAGCCTTGGGAGGCAGTTGTGTATATATTTCTTGTGCTACCTTTAATCGCCTATTTGTTCTGATTTTAGCTGGAGTGAGAAATGGGGCGACAATGGATACATCAACATTGCCAAGGATAGACACAACCACTGTGGAATAGCAACTGCTGCCAGTTATCCTCTGGTTTAATATAAACATTGTATATGGACCTCATTAGAACTATTATGTGCACATGTTGTAATCCTCCACTTTTAGCAAGTACTGGACTGTTTCGTTTTTTTTTTTTACCTGATGGAATTGCTGCTCAAGGCTGTCTTTTAAACTTGTGTTGAAAGTTGACGTCCCACATTGAAGCTGGGTTGTTTTAGTATTGTTTACATGTTGATTTTAATGGTGGTTTTATGTCATCTTAAGCTTTTATAATGTAAAATAAAAACTATAATTGTGTTTTGTTGGTCAAATGTGTTGTCTAGTGGTGCTCTTATATAAATGCTTTGCAATACACTCTGGGTTGGTTTCTCTCTATTATGTTTGTCCAAAAAAACATCCAATCCATTCTTAAAGGCATTAACTGAATCAGCCATCACAACCTCACTGTCCTGACTGTGGAACCCCCTACGTTGCTTCAAATGAAAGTTCTTTTCTTCTAGTCTAAAGGGGTGGCCTCTGGTACGGTGATCCTCTTTATGGGTAAAAAGGTCCCCTGCTATTTGTCTATAATGTCCTCTAATGTATTTGTAAAGTGTAATCATGTCCCCTCGCAAGCGCCTTTTTTCCAGAGAAAACAACCCCAACCTTGACAGTCTACCCTCATAATTTAAGTCTTCCATCCCTCTAACCAATTTAGTTGCACGTCTCTGCACTCTCTCCAGCTCATTTATATCCCTCTTAAGGACTGGAGTCCAAAACTGCACTGCAAACTCCAGATGAGGCCTCACCAGTGACTTATAAAGATGCATAATCATGTTTTCATCCCTTGAGTTAATGCCCTTTTTTATGCAAGACAGAACTTTTATTTGCTTTAGTAGCCACAGAATGACACTGCCCAGAATTAGACAACTTGTTATCTACAAAAACCCCTAGATCCTTCTCATTTAAGGAAACTCCCAACACACTGCTATTTAGTGTATAACTTGCATTTTTATTATTTTTGCCAAAGTGCATAACCTTGCATTTATCAACATTGAACCTCATTTTCCAGTTTGCTGCCCAGTTTTCCAATTTAGACAAATCACTCTGCAAAGTGGCAGCATCCTGCATGGAACCTATAGTTCTGCACAAGTATCATCTGCAAAAATAGAAACAGTACTTTCAATGCCCACCTCCAGGTCATCAATAAACAAGTTGAAAAGCAAGGGACCTAGTACAGAGCCCTGTGGTACTCCACTAACAACACTTGTCCAATAAGCAATAAGAAACTGTTCCATTTACCACCACTCTTTATATAAGAGATTGAGAGATATAGGATATACTATTCATGCTCTGCCCAACCCAGATAGCTTTCTGTATTAGGCAGGGTTATAAGCTGGGACCATTCTTGGACTTGCCCTTGGTGAGTGGGTTCACTCTAGCTGAACTAAAGTATGAAGCTTCAGCATATATGTAGGGCTGTAACAAGGGGTCTATTCTTTTAACATAACCGTGATGCACAGCCCTCTTCCTAATCCAGTGGCCCATGAGGTTTTTTTTTTTTAATTCCTGATTTGGAGGCAAAGTTTTGGTTGCATAGAGGTACTGCCAGACAGAACCTTGATAACATGCAAGATGTCTATGAAGGCTTTTCATTCAGGTCATGATCTTAAAAACTAGATTATCTGTGCATGCTTAACAGAAGCTACTTAATGTCTGGTCTTTGCAAGAAAAATTAGTACTAGTATACAAACGCTACCCCTGCCTTATGCCTCTTTGACTGTTTTAGCAGGTTCCACTGCACAGGGAGATTATCTATGCATTGGTAACTTGTCTACTTTGCAAGGGCCAACATGGAGCAGCCTCAGTTTGCCTATTTGTACTATTTAAAATCATATTTAACGATTAATCCATGTTTGGCAGAAGCTATTTAGAACAGCAAATTATATTTTAATCAAACTATGCTACCTAGGAGAATGTGTGAGTGAAGGTGGGGTTTTTTTTTTAAGGTTATATTCCTGTTCATTTTCATACAAAAATAAGTTGTCGTCCGCTAATATTGCAGCTTTAAACAAAATACGGTTGTGTCTATCAAAATACCTGTTTCACAATGTTTTCTAACAGAGCATATGTGATTACATTTGCTGAAAAACTAGCACAGGTATGGGATCTCTTTTCCAGAACTCATTCATTATGCAAAAATCTTAATTGACTTATTTTAATCTGTCACATTTAAAAAATGAAGCCCATAGACTGTGCAAAAATACATGGCAGTGCAAAGGCGTAAAGGTCAAATACAAGAACATTGGCACCAAAAAAAAATATTTTTTGTGTGTGGCTATGCAACAAGCCACATGGAAGGGATAAAGCTATACCATATGAAAGTAAAATAGGGAAACCATTTCATGAACTTCTCTTCACATGGCAAAATAGCATAAACAGTACACCTGTATACAAGTTCCTCAAATAGTATGTGTATTTTGTATTAATTCTGTCATATACTGTTAAGTGCAATCGAAAATTAACTTTGAATCTAATTCGATTTGATTTTTCAAACCGGATTCAAGTTTTTTCTGCGCTAAAAACTCGAATGTCAGGAAGGCTGCAAACAACTCCAAATTGATCCCAGGAAGTGTTCCATAGGCTAAAACAGCAATTCGGCAGGTTTAAGGCGTCGAATAGTTGAAGTCGGGCAGTGTATGATAAATCTCGAATTCTAATTTTTAAAAAAAACTCAAATCTAATTTCAATAATTCCCTAGCCAAATTTGACAGTTTTGGCCATAAAACAACTCAAAAATTAGAACTACGATCCTTGATAAATTTGCCACTAAGTTAGATCTATCACTACAGTAGAAAAAAAACCATGGCAAGCTGCATCCTGGTTCTCTTCTTCCTTTCTGGCTCCTTCTCTGTTACATTTGCTAACAAATCCATCTAAGTTTGGGGGTGCCTCAGGGTTCTGTACTTGGTCCTCTGTTGTTCAGGCTTGTCCAGGTCAAAACTGGACAAGTGGCCACCCTAACATAGACAATCCTTCACTTACCACTGACATTCAGACCTAGATTGCAGACTGCCTAGTAGCTATCTCCTCCTGGATGAATCAATGCCACCAGAAGCGTCACTAGAGGGGGCGGGCCCTGGTGCGTGACGCACAGCCGGGCCCCGCCCCCTCTGAACGGCCGCATTTGTCAGCGGCGCGCGGTCTGCCGGGGGGCCCTGAGGGGGTGCAGGCCCTGGCCTGCTCGCACCCCCTGCTCCCCCGGTAGTTCCGCCACTGAACGCCACCTCAAGCTCAACTTGACCAAAACTGAGCTTATGGTCTTCCCACCCAAGCCTTGCCTATCTCTTCCTTTCACAATTACTATTGATGGCATGTAAATTAACCCTTCTAATTCAGCATGTTGCTTTGGGGTCTTATTCGACCAGTCTCTCTCCTTCTGTAATCATATTATATTACTGCCAAAACCTGCCTTTTCTTCTTTTGCAGTATAGCCAAGATAAGCCCCTTTCTTTCACAAACAATAGCTAAAACACTAATCCATGGCTTTATACAATCTGGTCTTCCTAAATCCACTGCCACCTCTCATCTCAAACTTTATCTTGCTTATCTTAACTCATCTCAAAAATATCTTGCTGCTCTTTTCCTCTGTAATTTCTCTTCAAGAAAGAAGAGTATAGCTTTTGGAGCACTAGAACATTAGTCTTGTCCTGGTACCTATTGGACAATGCCTTTACTTTGTGCACTTTTCCCAGTCCAATTTGTGCCTGTATGGTAGCCTCCCAACTTAGACTGTAAGCTCTGTGGGGGCAGGGACCTCCTTCCTAATGTGTCTCTTAGCACTTTAGCTCTGTGTCCTTATATAAGATTTGTGTACGGTGTATATTTATTGTATTTATTGACTGACGTCCTCCCTGTGTATACTTAAAGGGATACTGTCATGGGAAAAAACTATTTTTCAAAAAGAATCAGTTAATAGTGCTGCTCAAGCAGAATTCTGCACTGAAATCCATTTCTCAAAAGAGAAAACAGATTTTTTTATATTCAATTTTGAAATCTGACATGGGGCTAGACATATTGTCAATTTCCCAGCAGCCCCAAGTCATGTGACTTGTACTCTGATAAACTTCAATCACTCTTTACTGCTCTACTGCAAGTTGGAGTGATATCACCACCCTCCCTTTTCCCCCCCCAGCAGCCAAACAAAAGAACAATGGGAAGGTAACCAGATAGCAGCTCCCTAACACAAGATAACAGCTGCCTGGTAGATCTAAGAACAACACTCAATAGTAAAAACCCATGTCCCACTGAGACACATTCAGTTACATTGAGAAGGAAAAACAGCAGCCTGCCAGAAAGCATTTCTCTCCTAAAGTGCAGGCACAAGTCACATGACTTGGGGCAGCTGGGAAATTGACAAAATGTCTAGCCCCATGTCAGATTTCAAAATTGAATATAAAAAACCTGTTTGCTCTTTTGAGAAATGGATTTCATTGCAAAATTCTGCTGGAGTAGCACTATTAACTGATGCTATATGAAAAAAAACATGTTTTCCGATGACAGGATCCCTTTAAATATATTGTACATTCATTTATTTTGTACTTATATGCATTGTATGGCGCTTTACAAATAAAGTTATAAACACATACAGTATATTAGCATCCCCTTAAGATGTACATTAAATTATGCAGTCCCTTTATATTTAGCAGTTAAGTCCATGGCCTTTCCTTAATTTGTCTTTTTAGCAGTACAATGTATACAATTCAACTTATTACAACTATACCAGTACTTTCTGCAATGGGTCCAGCTCCAGGGAAAGACTGCATTAATTCCTGCAATAGAAGAGATCCCATTTTGAGACAAGCACTTTGTCCAGTCACTGAGATTGATCTTATTGATAAACTTATACGGTAAATTATGTACTTAGTATTTCAGTTCACAAAGTTCAGTTACAACAGGGAAAGCTCAATATAAAGCTGAATTACACAGACATATCCAATATTTTCCCTGGTGAAAATGCAACCATACATATGCACAAATGCTCAGTGTCACTAATCAATTGTGACAGATCACTGGCTATCCTGTATATACTGCTGTACTGAATAATGCCACAGGATCCAGAAAGGAAAACATCAACATAAATCATTTTTGAAACAAAGAAGCAGAATTGAATGTACTTTCTGTGTTAGTGGCTGCATTTGAATGTAAACAACATACAAAATTCCAGAACCGTGCTATAAATAATCAACAACATTCACTGTAAACTGAGCTGGAAGCCTGGACTTCATGCTTGAGATCCTTGTCAGCTGTTGTTATGATTTACAGAAGAGAACGGAAAGCTGAAAACACACCCATCAGTCACACTGTTAAAATGTAGGACACAGAGCAACCAAACAGTGCAGCATTATACAGTATTATCTGCAGCCCTTTATGTAACTAGTTGCAGGAGCCCACAGCAAAATCATTGTACGGCCCCTCTAAAAACTAAAACTTTGTTACAGACATGCCAAGAGGATATCTTATAAAACAGCTCATTGTTTTGAGTTACATCTCATGTAACTAAACTCTCTGAGCATAACAAATGTAAGATATGCCCAATGTTATAAAAGAGACGCAAAGCAGAATATGGGATATAAGCGTTCCTTTGCCACTGCTCTGTTAAATCAACTAAAAATAGGCAAAATTACTAAAGCTTTTATTTTCATTTAAATGTATTACTACGACCAAAACGTCTTTTTTTCAAAACATTGAAATCTATGTCATATAGGTGCAGTTGGATGTTTTGTCTTACATATTAGAATAGAGCACACTTTGGTTACTTAGCTAAATCTGTAAACTAGGCAAGTAAGTTATTGCTGAGCACCGCATCATGTATACGGGGCACTTAACACGTAATTAGTTTGACAAACACGACAAATATATAGTCTGTTAGGACTGAAAGTCAGTTCAATTTATACCACCCAAGGTACGAATCCACACATACCACCCCCCTTTTCCCAGCTTGTATAGTGGATTGTCCAGTTGAATAAGTACAGTTTGGTCTATTTCTTATGATCTGGACTGACCAGTTGGTATGCTCTGAAATAAGTCAGCGCATAGATAACGTTAGCACGGTGGAAACTGCTGTAGCAGTTTGTTGTTAACTACACAAAAAATTATTGCGTTCATGTAAATCTGCATATATCCATCACATGAAATGAAATATTTTTTATAATAATGATAATCACATATTGGAATCACATGTTCTAATCTAAATGATTACACGGTACTGTTTTATTATTAGAGAAAAAGGAAAACTTTTATCAAAATTAGAATTACAGTATTTGTTTAAAATGGACTCCATAGAAGATGGCCTTCATACAATACAGAACTTTCTGGATAATGGGTTTTTCAGATACGGGATCCTATACCTGTTTATATTTTGAAAAATTAAGCACATTTTTCAACATCACATCTAAACTATTGAAATCCCCAGTTTAAGACCAAATATTTTCAAGTATTAATTTTCAATACAGTTTGGACAGTTTAATCGGCTTGGCATTATAACGCCAGTTTATCACATTTTATGTATTCAGCTCACTGTAGGGAGACCTTTTTTATATTACAAGTGAATCAAACAACCGACAGTCACATGGCAAAATCATATCAAGGAAAACAAATTTAGATCATATAATGGACTTGGGTGATTCCAACAAATTAAATCATCCTTCCAGCCTATGATGAAAGACATTGGATTGCACTCATACAGAAGTCGGAGCTGCAAGGGGCATAAAGAAAGAAACATTATGTTAGATACTGTATTCATTTTAATTTTTAAAAAAATTATATATATATGCTTTTAAACATATATGTTCTGAGGGTTTTGCTACTGGCATACTTCCCCATGCTCAGAATTGTTTTCAGTTCCAGTAAAATGTCCTGGAACATAAGGTTAAGAAAGGTGAAACGCTTGTTGATAAGGCTATGTTGCAGCTTATCTGTATATATAGAAAAGCACAGCACTCTACCCAACTATCTTTGTTCTAGTCTCATTCTACCACATTTAGAGGTGGTGCTGGAAACAAAAAAGTTTAGCTTATAGAAAAAAAGAGTAAGAAAGTGTTTCCAATGCTAAAAAAAGACTGTGTGTCTAGTAAGCGGCTAACCCGGTGTATCTATTACAAGCACCAATGAAAGTCTTCGTTTTGATAGCAGCGGAACTCGTTGCATTAATTGGGCGTCTAACTAATAGTATAATGTTTCTTCACAGACGCCATTATTGACTTTTCAATTTTCAGCACGCGGCATCTCAAATAAAATCTCATACTGCAACTTTGGAGCAAATACATATCTATCAATTTGACATTTTTCCTCCTCCATTTTTAACAGGATTTATGAAGTATCAGCAAAAACGGCTCGGAATGAATTTACCAGCCTGACTTTTCTCACTTATCAACTGCACTTATTCAATATATCATCTTGATTAATTCATTTCTATTTTTCAATGTATTTGTATTGGATACTTAGATTGCCATGAAATTTTGCATGTATTTAACTATTTATAATTTAAAATGATGAATTAAACATGAAAATTTTAATAGTATGGGTGTTTGGAGTTTCGAGTTGGATGGCCCAATGAACTAAAGCCCTCTGTTTGACTTAATACTAGTAAAACCTCATCGAGTGCTGATTGGAAACACTTTCTTTCTCTTTTTTTCTATAAGCTATGTTGCAGTTTCAAGGAGCAGAGCAAACCAAGCAACTAAATCTTGTGAAAACAGTTCATAGGTCAGGAAGAGAGTCAGCAATCAGCTTGCTATTTTTGAAGAACTAGCACATCCAAACTAAGATTAGTTTATTGCTGTAGTTGTCTTAATGTGCACAAAAAATTAAAATAAAAAAAAATTAAAATCTAAAGAGGGAGCTAATTGATGGGGACGCCTGTGCATTCATATTCAATGTGTTTTTTCTTAGCACCCGCCCGAGTGCACACATGCTCCAGAGCACTAAGAATTACACCTACAGGAGTACCTGTGCCCAGTGCTCCTTAGAATGTGGCTGGGCAGCATGCCTCCAGGCCTGCCTAAAGTGCTATTTGGAAAGACTCTAATTTTAGTGCTTAAAATTAAGAATGAAGAAGATAAAAAAGAGGACCACTCCATGACCAGTGAAGTTTTCAATGACCAGGAGCAACAGGTGGGGTATCAGGTAAGTGATTATAATAACTGTGAGGTACCTAGCATTTTGCACCCCCAATGATTTCACTTTTCTTCTTCTTTAAGGGATATAAGGTACTATAGTGAATTGCCATCAAAAGCGCAAACTAACAATAATACTCTCATGGGAAAAAAAAAATTCAAAATGAATCAGTTAATAGTGCTGCTCCAGCAGAATTCTGCACTGAAATCCATTTCTCAAAAGAGAAAACAGATTTTTTTATATTCAATTTTGAAATCTGACATGGGGCTAGACATTTTGTCAATTTCCCAGCTGTCCCAAGTCATGTGACTTGTGCTCTGATAAACTTCAATCACTCTTTACTGCTGTACTGCAAGCTGGAGTGATATCACCCCCTCCCTTTTCCCCCCAGCAGCCAAACAAAAGAACAATGGGAAGGTAACCAGATAGCAGCTCCCTAACACAAGATAACAGCTGCCTGGTAGATCTAAGAACAACACTCAATAGTAAAAACCCATGTCCCACTGAGACACATTCAGTTACATTGAGAAGGAAAAACAGCAGCCTGCCAGAAAGCATTTCTATCCTAAACTGCAGGCACAAGTCACATGACATGGGGCAGCTGGGAAATTGACAAAACGTCTAGCCCCATGTCAGATTTCAAAATTGAATATAAAAAAAATCAGTTTGCTCTTTTGAGAAATGGATTTCGGTGCAGAATTCTGCTGGAGCAGCACTATTAACTGATTCAATTTGAAATTTTTTTTTTCCCATGACAGTATCCCTTAAGGAAGTAGGGTGACCTGCAAGGAAGGTAACACACAGGAATGATTGGTGAGCCTGGACAACTGCTCAGGAGAGGATAGGGAGGGGCCAAGTTCCAAAGTTTGCTAATATGTACCTAGATTCCTAGCCACACTCCTGACATAGGCCCACATACCAAATGTTCGATGTAGCCCAATTGGTCTCACTATGTATTTGACCTGGTCAAATGGGCAGTACTTTCCATTGCTATGTATCTTTTATTGTTTTAGACCAAACATATTTGAAAACTAGTTATTTCTACTTAATATAGATAAAAAAATAAAATTATCTGCAGAATTCCTGTTTTTAGAAGTGCCTGTATATCACAGTGATTTTATAGTTCTCTGTCTTGTGTCACCAATGCAAAACTTCTACTCATTTATTTACGGGAGTGAGGATATTATTGCTAAATGTACCAGCGAAGTGATTACACATCATTGTTACAGGAAGCTTTGTTAAGCAAAATAACACCACCTTCTGACTGTTAGCAAGAGTTTCTGTCACATGCTGCTCCTGAGTCATAAATAACATGTTGGGAACAGAGACGGCTGATGGGTACAGAACAATGTGCACACAAGCCAAAAGACAACGGCAGTTATTATTAACTTGCATCTATTACAGCTCAGCAATTCTAAAAATGTTCCTATTATGAGCCCCAACAAAGTAACATTTTTTATCTAAAATCCTTTCGATCTTTTATGTAAAGCTTGCAGACAAAGTAACCTGGGGCAATGGCACATTTGTTATTTCCTGAGCTGTGCCGGCTGGTGATACTGTACTGTTATTTTCCTTTACTTATAGTGGGAAGCGGTGACAAGCGATTAAGGAAGGTTTGACTGCCACAGTACTGGTTAAAAGTTAAAAATGCCATGGCCTTTAAATCAATGTTTTACTTCTTACTTTCAGGTACCCCAAAATTATTATTTCTACTAACATTTTGTACATTTCTTTCAGTATCTTAATAACAATGACTGAGAACACTCCTATATTCCAGGAAATTCCGCCACTTTGCATTCTTAGACCAGTATATTATCTCTTATCCTATCCCCAATAGGGTGGTATTAAATTGTATTTTTTTTGAAAACCTGAAGGCTACAAAATTGGCAAGTTTGGGGTGAACTGATTTATCTGTTGAACTGGATACTTACACGGTTTTTAATGATAGCTGCAATAATGCAGATTATAAATACCATTGTGGCATTGTTGTTTATGTCTCATTCCTTGTTTAAGATGCAGTTTACAAATTGTTTATTATAAGGAGTATATAAAAATACACTGCTCCCTGGGTTCAGTCGGCCACGTGTGTCTTTATTTAGACCCACTAGGAAAACAAGGTACAGTTCATCCTCCTTTTCTTATTTGAAATTATTTAAGTACTAGTATAATTTAGGCTTCAAGGATTTTACTGTGCACATTTAAGAGCCTTTTTACTAAAACTCAATTTTTTCTAGTTTTTAAAGAGAAACAAATTCAACCGAACTCCCAAATATGAATTCATTTCTCAAAAAATTTGATCAAAAAAAGTCTGTGCAGGAAAAGTTCCACAAATTCGAATCATGAGTTTTTTTCCAAATGACACTCGAAAAGCTTGACGTTTCCAGATTGTTGCTAGAAAAGCACAACTTTTTCGGATTGTCCCACAAAAATCAGCATCAAATGTCCAAAACTTCAAGAATCATGAAGGCAAGAAACATTTTCCAATTGTAATTGTAAACATCTTCCAATTGTAGGGACATCTGCCATAGACTTCTACATGACTTCAACAGGTTTTATCTGTAATATTTTTGGATTCAGATGTGTAGCAGCTTTCGAGCATAATAAATCCTGAAAAAGTCAAGCTTTTTTGGATTCTTGGCTTATAGGAGAAAAAAAACCCTTAATAGAAAAAACCCTACCCTACATAGACCCCCCCAGCCTAGCTGCCCCCCTGGGCAAATGCCCCTAACGCTTTACCTACCCCTCTGTGTAGATTCTGTCCAGCAGAGTTCATGGGCGCCATCTTCAGCCTCTTCAGTAATCTTTGTCGTGAGACAGGCGCTTCTGCGATTTTTGTGAGTTTCGGCACATGCGCAGTTGTCGTGAAACAGTGAATTTTCCAGCTCCACATGCGCCGATTCACCAGTCTCATTCCGAAGATTACCAAAGAGAAGAAGATTGTGCCCATGAACTCCGCTGGACAGAATCTGCATAGAGGGGTAAATAAAAACATTTGCCCTGGGGGGGCAGCTAGGCTGGGGGGGAGGAGGGAGGGGAGTCTATCTAGGGTAGGGTTTTTTTAATGAAGGGTTTGTTTCTCCTTTAATATATCTGCCCACTAAGTCCCACTTGCATTTTCCCATTCAGTGGGACATATCAGTTAAATTTCATCTGTGACTTATCTTACTTTGCCACAAGTGTCTTTTTATTCCTCTGTACTCCAATAAAAAAAGCAGAGGTTGACACATTTCTAACTTATTATGCTGTCAGCTGTTTCCTATGCCATGCTAAAGCTACAAATAATGAGTAGGCAAAATAACAGTGCGACTGGCTTGTGATTATGTGCAGACCGCAGGCTTGTCCATTTGTTCCGAAGTAAATTACTAGTTTATGTATTAACCTGGGAAATTCTTGGGGGTATGTACCATTATGCTGCAAGTGCAGAAATGATCCAAGCCATTCCTTTTTTGCTGTCTGCAACATATAGGGGCACATTTACTTAGGGTCGAATATCGAGGGTTAATTAACTCTCGATATTCGACCATCTAAGTAAAATCCTTCGACTTCGAAGTGAGGACCTTCCCCATAGGCTGACATTGCACCTCGGTAGGTTTTAGGTGGCGAAGTAGGGGGTCGAAGTTTTTTTTAAAGAGACAGTACATTCGACTATCGAAATGTCGAATAGTCAAACGATTTTTAGTTCGAATCGTTCGATTCGAAGTTGTAGTCGAAGGTCGAAGAAGTAGCCAATTCGATGGTCGAAGTAGCCAAAACAATCATTCGAAATTCAAAGTTTTTTTTATTCTATTTCTTCACTCAAATGTAAATATGCCCCATAGTATTTACATTAGACCTAATACTGTGTAGTGCAGTTGAAGCTCTGTGGCAGAAATTGAGTCTTCCTACAGAATTAAAGCAAAGCATGTTTTGTGCTGTAAACCTGCAGAAAAGGCTCCAAGTGGCTGCGACAGTGGAGGATATACAATAGAGCTGCAAGTGCATTGTTAGTAATGTGCTATTATAATATTACCTTTAGGACTCTTCTCATTGGCTGGATACATAAAAATCCCCCCATACACTATTGTTTATATAAACAAACTGCTGTGTAGCAACGGGGGCAGCCATTCAAGCACAAGATACACAGTAGATAACAGATAAGCTTTGTAGCATCCCATTGTAGTCTACAGAGCTTATCTGTTATCTGCTGTGAATCCTGTGCCTTTTCTCCTTTTTCAGCTTTGAATGGCTGCCCCCATGGCTACACAGCAGCTTGTTTATATAAACTATAGTAGTGTTTCTGAAGAACACACCAGTTTTTACATTAGACAACATTAACTCCTAGGGTGTTATTAACTAAACTCTGAATGCAAATATCACAATTTTTTTTTGTATAAAATTGAAATTTTAAAAAAATCATGAATCTTTTGGAATTTATTAAACCCTGAGGATGGAAAAGTCTGAATCTGAAAATCTGGCATTTCAGACCTGTCGAGGTTGCATATAAGTCAATGGAGAAGTCCCGATGATTTTTTGATGTGCGCTGAGTTTTTGGCAATACACAGTTTTCCGAGTTTTTGGGCAAAATTCTGAGATTTTCGGGTGAAAAATCCGAAAAAATCGTGAAAATCAGATGAAAGATCCAAAAAAATTGTGAAAATTGAATTTCAGATTTTTTCCCGCAAAGTTTTGGGAAAGTGTATTAATAAATAAGCCCAAAAAACCCGTGCGGATTTGGTCTGAGTTTTTTTCAGAATATATTGAGATAAATTTGGACTTTGATAAAAAAAAAAACCCCTAGTGTCATTTACAGTATCTTTCTCTTGTTTGCCCCATTATAAGTCTGACCATTCTTTTCAACAAGGCATTGTTTTTTCACAGCCATGCTAATGCGCTGTCCGGCTCTAGTTACCAGGCAACCACAGAATTGCATGCCCTCTAGTGGGTATATGGTGCAACTTTGAGTTTAGACTTATTGCTTGGAAAATCCTAATTTATAATAAAAAAATACTCTATTATTCAATAACTGGGTTAATAGAATGTAAAAGTGATGGCGTGGGGGTTAGAACTGCACTTCATATTATACTTTTTAAATGTCCAATATACCCATTTTAATTTGTGTTTTATATTAATTCAATAAAAATGCTAGGACCCATGTGTATGATTATTTCCCTCTTGCTGTTTACTTCACCTATAAAACATCTGCAACTTGCTGCATCCGGACTGGCTGAACAACCAAAAACGTCCCCTTTCATCCCTACATATACATATACACTTCAATAACAGTTATATCTAAATTATTCAAAAAGTCTATATTTTTAAAATGTAATTTCCTCTAAAAATGTTTTCAGTCCCGCAATTGGTTGCATCAAGTTTGTTTAACTAAATCACTTGCAGCAGTTACCTGTGAATGACATGGATCACCTCCTGCAATGTACATTAGACCAATAACCTGTCAAAAACTTGTTAAACTGGCTTGGGCACTAGAGCAGTTTGCTGGTAATATTTATAGTGGACCAGAGCTGCAACAAAGAGAAGCTTTGTTTGTAGTTGTAAAGTCAGAATATATGTGAAACTCAATGCAGACCCTAGTCGTTCAACTCAGGAGAGGGATGAACAAATCCCAGAAAGACAAATCTCACTTATCACTTAGAGATGTATTCTTATTAGGCTGCTAAGTATATAGCCACACTGACCACATACCAATGTTCTCTGGGTTGCTCAACTGACCATATTGGCCAAGAATTGCCTTGCCATAAAGATCAGAGTTTTGAGCTTTATACATAGTGCCTTCGGTTTTCAGTATGGCACTAAAAAACTATACTGACAAATTTTGCAGCAGACTTTAAAAACAGAAGGCTGCAATTTAGAAAATGTCACTCCTTTCTAATAGCAAATGGTAAATTTAGCATTTCCTCAACTGTGAGCCATGATCTCCAGAAGCTCCCATGAAGTTGATAAGGGGGGGGGAGAGGATAATTATATTGTCTTACCAGCTATATTACGGGACCACTTGATTCAGTGATTGTCTACATACCTTGAATAGACATAGCTGCATCATTTAAACTTGTGGGCACATAGGGATATTTAGTAAAAGAAACAGGCACCATGTGCATTGCTTGGTTTTGTTTTTGCTGCATTAAAAGCACGTTCTAATTGAGTCTGTGGTTTTGCCTTGGGTGTTAGATTTGTTGTAGCATAATTTATCTATTTTCTTTTAGCTATTACAGCGTTGTTGTTGTATAACAAATTTAAATGCTGAAGAAAAACATTCACTGTATTTAAAGGGAGCATATGGACTCTACACAAGATCCAACATTGGGCCCAGTCCCAAAGGTTACGTATGAATGCATTAGAACAGGGGCCACCTTTTTTAACCGTGAGCCACATTCAAAAGTCTGAGAGCAACATAAGCATGCAAACAGTTTCTGGGAGTGCCAAATATGAGCTATGACTGGCTTATTGGAAGCCTCTATGTGGACTGGCAGTCTACAGGAGGCTTGGTTTGGAAGTACACCTGGTTTGTATGCAACTGAATCTTGCCTTGAAGCCAGGAATTCAAAAAGGAGCATCTGCTTTAAGGCCACTGAGAGCAAGTTCCAAGGGGCTGGGGATCACTGCATTAGAGGATCAGAGGTCACAGCTTCATCCTAAGAGAAACATGTGCACATGTTGAGTAAGTGCACATGTTGCAGTAGTGATTTTGAATGTGTTAAGCTTAGTTGTTATCCAGTGTATCTAAGAACAACTCTACTTCATGTTTGCAATCTGTTTGGCACAACATGTACATAATTATAAGCCTATTTAATTGAATTGCACTTGAAGAGGTGATGTAAGAACAATATTTTTGTCAAGTCAAGCTTTTGTTTTCGGCTATAAGCGACTTACAGTTTCACTTTGTGTATCAAAAAAGCAAGTGATTTGCTGGCAAGATGCCCAGGATTCTCTTTCTGACTCAGCACCTATGCCATGTGTGTGCCTGGCTGATGTTTGTTGTCATGACCCAGCACTTCCTTTTATTAAACTCCTCTAGCTGCAACAGCTTGTTTGTAGGTTATAGTATAATTAGGCTATGACAATCTAATGAAATAGGAGAAAGGATGCATTAAAAGACAGAACAAGTAATCTTATTTTCCCCCTGACATCCTGGGATGAAATATTTTTTGGTGCATGAGATGCAAATTCTTTTATGTTTAAAGGTAAGGCCAGACAAGGAGATTCGGGGAGATTTTGTCGCCTGGCGACTTATCGCCACGTCTTTCGCCCAAAATTGCCTCAGCGAGGCAACTTTGGGCGACTATTGAAAACACATCGCCGCTTGTGCATTAGCGCAGACGATTTCACGCTGTAGCCTATGGGGAAAAGACGCTGAGGCAGTTCGGGGAGAATGGGCAAAAGACGTGGCGATAAGTCGCTAGGCGACAAAATCTCCCCGAATCTCCTCGTCTGGCCTTACCCCTACATGTTAATTTGTCTTAAATTATACTTTTATAAAATGTGACCCCCTTCCACCTGAACACCTAAAATATAACAGATAACAAAGTCTTTTTCTTCAGTTTGGATCTGAAACATGCATACTTTTCTTACCTGGGGGAATTTCTTATTATGTAGGTATTCTGTTATTGCTGGATCAAAATACTTTGCATAGCCTTCATTGAGACTGTAAATCTTGCCTTTCTTCTTAATTCTCACATTTTTGTCAAGCAAAATAAATTCTCCAAGTGCCTGGAACAATATAATTTGTATGTGTATTCATAAGAACAATAATGCACCAAATGTATTGTATTAAAATGCAACCTGTAACCAGTGTAATATCTACCAGGATGCATTCTGTCACATGAGTTCCTTGGAGGTTTTATTGTTTTACCTTTAGTTTCTGATGCCACAATAATCTATGAATTGTATTTCTCAAAATAAGCAGCACTGTCCACTTCCTGAGTGATATCTGACGAACAATTATCTACCTACAAAACACAGAAACAGGGAGATGTAGTGATCTATACAAGGCATTTATACCTACTTTAGTTTAATTCAGCCATGACTATAATAATTTTATATATTTATATACACACACACACATTGGGAAGCTTATCTGGGGTTGTGGGCAGGATTTTTGTAATCCTTTTCTATATTTTTGCACATATATCTATTCCTTGCATGTAATTTAATATTCATTTCTCTCCCTTTTGGATACTCCAGACTAAAGAGCAGGCAACCAATTATAAATGTATAATACATTTCCTGGTCACTGGTTTATTTGAGGAAATGTAGTTACAGGTGTAAAGTTTATTCCAAGTCAAGTAACCCATAGAATCGAATCAGCTGTACTGGTCTGTTGGCATGGTGTTCTAGGTAGGGTTGCCACTTTTCTGTGGCCCACGATTCGAGCAGGGGGCAGAGCCATGGTGTTTTGGGCAGAGCTAGAGACGTCAAGGGGGGGGAGGCTATGTCAATTAAGGGAGATCCTGCCTGGTTTTCCATGTTTGGAAAACCGGCCAGAATGTCTTGACCTGGGCTGTCCAGGTCAAATCCGGACAGGTGGCAACCCTATTGCCTAGCTGCCACAACATATTTCAGATGTCAAGAAAATATGTAAATGAATAAGGCTTCATTAGCTAATGGGGGAAATTGCAATATGTCAAAATTCTGTACAGTTTGACATATTTTTCCCACAATGTGTCTCATGTGGTATCATAGTGTGCATAGGGAGTCCTGTACTTCTGCTTTTTGTCCAGTGTTGTTCCTGTAAACTTTTAATTCAGGACAGTTTCAAACAGCCTCATTTGACAATAAGTAATACTAATAAAACACAGAAAAGGTTAAGTAAAACATCCCATAATCAACACAAAAATGTAGTTGCATATGCTTCGAAGTCTACATCTCCGATTATACAGCCTGCTTCCTCTTTCTCCCTTTCAACCACACATGCCAATGGCTTCCCGTTTATTCACATCCCACAATGATACTTCCTGTTCCCTCCTCAGCCCACAGACAAGTGCTTTTTTTTAACATGCACACCCCACAATCTGGTGCCTTCTTCTTCAACTTGTTGCCCTGCCCCCTCTAAACCCAGTAGCTCAATACTTAATTCTTTCTCTACACCCAGAGGTTGTTCTCCTATTTACATACAAACTGTGCTTCTGTGAAAAATATTAAATTATTATCCTACTAACATAGGGAAAAATACCTGCAGGTACCCACAGTCTAATGTTTCCTCCTACCGGTACACCTCACATATTGATGCCTAATTCATTCTTCCTTCACACCCTGAAGCCTAATTCATTCTTCCTTGCCCCTGTACACCCACAGTTGTATGACTCCTCCTTCCTCTTTGCCCCTATCTTTCTCTCTCTATCATCTATCTACTCACCCACAGGACATTTTCCATGAATTGCCCTACAGCCTTACATTCCTACTCACTCCACAGCCTGGTCCTATCTTCTCTCTGCTCCCCACAAAGTAGAAACCAGTTGTGCTGATTCATAAGAACAAATCTTATTTACTCATCTGTTACATTGCTTTGCCCTACATTCCTAAATGCCAAATATCCTTTGTTCAATAGTAGCATCTTTGTTATGGAGGAAAGAGCTATTAGCAGAATATTAAACTGACAACCCTTAATAGCTATATTTGTGTGCTGTAGATAAAATAAATTACATTTCTAAGTAAAACAAAATACTGCTGCATGTATAAGTGATAGGGCAGATTTATCAGGGGGCGAATTTAAAAAACTTTGAAATTCGAATTCAAAAAAACCAAGCAAAATTAAGTCAAAGGTTTTTTTTGGCCGAATAGGTCCGATTTCAATCGAATAGGTCCGTATTTGGCCGAATCAAAGTTTTCCACAAAAAAAACGTTGATTTTTCAAAGTCCACAAATTGACTTCAGATAGGTTCTAGTAGGTCCCCCATAGTCTAAAACAGCAATTCGACAGGTTTTATTGTCAAATTTTTAAAGAGAAAATACATGATAAATTTCGATATTTGAATTTCTGAACTTTTTTCAAATTTGAATCTACTTTGGACTATTCCCTAGTACACAAAAAAACAGCTCAAAATTAGAATTTTTTAAATTCGAAAATTCATCTCGACCTTTGATAAATCTGCCCGTAACTGTCTATTATAAAACCTCCAGGGGCAACAAATCTGTGGTTAACTAAGGATATACAGCTACCACAATTTAAAATATAAATGTTCTTATATATTAAGAAGATTTGATGCATATATAATTGTGTTACTAACTGAATTGTAATTGTAGTCAATAAAAGTTATGTCTCTCCTAGTGAGCTGCCCCTCAGAATAAAGATAGCAACTGCATTCTTTGCATTCTGGTTAGAACTTTCTCTGATATATTTACAGGACATGACATGGCTGCTCCTGCAGTGACACTTCTCAGATCGTCAAAGTTTCCAAGTGTAAAACTACATCCTTTGCAGAAAGAGACACTATAAAAGTTCAACTGCAAGAAAAAGAAATTATAATTTCTAAAAACATCATCAGCTAAAAAATGTATGTCTTCTTTGTTTTTGTATTCCACAAAAAGTGGAACTTTGTAACACAAATATGTATGCAATTTTATTATTATTATTATTTATTATTAACATGTATTTATATAGCGCCAACATATTGCGTAGCACTGTAAAGTAAATGTGATTATACAACTACATCACATGAATTACATATATAGAATATATGGAGTAACAAACATCACAATCAATACAGGTACAAAAAGGTGAGAAAGGCCCTATGCATAGGCATACAGTCTAAAGGGAAGGGAGTAATACACAAGGTGTGGGAGTGGGCAAGATCGAATTAAGTGGGTGAGAAATGTGGTATTGTATGTGGTGTTGCGTTTGGTAGTTTCAGTAAAGGTAGACATAAACCTTTAAGATATCTGACAGATCAGCCCATAGGTCAAACAGTTGAGTACTGTACACTTGGCCAGTAACACTCTTCTAGACATATAACATTACCAAATACCATTGCTTCATTTGATTGCTTCATTGCTTTCATTTGGTCTGACAACAAAACCATATGACCACGAATGGCCAGCAAAAGAAAGCTTACTGCAAGAATCAAAACAAACTGTATATTTTGTATTTATACTTACAGTGGTGCATCAATATGCTTCCACTTATTCACCACATAACAAGAAATAGCATAACCACTGTGTAAGTGCCACGTCCCCTCCTGTGACTCAAATGATACTAATACAGGAATAGGATCTACTACACGGAATTCTTGAGACCTTCCTGATAAGGGGTCTTTTGATAATTAGGATCACTAACCTCAAGTCTTCTAAAAATCATTTAAACATTAAATAAACCCAATAGGATTACTACTAAAACTGATTCATACAGCTTAGTCACGATCAAATACAAGATAATATTTTATTACAGATTAGAATTAATGTGCTTAAAATGGACCTAATGTTAGAGGTATCTGGACAACGGGTTGCTGAATAAGTGATCCTATACTTGTACTATCATTATTATAGTTAATAGATTCAGATTCTGAAGACACCATGAATATGAAAATAACTTCTTACCTTTCTGTATATGGCAACTATTGTTCCAATAGAGGCTAAGCAGTCTATGTTAGAAGAACCATCAAGGGGATCAAAACAGACAATGTATTTATTCTGCAAGAAAAGACTACCGGTTTATGTTCATATATGCCCAAATTTCCATCCAGTTTACAGTAACTTCATAAGTCTTCATTTCCACCGAGTGACTATGAAAGAATTTATAGTAAGCTTCCATAATTTACCTGAGATGCATCAATGGCTACTACAGCGGTTAACTGATTTTATTCGATTTTACTCCCTTACCGATAATGGCTAGCTTTTAGAATAGTTTGATCTGCAGTGTATAATACTATTGGGACGTTGTCTGTAAAGTTACAGGTCAGACCTTTGAAGCTGGCAAATACCTGCATTCATGTAGCATGCACAACATTTCCCAAAGTTTTGTTTCCTGCATGATTTCCAGCTTGGACTTTGTCCCTCCATGGACTTGAACTGTAATAGTGGGAACCTTTCCAGTGCTCCCACAAGTCAAATGATTATCACTCGAAAATGTGGTCATGAGCATGAGTGAATAGTGTAGCCAGCTGTATAACTGATAGATGCGGGTATTGACAGACATTTATTTGTGTGCCTTGAGCATAGTGATTGATTGGCAGATTTCTATGTCCCATGTGAGATTGGCCTAATGGTTTCAATGACAGACAGAAGAAAGAATAGGAAAGGATTCAAAATTAAAAACAAAAGAGAAACAAACAAACCAAAAAAAAACAAGGATTACAATCAGTCAGCGCTCTCTGGTTTCACATTTAATTCGTTTTTTTATACTTGCTGCTATAGAAAGCATAATAGAGAGATACGTTTAAAGAATAAACCTAAAGAAGACTAATTGCAATGTGTTCTATAACAGCAGTAGGCAGGTGCGGGAACCTGGGCAAACACATAAACATGTTCTTGCTGGGACTAATCATGCAGGTCTGATTGTTCCTGTGGGGGACCCGTACAAACATGTCAGCCAAGGACTACATCGACAGTATAGTGTAGTCCTTGGCCAACAGGATTTTAAAACTGACACCCTATCAGATATTGATCAGATATTGATCTGGGAAGGTAACAGGCTGCCTACTCAGTCAAGGGCAATATCAGGAATAATTGGCTGGAGTATAGGCAACCTGAAGACCATACACTGTATAACGCTGGTAGACGGTACAATAGACCATCTGCAGATATACCGCAGCACAATTGCACTCTCTGCACTAGAAGAGCACCGAAATTGTGATTTAAAAACTAGAATTTTGGCTCTTAAAATGAGCCCTTGGCAACCAATGAGGTGCTGCCACCTGAAGCAAGATTCTCAACTTGTCTTATGTCAGCAGCACCCATTGGAGCAAGGCTGGGACATGATTCAAGCAGGTAAGACAGGACCTCAAATGAATAATAGCACCCCCTATGCTAAAGCGTGGGATATGGACCTTACTGTTACACTTACCGTACTAAGAACACTTGGTCCAAAATTTTGGATTGTACTTTTCATAGCTCACTGAATATATCAATATCAGAAAACTCATATAAAAGGTACATAGTCCAATCTCGCTTACACAAATGAAACCCCACCTCAGTAGGCACTGCTTTTGACATTGTGGCCAAGAAAGACATATGGTAGCCTTGCTGCCAAAAAAACTATAAACGAAATATCGGAAATCTACAACATTCCCATTTTTCATTTTAAAACTGAATTGAACTGGATTCTGTATCATTAAAAGTTTTTTTAGTTTTTCTTGGTCCCATGTAACTTATTCCAGTAGATAACTGAAAGTGATAGCATCTGTAGTTTCTTTTGTTATCCACTCTGTACCTCTTCTAAACAGGGTAATAAAATTGAATGAAAAGAAAAGCATTTCAGTATTGCCTCCGTTGATATACTCTAGATGTGTCCTGCATCAATTGTAAAAATATATGTAAATTTTGTCTGTTAAATTACAGTTCCAATCATAAGTAAGTCACTATGAAAATAAACATGCAACGTCACTTGAATACCTCTGTAAAAAAAAAAAAAAATACTAGTACCAATGAAAATGGTATCATCAAAGTATTAAGCAACTGTATTAAAACATACTAATATGGCTTTCCGTGTCAGAGTTTTCTGAGCCTCTACCACTCCCAGTGCACGGAAGATTGTAATTTAGGAAATTCTGAAGCCTTACAAATAGTTCACCTTGAGGGCTAGTCCACACGGGGAGATAGCGACGCGTTTGCGGTCGCGGCGACAAAGCGCCGCGACAGTCGCCGCGACCGGCGCAGGCGACAGTTTTGTATGGGCGCCTATGTAAAAACGCCTGTGCTAACCACACGAGGCGATGCGCTTTTCAACAGTCGCCTGAAAATGCCTCGCCAGGCTTTTTCAGGCGACTGTTGAAAAGCGCATCGCCTCGTGTGGTTAGCACAGGCGTTTTTACATAGGCGCCCATACAAAACTGTCGCCTGCGCCGGTCGCGGCGACTGTCGCGGCGCTTTGTCGCCGCGACCGCAAACTCGTCGCTATCTCCCCGTGTGGACTAGCCCTGAAAGTAAGCAAACATAATCAGGGCAGCACTGCCACCTTCTGGTAACTGCTGGTTAAACTGTCATCTTTATTCCCTTAAAATTTTGGAATCCCATTTGGAGAGATTTTTTTTTTACTAATCTGTTGTGCATAAATACTAAATAAAATTTTATTTTTTTCCCAGCATGTGTAATTATAAGATTACGGTTATATTAAAGATTTTGTGGAATTTTGTGGAAAAATCACTTTTTTAGTCTGCTTTAGCACTGCATATATTGTATATGCAACCACACAAAAGAAAGAGTAAATAATTTGTGGCTAGAACCCTTGGTGAAAAATGTTGACAATAACTCCTCTATAGAGAGGTTACTTTAGCTGCAATGTGCCAAGGCCATTTCCATCTGAAAGGGTAACAACGGCTTCCAAACAAAAATGATAAAGAGGCCCACATGATAACACAGATACCCCTAATATATCCATCACAGTTACCTGTTTTTTTAAAAAGTATGAATAAATGCCATTTTCTATGCTGAAATCCAGCTGTTTAACAGTTCTTCTCTTTCTGCATCATTTGAAATCCTGGCAGGGAAGGAGGGACTAAAACACTGATGTTACAAATTGTAACAACTTCTCCACAGCTTACAGACAACATGCAGGAACTACATAACCCACAATGCATTGCACTGTGATGTTCCTTTCCTTATCGAAATCATGTGTGCAGGGAATTGTGGGGTTTGGAGGATTCAGGCTAAGGATAGATGGCTGTTGATACAAAGTAACAATAGTCAGCCAGCTCAGTAGTCAGAAAGGAGAGCAGGGGGCTAGGCTTAGGGTTGGGGCAGACGGTCAGATTCGGGGAGATTTAATCGCCTGGCGACTAATAGCCTTTTCTGCGGGGCGACCATCTTCCCGAACTGCCTTCCGTCTCCCTTCCGCCTGCTTGAATGAAGAATCGCCTGCACTAATGCACTCGTTTCGATTTCCGAAGTCACCTGAAGTTTCCTCGTGAGGCAACTTCAGAAATCGAAGCATCGCGACTGCATTAGCGCAGGCGATTCTTCATTCAAGCAGGTGGAAGGCAGATGGAAGGCAGTTCGGGGAGATTGTCGCCCCGCAGAAGAGGCGATTAGATGCCAGGCAACTAAATCTCCCCGAATCTGCCCGTCTGCCCCAACCCTTAGGGAACTGTTCCAAATCATTAAAAATCATGAAAAGTCTGCATATTTTTTAATTGATGTATATTGCAAAGTTGTTTTAAATTATATTTACTTTTCAAAAAGCTTAAAGGGCATGTAAAGGCAAAAAAATAAAATCCCATTTTACTTTCTTTAATGAAAAAGAAACTTATCTCCAATGTACTTTAATTAAAAAAATGTACACCGTTTTTATAAGAAACCTGACTGTATGCATTGAAATTCTTCCTTCATTTACTGCTGTGGATAGGAATTGTCAGACGGTCCCTAACTGCTCTGCAGGGAAACAATCATACTTATGAACAGCAGGGGGAGCCCCAGCCTTACCTCCCAGCCATGCAGAACTCAATCAGCTTTGTTTGTTTCCCTGTTTTGATAATTTATGATGATCCCTACGCAGCCCACACAACACTGAGCATGTGCGTAGTCTTGGTCTTGCAAAGATGTTTAACAAAGTTACAAGATGGTGACCCCTTTGGCCAACTTTGAAAGCATAAATCATTTGTTTGATTAGGCTTGTCGTGCAGTAAATTCATGTTTATGTTTAGTATACAAAATACAGCATATCTAGCCTTCTATTCTATTTTAGACTTTACTTTCCCTTTAAGTTATGTTTGTGTGGAGTTCCCCTTTAACCACACTAAGAAGATTACTATAGAAAGCCCAGTTTATATCTGTACTGTATCTGTATTTGTTCTGATCAGCAAAATAGTTTTTTGAGAGAAACCAGCCAGCTATTTGCAAAATAAGCACTGTGTCTAAAGGAGCTGATAACAGCTTGTTGTTTTGCACTTTCAGGATTATATCTCACCAGCTGGGACATCAGAACAAGGTTCAAATACCTGACTAGTAAATCATTAAAGTGCTGCTTTACATTGGATCCAAACAGTCTGTGCTATTCATATAAAATGTTTGCAGTGTACTCAGTCTCATTCACTGCTATTGATAAGTCAAATAAAATGAGCAGTCTCTGAAGGTCTTGCACTATACTTTTTCAATAAATGTGAAAATTAAAATCATCTTCTATCCACAGCTGATGGTATCACCTGACAGCTAGATGCTCTTGTTTGAAAAATGAAAACCAGGTCATACCAAGGACTGCGACTGACCCCTAACTATCTTCATTCCCTACTGTTCTTAAATATGGCTGAATTGCCTGGTAGTCTGTACAGTGTTAGAGACAAAATATTGTCTAGTCTATGCCAATGTGTAACGAATGTAACGAAACCTATTCCTTTACTGGGCAGCATATCATCAATCTAAAGGTAGACATACATGTTAAAAGCTGCAGACTGAGTTGGCAGCTTAATGGCCTTGTCATGTTATACTCAGATGGGCCTGGCTGACTAAAAATTGGGCAGATACAGTATCCATCAGATAGCTTTCAGAATCCTTTTGTGTGAGTGAGTACACCCCAGTGTCACTCATCAAACCTGGCACAGATCTGGAACATGATAAAGGCCATAACACACACAAATGTTTTTTAAAGGACCACAGCAGCGAGCTAATGTGGTATTAAAAGGCGAGATAATGACAAATAGGTGAGAAACTGAAAAAATATGTGGAAGGAAAAAAAAACAGAAAAAGGAGGCATTAATACTGCACAGGAAAGTAAGCTCAATGAAACAAACCTTTAGAGTTCCACATTCCACAGCCCTGTGTTATTGTACTAAAAATTTATGAATGGCCACAATGAATCTTTATTTTGTTTGTTTCTTCAATTAATGCTTTAGAGCAAACATCATAACAACATTAGTATTTGACAATTTATAGTTATCTTAACAGCAAATCGGTTGATCACAAAATAGTGCATAGATACTACAGATTGCAGACACACATCATTACATATATTACAGATCCTGACCTTTCATATGTAGAGGACTAGAAGAGGTCTATGAAGAAATTGCATATGACAATATTGCGTGTGGGGGGGCATTTAATTGCAGGGCTGGACTTACATAGCGGGCGCCCCCTAGGTCCACCATTGTTCATCGCCCTCAAAGTTTCATCATCAGGACCGGATTGGTGCATGGGAAATTTAAAAAACTATTGTATCTCCTGCGCATACCCAGTGTTTTTGAACCAATGTGGGTGTGGTTGGGCAGCATGCCGCCCTTAAAGTCCTGCTGCCCTAGGCCCGGGCCTTGGTGGCCTCTCCACAAATCCGGGCCTGAACCTTGTTTCAAAATAAGTAGTGTATTGGAAGCACCATAAGATTGGCTGTCAGATTGGCTGTCACTTGGAAGGAATTTTTCCCCCTCTAAGGCAAATTGGAGAGGCTTCAGATGGGTTTTTTTTGCCTTCCTCTGGATCAACTGGCAGATAGGTAGTTAATAAAAAAAAAAAAAGGTTGAACTCGATGGACATGTGTCTTTTTTCAACCTTACTTACTATGTTACTATGTTATTGTTGTCTAATGTATCAATAAAGCTCTCCCACTTCAAAGAAGCATTTTGTGTGTTTTACTTTCTGAAGCAGGCTTCCAGCCACTCCATATGAAACAAATGAAATGGCATACTTTTAAAAGCAACAAAGAGGGAGGTTGTTTCTTAATTCATACCTGTAGGATAGATTTACAAGCAACTGCTGATATAATAAATAGCAATTTTCTACTCCTCCATGTGAATCTGGTGTTTGTTAGGGTTCGGATGCCAAAGATTGCCAATTCTGGTTTCATAATTGAGTACATTTTCTGTAGCATAGCAAGTTATCGATACCCAGAGGATAACAGGAATCCGGGCTCACTAAACAACATAAAAGACAGAGCAAAGGTTATCAGTTACATATCATTTGGTGCAACAGTGCAAGAGGTGCTATTGGAATACTATTGGAATACATTTAAGCATTGGCATAATATTACAGATTTTACCTCCAGAGTAAGAAGTTGTTTTGTCATAATGACTCCTATGCTATGATCACTAGATTTTAAAAGTTTTGTTATAAAACATTATAGATTACACAGTCAGGGTCACATTGTATTTTATGGCATGGCTTACTGTAACTGTTTAAACAAAATAGACTCATATACAGTAGTTTAGTGCTGTATGGCTTTAATACAATATTATAGTAAAACAAAACAGAGGCGCCAAAAGGATAAAAATAGCTAAAAGCACTTAAAAACCCAATGGGTAATTCAGAGGAGGTAGTAATAAACTTGCCTCCTCCAAGCAGACACCAACAAAAGTGGTAATTTTCAATAGTAGTTTATTCACAAAACTGTATTGCAACGCGTTTCGCAGGCATTTCCTGCTTCATAAGGCAATATGGAGCGGGAGCAAAAACCAACTAAAAAAATACAGAGACAGGCAAATTTATAAAATATTATTATATACAGCTGTTCAGATTATGGGTAAGTGTGCATACTAAGTGATGCCCTTGGGCCAAGGATATGGGAGGGAGGGGAAACAAGGGGAGGAGAAATAGTTCACAGCATGGGAAAACAAGTGCTGATGGACATGGGGGATAGGCTACTAGTATATATTATCTAAATTGGGAACCAAGTATCTTGGTGGGAGACATAATAGGGGACATACAATAGTAACATAATAAAGAATGTAACCTAAGGTATATTTAAAACCAGGGGATGTAGCACAGATGACTAAACCAACAAAAGAAATCAATGAAATTAAGATAAAGTGAAAAAAACTTACCAGTGTCTTTATATAAACACGCCAGGCGCCTCTGTGCTGCTTGAGGACGCCTGAGCGTGTTATATAGTGTGACTAATTAATGGGAAGTATGTGGGGGAAGGGAAAACAAGGGAAAGAGGAAAAATTCACAGCATGGGGAAGCAAATGCTGATGGATATGGGGAATAGGCTGCTGGTATATATTAGTCTAAATGAGAAACAAAGTATCTGGGTAAGAAACATAAAATTAAACTATGTGGGAGACATAAATTAGTGAACTAAGGTATATTTAAAACAAGGGGATGCAGCACAAATGACTAAAACAAGGGGGAATCAATAACTTTTAAGAAGGAATAGCTATAATCTTACCAGTGTCTTTGTATAAACACACCAGGCGCCTCTGTGCTGCTTGAGGATGCCTGGGCGTGTTATATAGTGTGACTAATTGGAGGAAAGACAAACAGGAGATGGTGTAGCCATATTGGTAGTGGAAAATAGATCGTGGTATAAACGACCATTTTGGTTGGGGCTAATAAAGTGTCATAACCAATGAAAATGCAAAGGAATGCATATAAATATATGAATATATACATACACACATGAAAAATACACACATAAAAAGAACCTGATATATGAATTCTAAACAGCATTGAATGAAAAAACCTGATGTAAAAACTCTAAACAGCGTTGAATAAAAATAATGTTAAAATATAAATACCTAGACCGATTATAAAAATAATGCATAAAAAAATTATGCAAAACTATGCAGGCTATAATCGGTCATAAAAGCATCAAATAAATGCAATAAAACTAGATAAATAGGCTACTAAAAGAGAGGACTAATAAAACGGAACAATATGGCATATGGAATATTATAAGACGAATTAATAGACTTTTTCTAAAACTTCATTGAGACCCTCAGGTACCAGG
The DNA here is from genome assembly GCF_017654675.1 of Xenopus laevis. Classification (NCBI taxonomy): domain Eukaryota; kingdom Metazoa; phylum Chordata; class Amphibia; order Anura; family Pipidae; genus Xenopus; species Xenopus laevis. The sequence goes on from NC_054372.1 coordinate 125,312,807, forward strand.
GTCCTGAGGGTCTGGATCCAGTACATTTCTCGTTTTTTTAAAAAATCAAAGGCTGCAGAATCTGCAGAACTGATGGAGTCGATAAGTGTGATAGAAAAGGTGTCGGGGCTGCTGTTATGTGCTCTGTGATAATGACGTGACACGCTGTGCATAGGAAATTTATTAATAATGTTCCTTTTATTAATTAACAGCAGCCCCGACACCTTTTCTATCACACTTATCGACTCCATCAGTTCTGCAGATTCTGCAGCCTTTGATTTTTTAAAAAAACGAGAAATGTACTGGATCCAGACCCTCAGGACCCTGGTACCTGAGGGTCTCAATGAAGTTTTAGAAAAAGTCTATTAATTCGTCTTATAATATTCCATATGCCATATTGTTCCGTTTTATTAGTCCTCTCTTTTAGTAGCCTATTTATCTAGTTTTATTGCATTTATTTGATGCTTTTATGACCGATTATAGCCTGCATAGTTTTGCATAATTTTTTTATGCATTATTTTTATAATCGGTCTAGGTATTTATATTTTAACATTATTTTTATTCAACGCTGTTTAGAGTTTTTACATCAGGTTTTTTCATTCAATGCTGTTTAGAATTCATATATCAGGTTCTTTTTATGTGTGTATTTTTCATGTGTGTATGTATATATTCATATATTTATATGCATTCCTTTGCATTTTCATTGGTTATGACACTTTATTAGCCCCAACCAAAATGGTCGTTTATACCACGATCTATTTTCCACTACCAATATGGCTACACCATCTCCTGTTTGTCTTTCCTCCAATTAGTCACACTATATAACACGCCCAGGCATCCTCAAGCAGCACAGAGGCGCCTGGTGTGTTTATACAAAGACACTGGTAAGATTATAGCTATTCCTTCTTAAAAGTTATTGATTCCCCCTTGTTTTAGTCATTTGTGCTGCATCCCCTTGTTTTAAATATACCTTAGTTCACTAATTTATGTCTCCCACATAGTTTAATTTTATGTTTCTTACCCAGATACTTTGTTTCTCATTTAGACTAATATATACCAGCAGCCTATTCCCCATATCCATCAGCATTTGCTTCCCCATGCTGTGAATTTTTCCTCTTTCCCTTGTTTTCCCTTCCCCCACATACTTCCCATTAATTAGTCACACTATATAACACGCTCAGGCGTCCTCAAGCAGCACAGAGGCGCCTGGCGTGTTTATATAAAGACACTGGTAAGTTTTTTTCACTTTATCTTAATTTCATTGATTTCTTTTGTTGGTTTAGTCATCTGTGCTACATCCCCTGGTTTTAAATATACCTTAGGTTACATTCTTTATTATGTTACTATTGTATGTCCCCTATTATGTCTCCCACCAAGATACTTGGTTCCCAATTTAGATAATATATACTAGTAGCCTATCCCCCATGTCCATCAGCACTTGTTTTCCCATGCTGTGAACTATTTCTCCTCCCCTTGTTTCCCCTCCCTCCCATATCCTTGGCCCAAGGGCATCACTTAGTATGCACACTTACCCATAATCTGAACAGCTGTATATAATAATATTTTATAAATTTGCCTGTCTCTGTATTTTTTTAGTTGGTTTTTGCTCCCGCTCCATATTGCCTGATGAAGCAGGAAATGCCTGCGAAACGCGTTGCAATACAGTTTTGTGAATAAACTACTATTGAAAATTACCACTTTTGTTGGTGTCTGCTTGGAGGAGGCAAGTTTATTACTACCTCCTCTGAATTACCCATTGGGTTTTTAAGTGCTTTTAGCTATTTTTATCCTTTTGGCGCCTCTGTTTTGTTTTACTACCATATCGAGTCCACCCCGAGTGGAGGGGTATCATCCCCACTTTCTTCTTTTACAGAGAGCGACTTCTTATTCCTGAGTGGGGTCAGGATAATTTCCCCACCTGCCTATACAGTGGTTGCCTAGCGGTAACCCTGGTTTGTGAGTATTAACTTGTTTACTCTACCATTACTCCTTGTTAAAACATATTACACTATTGGGGCTCTTGGTGTTCCTTTTTGTCTTAATACAATATTAACTCAATATTCAAGGATTTTATTTGTATCATTACATAAACAAAGTCTGCTGAGCACAAGGGCAGGCTCAGGGCCATTACAATATATTTGAAGGACAGTAACAGTGTTATGATGAAGTAATAGACTAAAAAAGACTAAGCATGTTTTAAGTCATCTTCAGAAACCACTTATTGCTGTTAATTTTTATTGAATATGCCCGTTCCATCTTGCACTCTTGGGGAATGTAAAAAATATGTATACAAATGTGCAAACATTCTCATTTTGCAATAGGAATTGTCATTGGGCAGTTCTAAAGTTGCAACTTTTAATGCCACTTTTTAGATTTGATTCAATACCTTTTCAATGGTTTTATATAACACGTTCTATAATGTGAAATTTCTTTCCTCTGGTAGATGGGTCACAAAATACTTTTGCAGTTTGCAAATTATAGATAGATAGATAGATAGATAGATAGATATATTATTGTTATTATTATTCATAAATAACCACTTTACTTCCATTCCCCTCATTTCCATACTAACCTGCAAATCTTTTGGTATGATAATAACTTCCTTGTTCTCCTCAGAAACCAAGGCACAAGTACCATAGGATGACTTTAGCATGTTAATCACAAGATCATTTGATGACACGTCCAGTTTCTTCACTTCATCCCCAGTCACATTCACACTTCCAGCAATATCATACCTGCAATTATGGGGAAATATATAACAATGTAAATAAGTTATTACAAATGAGCCTCTTCTTCTGTGAACAGCAGCTCTGTGACGGACAAGCACTTCCACTCAGGGCAGGGCCAGGCCGGCTGGACACCCTAGGCAACCTGGCCGGCAAGCCACACCTCCTAAAGTAATCTGTAATCCGCTCCTTGTTGGCTATCAATGCATGTCTGAAATTTCTTGTGCTGCACATTTAAAACTGGTAAACTGTCCTGAGATCATGCAGCTATCACTAGCACCAGCTCAGATCAAGTACAGAAAAGAATACATATTTATATCTGTATATAAAGTACATAAGTCATTTCAAAGGGGCTGATCACCTTTGAATTAACTTTTATATGATGAGAGTGATATTCTTAGACAATTTGCATTTGCTTTCATAACTTTCATAACTCAAAACTTTGAAAACACGCCCCTAAATACCACACCCATTTTACCAAAACATACCCCAGACTTGCCAGTATAATTACCAGTGCCGGGCCAACCCAGCCAGGTGCCCTAGGCAGCTTGGCCACGCAAAGCGCCCAATATGCGATTGCGCATGCGTGAAAAAATGCAAATGCCCGTGCATGAAAAAACGTGAGTGGGCATGCATGAAAAAAGCGAGTGCGCATGTGCAAAAAACCACAAATGTGCATGCGAAAATGACATGTGTGCATTCGCAAATCAAAGATACGCGCTACAGCGAGCACATGTCGGGCAGAGCTGGGACTGGACTAAGGGGTAGGAGAGGCAGAGAAGGTGTGTGCCTGGTTGCCCCTCCAGCTTTGCGCCCTAGGCACGTGCCTACTCTGCCTACCCTTGTTCCGGCCCTGATAATTACTAAATAAAATAGATATCAGGCATTTTAAACTGAGAAGTGCAGTATAATTATTACGGAAAATGTACAATCTATATATTAACCAAAGATGAGCCATTATAGTTACAGAACTCAGATAATCAGCATATTTGTAAATTCCCCACTTCACACAGTGGGGTGCAGGTGCACATGCCCCAGACCTTCAGTTTAAGGAGTATATCACCAGTAAACCATAGAAAAAAAAAGGTGGCACAAACTGGACCGCAGTCGACTTTCGCTGTTTAAATTGTTTATTAAAAAGTACCCATGGTGGAAACAAAAGAAAAGCCTTACATTATTATAGGCTACACAATGTGCAATGTATGGAAATTTACAATAATCCTGGTAGAAAATGTATCTTCAGATATTTTGTCACCCACGCTGTATAAGGGCAGCAACAAAACTTCCCATATGGCAAAACTCAAAAATGTGAATTTCAAAATTTATTGTGTACTGTCCCTTTAAGAATTCAAATTCGACTATACGCCATCTAAAACCTACCGAATTGGTGTTTTAGCCTATGGGGGACCTCCTACGATCAATCTGAAATCATTTGGTGGACTTTTGAAAATCCATTTAAAAAACTCAAATCTAATTTATTTCTAATTCAATTCGAGTTTGCAGGTCAATCCTATTCACCCAAATTTAAAAAAATTATATTTATTTAATCATTTTTTTTTCAACTGCTGAGTATATGGGAGTCTTTTTGTGCACAAAGGAAGGGGACGGGGTGAACAGGCGAAGGACCTTGGGGCACCTGCTATGTAAATACGGCCCTGCTCTCAAGGCCCCCCACCCTCCTGGCTAACAAAAGACTGTTAAATTGCTGTTGCGATGATATTCTTCTACAGCAAATAAACTATAGCCAGGGCAGCCATTAGGGGGTACAGTTGTACTGGGCCTAAAGGGGGGGCCGGCTGTGCTGCTTTTTCCGAATTATCCATGCCCCCTTCGTATGCTGAACCCGAAAACCCGAATCACCAAATTCCCAAAAACCGCAATCCACAAAAGTAGCTGAAGAAGCTGTCATCACCAAGGACAAGGAAGAAGAACCTGAGGTAAGTTCCACCAATGAGCCTTTTTTTAAAAAATTTTTATTAAACCCCTGGCCACCAATGTTTTTTTTTTTTACCTTGTATGGGGGGCTGGCCACCAATGTTTTTTTTTAACTTGTATGGGGGGCTGGCAATCAATGTTTTTTTTTTAACTTGTATGGGGGGCTGGCCACCAATGTTTTTTTTTACCTTGGGGGAGGGACCCTGGCATTATTTTTGTTTACCCTGTAAGGGGGGGGAGTGACCACCAATGTTTTTTTTATAAGGAGTGGACTGGCCTTGTGGGGAAGGGGGGCCAAGCCACCGATGGGTTTTTTAACTTGTAGGGTGGAGGCTGGACACCAGTTTTTTTAACTTTCATGGGAGGCCCCTGACCCCCAATTTCTTTTTATCTTGTAGGGGGAGGCATGTTTTTTTTTAAACTTACAGGGCCCTGGCCACCAATGGGTTTTTAGCACCCATGTTTGTGTGTCTTTTTTACTGTGGTATGGGAGTGTGTGGGGTCTAGGGTGGGGCCTGTGGTGGTGGGCGGGGCCCAGAAATTGTTGTAGGGGGCTCCTCGATTTCTGATGGCAGTCCTGGCTATAGACCTGTAACCGTGACATTTATGGTAGAAAATCTTTTAGGGACATTTTGAGGCTATATTAAAGAATAAGATAGTGATATGCATTTCAATATAAATGCGCACGCAGTAGTGGTACCCACTGGTATACTCCCTCCTGCTTCCACAACCTTCTAAAGGGTATTCTCTATCCCACACTGTCATCTAGTGAGTAAAACTTCTAATAACTATAAATTCACATTACACACTTAACTCGTATGACAAGTGTCCATATGTCACAGTAAAGTTTCATTCAGCAGGCCGACACTGCAGTCAATCAGTAATGACCCAAAAATCACAACATATCATTACAAGTAAATTGGATTTATGGGGAAAAAGTTATTTTCACCCTTTCATAAATATACCCTAATGTGTGTGATCTAGAATTTTCTTTACTTTCTAATGTTGAAATCCAATCTATCCATCAGAACATTCACAGTGCTAGACTAATACGAAGCCAAGTCATTTCATAAAAATACAAGCACTCCATAATATAAAAATGTATTTGTTATTTGTGTACAAAAGTAAACAGTATTTCTTTATATTTTTGGCACATTAAAAAGAAGCGGTTTATTCTTTGGTCCTTCTTCACATGAAATCCATTCAGTGGTCCTTTATTTCTTTGCATATTTCTTGTAAATGTTCATATATTCCTGCACATCATCTGGTGACCCTAAAGCTACCGGCATCCTCTGGTGGATACTCTCAGGTACTATATCAAGCACTGACTCAAGTCCATTAGTAGCCATTCCTCCGGCCTTCTCCATAATGTAAGCCATTGGGTTGCACTCATACAGAAGTCTCAGCTGTAATGGGGAAAACAATGTTAAAACCTGAATGAATTTCTTCTAGAATTCCAATAAAGAAAATCCTGATAGGACATTATTGTATGATAATGTTTATGATTATGAAACCATTACTAAGGGCATTCTAACAGTAAATGATATATGCCAGAGAAACATACAGAGCTACAACCTACCCAGTCCCTTTCCTGACGGGGGATACCTTAAATTAGAGTAAGCTCAATTGTCAAAATTATGACCACAAGGGTGATGTGAATTACTGCTATCATTTACAGGTTTATATCTTTTCTAACCTGCTATATTTTCTTCCATAAAGTTGGCACTATATATTAATTACTATCAAACAACACTGTCAAGCCTTACCTTGCCCTTTGGGCTCTTTACGTTGGCTGGGTACAGAAAGATTCCTCCATACACCAATGTACGATGCACGTCAGCTACCATTGAACCAACATACCTTGCACCATAAGGTGAGCTCCCATCCTATGAACCAATAAATTACATGGTGAGGGAAAATAATTGTTGATGAGAATTGATGAACAAGACCTGATAAGGAGCTTCTGGCAGCATGGCTAGTCAACTAAAGAATGATATAAATAGCAATTACAAATTTCATGGATCAGCGTTTTCAATTTGGGACAAATATTCAGTAATATAAATGATCCTTATCCTGCACAGAAGATACATTGAGTACTAGATTTTTTCAAAATAAAATGGCAATATAAAATACTCAGGGTGTTATCTGTAGTCATCCAGTCAGCACATGCAGAGTGAACACAGCGGAGCTCACTATTTCTAGAGGGGACAAAATTCAGAGGTAAGACGGTGCAGGGGGCCAGCAGGGACTTATTACCAGGGGGGGGGGTTTAGTTCTCCTTTAAGTTACAATTGCCATGGCTAATTCACTGGTTGAGTTAAGCATTCTCAAAAATCTTAGGTTGCTTCTTGCAAATTCTTCCAATTACTTACTTCTGGAAATTTCTTCTTCTGTAAGTATTCAGTAACTGCTTCATCAGAATACTTGGCATAACCCTCATTCAGGCTGTAAATGTTGCCCTTCTTTTTGATTTTCACATCCTGGTTCACTAAAATGAACTCTCCGATTGCCTGGAAAAGAAAAATAATATGTTTGCATTTTGAATTTACATCACAAGGGCTTTTACTATTCTATGGTCCCTGCAAGCTTCACATGTGCAGCAGGTTCTATTTTGACAATTATCTATAAAAAAAATTGATTTTTCTGCATCTTCATAGAAAAGACCCATATAAGTCAGGACCAGACACCCAAAGAACAGATTAAAAGACACTATTTAAAAAAACTGTTTGGTTTAACCTAAAAGTTACATTTACCTTATTCTGCAAGCCCAAGCAGTATTATATAAAATGGAAATGGTCATTTGAAAATAAAATTAAAAGAACAATCCTGGATATACTGTAAATAAACGTTGGATAAATGTTGACAAACCTGATATACATGTTTAATTTAATTTTCCTCTTTGGCCATGAATATAAAACAGAAAAGTCCTATACAACAAAAATTAGATTTGTCACTCATGCTTATTATAAGTACCTGAACAGCTTTAGCTTATTTTTACATTTTTACAGTAACATTAGTAAAGGTGTGTTGTGAGCTTGTGTACTTATATAAACTTTGAATAAGGGGCAGAGTTGCCTGTAAAATAGCAAAGGCATTTGGGTTTCATTCTGATTCATGTATAGTAAATGTAAATTATTTATTGCTACACTGCTACTTAGCACATGTCATTTAAAGGTGCAAGTGCTGAAGCAATAAGGGATGTAAAACTGAATCCCTATATATACAGAAATGATATTAAACACAGTACTCACTGGGTCCAACATGAAACAGTTGACACCAAATTCTGTGGCAAGAACCAACATTGTTGCACTGCCATATAGGGCATAGCCTGCTGCAACAATGTTTCGGCCTGGTTGTAAAGCATCTTTTTCAGCTGGCTCTCCTTCAGAAGTCTGGAAAACAGAATCAATATACAGTTATAAGTCCCTTGTCACACTTGTCTTATAAGAAAATGTTTTTTCCTGTCTCTTCATTCTCTGTTAGGCTAATATCCTTTACTGTAGGTTTTTAAAAAGATACTGACACCAGAAATTAAACAATGACCTCAATATGACCTATAGGTAACTTTTAATATACTTTCAGATTTTAAAAATTAGTTTTTAGTGTTAGTATCACTTTAAGTGCAGTTTTCCTGCAAACCTGCCAGAGAGCTCACTTCAAATGCTCACTCTCTGAATAACCAATGTATGTGTGACATCATGGCAATATGCAAACATATCCTACTGTGCTGATCAGATCTGTCAGGAGGTACACAAGCATTGCTGCTTGTATTTATTCTAGCTGGTGTGTGATAAATGCATTTTTTCGAGACTTTAAAAAACTGGCAGTGAGGTGCTTCTCTCAGTCTAGGCTGAATGCAGGCCGAACTTTACAAATCAGGCACCTCTGAGCTGGTGTCAACCCTTCCCAGTTCCCTTCCTGTGCACAGCCGCATTCAAAAATCTTATCCGGTCTGGAGCACTGGCGATTGGTGCACAGGAGATTTAAAGAACTAGCAAATCTTATGTCTCCAGTGCTGGGAACCCATTCTGCTGCCTTAGGCCCAGGCCTTCCCACCAATCCAGACCTAGCTAAATGGCACTGATACTGCACAAATGACCACAATACAAAGCATGGCTGGCAAAATATATGGTTTTTGTTCTGATGTGCAGTGTCAGTTTTATGGTGGCTTATTTGTTAAAATAACTGATCCTCAGCATGGGATGATGTTTGCATGTTTTATACTTGGGTTCCCCACAGTACAAAAACCTACAACAGGTTAACGGGCTCCTGGTGGTAGGCTGCAATGGGAAAATTAGATAGTAAGTTTAATACTATTGCTCAATGAGGAGTGTGCCATGGGTTACCCATTGTACAGCCAATATAGGAAGGCAGAATACAAACACAATCTCTTTATTAAAGGAAAACTATACCCCCAAAATTAATACTTGAGTAACAGGAAGAAGTGTGGAAGCAAAAGACAGAATGTGTGGTTTATTTGTGTGCACAGTGAATCGTACGATCCCAGGGGGCAGCCCTTATTTTTTTTAAAATGTATATTTCTATTTAGGATTACCCAATGACACATACTACTAGAAAAGTATATTATTATGAAAATGGTTTATTTACATGAAGCAGGGTTTTACTTATGAGCTGTTTATGCAATATATTTTGATAGAGACCTACATTGTTTGAGGGTATAGTTTTCCTTTAAACAGGGACCACTGAGGCATATCAATCTATATCACTTAATTTGTACAACATTCACTTAATGTCTAAAACATCATTTGCAATGTTTAATGTCCTTGTACAAAATAATTTGTATTAAATATAGAGAAGACTTTTGCTTTAAAAACATTGCTGTAGAGCTCTGAACAGCAATTTAAAACAAACAGATAGCTGTTTTTCTATAAACTGTGGATATTTATAATAAAAAGTCTCTTCCACGTTACAGTTGCATTGGTTTTTTTTTTTTCAAATTGGTTTGAGGAACATTGCGTGGGGCAATCAGAATGAGTTAACAGGATGCAGTGTTCTTTTTTGGGAAGCTAGAGGGTGCACATTGATGTCCTAATGCCTCTCTATAGTAACTAAGTAGGGCTGTACCTTTTTGTAGATGGCAAATATTGTACCAATAGAAGCCAGACAGTCAATGTTTGAGGAGCCATCCAAAGGATCAAAGCACACCACATATTTACCCTGAAAAGAAAACATTGCAGTTAATAGTTTCCAGATCACACACATACAGTTGCATATCTCATGATACAGTTGCATATCTCCGTTTGCTGTTACACCTACACTGTGCTAAATGTCACTGTTGCATGGCAAGTTGGCTGCTTCACATGCTGCATGCACATAAACAGCAGGTATATGATTGGATACCTTTATGCTCCACAATTCTGTGCACTGGATCTCAAAGGCAAAGGCTGTAGAGCTATATATCTATACTGCAGCATGTGCAGTTTAAGGGATTTGCATGTGAATGTGTGTAGCAAGAAAAACCAATTATCTATTGCCCAGTCTCACAAGTTTGACCGGACTTGGATACTCAGTAAAGTATACTGATTCACATGAAGGAAAAGCTTGTGTTTCTGTTATCAATCAGTCTAGGAGAGTTTGCATTACCAGGGGGATTTCTGGAAATTGTTTGGTAAGCTTTTATTTGTGAGTCTTTGTGTTCTTATATCTTTACTTGACTTATAAGGTAAAATAATAGGAGCAAGCAAGGGGTAAAAACCAGGAACCAATAAAGGAGCTCATTCATGTTTTGGTTTTGTGCTATAGCTCATTTGTGCATTCTTCCCCATTATTCCTTCTGAAAAAACTCAAAGGCATAAACAAACCCGTTTATCAGGCTCCACAATGAGAGCATGCTGGTCTTCTTCTGACACAAGGACACAGGTACTGTAGGAGGACTTGAGCATGTTGATCACAAGGTCATTGGAGAGGACATCAAGTTTTTTCACTTGGTCGCCCGTCACATTAGTGGAGCCAGCAATGCCGTAGCTAGAATAACAAGGAAATAAGGAAAATGTAAGACAACCTGCCTTTCATAGAGAAGTGCAATAACTACTTGTGATATTTGGGGAAAACACTGCGTATAATAAGTTTCCCTGTGCAACATAACAATGAGAAAGTTGCCTTCACATGTTGAACAAAAACAAGTTGTTCTGGTTCAGTGGCCCCGCACCCCTGTGCCTCTGGCCTTCAAATTAGATAAGATACAGACAGTATGGCATGTGCCAAACGTAGTTATATTCATGTATGCGAATGCAGATGTTTGCTGAAATATTTGAATTACATTCATAAACATTTTACTCAACAATTACTTGTGCACCTTTGAGTTATCCTTCAATATGTAGAGGGTGATAGTCTAAAACAATTTGCAGTTGGTTTTCATTTTTATTATTTGTGTTTTTTTTTGAGTTATTTAGCAGTTTGCAATTTCAGCAATCTGGTTGCCAGGCCTGGATTTGTGGCGAGGCCACAAAGGCCCGGGCGGCAAACTTTTAGGGGCGGCATGCCACCTGACTGCTTGCTGAGGAGCACCAGTGCTCCGGCATTTGCACTTGCGGGAGGTGCGGGCACCAGGACCACCTCAGACGGGCGGAATACAAATCCGGCCCTGCTGGTTGCTAGGGTCCAAATTACCCTATCAACCATTCCGTGGCCCCCACCACCACCAGCTTTTGCACCTTCCCGTTCCAGCCACAATAAATCAAAGATGGCCGTGCGCTCCACCCTGCGGTTGAGATTATACGGACGCACTCCAATGAAAGCTCATTGACAGTGACCCCCTTGGCTTCCGGACTGCAATCCCCAGAATACCCCGTTTTCTGAGCACACATCCAGGGAGGCGTCGCTGAGTGGATGGATCCAGCTGTCACCACGGAAACCCCTTTGGCTGGTGAGCTGTGGCCCTGTGTCAGGCCATACTGTGTGCCACACTGTCAGAAAGGTGCCTGGGAGGCGGGACTGGGTATGTTGTTGTATTGGGGCTGGCAGGGAGAAGGGAGTTGTTACAGCTGGGGATTTTATTATAGCGAGAGGGAGGAGGTTGCAAGTTATACTTGTGCTCCATTAGTTTGATAAGGAGGAGGGCCCCCCCCCAAACTCTAGTTACATCACTGTATCCATGCGCTGATTTAAATAAGAGACTGGAATATGAATAGGAGAGGCCTGAATTGAAAGATGAGAAATAAAAAGCAGCAACAACAGTAAATATGTAGTCTGGAAAGAGTCCGAAGTAAAAGGCAAATCATTCAAAAAACTATAAAAAGAAATAATGAACGCCAATTGGAAAGCTGCTTGGAACTGACAGTTGTAGAACATACTGAAAGTTAACTTAAAGGTGAACAACCCCTACAATGTGAGAGTAGGGTTAAAGTCTGATCAGTGAAGGAAAGTTGTGAATTGCTCCAGCTTTTTGTCAATGTTTCAACTGCAATCACCAGCAGACTAAGAAGCCCAACTCCACCCCCACACTACCGGTAGTTGTAGTCCAGCAGCAAGAGATGCCCATTACTCACAGGTTGGCCAGTCCAGCTTTGCGCACTGCGGAAGAGATGGCTTTTATAGCCGTGCACATGGAGTTCAGGAGTTGGGTCATCTCCCCGGTCCCCTTGGCTTTCCTGCCCTCTTCCATAACGAAGCGAGTCAGGGTAATGACATCGGTGTTGAAGGGGGCCTGGTCCGTCATGGTGAAGCTGGTCGTGGCACTGATTGCTGCACAGGGGAGTTTGCTGATAGATGGACAGGGCAGCGCTCTTCCTGCTGCGCACAAGGTACTTTATAGGATGTGGGACACGCCCCCTATAGCCTGTTGGACACGCCCCTCCAGTCGTCAGCCCAGCCCGGGATTGCCAAAGAGCAGTAGGAAGAGAGAGGGGTGTGTACTGGGCAGAGATGCACGGGGAGCCAATCAGAACACGCAGAGATGCACAACTCAGCAAGGGGCAGACTGGCTCCGCCCCAGCCAAGTAGAAGGCAAGGTCCAAAAAGCAGAGTCTGTAAACAGCAGCCGCCATGAATACATTTATAAAAATATATATATATATACTCTGCTCTGACTGGAGTGTACTGTACTGGGAATGGGGAGAGATGCGTGAGATGGCTGCCATCTTAAGCTTCATCTTTAAATAAACTTAACGAATGTTATAAACAGGGACCTCTTTTAAGCAACTTTTTGAACTGCTCAAAACTTTTTTATCAAATGCTATTTTGTTCTTTGTTTGCCTTTCTGCTTTGAAGATTGAAACTGAAAATACTATATGTTGAAGGGGGTTTACTTGTCCAAAAAATAGGTCTAACAAGCTTAACGAATGTTATAAACAGGGACCTCTTTTAGGGTAAGGCCAGACGAGGAGATTCGGGAGATTTTGTCGCCTGGCGACTTATCGCCACGTCTTTTGCGCGACTATCTCCCCGAACTGCCTCAGCGTCTTTTCCGCATAGGCTAGAATAAAAAGTCGCCTGTGCTAATGCACACGCGGCGATGCGTTTTCAATAGTCGCCCAAAGTTGCCTCACTGAGGCAACTTTGGGCGACTATTGAAAACGCATCGCCGCGTGTGCATTAGCGCAGGTGATTTTGCGTTGTAGACTATGGGGAAAAGACGCTGAGGCAGTTCGGGGAGATAGTCGCGCAAAAGACGTGGCCAGGCGACAAAATCTCCCCGAATCTCCTCGTCTGGCCTTACCCTTAAGCAACTTTTTGAACTGCTCAAAACCTTTTTTATAAATGCTATTTTGTTCTTTGTTTGCCTTTCTTCTCTGAAGATTGAAACTGAAAATACTATCTGTTAAAGGGGGGTTACTTGCCCAAAAAATAAAATAAAATTGAAAGGCTTAATTTTTTTAATCTGTTTCTTATTATTTCTTTTCCATGCTTATTAACAAGCATTGTGCTATTCATAGTTCAATCTGCCTGTTTCCTGGACTAATGAACCCCTGGCAACCAGCTGTTATAATGCCAAGCCGTGACAGCCATGCAACAAAAAAATGCAAAAATCAAAAACAGAAGAATGAAGAGAAACTGCAATGTTGTTTCATACTATTGCTTACCAGTTGAATTAACTAAATAAAGTGTAAACATTTTCCAGACTGGATGAAGGCTCATTGTACTGAGCAGAATGGAAAAAATTCACTATATATATGTAATGTAGGTTCAGATTTAAATTAAAAATAGCCCCAGGCATTCCAAGAAGCCCAAACTAATCTCCGCAGACCCAATAAACAGTGAGTGTCCATGGCATCTTACAGTAGCCAGAACCTACAGTCAGGGCCTGATGTAATGAAGGGATTAATCACACAGCATGGCGCAGACTTGAGAGCAAACATATTGCATGGCAGGTTTGCTGGCTGCTTGTGTTTGCACTGGCAGATTACCTGGATCCTGATAAGCAATTCAATCTCCTGGAAGGCAAAGCTTGTTCAGCAAGTTCTCTAGCAGGAGTAATAACATGTTGTTTGTTCCCAGTGTCATTCTTTATTGAGTAGCAGGAAGGTACAGCTGAAAGGTTACATACCACTGGCGACCCCACCACCCCCTCTCAGAGTACAAAGAGTAACTTTTAGTCAGTTTTCATTTTTCCCAGAGGAAAGGGTTCAAAAGTGTGACTGTAACTGCACCAGTTGGAGTTAAAGTTTGGATTTACATTATACAACACCCTAGTCTGTTTGGTGTCTAATATTATGAGAAATTATTTACTAATTCATCACAACAGAGTCTGCATCCATTGACAAGGAAACTGAAAGCAGTGCTATGAGCACAAATTTCATCATCGTCATCATTTGCAAGATATGCAGCACTTTACAATAATATACTGTATAACAAACAGAGGTCTTACATTAATATAACCAACAATGCCCCCTAAGCTTACACTTTTCTATAAAATTGTAAAACAAAAAGTTATAGACCACAACAACACAATCATTTAGGCCCTTAAAAGGTAAGGCACACCAATGTGTGTGACAGCTCCTGTATTTAAATAGGAGATAAGTAAAAATTGTTCTCAGCCATTCTTTCAAGTTTCTGCATTAAGGTTATGTTAAGACTGACCAGTGCACAGTGACCTTCCATGTATGTGGTCAAAATACACACACTCCCATAATGTGTCACAGCCACCAAACAAGCCAATTGTCTTGTGTTTATCTTACTCCAAACCCCTGGAACTGATCAACAGCAAACAGATCAAAGTTCTTTTCATTGGCAGTATAAACACATGAGCAGGTAAAGTCAGGGCTGGCTGGGCGCCCTAGGCAACCTGGTCGGAGCATGCGCCATAACAGAGGGGGAGGGCAAGAAGGGGAGGGAGGCCAGGGGAGGGAGGTAGGAGGGGAGAGTGACAGAGTATTGAGACAAGAGGGGAGCAAAGATGGACTAGGAGTAGGCAGAAGACCCTTGAACAGGCTCCCGCCCAGTGCCCCCACATCGTTGAGCCCTAGGCAGATGCCTCTTATGCCTACCTCTAGTTCCATCCCTGGCCTGTGTTGAGACCTTTATTTCACTATTACAACAAATGATCCATCTTAAATAAACTCAATACTGGCCAGTATTTTCCCAACAAAATCTCTAAAACACTTGCAAGGGCTGAGGCTGGCAAATTTGTAATTTCCCTTTGGCTTGCCCATTTATTCCCAGATCTAAACCCAGTTTGTTTCCACTGCAGGAATTTCCATGGCCTGACATGACCAAAGTTCACACTGAAACCCACCCATTACATCATAGCCCATTTCCATCATAGCCCCACCCCTCACATTACCAAGGTCCCCCAAGATTGTCTAGGGCGGCAAATATAAGATCACTCATAAGAACACTCATCTGGAGAAACAACTAATAAAAAGAAATATTCACCTACCTTTTTAAACAAAAAAAAACTTACCTGGAGATGTGATAGCAATTTCGGACCATACAGCTACTAAGCATTTAATTAGTTTATTGATGAGTTGTATTGCAAGAAATTAACTGAAACTTTTATTCTAATTTACCTGTTTTATTTAAAATCGAAAATCAGTATCCTTTATGTGACCACGTGGGGACAGGGGCAATCTTCGAGTAGACTTTTCTCTATAGAAAAAAGAAAAGTGTGTGTGTAACCTTTGAATGTGCCTTTACACAGCCCATTCCAGCAGACAATTGAGAAAGCCATGGAATGGATGAGAAACAGAGACAATCAGTATCCTGGCATCTGTTATCAACTCGGCTTGGGCAAAGACTAGGATTCTGTCACTCGGAAGTTATTGTCCATTGATCTACTGGATCCTTTCTCTGATCTTTATCCTGCTCTGACCAGGGACACACACAGTAGTTGGTAACTAAATAACTGTTTATTTAAAATAAATGTAAGTAAAATGTAAACTAATAATATAACACTCCTGACAAAGTAGAAATATCTTCTCACTAAATAACTAGGGTCAGCCCAAACTATCCCTCTAATTAAAGAAGGCAAAGTCCTTTAATGGGACCAAGTGGGGGCCCAAAGATGACATAAGGGCCCCTGCAGTTGTGCGCCCCCCCCTGATGGCTGCTCTTGCTTCAGTGCTTTATTCCCAGGGAGAGATTGCTCAGTGTTAGTCATGGACACGGTGTTTGTATAATAATTCTTCAATTCTTCAAAACTTTTTGTTTGTTTTATATTTGCTGCATGTTTTATACCCCATTCCATTTGCTGCTAATTTAAAGGTCAACTATATTATAATAACATCTTCTCCCATCTTATTGTGTTTGTCTCTCTCATAGCTTTGGCCTAGTTTAGTAACCTCTGCCTTAATAGAATCTATGTCTTTATTATGGTCTGATTTAGTTATAAAATTATAGTATATGTAAGAAATTGGGTTGCACCGAATCCACTATTTTGGATTCGGGCAGAAAGATTCAGCCGAATCGGAATCCTGCTGAAAAAGGCCGAATCCTGGATTCGGTGCATCCTTAGTAGGAAAGGCAGAAAATATTGTACGAATAAGAGCAGTAGATGTATATAGTCTATATGTCAAGTGAACTATAACAATCCCTTACCTCTCTGCAGGTGCCATTTGATGTTAGATTTCACACCCTTTCATTCCAGATATTTGAAACAAAGGAGTGTGACAATAACTGCCTTGCAGGAGGCCTCCATGCTGGATCTTTCTGGTGACATTCACTGATAAAATGATGGAAGTTGTCACTCCTGGAAAAGAAAAACAGAGGCAAAATTATAATTGTTTATGTTCTATAATAACTACATTTCCAGAGTTTACGCATGAAAAGACTGTGGATAGAATCAGCTCAGCCATGTGCCCTGCATACACAACAAGCCTCATTTCACTGTTAGTCCTTTTGTTAAACATTGTGATGATGTCACCTTGATCATGTCACTCTGTGCCCAATCACAACACAGGCAGAAAGGAGATGATCAAGAAGGCAATAGAGGGTGAACCCCATCCCTTCTAATGGTTCAACTTCAATTGTGCTTACTTACTACTCAAAACACACACGTACAAAAATGTGAACATACTTTACAAAGGTCACATTGAGAAAAATAACCAAATTAGCTACTTCAAACCTGATTGCAGATATGCTGTACTTTAACACAACCTCACTAGTTATGCAGTTTGGATCCAATCAGAATCAAAATAGGACATTCCAAAAGGGGCAAACTACATGCATTACATGCCCAAAATCGACTAATCTGCCCAATGGACACATCTTATCTTGTGAAATGTTATTCTATTGCCTTTACTTATACAAATGATTTTTATTGCTATTTCTGTCTTGGCCTTTTCTCTTATTTATCAGCATCTGACTCATCCGTAGTAAGTCTGTATATGTAGATACTGTAATGGGATCATTGGCTTGCTTTTTATAGACAATATAAAAATGTTTTATTATACAGGTATAGTCCTTAGAGCCCTTTGCCACACACTCTGTCATGTTTTTGACAACTAAAACATATTAGGTGCACGGGTGCTTAGTAAATTAACACATAATAACCAACATTTTCTTTAAGCCCAGCTTGCAATAGTCCGGTGGTTCCCATTATATATGGGTGGCTTTCAAAAGGGTCACAGAGTGGTGGTAGGCAGGCTCAGAATGTTTCTAAAATGCTTTTGGCTATTCCTACAGGATAGTGTCTGTAAGGGCCATATTTCTTTAATCTCTGCCCAAGTTAGGAGCTACAAGAACCTAACCAAATATTTGACTGCAAACACTGATCACTTGCTGTGGGTACTAGATCTGTGCATTTTTCTACCTATGCAACAGTCAAAAGAGAGTGTAAGGGACCCAAGATAGAGCAGCATTATTGATATTTCTACCTAGCAATAGATAAGCAAACCCTGCAACTGCTGGGGCCCTGTCACAAGCCAAATTCCAAATTCCAGCCTATTGGGTTTATTTAATGTTTAAATTAATTTCTAGTAGACATAAGGCATGAAGACCCAAATTACGAAAAGATCCATTATCCGGAAAACCCCAGGTCCTGAGCATTCTGCATAACTAGGGTTGCCACCTTATCTGGAAAAAAATACCGGCCTATCTATATTTTCTATCTTTTTTCCCTATTTATAACATTGGGATCAACCATCATTTTTACTGGCCCGGCCGGTAAAATACCGGCCAGGTGGCAACCCTATACATAACAGGTCCCATACCTGCATTTAGATTAGGGCTAAAATCCTTGTGAGATTTTGTAGAATGGTGTCAGATGTAGTCGCATGGGTCAAAATATAATGAGAATGATTCAGAAGTCTGATTTGTAACCTACATGGAAATGTAGATTTCTGAACAAACTACACCATCCAACTTTATACAACCCACTTTATATTCTAGCTTTAGGGATCAGATTTATTAGGATCCCACAAATCTCATAGTGTTACATAGCGGATCAGATTAAATCTGACACACAAAATCTGCAATGGGGTATAGCCCGAACTCTGCTGTGTCTGGGACTCAGGCTCCCCTTAGCTTCCTAACCTCGTAGTAAAAAAACCCCGTCTCAGACGAAGGTAATTTAGCAATCTCTTAAGATAGGCTGCATAAAGCCTTCTTTTTAAATGGCTAGTATTTAACCTGTAGGGGATTTATGGGAACTGAGGGACTGGGGAGGAGAATGAGCTCTGTGAAATTTAGGGGTTAGCCAAAAAAAGGGAGAAAAAGAGACAGTTTTTCTCTGCAACATGAATAAAATGGCCTGAAGCGTTTACTTGCGATCACTATTTTTGACCCACGGATCTTAAGACTGAACATTAACCTCTACAAAAGCACATACCTATTACTAGCCATTACTGGGCCAAAATATAGCAATTTCAGCATATGGTTGCAAAAACCATCATTAACCTGGAGAACCTGGAAACATGTTAGTAACTAGTTATGCCACTTAACAAATTTAAGTCTGTGCAACTTCCATTGGTAGCCCAACAACTACATGAGGGAGACCAATTATATATGGCTTAAATAGTATAGAGATCCTTACAATACTGAGGGCACAGATCAAAGCTTTCTGTCCTGCCTTAAATCCATAGTGGTGCAAGTATAAAGCTTATAACTTGCAGATGTGAATAGGCCTGACCCCCATCTTCCTCAGTCTTGAGTCTAACACAATGTTCAGCAAAACATGCCAGAAGAAAGTAGTTAAAATCTAAAAACTCTTTTTTTTGCATGTGAAATTGACATTATATTGCTTGGTGATTTATGTCTACAAAATCAAGTAAGCTAAAAATAATTCTATATTATGGCCTGACTACATGTGCTTAATTTATAATGCATAACCTTTATTTCTATTTTCCAAGCCTATAGGTTGTGCAGTAGCATGTTTTTGACATTCCACAGGGGCAAATTTTATTGCTGTAAAACTTTCAACTAGTTCCATATATGTTTGCCACTATGTGAGTCCCTTAGCCTTAGGGCAGGGATTTGCTTTCTCTCTTGTAAGTGTTCTACTGTGCACGGTTCACTTCAGTGTTAATTATAAACTGGAGTAAAGGCAGTGAGGCAAAGGTCTCTCAGACTATAGGGCACACAAAATGATTAGAATTCAAGACTGAAGAAGATTGAATAGATCTGTCTTCCTAGGGGCTCACTGAGAAGATGTGAGCCTCTAAGTGATTTTATGGACCATATCATAGACAAACAAATTTGTATGATGATTTTTTCATTCTAATATAATCTTGCAGGCCTTGGCTTGTATACTCCAACATGTATATCTCCCTATCTATTACCAAAACCCCCACCACCCCCACTATTTTGCAGTGGAAGGGGAACCAAATAGCAGACCGTGAGCATATCTGCCCCCCCCCAAGGTTTATATGTGGGGGAATAATTCCCAGGTACATATGCAGATATTTTACAGGCAGTTCGGGGAGATTTTCGCCTTGAAGAAGAGGCAATATGTTGCTGGGGCGACTAATCTTCCCGAATCTGCTTGTGTGGCCTGACCCTTATACTGCAGAGGAACCTGCCTGTAGTATCTTCACCACCAAGGGCAGAGCGCAAAAGAACCCTGAATTTCCCACTTGCTAAAAAACAACAAATAGAAAACAATCCTGTTTAATACAGTTAAATTTTTCTGTGTTTGAAAAGTATAAGAGAACTTTAAGCAATTTTCCAGTATACATTCATTAAACATTTATGGGGCACATTAACTACAGGGCAAATGATGTTTTTCTGGTGAAAATGCACCAAAAAGACGATTTGCAACGACCTATTTACTAAAAGACAACTTGCTAGCAAAAAAACCTTAGCACTAGTGAACTTTCACGCCGTTTCGCCAGGCAATTTTCCAGACGAACAATCGTTAATCCAATAATTTTAATTTGTTTAAAGTGTAAACTTTCCAAAATGTTACCCTTTTTGCCAAAGTCAACTTTGCCTGGTTCTACCTGGTGAATTGATAAGATGAAGCGACATCTTCCACATTACTGTCCGTAACATAATATCCTGTATTCAATTTTTATATTTTAATGTGATAATTATTTTTAAAAATTGTAATTGTTAAATATATGTTATTTACACTTTTTTAACCTTTTGAAGCTCATGCCACATTTGTTTTAGGGTAGGCTCATTTTTAGGACAATAGAGGATCTCTTTTGTCTTTATTTTGTCTTTATTTTGCTTCCTTGGACATTTTTAAAAATAAGTGGCCACTTCCAGCAATTTTACCAACATCACTAATGAATACATACATATGACCTATATGTAGTAGCCGCCATATTTAAATTAAAGTAAGGGTGAGTATGTGAACAAAGTTTCGCTAGGAAGAAAATAACGGTAGAATTTTTTTTGTGAAGAGACAAGAGAAAATTAAATAATACCTACCGGAATTTTCTTTTCCTGGCCATCCTCCCCGTCAACATGGAAATTCTATACTTATGGGTATCTCCTGCTGCTTCCCAGCCTGGACAGAAGAAATGGTTAATTTCACCACCCCATAAAGCCCACCCCTTCCTATTCCTCCTCAGTCTGATTATAAAGTCACAATAGGGCGGGCATGTTGACGGGGAGGATGGCCAGGAAAAGAAAATTCCGGTAGGTATTATTTAATTTTCTCTTTTCCTGGCCATCCCCCGTCAACATGGAAATTCTATACTTATGGGATATACCCAAGCAATCAATACAAGGGCGGGATTAATGCTGATCAATTTATTATACAGAAGTAGCTGAAAGAAGGATAGATTGCCCAAACTGGGCCTGAGAAAAAGACATCACATCCAATCTGTAATGCCTAATGAATGTATTGGGTGTGACCCAGGTCGCTGCTCTACAAATGTCTTCAGAGGAGACTCCTGCTTCCGCTGCCCAAGAAGCTGCCACACCACGGGCCGAATGTGCTCTAACTCCCTTGGGAAGAGAGTTGCCCTGCTCTTTATATGATCTCGATATAGCCTTGACTATCCAGGAACTTAGAGTAGACTTAGCGGCTTGCTCCCCTTTTCTTTTCCCAGCGGGAATAACAAAGAGCATTCTTGATTTTCTGAAACTTTCTGTTCTTCTGATGTAGATTTCCAAACATCTTTTGACATCCAGCGACAGATCTTTCTCTTGGGAAGCTGTAAGATTCTCAAATGAAGGCAAAACAATCGGCTCATTAATATGAAATTTCGATACCACCTTAGGAAGAAAATTAAGAACTGGCCTAAGGTGCACCTTCTTCTCATGAAAGATTGTATAAGGTGGATCCACAGAAAGAGCTTGGAGCTCAGAGATTCTGCGAGCTGACGTGATAGCTACTAGAAAGAAAGTCTTCAAGGTTAGTAACCAAAGCGATATCTGTTCCAGAGGCTCAAAAGGTTCAGCCGATAAGGCCCTTAAGACAAGCGGAAGATCCCAGGAAGGAAAAAGAGGCCTAGTCGGAGGCCGGATTCTTTTCACTCCCTGAAAGAATCTCTCTATTAGGGGTTCCTTGGACCATCTCTTTCCCAGAACTGCTGACAAAGCTGAAATTTGACCCTTTAAAGTACTAAGGCTCAGCCCCTTTTGAAGACCTTCCTGGAGAAACTCCAATATAACTGCTACTGAAGGTGTCAAAGGATCCAGGAGTTTACTCATAGCCCAAGAACTAAAGGTCCTCCAAACCTTATGGTACTTAGAATTGGTGTTACTCTTCCTAGCCCTAACCAAGGTCTCAATGACTGAGTCAGAACAACCATATTCTCTCAGGATCCTCCTCTCAATCTCCAAACCGCTAGCTTGAAACTCACTGGATTGGGATGTTTCCGAGAACCCTGAAGTAGGAGGTCCCTGGAGTGTGGGATTGGCAACGGATCCGCAATTGATAGGCGTCTCAAGAGCGGATACCAAGGCCTCCTGGGCCAGTCGGGGAGAATTGCTATCACTTCCATTCTCGTATTCATAATTTTCTGTAATACTCTTAGTATTACCGGTATTGGAGGAAACACATAGGCAAATAGATCCTTCCAATTCTGGGAGAAGGCATCCAGTGCTGCTGCTCCTGGACAAGGGGCTCTGGAAAAGAAGACCGGAAGCTTGGCATTCCGATCTGTTGCCATCAGATCTATCTGCGGGCAGCCCCAAATAGATGTTATCCAGAGAAAAACCTTCTGCTTCAGCTCCCATTCCCCCTTCGGTAAATGGTGACGGCTCAGGCAATCCGCCCATGAATTCTGAACACCCGGAATGTGTTGAGCAGTCAGGTCTTGAAGATGAGTTTGAGCCCACTGCATGATTGGTGTTATCTCTCTGAGAAGGGTCTTGCTCCTCGTTCCTCCCTGGCCCTTGACATATGCCACAGCTGAGACATTGTCTGTCCTGATCTTCACTGAGGAACCGAGGATGACTTTCTCGAATGCCCGAAGTGATTGTGAGATCGCCCTGATCTCCAGGACATTGGATGGGGTCTCGGATAGATTCTCTTCCCAAGCTCCCTGAGCATAGTGATCTAGTAGGTGAGCTCCCCAACCTACACCAGAAGCGTCCGTAAATATCTCCATCCAAACTGGTTCTTTGAGAGGGAATCCCCTCTGAAGGTTGCTCGGAACCGTCCACCAAACAAGACATTGTCGGCATTCTCTGGTGATCTGGATTAACCGAGACCAATCCTGGACAACTGGATTCCACTGCCTGAGAAACGAAAGTTGAACCGGTCTCATCCTCCATTTGGCCCATCTCACCAGACCTATCGTTGAAGTGAGGAGACCTAAAAGACTCATGAATGTCCTCGCTGAGGTGCAGGACCTCCCCCGCAACTGATCGACCTGAAGTACAATATGACGGATCTTCCACAATGGAAGAGATACCATGCCCAGGACTGTATCCAACTGAGCGCCCAGGTAGATAA
This sequence comes from Xenopus laevis, assembly GCF_017654675.1. NCBI lineage: Eukaryota > Metazoa > Chordata > Amphibia > Anura > Pipidae > Xenopus > Xenopus laevis. Next base: position 125,336,195 of record NC_054372.1, read on the forward strand.
TCCTCTGAACTGGTATAAGCTGACTCTTGGCCGTATTTATGATCCACCCAAACTTCTCCAGAGTGTCCCTGGTCGTTTGAAGGTTGGCAGATAAGCTCTCTGGATCTCTGGCTACGAGCAGCAAGTCGTCCAGATAATGGTAGACTTCGATTTTCTCCCGTCTCAACTTGGCTATTATTACCACAAGAATCTTGGTAAAGGTCCTGGGCGAGGTTGCTAGACCAAACGGGAGACAGCGGAATTGGTAGTGCCGACCCTGAAGACAAAACCGCAGAAATTTCTGATGCTCCAAAGCAATGGGCACGTGAAGGTAGGCATCCTTCAGATCCAAGGATGCCAGCCAATCCCCTGGATGAATAACCCTCTTTATGGTCGCCAATGTCTCCATTTTGAAGGGTTGATACTTCAGAAATTTGTTTATTCTTCGGAGATCCAAAATTGGACGAAAGTCCCCTGTTGCCTTGACAACTAGAAAAAGAGGAGAATAAAATCCTGTTCCTTCTTCTTGGAAAGGAACTTCCGTAACTGCTTGTTTCATCAGCAGCTGCTGAACATAATGAAAAAGGACTTCTCTTCTTTCTGGATCTATTGGTATGTTTGAAACCATGAAATGGTCTAACGTAGGCTTTAAAGAAAATTCTAATTGGTAGCCTCTTTGAATTGTAGTGACTACCCATGTGTCTGTAAACTCCTTGGCCCATACTCCTTGAAAGGCCAAAAGTCTTGCCCCTACAGGAGGATGGGTAGAGAGACCGTCATTGAGCCTTTGAAGAGGACTTGGGGGACCTTGGAGGTCTAGCTCTGGCCCTAAAAGATGTTTGGCCTGCACGCCAATTCGAGGTTCTAAAATCTCTTCCGAATCTGAATCCTCTAGTATCATCTCTTCTTCGAAAGGAACTTTCTGGCCGCCTCCTGAAGCTATCAGGAAATCTTCTACTTTGCGGCAAAAAAGTACTCTTGCCCCCAGAAGATTTTGATATAATGTCATCCAAGGCCTTGCCAAATAATTTCTTGCCCTCAAAAGGCATCTTGCAAAGCGAATTTTTGGAAGCGGTATCCGCAAACCAAGATCTTACCCAAAGGGCTCTACGGGCTGCTACAGCAAAGGACATTGAGCGAGCAGACAATTGCACTAAATCCAAGGATGCTTGCAGGCAAAAATTAGAGGCCAACCTGAAATCTTCAAGACCTTCCAGAATCTTCTCTCTGGGCTTTCGATCTTTAACGGCCTGCTCTAAGTTTTCTGCCCAAAGGGAAAGTGCCTTGGTAACTGACACCAATGCAATAGAAGGCTTACAGGCTGCTCCTGCTGAAATGTAGCATTTTTTCAGCTCAGTTTCCATGCGGCGATCCATGGGATTTTTTAAAGCAGATATATCATCTATCGGCAACGCCGTCTTCCTCGACAATCTTGCCACTGGAGCATCCACCGAAGGAGGTTTATTCAAAGTATCTTGAATATCATCAGAGAAAGGATATAATTTCTCAATCCTTCTTTCCGCTGGAATTCTCCTGGAAATCTTCTCCCATTCCAAACGGATTAAATCCTGCACTTCCTTATGAATAGGAAAAGCCATCTTCGCTTTTTTAGAAAATAGAAGGGAGGTAGAAGGCTGACTTGCATCCTCCAGATTCAAGGTGCGCCTAATAGCCCTAATGAGGGGAGTAAGATGTTTCTGATCGAATACTGAAATTTCATCACTAGGCAATTCCTCATCAGATGAAGAGCTGTCATCCGAAGAATCCTCCTGAATAGAAGGATTTCTATTAAATACAGACAAATCTGGGTTAGAGAGAACTGTCTCTTTAAGAGATTGAGATACTGCAGTTTTAATCCATGACATCAGAGACTGCTGATCAGGCAAAGTGGCAGATGTTGAAGGAATAGGCAAATCCTGAGGAGAATCCCTGGCCACAGAGGGGTTAATCTGCCTAGACAGATAATCATCAAAGCAGTCCTGGCAAAATTTCTTATCTCTCATAGCCATATTAACACATGCTCGGCATCTCTTCTCAGCATCTTGCTTATCTCTCTTTTTAGTAGGCTCTTCAGCAGAGGCACTATAAAAAATAAGGGCATACATAAGCCACTATATAGGGGAGATTTCTTTTCGTAACATCAGTAGATTGGAGTACTCACACTATCACCTTGGAAGCAGTCCTCTTCGGGGCAGCTGGATCCATTTTGCACAGGCAGAATAAACGCCAACATCCAAGGCAGCGCTGCGACTTAGCGCCAAACTTTTAAATTTTCAGCCGTCGCCGAGTGATGACGTCATCGCACACACTGGAGCGCACCTTGAACCGCAAATGCGGCAACAACATCCAGCCCCGCCGAAATCCCCCTCCAGACAACGCAGTTGCCACACAGGATAGGGGCTTCGGGCAAAGAGAATCTCCCTAAGAACTGTGCCCGGTAATCTTAAGTGTGAGTATAAATTTCACCTGAAGTACAGAGGGAACAATCTCCTACTGCATCCAGGCTGGGACAGAAGAAAAGACTGAGGAGGAATAGGAAGGGGTGGGCTTTATGGGGTGGTGAAATTAACCATTTCTTCTGTCCAGGCTGGGAAGCAGCAGGAGATACCCATAAGTATAGAATTTCCATGTTGACGGGGGATGGCCAGGAAAAAGCTACGCTGGGTAGCGAAACGGCTGTTCAGAAGTGAAGACCCATGTGGAAGAGGAGCCCCTCCCTGATCCGTAGAAGTCTTCTAGGAATTGTCCCTCCCCAGGTGCATATTGAACGAATCTGGGAGATATGCTGCTCTTTGGATGTAATTATACTTAAGGGATTCTAGAGCATAGCAGCAATACTGGGGGCAGCTATATTAGCCCATGGACGCACTGATGGTTTTGCACAGATCTGCATGTGATCTAATCATTGGATAGGTAAGTTTATTCATTTATCAACCCAATGTATGGCAGCGTTACTTATGTCTCTTATTTTCTGTAATAGAAAACAGAGGTTCTTAATAAAATGAGTTTAAGTGGAAGAAGCATCTGACAAAATATCTGAAAAAGAAAGAAGGACAGAGTCACTGTAACTAATAAACACTATTTATTGTACTGTTTCTTGTTGTTAATAAGTATTTATAAGGCACCAACACATTCTGCTGCACTGTAGAACGGAAGGGTGTATACATGAACGCACATGCACAAATAGAAAATAGAAAGTAATTGGAAAAATCTTTATTTAAGCAGCAAAATGTACTTCAGTCAGCTGTACAAATTACTTTTACATTAATGTTTGCTTTATACACTGAATAGCTTGCTTTTGGATGTTTCTTTTGCTTTACAAACATCAATACATGTCTTATTCACATATAGCCACAAGGTGGCCCTGCATGTCATGGTCTATTCTTTATATGGTGTCATGTGTGTGTTTATGGCTACACAGGGTGGGAACAAAAACATTTTGTAGGAGTTCATTCTAGTCCTGAGTCTGCTAGTTGTGGGTTGGTATGATGATACAATGGCTAGCATTGCTTCCATAACAAATCTGGTGTTTTGAAGAGATCAGAGATGTGGCCTTAATATAAAGCCCACAGATAGAGTGTGACATCTAGATCTGGTGTAGGGGAAGCTGAACCCAACTTACTCAACTGGAGCAGAGTTAAAGTTGTCTAATAAAATAAATTGTAGTTTTAAGCTACTTTCCATATACATAAATAAAATATACATCTCGGTGGTTTGAAAGGTACACTGAAACAGCCAGCTGCTTGAAGAAGCATTCAGGACTTACCTCTGTTTCATTGTGATAAAACCAACACTTCAGAAAAGTTCAGTTCAATATTGCTTTCAATTGCAATTACAAATTACTTCTAAACCTTAAAAAAAGGTTTCATTAGCTGCATTTTCATTAGGCAAAATCCTATTTTAGTGTTTACCTCTCCTTTAAAATATTCCTGATAGATGATTGTATTTTATTTGTCATATTGGGTCAGATGAATCTGTCCTGTTATAATTAAAGGATTATTATATGCACTAGTATAGTTCAAGTGCAACACCACATATATTGCAAATTCAAGCCTTGCCTTAACTGCATGTTATAGTCCCACAAGCCATGGTTCAGTAATGATTAACTTAATACACCTTAGCTAAAATGAAAGTATATCTCCTACGGCATACCTCCAGTTCTCTGCGGGACAGTCCAGATTTTGACAGCTCAGCCCACAGTCCCAGGTTTCTTACTGAAATGTCCCAAGTTTCGCTTTGATCTCCTGCACTGAAAAAGGTGCAACTTTTCTGAAACTTTATTAAAATAAGAGGCTTTTTGGCAGAGATCCCAAAACACTAAGGTGCTGCACCTATATATATCAGTAACAATTTAAGCAAAGAAATAATTGTAACTATTTAAGATAAGCAGGTCTCTTGGGGAAACCGACTCACAGCTTAAAGGGCAATTTCAGCTTGATTAACAAAACTGATATAACACATAAAACATTGTGCTACACACAGCTGATGTTTTTGTCCCTCTTGACATTTTTCAAATGTTGGGAGGTATGTCCTACAGCACTGCCTGTTGGAGGACACTGGGCAGTAGTTCAGTAGCATCCCAAGGACTACAAGTTAGATGACAGAAATACTTTATCATAAAGTCCATTATTATAAATGCTTTGTCACATATAGAAAACACAGACATAGTGCTACATATAACGTTTATTAACATCTATTTTTAAGCATTTATGTAAGTATGTAGCCATTCTAAAAACTTTGTGCACAGCAAACAGACAGCAAGGACAACCTTAAAGGGATACTGTCATGGGAAAATATGTTTTTTTTCAAAACACATTAGTTAATAGTGCTGGTCCAGCAGAATTCTGCCCTGAAATCCGTTTCTCAAAAGAGCAAACAGATTTTTTTTATATTTAATTTTGAAATCTGACATGGGGCTAGACATACTGAATTGTCAGTTTCCTAGCTGCCCCCAGTCATGTGACTTGTGCTATGATAAACTTCAGTGTCACTCTTTACTGCTGTACTGCAAGTTGGATTGACATCCCCCCCTCCCTTCCCCTCCCCAGCAGCCTAACAACAGAACAATGGGAAGGTATCTATATAACAGCTCCCTAGCACAAGATAACAGCTCCCTGGCTTTCAAGTTAGCTGGGACAGCCAAATCATTTATTAGGTAAAAGGAGGCCAATAAATCATGCAAAGAAGCTATAAGGCAAGCTAAAATTGATATTGAAAAGGATATTGCAGCAAGCAGTAAAAATAATCCAAAATTATTTTTTAAATATGTTAATAGTCCACGACTGCTTGATATCTATTTTTTTTATATTTTTTTTATATTTTTTTTATTTATATATATATTTTTTTATTGCTTTTTCTTTCTGTATTTGACATGTTTGTTGAAAACAATAAAAATGATTTAAAAAAAAAAATATGTTAATAGTAAAAAAATGAAGCAGGAAGGGGTGGGACCTTTAGTTTCAGAGGGGGGTCAGCTGGTTGATGAAAACAAAATAAAAGCGCAGATTTTGAATTCATATTTTTCTGTCTACACAAATGAGGAACCAGTTATTGAAGGTTTCCTTCTTAATAGTCCCAATTCTAGTAATACAACTAATGATGCATGGTTCACACATGAGGAAATTCAAAAGAGACTAGAACATGTTCAGATAAACAAAGGTCCGGGGTCAGATGGTATTCATCCCAATGTACTTAGCGAGCTTAGCTCTGTGACTGCCAAAACTCTTTACTTAATTTTTCAGGATTTATTGAGGTCTGGCATAGTGCAGAGAGACTGGCGAATTGCTCAATTCAAAAAAGGATCCCGTTCTCAGCCTCAAAATTATAGGCCAGTTAGTCTGACGTCAGTAGTAGGAAAGCTTTTTGAAGGGTTATTAAAGGATAAGATACTGGACTTTATAGCAAATCACAAAACTATGAGTGTATGCCAGCATGGTTTTATGCGTAATAGATCTTGCCAGACAAACTTAATTTCTTTTTATGAGAAGGTAAGCAGGGACCTCGTTTCTGGGATGGCAGTGGATGTGATTTACTAAGACTTTGCTAAAGCATTTGATACAGTGCCACACAAAAGGTTACTGGTTAAATTAAGGAATGTTGGCCTGGAACATAGTATTTGTACCTGGATAGAGAACTGGCTAAAAGATAGACTACAAAGAGTGGTGATAAATGGAACATTATGCCTCTTTATAGGTCCCTGGTAAGGCCTCATCTGGAGTATGCAGTGCAGTTTTGGACTCCAGTCCTTAAGAGGGATATAAATGAGCTGGAGAGAGTGCAGAGACGTGCAACTAAACTGGTTAGAGGGATGGAAGACTTAAATTATGAGGGTAGACTGTCAAGGTTGGGGTTGTTTTCTCTGGAAAAAAGGCACTTGCGAGGGGACATGATTACACTTTACAAGTACATTAGAGGACATTATAGACAAATAGCAGGGGACCTTTTTACCCATAAAGAGGATCACCGTACCAGAGGCCACCCCTTTAGACTAGAAGAAAAGAACTTTCATTTGAAGCAACGTAAGGGGGTTCTTCACAGTCAGGACAGTGAGGTTTGGAATGCACTGCCGGGTGATGTTGTGATGGCTGATTCAGTTAATGCCTTTAATAGGGATGTCGCGGACTGTTCGCCGGCGAACTTGTTCGCGCGAACATCGGCTGTTCGCGTCCGCCGCAAGTTCGCGAACGTCGCGCGACGTTCGCCATTTTGGGTTCGCCTTACCTGGCGCTTTTTTTTGACCTCTCACCCCAGACCAGCAGATACATGGCAGCCAATCAGGAAGCTCTCCCTCCTGGACCACCCCCACACCCCCTGGACCACTCCCCTTCCATATATAAACTGAAGCCTTGCAGCGTTTTTTCATTCTGCCTGTGTGCTTGGAAGAGCTAGTGTAGGGAGAGAGCTGCTAGTGATTTCACTGATTTGAGGGACAGTTGATAGTAAGTTTGCTGGCTAGTAATCTACTTGATACTGCTCTGTATTGGAGGGACAGAAGTCTGCAGGGATTTGAGGGACATTTTAGGGTAGCTTTGCTGGCTAGTAATCTACCTTCTACTGCAGTGCTCTGTATGTAGCTGCCTGCTGTGGGCACTGATCTCTTCTGATCTCATCTGCTGACTGCTGTAATAACCCAATAGTCCTTGTAAGGACTGCTTTTATTTTCTTTTTTGTTGTTTTACTTTGCTACTTTAACAGCCAAGTGCTATTAGTCTAACAGTGTTGGGGAGTGGGACTGGTGTGCTACTGTGCTGCTCCTAGTAGTTCAGCAGCACCAACCCGAGAATATTTTTTTTTTTTAATATACATATAATTTTTTTTTTATTTTACTTATCTTACTGTTCTTTAAGGTGTCCAGTGCTGTTTGCTGTTCTTCATAGTAGTGCACCAATAGTAGTGCACTTGCAGGCATTATTTGCCCAGTGGCCATCTAGCTGTGTGAGCTTGTTCACATTCTGTCTAAATATCAATAATAATACCGTCTCCAGAAACACCACCTGAGTGACGTTTTCCAAGCAGCAATAATATATTCCGTATCCACTGCTGTAGTGTATACGTTGCCCTTGCAGGCATTGTTTGCCCAGTCTTTAACCAAGTGCCACCTAGCTGTGTGAGCTTTTTCACATTCCGTGTCCAGAAACATCACCTGAGTGACATAGTGTGATTTCTGCCCTTTACAGCACAAAACGCAGCGCTGTGTCAACAATGGATTTTTTAGAAACATTTTTGCCCTTGATCCCCCTCTGGCATGGCACTGTCCAGGTCGTTGCACCCTTTAAACAACTTTAAAATCATTTTTCTGGCCAGAAATGTCTTTTCTAGCTTTTAAAATTCGCCTTCCCATTGAAGTCTATGGGGTTCGCGACGTTCGCGAACCGTTCGCATTTTTGACGCAAGTTCGCGAATATGTTCGCGAACATTTTTTCCGACGTTCGCTACATCCCTAGCCTTTAAGAATGGCTTGGATGATTTTTTGGACAGACATAATATCAAAGGATTTTGTGATACTAAACTCTATAGTTAGTATAGGTATGGGTATATAGAATTTGTGTGAAAGTAGGGAGGGGTGTGTGTATGGATGCTGGGTTTTCATTTGGAGGGGTTGGACTTGATGGACTTTGTCTTTTTTCAACCCAATTTAACTATGTAACTATATGAACAGCACTCAAAAGTAAAAATCCAGGTCCTACTGCAACACATTCAATTACATTGAGGAGGAGAAAGAACAGCCTGCCAGAAAGCAGCTCCATAGTGCAGCACTGGCTCTTTCTGAAAGCACATGACCAGGCAAAATGACTTGAGATGGCTGCCTACACACCAATATTATAAATAAAAAAAATACACTTGCTGGTTTAGGAATTAAATGTTATATTGTAGAGTAAATTATTTGCAGTGTAAGCAGTGTACTTTAGAAATAAAAACGACACCATAAAAATCATTTATTTAAGGGCATACTAGACCAAAGTCACATTAGATGAAATCTCATCAACAAGCAGGATACCTTTCACAAAACAAAATATGGTCTTACCCATGGTTCTGAATTAGATCCACCTTGTTATATTGCCCATGAAGTGTCTCCCCCAGTGACAAATTCTATGTTCTTATGGAGCTTTAAATTATATGCCAGTCCTGTTCCAACATTTATTCTTTTAGACACAGAAAGAGGTTGGTCTATGCAAATCAGCTGCAGGGAGATAGATTACAGTGGGAAAATGCTGAGTGCTTTTCTTGCCATCTGCCATTGCTTAATGACTAAGCAATGAAAACAATGTGAACTCCAATATAGGTTATAGTATTTGTATTGCATTGCCTTTTCATCTCCCTTTTTCCAAATTACAGGCCCTTTATGTGAGTTTGGCTCTGCTTTATTGTAAAGAAAATTGAAATATGTAATAAATACATAGCCAACAATCTGTCACAATTCTGTCAATTGCTCCTCTGTAGTAGAAATTGTAGCTCCAATGTCAACAATTGCTGCTCCTTAATAAGCACTTGGGCAAAACGAAGGCACAATGTATGAACAGGTGGAAGCTGGACATATTTACCTGAAGTACCACTATTAATAATTGGCATTACTCACAGTGTTAAAAGCAAAGTAGGACAAGCGTGCATTGTGAATAGAAGATGTCAGTTTGTCTGGAGAGCTGATCTGATTGCCCAGTTTGTGTACTGACAATTTGTTTCCTATCTGTTATGAGTGTGATTCAAGTCATCCAAGTCGTCACAACCATTCTGAAAAATAAACTTTCTCAAGGTCCCAATAGGGATCGAAACGTCACGTCGGATACATATGCAATAACACTTTTTCAATTTTTTGCAAAAACCCTGGTGTTGCTGGTCTTTCTTTCTATATATATATATTTCCTTACCGTGCACCCAGGTATTGTTTCCAAACAGAGTGCTGTCCACAACTCAAATATATATATATACATATATATCAAAACTAAAAAGTCCAGACTTCCAATTGCAAGTAAAAAAGTCCTTTATATGAAAAAATTGCTGCAACGTTTCGAAGCTCCCGCTTCTTTGTCAAGCATCACATAATATCATGACATCATTTCCTATTGAAAAGTAACCAATTAACACACTCAACAGGTGAATCAGTATCTCACAAGGTTTAACCCCCACTGCACTTCATATAGTCAACAAGTACAGACAGTAATGCATATTCAGTACTATGGACCTCCTAACATATTATATCTTATATCATTAGTGGGCCAAACCTAACAGGATCAAATAGAGTAACAGTATCTCCATGTGTGTTATAATACAAAGTCCCTATTGCCCACCCCATATGCACAAGATTTATATTCACATAAAAGCATATAAGTCGTATACCCTATTGAGTCCCTTGTGATGTAGTGTTTGTAATGTACAGGTATGTATCCAAAATTTCTCCCTTCTTTGGAGTAACAAGAGTCTGTTGCCCCCCCGGTGTGGGGGGGGACTTTTTTGTTTTGATATATGTTTTGTCCATAATTTGGACTAAGTCACGGATTGGGATACCGCTCCACTCCATTTTGTACGTATATATATATATATATATATATATATATATATATATATATATTGATCATTTCAGTAATTTTTACTTGCTAGTGTCCCATGTATTATTAGGCTCTGCAGACCAGGTGGAATCTAAGGCAAAATAAAGTATGTGCCATCCTTTAAAGGGGTTGTTCACATTCAAACACTTTTTCCAGTTCAGTTGGTTTCAGATAGTTCACCAGAAATAAAACCTTGTTATAATTACTTTCTATTTTCTATATGTGACAGTTTTTCTAATATTAAAGTTTAAATTTTCATTTTTCGCCTTCTTAATCAGCTCTGGGAGGGGGGGGGATTGTCAACGATTTAACTGTTTTAACCTGATACATTTAATAGTTGATACATTTGTTATCTTTGTCCCTGCTGAGCAGAAGCCTTGAGTTTCATTAAAGGCAGTTGTTAGAATTGATACAATAGTTGCTGATATTCCACAGATACTGCTGAGCAATGTATCAACTAAACTAAATGTAGCAAATTGTAACAGTTCAGATGCTCCTGGATCACTGAGCTGCCAGACTCAAACACTAGAGACATAAACATAAAACTTCAAATTTAAAGGTTGGGAAAACGGTAAAAAATAAAAGACGGAAAGCAATTAAAAAAAAACAACCCCTTTAACGTTTCACATGATTTCATATCACTGAATCTGAATTGATAGCAGGACCAAACTCTAAACACTGCTGTGTCCTATCACCCTGCATAATGTTGATTATAAAGGATTTTATTTAGAGGAGGTGGCAAACCCTAATAGTGGGTAACTTTAATATAATTTTGAGATTCTTATATCCATATACTGTAACTTATATTAGCTAGACCAGGCATAGGGGGTACTGTAATAAATTTCTCAAAGCTTGTGCCTGGTCTAGTATCTTAAAATAGCCAATTTGCTGGCGAGTTAATTTAATGAAAATATCTGGTTGCAAACCTTACCACTTTTCTCTGAATCATAACAACCTAGTGGAGTAGACTTTGGATGCTATATTTTATGATGGGCGAATCTCTCCTGTTTCGCTTCGCCGAAAAATTTTGAAATTCGCGAAAAATCATGAAATTGGAAAGTTCACGGAAAAATTTTGAAATTCGGACGTATTCACGAATATAACGTGAAATTCTGACGTTTTCACGAAAAATTCAAGAACTTCGAACGTTTTCACAAAAAAATAGAGTAAGGATGCTCCGAATCCAGGATTCGATTCGGGATTTGGCCAGGTTTCGTCCTTTTTCACCAGGATTTGGATTCGGCTGAATCCTTCTGCCTGGCCGAACCGAATCTGAATCCTAATTTGCATATTCAAATTAAGGGCAGGGAGGGAAATTGAGTGACTTTTTGTCACAAAACAAGGAAGTAAAAGAGGTTTTCCTCTTCTTACCCCGGATTCGGTTCGGTATTCGGGCGAATCTTTCACGAAGGATTTGGGGGTTCGGCCCAATCCAAAATAGTGGATTCGGTGCATGCCTTAAAATCAAGCAATTCCAACCTTTTCATGGAAAAATCTAGCAATTTCAACGTTTTCACAAAACAAATGTAAAAATCGTAAATTGACGCCAGTGCAGGAATTCGCCGCGAATTTGTGCCAGGCGAATTAATTCGCCCATGACTATATTTGTTCTGTAAACCTCCCTTGGTTCAGAAGTTATACGGATACTTAGGTGAAATGAATATATTTATGTAGGATCCTGTAGGACCAATAAATAGGGTTGTAACATTCCTTAAGTTTAAAGCCAATAGAAATTCCGCCACTCTCCATCATTTCTATGGGATTATGAAAGGTGTATTTATCACAGGATATTTCACTTTCACCTATTGATAAATATACTCTTGTAAAAACCCCATAGAAATGAATGGAGAGTGGTGGAATTTCCCACTTTGAACAAAGGTGAAGCAGAATAGCAAAGGTGAATAGTGAGAACTAACTGGAAGAAATATTCACACTGAACTTAACATGCAAACCACAAAATTGATTATGTTGTATGAATTGTTCCCCCAAACAAATGCAAATTTCTGTCAATATTGTTTTCTACATGCTCTTTCATTCCCATTTGGATTTTTTCTTATAAGTTAACTATAGGCGGCCATAAAGGAAGTTTGTTTTATGGCATTATGACATAGGGCTGTTTTGCTGTCTGTATTGGTCCACGGTCCTATGTCATTTAAGGCAGACTCAACCTATGCTGCCCTTTTTTACCCTTTTTATAGAGTTCCTCTGGTGTGGTCCTCCTGTTCTGCATCCAGTATGTGCTAAGTGAGTTGCCTTGGGAAATAGGTTACTTAATGCACATTGCTCAATATGTGTTAAACTGTGATAAATGGCTAAATACTTTTTTAAATTTTGCTAAGATTATGCTCTTCTATTGCAACAGATATCACAGACCCTGTTCATGTCTTTGTGTTTCAATTATTGCAACTATGCAAATATGCAGAACATTAAGGGGATAGATCTTAGTATGCATGAATTTAAAGCCAAAATAAAACAATTAAGAGTCAGCTTTATTTTACAACCTTTCAAAAAGGTGAGTTAGTATAGGGTATGTTCTTCTCTTCAGAGGTAAATGCCAGTAGGACACTGGCTAATGATCAGAGACATTTAGGTGGGAGGGAGAAGTTCCACATTCAGATAGTATTGCATTAGGTAGGTGGGAACTTGCTGTAAGGTGTGACTTTAGTATGAGGGGTGGATTTCCTGGTAAGCCTCTTTAAAACCAGATGTATGGAGATTCAGGGTTCCCACCTGGCCGGTAAAAATGATGCCCTTTGTCAATTTATAGGAGAAATATAAGAAGGCTTTTTTTCCAAGCTTTCAACCCTAAGTATAGAGGAGATTCAGAGACAGTTATAAACCATTTTCATCAGCATAAGACTGATAGCAGGGACTTGCAAAGGAGAGTTATCTAAAATTATTCCTGCTCACTCTAGTAGTTAGAGATAATATTAGGGTGCTAGACAAGCAGTTGTTAGCTTTGAAAAAGACAATAGTGGGGTTAGGGTCCCACTAAAATACCCATGGGATGGATCTGTATGGGAGTTTATGACACCAGTATTGGAGCACCCAGAAGGTGAGCTGCATGTGCGAGAGAAGTTAGTGACTGGTATCATTGGAGATCCTGTTGTAGAGAATTGTGCTCTGCTGTGTTAAGACCTGAGAAAAGTAAAGTATGATGAATCTGTGTGAAGAGTTGTGCTAGCAACAAACCTGTTAAAAGATTCTGCATATTTGGAATTTTGTTTATCAAGTTACTAAAGAACCACGGAGCAAATCATACAGAATTAAGTAAACTCTTCAAAGCAATCAGGATGTAAATAATCAGTTATTAATAAATGGTGCTAGATTAAAAAACTCTGCTTTGCATTCAAATCATTGTTTTTAACATGCCCTTCTGAATTTACTCGGCACTGTACAAAGATTACTTCAGGAAGTAAGATAAAAGCAAACATGTAATTGATCAGTATGGGTTACTGCACTAGTGCAAATTAGATTATCCAATAATAATCAGCACCCTAAGGCTGGAGAAGAAGTGCAACAATAAAAAAAGGGAAATGATATATAGTGTAATATTTATGTTCAAACTCAATCACCACTTGTGCCACTTAGAAGTGAAGTTTGTCACCAGACTTTTGAGTTTGATTGCCCTTTAAACACACAGACAATTTGGTTTCACAGTTAGATGCTGGGCAGTGAGATGTCCCGCTGGCTGTGATTGGGTAGTCGGCAATCCCCTCACTTGCGTTCATGCACCAGCTGCTCCGGGAAGTGATATTCTCGTTTGACATGTTTCACTGTCAATCAGCTGCGTCAGCGGTGTGATTCCTCTCCGTCCTATATCCACAAGGCCATGGTTACTTTAGACTTACTATAGCTAGACACACATAGGGCCAAATTCACTAAAGGGCCAATTTTCGCCACACTTTGCGCCACTTAGCCAGTCGTTAATTTGCTACCACTGCGCTAATTTTACTTGTAACTTTGCATTTTGGTTCCCCCCTCCATATTTCTGTGCTCTGACTTCATGTTCATGTCTACTATTTTTTACTGTTTCCAGGCTGGTGGGGAAAGGGGCAAAAGGGAATTAAAGCTAAGGAATAAAGAAAAAAAGGTACCTGTGTGTTGGCCCTGACACATATAACCCAGAATAGTTACTCACAGCAGCAGACACAGATTAAACTTTAGCTTTTTCCCCCCTCAAAGTGCAAGTCCTGGTCCTGCCACTGGGAGATTGGCTAGGATGCAGGAAGCTTCAAATTTCTTCCAGTAGCTCAGCCAATCCTCTTGAGGTTGTACATGGAAAAAAAGAAAGTAAAGCTCTTTTTTTTCTTCTCAAGTCATGATCAAGTCATTCATAGTAGTAAATAATGAATTATTTTCTGGCAGCAATTTCTAGCATTCCATTCATTATACAAACCTGATTAATGCACCATATAGTCCCTTGCAATGCTATAGACTTCAGGGCTTTTTTTTCCGTTCACAATAATTGCTTGTGTTTAAAATTGTTAACAAGACACAGCTGTATAAATATAACTTTTGAAGAAACTGAAGCTTTAGATACTATTTTGGAACTCTGGTCAATGTGTGTGTGTGTATATATATATATATATATATATATATATATATATATATATATATATATATATATATATATATATATATATATATATATATATATATATAGCTCAAATTTATATTGCAGCAAATAAGATTCCCTCTAATGAGTATATACACTGACTGTGTAGCAGAATCAAGGAGAAAGGAAATGTGCAGTTCTACAGTATATCCAAATAGGATTCTAATAGGGAATAGTGAAAATAGTTCAGTGACTACTGATCTTGTATTTATTGGACAGACCAAAGCACAGGCTTCAAAGTATTCTATAGTCTATGTGGCAAGTGTATAATAATTATCAGCATTCTGTGTTTGCACAGCATCTATGCCACTGGAAGTTAAAACAGTGATTTGAATGCAACGTTTATGTAGTGTCTATTCCAGTTAAAATGCTTCCAAGTTCTTCATCCAAGATGCCAGCTAAAATCATGAATAAAGCACCATGCTGGCCAAGAGACAAAGTCATTTCCAGTTAAAACAGTTTTCAGAACTGTTTTCTTGCATTGCACCTTTGTGAAAAAGGTTGGGAAAGCTTTGCTGGAATAATATGCTTGTCACTTCTAGTTCAAATGTAGATGAAAATAGTGTGGGTGTACTTATACAAGCTACATTCAGCTGAGATTAAAATTCAGAACACTGTCCTTATACAGTAAGGTCACCGGATTATGTGATTGTTTCATTTTTTTCTCCCTTCAAGAGTCAGAGCACAGAAATATGGAGGGGGGACGACAAAACGCAAGGTTACTAGTCAAAAAAACGCAAAGGGACCTGTCAAGTGAAGACGAGAAAATGGATTGGGTAAATGAGAAGAATGAGAAGAATCAAGAGAAAAAGGGTAAAAAATAGAATGTATAGGTGATGATGGAATGCAGTATAAAAAGAGAGAAACAAATGAAAAATGAGGAATACAGTAGTGGCACCTGCATATGAGAAACTAGTAATAGAGCAAAAGGATAAATAGGAGGGTACATGGGACAGCAGAAAAAACACAGTAATTGCGCTTTCTTTTGTAACGCTAATTTGTCTTAAAAAGGCAAATACCAACAAGAGGGGTAGAGCATGGGCTACACTGGACCCTCTTTCAACAGGATGGGCTTTCGCTAAATGGAAATAGTACATGGGGGTGATGTTGAACTACACTTCTATACTGCCAAAAGTGTAAAATAATAGAAGAAGTATGCCAGGGTTTTTTTGCAAACAAAACTAACAAGTAGTTGATTCAACAGTGGGGATGGTAATACTCCCAGCAATGAGGTAGCAGAATAAGGAGCAGGTACAATCACAGGGGTAGCATATGCAGTGCAGAATGGCACCACTGAAGTAATAGCATGGGGAGTGTTCCTTCCAGAGTTTGAGTACCTCACGTGGTCTGGATCCCCTACAGTAGACATGGAACAGGGATAGAACAAATAACCTGATTCCCTTATCAATACTGCTGTCCCTTCACTACTGGCAAAGCAGAGCCTGCGTGAGAGCTAAATTGGACTTACTTAATGTTTACATGATTTTCTTATAGACGTATGGTATGAAGATCCAAATTATGGAAAGATCTGTTATCCAGAAAACCTCAGGTCCCAAGCATTCTGGATAATAGGTGCCACATACCTGTATAGAGTTGTCGTCCTTTCAACTCCATATAGTTATACCACTATTTTTGCAAATGAAGTCACTTTAAAGCTGTTCAGTGTTAGAGGTGACTTGTGATTTCCAATGACTTTGCTGTATTCATTTGTATATTACTGTATTTGCATTAACATTGTGGTGTTGGGATAAATTATTAAGGATATTAACTGTTTTATTTTGAGAAGCCACTTTGTTGGGATTAACTGGTGTGCAATCTTTTAAGTCTTAAATCTTTTATTTTTTTTTAAAAAAAAATTTGAAGATGTTTGTGGCTTGTTATTATATAAAAAACGGGAGAGCTATTGGATATTTAAATTAGACACCACCTCCCCATAAGGAATCAATGAAAATAATTTATTCACTGCTCTCATTTAAATACCCTATATCATTCAATAGGGGTATATGAGGTCAAAGCCGTTTGGTGTGTTTTAACCTACTCTTATGCATGGCCATTTGATTTATTTAATTAATTAACTTGTTAACTCAGTAATTTCAAGTATAATCACTTATTTATTGCACTAGCACTTTATATTTATATGAATTGTACTTAAAAGCCTGTGGATTAATTCTACAGATAGGTGACTGATTTGTTTATTCATTGGTTTATTTATTTCTTCTAAGAAAAACACATCAATTTATATCGTAAATTATAATTTTGGTATTATTAGTATTTTTCTAATTTCTTAATAATGAATTAACACTTGCTCTATTTGGCACTTTAAAGTTTATGAAGTATAAACTTAGAGGCTAATCAATTTATTGTGTATTTAACGCTTTAACCGTATTACAAACGGGCACTTAGACAATCATAAAACTTACTTTATTCAATTATTTGTCAAGCAAGACATCTTGCCTTACATGCATTTGAAATTCCACTTTTAGTTATTTTGGTTCTTATTTTGGTTCTTGAACAGTAGAGGGCAGGGCAAATATATGTTGTGATCTAGCAGGACAAACCATATATTGTTCAGTATATGTGATATGTGGTTGGATTTGCTTTGACTTTAAAAGTGGAATTTCCCATCTTTACCCTGAGAAGAAAATTATGCAAAGAATGTGTATGTATACCATACATGCATAAATAAGTAACAATTGCAAGCTTTGGAGCACACAGGCCCCTTCTTCAAGCAAACTAGGGGGCCTGTGTACTCCGAAAGCTTGCAATTGTTACTTATTCAGTTAGCCAATAAAAGGTATCACCAAACTTTAAATTTTTTGCATTTTTTCAATGGCTAACACGGTACAACATCTCAAAACTATACATAAATGAGGCATTCTGCAAGTAATTGCATTTTGTAGTAGCATTTACAAATAACTGTGATGCCATATTCATGTCTAAAATGTAAAACATTTCTATTCAGTGTCTTCTAAATAGTCAGACATTTGGTGAGGTGATAAAATGCTGTATTGGAGTATCCTGATTTATTCCGATATGATAGGGCCTTGGTTAGTGCTTGTGTCCAGGTCAACGTAAATAAATGATGAGTGTTAATCCAAAGTTTGGGTCAGCAAGCCCCGATGAGGTGTAATGTAATTTGGTACAAAATAAATTCTGTACTTCAACTACCGCAACAATATTAAGTACTGGTTGTCATAAATCCGATTACTCCGTACCACAACTATATATATTTATTAGGGATGCACCGAATCCAGGATTCTGTTTGGGATTCGGCCTTTTTCAGCAGGATTCGGATTCGGCCGAATCCCTCTGTGTATCTGATTCCTAATTTGCATATGCAAATTAGGGGCATGGAGGGAAATTGTGTGACTTTTTGTCACAAGTAAAAAATGTTTTCCCCTTCCCACCCCTAATTTGCATATGTGAATTAGGATTCAGCTCGGTATTCAGCCAAATCTTTCGCAAACGATTCAGGGGTTCGGCCGGATACAAAATAGTGGATTCGGTGAAGACACAGAAAACAGGCACAACAAAGGGTAAAGTGAGGGGGTTGTGTATTCTTAATTTAATTATCTACCTTGTAATGGCCAAATATTGACTATCTTAAAAAAAATTCTATTTGTCTTGTTTATCTCAAGAAATAGCAAAAACCATAGATTGTTGAGATTAAAACAATAAGCAACCCGGATGTTCAGCACAAACCCTGTTCATTAGACGTTACAAAGACATTAGAAGTTGAACAAAGAATTATACTACCCCTTTAAGTTGTTAGAACATATTATTGAACTATTATCCACATCCACGATATGAATTACTAGCTGTGTTTTATATGAAGTACAGATTATTCCTAAATACCTATTTATGAACTGATTGCTATAGTTGTTTACATGAACTCATTTTTCTTGTTCCTAAACTAGATGTTTGCATAACTGAGATTTTGTTCTGTTTAATTTGCTCATAGACCAAATAATGTACACAATTCTGCTCAATACTCAATTAGATTAAGGATGTTTCTCTCCTAAAGTCTATATAAATAGCTAATTTTTGATGGCTAGCATATATGTGCTGCTGGAGCACTAATGAATTGTGTTGCTGCAGTATCCCTTGCAATGGGAAGAATGCCGCACTCATGAACACAAGGAATGCTGTTTAAAGGCTGCCAGTAGGAGGCAATAAGTACCGTACTCCTTAGCACTTTATTTCTGCTGTTATCCTGGCTTTTCGATTACATGTAGCTTGGTGTGTGCCAGATGACATCCATGTCCAGCCCTGATATAAAACATGAATTTCATGAGTATAAAGGTTGCTTCACAATGGCATTTTAATTGATCTAGCCTGTGCAAATGCTGAAGTGACTATAAATAAGTTTAGTATGGTCAGGAATGTTGATGCATTCTTACCAAATTCATTATACACAACTGTATATATCAAAACACCTGTGTGAACAAGCCAGAACAAGGCAGACTCACAATTTCAAAATGGATTTAACGGACACATGAGCACTGATGGTTTTGCTAACAAGCTGAAACCATTGATTGATGTGTTATATTTAATATTCGTTCATCCTGGGGACTGATTTGAAAAGTAATCCTTTGATAGACAAACTCTATATGTCTAAACATGTCTTTCTGTTTAAAATACTTAGAGGTAAATATGTTGACAGATATTCTATCTGCTTAGCAGCACTTGAACATTTGTTTGGCATAGGTAAAAATGCAAATGTTTGCTTTTTTCCTTAGTAATAAAATATCATGAGAGGTTTATCAATATCAGTTTTACAGTGCATAGGCTTATAAAAAATGGGTTCCTTGAGAAATTATATTAAAGGGCAAGGAAAGTTATTTCAGGTTATGAAAAGCAATCCAAGATGCTAATGCAGTAAGTCATTGCATGATTTTTGCCTGAATAGCAGTGTTGAGATCAGGGCAGGAACCATGTCAGATCAGAACCACAGATCAAGGAGTATACGAATGGAACCGTTTTATAGTTAAGTAGCCAATATAAGGAAAGATGCCATGGTGGATAAAGAGAAGGCTGAAGTCTTATGGCTTTTATGGATTGTAAAGTATCAGGAAATACTTGACCCCCTCAAGGAAGTTTGGGGCCAGTCATAATACGGCTAAAGGCATACATGGAAATTGGTTGCCCATTCTTAAATCTGCACTACCAAGGGCGACAAGTCTCCCCAAAATGCATTCTCACTGGCAATAAAATAAATCGCTGGTAGGAAACCAAAAACGCCACTCCATCTTCCAGAGACTTGGGGGTCTCTAATTTGTATGCAGCTATATAATTATTCTCTTATTATATATTTATATTTATTTATGTATAGGTCCTTCCAGCAAACATGAAGGCATCCATGGAGATTAGAAAAAGAAAGTTCCATCATAATATTTGAAAAAAGGGTTTTTATGGTGTTAGCTTTTAGCTGGAATACTCTCCCTGAATCAGTTGTTCTGACACATACATAAGATAGCGTTAAGAAGGGATTGTATTACTTTTTAGCATGTAAGGAAATACAGGGTTACTGAACTTAGCTTTTAGCACAAAGTTGATACAGGGACTGCTCCGATTGCCATCTTTGGATCTGGAAGGATTTCTTTAACCCTCTGAAGCTAATTGGAAAGGTTTCATATGGTGTTTTTGCCTTCCTCAGAATCATTAGCAGTTAGGCAGGTTTCGTTAAGACCAAAACAAAACTCAAAGGGTGTGTGTCTTTTTCAACCTAGCGTACGCTATAGGGTGAGTGGGCGGTAGTGAGTAGGTGAGTTTTCTTATTCTGTCTATATTTTGTCTCTATCCCCTTAATTATATCACAGGCATAAAATAATCAATAAAGTGATTAACTATATAATTTTTTTGTGAAAGGGTTGGATTAATAATTCACTTTAGGTTTGTGGAAGTTAGGATACAACATTCACTGAGCTGGCTGTTCATGTATTTGTGCAGCTGCAGCATGCAGAAATATTCACACAAGTGCACTTCATCCATTATATTATTCATACTTCTAAAGATGCAGATGGAGCAGATTTATTGAAGCATCTGGCAAAGCATGCCACACCTAAATGGGCTGTGCCACATTGAACCACATTGTGAGTTTGGTCTTTAAAAGGCTCCTTTGTTTTCACCTCAACCCTTTTAACATAATACTGATAATTGATTTAGTTAAATAATGAAATTGAAGAATAGTATTTATTCTTTGTTTAATTGCTGGATATACAGCTGAATTGCTAATTTTCCTCTTGAAACAGTTCATAAATAACACTTGTGTCTCAATAAATACAGAAGACAATAGCTACTATGAGAGAGAATACATCTTGGCTTTAAAAAGTAAACACTGCATCAACTGATCTTTCATCACATGCACAATTGCTTTGCATCAGCTGATGCCTTTTAAGATCTATCTGTGCTATATGCATATTTCCAAAGGAGACCTTTTGTTTGCTGTTGAAAGGTTTATTATCCAGAATGCTAATGTTTTATTTTTTTGCTATTTAAGATGTAATGATATACCTTGAGTATTTAACTATAAACTTGAAAAATCTTCCCAGGGAATCTCCAAGGAATACTTAGAATGCACTTCTAGTAAATTGGCTCATTTTCTCATAATTTACTAGAAGTGGTGATTTGAGAGCTGTCGTATTGTAAAAAGTATATAAATCCCATGAGAAGCATTTCACTGCAGGCACTAAAATATGAATTTCTAAAAAGAATGAAGTGCTTGAAATGACTCTGGTGCGATTTGCTACTATAAAACAAATATTTATTGTTTTAGGAGTTTGTTACAGAAACATTTTGAGGGTAAAATAGAATAAGATAATTTTTACATTATAAGATGTAAACTGTAATTTATACATTTGTCCCTTTTCAGCCATAAACTGCATCCTTTGATTTTGGCCATGCTGTTTTATTTTATCCAGGGATGTATGACGCAGAAAATAAACTATCTTCTATAATCATAGAATATCCAATGCTGGGCACATAGGCAGATAATGTCAGCCTAACAGCTAAATCATACCTCCCAACTGTCCCGTTTTTTGCAGGACAGTCTTGATTTTGACAGCTCAGCCTGCAATCCAGGATTGTAACTGAAATATCCAGATTTTGTCTTTCATCTGCTGCACTAAACAGCTAGAAAAAGATATAAAGTTTCTAAAGTAATTGGCTTTTGGCAGAGAGCCCGGAATATTTGGAACGTGCACTTAGATACGTTTGTTACAATTTAAGATAAGCAAAGAACAATTTGAGATACGCAAAAAGCAAAGAACAATTTGAGATAAGCAGGTCTCATGGAGAAACTGTGACTTGCAGCTTAAAGGGCAATTCACCTTCCTTAGGAAAACTGTAATAACACATACAACCTGACCCTAAAACCCCCAGAAACTTTCCATAACCTGCCAAATTTTGTAAAATGGACATGGTAATTAGGGTGGCCATTTTCAAAATGTTGGGAGGTATGCAAATCAAAAGAAAAAGGACACAAGGAAATGAAATGTAGAAAACTCACCAAATCAAGGTTCGTGATTCAGGTGCATCATCCCAACCTCAGCATGGGGAAACAAAAAGAATGGCATAAAGCAACAAAGAATAGGTACGGTATGTAAGCCACCATGACAACACCACATAGGCCACCCAATCAAAAGTAAAGAAACATTTTATATATTACAACCTTATCTCCATAAACCTCACACACATATAGTGCCCTAAGGAACACAATCATTCTATTGATTTGGGGACTAAACACTGATATTTTTTGTATCTACTTTGTATACAACCCACTGCATAGGTTTCCATTTAGTGCTGCAGATCCACATGGAAAGACAATTACCATATATTGCAGCTGGAATTTTGTTTTGAAAGTTGGGGGTGCCTAACATTATAACATTAGAATATACTCCCACCAGGCATTATTTGTATCCTTGCATACATTTGTGTTTATTTGGTAGTCTTTTTGGAAAAGGGTTTTTCTTTGCATGAATATACTCTGTTTAAGAAACTGTTGAGTAATGTATCCCTTCATAATAAAAAAACCTTCAAAATTAGTTAAGGCAGAACCACATTGCAAATATCTATTTGCCAACAAATATGAAAGATCTTACTGCATAAACCTTTCTTTGAGCAATTCTAATCATAAGATTACTTGTCCTCATTGCTAAGCGCTGTTAATGGCAAGTTTTTCAGTGCCTGATGTTCTTTGAAGAAAATAACTCTGATCTTGTGAGTATTTAGTAATGCTCATCATACTGTATAAGAATATTTTATATACAGTAACAAGAATGGAATCCTGTGCAGAGAATTTGCCACTAATGGCCAATAAGGACCATGTTCTTGTAAAGCATTACGGACTGGATCTTGATGTATGTTTTGACACTCAAACTATCCCGGGCAGCATTATTTTGTTCCTGGAACCCAGAAATAAGGATGAAGGCCTAGTCTTTGAAGAACACTGTCAATCACAACTGTCAAAATACTTTTGGAACGATGAGACACATGACAATAACCAGACTTATGTGTTACCTGTAAGACCCTGCTCATCAAACTCTGGAAACAAAGACACTGCTGTCTGTGTTATAGGTGAAATAGATACTTCATCGAAGTGTGATCACCATGGCAACAGGAAGCAGGCTTCTGGGATTACTAGTTCAAAGAACTGCTGTGACAGAGGGAATCATGGGAGTGAGGATTTTATTCTTGTGTTGGACTGCTGTGATTTATCTGTGTTAAAGGTCGAAGAGGTGGATGTCACTGCTGTGTTAGGTACTGAAAAATGTATGAGCTCTGCTCAGGCAATTGGAAAAGAGCCTTTAAGTCTTAATACTAGTATTCTATCTGTAATTGAAGCTTTACCTGAAAGCCAATGGAAAGAGCAGCTATTTAATTATATAATTAAGTGTAGCAGGGCACTTGGATGTGGAGATCTTCCATCACTGACATGCGGAGGCTGCGAATTATCAAAACAGGAATAAAAATGCCCACCAACTTCCCCTCTGTCATAAGGATATGGTACCAAACAACAACAAATGGGAATTCACTCAGTGAAGTGGACCAAACACCAAAGTGGAAGGTTAATATCTGGGGTAAAAAAGAAATTCTCGTCTACTGTCACGTTCCAGAGACACAAGTTTGAGGTATGTAATAAGAGTGGATCCAGTTTCCATTAAGACATGGTAAATATGTCCGGCATCCTTTTCAAGCTTGACTTAAAATCTGGATCACTGCAAAGAAGGTCAGATTTATAGCACATTGGACTCTAACAGGATTACATCTCTAAGCTTGGATCAAAGGTTCTCCTTTGCCAAGACTTTCTATTCAGGGGGAGCAATTTACCAGATAACTAGAGCAGGAAGTCACATTGCAGCTGTCTACTGCGGCTTTACACTGAGCGATGATCAGATGTCTGACCTCTTTGATGAAACCTAAAATGGATTCTCGTACGCAGTTTGTGGTCCTTGTCACTTTATATTGTAGCTTTATTTATATACAGTATGTATTTGTTGGAATCTGGTATAATAGTCCTAAGAAACCCTTGCAATATTTTGACTATTTAATTCTTTATAAAGTGTGGGTTGGCCTTGTTTGCTCAGGTTTGTAGCGAGTGAGTATAGCATTAGCAGATAATTGATTACTAAACTTTTTTTTCATTAATAATTTCCTCTGCTATTGCTTTTTCACTCTTTCAATAGTTGAAGTATGAATAGGCAAACAATTACCCCATTGCACTGCAATGTCTGGCTCCTTAAGCATGTTTCAAAACTCATAACTTAACAAAAAGCATTACAGATAACTGCAGGCAGCCAGATATTTAAAGGGTAAATATGCCCTTTTTCCATAGGTTTACAGTATACTTATTTTATTTGGCAGTAAAGTAAAACAACTTGACCAATAATTCATGTCTGATTTCCTAACATCTTTCTTTTGAGTCACCATTGTAAAACCCCAGTTGTTCTTGGTTTGGTTAAATGTCCAATATTATTGGCTTATCTGGGATGTCCAAATCACCACCTGAAATATCATGCATCACGGTCATAATTTAGAGTTATTACAAAAATAGGCATAGCTTTCAATTTCTGCTTCTTAGCCATCAGTAAAGAAATCTGCGCCCGACACAACACAATATAATTCTAGATCACAAATTACTTTTTGATTATTGCTCTCTTTTCTCTTTTGTGTCCAAATCATTACATAGACCACAATACTGCAGTACTGTGCCACTTATTCTCAATTAATCCTTCTTCTCTACTCCAAAAAAAAAGTTTGTAGCAATTGACTGCACTGCATACTCATGGCGAGGCCTTACCAGGGACTTATAGATAAGCAAAATTATGTTTTCTTCATTTGAATTAATGACCTTGTTATACAGGACTGAAATGTATTTGCTTTATTAGCCACTGAATGACACTGCCTATAATTACACCACTTGTTATCCACAAAAAATTTGTATCTCCCCCGCAAAAAGAGAGACAGTATTTTCAGTGCCCACCTCAATGTCATAAACAAGTTAAAAAGCAAATGGTAAATACAAACCCCTGTGGTAATCCACCAACAACACTGGCCCAATTAGAAAATCCTTAATGTACCACCACATTTTGTAATCTACCCTTCAGCCAATTCTCTATACACGTACAAATATTATGTTCTAGGCCAATATCCCTTAATTTAACCAGTAAATTCTATGTGATACTGTATTAAATACTCAGGAAAACTCTAAGTAGATCGGGTTTACTGCCACCCCAGAGTTTAGGTTCCTGCTCATCTCCTCATAGAAGACAAATTAGTCTGGCAGGGTCTCCTAAAACCATGCTGGCATAAACTCATATTATGGCAACATGCCGATTTGGTCCTCGCTCTACTCGATTTTCCAACCTCCCCAATAGATTTCTTGGGACAGACCTACTGTACATTGGCATATGTAATATATGTAATATATGTTGATAATGGTAATTCCACAATAATGGCAACATTTGTGGAACACAAACTTTTGGATCAGTTACAATTAATTAGAAAATAAGAATAAAAATGTTAGCCTTCTGTCTCTTTAGAGTTCAGTAGATACTAATACAATATCTTTCCATAATAGGCTCTGTGTTAACACCATTTAATCTCCTAGTAACAACAGGGCACTCTTTCCATGTCAAGAGCCTCCAGTTACAATGTCCACTTGCCATTCAACAGTTCAAGCTGCCTTCCACTTTGTAGTTTTAATGAGTGAAAATCGTGTAAAGGGGGCAGCCATTCAAGCTTGAAACAAGGAGAAAAGCCACAGGTTACTTAGAAGATAACAGATAAAACACCATTGTATTGGATAGTGCTTATCTGTTATGTGCGGTGTAACGTTTTCTTCTTTTTTTACAGCTTGAATGGCTGCCCCATGGCTACAGAACAGCTTGTTTAGATAAACTATAGTAGTCTTTCTGAAGTAAACACACAGCTTTTACCAGTGCAAAACAGTATATTATATGTTACTTACTTTAAATTGCTTCCATTTTTTTGTGTCACTGTTCCTAATTTAATTTCCATGTTGATTTAAAGAAGTTACGCACACTACATACAAAACATTTTATCACTGCCAAAATTCAAAAATATAAACCACATTCTCTGGTAATTCTAAAACAAAATCAAAGCTAAACTACATAAACCAAAAACAATTGGAAAACTTAAAACAACTTATATGTTAATTCAACCTGGCATAGATTTGTTTAATAGCTGTTAAATACAATCCAAAATTTAAAAAAGTCTTGCTATTAGTAACAATTGCTTCTGCCATATTCTCCTTCATAGAGGCTAAGAATCCGTGTTTTCAGTGCTTGTACTGTATTTAATGTTATTAGGAGTCAGAGTTTGGGCGTTTTCGTCGACTTTGACTCCAGATACCCAAATGGCTTTCAACTCCACAGGTCTGGTGCCTAGTCTATAACAGACTAAAACCATTCCTCTCTGACAATAACCTGCTGGATCGCCTACAGTCTGGTTTGAGACAACTACACTCCACTAAAACTAATGACCTTTTAACAGCTAAAGCCAACAACCACTTCTCATTACTAATACTGCTTGATCTCTCAACTGCATTTGACACTGTGGATCATCCTATCCTTCTCAAGTCACTCGATTCGTTTTGCCTTTACAACACGGCCCTGTCCTGGTTCTCTTCTTATCTCACTAGCCGTTCTTACTTCGTTGTGCCTCTTACAATGGCGTATCATCTTCTCCAATACCTCTTTCTTTTGGGTCTTGGTTCCTCAAGACTCCTTGGCTCCTTATTATTCTTTCTCTATACTTCCTCCCTTGGAAAATTAATCAACTCATACTGTTTCTAATACCACCTTTATGCTGATGATACTCAGAGTAATCTCTCCTCTCCTGATCTCAACCCCGGAGCTCTTAACTCGGGTCTCTGTCTACTATCTCTACATGGATATCATAGCGCTTAAATTAAACTACTCTAAAATGGAAATGATTCTCTTTCTCCCAACTAACACTTGTAATATCCCAGATGTATCTACCATTGTTAACAATTCCACTATTACCCCATCTCCCCAGGCCCGAGGCCTTGGGGTTATCCTAGATTCAGCCACGTCCTTCACTCCTCATATCCAGTAACTTAATAAATCATGTCACTTTCACCTGAGGAACATATCCAAAATACAATCATTTATCACCCAAGATGCAGCCAAAATTGCTATCACATCTAGACTACTGTAACTCTCTATTAATTGGCCTCCCCTGTCAGAGTCACCTCTCAAGTCCAAAATTAATGAGACTTTTAAACCCCAGCCATGCCACTCTGCCAATCCCTGAACTTGCTTACACCAATATTCAGAAAAAAATTCTATACTCCTCTACTGACATACTCCTCAACTCTTCTCTCATTACTTCCTCACATGCTCACATTCAAGACATTGCAAAGGCTGCACCCCTCCTCTGGAAATCTCTCCCACTCTTACCTTTCTGCTTTCAAAAGTTCTCTTAAACACACTTACCCTCTTTCTGTCACAATACTATAAGCTACAACTCTCACCTTGCTTATTTCTGATCTTGCCCATTCACACAACTTGTGTCTCAATACCTTTCCTTTTAAATTGTAAACTGTCTTGCATAGGACCTTCACCTTCTGTACCAGTTACTGGTTGTTATGTATGTAATTCTATATGTTCTTTGTATAAACACATTTATTTTACAGTGCTGCAAAATATGTTGGTATTCTGATAATAATAATAATAACCACATATTTTCTGAAACCTCCAATAGTCAGGATTAATTGTAAAAATGAAAACCAAAACCCACCCACAAAAGGTCACCAGATAAAACTCACCAAGTAAAAGCTGGAGAAGTTTTATAGATGTCAATAGAAATAGTCCCAAGCTATTTTATTTATTTATTTGTTTTTTTAGGAAAATATATGTATATATATATATACACTGATTGACTGCTTGACTGATTGAGAGACCTCTCTAAATTACACTGAATGCAGTGAGTGAATTCAGGAAATGGTAACTGCTGTGGGTAGGACTTTTAATTATCATATGGAAATTCACTTTGGCATGTATTTTATAGCTAATTAATATAGCATTAAAGAAAGAGCAATAGGAAATATTTGCAGGATGGATATATTTGGGTTATTTTGCTCGAGAAAAGCAATAAATTTAAATTAAAAAAAATAGAACACAAATGTATAATGTATGTTTCGATATGTTTATAAATACAGGCTAACAGCACTCAGTCTCATTAAAGCCATTATAACTTTAAAGAGATCTGGATTTTAATGATTAAAGCACATTTTAATTATTTAAATATGCTTAAAATTCTTGAAGCTGCCAGTCGCTGGTGGTACTGATCAATGCATACTTAAATTATTAACTAGGCCATTGTTAATTGGAGATGCCATGAATCCCATTTGAGAATCACCAAAGCAGCATCACTTGTTTTAGAGCAATCATTGTTTAGCTCGCATTAGGCATTTAAGCATAATTCTTCATCCTAAACTGAGTTTAGCTTTTTTTTAAATGTGCATACTTTGGAAAGTTAGATGAAAAAACATAGTATTCAGATGTATATTCTAACATATATTGATCAAAGATATTTAATAGAGACCAAGTATTTGGAACAGATACAAAACCAATGGTTAAGCAACAAACCAAGAACTGATGGCACACTTGCAGAATCACTGGGATACTATAAATACTTGTTTCTAAATTAGCCTATAACCATGCCTGGAAAATATAATTTTCCAATAACTGCAATAATATTATTGTTGTGTTGATTGCAAAACTTTACTACAAGACACTTTCATAACACAGATAATCAGAAGCTGTTGTGGACTTGAAATAAATAATTTGAGTAGGGCTAGCTTCTTTATCACTGTTAATGTTTGCCCTTTTATCTTAAAAAAATCTGTATCTGTGTATAATTAGAACATTGAAGGTTAAAGGAGAAGAAAAGGTACAAATATAGAAACATACCCATTGTTTCTTCTCCTTTTTGTTGACTGAACCGCTACAGTTTTTTTCTTTTGAGGCACTTTCATGCTTACAATATCTATATTCAAAATGTCGCACTACTTCCTGCCTTGTAGTTGCCATTTTAGAAATCTTTGCATCACTTCCTCTAGCTGCTCCTTGCTAAGGAGCATGCATCAAACTTTTTTCTCACCATGTGCATTATGAGTCTCCTCTGCTCACAGAGAAAGACAACCCCCATTGTATGCAAATAAAATTAGGAAAAAAAAGAATCCTTGAACTACCCTGAACTGAAGCAGGCATGCCATGGTCCTGGACCATCACTAGAGCATGTATATTTAAGAGCTAATTGGAACTGGTTATACTTTATGGTCTCAGTGAGTATCTCTGTTAAAGCAGAACATAAAATAAACAATGATTGTCTTAAATAAACTAAACTATGAGAATTTTCAGGAATCTGCACCTTAATGTTCCTGTTTCCACCATATGCCATGTCATCAAGCGGTTTGAGGACCATGGCACTGTATCCAATCAGTATAAGAAAAAAATATCCCAAAGCTGCAACTAGAGGTGCAACATTCATATAATTACCCAGTATATTTTAAGGGAAAGTTCAACCGGACCTCCGCCCCAAAGTAAAGTTAAAATACATTTAAGAAGAAAAGAATCTGTATAGCGGAGAATTACTTAAACAGGGGGTCTCACTACTGGGAATACAGGTAAAATAACACATTTAATTGAGTACCCGGGTACTGTTAGGGATTCAAAAAAGATTCCCATACAAATAATGCTAGTATGTGATAAGTATTGTTCAATCAGAAATTTATACCCAATGCCCCAGTTGCCTTCCGGCATATGCAAAAATAAATTATTTCACAAAATTGAGAGCCTACAATGAAGGCAACCACCTGGCACTGCACAATCCTTTAGTCATCACCTTAACATTGCTGCCAGTCCACCCCGATGTGCATTTCACCCATAGCTTTTTCAAAGGGGATAAATGTCCTTATTTTACAGAAACCTTAAATAGGCTAGATATTCATTCCATTATAATAAACATCTGAAACTGATCCCATCACAATGAGGCTTGGCTTTGTATGCACCCAATCATCAGCTCCAAATCAAAGCAAGGCTTGAACTGCACACATACATGTGAAATCACTAAACACTCCCAAACCCTCACCAAAGCGCCCCCCCATCCAGTTCCACAAGCACACTAACCAAAATGGAAATCACAAAGGCCGATGTTAATTAAATATTACTACACCCATATAAGTGGTGAATACTAAATGTGAAAAAGATTCAGCACCATCTTGCTACACCTACTACGTGATTCACTTAGTTATTATTGTAACTGAATCAAAATGAGGCTTGGACCACACGGATGCACACAAGGACATCATGAACTCCCAAGTCATCACTAAGGCAACCCGTGCTGCTAGCTCCTTCACTGGAGCCTACTGTATGTCACAAATACCAATGTCCATGAATAACTCAAGTTTCTAAACCAATATATTTGGTAAGTACCTATCACGGAGAAGTTCAGTGCAATCTAGATACACTATCACCCATAACCAAAGTATCCATTTAAATTAAAAATATAGAAAAAAATGATTACATATATGCAAAAAAAGGGGACAATATAAATAAAGCATGAAATTAACCCACAAAAAATAAACTGTAAAAAATATGTATATTATATATACACAAGCACATTTGAAGATCCTGTATTAGGGTATAAGAATAGATGTCTTTTGCTAACAGTCCAAAATAACAGCGGGCCGATCTTGACATGGAGACGTTGAACTGAGATCTCTATTTGATCTAGACCCAAACAATCATGGAGTAAAGATGTACAACTCCTTCCTGCTGTCGTCCATACGAAGATCAGAAAAGCAAAGGAGGAATGTCTTCTCCTAATTTATATGTTACAAGGTTACTACAAAGAGAAACAAAGTTGATTAATATCAAAGCCTATGTAACAACTAAAATTAGATAAAAAAAACAGAAAAGTTAAATTCCTCATTTAAGCCACCATGGGACTTTGTGGACAATCTAAAAATCCACCAATTCTCAGAGCGCAATAACTTTTGTTCGGGATTTCCACCTCAGTTTTCACAGGACACTTTTTCTAGGCCCCAGACCCTCATCAAGTCCTCCGGGAATTATGATGGTTAAAAAAGTGTGATGCTACAAGTGATAGATGTCTTCTATCCCTTTTTCCTTATTAAGAGTTCTCAATTTTACCTCATAGTTTTTTATGTCACCGGCATGTTCCAAGATTCTCACACACAGTTCTCTCGGCGTTTGGCCCACATAAGTCAGTCCAGACGGGCACTGTATGGCATGTACTGTCATAAGCGATATACCTCACCTCCGCTATACAGATACTGTATCCAATCACTCTGGATGTGGTCAAGAGAAACTGATAAAAATTGCAAAGGATTGTGAGAATATGGTGAAACTGTTCAGTTGCCAGTCAAATTCAAGATGATCTTGATACACAAGGTACAACAGTTTAAAAGAGACATGCTAAAACTCCATTACAAGAAAGCATAACTGGTGTATACCAAAACCCAAAAACTGAACAATCCAATCTTTTCCTGGCAAAATGTCATTGTGTATAGATGAGGAGAAATTAGAACATTTTGGTAAAGCACTGCACCCTTTTATTTAAATTAAGCTTTTCCTGATCTTTCGAGTTGGAACTGGGTGCATTGAGCGAGCATGTGCACGGTTTAATAAAATTTGAAAATTACCAAAGTATTTAGGGACTCAATATTGACAGGCCTGGATTTGTGGAAAGGCCACCTAGGCCCGGGCCTAGGGCGGCAGGATTTTAGGGGGGCGGCATCCTGCCCAACCACACCAACATTGGTTCAAAAACACTGGGGATGCGTTGGAGATACAATGATTTTTTAAATTTCCCCATTGATGATGAAAATTTGCACGAATAAAGGGGAGAGGACAGGGGCGACGAACGGCAGTGGGCCTAGGGGCGCTCTCTATGTAAATCCAAGCCCTGAATATTGAACCTAGCGAAAGCTGGATCTTTCCAGATCATAGGTCTTCTAGCAGTTCAGTGACCCAAATTTCACTTCAAGGAGCACCCAAAATAGCTAAAGACAAAATGCTGTTCTGAAGTAGGCAGCAATGAGTCAAGATTGAAATCCCTTTGAACACTGTAGAGATTTGAAAACTGCAATTGGGAGAAGGCATCCCTCAAATCTAGGAAAACTGGAGAGTTGTTCAAATGGTCATACCAACGTGTGTGATAACAAATATCACATTTAAAATATTATTCTTCATAGTGAAAAAAGGAATTCTGATACCTAAATGTGTTAAGTTCAGACTTGTGAACTGCAAAAATGGCTTCCTTTTTGTCACGAAATAAGGGCATACCTGAATGGTGCCTGAACAATACAATACAAATTTACAGTTTGTTACTGGTTATTAAACTTTACTGAAT
The DNA here is from genome assembly GCF_017654675.1 of Xenopus laevis. Lineage (NCBI taxonomy): Eukaryota > Metazoa > Chordata > Amphibia > Anura > Pipidae > Xenopus > Xenopus laevis. The sequence continues at coordinate 125,368,757 of NC_054372.1, forward strand.
GCTAACTTTGAACAAATAACTGAACAGTTACATAGACTGGATGTTAATGGATGTCTGAATAGCCTTAGAACATCAATCTCCAAGGAGCAATTTTCCAGTAAATTCGGTGAGCTGCAATACCCAGCACCCTCTGGAAAGCCACAAATTGTAAATCACACTCCAGAAACACTAAGGGGCACATTTAACATTTACGAAGCTCGAGTGAAGGATTCGAATGAAAAAAACTTCGAATTTCGAAGTACTTTTTTGGGTACTTCGACCATCGAATAGGCTACTACGACCTTCGACTTCGACTTTGATGAGAACAATTCGAACTAAAAATCGTTCGACTATTCGACCATTCGATAGTCGAAGTACTGTCTCTTTAAAAAATACTTTGACTACATACTTCGAGGTACAATGTTAGCCTATGGGGACCTTCCTCAGCACTTTTCTAACCTTTTGTTTTGATCGAACGATAATACTTTGATCGATCGCTTAAAATCGGTCGAATCGTTCGATCCAAAGGATTTTATCGATCGATCGAAGGATTTGCACTTCGATATTCGAATTCGAAGGATTTAAATTTGAGGGTCGAATTCGAGGGTTTATCATAAATGATAAATGTGCCCCTAAGGCTGCTTCTCACAAGCATTTTTAAATTGAGTTTGCAGAATCTCACATTTTTTGACTGCTTAGCACACTTAAAGAGCAGGGAATGTTGCGCTGTACATACATCTGAATAGCATGGTACATACCATTTATAGAAGCAGTGCATTTAAAGTGAAACACGGGACAGTGCATGCTGGCAAAAGGGTACATGACAGGGGCAAAACAAAACTGCCTGGCAGGGGATTAGTAGTGGGTTTAGTGATATATGTGCTATGTGTGTTATGTGTCTGACGAAAGGGTCCACCCCTGAAACGTTACATCACAAGACTTGAATAAACACGCAGGTGTCAGCCCCGCTTCACTTGCTGTTGAGTGTCTGGTGAGTTTTTCGTTTCCAGTTTCTGCCCATGTCATGTATCTCATATTGTTGGAACTGATTGAGCAGAAAATGGGCATTTAAAAATGGTTGTGAGGAAGTAGCTTAATAGGGTCTGATTTCTGCGTTTTCTGCATAACTTCAACAAATATTTATACTCTTTTCTTATTATAATGTATTATTCACAATAAGTATTTGTCAGTGTTTTAGAAAGTTACTTTCCCTTTTTTTCTATGTGTATTAAAATATATCTATATATTTGTAGCAGTAGAAAGAAATAGCCCAGACCAGCCTTTAAAAATATAACATGTAGAATAAAAACACAGCAAGCTTGCACTGTTGCCTAAAACATTGAATCATAAAAACAACGTCACACACTATTCTGCAAAACGTCATAGCAATGAAAGTCGATAGTTCTGATGTGCTTAATGTATAACAAATAATTATCTTCCCTGATATAAACCCTGATTATTCAGAAACTAACTTTTTAAAAAATATATATATCTTCTACTTAAAATTTCTAACTTAAAACAACAAAAAAAGCCACAACTGTCTAATCTCGATTTTTTTTTTTTAAAGCTTTTGGACAGACTTTATTTAGCCTCTCTCTAAACTGGTGCTGTGTGAATATATGTGTTGCTTGTATGCTGGGAGGAGAGTTGGGATTAAAGAATTACAGCACATGATTTTAAAATATTATATTCTGTTCGACCGAACCTAATCAGAATCCTATATGCAAATTAGGGATGGGAAGGGGAAAACATTTTTTACTTAAGTAATGAGATTTTCCTCCCGCCCCTAATTTGCATATGCAAATTAGGATTCGGATTCGGTTCAGCCAGGCAGAAGGATTCGGCTGAATCCGAATCCTGCTGAAAAAGGCCGAATCCTGGCCAAATCCCGAACCGAATCCTGGATTCGGTGCATCCCTAGTTAAAGGACCTGGAAACCCTAATTAACTGTCACCTCCATTGAAATGCTGTCCCCCAAATGTAATAAAAGACAAAATATTCCCAGGTGAAGAACCCATTAGCCCTTGTACCCCACAGTAAATTAGGGTTTCCTTTGTCCTATAAAGGGCTGACTTGATAAGATTTTTCTTCCTAATATTCCCAATGTTCTAACCAGGTATATTGTCCTCTGAGAGGTTGCTGAAGTTGTAATATTATCAAAGTGTGTGTTTTTGTAATGTAAGTTTAATTTAATTACATCAACAAATATATTTTAACTGAAGTGCAACCAACAGGCTAGTTCAATGACTTGGTTATCAGAGAACAAACAAGACATTTAAAAGATGCAAACTTAAGTGAATACGAAGCCATATAAGGCAGACAAAAACAACAACTCTAATTCTGTGTGAGTCATTTTGTAGGAATCTTGTGATTTGAAGCTTATTGTCATCACAATGAATCAGAAGGTTTAAGCCAGTCCAGACTAAGCAGCAGCCTGTGGCTTTTGTCAAGTTCCTGATGCGGTTGATCAACTACCAGGATTATCACATTAGCGTTTCTATTATTAATATTATTGTTGCTTATGTAGAATATTCGTGTATGTTCTGCAGAACAATAAAGTGACAGGTAACAATGTGCATGTAAAAATATGAATATAAATAAACAACTGCTTTTTTTAGCTGTGGAAGTACATATTTAAGTCTATACTTTGATCTTCTTTTCAAATAACTAAAATAAATTCATCTTCTGCAAAATAGATGTAAAAAAAATTGTTAGCTGACAAGTCACTGACTTGCTGGATGAACCATGATCAACAGTGGATACCCAGCTTTCTGGGTTCAGGGTTGTGCTCGAAATGCCTTTGGAAATCATAATATCACGTTACCATGCGCAGGCTCAGGGAACCAAGTTCCAGGGGCAGCAAAGCAACTCCAAAACATTGGCTAACCCCTACAACTGTGGGGATGGTTTTTGACGATTTACTTTTTTTCCCCTGTAAACAAAGCACTGTTTCATCTTTAGTTTCATCTTACATGTCCACAGGACAGTTGTGTTTTGACTCTCCAGTTGGGCTTTTTGATGTTTCTTTGGTAGGAGTTTTTCTTTAAGCTCCGTGGCTCTTCTGCTCCTGCTCTGCCTCCACTCTGAAGTATTGCTTCTGCTCAAGTGCAGGCACACACGGCAGATTTTGGTACTGAAATCAGCCCAAACTTCAAAAGGCAAGGGGAGCAGCAGGGCAGCAGATTCTCCATCTGTAGGAGAATCCACATTGTTAAATATACATCATCTGGCCCTAGCCTAAGGAGCGTTCTTCCACAGTCCTCTTTCATTCAGTTGATGATGGATGGTGCACTCCAGGAATGTTGTACCTTGTTTTTATAGGTTAAGACTTTGGATTATAAGGTCTTGTGAGCAGGGCCTTCTGATCCTATTTTTATTGTGTAGCCCATATTTGTTGATTATTGTAAGAGTCCAATTTGTTTTAAGTTTAAGTGCTGACACTATACTGTATACAGTAAATGATGACGATGATGTTCAAGGTTCTTTCACTAGTTTCAACAATCCTTCTCTGCAATTTTTCAATAATTGTTCTCATGTCTGTGTCCAGGGCTAATGGTTATAGTGGCATGGGCTTTAAACTTCATTGCTAGCATTCACTGGACACAGGCACAGTAAAATCTCTTGAGATGAACTTGTAGCCTTGAGATTGTCATTATCTTTTTCCAATTCAGGGCAACATTACATTTTATTTTATTTAAAATATTTGTATTTTTGGTGTTTCTGTTCCTTTAAATTGACTGTGAAATACAAACATTGGAATAGAAAATCAAGTATTACAACTCGTCAATACAGAGAAAAGTATTAACTGGAGTATTGTGGTTGCATTTTGGGGATAGATGAAATGTAGGCTTCATCATTTGTGTATTCGGAGAAACTCCCGAACCCAGTTTTTATTTTACTGTGTAGCAATTAAATTGGTATATGGCACAGTGCTTTCAATCTTCCCAGCATGCTACATGTTACCACTTTGGATTTGGCCTTTTTCAGCAGGATTCGGATTCGGCCGAATCCTTATGCCCAGCCGAATCGTATCCGAATCATAATTTGCATATGCAAATTAGGGAGACGGGGAGGGAAATCACGTGAGTTTTTGTCAGAAAACAAGGAGGTAAAAAATGGTTTCCCCTTCCCACCCTTAATTTGCATATGCAAATTAGGGTTCGGATTCGGTTCGGTATTCGGCTGAATCTTTACAAAGGATTCGGGGGTTCGGCTGAATCCAAAATAGTGGATTTGGTGCATCCCTATTGGATTTAGGTAGGTATGGTCTTCTTATTTATACTTTTATTTATCTAATTTAAGGTACCCCTTTAAGAGTCATTTTAGGACAAAAAGCTTTTTTTGCAAAGTTGCCAAAATTATTAAAATTCATTTGATCTGGGTGGCATGGAAAACTGGGCTAACAGGTTTATGCACCCAACCCATGTCTGTGTTTGTCTAAAAGTGAAAAACACTTAATATGATCTCTGGATTATCCACTTAAAATCTTCTTTTTGTTTTAGGGTACATATATAATAATAGCATTTAGAAGATTAGTTGTGCTTTATGAAAAATGAAGGAAAAGATTATAAAAAAAATCATAAAATACATTGGAAATTAACCTTCAACTTTACTTTTTAGTATGTTACTGAGTGACCTATTCCAAACAACTTTTCACTTGGTCTTTATTATTTATTTAGTATGCTTTTTGATTTATTTGCATTCTTATTTTGTGTATTTCCAGTCTGCAAGGTTTACTGATTCGGTTTTTTATTAATGCTTATGTTTTGTTCCAGGCCCTGTCCTATTTATCTTGTGTTTGGACTACCAAGATGCAGTCACATCCTTGCAACTAAGTAACAGGGGAAATTAGAAGCCTTGAACTGCAAAAAGTTTTAATATACAGGTATGAGATCCGTTATCCAGAAACCTGTTATCCAGAAAGCGCCAAATTACAGAAAGACCAACGCCCATCCTATTTTATCCAAATAATCCAGAATTCTAAAAATGATTTCCTTCTCTGTAATAATATAACAGAAGCTTGTACTTGATTCAAACCAATGTATAATTAACCTTTATTGAAAGCAGAACCAGTCCATTTGGGTTTATTTAATGTTTACATGACTTTCTAGCCGATTTAAGGTATGAAGATCCAAATTACGGAAAGATCCCAGGTCCCGATCATTCTGCATAACAGGTCCCGTACCTGTGTTTTAAAAAACACAAAATAAAAAGAAGGTTTATTATAAAGTGTCTTAATATAATGCTTACAACACCGAAAACGACAAAAAAGGGTGTTGAACTGTCCTTTATCCCCCAATACAGGAAAGTGTTTGAATTGTTTCTTTACCAAGAGAAATATACACAGTACAAGAAGTAATTCAGTTAGATGAGAACAAAAGCAGTTTCACCTTCAGCAATGTAAAGTGGTTATTCATTGTAAGCTCCGTACATTCTGTGCCCATTGAAGTTGTGATTGCAGATTCCCTCAGTGTCTAAAAAAAGGCTTAGATATCTTTAGTCAGACACAATAAGCAGAACTACAGCGATCAATATTAAGGGGTGGGTTATGTAAAAAAAAGGCACTAAGTTTGCCCAGGAGCAGTAACCCATAGCAACCAATCAGCAGGTAGTATTTACTGGTCACCTGTTTAAAAGCAAACATCTAATTGGTTGATATGGGTTACTGCTCCTGGGAAAACTTAGTGCCTTTTATTACATATGGGGGAAATTTTTGATCAAGGAAAAAGAAACATTTCAAATACGGGTATGAGATCTTTAATTTGTTAACCCGTTTTCCAGAAAGCTCCAAATTATGATTAACCCTTTTTTTTTGTAATAATAAAACAGTACCTTGTGCGTTATCCCAACTAAGATATAATTAATCCTTATTGGAGGTAAAACAAGCCTGTTGGGTTTAATTAATGTTTACATTATTTCTAAGTAAATGGTAGGTCTGATGAGGCATGATGATCCAAATTATGGAAATATTTATGATATCCAGAAAACCCCATATCCCGAGCCAGAGTCCTGCAGCGGGTTGGGTTGCGGATTGCAGGTTGCGGGTACGGGTCCCAAAAAATGGACCTGCGCAGGACTCTATCCTGAGCATTTTGGATTATAGGTTTTAAGTTAATTTTAACATACCCCTAATGTTTACTAACAATGGCCATTAATATCTGGAGAGATTTCTGGAGATGCTGCCCATGGCAACCAATCAGCAACAGCCACCTAAACGTTAGAAAACAAAAGCAGAGATCTGACTGGTTGCTATGGGCAACATCCCAGAAATCTCTCCAGATATTTATCTCCAATGTTAGTAAACATGCGCGTCAAGAATGGTCAATTCTAAGCAACTTTTCAGTTGGTCTTCATTATTTATTTGTTATAGTTTTTAATTACTTGCCTTCTTCGTCTGACATTCAAATAAATGCATGGTTGATGGGGTAATTTTGACCCTAGCAACCAGGTTGCTGAAACTGTAGACTGGAGAGCTAAATAACTCAAATGAAAAAAATTTAAACCATTTGCAAATTGTCTCAGAATATCACTCTCTACAACATACCAAAAGTTAACTGAAGGGTTCATAGGTAAAAACCTTCTCAAATTTCTACAAACACTTATAAAATAAATGGAACAACTTTTGGCCATCTATAGTCATATCTTTATTTGTTTGTCTGTGATGAATATGCATTGTTTTGTTTTGCGTTTAAAACCTGAAGCACACATATATATCTAATATTTGCAAATATATATATTTCAGTCCATACAGAAAACCATGGAGCTGTAACGTAAGGAAAAGTGGATGTCGATTGATGCAATTTGTTTCTAGAATGTTTGGGCCATTTGTTCTGTGCAACAAAATTATAATCAAGGGATTGATGGAAACTTTCCTTTCTAAGGAAAAGTAAAATAAAATAAAAAAAGATTTACATATAAGAATCATTCCCTTTAGGGATGTAGCGAACGTCGGAAAAAAAGTTCGCGAACATGTTCGCGAACGTCCGGACAAAAATGCGAACGGTTCGCGAACGTTGCGAACCCCATAGACTTCAATGGGAAGGCGAATTTTAAAAGCTAGAAAAGACATTTCTGGCCAGAAAAATGATTTTAAAGTTGTTTAAAGGGTGCAACGACCTGGACAGTGGCATGCCAGAGGGGGATCAAGGGCAAATATGTTTCTAAAAAATCCATTGTTGACACAGCGCTGCATTTTGTGCTGTAAAGGGCAGAAATCACACTACGTCACTCAGGTGGTGTTTCTGGAGACGGTATTATTATTGATATTTAGACAGAATGTGAAAAAACTCACACAGCTAGGTGGCAGTGGTTTGAAGAACAGATGCAGATGAGAGATCAGCAGCAGGACAGACAGCTGCCCACAGCAGCTACATACAGAGCACTGCAGTAGAAGGTAGATTACTAGCCAGCAAAGCTACCTAACCTGAAATGTCCCTCAAATCCCTGCAGAGTTCTGTCCCTACAATACAGAGCAGTATCAAGTAGATTACTAGCCAGCAAACTTACTATCAACTGTCCCTCAAATCACTAACAGCTCTCTCCCTACACTAGCTCTTGCAAACACACACAGGCAGAATGAAAAAACGCTGCAGGGCTTCAGTTTATATATGGAAGGGGAGTGGTCCAGGGGGTGTGGGGGTGGTCCAGGAGGGAGAGCTTCCTGATTGGCTGCCATGTATCTGCTGGTCTGGGGTGAGAGGTCAAAAAAAAGCGCCAGGTAAGGCGAACCCGAAATGGAGAACGTCGCGCGACGTTCGCGAACATTCGGCGAGCGCGAACAGCCGATGTTCGCGCGAACAAGTTCGCCGGCGAACAGTCCGCGACATCCCTAATTCCCTTAACTAATTTGGATTTCCCAAGATAAAATTGTTCTGGCTTGTGTAATTAAACAGTCGTATTGGTTTTGTATGATTCATAATAGTTGGCTTACCTAATTCTACAAATATACACAAATACATACATTGCTTAAAACATATCTACTGTTTATTTTATAACAACTAGGTACCTTGAATATCCTGAAATTGCCAAGGTATCAGTTTTCAAATCTCTTTATAGAAAGTTGATTTTGAGGAGCATAAACAACAAATTTCCAAAAGAGCATTTGAGGACACAAGAAAGGTCCAAGTTGCTGGCAGCTCTAGGCTTAAATATTAGTCAGTGTTGCCTGATGGCAGTGTTGCAACTTTAGAGAGCAATGATTTTCTATTCATAATATGGAAATGACTCACTTTTTTTTTTGGTAACCATAACTTACTTTTAGATTTTCCACAGGCAAATCAAGCCCTTTTCCACCGTCCAATAAGGAGAAAAAAAACACTGTATTTACTTAAAACAGTTTAGCTCTTTCCAACTTTAGTTCACATGGACCCCACCCATCTTGTAAACCTCTTTATGTCTGTACCACAGATGCAAATGTTGTACAATAACACAGTTTGCTAAAAGGAATTGGCAGAGTGGTTTATTTTGTAAAATGATTGCAATAAGAATGTTGGAAATACTGTGCAAAGCTTGAAAACAAATGTCAGAAAAAACAGAGACTGGTCTACAGTTAAATTCTTTTCATTCATGCATTTATGGCAGAGTCACAATAAAATAACCAGATTTCCGTTATTAGGGCAAATTTACTAAAGGGCGAAGTGGCCTATGCTAGCAAAAATTCACCCGAAATACCATCTGCAGGGACACCTACCAAGCGTAGAGGACAATTTAGCGAAAGAGTTCAATGCTAATGAAGTTTTGCGCCCTTTCGCCAGGTGAATTTTCGCTCAGGCGAACTATCATTACTCCGCAAATTCCCTAAAGTGATGATTTTCCATTACGTTACCCCTTTCTCCAGTTTTTTCATATTTTAAAGTGGGATTGTGTTTAAAATTTGAGTGGTATGCCACATTTATTTTAGGGTGGGCTCATGTCTAGGGCATTAGAGGATCTCTTTTGTCTTTATTTTGCTTCCATGGACATTTTTTTTTTTTATACAACTGTTTTATTGTTTTCAGAAATAAAATACATACATGTAGCAGAGGTGACATTTCAAGAACCGTGCATTATCCATTTGTCGTTACATTATGAACGCCTTAGCATTGTAAGTGTTTATACTCGGTTTGCGGTGTTAGTCACTTGTCATATCACCACTTTTTGAGTCAGAGTTGCACGGTATCATACATTTGACATGAGAGTAGCAATGTACAAACAAAGAAAGATAAGAGTGGAGGGGGGAGAAAGAGAGAAGGAGAGGGTATTTTCCTTTTCCATGTCTATCATAGTCTTCTCAGGGTGGAGCACCTTGCGTGGGGTTTGAGCAGGCGAGTTTTTACTTATTATTATTTATTTTATTTTTTTGTTACTTTTTGCATTCATGAACTGTCATGTAGTTCCCCCCTGAGGGAGGCTTCTGCCCACAATTTAGTGTAATGGAAGGGTGCTAGTAGCGTATGGTATTTTTGTCCTTTCAGAGTGTCTAGATATTTGTGCCAAATGTCAAAGAAGTGGGAACCTTTGGACTCTTTGTCCTGTAGCGCTAGTACCCATTGGAGTTGCATTGTGTATAGTAGTTTGCGCTCCCATAGCTGTGTTGGGGGGGGTTGAGTGTTGGTCCAGAACTCTAAGATGGTCTTGACTGCAGTTAATACCATTATGTCAGCTAGTCTGATATTACCTTTGATAGTATTGTTGGTGGGTGCCGAGTATAGTCCCAATAGGATTTGTGGGTTTATCCGTGTTGCCTTAATATCACACAGGTTTGCGATATGTGACAGTACTAGGTTCCAAAGAGTCTCTAGTTTTGTGCATGACCACAGAGCATGCTCTAGTGTGGCCTCTGGATGGTTACACTTTGTGCAGTTAGGTGTCTGCGTTAGGCCTATCTTATGTGCTATTTTGGGTGACACATATGCCCTGTGGAGGAGTCTAAGAGCCACGTCCTGGAAGTATATTGCTGATAGGGTTTTTGTACGTTTTGCGTACGCTGTAATTTGTGTTGCTGTGATATTTGGAATGATACTTAACCATCTCGAAATTCCTTCTGCGCGTAGGTTATAGTCTATTTTTGGTTTAATAATGGTGTATACTGTGGATGCTGTGAGTAATCTTCCCTTGTTTGCCTTTATTAAAATATCTAGTGGGTTATTTGTTAGTTATCATCATCATTTATTTATATAGCGCTGTCAAGATACGCAGTGCTTTACTGCAGTTATAGCAAACAGGGAATAAATGGTGGCTAACAGACAAGGATTACAGAGTACAATAGGGTTTACAAACTAAGAGGTTAGGGTACAATTGAGACAAAAGGATCATATAAACACTTTGTCATTTTTGATACAGCAATGATTAATTAAGGTACAACGAATAGGCCTCTTTAAACAGATGGGTCTTTAAGGAGCGCTTGAAAGTTTGGAAGGAAGGAGAAAGTCTGACAGCTTGTGGCAGAGAGTTCCAGAGAAAAGCAGAAGCCCGAGAGAAGTCTTGTAGACGAGAATGGGCAGAAGTGACCAGAGGAGAAGTGAGGCGAAGATCAGAAGCAGAGCGTAGGTTTCGTGAAGGAGTGTATTTGGAGATTAGAGATGAAATATAGGGAGGGGTTTCATTATTAAGGGCCTTGAATGTGAGTGTAAGTAACTTGAATTTGATTCTAGAAGAGATTGGGAGCCAGTGAAGGGACATACATATGGGAGCAGCTGATGTTGAGCGGCGAGCTAGATGAATGAGTCTAGCGTCCGCGTTTAGAACAGATTGGAGTTGTGAAAGGTGACTTGTTGGAATACCTGTGAGGAGTAAGTTGCAGTAATCAAGGCGGGAGATGATGAGAGACTGAATCAGTGTTTTAGTTGATTCTGAACTGAGATAGGGTCGTATTCGAGCAATGTTGCGCAGTTGAATACGGCAAGATTTTGCAAGTGTTTGAATGTGTGGTGAAAAAGACAGATGAGAGTCTAAGATAACTCCTAGGCAGCGTGCCTGTGTGGTGGAATGAAAGGTGGTGTTGTTTACGGTAAGTGATATCTGAGGGACAGGGGAAGATCTTGGAGGAAATATGATGAGTTCTGTTTTAGAAAGGTTCAGTTTCAGGTGGCGCTGTGACATCCAGGAGGAGACAGCAGAGAGACAGTCTGTGACTTGGGAAAGGACAGAATTAGAAAGATCAGGAGTAGACAAGTAGAGTTGGGTGTCATCAGCATAAAGGTGATACTGAAGTCCAAATGACTGAATGAGTTTTCCTAGTGAAGTTGTATAGAGCGAGAACAGCAGGAGGCCAAGAACAGAGCCTTGAGGAACTCCAACAGAGAGTGGGAAAGTAGTAGAAGTAGAGTTAGAGAAGGAAACTTTAAAGGAACGGTCAGACAGATAAGATGTAAACCATGAAAGAGCAGTGTCCCGAATGCCAGATGAGTGTAGAATGTCAAGGAGGAGTGTGTGGTCAACTGTGTCAAAGGCTGCAGAGAGATCTAGTAGGATTAGAATGGAATAATGACCTTTAGACTTTGCCAATAGAAGATCATTGGTTACTTTGGTGAGGGCAGTTTCAGTCGAGTGTGATGGGCGGAAGCCAGATTGCAAGGGGTCGAGGAGGGAGTTGTGAGTGAGATGCTGGATCAGGCGTTTATAAACAAGCCTTTCTAGTAATTTGGAGGCGAATGGAAGAAGGGAGACCGGTCGATAGTTAGTGGGAGAGCTGGGATCAAGGGAAGGTTTTTTGAGGATAGGAGTGATTAGTGCTTGTTTGTATAATGATGGAAAGGTACCAGTAGAGAGTGAAAGATTGAATAGGTGGGTAAGTGCAGGAGAGAGTGTATCAGAGATTGGGTGGAGAAGGCGAGAGGGTATGGGGTCAAGGGAGCAGGTGGTGGGTTTTGAGCTGGCTAGAAGTTTGCTGACTTCATCTAGAGTTGCAGGGGTGAAGGAGTGCAAAGTAGATGTGAGTGGACTGCACGTTGGTCTGAGATTGTTGTTGGACGGTATGCTCAGCCTAATGAGATCGATTTTTTCATTAAAGAAATGAGCAAGGTCTTGGGCAGTAACATTAATAGGTGGAGGAGGTGGAGGGGGGCATAGGAGTGAGTTAAATGTGGCAAACAGCTGCTGTGGTTTGGAGGACATAGTAGATATTAGATAAGAGAAGTATTGTTCTTTGGCTAATGATAGAGCTCAGTTATAGCAGGAGAGCATGAATTTGAAGTGGATGAAATCAGGATCAGTTCGTGACTTTCTCCATCGTCGCTCAGCTGATCTACTACATCTTCTGAGGTACCGTGTTACACTAGTGTGCCAGGGTTTGGGTTTAGCTGGCCGGCTGTGACGGGTGGTAGAAGGTGCAAGGGAGTCAAGTGCTGTTGAAAGGGCATCGTTGTAGAGAGAAGCTGCCATATTGGGACAGGAGAGAGTATTAATATGAGATATGGATTGTGCTGATACTGTTGATAATTGTTGTGGTTCAAAGGCATTAAGGTTTCTGTACGTATGGGTAGAGAGAGATGGTTGTGAAGGTGCGGGTGAAAGCAGTATCTGAAAGGAGAGTAGATGATGGTCAGACAGAGGGTAGGGAGAGTTTATTAAGTTGGATGGGCAGCATGAGTGGCAGAATATAAGGTCAAGAGCATGACCCTCGATGTGGGTAGGTGAGTCGGTCCACTGAGAGAGACCAAATGAAGCTGTTAGAGAGAGAAGTTTAGAGGTGGCAGCAGAAGCAGAGTTGTCAATGGGGATGTTGAAGTCCCCTAAAATGAGAGCAGGTGTCTCACTGGAGAGAAAGTATGGAAGCCAGGCAGCAAAGTGATCCAAGAAGGTGGAGTAGGGACCTGGGGGGCGATATATGACAGCAACACGCAGAGAGATTGGAGAAAACAAATGTATGCTGTGGACTTCAAAAGAAGTGAAGGAGAGAGAAGACGGTGTAGTTAGATTTTGAAACCTGCATTTGGGAGAGAGAAGAAATCCCACCCCACCGCCATGACGGCCATCCGGTCTAGGAGTGTGAGTAAGTGAGAAGCCTCCATAGCAGAGGGCAGCAGGTGAAGCAGTGTCTGAGGGTGAGAGCCATGTTTCAGTGATTGCAAGAAGGTGAAGGGATTTAGCTATAAAGAGGTCATGGACTGCTGTTAGTTTATTGCAGATTGACCGTGCATTCCAGAGGGCACATGAGAAAGGCAGGGAGGGTGTTGGCTTTATGCCCCGAATTACCTGCTCCACATAGCTTTTTATCTGTAAATATGCAAAGATGTGGTTGTGAGGAAGGACGTGTGTGGATTGTAGTTCTGGGAATTTGTATATTGTGCCGGTATTAGGATTGAGAAGTGACCCAATCATTGTTAGACCTTTAAAGTGCCATGTTTTAAAGCGGGGGTCTGCTTTGGCGTCTTGGTTGTTATTTAACAGAGGGAGGAAAAGTGATAATTTATAGGTGCCAAATAATTTGGTTCTGATTGTTTGCCAGGCTTGGATTACTGTATAGATCTTGGATTACTGTATAGATCAGCGGGTTTGTTTGGCAGTGGGAGGGGATTTCTGAGGGTAAGGCATGGAGTAGATAGGATAAAGAGAGGTTTGGTATGAAGTTCTGGTCTCTTTGAACATCAGTATATGTATTTGTTTGGTTGATCCAATCTGTGGCAATGCGCACCAAGCTGGCCAAGTTGTAGTATTTTAGAAGTGGTACGTTAAGTCCTCCATTGCTTTTGGGTTGTGCTAGTTTGGATAGTGCTATCCTAGGTTTTTTATGTTTCCATATAAAGGCTTGTAGTTTTTTGTTCATTTTGTTTGTGTCCGTGGTTTTTATTATGAGCGGTAACACTTGCATTTTATAATATATTCTTGGGAAGGTGACCATTTTGAAGAGGTTAAGTCTACCAATGTAGTTAATCGGCAGGTTTTCCCAACTTTGAAAGTCTTGCAAGGCTTTGTCTATGGCTTCTGTTATATTCAGTGTGTATAACTGTGTTATGTCAGCTGGAATTTTTACACCCAGGTATTTTAAGTGTGAGGTGGTTTGTTGAAACATGGCGGCTGCTGCTCTTGTTCTCTCATTTGGGGGGGCTCCCAACCATAGCAGTTCTGACTTGTCTAAATTGATTCGAAACCCTGAGAAGGCCCCAAAGTCTTGTATTTCATTTATTATGTGTGGGATTGCCGTGGCTGGGTTAGCTACGAAAAGTATGATATCATCTGCGTATGCAGATAGTTTCATTTCAGTTGTGCCTATTTTTACATCATTGAAATATTGTAAGTGGTATAGATTGCGTAGCAACGGGTCTAATGCCAAGTTAAACAGTAGTGGCGACAATGGGCAGCCTTGTTTCGTTCCTTTGTGTATAGTAAATGGTTTGGAGTTTATCCCTTGTGTTGAGATGATAGCCTGTGGGACCTTATATATTGTTCTAATGAATTGAAGGAAGCCAGGGCCGAAATTTTGGATTGCTAGTATCCTAAGTAGGTGTTGCCAAGTGACTCGATCAAAAGCCTTTTCTGCGTCTAGGCTGATTGCTGCCGCAGTGTGACATGGAAAATCCCTGTATTTTAGTACTGCTGCTATAAAGTTTCTGATGTTTTGAGTCGAGTATCTGCCCTGAATGAAGCCGGTTTGCTCTGGGGAAATGATGTTGGGTAGCATTCGTTTGAGTCTATCTGCAAACAGTTTACTTAAAACTTTGTAGTCCGTGTTTAGCAACGAGATGGGCCTATATGACGCTACGTTGGTGGGGTCTCTTCCGGGCTTCGGCAATAGTATTATGCGGGCCATTGTGAACTCTTGAGGCATATCTGTGGTGCTAAGCATAGTTTTCAGTGCCTGCGTTAAATGGGGGGTTATTTCAGCCCTGAGGATTTTGTAGAATTCGGATGGTAGACCATCTGGTCCCGGGGTCTTGCCATTTGTCTGTTGTTTAATAACCTGGCCTATTTCCTCTGGGGTAATCTCTGCATCTAGGTTTTGTTGTTCTGTTTTGCTGAGTTTGGGGAGGTTTGCCCTTTGAAGGAACGCTAGTCCCTGATCTGGGTGATCCTCCTGCGGTGAGTATAGATTTTGGTAGTATTGTGTAAATGTTGTGTTTATTATTGTCTGATCTGTGGTTAAGCCGTTGGGACCTCGTATCACCATCCCTCCTGTATGAGGGTTACGTTTGGCTTTGGTAAGGGTTGCTAATAGTCGGCCTTGCTTATTGCCTTCCATGTAGTATTTTGCTGATGTTATGTTAATTCTATATTGCATTGCTTCCTGGAGTGTTAGATCATAGCTTTCTTTTGCTGCCTGTAGTTTAGTTTTGTTGGAAGGGTTGGGCGTTTTGTGGTATCGTCTATAGGCTTTAGTTGCTTCTCACTGTAGCAGTGTTAAGTGTTGTGTGAGTTCTCGGTTACGTTTGGCTATGTAGGAAATTATATGACCACGTAATGTTGCTTTGGCCGCCTGCCAGAATAGTACTGGGGTTTCACTATGCGCTTTATTGTCTTCTTTGTACTGTGCCCAGGCATCTAGGAGGCTATCTTTGAATTTTTGAGAGTTAATAAGGAAGTTCGGCATCCGCCATCCGTATGGTATGCGTATTGGGTTAGTTGCTGCAAGTGTTAAGGTGCAGGGGGCATGGTCTGAAATAATTATGTCATGTATTTGTATGTGGCTTGCATGTGGGAGTGTGTTTTTGTTTAGGAATATATAATCTATTCTAGTGTATAGATCATGGACATGTGAGTAATGGCTGTACTCCCTGTCTAGGGGGTGAGTGATCCGCCATGCATCTAGTAGTTGTATTTTTTTTGTGAATGAGTAGAGGGGGTTGGCTCTTTGTGCGGGAGGACTTTGTGCAGGTTTGTTCCTATCCAGGTGATGGTCCATAACTGTATTGAAATCTCCTGCCACTAGTAGTTGTTTGGTAGGGATATTCGTTATTTGCTGTAGGATGTGATTAAAAAAGCTGTGTGTGGGGGAATTCGGAGCATATACATTACATATAACATATGTTTCCATATTGACCTGTCCTTTAATAATTAGGAACCTGCCCTCTGGGTCTTCAATTTTGTTAAGTAATTTCCAGTTGAGGTTTTTGTGTATTAGTACAGCTACACCATCACTATGTGATGTGAATGGGGCTGCGTAGCAAGTTCCTACCCAATCTTTGCAAAGCTTTTGGTGTTCCTCTGCTGTGAGGTGTGTTTCTTGTAAAAGTGCTATATGTGTGTGTAGAAGCTTGAGATGGTGAAGTATCTTATATCTCTTGATTGGATTATTAATACCCCCTACATTCCAGGACGTGACTCCTATGTGTGTTGGTTTGCTAGTAATCTTAGGTGTTTGTGTCATGGAGGCTTGTGGATTGGATTTACTGCACTGTTGTTCTTGTTGTTGTAGTTCAACCACTTATTGTTTGTTTTGCGGCTCGCCTCCTCCTCTCTTTCATAGGCACTGGGGGAAAGACTAAGTAGGAAAAGGAAGGGTAGAAGAAAATAGTTAAACATATTATAAAAAATAAACTGAAACATTAGTGTGACAAGCAAGTTGTCACCAACTTTAACCTAAATGAACATATAGTTCTAGGGGGACAGAGGGAGAACCCCTGGGGGGCTGCAGTCTCACCATTTGTGACAGGGGTGGGGTGAGGTGTGGGAAGGGTAGGGAGGTGATTCAATGTGGGACCAGTGGGAGAGGGGGGTGACTGCCATTTTCATATCACATTCACTAAACATATCCAACAAGTAACAGGTTTTTTTCTTTTTTTTTTTCCCCAGTTTGATTTCTGATTATGCATCACAAAGAACATTTCTAAAATAAGTAACAGAAAAAGCTGGAGTTGTATTAAGTGGAAAGGAGAAGGGCATAACTGTGATCCCCAATTTTGGGGTTTGGTCACCACTACCAAGTTCAGTTTTCTGAGTTCTTCTTGTCTTTGGTTTTGTCTTTGTGTTACTGAAATCTTTCCTCAGACAGGGTCTGGTCTTCGAGTTCTGGATGTGTGTAGAGTCAGACAAATACTGTGTGGGTAATTTTTTGGAGTGGGTCCCATATATGTGGAGAGAGAAGGGACGTTGATGTCCTGTCGATCAGCCAGGGGAGTTGGGTTCCTCATTTGGCGCTTGGGGGGCGCTGAGGGATAGTACGAAGTTCTTAGCAGGTTCAGGTTCTGTGAACCAATGTGTTGTCCCCTGGTGCTGTAGTTTTAGTCGTGCTGGGTAGAGCAGTGCAAATTTGATGCCTTGGTCGTATAACATTTTACAGATTGGTGAAAATTGTCGCCTTTTTTGTGCGACCGTGGCTGAAAAGTCTTAGAACAGTAACAGTCTAGAGCCTTCAAATTCAAGAATGTCCATTCTCCTGTATTCCAGCATTAATTTGACCTTGTCCGTATAGTTGGTCACTTTAAATATTACTGGTCGGGGTCTTTTAGCTTGGTTTGGTTGCGGTGGGCCTATCCTGTGAGCTCTGTCTATGTTGAGTTGTGGGTTACTGTCCATTGGGTATATTAGCCCTGGTAGTGTGAGTGTGACAAATTCCCATAACTCTCGTTCTTTTACCGTTTCTGGAAGGCCTATTAGGCGTAGGTTACTTCTTCTGTTCCTGTTCTCCAGGTCTTCAATCCGGTCTATAAGTATTATGTTGGATTTTTGCAAGTGTTCCACTTGGCTTTGTAAGGTTTCCAGTTGTGATTCACAGTTTGCGGTGCGGTTTTCCACCTCATCAAGTCGTTCTGTGTGTTGTTTGATTTCGGTGAGCATCTCCTTTACCGAGGCGTGTATTGAGTTAAATTTTTGCTCGAATGTTGGAGTTAGCAGTTCTGCCACAGCTTTAGCTGTTTCAAGTGCCAGGTTTTGTTGTGAGTCCGCTGGAGTGCCCCTCTCTGGGTTTTTTTGGCTTGGTGAGGAGTGTTCTGGTGTTAGGGAAGGAGATGTTGTTGTCTCCTTCCTTGTGTCTCGTTTGTCACGTTGTGCCTTTGGCTTTGACATGATATCCGTTTTGGTAAGGTACTTGTACATGTATCGGTCTGGACACCCCAGATTTTGTTGCAAACTGTGGATTTGTTTGGCAAGTGGTTTTATGTCCTATTATTGGTGCATGTGGTGTCTTTATGCGTGGTGAGTCATTAGCCCCGGGGGTTCTGTGTCCTCTTATTCAGCCTGAGGCATTGTTACTTTCTGACAGCCTTGGAATGAAGCTGTGACTAACATCATGCACGTGGTGGTAGAGAGGAGTGTTTCAGTTACAAGTGGTTCTTGTGATGTAGCTTGGTTTATGGTGTAGTCCCTCGCCCTCTTGTTCAATTAAGCCTTGGGTTTGGTGTGGCAATTGTCACCAGGGGGTGTCTGATGGGTCTCGCTGTATAGATTGCCCGTAGTCCTCGTCTACTGTCTGTCACACTTTTTAGTGTGACTATGTCAGATGTGCCGTTCTGCTTGGTTTGCCTTTCCGTTGGGGGCTGTGTATCCCTTTTGGTGTGACAGTGTTTGAGGGAGTGTTCACATGGCCAGGGACAGTGAGTAATGCTGCTTCACTGTTCTATATAATGTCCTTTATGCATCCAGCAGCTTAAGCCTCCAGTTTCTCTTCAGACTGTTCAGCTTATGGCTTGTTGATGCAGGGGCTGTAGTAATGCTATGGCTGTGGAACGAAGTGTTTAGGGGATATCAAGCACTCACCCCTTATGGAGTGTTGGTGGGATCCGCATGGATGCAGAGTTGTATCTTATCTGCTGGAATGCTGGATATTTTATAAAAAGCTTGGTTCTGTGCTGTGCCTCCCTTCTGCTTGGAGGCAAAAAGGGTGGTGCGTGTTTCTTTTATTTTTGGTGGCAGCTTGGAATTCCCTTGTTGCCCTGGAGGTCCCAGGATCTGCTGTTTCAGAGGCCTGCAGTGCTATTAATTTGGCGCTGGATTCCCCTCCTTGTAGGCCCTAATAATGCTTGGAGGGCTCAGGTAGGGTTAATGCTTCGTGGGGCCCCTAAAAGGTACCTCCGGGGCTAGGGAACGCTCACCCCGTGCTAGGTGTTTCCCCCCACAGTCTGCACTTTGTGCTGCGGCTGGGCGCGCTCGGGCCGCAGTACTGATCAGGCCGCGGGCCGGGGGACTGCTCTCACTCGAGTCCCCGGCTTCAGGGTTTTAGTAGGCCGCACCACCCGCTCCGGCTCTGCAGGTTCTAGAGAGCCGCTTTTTATCTTAAACGGGAGCGGATGCACTCCCCTCTTTATTAGGGCCTGTGGCAGTAGGGTAGTGCTGGTGGCACTTGGCAAATGGGGCAGATTACGCCAGTCTCCTGGGAGCCCCTCAGGAATGCGTCCTCCATGGACATTTTTAATAATAAGTGGCCACTTCAAGCATTTGCACCAACATTAACAACAAAAAGACATCTATGCGACCTATATGTACCTGCCTTATGCAAACTGACCTAAGCGTAAGCATGTTAACAAAGTTTTGCTAGGCAGAAATAAAAGTTTGCTATGAAATGCTCGCACTGATGAATTAACGCTAGCAAAACTTCCCCAGCGTCCGTCTTTCGAGACGCAACTTCTCATCCTGATCAATTACCATATGCACTGTGATTTAACCTCTGACAAAGACAAAAATTTGCCCCCTAGTGAATTTCCCCCATATTCAGGGGCAGCAAAAAGCCGCGTTGTATTATTTTAAGAGATGAATGTCCGGTTATCAAACCGGAAGAATGCATCAAAGCCTCTTCAGGGTGGCAGGATGGTTAAGAGTCAACCCTGGTTATAGTATATGTATAGTATTGTTCACAGCATAACTGAAAATATCCACTGCTCAAACGGAACTAAATGAATTAGTAAAGTGTCCAGGGTCGGACTGGGCCAGACCCGCACACTCCACTTCCTCTTTACCTTCCGATCTGGTCCCCATGCGTGCATGCACGGGGGTGCCAGGCCAGACATGCTCCCTGCACTTCCTCCTTACCCCCTGAACCCCAGCAAAAGGTATGCATGGGCACACACGTGGCACAAGGGGAAGGTGGTTTCCTGGCAGATTGGACTTTGTTGCTGGGGGGCCCGGGGAATGGTGTGGGGGCCCCCGAGGCTGTGGCCAGGTGGGTCCTGGGCCCCCCAGTGCAACCCTGAAAGTGTCTCTTGGAACAAATTGTTATGTATTCATATAGAAAGCTCTTAGGGGAAGAGGCCTCATCCCAAATGTGTATTGAAACAACTAAGCTCTTAAAAATAGATTTATGCATATTCACTGTCTAATTTATAATAATTATACACCTTGTAAGTGTGTTTGCCTTGTAAAGCACTACATTTAGTACATTTGTGGTGCTATATAAATTAATAAAAACATACATACATAAATAAACACATACATGCAACCTAGTGCAGTGTCTGATTTTGGTGCATTATGATGCATTATTACATAGTCCCCTCATGAGCCACAAACATGGATGTGAAACAAACAGTATTTATATTTGATATAGCAAAATTATCTTCTGATAAACTGCAGAGATGTGCTTGAATTAAGTATAAAGGATCACTATGTTTCAGCGTTAATCTTCATCTCTCTATACTAGAGCTTGTTGCTTTATATATGTTCTCATAAAATCTGTAAAATTTATTAACCCCCCCCCTATAAACTTCTTGGCAAACTTTGTAAATCTCTTTGCTCTGAGCTCTGCTCTCACACAGTGCAACAGCTGGTCGACGTGATCCCCTAGTCCTGTGTGCCGCAGTATCCAGTTTAGATCTTTTAAGGGGGTAGAATATGCAAAGTGATTTATGTACAAGTGACCAAAATGAGTTTATCAAGGAGTGCAACAAGGTGAGAGCTTTAAGAAGAGACATTACAGAGGACCATTAGGACCATTCTTTTTGCTACCAGAATAAATGGACTGGTTAACATCTTCAAAGATATACTACACATGAAATGAAATATAGCTGCTTTAGAAATACTACTACAGCTACCTGTTTCACAATTGCAGTGGCAATGTTTGTATTGCTTGCCAGACACATGAAGAGCAGTGATGTCCTGTAATGTTAATATCATATCAAATTACTGTCTACTCCCCTAACATTTGTGTATATCAGATCTTCAGGGCTTATATGTGGTATCATACAGGCAGCTGAGTAGCAGTAGCCATGGATTATACAATTGAGTCAATTTAGGAACAGATTAGATGGGCGTATAGCAACACAAATGTAGCCTTGTTGAGAAGTTTCTAATAATCTTGCCAATTTGAGACATAAGCTGATTTGGTTGTAGGCATGTTACTTATTAACATGTGCATATAGTCCCCAAAGAAAATATATTTAAATATAATATGATTTGCCCAAACAGGTGGAGGACTTCAGTGATAAAAGGCACTTTTCTGTAACAGAACAAAACTGCCTGCTAAAAATAACTAGGGATGTAGCGAACGGCGGAAAAAATGTTCGCGAACATATTCGCGAACTTGCGTCAAAAATGCGAACGGTTCGCGAACGTCGCGAACCCCATAGACTTCAATGGGAAGGCGAATTTTAAAAGCTAGAAAAGACATTTCTGGCCAGAAAAATGATTTTAAAGTTGTTTAAAGGGTGCAACGACCTGGACAGTGGCATGCCAGAGGGGGATCAAGGGCAAAAATGTATCTGAAAAATACATTGTTGACACAGCGCTGCGTTTTGTGCTATAAAGGGCAGAAATCACACTACGTCACTCAGGTGATGTTTCTGGACACGGAATGTGAAAAAGCTCACACAGCTAGGTGGCACTTGGTTAAAGACTGGGCAAACAATGCCTGCAAGGGCAACGTATACAGTAGTGGATACGGAATATATTATTGCTGCTGTAAAAACATCACTCAGGTGATGTTTACGGACACGGAATTATTATTGTTATTTAGACAGAATGTGAAAAAGCTCACACAGCTAGGCGGCAGTTGTTTGAAGAACACACTGGGCAAACAATGCCTGCAAGGTCAACGTATACACTACAGCTGTGGATACGGAATATATTATTGCTCCTTGGAAAACGTCACTCAGGTGGTGTTTCTGGAGACGGTATTATTATTGATATTTAGACAGAATGTGAACAAGCTCACACAGCTAGGTGGCAGTTGTTTGAAGAACACACTGGGCAAACAATGCCTGCAAGTGCACTACTATTGGTGCACTACTATGAAGAACAGCAAACAGCACTGGACACGTTAAAGAACAGTAAGATATGTAAAATAAAAAAATATATATATGTATATTAAAAAAAAAAAATGACTCTGGTTGGTGCTGAACTACTAGGAGCAGCACACCAGTCCCACTCCCCAACACAGCTAGACTAATAGCACTGGGCTCTTATAGTAGCAAAGTAAAAAAACAAAAAAGAAAATAAAAGCAGTCCTTACAAGGACTATTGGGTTACAGGCAGCAGTCAGCAGATGAGAGATCAGCAGCAGGACAGCTGCCCACAGCAGCTACATACAGAGCACTGCAGTAGAAGGTAGATTACTAGCCAGCAAAGCTACCTAACCTAATATGTCCCTCAAATC
The DNA here is from genome assembly GCF_017654675.1 of Xenopus laevis. Lineage (NCBI taxonomy): Eukaryota > Metazoa > Chordata > Amphibia > Anura > Pipidae > Xenopus > Xenopus laevis. Next base: position 125,391,168 of record NC_054372.1, read on the forward strand.
CCTGCAGAGTTCTGTCCCTACAATACAGAGCAGTATCAAGTAGATTACTAGCCAGCAAAGTTACTATCAACTGTCCCTCAAATCACTCAACAGCTCTCTCCCTACACTAGCTCTTCCAAGCACACACAGGCAGAATGAAAAAACGCTGCAGGGCTTCAGTTTATATATGGAAGGGGAGTGGTCCAGGGGGTGTGGGGGTGGTCCAGGAGGGAAAGCTTCCTGATTGGCTGCCATGTATCTGCTGGTCTGGGGTGAGAGGTCAAAAATAAGCGCCAGCTAAGGCGAACCCAAATTGGCGAACGTCGCGCGACGTTCGCGAACATTCGGCGGACGCGAATTAGTTCGCGGGCGAACAGTCCGCAACATCCCTAAAAATAACCAAGATAATTTATATAACCATGAAAGTGAGAACAACCTTACTCAAAATCTTATTATTATTGTTGAGTGAACAAAGGTTGTAAATTGAGTACAGATAAGTTACAGGTAACGGCAGCCAAAGTTTTATGCATAATATGAAATGTACCCAACTCAACAACAGTAGGCCATATTTTATGAGTTACTCCTTTCTACTGAAAGCTCTATACATGTCTGTTATAAAATAATAAAACATCTTAATTAAATAGATGTTGCATCTCATATAGCTGCTTTAGATTAAGAGTAGCCAATCAGTACAGCTCAGGAAATTGTTCAATTTACAGTTTCTCTGCATCAATTGCCTCATACCTGCAGAGGTACAGTTTTGTATTATTCTTTAAGGGGAAGTTCAATTCATGTATAACTTTTTACCATAGATGGCTATATCCAAAGATAATTTCAAAAACCAGAACAATTTCACGAATTCCAAACTGGAGAGCTGCAGAGCACAAATGTAAATAATTAAAACACAAAGAATAAATAGACCTACATCAAAATGTCTTATAATAGCAATATCTCCATCATACTAAATTATCACTTTCAAGGTGAGCTACCCCTTTAACACACATTTGCTATATATGAGTTATAAATATAGAAAATAGTTTTCTTGTTTATCACTTGTCACTTTTTTTCTTTTATGTTGTGCCTTTATTTCTTCTTTTATTTAATCCTTGCTGTGCAGTGTTAGGAACTTGTCTGGTTTATAGTGATGTCATTTTTATTTGCTTGTTTTAAAATACATATTTTCATTGTTTTAGAACAAAACTATAGTACATTTTGGGGGTTATTTATCAAGGTCCGAATTTATCTCAGTATTTCTAATATCAAAACTTCGAGCAACTCAGAATTCCCGAATGGGCCATATTTATGAAGAAAAAAGCCTGTTAAAATAGGTTCGGGCAAACTTCGGAGCTTTCCCCGAAATCTCCTAATTGATCAGAGTTTTCTGCAAAAACTAAGATTTATTCTGAGTTCACAGAGTTTTTTGCACCAAAACCCTGAAATCATCAGATATTGGAACAGACATCAGCACAGACACTGGGACCTTCCCTATTGACTTATACAGGACCTCGAGAGCTTTTAGGTGCCGGGTTTCGGATTCGGAGTTTTTAGACCATCGGATTTTAAGAAATCTCGGAAAATTCATTGTTTTTTTATTTGCTCCGAAAACGACAAATTATTTGAGGTTCGGATATTCGGAGCCTGATAAATAACCCCCTTTATGTTTATTTTTATAGTTTAACCTATATCAAAACAAAATGTTGTTGCTGCTGCAGGTTTTCTATTGGAGGAAAAACTTGGAAAGCTACGATAGATAATAAACAATAGCTCTGTAATTTTATAACCACATCTATAAAAAAAAAAAAAAAACTATTTTTAACAAAATCGTCATGCTCGTAATATTATTTTTTTTCATACTTGTATCCACATAGCTGAACATTTCTACCAGATGTCCTGTCTATTCCAACTCTGTCTTGTATAGAGTTTGTTTTGTTCTCTCTATCCCTTTGTGTGTACATGGGATCTCCTAAAATAGTTACACCTTGACATCTGTTTAAGAGTTTAAGAGTTTGAGAATAAAGCCTCATACTGTATATGGGTGAAAGACCTGTTCCAGCTGTCACAGTACAGAAACTGTGATCCCTTGATCAGTGGTGTAAAAGTCATTCTGTAACAGGCCCAAAAAAGCATCCTGTATTAGGGACTATAATATTAAAGGGACTTTAATATTAAAGTAGTTAAATTAACTTTTAGTATGATATAGATCGTGATATTCTGAGACTATTTGTAATTAAATGTTTTATTATTTAATGTTTTATTATTTGTGGTTTTGGAGTTATTTAGCTTTATATTCAGCAGCTCTGTAGCTTGCAATTTCAGCAGACTAGTTGCAGGTCTCCAAATTACCCTAACTGCCATCTATTGATTTGAATAAGAGACTGGAATATGAATAGGAGAGGCCTGAATAGAAAGATGAGTAATCAATACTAGCAATAACAATACATTTATAGCCTTACAGAGCAATTTTTTTTAGATGAGGGTCAGTGATTTGAATACTCAAAATTAACTGAAAGGTGAACCATCCCTTTAAGAAAAAAATAATCTGTATTGTAATAGTCATAGCTGAATTATCCTCATATCCTAAAGGGGTGGTTCACCTTTAAGTTAACTTTTAGTATGTTATAGAATGCCCTATTTCTGGCCACTTTTTATTTGCAACTTTGTATTATGTATTTGTTATAGTTTTTTAATTATCTGTCTTTCTTGGCTGCCTTTTTGCAGCTTTCAAATAGGGGTGACTGACCCCAGCAGTCTCATATTAAGACAAGTTGCTAAGGTAAACCAGATAGCTGCTAAAATTCCAAACTGGAGAGCTCTGGAACAAAAAGCTAAATAAATGAAAACCCATAGAAAATGAAAACCAATTGCAAATTGTTTCAACATATCAATGCTTATGGTATACCAATGAATAATTTAAAGGCAAGCAATTCTTCTAGACAAGGGAATGGTTGAATGTTCAGTATGGGACCTGTTACCCAGAAAGTTGGGGTCCTGGGGTTTTCCAGGTAATAGATCTTTCTGTAATCTTTGTGCCTTAAGTCTACTAGAAAATCATGTAAACATTAAATAAACCCAATAAGTTGATTTTGCTTCCAATAAGGATTAATGATATCTTTGTGTGGATCAAGTACAAGGCACTGATTTATTTTTACAGAGAAAAATTAAATAATTTTTAAAGGGATACTGTCATGGGAAAAAACATTTTTTTCAAAATGAATCAGTTAATAGTGCTACTCCAGCAGAATTTTGCACTGAAATCCATTTCTCAAAAGAGCGAACAGATTTTTTTTATATTCAATTTTGAAATCTGACATGGGGCTAGACATTTTGTCAATTTTCCAGCTGCCTCTGGTCATGTGACTTGTGCCTGCACTTTAGGAGAGAAATGCTTTCTGGCAGCCTGCTGTTTTTCCTTCTCAATGTAACTGAATGTGTCTCTGTGGGACATGGGTTTTTACTATTGAGTGCTGATCTACCAGGCAGCTGTTATCTTGTGTTAGGGAGCTGCTATCTGGTTACCTTCCCATTGTTCTTTTGTTTGGCTGCTGGGGAGGAAAATGGAGGGGGTGATATCACTCCAACTTGCAGTACAGCAGTAAAGAGTGATGGAAGTTTATCAGAGCACAAGTCACATGACTTGGGGCAGCTGGGAAATTGACAATATGTCTAGCCCCATGTCAGATTTGAAAATTGAATATAAAAAAATCTGTTGCTCTTTTGAGAAATGGATTTCAGTGCAGAATTCTGCTGGAGCAGCACTATTAACTGATTCATTTTGAAAATTGAAATTTCCCATGACAGTATCCCTTTAAAAATTTGGTTTATCGGATTATAATACTCAAGAGCCATGAATATCCTTATAAATGGTGACTAGTGATGTAATTTTTGTCACATGACTCCTAAAACTTGTGCATTATAATAAATAAAGTACCCCTTGTTGGAAAATATGAGGGTATTAGAAGTAACCTTGGAGTTCCATGACCTGTAGCACTTGGCCTTCGGCCTCATATATGGTCATAGAACTCCTCGTGACTTATAATATCCTTATATTTTACAATAGGGGGTACTTTATTCACTATATAATGGAGTCTATAGGAGATGAACTTTCCGTAATTCTGAGCTTTTTGATAAGGGGTTTCCAGATAACAGATCCCATACCTGTACCTTGCTGTAAGGGGAATAGGCTGTATAGGAGAAAATCAATTCATACTTATCAAGATTTTCTTTTCCTGGCCATACTCCCCGACAGTATAACATTTGGGTTTATTCTCTACCATACTGTCAGGACACAGAAGTCCCCAGTCTTTGCCTGATGTTCTGGACAGGAACGGGGGCATGCTGCCGGGGAATATGGCCAGGAAAAGAAAATCTCTGTAAGTATGAATTGATTTTCTCCTTTCCTGGCCATCCCTCGGCAGTATAACATTTGGGTTCATATCCAAGCAATTAAAATAGGCGGGAATAAGAAAAAATTATGCTGATAACAGAAACGTTTATTCAATTCCAGCTACCGCCTGGAGACCTGATATCCCAAATTGCGATGAAGCAATTGATCTAACGGCTAACTTATAATGTCGAATAAAGGTATTAGAGGTTGCCCATGCAGCTGCCCTGCAGATTTCTTCAGGCCGAGCTCCCGCTTCTGCTGCTCAAGATGATGCAATACCTATTGTTGAATTTTCTGATTCCTTGAGGTACTGTCTCCACATGCTCTTTGTAAGCTTTTTGAATTGTCAAGACAATCCATCTTCTTAAAGTTGCTGTTTTTGCTGTTTCTCCCTTTCTTGCTCTAGCCCGGAAGATAAATAACTTATCTGTAGTCCTCACACTCTTGGCCTTCTGTGGATACATCTGTAAACAATAATGGAGATCTAGAGACTTCCATGTTGCCCCTTCTTGGGTGTTCATATCTGGGACAAAGGCTGGCAGAACAAGTGTCTCATTTATATGTAACAATGAAATTACTTTAGGCAAAACTGCAATACTAGTCTAAGAATTACAGAGTCCGCTTTAAAGCCTGTATATGGAGCTCTCGCAGACAGGGCCGCCTTCAGGGGTACAGGGGGGAGAGTTGTAGGGGGCCTGAGGGTAAGGGGGCCCTGCCATGCCACACTTACTTGATTAGCTGGCCCACTGCTTTCTGAGAGCTGCCAACTTCAGGAAGGCAGGACTGGAGCACAAGGGGAGGAATCTTCTGTCCATTACTTTCCCTTATTGGTCACAGAGTTTAAGTCCCGGTTGAGCTGCTCAGGGATTGGATAGCTGAGGTTTGAACTTCCCCTCCAGCTCATCCGATCACCATGCAGCTTTACTGGGACTTGAAATTCTGTGACCAATAAGGGAAGAAAATGCTGTCACTGGAAGAAGCTCTGTAGTTGGCAGCTCACTGACAGCAGGTGGGCCACACTAATGAAGTAAGTGCAACAAAGCAGGGCCCCCTTAAAGGTAACCCTTTGTGGTCCCTGTTGTGTGGGGGGCCCTGGCCACCATTTTTTTTAAACTTCTGGGGGGCAAGTTTTTTTTACATGGACGTTTAAGGGGGGCCCTGGCCATCAATTTTCTTATAATGTGGGGGGGCCTGGTAACCAATTTTCTTTTTTACCATGTGGGGTCCTAGACGCCAATATTTTTTAATGGGAGTCCCTGACCACAAATATTTTTTATGGGGGACCCTGAGACAACATTTTATTTATGGGGGGCCTTGACCACAAATGTTTTTTATGGGGGGCCCTGATCACAAATGTTTTTTTTAATGGGGGGCTCTGACCACAAATGTTTTTTTTAATGGGAGGGCCCTGTCCACAGATATATTTTTTAATGGGGGGCCCAGACCACAATTTTTTTTATGGGGGGGCCCTGACTACAAATGTTTTTTTAAAGGGGGGCCCTGACCACAAATATTTTTTTCAATGGGGGGGCCCTGACCACAATTTTTTTTATGTGGGGCCCTGACTACAAATATTTTTTATGGGGGGGGCCCTGACAACAAATGTTTTTTTAAAGGGGGCCCTGACCAAAAATGTTTTTTTTAATGGGGGGGACCCTGACCACCAATGTTTTTTTAATGGGGGGGCCTGACCACAAATGTGTTTTTATTTTTTAATAACATGTGGGAACCCTAGCCACCAATGTTTTTTTTTTTTTTTACTGTGTGGTGGGGGGTGGACCTGTAGGTGGGGCTTGCGGTGGGCCCAGGAAATGTTGTCGTATGGGGCCCTGCAATTTCTGATGGCGGCCCTGCTCGCAGATAATGTCTGCAACTCACACACTCTTCTAGCGATATTAAGGCCATTAATAGGACAGTCTTGAGTGTCAAATCCCACAATGTAGCCTGGTCTAATGGCTCAATGGTTTCTCAGTGAGAATCAGGACCAATGGTAAGTGTCACAGTGGAGATAAGTATCTAATGGGTGGCACAATCCTCACTGCTGCTTTAAAAATTTTAGAAATCAAGGTTTCCTCAATGAGCCTTCTCTCCAGAATAGCAGACAATGCTGACAACTGTACTATCAATGTGCTCCGGCTAAGGTCCCTGTCCTCCCCACGTGACATAATATCTCTGTATTCGGTTTTCCAGACTTTAATAATTTATTGACATTGATTGCCTCCGAACATCCCTGTTGTGATTGTGAAAACCTTATCCTCTCAGCTGCCAGGCCATCAGACTCAACCCTAAAGGATTTGGATATCACAGATTCCCCTTGGAATTGGCCTGCCCTGTACCATTCTTCTCAGCAGATGATACCATGACTGTCTTGGCCAATTAGGCAGAATTACTAAGGCCCCCATCTGAGTGCAAAAGATCTTCTGCAACACATTGAAGATCATTGGGAAGTGGGGAAACATACATGCCCAGAAGCCTGTGAAATTGTGGACTAAGGAATCTGCCACCAACGCCTGGGGACAGGGAAACCTGTAGAAGAACGTCTGCACCTTCTGGTTGTTAATCATTGCCATCAGATCTTTTGTTAGGCAGCCAAACCTGGTGGTGACACAGCTAAAGGCTTGAAGATGGAGACTCCTTCTGCTGAGTTGATCTGCTTGAAGATTTAATTTGCCCAGAATATGAAGTGCTGTAATATCCATAAAATGGGATTATGTGAATGTCATAATAGGAATCAGCTCCTCCATCATAGCATGGCTCCTGGTTCCCTCTTGTCTCCTAAAATATGCGACAGCTGCCACATTGTCTGATTGAATCCTGACACACAATTCACTGCCCTCAGCTCAAGAGTCAGAAACACCTGTTGGATTGGATGACTCTGTCCTCTTGCCTACTTGACTAATCCAATTGTGGACGATAAAATAAGATATACTAGCCTCCACGTAGATTACTTTTCCCTCTCTAAGAGCTCTCTCTCTGTCTGGCAACAAATGGTTGTCTAAATCCTGATATATTTCTAGACCTTCCTCTGTGAGCTTTGCGATGACCATGTGAATGTCCTGAAGTATCTGTTCAGACATCTGAGGTCTAGTATAGTAGATGCCTCTAGTACATGCCTTTCTTATTATAAAGAGAAAGAGAGGAGAATATAAACCTTTGCCTTCTTCTCCTGGAGGGACACAAACTGCTGCTCCCTTCAAAAGCAAATCTGAAATATATACATCACTATCTTGTTTGAAAGGGAAGCTGGATAAGGAGTGTTGATAACATTGGGAAAAAGAGGTTTGTGGCAGAATTCCAGTCAATACCCTCTCTTCACGACTAAGCAAACCCAAGCATCTAACATCTCTTCTGTCCAAACCTCCCAAAACTGAAGCAACCTCATCCCAACCTTGGGAAGATGGACTGACCCCATGTCAGTGTGATGTCTGCTGGGACCTGGGAGACCTTGGGTTCTTGGTTTTATTGTCTCGAAAAAGGCTCTTTACCAGGCCTATATGATCTGAAATCTTCTCTTTTCTTAGCAAAAAATCAAGTGATGTCTAGAAGGATCCTTAAACCTTCCTGGGGTTTGGGGAAGAAAAGTGCTCTTTCCTCCAGAAGACTTAGCAATTATTTCTTCTAATGCTTTACCAAATATCATCTTGCCGATAATCGCTGCTCCAAGACAAAAAGCTGTGACCAACCTTAAATTTGCCAGAGATGCTAAGATCTTCTCCTGAGGCTCAGCTGCTATGGTCCTCTGTTCTATATCTTCTATCCAAATGGAAAGAGTCTTAACTACTGACACCAAGGCTATAGAGGGCTTGCACATAGCTCCTGTTGTCATATATAACCTTTTAAGCTCTGTCTCCCCCGCCATTCCATTGAATGCTTCAATGCTGAGGCATCATCAATTGGAAGAGCTGTCTTCCTGGACAACCTGGCCGCTGGAGCATCCCCTGTGAAGGAATTCAGCTTAAAAAACTTGGCCTCCACAGGCACCTTCCTGAACATCTTGTGCCATTCTGAAGCCATAACATCCTTTGTGCACTGGAAATGTATATTTTTTTCTTTTTGGCAAAAAAACCATTAGTTGCTGACTAATCCTGCTCTCCCAACACTAATGCATGCCTGACTGCTTTAATAAGGTGTGGTATATATATTTCACTTCAAAGAAGGAAGTATCCCCTCTTCCTCAGATGAACTTGAATCTGACTCTATGTCCTCAGGCATATCAGGCTGATTAGACTGGATCACAGGAGCCACTTGAGCAGTTATTGCTTCTTGAATCCCCAGGGAAACAGCCTGCTTAATCCAGGCTGACATATCATTGCGTGACCCCTCTCATTGTCATTGAATATAGTCTGGTCAGATGAGACCAAAATTGAACTCTTTGGATGTCATTGCACACACCATGTTTGGAGAAGAAATGGCACTGCACATCACCCCAAAAACACCATACCAAGAGTAAGGTTTGGATGTGGGGCTGTTTTTCAGCATATGGTACTGGAAGACTTCATGTAATTGAAGGAAGGATGAATGTACTGGAACATTCTTGATAAGAATCTGCTGCCATCTACCAGGATACTGAATTTCACCAGAGCAACACTTTGCCAGGTGAAAATTCGCTCAGACAATGCAAATTTACTAAGATGCCTGAAGTTTCGGCCCCTGCCGCCGAATGCTGGCAAATTTTCCTTACATACTACAGCAGTGCAAGCAAATCAAAGCAGAGTAACGTCCATTCGCCTGGTGATAGAGTTCGAATCAACGCAAGCGGCTATCTCCTTCTCTAGTAAAGGCTGAAGGCGTTAGTAATAGACACGTACTGGCACGTTGTGACGCGCCGCTCTCGAATACTTCTTTAGACGTACTGATGTGCCAGTACAGCGTAAACTGAAGAAGTATGCAAGAGCGTTGCGTCACTACGTTCCAGTACGTGTCTATTGCCAACACCTTCAGCACACAGGCAGCAGTATAGACCAAGTGGCAGATCATTTCACTAATGTGCCCAAATATTACTGCTATGGCTACGTGATTCCTGTAATTTTATGTTAATGGTTCAAAGAACGTCGGGCTGAATGGTCGGCCCCCACACCAAATCTGGCCCTCGTTGCAAAAGTTTGGACTCCCCTGACCTATAGGTAACTTTTAATTTACATTCACATTTTAAAAAGTAGTTTTTTAGTGTCAGTATCATTTTAATGAACAATATATTCATAGATATTGATAGGCATTTTCACACATGAGATGTTTATATCGTGCACAAAACATTCTCATTTCTTGTCTGACGGTATGTTTTTAAAAAGACAGATTTCTTTGGTAAAGACTTTCACATTTAAGTCTTCTAAGTTATCATATTTTCAGAAACATTGCTTAACATGTCATGTTTTAAGTTATGAAACAATTTGTTAAAGTATTTACAGACTGTCAGTCGATTTAACAACAATAGTGTGGCTCTGCAAATCTAGTGATAGTGTTGAATACAATCCAAAACACGGTTACATAATACTGTATATGTTATGTTTTGTGCAAGGCAGGTATAGTCAGAATAGGATTGACCCATTTTAAATTAAAATTACATTCTGGAAAAAAATTATTTTTCTGGTGCCAAGTTAGGGTAAACAAAAGCCTACCTTACCTTCAGCCTCCTTTAGGTTCTAGTCTTATATACTTTGCCCTGTACTTGAAGAAGTCATTAAAGGGTAAATGGAAAAAAAGATTTTAAAATCCCCCATGTTTTAAATAGTCAATAGGTACTGTACATTTACTGAGATATTTATAAATTGTAAAATCACTATAGAAGTAAATAATAACTTCAGTATTTAAATAAAGGCAAATTAGTGATTTCACATAACGTTCTTTTCATCAGTAACAAAACATGTTTCTTTTCTTAGAAATGTTGTTACATTGCAAAGTGCTGTTTCGTTATCATCTTGCCTTTTAGCTGTAGTTCATCTTTTATCTATATGGACAAGGGAGTGAAAGGGTAAAGTTTTTCTACTGGATCTTTCTGCTTCATTTTCTTTGGGTAATGAAAGAAAAGCAATGATCTAAAGTAGAGTGACCCAGCTGTCGCTGGCAAGATTAAGAATCACTCATTAACCATGAGTGGTGCAGTATGAAACCTGTCATTTCAGTCACACTGTTTGAACACAGCTGGAGTGAGCTCATTTTAGGATCTGGATGGAAGAACAGATCTGTCAAGGAAACCTGAGGCAGAAAAATTAGGAAATAAACTAATATTTCCCAAGATTAAATAAAGATGATCAGGGGCCACTATAATCTGTCAAGGACAAGACAGCTGTCTGTTTAGTTCTTTTTATTGCTAGTTTCTGGAATGTATGAAATATGAAGTAAAAAATGTGTAAAATGAGTAAAAATATATTTAGGAGACCAAAACCCTTATCATGTATACTACTGAAGGAACATCTTCTTTTATAACATCCTATTTAGTCATCATTTGGTGATCCCTCAACTTTTTATTTGCAATTTTAATCCATGTTCTGTGACATATTACCTTTGCCTTCACCTCCCATTAGCTGTAGCAGACAGGCATCTTTACTTGCTTTTCCTTGCCATCCCCTCCTCTGTTTTTTGTGGGTTATGTAATGTATCCGATATACCTCTCTATTTGAGGACAGACAGGAAAATCACTTATTGCTCAAATGAGGATACTGTAATGTATATTTAAGATACTTACCCAAGTGGCTCGTGTTTAAATATCATATACATATGGGGTTGTATGGAGTAACTGAATTGGAAAAATTGATACCAGTTTTTCTGAGGAGTTGTCACATTATGGTGACAGGCATTGGGATAACTGCAATGGCTTCCCCTGCATATGGCATACAGACACACTGGATATGTACCAGCTAGATTATGTTCCTAATTTCGGCCCTGTAGGGACCATGAGGTTAAAAGTGCTCAAAATGTTCCTAGAAATCTGCACAAACCTGACATAAGAAAATAATTTTTTTGTGACCACCTGTAATCCATAGCATGCTTCCTTAAGTTAAACAAAATATTAAAGCTTTAAATGACGACATTCCTAAAGCATTTTTGGTTTTTCTTTTTTTTATATTTTTTTTTATATTACATACCTCAATAGAGTCTAACCTGAGGACTTTTCCCTTTCTCATTCTGCAGCAGCTGTTGGTTCAGGCCTCTATAAACATTATTATGTGTCCCAGATAATTACTCCATGCTACCCCACCCTATACCGGTTGTAACTGTTATCGTTAAAATGAGTTACTAGTTGTTTTTAATACAGTGCAGCAGAAAATACAGCAAATTTAATTTCAAAATAATATCGTGCTATGTATTTTATTGCCCATACATTAATTATTATTATACATTATTATTATTATTATTACAGTTATGGGATCTGTTATGCAGAAACTCATTTATCCTTAAAGCTCCAAATTATAGACAGGCTGTCTCCCATAAACTCCAGAATAATCAAATAATCCAAAGTTTCAAAAATGATTTCCTTTTTCTCTGTAATAATATAACAGTACCTTGTATTTGATGCAAACTAAGTTATAATGAATCCTTATTGGAAGCAAAATCATCCTAATGGGTTTATTTGACGTTAATTTTTTTTCTCATAGATTATGGTATGAAGATCCCAATTATGGAAAGATCTGTTACCCCAGGGGGCAAATTCCCTAAGTGGCATAAGTTCGCTAGGGACCGCTTCGCCCACTTCGCAACACTTTGCCAGGAGTAAAATCGTCAGGACAACATTAATTCCCTAAAATGTGAATTTGCATCCAGGTCACTGAACGCTGGCAAAGTTGCGCTAGCGTTGGCTAATTTGCATACGGCAGGAAATGAAAGTTGAATGTACGTATATGTTGTAGCAAATACATTACACTACACAAGGCCAGGGAACCTTAACAAAATAAAATAGAGTTGTTTTAATGCCCTACACATGACCCCAGTGTATAGTTTATGTGCCATATGTTAGGAAATTTTTTTTACAGGCTTTCGCAGGCTATCACCCTGAAAATAAGAAAAGACGCCAGAGTCTTTTGAGACTTTCAACCAAAAATTGAGGAAGTCCTATGCACTCCATTGCACTTTGCCTGGTCTGAGGTGGCGAAGGCAAGTCTGGTGCAAGAGGTAACGTTCAGTAAAATCTGCATCTTACTGAATTAGCAGTTACGTCCATTCGCCAGAGCGAAGATTCGTCTGGCGTTAGAGTGTGAAGCAACGCTAGCGTCTATCTCCTTAGCTAGCGAAGTGACGCCTGCGCTGTTAGGGAATTGGGGTAGTTACAAAATGATGTCACGCTGGTGAATTTTCGCTAGCGTTAGTCACTTTGCCCTTTAGGAATTCTGTCCCCAGGTCTCATACCCATACTAATAATAATAATAATGTTACTTATAACGCTTTTGCCAAGTCTCTAGTTATGTCACTACATGGCTATTTGCTTAGAATAAATTAAGATGGTGATCATAGATACCTTCACAGCTACTTTTGCTCTTTGTGAAGGCACCTCCCCAAGTAATACATTTCATTGTGGGTCACTTTGATGTTGCGCTACAGAGGTTGCAGCTGTCCTGAAATCTACTGTTATATTGTAACAAAGCTGTCAAAATTGATATAGTTTCTTATTGTTCTTAGCAGAATAATGAGGCTTGCATGATCTGGGAAATGTATGTTAATAATGTTCAAACTGCATTGAGAGGGATTTTAATCAACTTTTAATTAAGTCTAGTTCTATACAGCAGTGATCCCCAACCAGCTGCTTGTGAGCAACCCTTTGGATGTTGAGTGGCCTCAAAGCAGAATTCCAGGTTTTGAGGCAAATTTTAGTTGCATAAAAACCCGGTGTACTGCCAAATAGAACTTCATGTAGGCAGCCAATCTACATAGTGCCTACCAAATAGCCAGTCAAAACCCTTATTTTTCCCTTCTGTTGCTCTCCAACTCTTTTTACATTTGAATGTGGCTCACAGGTAAAAAAAAGATTGGCGACGCCTGATACAGAGAATAATTATCATCTGGAGGCTTTGCTCAGAAAGCGGTTGAAATGCTTCCTATTATGAAATGCCAGGGGTGTAGTTGGTACCTATCTGACCTTTTCTGCAACTAGAATATATTTTAACTGTTACTATTGTATTTTCTTTGGTGTTATCTTTATTGTTATATTGGCACCATTAAAGGAGAAGTGTAGAAGCATGAACCATGAAATGGGAGCTAGTTCTTTTTTTACCTCTCAAGGAAATCCCTCTCAGTACCCCACTGTGAAGAAAATAAAATCACTAAATCTGTTTCTGAAAATACTTCTTATAATGTGTGGTGTTGAAGTACCTGTGGAGAAAGCAATACAAGAAAAAATTAAATTAAATATTTTCTAAATAATATAATATCTGCCTGGAGGCAAACATATGAAGGAATGCTTTTAGCCAGACAGATAATCTGAAATTTGTCAATCTGTAAACTCAGGAATGTAAAATAGCATTGTTGGGAATAATTCTGTTTATCAATTTGCTGCAACCAATTCTGCCCAAATCTTAGTATAATCCCTTGGCCAACACTGGCTAATTAGAGTGAGAGTAAGAATGTCACTAACCATCTCAAGCCATATAGTAGGTAGATATGCAGCCATCATTTTTCATTATTAGACTATTTTTCATAGTCAGTTACATTAAAAACAGACACACATCCATCTTTCTAGCATAGGATAATAAGATTCTCCAGAGGTTATGTTTACAATTATTTTGAACTCAGTCCTTAGTTACTCTCAAAGGCAATGCCTAGTGACAGAATTATTGGAAAGGTATCTAAAACTGTAGTATATGTCATCCGGTTGCCAGTGCCATAGTGGGGCTCATTTATCTATCTTGCTCAGTTACCTATAGCAAGCAATCAGTGATTAGCTTTTTAAAGTCAGCTGCAAGTCGATATCACGTTAAGATATATATGCAAACACATACTGATACAATGCTGATGTGCAAAGTAGATAAACATTCTCTTATCCTTCCTATGCTTTCATATTGGTGTTATTTATTTTGCTTTCTTATGATCAGCTGTACTGTCAAGGTCATTTCCATTACTTAAGTATACGGCTAGTTATACAGTCATATAAAAGAGTGTGGGAAGCCCTCTTAATTCTTTGGAGTTTTGTTTATCATTGGCTGAGCTTTCAGCAACTTCCTTTTAATATATAACATGCCTTATGGAGACAGTAGTATTTCAGCAGTGACATAAAGTTTATTGGATTAACAGAAAATATGCAATATGCATCATAACACAGACAGGTGCATACATATGGGCACCCCAACAGATCAATACTTAATTGAGCCTCCTTTTGCAAATATAACAGCCTCTAGACTCCTCCTATAGCCTTTGATGAGTGTCTGGATTCTGGATGGGGGTATTTTTGACCATTCGTCCATACAAAATCTCTCCAGTTCAGTTAAAGTTGATGGCTGCCGAGCATGGACAGCCTGCTTCAAATCATCCCATAGATTTTCCATGATATTCAAGTCAGGGGACTGTGACGGCTATTCCAGAATATTGTACTTCTCCCTCTGCATAAATGCCTTTGAAGTGTGTTTAGAATCATTGTCTTGTTGGAATATCCAACCCCTGTGTAACTTCAACGTTGTGACTGATGCTTGAACATTATCCTGAAGAATTTGTTGATATTGGGTTGAATTCATCCGACCCTCGACTTTAACAAGGGCCCCAGTCCTTGAACTAGCCACACAGCCCCACAGCATGATGGAACCTCCACCAAATTTGACAGTAGGTAGCAGGTGTTTTTCTTGGAATGCAGTGTTCTTCTTCCACCATGCAAAGCGCTTTTTGTTATGACTAAATAACTACATTTTTGTCTCATCAGTCCAAAGCACTTTGTTCCAAGATGACTACGGCTTGTCTAAATGAGCTTTTGCATACAGTAACATAACTAGAGGGGGCGGGCCCTGGCGCGGGTCGTGCAGCGGGGCCCCGTCCCCCTCCGTACACACAGAAACAGCCGAAAAACTCAGTGGCGCGCGATCTGCCAGGGACCCTGAGGGGATGCGGGCCCTAGCCCAATCACACCCCCTGCTCCCCCAGTAGTTACGCCACTGTTTGCATACAACAAGCGACTCTGTTTGTGGCGTGAGTGCAGAAAGGTCATCTTTCTCATCACCCTGCCATACAGATGTTTTTTGTGGAAATTGAGCTGAATTGTAGAACGATGTACAGATACACCATCTGCAGCAAAATGTTCTTGCAGGTCTTTGGAGGAGATCTTTGGGTTGTCTGTAACCATTCTCACAATACTTCGCATATTCTGCTCCTGTATTTTTCTTGGCCTGCCAGACCTGGGTTTTACAGCAACTGTGCCTGTGACCTTCCATTTCCTGATTACATTCCTTACAGTTTAAACAGACAGTTTAAACTTCTGAGATAGATTTTTGTAGTCTTCCCCTAAACCTTGATACTGAACAATCTTTGTTTTCAGATCTTATGAGGATCCCATGCTGTCACTTTTCAGAGGAGAGTCAAACAGAAGCACAACTTGCAATTGGCCACCTTAAATACCTTTTCTCATGATTGGACGCACCTGCCTATAAAGTTCAAGGCTTAATGAGCTAATCCAACCAATTTGGTGTTGCCAGTGATCAGTATTGAGCAGTTACATGGGTACCCAAATATTTTCCTGGTTTAAAAAAATGAATTGTGTTTCGTCCTGCATTCCCCTGAGATGGAACTCATTAAAACTGAACACAGGAGAGCACAGACAAAATCGCTTGTCTGTACGAGCCCTTACAGACGCATAAGAGCACAGAGCCCATAGTGAGATGATAAATTAAAGTTGAAATCTTAAAAACGCACATCCTTTATTTATACTGTTTTACCCTTTTCTGTGCACTGCAGATTTTCATTATTATAATTGCAGATTTCTGTAAAATATTAGCCAAGCTAAATAGTGGATAAGATGTCCAAGCTTCAGGCAGAGAGAATTCACTCAGTGAAGACTGTATATGTTTCAGGGAATGAGAAACTCATGCTTCCCAGCAATATATAATCCACTTCCACTAAACTATATGTAACAGAGAGTATGTAACCATGTCTGTTATTTTGGACACTGAAGGAAGGACTATGAAATATAGAACAGCGGTGATCTATTTCAGACTTTATAGGCTCTGTTTCACCTAATCCTGGTTGTTTGCTGCATAACCACATCCCCATGTGCTTGCAATCATAGATGTCAGCTGGAAAATGTCTGTTTTCTTGATTAAAGAAGAAGTGCCAAGAGGGATGTTTATTTATTGCAAGACACATCAAGAGCCTCCACCAAAGTGTGGTTTTTGTTCTTGAAATATGACTGAAATCAGTACCCACTGGTGGACATATTTCCAATTATGGGCTTTTCATCATTTATAGCAATCTGACATCTGCTTCTTCTTCAGTTTCCTTTGCTTAATTTTGTGCTTACTAATTACTAAATTGCAACTGTATTGTCCTTTTAAATGATTACAAAAAAGAACCCTGTCACCTCTCTGAGAAGAATACCCTCTGCAAACATATGTATTTAAGGAAATGATTAAGGTTTTGCCATAACACTACATGGATAGGAAATAAGCAACCCAGTAATTAGACTCTTATTAGGTAAATCAATATAATTTTAGGTAAATATAGTACTTATACTAAAGGAAATGTTCATATAAATATAGTTAAATGCCCTTATTTACCTATAATCTGTAATCTGTGTTTCCGTTCTGATTTTTTCTTCTCCATCAAAGTAAAAACAATAACAAAAAATTGTTACAGGTTATGTACAAGAACATGGTCTACTCTAGAGCTCTTATCTGTAGCAATCCACTATCAGATTATAGTATTCTAATGCTGTTAAAATAATGAAATTAAATATTTAACTTTTAAGGGCCAAATTATCATGCTGTGTAAGAAAAACAGCAACAAAATAGCTGTATATTGTTTTTCAGCATTCATATGTAAAGTTCCAGTGTAAACAGAAGCAGCGATTTTACAACGCAATGGAAAAATAGTGTTGTTCTCCATTGAGAAACGGATAGCAATAACCTCTTAATAGTGTCTATTTATCTAGGTCAGTAAATACAAAAGCAGGTGAAAGAGGATACTTACCTTCCAGTTATTCCTAACAGAACAGACAGTACATGATTGATGGGGATGATGCTGGTATGAGAATATGACTAACTAACTGCCAAATTAGTAAAATTGACAGTCAAAAAAGTTAATGCAAATAATTGAAAATAATAGGCATAAATTTGTCTTATTTTTATTGTACTGGTGATGGAAAAGTGCTGTTCTGATTGAGCTGAACATGAATGAAAGTCCTGGTCAGACCCAACTTAAAAAAATAGACAGGAGTAATGTACCACACTATAAACCTATTTGATATATCATAAACAAAAGGATACATCTCTATACAAATTCAGACTCTATAAATGACATTAACATACATTTTAATGTATTTTAATTTTAATGGTGATCTACTAACTATCATATTGTGTATTTGTGTGGCATCATTATTTGCTTATTTGGGCTGGTTCTTCTACAACTGCCCTGAACAGATTTTGTCAAACCTGTATGAGAGATCAACAGAAGTTCTCAATACATACAAGATTCTAGTTTCAAGTATTATTATCACTTTATTTCAGCAATGTACAAGCCAAAGACTCTACTAGATTTGCTTGTATTGATCTGCACCAGAGTCTCAAGTGCATTTTAAGATGTTTTCAAGTTACAGCACATGTCAGATGTATATTATTCAAATTGTTCATGCAACGTTTTGTACTACAGCATTGCCTGGGCCATGTTAATATAAAGCAGCTGAGGGCTGTGTCTAGGGTGGCCCTCAGGTGCCTATTTGATAAATTACAACTTTAACAAAAATAATTCTCTCTCCAGCCACTGCTGGGACTTGCTGTCTAAATTCAGTCAAGATGAGAGGTGGCAATTTGTAGTATGCCATGGACATCATACACAACCAGAAGTGCCGCCATGTGCACTCAGTGTCACTCACATGTGCAGTTTGCAAGCAGGGAGGCACTGCAGCTCCACAAGGTTCCTTCAATGATAATCATGACAGCTTTATAATTTTTTGACAATGTATAATATACTGGGTAATGTAACTTGTGAAAGGCATGTTTAATAACCCATGGCATCAATTGGGTGTTTGTTTTCAAGTACTTGAGCATTAACCCTATTTGCTGATTGGTTGCTGTGGGTTACTAGACTATGGTGTACCCTTAACCCCAAAAGAATTAATTAGTGTAAACCTACCCATAGTGGTCCTCTGAGCACTTTTCCAATTTACAATAATTTTACACTTTTTTAAATTTTAGTTTCTTGGATATTAGCAGTTTCGGGGGGGGGGGAACCGTGTAGTTAGCTCTCTCTCTATAACTGTTCACTGCAAATTTGCACACCCGCTGCCTGGCAGACTCGCACATGCCTAAGTCGGCAGGAAAAGCCGGGGGAAGCTGCTCCCTACGGAGGGGGAGCCAAGCAGAGCCAGGAAAACATAACAAAACACTTAAAAGGGCTGATTTATTGTTACAGGTTTTTGTGTGTATGGTACCGATGCACAACATGCGTAAGGAAGAGGATACTATTAAATCTGAATTTAGCAATTTTCAGTGGTTCCAGCACTGAAAATAATGATGTATCAGAACCTATGAATTCAGATGGGTGTCAGTGCTCAGTGCAGCTGTTGAGCTGTGCTAAATGCTAACACCCCAATGTAAAGAAATGTGTTTGACTTATTAAAGCAGTTTAAACACATCCAAAGTAATTTACGCATATAAAGATAAATGTGTTGTGTTGATGACACTAGATGCGCCAGTTTGTTATTTGAAAAATCTGCCCCACAGTGTCTTGCCAAGCAGTCAAATATTACGGGACGGCACACATACCGTGTAGTATTTTTGCATCTCTGTTATTTCCAAAAGGCGCCAAGGAATTTGCTGTCATTTCAACATAATATTCTTTAACTGGCTTGTAAGAAGCAATGCCAAGTTATCCTACATGCAAACATTTCCACACACTTTAATTTTCTGTTAATTGTTTTTAGTAGACTTTATTCTGTGACATTGTGAACCTTTTAGTGTTCCCCTTTCCTAATTAGTTCTGCCTTCTTTCTGAAGATATCATTACCGTATGTGCACATCCAGCTTGCTATTAAAGCAGGCAAATGTTCAAAATAATTTCCTAGCTAGTAACCTTATGTTTATAATTAACAATTCAACCAGGGTAGGGCTATAAATTCTGCTGCAGAGTCCTTCTCCTTGAATGCAATCCCTGGGGGGAAATTGTGTTAAAAAAAAGATAGCAAAATTATTATACAAATGCTTTATGAGTACTTACGTTTTTGGGAAAATTCAGGCATTCTCAGGAAATCTCTGTATAAAACCATGAACAGTTTTATGCATGTATGTGTCTCAATAGAAAATTATACAAAAGGAAAGCTTCTCCAATACAATATTCACATGAAGATCCAGCATTACTAGTAGCTTTGGCCACTAATGTGTGCTTTACAATGCAAAAGACTAGATTGTTGCATATTTTCAGGTAAAGGTCTAGAATATTTTTTAAAGGGATTCTGTCATGATTTTTATGGTATAGTTGTTATGACTTAATTACACTGTGTACATTGCAAGTAATTAATTCTACCATTTAAAATCGTATTTTTGGACCAATAAATGTATATTTTTGTCATTGCGCCTGGTCTTGTGCTGTCAGAAAAAAACATTACAGTGGAACTGCTTTCAGATAAGCTATTGTTTCTCCTATTGAGTGTAACTGAAGGATGTCGCACCTTGGGTTAGACGGACATGGATTTTTTACTACTGAATACTGTTCTCGTATCTACCACTAAGTGGGGCATGGGAGCAGTTTTAGAAATGCAGGTGCCAGGGAATTTTATTTAAAACGATCAACACATTTAGAAAATAAATATTAACTCCTTCCCACAAATCTTTGTATATGTCAGAAAATCCAATCCCCTCCATTTTAATAATAGCAAAATCCCAACAAATAGCACTGGTGACATTTTCAATTAACAGTTGAAGCTGACTCAGGTTCATTCTGCACCTCATGTGCCATAAAGTGGTAATTCAGAACTGCAATGATTATATACCATGTGAATCTACAGTATGTCCTGCTTTATAGTTAACAACACTGTATGAAAGTTTTGAAAATCCATATCTCTGATTATATTTAAGTCTAAAGATCATGCACACTGTTTCTTAAAGAGAAGGAAATTCGACATTCCAGTTGGAAACGCTGCTGTGCCCCACAACCCCAGGGACACTCCCTATCAACATCACTTAAATTGCCCAGGTAGCCCCGACAAATAATAAATAAAACAGAATTTCCCTGACAATCTCCTGTTAGTTATAAAGTAGATACTCTCTCCATCGCCTCCCTGGGGCAATCTTCAACACTTATTGGAGAAACAAAATACAGAATTTTACCCGTTTCGTTTCGCCAAAAATTCACCGCCTGCGAAATGTCGCGGACGCCCATTAAAGTTTATGGCCGTCAAAAAAAATTGTCGCAAGCAAAAATTTTTTGACGCACATTTTTTTTTTTTACAAGCGACGCCATACAAGTCTATGGCCATAATTTCCGTGGCGAAAAAATGCGAAAAAATTCGCCCATCCCTAGTTCCAATAAATAACCTTCCTATTGTACTAATCTTAAATCGCTGGCACTAATGCTCCACTTTTCAGGATCTTTACAGCTTGCCACAGAGAGGTGAGTTAAAAAGCCTTGTCTTATCCGGAATTCATTCACCCTGCCGGCAAGGAACCAGTCTTTATTAAAAGGCGATGCCCAATATTTAACAGTGACTTCCCACATAGATTCTTTCCCCTGTACCACCTGTCCAAAGTTAAACTTCAGAAAGATGGTATAGTAGAAAACCACAAGACATGGTATTTTTAACCGTCCCCTTTTCCTCCGCAGGAAGATGACTCCCTTTTTTTCTACTGGGCTGAGCCTACTCAGGGGCCTTCCTCCTCTGTTATTTTTCAATTGCCTGCAGCACTTGTGTCCAAATTAACAGTGTTTGTAACTGGGATTGCTCCAGGAAAACTTGCATCTTATCCCCTTATCTTTCTTTGTAAAGATCCTCAAAACCTCCAGGATATCCAACCAAAAAACATCCAATTCACCCTGAACGTTGTGAAGGCCCTCAACCACTTCCTCTTAATCGTCTTCGTACAGCTGATTCCCACCAAACTGAAACAGAACCAAAAAACGCATTCTCTAAAATATCCTTTCCACAGAAAGATTCATGCACAGTAGCCAAATTCTGCAGATCAGTATCTTTTATCTAAGTCTTAAAGAACAAGCTTTCAAACTGCTTGACATCAGCCAATAAAACCCTCCTCTCAGAGATAGACTGGGACCCATAGATAGTTAATGAGACTTAGGAGTTGCCCTTCATAGTGAATATCCAGCATCATGCACCTGCACATCTGTATGTCCACCACCTTCTTAAGCATGTGCTTACTGCCCTTGAACAGAATGACTAGTCCCTTCTGGCTCACAGGCTATGGACAGAAAGAAAAGGCCAGGTACATTCTTTGCCTTAGATTTATGTTTCCCATATTTTCCCATAGTTTTTCACTCATCCACACAACTACTCTTTGCAGGGGCAGGTGTATTTTGTACCTCCTTTGTTCCCCTACCATCCAATACCTTCTGAGTGTTCACAGCATCTTCCTCCCCCCCCACCCCACAACCACTATACACTCAGCAACGAATATACAGGGGACAACTTCATAAAGATTTTTACTCATTTGCTGCTCTATATTTGGGCAAGGTTTCTTTATGTTGTGCTAGGCCTCTGGGCAATACATGGGTTTGTTTATGTAATTGTATTTATTTATTTATTTTTTTAATGGAGGTAAGCTCTGATCAAAGAGCTTTGAAAAGTTGCAGGGATTTATCCAATTTATCCCTTAGCCTCTGCTTAGCCTCTGCTTTCTGTAATTGCAGACTACAGTAGATAGCCTGTTTTTTCAGGTTGTTTGAAGTGAAATTGAATTATTTTGTCTATGTAAAAGGCACTTTGCACTTCAAAAACACCTAGAATAATGGAGCAATCATTTATGAAACCAGTATAGGTTGGGAAGCTGCTTTGTTTAATGTTGAATATTGGGCTACAGTACACAATATGGCTACAAAATCGCTGCATTGGTTACAATGTGATTTTTTTTTTATACTATTTTATACCATTATATTATTTCCTTATTTCTCTTATCTTTTTGTTGAAATTCTGTTAAAATGTTGCATTCTGTGCATTTTGGCAACTACGGCGGTATGTTAACTTGTTTCTCATTTTTTGGCTTTAACATCAAATGGGCAGCTGTTTGTATCATATGGAATACAGTATATGCTGTTCCAAACAACATGGGCTACTGCTAGGCAGGAATGTCAAACATATGCAACTTCACATTAGCCCAGAAATAAACATAATGATAGATATGTAAGTCGTAAGTAAGGCGGCTATGTCTAAATATGATAGTCAGTACTTCTACTACTACTACGCCAGAGAAAATGGTTTTATTGTTGTATTCTGATTTACACCATTCTTTACAATTAAAGCAACAGTCTGTTGATATTGTTTTAGCAGAAAGCATCCATGGATTCAGCTGTAAAATGATCTAGTTAGATCAGGGTTTCTGAACATGTTTTCAATGGAATTGTGACCAAAAGGAATTGTTAAAGAATTAATTATACTCCTTGTTTAATAATGACTATTGTAGCAAAACATAAGTTTACATAAGTGGATCATGGTGACCCACAATAAGCAGCATGTGCATCCTATTTTGAGTCTTGACCCATAGGTTAAGAATTACTGAGTTTGATGGCACATGGGTTTTTAAGCATACACTGTATCGCTAAACTACATATTTATTTAAATTGGTCAGTCAGATAAACGGATGATGAGAAAAAGGGGTAAGGCTTAAAGCATAACCAAATCTTAACTAAAGAAATAGGGCAGAAATGTTGTACATTATGTTTTGGGCTTCTGTACCAGCAGTATGCAAACCCAGCCCTTTAGCAGGGAAGATAGGTACCATCCAAATATGCTTCTGTAGCTTCCCTTCTTCTTTTTTGCTGATTCAGGGGCAGACTTATCAAAAACCAAATTCGATTTTTTTCTTTTTTGCACCCAAACTCACATATTTGAGTTATATTTTAGAAAATTTGAATGTCTGGTATTTATTAAGCAAAAAAATTGCTGCTGAGGTCATCTAGAAGTCAATGAGAGTTGTCCTAGGCAAAGCTCAAGTATTTTGGTTGATCTGAGGGTTTTTATCTAAAAACTCAATCAATTTGAGTTTCAGGACATAAACTCGATCAATTTGAGTGATTCAAGTTTTTTCTGGACTTAAACTCGATCATTAGAGTTTTTCACTTGAGCTTAGTAAATGTGCCCCTATCTGTGGTATAATAACTCTCAGATAACTCACAAATTGAATTCTTGATAAATATGCCTAGTACATGGCAGATCATAAACCAGCCCAATTAGCAGCAAAATTTAATAATCAGTCCTGTAGCATCAGCTTATATGATAGACAAACCTGTATTTCTGCTTGATGATTTATGATGACCCCTAAGCTTAGCTTCTCAACAGCTGCTCTAAGCCCACTGAGCATGTGCGTCACTCCTAAATAAATCCAAGATTGGAAATTCCTGTGACAACTTTGAAGGCCTGGATCATTACTGCTACAGAGATGCTAAACCTTTAGGCTGGTTCAATAAGTTCAATATCTAAAATATGTCATTTCTTGCCATATTCATTTTTAGGGTTTAGCTTTCCTTATTAGAGTTAGATTCTTTGCTTGAAATTTGCCAGTACCTTCATGCCAGATGATATAACCCACACTACATGACATCAGTCATTTTTTTCTTTGTGATTCTGTATGCAGAAGAACATGCACAAAGATTTGTTTTGTGAATACAAACGTATTTGTTTGCAATGTAAACAACTAAATAAGAATGAATGGATCGAAAACAAACTGGCATTGTTAGAAAACAGATATTTGTAATATTGTTTGTAGGATGAAACATTTGCCCATAAAACCAGATAAGTCAATGTAAAACGTCTCAGTGGCCTTAATTACATATTTTGTTAGTAAAAAAAATGTAATGCGACATCTATTTAGCATCAAAAATGCCCTTTAATGGTGATCTTAGGACTTTAATTACATATGTTGGTCTTAAGATTTCTCCCTTACAAAAGTCACAGTTACGGAGAATCATCCTGTAGGGCCAACACAGCCACGATTTTCAAGAAAAATGCAGGTTAGTTAGTCAGGGCAGTGCCAGTCTATAGAATATGTGAAGTGGGTATATTTTTATGTGGTTTATAGTACAGGTAAAGGATCCCTTATCCGGAAACCCGATATCCAGAAAGCTCCGAATTACGGAATGGTAGTCTCCCATAGACTCCATTTTATCCAAATAATCCAAATTTTTAAAAATGATTTCCTTTTTTTCTGTAATAATAAAACAGTACCTTGTACTTGATCCAAACTAAGATATCATTAATGCTTATTGGAAGCAAAACCAGCCTACTGGGTTTATTTAATGTTTAAATGAATTTCTAGTAGACTTAAGGCATGAAGACCCAGATTACGGAAAGATCCGTTATCCGGAAAACCCCAGGTCCCGAGCATTCTGGATAACGGGTCCCATGCCTGTACTCACATGGACTTTTGAAAATATGCACAATTGCTGATATTTAATCACTAATAAAACTCTACTTCAAAGAATGTGTGTTTGGGCAGAGCAATTTTGATCAGATCAGTAGCACTTTCAATATACTTCAATTCCTTTATCTCCCCTTATATTTCAGAGATACATAACAACTACATGGATGTTTTTTATGTGGGTCCAGATATTATATTGCAACACTCACACTCGCTCTCACTTATTCACTCACTTTGTATATATATATATCTATATATATATATATATATACACACACACATCCATATACATACACGCACAGGCCATACTTGGCAACCAGCCATAGGGCTGTGGATTGTAATGGAAGGGGACATACAAAGAACTATTGTTGATTTTTTACACTTTTTTTATTTCTTCCCAAAGAAACATTTTTTTATTTCGAGTACAAAAGAATGTCAGGTACATGGCATACAGATTTATGCATCCATGTTATGTCCCCACATGTCTGGAAAGCTTTTCTAGCAGTTCACTTAAGCGTTGGTGTAAAGGTAGGAAGCAGCTGGGGAATTACAAAGGCTAGGGACCTTAAATCTTGTTTTATGTTTTGTTTGGTTTGGGTTCGGTTCATGCTTAGCCAAATGACTTGCAAATGAGTGAGGGTACTACTTGCAGATATTACATCTTGCTTACTTACTGCTCTGTTAAACCAATCAGTATTGATGATTTCCAAGCATCCAGATAGGCAGAATTTCACCATGCTAGATTAAAAAATGAACTTTCACTTTAAAAATACTGGTTTGAAAGAAAGCCACTGTTATTAGTGATAAGATGAAAAGGTCAATGGAATCCATTTATTTGCACATGATATAAGGAGAGTTTTGTAGAACAGGGTGGAATTGTAGCTCTTTTTCTATAAATATGCAGAATGTTTGCTAAAATTTAGCAGGTTAACGATATCACTGTCGCTTGCAGAAAACAAAATGTATAAAGTAATGAGGCCTGCTTTGATTCCACCAAGAAGTATGAGTGGCTTAGTGCACTGTACAGTTGTTGTTAGAGCCAATCTTCTAACCGCAAACTGTTATGTATATTGGTAATCTTGAATCCTAAATATTCAATATTCTCTGGCACCTTTATTCCTGTTGCCAAAGCCAGTATATAGTTTAATAATTTGGTCAAATATCCCTATTTTGAGTGATTCTGCCTCCTCACCCTGTGTATATATAATGTTTGTTTCTAACTAATCAAAAGTTCATTCTTGAGTGTCAGGAGTGCAAACAACAAGCTTCCTGTATAGTAACGTATAGGGGCAGATTTACATAGGGTCGAATAATCGAGGGTTAATTAAACCTCGATATTCGACTGCCGAATGTAAATCCTTCGACTTCGAAATATCGAAGTCAAAGGATTTAGCGCAAATATAAAAACGATTAAATCCTTCGCATCGTTCGATTCAAAGGATTTTAATCCATCGATCGAACGTTTTTTCTTTGATCAAAAAAACATTAGAAAGCCTATGGGGACCTTCCCCAAAGGCTAACATTGCACTTCGGTAGGTTTTAGGTGGTGAAGTAGGGGGTCAAAGTTTTTTTTAAAGAGACAGTACTTCGACTATCGAATGGTCGAATCGTCGAACGATTTTTAGTTCGAACCGTTCGATTCGAAGTCGTAGTCGAAGGTCAAAGTAGCCAATTCGATGGTCGAAGTAGCCAAAAAAAAAATTCGAAATTCAAAGTTCTTTTTATTCTATTCCTTCACTCAAACTAAGTAAATGGCCCCTAAGTGTTATTATAAGGAGGAATTTACAAGGAGAGGTGTTTATTGGTGGGTGAATGGTAAACTTAAGCTTTTATAACATGCTGCCTGATTGTTTAATACTGACTTGCTTAACAATAATATATGATAATTCTGTAAGTAATATGGCAGTCATGTCTAATTGTATACATTGTACATGCCAGATGTAAAGTAACGTTTCCATTTTGAATAGACCTAAATAAAGAAGGTAGTTAAAATGTTGTCACTATACTTACTTTTGTAATTTAACTTTACTCATTTGCCATTATCCCAAAGGCCTTCTTGTTCTACCATATACTCACTCCTATAATAAAGGGCATCTGTCATGTGCTGATTGTGTGTAAATATTTTTGTTTTGACCAAAACAATGTTTAGATGTAATAAGCTATATAAAAACTGTAGACATTGCAGGATGTCTGTAGATGGCAGCTACAGTCATTCAAAGCTGATACAGTTATCCAGACATGAACTGTTCAGGTGCCTCTTGGCACTTGCATAATGCTAAGAGTACCTGGGCATTTCCCACATTTAGGAAATTTTATGCTTAGGGCCCATGTGGCAGGTCCTCTGTTGGCAAAAAAAACACAGTGCCCCCATAAACTGACTCAATACTCTGCTGTTCACTTTGCTTGCATCTGCCTGACACTTTTTCACGCAAAACTGAACACAGTTGCAGGACACTTCATTGTGTCATTAGTGATTGTTGAGGTTCTATAGTCCAGTTGATTAGTGATTGTTTCAGTTTCTCCATTTGTATCACATTCTTAGCCACTGTACCATTATTCTAGCATATTAATATTGTGCAACTGACCATCAGTGAGTACATAAGATAATAATGATGCCACTTTGTCTACTAGGCACAGAACAGATGCTTATTCTGCTTCCTGGTTTCTTTAATGTATTTGCAGACCATCCCTTCCTTGTGCAGATGTACAGTCGTACCTGTATTTAAGTAGCAGCTACACATCTATACACATTGCTTTACAAAACATGCCTGTTCAGTGGTTCAATACAGTCATATGACAAAGTTTGGGATCCCTTCTTAATTCTTTGGAGTTGTGTTTATCATTGGCTGAGCTTTCAAAGTAGCAACTTCCTTTTAATATAGAACATGCCTTGTGGAAACAGTACTATTTCAGCAGTGACATAAAGTTTATTGGATTAACAGAAAATATGCAATATGCATTATAACAAAATCAGACAGGTGCATAAATTTGGGCACTCCAACAGAGATATTACATCAATACTTAATTGAGTTGCCTTTTGCAAATGTAACAGCCTCTAGACGCCTCCTATAGCCTTTGATGATGGCTGTATTTTTGATCATTCGTCCGTACAAAATCGCTCCAGTTCAGTTAAATTTGATGGCTGCCGAGCATGGACAGCCTGCTTCATATCATCCCATAGATTTTCCATGACATTCAAGTTGGGGGACATGCATGGAACCTCCACCATATTTGACAGTAGGTAGCAGGTGTTTTTCTTGGTATGCAGTGTTCTTCTTCTGCTATGCAAATAGCTTTTTGTTATAACCAAATAACTAAATTTTGTCTCATCAGTCCACTTTGTTCCAAAATGACTGTGGCTTGTCTAAATGACAACAAGCGACTCTGTTTGTGGCGTGAGTGCAGAAAGGGCTTTTTTCTCATCACCCTGCCATACAGATGTTCTTTGTGCAAATTGCTCTGAATTGTAGAACAATGTACAGATACACCATCTGCAGCAAGATGTTCTTGCAGGTCTTTGGAGGTGATCTTTGGGTTGTCTGTAACCATTCTCACAATCCTCCGCATATGCTGCTCCTGTATTTTTCTTGGCCTGCCAGACCTGGGTTTTACAGCAACTGTTCCTGTGGCCTTCCATTTCCTGATTACATTCCTTACAGTTGAAACTGACAGTTTAAACCTCTGAGATAGCTTTTTGTAGCCTTCCCCTAAACCATGATACTGAACAATCTTTGTTTCAGTAAAAAAAAAAAAACATGGACTGCCATGTTTCCAGGCGCCTGCTGAATGGCTTTCAAGCAATTACATTAATAAGTAATTGGGGGCTATTTCAGGTACATTGGCACCATAGTTTCAGATTAAAAGCACCTTATGAGCCATTACCCTTACTGTTCATACAGTGCTGCAGAAGATTAATAAAATGAAGAATTATCTGCTAATAAATAAATCCCACATTTTTGTAGGGTTCCAATGCATATACTCCAGTAGATTAGCATTTTGCATTCTCTGCCAGATTTTACTCAAATCGTGAAC
This sequence comes from Xenopus laevis, assembly GCF_017654675.1. Classification (NCBI taxonomy): domain Eukaryota; kingdom Metazoa; phylum Chordata; class Amphibia; order Anura; family Pipidae; genus Xenopus; species Xenopus laevis. The sequence goes on from NC_054372.1 coordinate 125,420,262, forward strand.
AAAACGAAAACTTGCCTTTAAATAAATCGCCTCCTTAGTTATCCCTGACACAGATGGTTACCATTGTTGGCTTATTCTCCGTTACACACTTCCAAAATGTCATGACTCAAGGGAGGCACATATGTAGCAGGATGCAAGCTCAATTGTTGGCAGAACTAAAGTAAATAACACTTTTCCCCCAGCAGTCCCCCATTGAAAAAAACATTAACTATAATTTTTTAGGCATAACTAAAAAACCTTCGCTAAAAGTTCCCCCCTGGAGCAGGCAGTTCTTTGTAGATGATATGAATAAAAAATAGAGCAAAAAATAGTCCAAGCAAGTAAGGAGCCAGAAAGGGTATATGAAATGTGTGTATTGATATTTGTGCATTGTATGCCCTTTGTGTGTTTGGTGAATGTTTACTTCAGAAAAATCAGTATGTGTACATAGATCTTAGGTCCATCTGTTTTAAAACACTGCCCTGGTCATGGGGCTACGTGTAGTAGCTTAAGTTGTAAATAAAGAAACAAAACCTCCAGGCATCTGATGGTTTACAAGTATCGTGCAGACTCAGAATGCTAAAGGTTTCCAAAACAAACCAAATCAGTACACATTCCGAGTAAAGCAGCCTTTATTGTTCCAAGCACTATAATAATGAGTTTCTGTTTGGAGATGCATAACCCGTGGGATGCTGTAAACTTGCTTCAAACTGGAGGTCTGATATTATGTGAAATGAGGTTCTTCCTCTGAATGTGACTTTTGTTCTGCATTTAACACATTAGTATGTTGACATTTGTCACTGGTGGATTTCATTATTTGCTGAAAGGGTATTAGGGGGTTTGACAGCATGAATGGTTTGTCCTACAGACTTTGAGAATTGATAAAGGCATCTTTGTTCCTAACGTAAAAGCACAGTCATCTTATTGATGGGCGCGCACACACTGCAGAACACTCCGTCTCCAACGTACACATGCTACTACAGATTATACAAACCTAATTTGTTAAATCGGTTTCTGGTCTTAATCCATCACAATAGGTGTGCTGTCACATTTTACATATTAATGGTTAATTGCAAAGCATATTTTTGTTTATCTAGCTGCTACTTCAGATTTGCCAAAAAAAAGTACAAGATGAAAGAACATTGCTTGAATGCAGTGATGGGTCCCCTCTGTAAGGAGCGCGGTCCGGCGCGTCCTTCCCCGCCAGCGTCCTATCCAAAATGGCGGCGCTCAGGGCAGACCACTTGGGAATTCGACGCCAGCACCTCGTTTTGGACGCAGCGACTTGTTGCCAGAGTCAAACATCATGATGCCGGCGGCAAAATGTGCAGCGTCGACGTGCAACATCAGCACATGACGCATGACGTCACCACGCACGTTTTGGTGCCAAAATTCAGCTTTAAAAGGACGTCTGAGGCCTACAGCCCTTGCCCGTGAATAGGTTCTACTTCACTGTTTTCCTGGATGCGGAGTGTTTTTGGACTCTTGATCTCGACTTCTGCCTGTTTCCCGATTACAAATCCTTGCTGCCTGAACTGATCTTTTGCCCGTCTGACTACCCTTCTTCTTGACCCCATTTTGTACCGCAAACTGTGTTTGGAAACCTCAAAGCTTCCTCCTTGGTCCGCTACTTCAAACTGAGCCTTCGGGCCCTGACACCCTCTGTTCTTGCAATCTAAATTCCCTGTTACACAGAGTCAAGTATGGACACATGCATACATACCAATAGAGTTTTTTGGTTGAAATTAAGCCCTTGAAGAAATGCCACACAGTCGACATGACCACATAAAAACTCCATGGGCCAGTGCCCTGATCAGAATCCAAACTTAGATCTGAGCGGTTCAAGGCATGCTTAGCACTGTGCCACATGTCAAGTGTATTAACGTCCCCAACTTGGGAATCAATTATATATTATAATAATAATAGTATAGAAAATAAATATAATACAAAGTCACCTGAGCAAAAAATACTAATTAAAAGAATATTCATATTCAGTCAGTGCAAATAGGGAGGGAATCTCCATAGATAAATAAATTGCCATTGCTAGTAATATTAATTCAAGAAAGAGGTGTTTCCTGAGCCCAAATGTATTTCTTCCTGCTGTTTTTATTTTAGTTAACATTTAACTTTGTTTTTAAGTGCTGTCAAAATGTCACTCAGAATTTAAGCTTTGTTGCCTTTGGGCCCAGTTACATAAGGCGTTGTCAGTTACATCAATGACTCATGAAGACTGCTGCAAGAATTGCTTCAGTCAAAATTTCTTTCCAGTGGGGAATCACTGATGACTGGTGTTACAGATTGTTGTAGACCAGGGTTCCCCGACCATTCCTTCCTGTGAGCCAAAATTAAAGTAAACAGAGTTGGGGAGCAACAGAAGCATGAAGCATGTTCCTGGGGGGTAACAAATAGGAGTGTGATTTACTATTTCATAGCCCCTATGTGAACTGGCAGCCTACAGGAGGCTATGTTTGGTTTTTATGCAACAAATCTTTCCATTCAAAAATAAGCACTTGTAGAGCATCCAAGAGGTCAAGCCACTGGTTGGGGACCACTGTTGTAGACTATCCCACCAGGGCTACCAGGGCTACTCCTTATTTGTCTGGAATCTGTACGTTAGGGATCCACCAAATTCAAGATTAGGTTTGAAATTTGGCAGAATCCTAGCACTTTTTTGCAAGGTCAGCTTCAGCGTCCATAGTCCAAATACATACTAGTAAATTAAATGGATGATGAGTAAATTAGCATTTCTGTTTCTTGTCTCCAGGATCAGTGACCATAAGGACCATGCGCATGCCCAGTGGCCCAGAAAAGTGGGCCATTTTCAAGTACACATGCACCTACTTCCCAATTACCTAGGGAAAGGCTGGGAATGGAAGTGGTCAACCATGGTGGCTGTTAACACTACAACAGCTTTACACTCTTTTATGGCTTTAGGCAGGTCTGTAATTATAGAAGAAGCAGACCCTGCGGCTGCAGGGGGAGCCAGGAGGTATAGGGGCTCCATGAGGCCCTTATTAATTAGTAATTTTAATATATATTGGTAAAAAGAGACAACGTCTGGAGAGTTTGGGGGCCCTTCAAATTATTATTCTGTGGGACCCAGTAACATCTTATTATGCCACTGACTTTAGGGAAACAGCTGCATCGAGATGATGTTACAGAACCAGTTGGGGAGTGACCTGTAGAGTCTGAAGGGAAAATTTGAGGTGCTCTAGATATAGCTGAAAACCACTATAAATAAAAAGACTTTAATATCGTTTTTATTGGTTTGGTTTTGTGATTACCTATTCTACTTTGTAGGATGGGCAGAAACAGGGGTTATACAAAATGAATGTGCAGCCATTTCTCTGACCACTTTTATACATGCTTTTGTGAAGATTGTTTATTCATCCACTAAACCTTAAGAGTACATGACCTAAATGGGGTGTCTCAGAAATTCTTTTTTTTGCATAAAACGTTTACAAAGTTTTGAGCATTCCTACTTTTGCAGTTTGGCAGAGGCTTATGCTTTGAAGTGGTGGGATAGCATCAGCCATTACAGTCACTTAGCTGTGCTTGGAGTCTATTAGCTCTGCCAACATGAATATACAGTAAGGGGAACAGAGGAAACCAGGCCTCCAGGTTTAGACATGCTGTTTATTAGCTCATGTATATGTACACATTGGACTGTACATTTACACTTCTCTGTGTCAGTGATGACTTAAAGAATCTGGTCTGACTTAATTAAAAAGTCACTTTTCTTTAACACAATCTAGCCTGTCACTATTACATTTTACTTTAATACTTCAACAATATAGTTGTAAACCTAGCATCATAGATGGAATAAGACAACAGACGGACTCAGTGGTTAGCATACCTGTATTGCTGCACTAGAGTCCAGTTGAGTCCATTTCAGTCCTGTGCAATTGATTGAAGCAGTCTGTATGCTCTCGCTATTTCCGTGTGTGTTTCCTACCACATCTCAAAATCTGGCAGGTTAAATGGCTGCTGATTAAACTAATGTGCAGCTAGTAAATGAGTTCACCTGTATACCATTTCTACATGGGCCGTAAAATATGCTTGTATTGTATTGTAGGAAAAGAAAACAACTCAGTCTGTGCATCAAGCCTATTTTGACATATAGCAGATTCTCACTGAATACCGTATTGTTTGACAAGGAAGACGCAATCCCTCACATACTTTGTATTGTGACAAAATAATCTTTTCCAGTGCTACTCTGCTTGGAAAGGGTGTTACTTCAAGCCCCCAGTAATATGACCAAAAGCAACATCTTGTCGTCTGATTTTGATTTATTTTGTTGACATTGGCCATAATCCTACCTAACTCTTACCTACTCTTGTAGTGGTTGATGTTGTATTGTCCATGAAATACGAAGACTTTAATTCTGATTAGTGATCAGCGAATCTGAACGCGAAAATTCGCATTATGCATTAAAGTCAATGGGTGTCCGAATAATTTTGTTGCGCAACAATTTTATTTGCGCGGTGGATTTTTTTGCAGGCGAATTTTCGTGAAAACATTTGTGTGAGGCGAAACACGAAAATTCTATGCTAATCTATGCCTGTCAAATTTATTCGCCCATCACTAATTCTGATCTAAAACGTTAGGTTTTTAGGAATCCACATCTAATTCACATCTTGTACATAAGGGAACAACATAATTGCTTTGGCTGTCTGATCTGTTACATTTTATTCTACAGCTATCCTTATATGTTTATCTATCTGACCAGTTAGTTTGTATTTTTACTGTACTGCTAAATCAATGTCTTTTTTGTTTATAGTCTACCAAAATAATACAACAATGTAATTTCCTGTGACTTGGTTTTAATTGTTTGCTGTGTAGTCACCCTGTTCCTTTATATGTAGAACAGCTAGAAAGATTTTCTGCTAAAAATCATTTTAAAGGAAAACTATACCCCCCCGAACAATACAGGTCTCTATAAAAATATATTGCATAAAACAGCTCATATGTAAAACCCTGCTTCATGTAACTAAACCATTTTCATAACAATATACTTTTTTTAGTAGTATGTGCCAATGGGTAATCAGAAATAGAAAATAAGGACCGCCCCTGGGATACGAGGATTCACGGTGCACACAAACAAAGCATACATGTTAGGTCACATGAGCCAATTAACAGACAGAGTTGGGTCTTTTGCTTCCACACTTCTTCCTGTTACAGTTAGTGTTGAAGTATTTCTGGTCAGGTGATCTCTGAGGCAGCACAGAGACCATCACGAAATTGTGGTTCAAGGCAAGAGATGTAACAGTTTGGTAAAATTCTTTAATATGCCACTTAATTTGATATAAACTATTGCTTAAGTATTCACTTTGGGGGGGTATAGTTTTCCTTCGAACATTAAACAAACCAAATAGGGTATATTCCCAGGATACACCGCAACAGGGGGGCAACCATCAGACTTTTAATCAGCTTTAATCAGTTTCTTATAAAAAGGCACAATGGGAGATATGTGAGTGTGTATATATAATGTGTGAGTGTGCATGTGTGTGTGTGCCAGAGTCATATACAGAATATTAAAACAAAAACATGTACAGGTATATTATATCTGAGTGTTTCAGGCCCAAACACTCAGATATAATATATATATATATATATATATATATATATATATATATATATATATATATATATATATGTATATATATATATATGTATATATATATGCACTTAGTTTTGCTGCTGTAGAAAATGGTTAAAAATATTATTTTAAAAAACACCAATTTACCACCTGCAGCGCTCCTGGAGATGAAGTTATTGGGAATCACTGTTTGTTTCAATAATGTTAGTTTCCCCGCTCTGCAGCTTTTAGTGTTGGAGTACTCCAGCTCCTAGTATATAGAAATCTGTAGTAAAAGAAATAAAAGCGCAAAGAGACAAAGGATCTTTTCTAAGTGCAGTATTTAGTTGTAGTTCGAAATATCCCGCATAAAAATTTACACTCACAGGATAAAAAATTTCAATAATCTCTTATCTGTCTGTATTTGTCCTTCTCAGTCCCACTCTGTGTGTGTCCAGTGCTCGGAATCAGTCCTGTGCTGGCAAATAATCTTTCTATGGTCAGGATCTCGAGCTCTCTTGTTTAACACTCATTTGCTGAGGGACTTCAGACAGATAAACGGACTCCTCGCTCTTGTCCGATTAAATTCACTATTTCTAGTATAGGTAAATCTAAAAACAACTGGACTTGCTGAGTAATCAATGAAGACGTTTCACTACTCATCCGAGCAGCTTCTTCAGTTCAACTGACTGGTGTGGGAAGTTCTCGGCATATAAATGTCTTCATTGATTACTCAGCAAGTCCAGTTGTTTTTAGATTTACCTATACTAGATATACCATGACCTGGATGAATGAAAATCTTCATAGCCATAAATTCACTATTACATTTTCTTAAAACCATTTTAAAACATGTTCAAAATCAATTCATAGCACTAAAAAATGTACTCACACCATACATGCTGTTAGGTCTATATCCACATTTAAACCCTTCCAAAACCTATTCATATTCAATGCATAACACTAAACGATCAATTTAAACCATGAATGCTGCGAGATCTATATCCGCATTCAAACCATTCGGCACCATTGTGTTTAATTTATACATTTAATCGGTTTTAAATTAATTTATGATGGTGTTTTGATATTCAATAAAAAGTATAAAAATATTTTAGGGAAGGGTTAACAATGGTAAGGGTTAATGATGACCAGTATAAGGAAGTGATGTAGAAGACATGCAGTCCTTGAGAAAGCGGATCGAAATCCGTGAAACGCGTTGGACAAGAGCGAGGAGTCCGTTTATCTGTCTGAAGTCCCTCAGCAAATGAGTGTTAAACAAGAGAACTCGAGATCCTGACCATAGAAAAATTATTTGCCGGCACAGGACTGATTCCGAGCACTGGACACACACAGAGTGGGACTGAGAAGGACAAATACAGACAGATAAGAGATTATTGAAATATTTTATTCTGTGAGTGTAACTTTTTATGCAGGGATATGTTGAACTACAACTAAATACTGCACTTAGAAAAGATCCTTTGTCTCTTTGCGCTTTTATTTCTTTTACTACAGAGAAAAATATTATTTGACCGCATGCAAATGATTGAGTTCAAGATGGAGCAGTCAAGTGCTTAGCACAGTATATAGCAGGCTCCAGTACAAGACAGTACAAGTTTCTGAACCACTCCCATTATTAGAACATTTTTGTTTTAGAACCTCCCAATAACGTATATTGTGAATAATTTCTTGTGTCTGTTTAAACTTGCAGGTTTATAGTTGTACATTTTAGTGTGAAAGAAAATGCAAGCACTTTATCACTGACAGGCAAAGACAAACCCACAGGATAGCAGTGAAGGATTTTGTTTGGCCTGTGAGCCATAAGCAGAAATGACCCAGATTTGGTAGACATAGTAGAGCAGGGACCACACAGCCAGCTGTTTGCTGATTTAAAACATCCTGTATTAGCTAGTATGAATAGTAGCAACAGCTAACGTGGCACCTTGTTCCTGCAGACCTGGGTTGAACAGACTGACCAGTTCTGGATTATGAAATCACTAAAGAGATTATGTGATAAGAGGTGTCTGTGAAGGTTCTCATTCATCCAGGTCATGGTATATCTATAGTAATAAGCCAAATCAACAGGACTTGCACTTTTCCCCCTCTCTCTTTCTTTGAAGAAGTTTTACTAGTCATTCCGACTAGTTTTCTCAATTGTGAATTGAGCCAGGATGACTAGCGAAAGTCTTCAAAGAGAAAAAAAAATGATTTGACTTATTACCATAGTGATAAAAGGTGAGAAGTTTGCCACCACTCTAGTAACCCGTAGCAACCAATCAGCAGGTAGCAAACTCCTTTTCTTACATTCCTCTGTGAGTTTTGATGTCTGAATTCTAATTTTTCATAGGTCGGCAGTTTTATTTTACCTTTTGTTATACTGAAAAATTCTAAAAAAAAAAGAAAAAAGTTTTTTGATAAAAGTTTAATTTCTACTTAATAGAGAGGGTACGTTTTCATTTTAACATACAATATACATGCCTCTTGGCTCCTTCTTTCCGTTGTATTTGTTAAAAACAGAAATGGTACGTGCAATCATATTATGAGTCTGGACATATGGAATAAAAGTATTTTACTGCCAGCTAGAACTGTGGTTAGTGCCTGACTGCAAGTGAAGTCAGTTCCATGCTGCAGTGTCAGTATGTAGAGTAAATGGTAACTCACTTATTACAGGAACAGGCTGAACGGCATAAAATTTTCGCTGGAAATTTGTGAATACATTCACCCATCACTAATTATATGTTGACATCAAACAGCAGGCCAGCACATGCTACCTAAAGACTACTTGCAACAGGTTTCCAGTTAATGATACACCACCACTCATTTGCATACAGTAACTACCTGCATTGGTTATGCAAAATTCACGTTTGCAGCAAGTTATTTTAAGATGACCTGCATCTTGACCATGACATTTGGGGTGACTGCATAGGATATCACCAAAACAAAGCTGTGATTTTTGAATTAAACTGATGTACATAAATACTATAGGGAAATACAAATCTGTCTTTTAAAAAGACATTGCAATTTTTAGTGTATGGCTTCTCATTGTAAAGTTATTGCTTGATAAATGCAAGCAGCCATTTTACTATCACATTCATGCCACCAGAGGGTGCTGCTTGATATTCAAATTAGGGGAGCCAGTATGACCACATCCACTTTTTATACACAAATGTGCCCCGAAAGTAACTCTTTCTAATGCAATAAATGCTGTTTTATTATTAATAGTGTATATTCTCACTCAATCATGTGACCCCAGCAGTTATTTCCTATGTTCATGCAGGTTCCACACGTACTCTCCAAATATCTTCAAGGGGTGATTCTCCTGTAAGTTAACTTTTAGTATGTTATAGAATGGCTAATTCTAAGCAACTTTTCAATTGGCTTTAATTTTTTTCTTTTTTTATCCTTTTTTAATTATTTGTCTTGTTCTTCTGATTCATTCTAGTTTTTCAAATGGGGGTCACTAACCCCATGTAAAAAGAAATGCTCTGTAAGGCTACAAATGTATTTTTATTTCTATTTTTTATTCTCATCTTTCTATTCAGGCCTCTCTTACTCATAGTCCAGTCTCTGGACCTGGGTAACTTGGACCATAGCAACCAAATCGTTAAACTGCAAGCTGTTACATAGTAAAAACCATTTGCAAATTGTCTCAAAATATCCCTCTCTACATCATACTCAAAGTTCATTTAAAGGTGAACAACCCCTTTAAGTGCACCGATGAGAAGAAATATTTCTATTGTTGACTTCTCTACCAAACTCAAGAACCTTTCTATAATTGATACATTTGCTAATAAAGAAAGGTACATGGTATTCATTAGTAAAAAATAGCTTGTGATGTCAAAATATTTGCCTTTGCCTAACCCCCCAAAAAACTATTGCAACCAGTTTTTATTGCCATTCTTCTTTCATATACTGCTCACATTTTGAAATGTAACATGCGTTTTCCTCTCTTGTTCACATAATCACCATTTTAATTTGTGCAATTACTATCCTTGCATGTTTGGATGAACCAATGATAGCTATCACCTGTCTAGCACTTAAGAATCATGCAGTCTATGTTTACAATACGTGCAACTGTGTATTCCTTCATGTTACAGTTTGTTCATTGTGGCCAGGAAACACCTGGTGCCATGCACAGTGTCATTTACAAAGGCTTCATAGGCCTCATTTACTCTACATACCCACATTCATCTTGTCTTCAGAATGCAATTAAAAAATCACATAATGTAATTTCAGTAGGGTACACTTTATTAATTAGAAAAAAACCACCATAATGCTAAAACGAAATCGAATATGAAGTCCAGGTGTGCAAGCCCTATACTTTCAGCCAGGTGAGCAGATAAACCAAAATAAAGAGGTAACACGCGAATGGACTAAATTCTCAAGTTAATAAAGCAAAAAATACATGTTTATTGAAAACAACATCCATGATACAGTCTTACACATTTCCTGCTGTATTCAAAGAGCCTAAGTTTAAATGCATACAGCACAAAACAGATAACACTATGCTGTTGTTAATAAACATTGTTTTTCCTTTTTTCTTGACTGGCCTCAGTTTGGAGTCCATCAGTCCATACCTCTTCATCTTTGGTTTAAAAGAAAACCAAGTCTATATTAAATGCTTTTTACTTGTTGCGTGGAAGCTAGATGTATATCCACTTTTCATGCAACTTTATTGAATGGGGATGTCATTTTTTGAACAAGTGTTAAAGCATGCAACAATTCCTTGCATTCGTTTGAGTTAGACTAGATATAATTGTACAGTCAAATCAAATACTCCAGTTATTGATTGTTATACTACTGCCCTTGCAACCAGCTGATAGCATTTACGGGGTTAGATGTTTAAAAACACATATCATGGTCACTATGAATTACTAGGCCATGGGCAAACTTGGATTGTCCTAAAAGTGTGCTACTCTGATCTGACCAGTTTAACTGACTAAAGGTGGCCATACATGGAGAGATCTGCTCGTTTGGCGATCGGGCTGATCCGATCGTGGGCCCTAGGGCCCAACAATTGGATCCTAACGAATGGGAACAGGCGGTCGGACCGCGGGACCGCATCAACGAACAGATGCGGCCGCGATCCAACGGGATTTTTTGTCCCATCCGATCGAGATCTGGCCGACTTTCGGCCAGATCTCGATCGGGGAAGCCCATCAGGGGGCCCCATACACGGGCCAATAAGCTGCCGACTCGGTCTGTCGGCAGCTTTTATCGGAATGTGTATGGCCACCTTAAAGCTGGCCATACGCTGAAAGATCTTTATTGAAGTCAAATAATGAAAAGAATCTAGGCCTGATTTGGCCATCCACAGTTTGGCTAAATTAAGCTAATCCAGTTGATGTCCCTATGGCCAATGACTGGATCATACAGAGGGGCCTACAGCGACAGAGATGAGAACTGCTCTCCTATTCTATTTTTCATCCATATATACTGTAGGTCTAGCAGTCTTGTCAGTGAGCCCTGTACATAGACCAATAACTTGGTTTGGAGGGACCGACTCACATATGGACAGTTTTACACAATTTAACAACTTAATTTTATCCAACTTTCTAAAGCAGGATCATAGCTTTTATTTCCATATATGCGAATACATTGGGAACACTGCACATTCTATTCCAATTCAAAACATGAAGATAAATGTATCAATTGTGGGTTATTCCTTTACAGAAAGTGAAGAAAATGGAATATAAGGCTGTTCCAAAGAATAGCGGTGTCTGCATTCTTCTTTACAAACTCAAACATTCACTGTATAACTGAATAATGTTTCAAGGTTTTGCTTTCCTTTGAATCCCTGAACTAATAATTAGTTGTATAACCACTGTTTCTGAGAATTGCTGAGTCAACCAACTTCCAACAACCTGTTAAATTCCACAATTCTTCTGCATTTCTTGGTTTTGCTTTAGAAACAGCATTTTTCATGTCACCCCCCAAGTTTTCTATTGGTCCCAGGGATTGGGCTGGCCACTCTAAAATGTCAATCTTGTTGGTCAGGAACCAAGATGTTGCTCATTTACTGGTGTGTTTGGGGTCGTTGTCTTGTTGAAACTGATCCATTTCAAGGGCATTTTCTCTTCGGCATAAGGCAACATGACCTCTTCAAGTATTTTAATGTATTGAAACTGATCCATGATCCCTGGTATGTGATAAATATGCCCAAAACAAAACATCCCCATATCATGATGCTTTTATTTATGAATTACTTTTCCAAATAGCCACAGGACATTATTATGGCAAAGATTTGTATGATACTTTAAACTTTTTTCCTGTTGAATTTGGCTGTTTAATAGGCACAAGTGAAGCCACATTGCAAGCTCTGTTGTGTTTTTTTTTTAAATATATAATTTTACTGAACATGTTTAATATGAACAGGCCGAACAATTATCACAGATATGACAATATTTATAACACCTGTGTATTTTTCTCCCACTAGAAAGTACTACTCGATCTCATTGGCACTTTATACTAATTATAGTCACAAAAAATGAAACCTCATGGGATTTCTAATTGCTACCACAATTTCTGTGTGAAATCATGGCAAGGAACTGACATGCGATATCCATACATACCAATTCACGCTTCGTTAATTCTTGGCCAATACCAGTATGTGTGTGGTCTGTAACTGTGTGGCTATAGAATTACACACACTGCTAACATTTGTGTACGTCTACTACTAGTATGACTTTTTTTGAAGAATAGATTTTTTTGTTATTGTTATTATTTTTCTGTGTATTTGGACCGATGATAGACCGACAGACAACTAATATCCATACATATTGATACTTCAAACAAATTCAGGTGATGCCAGAAACAATTGTGTTTTCTCCCTGGTTATAGCAGACAACCCACATGAAAACTCATATACATATTTATGTGAGTCCCACCAACTCTGCTAAGAGATAAAAATATAAGTCTTAGTAACACAGTAATTCTGTCGCAGGGGTGTGTTTTGCTTTAATAAGTACCAGTTTACAATCCACATGGTTAGTGGCAGGTCGGGAGATGGGGAAGTCCGATCGTATGATGATTTGTACGATCGGATCTTTGCATCTATGGCCAGCTTAAGGGATATCCCCTGCTGTTTATTGACTCTGTCATACTGAACAGGGTTCAGAACAAAAGAACCGCCCCTGATATTATCATCATTGCTGTAGCGATCATCCATAAATTTATTTTTGCTTTCAAGTTAGGTCATGGGAAAATCAGTGAACGAAAGCACATATAAAAAATTTTTAACAGAGCAAACTATGGGGCAAATTCACTAACCTGCGGAGTTGCGCTAGCGCAGGCTTCGCCACACTTCACCGCACTTGGCCAGGCGAAGTTTCACCAGGGCGCCACTAATTCACTAAAATCCGAAGTTGCGCTCAGGGAGGCGAAAGGTAGCGAAGTTGCGCTAGCGTTAATTCGTCAAGGAAAGCGCAGTTACGCTAGCAATGCCTGATTTGCATACGGCGCCAAGTTAAAGTACAATGGACGTATATGTAGCAGCAAATACATTACACTACACAAGCCTGGGAAAGCTTCATAAGATAAAATAGAGTTGTTATATTGCCCTACACATGTAGCCACTGTATAGTTTAGGTGCCATATGTTAGGAAATGTAGGGGGGAAGGAGGGTACCCCAAAAAAATGTATGATCTTTTTCAGCCTATCACCCTTAAAAAAGGAAAAGACGCCAGCGTTTTTTGGGACTTAAAAAAAAATGTAAACTTTTTTTGAAGCAATCCCTATCTACTCTATTGCACTTCGCCTGGTCTGAGGTGGCGAAGCCAAGTCTGGCGCAAGAGGTAACATTCAGTAAAATGCGCAAGTTAGTGAATTAACGTTGTTACGTCCCTTGCGAAGTAGGGTGCAAAGTAGCGCTAGAGTAGGTCCACTTCGCTAGCGAATTTACGCCAGCGTTAGGCGCTTCGCACTTTAGTGAATTTGCCCCTAAAACTTCAAGTACATTCCAGATTCTTTTATGTATTGCATTACTACATGCGTAACCACTTGGACATAATGTTTACCATTTTGAATTGCTTATTTGGTCATGAATCAATATTTTCATGTTAGTTAAATAAAGTAACAGATGATTTAATTTTCATTTGGGCACATACTGTTTAAAGAATATCACAATACCCTTGCAAAAAAAAGTTGCATTGTTGTGACAGCCATCTTTCTCTTATTTCAAAGGTCCGACATCAATTTTTGCAGTTTGTTGCTACTGTTTCACCCAACAATAGCATAGCTAAGTATATATCTATCCAACACTAGTAACTAACATATGTATTTTTCCAACAACTTATTTTTCACTCTTTTTGAACGTTATCTTGAGGTTTGGACGAGGGAAGGTCACCTAGAAGCATGTATTTCAGTTGCTTGTGAATTCTGCTTGATAAAATACCTTTGTTTCTAATAACAAATCAATAAGTGCAAGACGTATTGAAGGTAGATGTTAACGCCCATTGAAATGTCAGACTAAGAATCCATTCCATGTAAGGAAACAAAAACTGACAATAGAAAAAGACATTGATTTCTTTTTCCACTGGCCAGCAAGAAAGGGACTTGGAGTTTCTAATACAATTGCTCTGAATCACATGGCTGAGTGCCCTCAGTCTGCACCCCTCAAGTGCTTGAGCTGCCTTGATAAAAGTTTATAACCACTTCATTTGGAACGTCTGTCAAGGGAATGGTATTTGAGCAGAGGAATCAAAGGAAACACGCTAACCTTTTGACTTGTTAGAAAAAACTGGTGTGGTTTAACGCAGGTCTCTTCACAGTCTTTCATTCTAAAATCTCTTTCAGATATTTTCTGACTTTCGAAATGTTACATGTGTTGTGTTCATTGAAACTGCACTGCATTTTAGTAAGTTCTTATCCAGAACCATTAATTCATGTCCCTTTCATGTCTCTTTACAAGTTCACAGGAGGATGATACTCAATTTACCATTATAAAGACTGTGATTTCGCTTTCAAGCATCTCACTCCAATGCTCACAATAGGCAGCTAAGCCAAGCAGCCATTCGAAATGTAGGACCATTTTTTGTAGGACTAAACTGTCTTATAAAGTGATTTTAAATCTTAAATGTGCAGTGACCCATTATTATCTAAGGGCATACAAACGGTAGCTTTGTATCTGTAATTTAGGCTAATGTCACATGGGGTTTATTGGGAATTTTCTTTGATCAAAAACCATGGTGACAGAAGGCCAGGAATTCCCATGGATCATTAATCTATGGTGATTTAGAATGACCAAAACCTTTTAATTCCTTTCATAGCAAAATTACGGTTTTGCTTGCTGCAAAGATTTTCATAAATCCATGGTAGAATTTTATTTAGCTGAAAAAAAGCATGATCTGATGCTCCGGGAAAAAACAGATATGTCAAGTTACTGTGATTTTCAGATTGCCAAGTACTGTATTCCCATCCTCCTGAATATATCCTTTTAATACTGTCCACCATTCTAATACAGATTTCATTCTCCATTGCCTTAGTATCTATAATCAAGCTGCATCCTCCTCTGTTGCGTATGCTAACGAATTCTCCTCTTCAGTTAAGCACGTTTTGGGTGCCTCAAAGTTCTGTACTCTGTCTTCGGAAAAAGTCATCCATTTATTTGTAAGAAGATGACATACTGATATGTATAGACACTGCTTCACTAATTAGTAATATTCAGACCTAGATCTAATGCATATTTTTTCTTAGATTAATTTATACCACCTCTAATCAAATCTAAGATATAAGATGCCAATTTGGCCCCTTCAGATTGGGTTACCCACCCATTTTAATTGTAAGTTCTGTGGGACAAGGACCTCCCTTCTTCTCTGTTTCTTAAAGGGGAACTCCACAAAAACATAACTTAAGCTTTTTTAAAAGTAAACATAATTCCGAACAACTTTGCAATATACATAATTTAAAAAATATGCAGACTTTTCATGATTTTTAATGGTTTCTGACAGTTCCCTAAGCCTAGCCCCCTGCTCTCCTGCTGATCTTTCTGACAACTTTGCTGAGCTGGCTGACTACTGTTACTTTGTATCAACAGCCATCTGTACTCAGCCTGCATCCTCCAAATCCCACAATTCCCTGCACACATGATTTCAATAAGGAATGGAACATCACAGTGCAATGCATTGTGGGTTATGTTGTTCCTGCATACTGTCTGTAAGCTGTGGAGTAGTTGTTAAAGTTTGTAACATCAGTGTTTTAGTCCCTCCTTCCCTACCCAGGATTTCAAAAGATGCACAAAGATAAGAACTGTTAAACAGCTAGAGTTCAGCATAGAAAAAGCATTTATTCATACTTTTTGAAGAAACAGGTAACTGTAATGGGTATATTAGGGGGTTCTGTGTTATATGGGCCACTTTAGTAGAAACATTACTTATTGACAGCACCAGTCAGTGATTTATTTTCTTAAAATGCCTTTATTGGGACATGGGCTCTGACCCCAAACACTTGGCCATTCCCGGTCTTTTCTCAAGCCACTCTATCAAATGGGCCTCTTTATCAAATTTTGTTTTAAAAGCCAGAGTTCCTCTTTAACAACTTGCACTTATTCTTTGTAATACTGTAGTGTTTGGGTCCCCCGTCTGTTTTACTATATTGTAAAAATATACAGCACTTTGTATACAAGTAACACTACATAATTAAAACTATACCTAGATATGTCTATGCATCTTAGGAAGCATTTGGTTATGGTTTAAACATTTTACTTAATTGAAAAAAAAATGTACAAGAATGTAGTGAATCATTATCCTCTTCCCGTCTGACACCTGTTATGAGGCCCTTGGGAAGGGATGGGGCCAGGGATTATTTTGCAGGGACTGGGATTAAATTTCTGCCTGTCTGAAAATGTTGCTTATATGCAAAAATGTATTGATCCTTCCATTAGCTGTATATTTGCAGCTCTTCTACATGTTATATTCATTATTACAAGTGCTATATGTCCTATACAGTTATAACATGTTCCTGTCATATAATGTCACCTTTCAAAAACAGAATCACAAATTGTAGTTTATTTATGAACATAAAGTGCTATTATTCAAAATTGATGTGCCTTGTCAGGAATTATAATGTTGTTTATTTTCTGGGCTTCTGCAGTTTTCTTTGTGGGCTCTTTTCATGCAGCCATCAGATGTAAATTATACACCTACGTTATTCCTTTTGTTCTTCCAACAAGCAATTGTGAGACAGATGTCCACATACCCTTTTTTCCAGTGTTGTTTTCGGAAAGCATTATCACTGTCTGTAATCTCTCACAGGATGTATTAAAACATCTAGTTTGTTCTGTTACAATGTGTTCATCGTAATTCATTCATATTTCGGCTTTCCTTTTGGTACACCCTGGAAACTTTAATTTCATGAAAATTACTTTTTCTTTACTTTTTCATATATGCAACCATCTACTTTTTCTCTAGTTTACCTCTACTTTCAGTCATAACGATTTAGTTGGTAAGGACAAGGGTCATGTAGACTGCCCATTGTGCCTTGTCACAAATTTAAAATCTGGCAAAATGTAGCAGCTGATATTAAATTCAGTGCTCCTGTTGAACCTTGCTGCTGCATTTATGACTATTTGCCTTTTCAGGGCCCCTATAAATAATTAGGGGATCTATAAATTTAAAGGGGAACTCTACTTCTAATTCCACTATTTTTTCCACTCCCAAAATGACATGTACCTGAGCATGTAACTCTTGGGCACTGTACAATTAGGACAGGGTTATGCATCTGAAGACCCAGTTGTAGCCGACCATGGTATTTTTTCAGCCCCATGTCGGCCTTTGGAATTCTGTGACTTCTGCGTATGAAATTTTAAAACAATCTGACTCAAAAACAGTAATTGACCTACTACATGGATAGAATGTAACCTAAGATGGTCATATATGGGCAGATTTAAGCTGCTGATTCCACCTCTTCAGACTGAGTTGGCAGCTTATCTGTTGTATATGAGACCTCCCCGACTTACTACCCTGACTGATATCTGGCTGAATATGGGGCAAATATCTATCGGATAGATTTGAAAATTCCATCTGATAGATTTGAAAATTTCTGTTTTTTCACTTTCCCTGCACCCTTTGCACCTTTTTACTCTTCCTTTCACTCTTACGTTCTCTGCATTTATATTTTTGATCTCCTCTCCATTGCTCCAATTCCATTGCAGCAATGGAGAGGAGTTCAAAAATATAAATGCAGAGAAACGTAAGAGTGAAAGGAAGAGTAAAAAGGTGCAAAGGGTGCAGGGAAAGTGAAAAAACAGAAATGTAGAATAGAAGGAGTCCAGCAACATCCTAACAGAAGAAGGGAGGGAGAATAAAGACATGAAGAGATGGACTACCACACCCAGTCCATGTCCATTGGAGCTTGATATTGCTTAATGTAATTGTGACATCATATTGAGAAATATCACAAGACAATATCACTAATTCTGTTTAAAAAAGTTTGCCAGTGTTGATAGCTCTCAAAAGAAAATACTTGTTAACTTTCCTAAGCTTTTTCTATTTTTTGCCTTTTCAATGCAGTCGGTTATGAAAATGTTAACAGAACAGATGAGTAATAGGCGTCTTATTTAGCAGATAAATTAATACAGACAAAACAGTCTGGATGGCTGTATTGCCTTCTTCCTTGGTGTGCTATATTTAGTGTAGAATGTTGGCCTTAAAAGAAACAATGTGTCAGAGCACAATTATGGATGAGCATGTTTATACTGTATATGCATGTTCTTTTAGTCCCTACTGCACACACACAGTTGTTAAAGGGAAACTTTGATTATAAAAAAAGCTCCAGATTCCTGAGTTTGCTTTTAGACAGGTTTTGTTTGAATGCAGGGTCCATGCAAGCTACACTGAGATAAGGAACTGTAAGTATATAAAAAGTCCTAATATATTGGTACTATATAAAAATAGTAATTATGTAAGCCTATACCCACCCCATTGATGTAGGATAAAAATGTCAGTGCAGGAATTTTACAGTACAGAAGTAAGCAAGATGTTTTGTGGATGAGGGCCCTTTCCAGTTTTTATACCCCATCTGATGTTCACTAAATAGAAATTTACTAGAACATAATTCTGTATTATAATGTTTCTCTCTGTTACTGCTTCTAGAGATCCTTAGAATTGTGTAACATTACTTGTTAACACCCTGTAATGTTTCATAATGTGGATTTCCAAGATGGTAACCACACAGACCAAAACCCCTTAACTTACCTAATGTCCAATGTATCTATGTTTATTAAAGTATGCATTCAGAGAAATATCTATATAATTTACTGCAAGAATCGAGTCATTATCTGGATATACAGTAGGTGCCCACAAAAAGTGCAGATTGCTTAATTTACAGCTCACATGTGCACAGGTTAAATGATAACTTACCTTTATATTGCGCCTAATAATAATTGATTCGTACATGTATCATTGTTATTATTAATACAGTATGTTTTTAATTGTTAAAATACACATCTATCCAATCTGAGGATTCTCAAAATTGAAAAACAAAAACAGACTTCAGCTGGTTTCAAAATAACTTGAGCTACTGTATTTCAGGACGGTGTATCCTTACTATAGTGAGAGAGACATGTTACATCATGAAGTAAAATGATGAAGCTAGTAACTAGTAAATGCTAATTGTAAAACTAATGCTGCAGCAAGATTACTGCTTAGTAAAGTCTGTCATTTGTTCTTCATTGCTCTTCATTTGTATCTATCTATCTATCTATCTATCTATCTATTATCTATCTATCTATCTATCTATCTATCTATCTATCTATCTATCATCTATCTATCTATCTATCTATCTATCATCTATCTATCTATCTATCTATCTATCTATCTATCTATCTATCTATCTATCTATCTATCTATCTATCTATCTATGCAGCATCTGTATACAGTATCTATCTCAGAGTGTCTTATATGGAGACAGTCAGCTCTGTGCTACACAGCTTTATCATGAAATTGCACACGCCTGGTTTGGGTTGGCAGTAGTTGCATAGGATTGGACAGAAGATTGGATAAGTGGAGGTTTTGCTACTTGTTTTTGGCAAATTTTCACTTTTTAAAAATAAAAATTACTGGGCAAAAGTCCCTCATAATATTTTGTTTATACTTATTATTCTTCAAATGGGAACATGCAGCATATGTCTGGAAAAAAGGAGCAATTACCATAGCTTGGACTATGTCACAGTGGAACTTTTGTCACCTGATATTTCAGTTCAGCAGTTCTTCAGAAGGAAGGGGCCAGACTACCAGACAAACTTCTGGGACCAAACTAGAAGCCCCTACATCTAATTTCGTTTAAATAAAAGCAAGCAGCATATCATTTTGTGTGACTTAATAGTTTGTATAAATACTTACCTTCTATACCACTGCACGGTTGCTGTCTTGCAAATGATCCACCCATGTGGATTCTCAAGGAGGAGTCAAGTCTAACATTTACCAGTAAGTCTTGCCACTATGTTTTGTCTTGTTGTCTTGTGTTGTCTTGAATTTGTGTTTAATGCCAGCTGGGAAATTTTTAGTGGGGAACTCCTTAAATCTGATTCTTGCTTGTGCCTACAGTATACTGTATTGTGAATGTAACTCACTAGCTTTTTTATTAAAGGAACAGTAACACCAAAAAATGAGAGTGTTTTAAAGTAATGAAAAAATCATGTAGTTTTCCCCTGCACTGGTAAAACTGCTGTGTTTGCTTCGGAAACACTACTATTGTTTATATAAACAAGCTGCTGAGTAGCAATGGTAGAAAAAAAGACTATATAGCACAAGTTAAATAGTGGATAACAGATAACACCATTATATTCTACAGAGCTTATCTTCTGTGTAACTTGAGCCTTTAGCTGCCTCCATTGCTATATATATATATATATATATATATATATATATATATATATATATATATATATATATATATATATATATATACTGAACTAAACAAATTAACCCAACTTTAAGGAACAATTGGATTAAAGAGAATTTATTTGAATTAGGCAAAAAGAGACACTTTTGGTTACATGGTTTGTACAAAGAATGCATAAGCTGATGCGCCCCGCTAAGGCAGTGTCCATGCATCAGTCCTACCTAAGTGAAAAAGGGTATTTTCTTTGGGAGGAGAAAGACCATACCTGCTTCTCTCTTTATTTGGCATGACCTCTTCCAAAGAAACATTCAGCATTATGGGCTTTTAAGTAATCTGTAGGACTGTGTTTAGAAGGGCGGGGGTTGGGAGAGCAAGCATTAAAGGGAAAGCCACTTTCCTTTATAGAATATACAAAAACAAAAAATGCAGCTCATCCATGTGTTGCAATTAAAATCAGTCTGGTGCATGGGTGTGTGGCTAATATCATATACTGAACTAAACAAATTAACCCAGCACTATCATTATACAACTTTAAGGAACAGTAGGATTAAAGAGAATTTATCTGAATTAGGCAAAAAGAGACACTTTTGGTTACATGGTTTGTACAAAGTATGCATAAGCTGATGCGCCCCGCCAAGGCAGTGTCCATGCATCAGTCCTACCTAAGTGAAAAAGGGTATTTTCTTTTTATATTTTCTATATATATATATATATGCTATATAGCATATTAAATTATAGTAAAGTTGAATGGAAATCAGTACAGAGAGCCCAGAACAGTTATTCTCTGCAGAATTGTAGCTGTAGCTGAAGAATCATTTGTAGGATCAGATACCATCTACTCTTTTATCCTAATTGGTGTTTTCAAAGAAAATCCTTTTTTTGAAGAAGGAAAATAAGATTTGGCTTTCACAGCCATACAAATGCCCAAATAAATCTGCTATTTCTATAAGGAAATGTATTCTAAGATTAGTAAAATGGCAGCACCAAATAATGAGATTACATAATATGAAACAGTAGAAAAATAGAAATCACAGCAGGAAACAGAAGGATCTTGAGCAGTATGAGGTCATTGTGTATTTATTGTATTTTTGTATCTTTTAAATGCACTTTCATGTGTGTCATGTGAATCTAAATTGGAGATGCTTTAAACATTTGTCAAGTATTTATGTTTATGTTTTAATGATCAAGATTGTTTCGCTAAATTTTAATTTTTATTGTGTGCAGTACATTGATTACAAATTTAAAATGGATAATAATAATTGTGTGTTGTGCACATTATATTGATTTAATAATGTAGCCAAATTCTGTTGACCATAAGGCTTGAATTATTGCCTTTGCAGCTCCCATAGGAAGAATCAAGAGACCAACAGGAACTAAAAGCTTTGCTACATTGGCGTCGCCTTTCTGATGAGCTGAAGGACACCCAGGAAGAACTGCAAATATTAATGTCTGGCATTTATCATTTTTTTCCTCCATAAGTGGTTTTGACCGTATAGGAATAAAATAAGCCATACAATCCCAATATGAAAGTTCGGAAGCCACAACCAGCAACAAGGTTGCTACTGATACTTACAGATGTAGACACAGGGAAAGGGAGAAGCAGTGTGGTCGAAACACCAGTTTCTTTAAAGTGTTGCCTTAGAATTAACCATTTCTTTTCAATACATGCATCTATTTTTTTTCTTTTTGTTATTATAAGGTGCATGGTAAAATGTCTGAATTTAAAGACTTTAACTCTGCTGCAATTATAGGATCTTTTAAACTAGAAATCCGTGATCCATTTTGATTGATTCTGTTTTTGTTTGGATACTAAAGATGTTACTTGATGTTAACTAAATCCATGGCAATTGCATAACAATCCGGTTGTTTTTTTTTAAATAATTTAATAGCTTTAAAGAATGGTGATCCATATTACTTAAAGAGCCATTATCCAAAAAGCCGCAGATTCCTTTTAGTACTTTATTTTGTAGAAATATGTGTTTATAAGCAGAGCAAACATTTGTAATACTGGCAAATAAGTACTACTAAAAGTATTTTGGCTGAAAGAGCTATCTCTTTGATTGTTAAGCAAACTTAAAAGGGGAATTCCACAAAAACATAACTTAAGCTTTTTGAAGAGTAAACGTAATTTCAAGCAACTTTGCAATATAAATCAATTAAAAAAATGGGGACTTGCATGATTTTTAATGGTTTCTGACAGTTCTCTAAGCCTAGACCCCTGCTCTTCTGCTGATCTTTCTGACTACTTTGCTGAGCTGGCTGACTAATGTTCCTTTGTATCAACAGCCATCTGTCCTCAGCCTGCATCCTCCAAACCCCACAATTCCCTGCACATGTGATTCCAATAAGGAAAGGAATATCACAGTGCAATGCATTGTGGGTTATGTAGTTCCTGCATGCTGTCTGTAAGCTGTGGAGAAGTTGTTACAATTTGTAACATCAGTGTTTAGTCCTTCCTTCCCTGCCAGGATTTCAAATGATGCAGAAAGAAGAAAGAAGCTGGATTTCAGCATAGAAAATGGCATTTATTCATACTTTTTAAGAAACAGGTAACTGTGATGTATATATTAGGGGTTTCTGTGTTATGTGGGGCTCTTTGTCAAATTTTGTTTTGGAAGCCAGAGTTCCCCTTTAATCAAAGTCATATGACCTGTATTTCTCATAATGTCATATTCACCAGTACTTTTTTTTAAAAGTCATCCTATGGTTAAAAGCACCCACAGCGAATGCCTTTATTGAGTGGTGCCAATACCAACTCTTTCTAATAAAGACTTCCAATAGCTTTTGTCAGTGCCTTGCCATTGCAGTGAAAAGGTTTATTATTTTTTTTCATCTTTCCCAAATGAGATTACGATGAAACAGAAGGCGCAGTACTTAAACAAAAACGAAATCCCTAAAAACACATCCTGGTATGTTGTTAAATGTTTTCACTAAAGCTTCACTACCTTTAGGGAAGTTGTGCCTGATTCCCAGTAAGGGTCACCAATTAATTGCTTCTTGAAAACACCTAATCGCATATTTGCAGGGCAGCACATTTTGATCCTAAATTATTTATAATGCTTCAATTCATTGTAATCTCGCTGCGTTTTAACTCCATGTACTTGTAACACAGAGCAAGCAAATAGGAGCAGTAGCACACCTGGTCTCTCAGAATCCTCACCGGTGCTTGGGGTTAAAGGAGGACGGCACCTCCAACCAATGATCAATAGATGAAAACTCCAGCACACGAATGCTTAAGGGTTATGAACCCTTAAGCATTCGTGCGCTGGAGTTTTCATCTATTGATCTTGTAACACAGAGGCCTTCTTTGCCATAGGCTTATGGTCATTTTGCCCAAAAGTTAGCTCATAATATATCAGATCTTAAGTTGTTGACCAGCAAACCCAAAGGCTAATAGCACATGTAGTGTTTAAATACACAATTCTGTCAGGCCAGAGTTGTAGCAAGTGTTTTCTTTACATCAGTGGCACCAGGTGGCATGGAGGGGCTAAATAAGATGGCAGGGAAATGCTATAAGTCACGGTTGAATTTTAGTGGTATTTGAGCTTTTTGAAACCACAATTAAACTATTTTTATCTAAGACCTATATGCTAAAAAATCTGAAAACCTTTAAAAAAAGATCCAGTTGGATCAGTGCAGTGCCCATTGACTTCTATATGACCTTGATTGCTTTTACTTGTCCAAGTTATGTACTGGAGTTTTTTTGTGGATTTTACAGTTAATAAATTACATTTTTTTTTCTTAAGAAAGGCCAGAATATGTCACGGCAGAAAATGTAGTGAAGAGAACAGCATACTAAATTGTGAACAATTTGACTGTGGCAGATGCCTCCTTGAAAACAACCACTTAATCCAACCTTTTTATTTATTCATTTGTAATTATCCTAACTGCGACTTTATACTGATATTTAAACATGTTTCAAGATTAGAATTCTAATGCTTTATACTGTCACTTTGCTCTTCCATGTATATTGTAGATGAACTGGGGAACTGGTCTCTAAAAGCTTGTTTTCCTTTGTTTTTAACAATGGTGAATGTAAATTCACATCCTCTTGATTTTTTTCTATAATTTTTTTTATGAAGGTATTATTGCTTTTTAGGTCCTGCATATATGTACAAGTACAGAGGGCACCTTGAGTGCCATTGTCACTTTAAAACAAATCCAAACACCAGTAGCCAATGGAATCCAGAACAAATTCTATTGAGACATGTACTACCTATGGCATATGTTAGTGTGCACTGAGGTAGAGTCATGCATGGGTCCAATTGGAAGAACCCGTGCCTGACACAGACCCGCTGATCCCTAACCTGACCCACACCAACCACCCAACACATGCCCCTACCCAGAGCAACTACCTGACCCAGACACTATTAGTTAAACTTACTTTCTGATCCAGGACCCGCAAAACCAGAACCAATGTCACTGTAGACCGGAAGTGACGTCACTCTGGTAGCCAACAAATTGCCTACAACACTAGAGAGGGTCGGAGGACCAGTTTTGCACATTTGCTGGGTATCCAGATGGGTTACTTGTGGACTACCTGCATGGTCAGGGAATCAGGAATTTTCTACCCAAAACCCGACCATTTTGCAGGTAGTCCATTGGTACCCACAGGTGCTCGACCCGATGAAGGACTCTACACTTATCAAGACCAGCTGAAAACTGCATCCACAAGCTATGCAATGCTTTATCATAATTTATAACAAACAGAGGGAATCATTTAGTAAAAAGGGACCTTCTTGTAAGCGCTTTCAGTCTAATGGTTTAAAACTCTGGTTATATTTTTTCATGTGGTCAGGTCATGATGGCCTGCTCAATCCACAAAAAAGCACTGCATAGAATACTTTCATAATAATACTTGAAAATAGCAATATCCCAATATTATTATTACTACTACTACATAAGCTGTAACATGCAGAATGCTTCTTTTTCATTAGTGTTTGTGAGTATATGTAAAAAAAATGTGGGCTATTTATAATTTGTATTCATTTACACAAGTTATTTTGATGCAAAACATCTGATTTCAGTTAGTCGTAGCCTTTATGGGAAACGTATAAGAGCGCAGGCTACGGATCTGAATAGATGCCTTTTGGCATTTTCCAAGTGCTCCTGTTAAGAAAAACGAAATAAGTTCTTTGGACTCTTATTTCCCGAGTATTGTCCTTTGTTTGAAGCCTTTAATAGATGCTGCATTTTGTAACCGCAGACAGAAGGAACGATGAGAGAAGATCTGGCAGCTTAAAGGAAATCAATAACAAAAAAAAAAAAAAGAAGTCAAGCATTCTTCTTAAAAACAGAAGGTATTGGTACACAGTTTTGGCATATGCTGGTGAAATTTGTGCCAGTAAATGTGGACATATAATACACCTCCATGCCCTAAGGAAGGCCATGCACTTAAAGAAGGGAAACGTACCCCATGTGCAGAGATTTATAATGGAATGCTGCCTTTGCTTTTGTTCTGTTTAGTAACCACTACCATACTCCGTCACAGAAACAGAGGCCAGGAAAATGTGCCTGCTGGCCAATTTCCCCTCTTAGGTTACTGCCTGCACCACTCTAAGGATTAGTTAGAAGAAAATACATATTGTTCTTGAAACCACACCCTGATCTCCGAGCCTTGTATTCTTCCCTATGTCAGCCTGATTTACAGGCCAGCAAGAACTGTGAAAAAACTTCTGTGACGGCCAAAAGGGCTCTGTATTTCACAACTCCACCACATCCTTGTGGAAATACACAATGATAAATTGGACACCAGAGGCATAAATTGTGTTGTGTGGGTGTGCTTGCAGTTTGTTGATAATTATAGGAACAATACAAAAAGCTTATCACCTGCAGCCATACAACTGTGACTAACAGCTGTTGATAGCCATTACTATAAAGAATAGACGATTTTTGGAATAGAAATGTTCTAAGGGGAGATATGGGACGTATCTGGAGAATGTCTTTCCTTCTTTCACTGTGGAGGAAATACGGTGGCCAGACTCTGATGGGACGTTTCATGTTTAACTCTGCAGGGCTTTAATACAAAACAACAGAAAACAATATTTTTCACGGCCTTGGTATGAAGTGCCTGTCTATTTCCCTTTCAGGATGTGTTTTTTATTGTTCTCCTGCCATGGTAGCTAGTAATTATTGGAAGTTATTGGGGCATTCCTGTCAGAGAAGATCCTGGGAGTGTCTGACGACAGGAAGTTTGACAGCAGTAAATTCTTTTTAGGGCTTTGGTGAAGGCTGTGTAAAGCTTTTTTTATTTTTTTATTAGCAGTCTCACAGTAGCATTTTTCATTTCAATGCTACTGTGAGACTGCTTTGAAGAAATGTAACTCTATTGACAATTGTAAAGTGTAGGTATATATCCTACAAAAGGCTTCTTCTACTAGCTTATATATGCTACATGAAAGCAACGTTTACTATGCATGTGTAAACACACACAGTAAAATGTTACCACTGAAATGCAGCATTTGTAGCTATGTACCAATCAAAGGGCCCATGTTTGAGGATTCCTTTGGAAAATTGTCAGAAAGCCCTGTAAATGTCCAGTTTTTCAATGTGTATCTCTTTCCACCAAACCTGAATTTTTACACTTCATTAAATTTATTGTAAAGAAAATATCTCTGGCAGCAACTTTAGCAAACCTGCAGTTCATAATCCCTCCCCAAACAGCTGATCAAGGCGTCCATAATGTAATATAATAGTAGTACATGGTGCATGAAAAGACACTGCTCGATGGTCTAACTAACCCAAGAAAGGAGAGCTCAAAACATCTGAACATCCACCATATTTTGGTGCCAGGCAATGTGTCCTGCCAAAAGGTTCATTATTAATTTTTTTATTATTTGAGCTAAATATATCTTTAAGTACTCTAACAGTGGTTGACACTACTGTTTGATGCCATGTGTAAGCATGCTTACTTGTTCAAGGTTCACCGATGCTTTAAGAAAACCACCAATATGTATACAGTACCATGCAACCATTTATATTGAACCAGCGAGGATTCTATTTCTAATTTTTCCTCTTTCTTTCATTCTTATTCCTTCTTTTCCCTTCTGTTCCCTTTTCTTTCACCCTTTTCATTTCTCATGTACTTTTTTTGTTTACCTTCAGGTTTACTTTATATATAAATGTTTATAAGTACATGGGTGCAGTTTAACCTTATTCGTAAAATATAATGAATGCTGAGCTAATCCATTTGTCATACATCAGTGAGCTAATGGCAGAAATATGACACAGCAGTCAAAGAAAATACATTGAAACAAAGAAGCAAAGTACTTTGGTTATCATCATTAGCTTACAGGTGATGTTAATTTCTAAAGAATATAGTGTTGATAGAGATGAGAACTATGGAATGTCACAATTGAATTATTTCGTGCAAACAATCCCATAACAAATAACCTGTAAAATAGAGCTTGAAAGGTGCTTTTGAACAGCTGGAAATTAAGGTATGAATGGAGAAATAGTGTCCTCAAGAACAAAAGAATATTACGTTTACTTGACTGTTTGTTAGCACAAATAAAGTCAGTGTGTGGGGATCAGTCTGCATTTCAGAATTGTCTTTGATTACTTCTGATAATGTGGTGGTGTTGGCTTGGGGGTTGTTGACTAGAATCATGTGCTATACTTACTGCTGGTGTGTGCCATTCAATGTTATGGCAAAAGAATACGTGAAAGTTCTCTTTTTTAGTGATGGGCGAATTTATTCGCCAGGCGCGAATTCGCGGCGAATTTGCGCGGTTCGCCGCCAGCGAATAAATTTGCGGCAAAAATTCGCCGGTGTCAAAAATAATTTTTCCGAAAAAACGGACGCCGGCGGCCAAAACGGGGCTGGCGTCAAAAATGGGCACCGGCGTCGAGAAAACGGGCGCCGGCGTCAAAAACGAGACGCCGGCGTGATTTCGCAAATTTTTCGCCATTTTCGCGAAATTCGCAAATTTTTCGTCGAAGCGAAACGGCGCAAATTCGCCCATCACTACTCTTTTTATATTACATATGACATTACTGTGGGACTACCATGGTGGAGGGTCAAATGCACTTGTAAGAAATTAGTGCCGTCAAACTGGAGGCCTATGGGCTATCTATAGGCTTCCTTTGAAGTTTTATAGCCTTGAAATGTTAATCTGTATTTCATGGCTATATATAATATGAATATATGGATTTTTATTCTGAGGCAAGCTATTTTATGTTATACAAATGATGACGATGAAAGCTTACATTTTGGACATTTCTATATGCAGCATATTTATCCATTTTGTGGAGGGGTATTTATAATACATATAATTTAAAAATCAGAAATCATCAAACTATGGTCCCCGACTGTTTGTTAAATACCAGTTGAAGTTCTGTCAGTGTATGATGCAGCTTTAATATTGTGATTACCCATATTTCATGCTCTCTTAGCACAGCTGTTGTCTGACCTTTTTTTAACTGAGGATATGCTTATCATAATCAATACCCACACACTGGCCTCGGAAATTCTCAGATGTATGCAATATTTACTGGTTTATACATTTTCACATTGACTCCACAGAACAAATCTTAACCAGAACACTGGTAGCCCTGTATTATATCATAGAAATGCAAAACATAAATGTCTTTTGAATGTCTATTTAAAGGTGACCATAAATAGGTAAACTGATACATTTTAACAATTTTTACAATTAGCCTGCAGGCCAAATGAATGGATATAGTGCAAGTAGATGCACATATGGACAGTATAGCGACTTTTCTTTTATTCTGCTTGTTAGTGCTAACTACTGAAGTGCGGGCTGGCTCACAAGGTTTTTTTACTGTCCCACTTCCGCCTCCATGCATGTCTTTTTGTTTACTAGCGCTAGCGTGCCCCACTCCCCTTTGTGGTATCACAGTGGGGCGGGCTTGGGCATATATATATATATATATATATATATATATATATACAGTATATAAAGGAGCTTGCAGGGTTAGGTTGGGTGTGGGTTGAGTTTTAGTTGACCAGTACATCACTAGTGCTGACATACTGAACAATCAGTACATGTGGAAGTGAAGGAGACTGGAAACTCCTCTTTTATTTCCTTTTGGCGACCAATAGAACCCTTGATCACATGATTATCTGTTGAATCAGCCCCTAACTTGCCATACATGCCCAGATGGTTGGACAGTATGGACTAGACCAACCAAACTGCCCAACCACATTTGGCCATGTATGGCCAGCTTTAGGATATATTAGTGCACAGGCCCGGATTTGTGGAAAGGCCACCTAGGCCAGGGCCTAGGGCGGCCAGTGTCGGACTGGCCCACCGGGATACCAGGAAAACTCCCGGTGGGCCCAGGTGTCAGTGGGCCTCTTGCTTCTAATCATTTGGCCTATTTTATGGTTAATATCAATTTCTATGAGAACAAAGAACCTAAATAGATGAATTAATAGATTATAGTATGTAAAGAAAAGAGACTAGGAGAATAGAGGTTGAGTAAGGAGAGGAAGAATAATAGTACTGAGAGTGGGTCCCTGGTCTAAGGTTTTTGGGTAGGCCCCAGTCCAACTCTGTGTGGGCCCCTGAGTTAGCAGTCCCAGTGGGCCCAGGACCCCCAGTCCGACACTGAGGGCGGCAGCATTTTAGGGGGGTGGCATGCTGCCCAACCACACCCACATTGGGGAGGGGACAGGGGGCGACGAATGGCAGTGTGCCTAGGGGCGCCCACTTTGTAAATCCGGCCGTGTTAGTGCAATAGAAGAAGAAACTGCCTTTTCAGATTTTGATCTTTTGATAATGAAATCCACTTAGGCACTTGCAGAATTGCAATTAAATCAAAACTAAATGAAGCAGGCCTCACAGTTTCAGAAAGGGGACCTTATAAATGCAGTTATAGCAACAGGGCAAGGGAGCAGGACCAGTTACAGAAACCACTGAAACTGTCTGTGTGTGGAGGAGAAAAATACTTCTCACAGGTGCTTTCTTTCACCTATTGTATTGTTGTAGCACACACATAATAAATCAAAGTCTTGTCAAAAGACAAGAAACCCAGTTTTTGTACCATATAATATATGGAACCTGTATTGAACCTGTATCGTTTTATAACAATACTCTGACTGTTTTATCTTCCAGCCACATGGTGAGAATACAGGGCATGTGAGTGAATCTGGAGCATCAGTTGTGAGACACGACCTCAATACAGAAAAAAACTTTATGCAAGTCCATTATTTAAAGGTACCTGTAAAAAGGTTCTTGTTTTGTAACACCAATCATTGTCCTTCAATTTTAGGGGCTCTCTGTTTAAATAAGTTGTTCACATCCTTCAAGCAGATTCTTTGACAAAAAGCAGGAATAAGCCAATACAATCCCCACCACAGGGTATATATCAGCAGTCACAGTTTTACAGTAAATAATGCACTCTTAACATATTTGATAAAATGTCGAGGTTTTTAACTGTAAAAACAGGATTTTTAGTGGAAAAAAACGGGAATGTTTTGAGATTTATTAAAGCACTGCGTATCTTGACAGTGCTATTTAAATAAATGATGGTGATACCTCAAGGCTGCAAAAAGTCAGAATCTGTAAATACTCCAAGATCCTGTAGAAGTCAATGGCAGAGGTCCTGTTTGTAATTTGAAGATATTATTGTCTTCTAGGGATGTAGCGAACGTCGGAAAAAAAGTTCGCGAACATATTCGCGAACTTGCGCAAAAACGCGAGCGGTTCGCGAACGGTTCGCGAACCCCATAGACTTCAATGGGAAGGCGAACTTTAACATCTAAAAAAAAAATTTCTGGCCAGAAAAATGATTTTAAAGTTGTTTAAAGGGTGCAACGACCTGGACAGTGGCATGCCAGAGGGGGATCAAGGGCAAAAATGTATCTGAAAAATCTGCCTGTGTGTGCTTGGAAGAGATAGTGTAGGGGGAGAGCTGTTAGTGATTTCAGGGACAGATGATAGTAAGTTTGCTGGCTAGTAATCTGCTTGATACTGCTCTGTATTGGAGGGACAGAAGTCTGCAGGGATTTGAGGGACATTTTAGCTTAGGTAGCTTTGCTGGCTAGTAATCTACTGTTCTCTTTAAACAACTGCCATACGTTGACCTTGTAGGCATTGTTTGCCCAGTTTTTTTGGACGCAGCCACTGAAGCACAGTTGCCAGAAAAAATATGCCATATAAATGCTGAAAATAGTCATTTTTCGCCATACGTTGACCTTGTAGACATTGTTTGCCCAGTTTTTTTGGTTGCAGCCACGAAGCACAGTTGCCAGAAAAAAATATGCCATATAAATGCTGAAAATAGTCATTTTTTGCCAATACGTTGACCTTGTAGGCATTGTTTGCCCAGTTTTTTTGGTCGCAGCCACTGAAGCACAGAGGCCAGAAAAAATATGCCATATAAATGCTGAAAATAGTCATTTTTTTGGTCGCAGCCACTGAAGCACAGTTGCCAGAAAAATTATGCCATATAAATGCTGAAAATATGCATTTTTTTGGTTGCAGCCACTGAAGCACAGAGGCCAGAAAAATTATGCCATATAAATGCTGAAAATATAAATTTTTTTGGTTGCAGCCACTGAAGCACAGAGGCCAGAAAAATTATGCCATATAAATGCTGAAAATATGCATTTTTTTGGTTGCAGCCACTGAAGCACAGAGGCCAGAAAAAATTATGCCATAACAATGCAGAAAATATGCATTTTTTTGGACGCAGCCACTGAAGCACAGTTGCCAGAAAAAATATGCCATATAAATGCTGAAAATAGTCATTTTTTGCCATACGTTGACCTTGTAGACATTGTTTGCCCAGTTTTTTTGGTTGCAGCCACTGAAGCACAGAGGCCAGAAAAAATTAAACCAGTAGGGTTTGCACCCTAGTTTGTAACGGTGGCGGAGGGGAGGAGGACGCTAAAGACAGCTGTGTGTGGAGTCATGAGCTGTGGGGGGGCCCAGTACAGGCCCTTTCCCCCTTTTAAAGCCTCTTGAGGGGGGGCCCTTTTAAAAACCAAGGAAAAATTTTTAAAAAACCCCCCCATTCAAAAAGTTCCCCCAAAAGCTACCCCCCCCTTTTTTTCCCCTTCATTAAAAAGGATAAATCACCCGGGGGTTCCCCTCCCCCCACGTAAAAAGGGGGGCCCCCCCCAAAAAAGCCCCCCCCCCCCTTGGCCCCCTTCCCCGGGGTTGGGTCCCCCCCTCCCCCCCCAAAAAACCCAACCTTTCCCCCTAAAAACCCCAAAATTTTGGGCCCCTTTTTCCCCCTGCGTTTGGGGGGCCCCCGGGGGTTGTCTTTTGTTTCCCCCCAAAAAACGTGTTTTTCCAGCCCTTTTTTTACGCTGAAACCCCCAAAAACTGTCCTTTTTTTTCCCCCCGGCCCCCCCCCGGGAAAAAAAAAAAAGGTTTTTTCTTTAGGGTTTTTTTCGGTGGCCCGACCTTTTTTTCCCCCTTTTAAAAAAGTGCATGAGCCTGCGGGCCCCCCCGCCATAAACCCCCACAAAAGGGGGGAAAAAACCCAGTTTTTAAAAAACCCCCCCAACCCCCAAACCCTTTTTAAAAAAAAAGGTTTTTCCCCCTTTAGGCCTTTGGTTTTTTGCAGCCCCCCGTTAAAAAAAAGGAGCGTTGAAAAAAAGCGAGTGGGGTTTTTAAAAAAAAAAAACCCCTGGGGGCCATTTTTTTGGTTTTTCCCTAAAATGAAAAAGGCGTGGGGGGGCCCTTTTTTGGGAACCCCCTTAAAGGGGGCCCCCGGCACTTTGGGGGAAAATGGGGGAAAAGGGGTCCGGGAAACCCCGGGGGGCCTTGGAGAAAAAACGGGCTATTAAATTTTAACCCCATTTGCCAGGGGGGGAAATTTTTAAATTTTCCCCCCCCCAACCCCGCTCCCAAACCCCCTTGCTTCCTTTGCCCCCCCCAATTTTTTCCCGTTTAAAAAAGTTGTATGTGGGTCAGCCATCCCCCCCCCCCGGCCCCTGTGCCCCCCCAAAAATAAGGGGGCCCCCACCCCCAAAAATGGTTTTTTGTTTTCCAGCACTTTCCCCAAAGGCCCCCGGCGGCGCCCCCTTGCCGGGGGCCGGAATTTTAGGTGGGGGCTGGGGCCCACAGGTGGGGGGGGGGAAAGGGGGACCCACCCCCCAGAGAAAAAAAAAATAAAAAAAAAGAGGGGAGGCGAGGGAGGAAAAAAGGTTTTTTTAAAAGCGCTTTTTTTCCCGGGTTAACCCAAAATTCCCATTTTTTTTTTTTTTTTTTCCCTTTTCCCCCTTGCTTCCCAGTTTTTTCCAATTCACCCATCATTTTTTTGAAAAACCCCGGGGGGGAAAAATTTTTTTTTTGGAGGAATCCCCCCAGTTTTCTTTTTTCCCTTTGGGGCCCAAAAAACATAAGAAGAGATGGGTTTTTTTGGTTTCTCACTGTTAAAAAGGGGGGTTTTTTGGTTTTCCCCTTTTAAAAAAAAAAATTGGGCGGGGCCCCCATTCCCCCCCCCGGCCCCCCAAATTTTTGCAAAAATTTCCCCCGGAAGCCAAATTTTTCCACCAGCGGGTAAAAAAAAACGGGCGGGCTAAGATTTAAAAACCCCAACCCCAACCTTGTCCCCCGGGGCAAGGGGTAAACAGTCACCCCTTTGGGTTTTTTACCTCAAATTTTTGGGCCCCTTAAAAAAAATTTGGGGGGGGTTGCAGATACGGGGGGGGAACCCGGTGCCCAAGGGAAGCGGAGGGGGGGGTGGGGGGGGAAAAAAGGAGAGAAAAAAAAAGAGCAGTAATTTGGGGCCCCCAAAAGGGGAGGGGTTTTTTTTTTCCCCTGCCCCCCTTTTGGGGTTTTTCCCCCCAAAGTCTTTGGTTCCCGCTCAGTCCCCCGAAAAAATTTTTAAAAACCTATGGTTTTTGGGGGCCCCAAGGGGCCCCATTTTACTTGATTTTTAAAAAAAATTAAAAATTTTTTGTAGAGGCCCCCCCAATTTAAAAAAAACCCCCCCTCTGATTTTGAAGGTGTCTTTTGGGGGTTTTTACATGAAATTTTCCCCGGAAAAATTTTTGGGCCCCCGGTTTTTGGGGCCCCAAGGCGGTCTTTGGGGGGGGAAAACACAAGTGCCGATTTTCCCCCCTTTTTAAAAACCCTTGGGGCCCCCCCCTCCCTCTTTTTCTAAATTTTTTTTCCCCCCCCTACCCCCCCCTGACCCCGTTCTCCACTAAAAAAAACCCCCCCCTCTTCCCTTTTTTCTACAGGCACCCAAAAAACCCCCCCAATTTTTTTTTAAATTCCTTTCCCCCTCAATGCTTTAAATTTTTCTTCTGCACATACAAAGGGGAAAAAAAAAGGGGGGAACCCCCTCCTCATCCCCCTTTTTATGTCCATCTCATCGGTTCCTCCCAAAAAAATTAAAATTTTTTGGGGTAAGGGGCCAAAAATTTCCCCCATTTTTTCGGGAAATGGGGGTTGGGTTTTTATAAATTCAAAAAACTCTTTGGGGAAAAAACCCCCCTTTTCCCCCATAAAAGGGGGGCCCCCCGGGGGGTGGGGAATGTTTTTTTGGGGCCCCCTTTGGGGGGAGGATGGGGGGGAATTTTGGTAAAAAAAAAGGTAGGGGGGGGTTTGCTAAAAAGCCAGTAAACCCCCCCTTTCCCCCTTTGGGGTTTTGGGGTTTTTTGGTTTTTAAAAAACCCGGGGAAAAAATTTGGGGGGCCACGGATTATGCAGGGGGCCCCAAAAAAAGGGCCCTATGGTGGGGGCCCCTTTCCCCCGGGCTTTTTTTAAAAAAAAAACCCAAAAAAAAAAACCTCATTTTTTTTTTTGGAATTTTTAATAAAACACAGTAGAGGGGGGGGTTTGAAGAAAACATGTGAAAAAAAACCCCCCCCAACCCCAAACGTATACAAAAAAAACGGTTAAAATTAAAAAATATAAAACCTTTAAAAAAAAAAAAACCCCCCAAAGTGGTTTTTCTAGAGAAAAAATATTAAAATTTTTAAAAGGAAAAAATTTAAAAAACCCAATTTTTAAAAAGGGGGGGGAAAAAGGGAAAAAGGGGTGTGAAAAAATAAAAGGTCAAAAAAAATACCACTAACGGGGGTGGTTTACTTTTTCAAAAAAAAAAAAAACCCCCTGCTTAAAAAAAAAACCCAAAAGGGTTTTCAAGCAAAAAATTTTTAAAATTTTTAAAAAAAAAATAAAAAACAGCCCCCCACGCCGAGGCGGGAAAAAAAACCCAGTGGAAAAAAACCCCCAAAAGGGGCCCGAATAAAAAAAACCCCATTGGATAGGGATTAAAAAAAATTTTGGGGGGCTGAAAAAAAAAGGTAAAAAAAGGGTTTTTCTAGAGACATAATTAAAATTTCCAAAAATTTTTAAAAAAATAACGCTTTTTGGGGAAAAAGAAAAAGGGTTTTCCCAAAAAACCCCCCTAAAAAAAAAACCTTACAAGGGGGAGGGGGAAAATTACGTAAAATAAAAAAAAATTTTTTCCCAAAAAAAAAGAAAAAAAGTTTTTTCTAGAACAAAAAATTTTAAAAATTTAAAACGAAAAAAAAGGGGGGGTGAAAAAAACCGTGTGAAAAGGCCTTCCCCCCCAAAGTCCCCCAAAAGCGGTGGATCTTTTTACTAAAAAAATTATAATTTTTTTAAAAAAACCCCCGGTTTTTGGGAAAACGGAATATTAATATTCCCCAAAAGGGGAAAAAGGTCACAAGCTCGAGGGGGAAAAAAGAAAAATGTGAAATAACCCAAAAAACCCAAGTATACTTTAACACGGGGTTAAAACGGATTACGTAAAAATATTGTGTTTAAAAAAAAAAGCCCCCCTTTGTTTTTCTAAAAAAATTTTTTTGGGAATTTTTAAAAAAAAAAGGGGAAAAAAGGGGGGTTTAAAAAAAAATTTTCCCCAAATTAATGCCTAAAAACCAAAAGACCCCCCTTTACTGGGGGGGAATTAAGGATTACGTAAAAATTAAATTTTTAAAAAAAAAACCCCGGTGTTTTTTCCGGAAAAAATTTTTAGGTTTTTTAACAGGGGGGGAAAAAAAGGTCCACACCCCCTTTTTGGGGGTTTTGAAAAAAAAATTTTGGGGGAAAAACCCCCCCAAAGGGCCAACGTATAACTAAACGGGGTTGGAAGGGGGGAAAAAAAAATAAAAAAAATGCTGAAAAAAAAAAGTGACCCCCGGGGTTTTTCTGGAAGGTAATTTTTGGGGTTTTTAAAACCGGGAAGGGGGGGAAAAGGGGCCCCCACGTTTTTTGGGGGAAAAAAAAAAACGGGCCCCAAAAAAAATCCCCCAAAGGGCCAAAAACCCCCCTACTCCCCGGGGGGGAAAGGGGGTTCCCCCGAAAAAATTTTTATGGCAAAAAAAAAGTGCCCCCGGTTTTTTTCGGGAAAAAAATTTTTTGGGGGAAAATTTAAAACCCCAGAAAAAAAACCCCCAAACATCCGAGGGGGGGTTAAAAAACCCCAGTGTGCAAAAAACCCCCTAGGGGGAAAAAACCCAAAAAGGTAAATTTTATAAAACAACTACGCGGAGAAACCAAAAAAAAAAAAAGGAAAAAAAAAAAAAAAAAAATTTAAAAAAAAAAAAAATTAAAATTTTGGTTTTTTTTTTTTGAACAGGGGGAAGCCCCAATTAAAAACCCCCCTTTTTCCCCCCCCCAAAAACGGCTAGATAAACCCCCCGGGTTTATAGTAGTGGGTATATAGTAGTAGTAATACAAAAAAAAAAAAAAAAAAACCCCCCCTACAAGATTTATTTTTTAAAAAGCAGCAGCAATGCCCCCAAAAAAAGGGAAAAAGCCCCCCCCCCCACCCTAAAATCAGAGCACTGCAGAAAAAAGGTAGATTATTTACCCCCCCCAAAGCTCCTAAAGCAAAAATTGCCCCAAAAAACCCCCTTAAAAATTTTTTCCCTTCCCCAATAACCCCCCAGAAAAAACTTTTTATAGCCCAAATTTAACCCCCCCTAAAAAAAAAAGGGGGCCCCAACCCACCCCCTTTTTCCCCCCTTTAAAAAATCTTTTTCACACAACAGGCAGATAAAAAAACGGGGGGGGGCCCTTTTTTTTTAAAAGGGGAAGGGGGGGGAAAAAGGGGAAGGCCCCTTCCTGATTGGTGCCATGAAGGGGGGGCCGGGGGGGAAAAAGGAAAAAAAAAAGCCCCAAAAAGGGGAAAACCAAAAATGGCGAAACTTCCCCCCAAATTTTTCAAAAAATTTTCCCCGGCCCCGAGCGCGAACCCCGGTTTTTCCCGGAAAATTTCCCCCCGGAAAAACCCCAATTCCCAAAAATTTTTTACCCCCTTTAAGTGGCCCCCTTTTTCCACGATTTGTCTAAACCCCCAAATTTTTTTTTCCCAAAAAAAAACCCCGGAGTTTTTTTTTTCCAACCCCAAAAAATTTTCCCCTCCCCCGTACCCCCCCTGAAAAGGGGGAAAAACCCCGTTGTTTGGGGGGGCTTTTTTTCCCCCACTTTTTTTTCCCCCCCCCTTTTATTTTTTTAAAATTTTTTTAAAAAAACCAACTGATTTTTTGTTTTTTTTTTTTGTTTTTTTAAAAAAAAAATTTTCCCGGGGAAAAAGGGGGGCCCCCCCCGGAGGTTTTTGGGGGGGGCCTTTTTTTGCCCCCCAAACCCCCCTTGGCCCAAAAAAATTCCCCTTTTTTTTAAAAAAAGCAAGACCCTAAACCCCCCAAAATTTTTTTGAAGGGGTTTTTTTAAACTTTTTTACAAGCCCCCCCACCCCCCCCCCTTTTTTAATTTCCCCCCACAAATCCCCTTTTCATCCTCCATGCGGGGGCCCCCAGTAAAACACCCCCCCCCCAACCGCCCCCCTTTTTCGGGGGGCCCAAGGGGTTAAAATTTTCCCATGAGCCCCTTAAAACTTTTTTAACCCAAAAAACCAAAATTACCCCCAGAAAAAAAAAAAAGGAGTACCCCCTTTAAAAACCCTTTTTTAAAATTTCCGGGGGGGAAAAAACCGCAAAAATCCCCCAAAATGATTTTTTTGAGGGGGCCCCCCTTTGGCTGTTTCCTTTTGATTTTTTAGAAAAAATAAAAATCGGGGGAGAATATGAGGGGGAAAATTGTTTTTTTGGGGGGCCCTTTTTTTAAAAAAAAGAAAGGGGGGGGGTAGTTCAGAGGAAGACGGAGAGCAAAAAGGCATGGGGAAAAAAAATTAGAAGAAGAAAGGGGGGACACCCCGCGGGACCCAGGGGGAAAAACAACTTTTTCCCCCTGGTTCCCCCGGGGCCCCACCCCCCCCCCACCCCCGCCAATGCCGAAAATTTTTTCTTCCCCCCCAGAATCGCCCCCCCCCCAAAAAGTCCCCCCAGGGGGGATTTTTTTATGTGGTCCCCCCAAAATTTTTAAAAATTTAAAGGGGGTGCGTCAAAAAAAAACCCTTGGGGTAACCCCAAACCCCCACATATTTACTTTTTCCCCTTAGGGGGGGGCCCGGGGGGGGCCAAGAAAAAAAATTTGGAAAAAAACCCCCCCCAAAGGAAAGGGGGCCAAACTAAAAGCCCCCCCCTTTGGGGGTCCAGCATTTTTTTTCCTCACCTCGCTTTTTTGACCCGTAAAAAACCCACCCCCCCCCCCCCCTTCCCCCTTGGGGCCAAAACCTTTCCCCCTTTTCCAAAAAAACCCTCCCCCCCAAAATTTTTTTGTGAAGGCCATTTTTGGAAGAAAAATGCCCCCCCCGTCCCCCTTGCCCGCGTCTGAACGGCTTGCCCTGACTCTTCCCCCCAATTTTCCCCATACCTTTTTGGGGGCCCCCCTGGGGTTTTCCCCCGAAATTTTAAAATTGACAGGGGGGGGGAAAAAGTACCCACCCCAAATTTTTTTTTTAAAAAAAGGGAAAATTACCCCCCCCTTGTCCCAAAAAATTTTTTCCCGGCCCCAATTATCCCGCATCCTGTAAACCTTAGGGGGGGGCCCAAAAAGGGCCCATTTTGATTGGGGGTTTCCCCCCAAGGGGGGGGGAAAAAGGGGGGGTAGTCCCCCCCACCCCCACTGGGAAACTTAAAAATTTTGGGGGGGGAAAGCGGGGGGAAAAACCAAAAAAACAGTGGATTTTCACCCCCGGGACCCACATTTTCTCCAAAACCCACCCTACTCCCCCCCCCTTTTTCCCCTACCTGTTTTCTTCTTTTTCTTACTCTGGGGGGGGTTTTCCCCCTTCCCCCCCTCCACATCCCCCCCAACCCCCCTAGGCTTTTCCCCCCCGTCCCAGGTACGCCTTTTTTCCCCCCTTTTTGGGGGTTTAACGTGCCTGGAAAAAAAAACCCCTTTCCCGGATCTGTACCCTTCAGGGGCAGTACGGGCCTGGGGGCTGCCCCCCCCAACCCCAAAAAGGGAAAAGTGGTGGTGAAAATTTGGAAAAACCCTTTTCCCAGCTTTGAATTTAGGCAATTTAACACTTTTCCCCCTTTTTTTGGACATTTTTTTAAAATTTTAAAAAT
This sequence comes from Xenopus laevis, assembly GCF_017654675.1. Lineage (NCBI taxonomy): Eukaryota > Metazoa > Chordata > Amphibia > Anura > Pipidae > Xenopus > Xenopus laevis. The sequence goes on from NC_054372.1 coordinate 125,460,026, forward strand.
AGCCAAATTTTTTTGGGGTTCTCAAAACCCAAAATTTCCAGGACTTTTCCCCCCCAATCCAAAAAGGGGGGGCCCCAAGGGGGACTTCCCCTCCCCGTTTTTGGCCCCCCTTGGGGAAATTTTTCAGCAGGCGCACAACATACCAGTAGGCTTTTGTTTCTGCCCCCAGACTGGGGGGAAAATTTCCAACGTCCTTTGTTGGAACGTCTCGAAAAAAAAGGGGTTCAACGAATTTTTTTTTTAAAAACGGGGGGAAAAGAGATCCCCCTGCCTTTTTGGGTTTTTTCCCCCTTTTTTTGGGGTGAGGGACCCCCCCGGCTAAATGCCCCTTTTTAAAAAAGGGGGAAAAAATTTTTTCATCCCCCAAAAAGGCCCCCATCAGCACCTAACCCCTTGTTTTTTTCCTGGACGGGGCCTGGGGAGAAAAAAGATGGGGCCGGGGGCCCCCCCCCGTACGAGGGGGCTAAAGGGAAAAAAATTTCGGGGGGGGAATCAAAACCCAAAAACCCCCCCCAATGCTGCAACGCAGGGAGGCCCAAAAATTGGGGGCAGAGGAGAGGGGCTTTTTTGGGGGAGGAGGGGGCCCCCAAAAGGGAACCTTTTCCAGGGGGGTAGGGCCCCCTTTTGGGGGGGCCCCCCTTTGGTTTCTTGTACGGGGCGGGGGAGGAGGGGGGATGATGCCCAGGGAAAAGGGGAAAGGGGGAGGGGGGAAACTCTCATCGCAACCTTGTGAGAATGGGTTTTTTCAGGGCTGTCTTTTTTTTAAAGGGGAACCCCCGTATAAGTTTTTTAAAAGGGAAAAAAAGGTTTTTTAAAATTGGGCCCCCAAAAACCTAACCCTAAAAGAACAAAGGTCAAATTTTTAAAAACCCAAAATCCGGGCCCATTTCCCAAACCCCCCCCCCAAAAAAATTAAAAACAATTTTTTTAAAAAGGGGTTAATTTTTTTGGGGGGAAACCCCTTCATCAATCCGGGAAAAATTTGGCCAAAATCCTGCACGAGCACACCTGCAAGGACAAACCCCTTTGGGCCCAGTCTGTAACGTCAGACATGCAAATGTTTTCTGTCCAAGGCAGCGCCACAACCCTTCTGGATCCACCCTCAAAGAACGCCTCGACCGGCAGGTAGCGGACTACCTGGCATTAACTGCAGATATCGACACTCTGAGGAGCGATGAACCCCTGGACTACTGGGTGCGCAGGCTGATCTGTGGCCAGAGCTGTCACAATTTGCCATAAAACCTCTTGTCTTGCCCAGCCTCAAGTGTGCTCTCAGAAAGGACCTTCAGTGCAGCAGGAGGATTGTAACTGAGGAAGAGAACTCGCCTAGGTCACAAAAGTGTCGATTACCTGACCTTTATTAAAATGAATGAGGGGTGGATCTCGGAGGGTTACTGCACGCCGGAAGACTTGTTCTGACTTCTATGCAGCTGTCCTTCTCTTCAAGCCTCATGACTCCACACACAGCTGTCCTTTAGCGTCCTCCTCCTCCCTCCGCCACCGTTACAAACTAGGGTGCAAACCCTACTGGTTTTAATTTTTTCTGGCCTCTGTGCTTCAGTGGCTGCAACCCAAAAAAAACTGGGCAAACAATGTCTACAAGGTCAACGTATGGCAAAAAATGACTATTTTCAGCATTTATATGGCATATTTTTTCTGGCAACTGTGCTCAGTGGCTGCGTCCAAAAAAATGCATATTTTCTGCATTTATATGGCAAAATTTTTTCTGGCAACTGTGCTTCAGTGGCTGCGACCAAAAAAATGCATATTTTCTGCATTTATATGGCATAATTTTTCTGGCCTCTGTGCTTCAGTGGCTGCAACCAAAAAAATTTATATTTTCAGCATTTATATGGCATAATTTTCTGGCCTCTGTGCTTCAGTGGCTGCAACCAAAAAAATTTATATTTTCAGCATTTATATGGCATAATTTTTCTGGCAACTGTGCTTCAGTGGCTGCGACCAAAAAAATTACTATTTTCAGCATTTATATGGCATATTTTTTCTGGCCTCTGTGCTTCAGTGGCTGCGGCCAAAAAAACTGGGCAAACAATGCCTACAAGGTCAACGACGTTGACCTTGTAGGCATTGTTTGCCCAGTTTTTTTGGCCGCAGCCACTGAAGCACAGAGGCCAGAAAAAATATGCCATATAAATGCTGAAAATAGTAATTTTTTGCCATACGTTGACTCAACGTATATGGCAAAAAATGACTATTTCAGCATTTATATGGCATATTTTTTCTGGCAACTGTGCTTCAGTGGCTGCGACCAAAAAAAATGCATATTTTCTGCATTTATATGGCATAATTTTTCTGGCCTCTGTGCTTCAGTGGCTGCAACCAAAAAAATTTATATTTCAGCATTTATATGGCATAATTATTCTGGCAACTGTGCTTCAGTGGCTGCGACCAAAAAAATGCATATTTTCTGCATTTATATGGCATAATTTTTCTGGCCTCTGTGCTTCAGTGGCTGCAACCAAAAAAATTTATATTTTCAGCATTTATATGGCATAATTTTTCTGGCAACTGTGCTTCAGTGGCTGCGTCCAAAAAAAACTGGGCAAACAATGTCTACAAGGTCAACGTATGGCGAAAAAATTACTATTTTCAGCATTTATATGGCATATTTTTCTGGCAACTGTGCTTCAGTGGCTGCGTCCAAAAAAACTGGGCAAACAATGCCTACAAGGTCAACGTATGGCAGTTGTTTAAAGAGAACAGTAGATTACTAGCCAGCAAAGCTACCTAAGCTAAAATGTCCCTCAAATCCCTGCAGACTTCTGTCCCTCCAATACAGAGCAGTATCAAGCAGATTACTAGCCAGCAAGCTTACTATCATCTGTCCCTGAAATCACTAACAGCTCTCCCCCTACACTATCTCTTCCAAGCACACACAGGCAGATTTTTCAGATACATTTTTGCCCTTGATCCCCCTCTGGCATGCCACTGTCCAGGTCGTTGCACCCTTTAAACAACTTTAAAATAATTTTTCTGGCCAGAAATGTCTTTTCTAGATGTTAAAGTTCGCCTTCCCATTGAAGTCTATGGGGTTCGCGAACCGTTCGCGAACCGTTCGCGAACCGCTCGCATTTTTGCGCAAGTTCGCGAATATGTTCGCGAACTTTTTTTCCGACGTTCGCTACATCCCTAATGGCAGGTTGAAGAAAACAGTGTGCAAATAATGCCTACAAGGTCAACGTATACACTACTACAGCGGTGGATACGGATTACGTAAAATATATTATGGCTGCTTGAAAAAAGTCACTCCGGTGTTTTTTCTGGAGACGGTAATATTATGGATATTTAGACAGAATGTGAACAAGGTCACACAGCTAGATGGCGGGTTGAAGAAAACAGTGTGCAAATAATGCCTACAAGGTCAACGTATACACTACTACAGCGGTGGATACGGATTACGTAAAATATATTATGGCTGCTTGAAAAAAGTCACTCCGGTGTTTTTTCTGGAGACGGTAATATTATGGATATTTAGACAGAATGTGAACAAGGTCACACAGCTAGATGGCGGGTTGAAGAAAACACTGTGCAAATAATGCCTACAAGGTCAACGTATACACTACTACAGCGGTGGATACGGATTACGTAAAATATATTATGGCTGCTTGAAAAAAGTCACTCCGGTGTTTTTTCTGGAGACGGTAATATTATGGATATTTAGACAGAATGTGAACAAGGTCACACAGCTAGATGGCGGGTTGAAGAAAACACTGTGCAAATAATGCCTACAAGGTCAACGTATACACTACTACAGCGGTGGATACGGATTACGTAAAATATATTATGGCTGCTTGAAAAAGTCACTCCGGTGTTTTTTCTGGAGACGGTAATATTATGGATATTTAGACAGAATGTGAACAAGGTCACACAGCTAGATGGCGGGTTGAAGAAAACAGTGTGCAAATAATGCCTACAAGGTCAACGTATACACTACTACAGCGGTGGATACGGATTACGTAAAATATATTATGGCTGCTTGAAAAAAGTCACTCCGGTGTTTTTTCTGGAGACGGTAATATTATGGATATTTAGACAGAATGTGAACAAGGTCACACAGCTAGATGGCGGGTTGAAGAAAACACTGTGCAAATAATGCCTACAAGGTCAACGTATACACTACTACAGCGGTGGATACGGATTACGTAAAATATATTATGGCTGCTTGAAAAAAGTCACTCCGGTGTTTTTTCTGGAGACGGTAATATTATGGATATTTAGACAGAATGTGAACAAGGTCACACAGCTAGATGGCGGGTTGAAGAAAACAGTGTGCAAATAATGCCTACAAGGTCAACGTATACACTACTACAGCGGTGGATACGGATTACGTAAAATATATTATGGCTGCTTGAAAAAAGTCACTCCGGTGTTTTTTCTGGAGACGGTAATATTATGGATATTTAGACAGAATGTGAACAAGGTCACACAGCTAGATGGCGGGTTGAAGAAAACAGTGTGCAAATAATGCCTACAAGGTCAACGTATACACTACTACAGCGGTGGATACGGATTACGTAAAATATATTATGGCTGCTTGAAAAAAGTCACTCCGGTGTTTTTTCTGGAGACGGTAATATTATGGATATTTAGACAGAATGTGAACAAGGTCACACAGCTAGATGGCGGGTTGAAGAAAACACTGTGCAAATAATGCCTACAGGGCAAATAATGCCTAAAAGGTCAACTTATACACTACTACAGCGGTAGTAAAATAAAAAAAAGTAAAATAAAAAAAAAATGAATATTAAAAAAAAAAAATTAAAGTTGGTGCTGCTGAACTACTAGGAGCAGCAGATTAGCACACCAGTCCCACTCCCCAACACTGCTAGACTAATAGCACTGGGCTCTTATAGTAGTAGTAGTAGTAGTAGTAAAACAACAAAAAAATAAATAAAAGCAGTCCTTACAAGGACTACTGTTATTGCAGCAGTCAGCAGATGAGATCAGAAGCAGGACAGCTGCCCACTGCAGCTACATACAGAGCACTGCAGTAGAAGGTAGATTACTAGCCAGCAAAGCTACCTAAGCTAAAATGTCCCTCAAACCCCTGCAGACTTCTGTCCCTCCAATAACAGAGCAGTATCAAAACGATTACTAGCCAGCAAACTTTCAACTGTCCCTGAAATCACTAACAGGCAGCAGCTCTCTCCCTACACTATCTCTTCAGCACACACAGGCAGAGTGAAAAAACGCTGCAGGGCTTCGGTTTTTATAGGGAAGGGGAGTGGTCCAGGGGAGAGCTTCCTGATTGGCTGCCATGTACCTGCTGGTCTGGGGTGAGAGGGCAAAAAAAAGCGCCAACAATGGCGAACCCAAAATGGCGAACATCGCGCGACGTTCGCGAACTTCCGGCGAGCGCGAACACCCGATGTTCGCGCGAACAAGTTCGCCGGCGAACAGTTCGCGACATCTCTATTGTCTTCGCTGTGTTTCGTCGATAATCCGAACATTTTGGGCTTTTCCAATGATTTCACGAAAAAATTAAGACTTCTCAAATCCGAAACCTTCAGATTTTTCTCACAACAATCCGAAAAAATTGTGGTTTTTGTGCAACAATCCAAAAAATTTGAGGTTTTTCCCGATCCAATTTTTTTGAGTTTTTAAAATCATAAATAAGGGCAAATCACGGATTCTAGTTTCTTTGTACTTTTTTTTTTATCTAAAACATCAGAAAAATTCGGATTTTAATAAATAACCCCTCTAGAGTGGATTTTGGTTTGAAAATTAATAAATTTCGGCACCAATAATTGCTCCATGTGTCTCTCTGTGCAGACAACACAAAGGAAAAAGTTGAGAGTGCATTGGCTTTTCTCAAGGCACAGCTCCATGTGCATTTAACCTTGGGATTGTATACTTGCAGGTCCGGACTATTAAAAATTAAAATAGGTCCTGCCATTTCAGGTACATAGAGACCCAAACAGCCCCCACCAGCCCACTTAATACTGACTTTCTATGGTACCTAATAGCAGCCCCTCTGGCATTTGCCAGAACCCACAGATTGCCAGTCCGGGCCTGTATACTTGTGATTAAAACCCCTGGTTTATGACAATGTATGCACTTATATAGAATTATTAGTCAGATTTTAAAATGTGCATCTATCCATTGATTCATCAAGCACTGTCTTTGTTGTTTGCAGTTCTGAGACTTTTTATGGTAAACGATAATGCAAACTGCTTCCACTGGTGTATAGGGAGCAGATTAACTGCTGCCTGTATGTCTAGAAATCTTTTTGCCTGTGGCAATTTATTTTTCAGACACAAATTTTTCCAGAGTTTTACTTTGTTAAGCATTATGATATGTGGAACATACAGTGGCCATGTAGCACCATAACAGTGTCCCGTTTAAAAACATTGTTTTTCTATTAGTTAAAATAAATAAAATATACCACTTGTTCCATTTTAGCATTTGTGTGTTGTGTCCTGTGCTCACTCCATTTAACCTCATTTTCCCTGGTTGGAATGTCTACTGCCTTGTAAGTGTTCTAATTTATGTTCTGCAGCAAGGCACACAACATCTGCAGTGAATGATTAAAGACTTTAACTCTCTACCTCTATTTATTAAAATCCTGCTGCTGTTGGGCTTAGAAAACCATATGTAAGCTGTTTGCAAAAACAAAAGGGTGAAACTTTCCCCAGCTGCTTCATTGGTCCCTTCGTTATGTTTTATAACTCCATTACAACAGCAAATGAACAAATGCCCTGAATGAATTAATCAAAATTTTATGTTATTCTGTGCTTTTCCTAGAAAGAATGATGTATATTTTTATAATGTTGTTTGCTTTTGTTTTTTGGAGGGAAAGATTGTGAATATAAATTAGTTAAACCTCACATGAACACAATAAATCGAGTTTAGGCTATTGTAACACACTATTTTTTTACCGTGAGAATAATATTAATATGGCTTGCTACCATCCCAAGTCTCTAGGCCGTGGCAGGAATGTGGCTGTATACAGGGGGCAGATTTCAGACAGGAAATTCACAGTTGAGTGTCTGATAAGCCTTAAAGGAACAGTAACACCAAAAAATGTCCTAAAGTTATGAAAATATAATATGCTATTGTGCTGCACTGGTAAAACTGGCGTGTTTGCTCCAGAAACATAACTAAAGTTTGTATAATTAAGCTGCTGTGTAGACAAGGGGGCAGCCATTCGAAGCAGAAAAAGGATAAACTACACAGGTTATGCGGCAGATAACATAAAAGCTCTATAGTATACAATGGGTATACATATCTGTTATCTACTCTGTGTCCTGTGCTTGAATAGCTGCCCCCATTGCTACAGTGCAGCTTCTTTATATACTGTAAACTATCATTTTCTTTTCTGAAGCAAACACACCAGTTTTTCCAGTGCAGGGCAACTGTACATAATATTGTCTTTCCTTTGAAACACTTGAATTTTTTGGTGTTACTGCTCCTTTAAGCTGTCCATTTACAGGCCCATTATAGTGGTGCATGTATGGGCACTGGACTGCCCTGGAACCAATGTCCTGAATCAGCACTATTTTCAACTATGTATTTTCAGGGCTATAGCAACCAAAACCACTGTAGAATTCTGTCTATTGTATGCTTTTCTCTATAACATGGCATGTTATAAAACTCTATCTTATAGGTCTAAGAATTTAGCATTATGAATGAACAAGGGAACACTTTGGATTTCATGTTTTTGGGGTGGCAGCTGACAAATTTCACAAGATTATGAAATTTGGAAGTGGAAGAACAGACACTTCTACACTCCTCTTTAAATAGGTACACTTATAAATTGTGCCATGCTGAGCTGCGCTGAGATTTTGTTGGCGCTATATAAATAAATGATGGTGATGACTATCCTTGTAATTTAAATACAAAATTGGACTTAAGGTAGCCATACAAGGACCAATAAATGATACAGGCTCTGGCTATCCAGACCAATTGGGCAGCTTATTGACCCATTTATGGCACTTTCTGATCAGTCAAATACCGCAGCCATCCTGCCATATAAAAAAAAAACCTTTACATATAGGTGGCAAGGGGTCAGGGCCTATATAAACAGGGGGCAAAGTCTAATGTCTAGCAGTTAGGCAGGTTAAAATAGAGATCAAGAGTTGAACTTGATGGAAGTATGTCTTTTTTTTCTTTTTTTCAACCTAACTTACTATGTTACTATGTAATGTCACATGGCCAGTATATATAGCTGATAATTATACATTTCAATTTTTAAAACTAGGGATGCACTGAATCCACTATTTTGGATTTGGCCGAACCCCCGAATCTTTCGCAAAAGATTTGGCCGAATACCGAACCAAATCCGAACCCTAATTTGCACATGCAAATTAGGGATGAGAAGGGGAAAACCTTTTTTACTTCCTTGTTTTGTGACAAAAAGTCACACAATTTCCCTCCCCGTCCCTAATTTGCATATGCAAATTAGGATTCGGAATTCGGTTTGGCCAGGCAGAAGGATTCGGCCGAATCAGAATCCTACTGAAAAAGACCGAATCCTGGCCGAATACTGAACCAAATCCTGGATTCGGAGCATCCCTATTTAAAACATTTTATTCACAGTCTGTATAACAAAACTGTATGATTATAGGTTTTCTCTTGTACTGTACCATAAAATAATTCTGTAGAAAAATGTCAGGGTACACCGGCCTTTTAAGAAAGGTATTTGTTATTTTGAACTTCATAATTAGCTTTTTGGGGGGGATGCGTCTTGCTCACTTTATATATATAATATCTTATCCATTATCTGAACTGTTTTTTTCAGTGTAAAACGTGGGTATCTCTTGGTATAGCACTAGTGAGGAAATACATAAACACTGCCATAGGCTACTGTGGTTGGCATGTTCTGTAATCTTATGAAATTTACAAATTCAAGCATGATAATTTTAGCTTAAAGGGGACCTGTCACCCTAAGAAATAATTTCAAATTCTTTTCTATCATGTTAGTTGAGCAAAATAAACTTTACTTACACTGTATTTATTATTTAAATTTTGTTTCCTTCTGTCTTGGAATTATACAATCACAGCAAGCAGGCAGCAGCCATTTTGTGGACACGGTTATTAAGAGAAATTGTGTATCACCCCAAAATCTTGTGTATGCACCAGAATGGGGGACCTAATATCCATGTGCAGTGTCCTACACAATTATAGAGCCTGAGGAAGGAAGGGGGAATGTGAGGAGAGCAGTGACATGTAGGAAGTGCTGAATGGAAAGTGAAAGTAATTGACTGCCCCTCCTCTATGCCACGGGCATAGAGGCGGGGCAGGTAATATTTGATTGACAGTTTAGATATTTAAACACCCTTATAACAGGTATGGATGTTTTAATGAAAAAAAATTTTGGGGTTTCATATTTAATTTGAAAAGGACTTTCATTATGCAGCTTTTTATGTGTAGGTGACAGGTCCACTTTAATGATCAGAAATTGTGCACAGGAAGGATATTTTTGGGTTTCCTAATTACTAGGACATGAACTTCTACATAAAAAAAATAAGACACTGTTAATTTTGTAGACTTTATTAATTTCAGAAGTGAATCAAGTACAGAAATAATATTTTTTGTTCATTGAATGCCTATAAAATAGTATATATATATATATATATATATATATATATATATATATATATATATATATATATATATATATATATATATATATATATATATATATATATATATATATGTATATATAAAAGAAACCTGGTTCTTCGCATATTTAAAGAAAAAAGAAACTGTTGCTAGTGTGTGGTGTACCATATGCTCTATGTTCTTCCTTCACTTGTGACCTATGCACCTTCTCAGTAAGTTGACTTACACACAATACCATTAATTAGTGTTTAACACACATGCCTCCAAGACATAAGGCTGTTGGAGTGGAATAGGCGGCACTCTTGATAAAAAAGATTTATTGAAGCCCATGACTAAGGGAGCTATTCCCGAAATGCTTTAGGTATGTTTCAGTCAGTAACTTGCTGCAATAAATCTTTTTTATCCAGAGTGCCGCCTATTCTTGTATGGATGTTGCATTGTCACAGTTGGGAATCTGGAGGTTCAGCACCTGGGACTGTGCATGAAAGAAGCTGCATTGGAGGGTATCAAGTGCAGAGGGAGCTTGGAGCATTAGTTGGTTTCCATCTTGCCTGCATACCCTTAGTCCTGACTCTCGAGCCCCCCAGTCCTGCCTGCTCTTCTCCGCTCCCCAATCTCTCAGCCTCCCACCCGGGTCATCATAACATGGAATGTAATGATAATATGGGTATTGAAATACTTGCTTAAAAATATCTGGTCATGTACTGAGATGGGAACGAATGAGTTTGTTTTGAGCTTTCATTAAAGGAGAAGGAAAGTCACAATCCCTTGGTGCCAGAAGTTATACACCCCCAGTGATTGTACTCACTTACCTGATACCCTGGACAAGTGCTCCAGTAAGAGGAAAACTGCCCCCAATCTAGACTTCTGAGTGATCATCACGGTGCAAACTCCTTCTTCCGTTTCATCTTTCTTTCATACTTCAGGGCTGACTCCTGCACAGTATGAATAACTTCTGGCACCCCTTAGTGATTTTTGACTTTCCTTTTTTTTTAAGACATAAGTGGTGTTATTTAATAATAGACACTTAGGGGCAGATTTATCAAGGGTCGAATTTAGAGTTCATGGGAGTTATTTAAAACTCCCATAAACCCCCTTAAACTCGAAATCAATTTACTAAAAAAAATCTAACAAAAAAAAAAAATCTAACAAACTCGGGTGAATAGGATCCACCCAAAAATCTGAATTCGGATTATTCCGAAAAAACTTGAGTGTCAGGAAGGCTGCAAACAACTCCAAATTAATCCCAGGGTGTCTTCCATAGGCTAAAAACAGCAATTTTGTCTGGTTTAAGGTGGCGCATAGTCGATTTCAAGTTCTTTAAGGGCCAGTGTATGATAAATCTCAAAAATTTAATTCGAATTTTTTAAAAAGCTGCCCTAAAAAAAATGAAATCGAATTTCACAGTTTTAGCCATTAAAAAACTCGAAAATGTAATTAGAATTTTCACTTCTACCCTTGATAAATCTGCCCCTTAGAGGCAGACTTACTACATTTTAAGGTTGAGGCGAAAAAAAAAACAATTACAACAACTTTTTCCTGAGATTGCAAGGACTTTTCATGCTTATTTCTTGCTCATATTCACATTTTTTCTCAGATCGAGAAAAAAACACCAACCCAGTTTTTAAAAACTCTGCCCCAGAGTTTGCTCAGATGTAGTAACCTTAAGCAGCAAATCAGCTGGTAGCTGTTAAATAGCTTATTGATTTCCATGGGTTACTGCAACTTATTTCCCTTTTCTGTATGTGGGGAAACCATTGAATATTTGCATGAATTAGGGAAATTTACAAGCAAAAGGGTTAACAGTTACTGAAGCGTTAAGAAAAATTCGATTTGGTATCGAGGGCAGGAGGATGTAGATCATCATTTGGATTTGGCAAGCAATATGAATTAGGAGAGAAGATGAATGAAAGTCAGATGTAAAGTATATTTGTGTTTTTGTGATTATTCCTGTTTTCATGGTGCATGAGTGCTCTGAGACAATACAGGTACGAGCATGTTTTTTTCTGCCTTGTGTCTACTAGACAGATTATGCCTGGTTTTGAGCAAGTCTGCTGGCATTAAGCCACTGATTGAACTGGAACTTTATATCTTGACTTAAATTTGAGCAGGTTTTTGCACATGGCCAGAAGACTGGAAACAGGGATGACATTTGAGGTGGGGTTAGTGTACTTGTTTTTAGACTAACAGGGTCAACTGCCGCATTGCCAAAATAACAGAGTTAGAAGATAAAGGTAATAACACTTGTATTACCATACTCATAACATAAGAATATTAAAGGGGCCCAGCACTTTAAGGTGAACTAAACCTTAAAAATGAATATGGCTACAAATCTACTGTGATATTTATATTCTATGTGTTCTGTATGTTGTGAGTTGGTTCCTAAGCTCAGTAAGTGACAGCAGCACAGAGCATGTGCAGTGAATCAGCAGAAAAGAAGATGGGGAGCTACTGGGGCATCTTTGCAGACACAGATCTTTACTGCTAAAGGGCTGTGGTTGCCTTGGGTTGGTACAGAAGCACAAAACATAATGTACAACATTACTAGCCTTACTTATTTAGTTAAGCTTTAGTTCTCCTTTAAGTTAGGCAACAGATAAAACATAGTATATAAAAATAGAACAGATTTAAATTTCATGTGCCTTACACATGAAAATAAGCAACATATACATTATGGGGGTTAAATCTGTTTTTTTCTGGTTGGACTTCTAAAGGCTAAAACCACCATTTTTAGTAGAAAAAAACCCACAATTTTTTTGTGATTTATTAAACCCTGGTGTTAAAATAAAAATGTACTCTAACTCATCCTGACGATTTCATGTAGAAGTCAATGGAAGATGTCCCTTTGATATCCTGATCTGCGCTGGGTTTCATTAAATAATCCGAAGAGTTTGTGGTTCTCAGATGTCAAATCCAAAAAAGTGGCAAGTTTTGGCCGTAAAATCCGAAAAAGTCGCAGTTTCCAGTGACAAATATGAAAAATTTGTACGTTTCTGCTTTTTTCACAATTTTATTCTCACACGAAATTTTCAGAAAAATGTATTGATACATAGTCACTGCGGATTTGGTCAGAGTAGTTCCAGAAAATAATGAGAACGTTTCAGATTTTGATAAATAACCCCCTATGTGTAGTCAGCACAGCCTCTTTAGGATCATCTGAAAAGCGGACGTCCACTGCTATAGGCCCCACACATCCCATTGCATATTATGGCAAGTAATTGTGAGCAGTGTGTTTCGTTTGATCTCTGAGGTTTTTTCAAGGAAAATAATTTAGTTCTAACAATCCTATGTGCCATTTCCTTTCAGTGTGTATGTGTTACAAGTAAGGGACGTACTAAGCACTTATGAAAGATCATTTTAAAGGCAAGAAACGTATCACAGAAAGAAGGAAAAGCTTATTTTTTGCAGAAGATAACAAAACAGTAGATCAAGACGAATTACTGTACCTTGTAGATTCTACCTTGTACAATACACCATTGTTCTGGTATTACTTGTCACAATGTAATCTTATAGCATTGTATAGTGTCATAATCCCATTACAAAATGCTAATAAATAGCATGGCCAAGAGATCTTCGTATCACCATATTTAAAAGGCTCAGACAACAGGAAAATATAAAATTATGTGTTGCATAAAAATTCCTCAGTGCTAACTACAATTAAGAAAGATGAGTAGATACGAGCCAAAGCCTCCTACTGTGGTTGGTCTTGGTTTATGCTCCATGAAACCATAACGGGTGTTCATATAAACTCAGTGCACACATCCATTTTAACACTTGGATGCATTTAAATGCATTACACTGACACCAGTTTACCAATATCGCATTAGACAACCTCTATAGTTGCAAAGAAAACCATGCTCTGATATCAACTCTACTGTCCATGTTTTAAGACTTTCTTTCTGCTTTGGCATTGCCATCAAAACCCCACTACACTGCCTAATCCTCCACCTATAAATATGTAGAAAATTCTATCATAATCCCCATTACAAATAAGTGATCTACAGATGCTACAAGTCGTGTTATGAAAACTAACATATACTGTATATCTGAGAATGTCTAAGCATGTTCTTATTATTGAAACATATTATTCCACAGATATTTGTTTGAATACACAATATAGCTCACCCATGTAATAAATGCATGATTAAGGTTCAAGAATTGTTTGGGTGTGACACAATGCCTGAAACGACAACTTTCTATTTATGTTCATGTTAAATCCTTCGTACACTGCCCAAGGCTTAAAAATATAGCCTGTTTATAGGGCTTGGCAGCCACACCGGAGTGCTCTTATTTTATGCTTTGGCACTGTAAGAAGGTTCTCTTGCACGTCATTCTCTGGCAGCACTGGGAATTTTCCAGAAGTTAAAATAGTAAAAATTCTCATCAGTATGCTAGTGTGCAGACAAACCACTTCTATGCCCAAATTTCCTGTGGCTTTGGTTTTTTATTATGCACCCTATGCACCGAACTTTGATATTAACAAGATGGCAGAAAGAATTCAGGTTTAGCTTGAGCAAACCCACAGTCCTCCCACACTTAAAACATCACACACCAAGATAAAAGGACATTGTATTAAGTAGCTAAAATGTCCTTGTTACAGATTACTGTACTGTACATAGATGAGATGCGTTTGACCTTTTTAGAAGGTCTTATTTCAGTTTAAATCTTGTTTCTTTTGTCATGGTGTTGAAATATAACAGAGATGTCAAAACTGCCATTCTCCATTGATGGTTAGCGACGAATTGTACGTAATACATCTTCAGAACTGTGGTATGAATAAAATAAGACCTGATGTCAACCTCCATAGTAGTCAGCAAACTACCTACAAACTATTTTCTTTCTTAAAATGGCCACTGTACCCTAATCAGGTGCACTTAGTAAAAGTGAATATTTAGGGGCGCTGTATTATATGCTATATCGATAATATTTGCATCGGAACAGTAAAAACAATAAATGTGCAATTCAGCATTTAAAGAGCCACTTCTAAAAGTTACCACAACACTTCAAGACATAATTAGTTCCATCATAAGGCCATTAGTGTTCATGTATTTATTCAGGGGCACCAGTATGGAAATAATTATACACATCGTGAGGCCATCAGGGTCTGTATATTTATTCAGGGGCTCCAGCATGAAAATCATTATACTCGTTATAAGGCCTTTTTTTGTGTATTTATTCAGGGGCTCCAGCATTGATATTGTTGTATGCAAGGGTTCCACTGAGGAGCAAATCAGTTCTGAAAGCCTTTCATTTAAATGGGAATCAAGTCCTAAAAATTAATATGACTAGAAATGCCATATTTTATCTGTTGAACCTATTGAACCAGCCTAAAGGTTCAGCATCTATATAGTACTAATGGCCCAGGCCTTCAGAGCTGTCACTGGATTTTCCCCTCTTGGATTTTGTTAGGAGTGTCTGCGACACGCACATGCTCAGTGTGCTTTAAACAGACATTAAGAAGCTAAGCTTTGGGGTGGTCTTAAGCCATAATACTACAGAGCTGACAATTAAATTCTGATGCTAATTGTACTGGTTTCTGAGCTGTCATGTACAAATAATTATTTACTTCAGACTCTGCCTTATATTGTGATAAGCTCAGGATCGGACAGCATAAAAGCTGGAGAAAATAATGTAATATCATAATATATTATAATGATTTAATACACATTGTAGTTTTAATTTGAGAACTTGTTATACATAGTGTTCCTTACTTAAGCTGAATCAAAACAAGTTTCTATTGCACAAAGCAATGTTCCTGTCCAGTAGTGATGGACGAATTTCTCCTGTTTTGCTTCGCCGAAAAATTAGCGAATTTCCTGAAAAATTTGCGAAACGTCGAAAAATTTGCAGAACAAATTGAAATTGACACCCGCGTCCAATTTTGGATGCGCTTCCGAAAATTCACTGGTATTAAAGTCAATTGGCATCCAAATAGTGCCGATGCGCTGCAATTTTGATGCGAGTGACTTTTCGGACGTGCGTCCAAATGTTTTTGGCAAAAATTCGGCCTAAATTCGTGACAGCCGAATTTATTCGCCCATCACTAGTGTCCACTGGTTTGCATGTGCTAATTGAACCAAAGTACGGATTTCATACTGGGGTCTTGTGATAGTTAATGGAATGAAATATTACTTTTGTCATCATTTCCAATTACGACAGAGATTAAAACAATATTGACGAGGAATAGTGGAAATCCATATACAATAGCCTACATACAGTATCATGAGCAGGGTACTAAACTGGCAGCAAACATTAATTAACAAGTATTCGCCAAGGTTCCGTAACCCACTGCAGTCAATATGCAGTATCAAGTAGCTCTTACTATTCTAATGCAGTTAGATGTGCTATTACAGTCAAATGAAAAAGTTTGGGAACCCCTCTTAATTCTTTGAAGTTGTGTTTATCATTGGCTGAGCCTTCAAAGTAGCAATTTCCTTTTAATATATAACATGCCTTATGGAAACAGTAATATTTCAGCAGTGACATAAAGTTTATTGGATTAACAGAAAATATGCAATATGCATCATAACAAAATTACACAGGTGCATAAATTTGGGCACCCCAACAGAGATATTACATCAATACTTAGTTGAGCCTCCTTTTGCACATGTAACAGCCTCTAGACACCTCCTATAGCCTTTGATGAGTGTCTGGATTCTGGAGAGTGGTATTTTCGACCATTCGTCCATACAAAATCTCTCCAGTTCAGTTAAATTTGATGGCTGCCGAGCATGGACAGCCTGCTTCAAATCATAATTTTCCATGATAATGAAGTCGGGGGACTGTGACGGCCATTCCTGAATATTGTACTTCTCCCTCTGCATAAATGCCTTTGTAGATTTCAAAGTGTGTTTAGGGTCATTGTCTTGTTGGAATATCGAACCCCTGCGTAACTTCAACTTTGTGACTGATGCTTGAAAATTATCCTGAAAAATTTGCTGATATTGGGTTGAATTCATCTGACCCTCGACTTTAACAAGGGCCCCAGTTCCTGAACTAGCCACACAGCCCCACAGCATGATGGAACCTCCACCAAATCCCCCATGCAAAGCGTTTTTTGTTATGACCAAATAACTCAATTTTTGTCTCATCAGTCCAAAGCACTTTGTTCCAAAATGACTGTGGCTTGTCTAAATGAACTTTTGTGGCGTGAGTGCAGAAAGGGCTTCTTTCTCATCACCCTGGCATACAGATGTTCTTTGTGCAAATTGCGCTGAATTGTAGAAAGATGTACAGATACACCAGTGATGTGCGGGTCAGGTTTTTCCCGACCCTCCCCCGATCTGCACCTGCCCTCTCTCCACCCTCGCCTGCCCGAGCCCAACTTCCGGCTTCCCTTTATACACCCGCGCCAACCCCCGCTGATGATGTCACAAAAGGGGCGGGGCGAGCAGGCAAACTGCTATAAAGCCAGAAGCTGGAAGGCGGCAGTTGAAGAGCTCGACCTGGAGCCGCCACCTGCAAAGTGGAGAGCAGGGTCGGCCCGAACCTAACTGACCCGCAGGTATCAGGCCGGCCCGCACATCGCTAATATACATCATCTGCAGCAAGATGTTCTTGCAGGTCTTTGGAAGTGATATTTGGGTTGTCTGTAACCATTCTCACAATCCTCCGCATATGCCGCTCCTGTATTTTTCTTGGCCTGCCAGACCTGGGTTTTACAGCAACTGTGCCTGTGGCCTTTCATTTCCTGATAACATTTCTTATATTTGAAACTGACAGTTTAAACCTCGGAGATAGCTTTTTGTAGCCTTCCCCTAAACCATGATACTGAACAATCTTTGTTTTCAGATCTTTTGAGAGTTGCTTTGAGGATCCCATGCTGTCACTCTTCAGAGGAGAGTCAAACAGAAGCACAACTTGCAATTGGCCACCTTAAAAACCTTTTCTCATGATTGGACACACCTGTCTATGAAGTTCAAGACTTAACAAGATAATCCAACCAATATGGTGTTGCCAGTAATCAGTATTGAGCACTTACATGCATTCAAATTAGCAAGATTACAAGGGTACAAAGATTTTTGCACAGCCAGTTTTTTTTTACATATGATTAAATTTCATACAACTGAATAAACTGCTTCACTAAAAATCTTTGTTCAGAAAACACCCCAGTACACTGTTATCTTTTTTGTTGAAAGTGGACTAAATTATAATGCAGCCTGAGAGGGGTTCCCAAACATTGTCATATGACTGTATAATATTCCATTCTTTGTAAAAGTATGTTCCATTGTGCTTTGATTAGCTCTAGTTTTTTCTCTTTTAAAAGGCAGATTTATCAGATTTAAGGTCAAGGTGAATTTTCAAAAGAAAAAAATTCGAATTTTGAGCTATTTTTGCGTACTTCGACTAGGGAATAGTCCAAATTTGTTTCAAATAATTTTGAAAAAATTAAAAAATTTGAATATCAAAATTTATCATGTACTGTCTCTTTAAAAATTGGACTTCGACCATTCGCCATCTAAAACCTGCCGATTTGCTGTTTTAGCCTATGGGGGCTCTCCCAGAACCTATTTGGAGTCAATTGGTGGACTTTGAAAAATCAAAGTTTTTTTGGGACCATTCGATCGAAAATGGACCTATTCGACTATTTGACTAAAAAAAAACCTACAACTTAATTTCGGTTGGTCTTTTTGAATTCGAATTACAAAGTTTTTTCAATTTTTAAAATTCGACCTTTGATAAATATGCCCCATAGTATTAATTCTGACCTAAGCACACCGTTTTTAAAAACTGCGCACAATAGTTTAAAATTTGTGTGCAAATTTATTTTTTTTGTGCACATACCCAGGAAGGAACTGGAGGAAACATTGGATACAATACAAATATCTCCCTGCTTGTCTCAGCAATATGAATTCCCTGCCTATATAAGGGCTCTAATGGAACCAGGAACACTTTTAATAAAAGCAGTTTGCTCTGTAGTCACTACTACAGCATTCTCTCTATTCTCACTCTTTCACTGCTTCAGCTACATATGTCTTACAGAGCCCTTGCTCTTTGCTCAAGCAGAGGCAAAAAAACCCCCCAGTGATCAACTGTCGCCTAAGGGCAGAGACACACGCTCAGATTTTGCCCAGCGACAAATCTCCTCTTCTTCAGGGCAACTAATCTCCCCGAACTGCCTTCCTGTCGGCTAGAATGTAAATCGCCGGTGGGGTGGCAATTGGTGCACCTCGTTTTCTGAAGTCGTCCAAAGTTGCCTCACGAGGAAACTTTAGGCGACTTCGGAAAACTGGCATCCCACTGGCGATTTAGATTCTAGCCGGCGCCCCGAAGAAGAGGAGATTTATCACCGGGCGACTAAATCTCCCCGAATCTGAGCATGCGTCTCTGCCCTAAGGAGAGCGAGGAGTCCTATTCTTGGGAAATGACAATGAAAGTGCTAGGACTTGTACAGTGAAGGTGATAGCAGGGCATTTGTCTGCAAGAAGAGAGCAGACAGAATAATGGAACTTGTGTTGATTTAGGAGAGAGTAACTGATTAGAAAAGCATCATAAATCACTTATGCCTTGTAACTAATATATCATAAATTATGTCAGTTTTTTACTTTTCCCCCCTTGTTTGGGACCGGGGAGAAAAAACAAGCAAATTACTTTTTTTCCTATGAGGCACCAGAAGATAAAAGCTAACAAAAGCTGTTGGCCAGTGCTCTCACTATACAGACAGACTAATAACACAGGTAATTCCAGGAATCTAACAGTGTGCAGCCTGTGACATAATAGCAATCTGTAGAGTTTTATAGCAAGCACCTGCTTAAATAGACCTCTTCTTCACACCATCGTCACAGACAAAGCCAAAGCCCTCATACTGAACATACAGCCCCAAAATGCTTTAACGGCACTTAGCAACAAATGCAATTTTTTACTTTGCCTCAGGTATACCCAGTGCAAAGTATAAATCAAATGGCAGCGATATTATACCAGTTATTAACTGCAGCTACATAATATTACTATGAAGCTTACACCAATCTATTATTCAAGATAAAAGGACAAATCTATAAATCAAAACATTTCTAAAAATGTTAAAATGTAGATCTAGCTGGCACCACACTGGTAACCCTGGATATAGACAACGGCTATGATGAAGGAATAATACAGAATTGATGTAGCTGCGGAGTCAGAGTTGTAGAGTCGGAAGCAATTTTGAGGATCTGGAGTCTGAGTGGCCAAAAATGGACTGACTCCGACTCCTAATAACTTTAAATACAGGTGCTGAAAATAATTAGATCAGATTTAAGACCTTCTATTAAAGAGGATATGTCAGGTTAAATTAATAAACAAGTTGTTTTTTTGATTTACAATTGTTTTTGGTTTATTTAGTTTAACTTTGAACTAAGAATTACCAAAAGATAACGTTTATATTTTTGAGCTTTGGCAGTGATAAAAAGCCTTGTATATTTTGTACTTAACTTCTTTCAATCAACATGAGAAATACATTAGTATATTAAAGGAACAGTAACACCAACAAATAGGATTGCCACCTTTTCTGGATAAAAATATATGCATTTCTCTATATTTATCTTTTTTCCATATTAATAACATTGGGATCAACCATCACTTTTACCGATCAGGCCGGCAAAATACCAGCCAGATGGGAAACCTACCAACAAATGAAACATTTTAAAGTAATTAACATAATATATTGTTGCCTTGTACTGGTAAACTTGTATGTTTGCTTCAGAAACACAACCATATTTTATATAAAAAAGCTGCTTTGCAGCCATGGGGGCAGCCATTCAAGCTGGAAAAAAGAAAAGGCACAGGTTACATAGCAGATAACAGATAAGCCCTGTCTAATACAATGATGTTTTATCTGTTATTTGTTATGTAACCTGTTGCCTTTTCTCCTTTTTTCCAGCTTGAATGGCTGGCCCCATGGCTGCATAGCAGCTTGTTTATATAAACTATATAAGTCTTTCTGAAGCAAACACGACAGATTTACCAGTGCAGAGTTTTTGGTGTTACTGTTCCTTTAATACCAGAGGAGTTGGAGGTATCATAAACCATAAAGCTGGCCACAGACGCAAAGACTTCCCCATCTCCCAACCTGCCACTTACCATTCAGATCAAATAAAGTACAAAAGAACAGATCAGCCGATGTTCTGCCCCTGCCACATGACTGGGGGCAGCTGGGAAACTGACAATATGTCTAGCCCCATGTCAGATTTCAAAATTGAATATAATAAAATCTGTTTGCTCTTTTGAAAAATGGATTTCAGTGCAGAATTCTGCTGGAGCAGCATTATTAACTGATGCGTTTTGAAAAAATCATGTTTTCCCATGAAAGTATTCCTTTATTGAAATGGCTTAGATAACATTAAAAATAAGCAATATGGGGGAAAATAAGAGGTCAAACATTATCTAATAATTCCCAGTTAATAGGCAAAACAAGAGGGACACATTGGTGGGAGGTATCCAAATATTGTCACAAACTATAACCATGCTATTTCTTAGCTTGTAAATGAGTCCCCTTCTTCCCAGTAGCCTTAGCTTTTCCCTAGGGGCAGAAAATACTTTGTGTCATCCCATAGCTATGCAGGCTAGGCTTGTGTTCAGCCAGTAAGATTTAAGGTTTAGGGAAATCCCAGCATTTTCTCTGAATATGCATGACAGCATGAGGATTTGCAGATTCAGAAACAATTTTCGGTTATCAGACACACTGATTATGCACACATAATGCAGCTAGTTAAAACACAGAATAGTATGCAAAAGCAAGGGCGAACAAGAGGGCACGCAATAGAACCATGTTTTCTTGGCAGTAATCGCTAAATATAGAAGTATAGAAATAAAGTCTTGTGGTAACACAGTATTTATGGGGGGGGGAGTGCAGGTCCTTGAGATCTATTCTAGTGCAGGTGCTGATGGTAAGGGCAAAGTGCACCTGTTTTTTTGCCTGCCCGACCACCCCATCATCCACAAATGTGCCCATATATATATATATAAAATGTATAATGAAGCAATAGAATTCTTAATGAATCAGATGAAAATTGAGCATAGGACTGGCCAGATATGGGATGACTTTGACGTAGTTGGCCAGCTTAAATATATTGCAATATATGCACAAACAATCCCTGTTTTGTTTAAAGGGTAAGGCATTTTTCAGTAGCAGTATGCATAAAATGTCGCTGTCTTAAATATATTGATAATGTGTTGAGTGCAGAGGAATCTTGTATTTGTCCATATATATATATATATATATATATATATATATATATATATATATATATATATATATATATATATATATTACATTTTAGAAATGATTTATTCCTGGATCAGCATGCACCATTTTTTTGTGTTTCCTTTGTTTATACACACATAATTTAGTGTTCCAGCATTTCGGTCCACATTTAAATTATGTGTGCATAAATAAAGGACATTATTTCACAAAAAATGGTGCGTGCTGATCCAGGAATAAATTATTCCAAAAATTGAATGTATGCTGGAAATTGATCGTGCACTCCAAATAAGAAACGAGGAAAACGAGGAAAGAGTGCGGACGCTTAAGGTGTATATATATATATTCATCTTGATAAAGGTCCGTGTGTGGACCGAAACGTCGATCCAAATAAAATAAGTTTTTATTTTTGATAAATCCCACTGTGCGTCAGCTTTCTGTATGGTTATATATATATATATATATATATATGCTGCAATATGTCAGCACACAAACCAAAAAAAGATGTATGCGAGGTGCAAGATCAGAAAAAAGTTAATACATCATTCAAATGGATCAGCACTCTCTGTAGGTGAAAAAAAATCAAAATGTATTTGATCAGGTGTAACACATTTTAATTCAACATTTCGGACCCTCCTAGGGACCTTTATCAAATTATCCTTGATAGGAGGGTTTGAAACATACGATTAAAATGTGTTTCCCCATGATCAAATACATTTTGATTTTTTTTCACCTACAGAGAGTTCTGATCCATTTGAATGATGTATTAGCTTTTTTTGATCTTGCACCTCGCATAAATCTTTTTTCAGGAATCTTCGTCAGGGAAGACGATTCCTGTACGGAATCGAAACGTTGGACTTTAAATAAACCTTTACTTTATTTGACCTTTTGATTACGTCAAATCATCCTTGAGTGCTGTCATCTGTTGGGAGATATATATATATATATATATATATATATATATATATATATATATATATATATATATATGTATATACTGTATATATATATATATATATATATATATATATATATATATATATATATATATATATATATATAGTATATATATATATCCCAAGTGAAGCAAAATGGTTTGCACTTTGTAGGTTTGCCTGAATGTCATTGTAAAATACACAAGGATGGCACATTCTGTCTGGAGTAAAAATAAGTGTGTGTTTTCCGGCTATCACGGACTATAATATCCTTTCCCACATGTCTTTTTGTTGCAAAATAGGCTCACATTTACTACATGTTTGTCTGCAAGCAGTTTAATCAAGCATCAATGCATCTCTCACAGGATGAACATAAGGGCAATTTAATACGCTCTATCTGCAATTCTTCCTGACAACTCATTTAACATTCACCTGTGGAATGACAGGAGTGTCAAGCCAGATTTCATAGATTGCTTGAACACACAGATGTTCCCTATAGTAGAAAAGGAAAGTAGAAAAATGCACCAATTACCATGATATTTGATATGTTTTTACAGCAACTAAATTAAGTATGTGTAGATTAAGCATTCCCTTTAAACCTGTTGTATTTACTCTCACTGTCTCTCTCTAGGAAAAAGAACTACCACATAGGACATTGCTAAATCCAAAAATGTATATCCAGTACAGGTATGGGATCTGTTATCCGTAAAATGTTATCCAGAAAGCTCCAAATTACGGAAAGTTGTCTCCCATAGACTCCATTTTATCTAAATAATTAACATTTTATAACAAGGTATTTCCCTTTTCTCTGTAATAATAAAACAGTAACTTGCACTTAATCCAAACTAAGTTATATTTAATCCTTATTGGAAGCAAAACCAGCCTATTGGGTTTATTTAATATTTTAAGCATTTTCTAATAGACTTAAGCAATGAAGATCCATATTATGGAAAGATGCATTATCCAGAATGCACCAGGTCCGAATAATTCTGGATAATAGGTCCCATATGTGTACATGGAAATTGAAAAAGAGTTTATTAATGACTTTAAAAGAAATTCTGTTTTCTGTATACTTAATACAGAGGAATACCAACTATATGCCAGTACACATTGGTGATTCCACAAGCAAAGGGAAAGACATAAACATTCCATTTCCACCCTTCTAGGTTCTTCTAAGCAAATTATTGAATTATTATTAGTACAGTAAGGATTTGGGAGGTGATAAGGTTGGTTGCGATCAGCCAACTTGAGAATAATGAAGATTTTAAGAAACACATAAAGGACAAGGAAATGGAAAATCACACGGGATGGGGGGCCACGATCATCCTAAAGAGAACATTAGTAAGTTTCTGAATATGACAATGCAGTGCTGATAGGAATATACTCCTGTAGAGTTTTCAACAAACTTCAAGGTTACTAGCAATAGTAACTAAGCCCTCTTTATCCAGTCAGAAGATAATTATTGACCCCCTTCAGGGTCAATAAACCAAGCAATTAAATAGCAAAAAATAAATAAAAAATAAATGAAATAGATATTTTAAAAATGAAAAACTATTAAGCTTTAGTTACAAAGTTATTAATGGAGTGTCCAGTTATGTAAAACAACATTTAAAGGAGAACTAAACACTAAAAATGAATATGGCTAAAAATGCCATATTTTATATGCTGCACTTATTGCACCAGCCTAAAGTTTCAGCTTGTCAATAGCAGCAATGATCCAGGACATCAAACTTGTCACAGGGGGTCACCATCTTGGAAAGTGTTTGCGACACTCACATGTTCAGTGAGCTCTAAGCAGCTATTGAGAAGCTAAGCTTAGGGGTCGTCACAAATGATCAAGCAGAAAATGAGGTTGGCCTGATGCTACAAGGCTCGTTATTAAATTCTGATGCTAGTTGAACTGGTTTCTGTAATTATCTGTATTAATTACTAATCAGTCTTATATTGTGACACTTATATTCTATGTGTACTGTATATTGTGAGTGGGTCCCTAAGCTCAGTAAGTGACAGCAGCACAGAGCATGTGCGGTGAATCAGCAGAAAAGAAGATGGGGAGCTACTGGGGCATCTTTTGAGACACAGATCTTCACTGCTAAAGGGCTGTGGTTGCCTTGGGCTGGTACAGAAGCCCAAATCATCATGTAAGCTTTAGTTCTCCTTTAAAGCAAATAAACCCACAAATTATAGCAAATAGGAAATCAATCTCATGTCTTTGTCTGTATAAAACCACAAATTATTTAGGTCAGCAGCAAATTATATAGAACTTGACAACATTCTAAGTATATAAGTTTTGCTGCTAGTCACATGTAGTAAAGACAGACTATAGTCTGTCTTTACTAAATGTGAGGCAGGTAAATAAAAGTAATAATACTGTATATACTGTAATCATTAACTTGGAATGATCCACAGTTGAACATTTTGTGAAGAGAAATATTGTACATGTGTATGTGAAATTTTCATTCTAATGCAAAGAATATATTTTTATTGTAAATGATTACAAAACCAACAATCACTGATGATGTCATTTAGACCAGAGATCTGTAAGCTGTTATTGAACTTCAGAGAGTTGTAGTTCTATAGCAGCTAGAGAGTCACACGCTCACAGTCTAGATCAGGGGTACCCATTTTGTTTTACCCTTGTGCCATATTTAAATGTAAATTGGGGAGCAACACAAGCCTTGGGCGCCAAATAAGGGTTGTGATATATCTGGTATATCATCTGGTTTTTATACAATCAAAACTTGCCTCCAAACCTGGAAATAAAAAAAAGCAGATGCTTTGAGGCCACTGGGAACAACATCCAAGGGGTTGGTGAGCAACATGTTGCATAAAAATCAGATGCAACATGCTGGTTGAGGATCACTGGCCTAGATTTACATACTGTGCCAAGTGAAACAACCTTCACTGCCTAAGAATTAAATTAAAGGCTGTACAAAGCTGATCACACTCTGTCAAAGACTCTCTCAAATATGTAACCCAAAGGGGCAAATTCACTAAGTGCCGAAAATGTTCTAGCGACGCCTTCGCCACACTTTGCCAGGTGTAGTTTCGACAGGGCGCCGCTAATTCACTAAAATCCGAAGTTGC
Source organism: Xenopus laevis (assembly GCF_017654675.1). Taxonomy (NCBI): domain Eukaryota; kingdom Metazoa; phylum Chordata; class Amphibia; order Anura; family Pipidae; genus Xenopus; species Xenopus laevis. Next base: position 125,485,808 of record NC_054372.1, read on the forward strand.
TCTCAGGGAGGCGAAAGGTAGCGAAGTTGTGCTAGCGTTAATTCTTCAATTAATTACGCTAGCAATGCCTAATTTGAATACGGCACCAAGTTAAAGTACAATGGACGTATATGTAGCAGCAAATACATTACACTACACAAGCCTGGGAAAGCTTCATAAAATAAAATTGTTATATTGCCCTACACATGTGCCCACTGTATAGTTTAGGTGCCATATGTTAGGAAATGTAGGGGGGAACGAGGGTACCCCTAAAAAAATTTACGATCTTTTTCAGCCTATCACCCTTAAAAAAGTAAAAGATGCCAGCGTTTTTTGGAACTTTTTTTGAAGCAAGCCCTATCTACTCTATTGCACTTCGTCTGGTCTGAGGTGGCAAAGGCAAATCTGGCGCAAGAGTTGAATTGGCGTAGTTACGTCCCTTCGCCATAGCGCAACTTCGCCTGGCGTAAGGGTGCAAAGTAGCGCTAGAGTAGGTCCACTTCGCTAGCGAATTTACGCGAAGAAGCGAAATGATGAATTTTCGCTAGCGTTAGCCACTTTGCCTTTTAGTAAATTTGCCCCAAAGTGTCTGCTCAATAATTTGTTTACACACATATGTGCTTGTATAGCTGCCATTCCCCAGCTGGAAATAAATCCTTAGTAAGTGGTTGCAGAGTATGGTTTAGAACAGTTAATCTCTGTCTTGATCATTTTACCACCATGGTTTTTTTCACGTCATTACGTTTCCCTGAAATATGAAAAAAAAACTTTTGTTGTTTATTTTAACACCAGATTCCATATTTTTCATTCACTATTATACTGAGGCTGGAAGATACAACAGTGGCAACCCTAAGTACAGAAGTTTTAATGGCTTAGAGAAATATATATTATTCAAATGCACTATACAGGAGGGGTTTGTTTTTTAAATTATTTTTTTCGTTTTTTGTCGAAACACTATTTTTAGTTTTGTTTTAAGCAGTTTTTTTTACAGCCACTAGCTGCTAGTTCTGTAATATTTGCATACAGGGTCCTGCATTGAAAACCCTCTTATATTGGTGAAGGGGTGAAAAACAGTGGTACCAGCTTTGCTTATATTCTTACACTGTACTGTTCTCTTTGGGGAAAATTTACTAAATATATGAGCCTACCATAAACAAATGTGGAATGAGCTTCAAATGGTTTAAAAAAATTCCAAATTATATTTAACAGTTACAACTTTTAAACATAATCCCACTTTAAAATATGAAAAAATGCCAGAGTTTTGTCTTTTTTTATGACTTTTCGGCATACAGGATATGATGTCACTGACATAAGATTGTTGAGGATGTAGTGAAAGAGACTCTGGCAAAAAAAGTAACGTATTGGAAAGTTTGCACTTTGATGAATTTGCGTAGTAACGATCGGTCGCCAGAGCCTTAATACGCCTGGCAAAAGGGCGAACTTCGCTATCGCTGAGCTTTTGGCTAGCTAATTGTCTAATTGTCAAAAATACGCCTTTTATTAAATTGCTGATATCCGTGCGAATTGTTGTTTTGGCCACTTCGCCCTTTAGTAAATCTGCCCCTTTATCAGCAATTGAAAATGTGGATCTCAGTAGCATTTAACACTCTCCACCTTGTGACAGATTAAAAACAGATGTTAGGTGCGGAGTGCAGCACTGCTGGCCCAAGTAGCCCTGCAGTTAAAGGAACAGTAACACCAAACAATTAAAGTGTTTTAAAGTAATGAAAATATCATGTACTGTTGCCCTGCACTGGTAAAACTGATCTGCTTGCTTCAGAAACACTACTATAGTTCATATGAACAAGTTGCTGTGTTGCAATGGCGGAAATTGAAAAAAGACTATATGGCACAGGTTAAATAATGGATAACAGAAAACACTATTATGTTCTACAGAGCTTATCTGCTGTGTAACCTGAGCCCTTTTTCATTTGAATGGCTGTCCCCATTGCTACACAGCAGCTTATTTATATAAATAATAGTAGTGTTTCTAAAGCAAACAGCAGTTTTACCAGTGCAGGGCAACACTGCATATTACATTTTTCTTACTTTAAAACACTTTAATTTTTTGATGTTACTGTTCCTTTAACACCTTCCTTCAAGCATTACATACAAGGCTCCCATGCCAATTACAGCCTCTAGCACTCCCTAGTCTATGTTGCCTGAAGGGATTATTTCAGGTGAAACCCACATGCCACCTGTATGCACATTTTGCACTTTCCTTCCTTCCCCCAGCTTCATAAATAATCCTATGTATGTATCAAGCCAATCGACTCAAAAGCTGGATAGGAACTCTACTAGTTTGTTTACCATGTACTAATGTATTAATGTTATTCATGTCTTCATTTTATTCTCAACGATTGTAGAATGGCAGTAAAAATTAATATTACATGACCTCATGATTAATATTTGTTTGCTCCTCGCTTAACCTATATCTAGAGTTAAGTATGCTAACCATATGTTCCCAAAAAAAGGAGACATAAACTGGAGTTGACTTTTTAAGGCTCAGACAGCACACTTATTAGGGTCAATTTCTCTGGAAGCATGTTCATCTGCTTTGACAAACACGCAGACATGTAGAGACATACAAACTACTAGAAGATATCTCGCCCCTGTGCAATGCTAACCACTAAGCCATTGGGTCAATATGTGTCACCGTGAACTTAATGGCTTAAAGTGGCGGTTTACGTTTAAGTTAACTTTTAGTAGGTTATAGTATAGAATGGCACATTTCAAGCAACTTCCGACAGGTCTTTATTATTTATTTCTTATACTTTTTAATTATTTGCCTTCTTCTTCTGACTTTTTGCAGCTTTCAAATGAAAGTCACTGACCCCATTTAAAGTAGAACCAAACCCTAAAAATAAATATAGCTAAAAATGCCATTTTTTAAATACTGGACTTATTGCACCAGCCTAAAATGTCAGCATCTCAATAGCAGTAATGATCCAGGGCTTCAAACTTGTCATAGAGTCACCATTTTGGAAAGTGTCTGTGACACTCACATGCTCAGGGGGCTCTGAGCAGCTATTGCGAAGCTAAGCTTAGGGGTCATTGCAAATTATCAAGAAGAAAATAAGGTTGGCCTGTAATATAAGCTGACACTACAGGGCTGATTATTAGATTCTAAAACTAATTGCACTGGTTTCTGTGCGGCCATGTAGTAATTATTTGTATTGGTTAACAATCAGCCTTATATTGTGATATTTATATTCTATGTTTTCGACATATTCTGAGTGGGTCCCTAAGCTCAGTAAGTGACAACAACATAGAGCATGTGCAGTGAATCAGCAGAAAAGAAGATGGGAAGTTACGGGAGCATCTTTGGAGACACAGATTTTTCCAGCCTAAGGGTTGTGGTTGCTTAGTGTTATGTTTTGGGTAGCCGAGGATGAGTAGAGTATAACAGTGCTTTATTAGCAGAGTCAGACAGCCATTACACAACAGTAACTTAAACTCTAACACTCTCAAGCTGTACAGAAAGTCCTGTGTATGCACAGTACAAGTCCTGTGCACAGTGACACCCGCAAGCCATTTGTATAAACACCACATATTCCCCCTATAGTAGGAAAGCATTTGGACAAATGTAATAAACAGCAATAATAAAACAGTATACATATTAAAGCAATATTCTACATCCTTCACATCACATAGTCCTTGGTCCATGCAGGTAGTTTTCTTATTCTCTCAGTACGCCTTATAGGTTCACTTTCTTCAGGCCTATTGCAGTTGACATCAGGAGTAGGAAAATGTCCATCATCAAATGGAGCTTCTCCAAAGTCAGATCTAAGGCTAAGGCCACACTAGGCGATAGCGCCGCGATTTGACTCGCGGCGACTTTTCGCCGCGACTTTTAAGCCGCAATCGCTGGGGAAACTTTTGCGCTGGCGTCTATGGGGAATCGCCAGCGTAAAAACACACGCGGCGATCTTTTTTCTATTGTCGCTCGAAATTGCCTAGCGAGGCAATTTCGAGCGACAGTAGAGAAAAGATCGCCGCGTGTGTTTTTACGCTGTCGATTTTTCGCGATTCCCCATAGACGCCAGCGCAAAAGTTTCCCCAGCGATTGCGGCTTAAAAGTCGCCGCGAAAAGTCGCCGCGAGTCAAATCGCGGCGCTATCGCCTAGTGTGGCCTTAGCCTAACAGGAGCAAGACGACTTGCATTCCATATGCGACCATCAGACAGTTCATATGTGTATGGTCCTCGCTGACATCTCACTTCAAGTGGTATAGCAAATTTAGATTGTCCTTGTTTTCATTTAGATTGTCCTTGTAAATTTAGATTGTCCTTGATTGTCCTTGTTCCTGGTTTCTTAATTCTGACTAAAGATCCAGGCTGAAAGTGCACTTCTCTGGCACCACGTTTTCTGTCAGTATAAGCTTTGCATTTGGCTTGTTGACGTTTCACAATGTCAGCAGTAGATGATTTTGTAGGCACAGTATTTTGTGGAAGTTTGATGTCTGCAACGTGTAACTTAGTGTGCATCTGAGTTGTTGCATGGCACGTTGCTCTGTAGTTATGTATGTGTTGTATATACTTTCCAAGATTTCCCAGTATGATTTGCTGTCTGTAGTGCTTCTTTCAGACTTCTGCTTGTGGGTAATACACTGAAGATTTCCTATGCACAATATTTCTCTCTTTCAGAAAGGAATCAAACTCAGATGAGACAAACTGTGGTCAGTTGTCTGATATTAACTCCTTTGGATTACCTTCTCTGCTGAAGACTGTAGACAGAAATGTTATTACTGTGGCTGATGTTATATGAGAAACAAATGCAATTTCTGGCCATTTACTGTAATAGTCTATCAAGGTTATAGCAAATCTACAGTCTATAGGAGCATCTGTAAAAGGACCGACAATATCAATAGCAAGTTTTTCCCATGCTGAATCAGGGAATGGTACTGGTTTTACATCTGGTCTCCACTTTATGTACAAAGTTCTTTGCACAGCCCAGTGAAGTGTTGCTTTGTGGTGAAATTTTAGATACTGGCTGTGTGGCAGGCACTGGTGCTGTAGTAATGAGACCATCAACTAATTGTAGGTTTAATGCAGCAAAGAGATCCCTTCCAAGTATAGCAGTACCCTTATTCACAATGTAAAAGTCACATTTTGCAGTATTTGATTCAAATTGTACAGTCCCTGGCAAGCAACCAAGCACAGGGATTGGATCCTTTAAGTAACTGACCAGTTTCAGGGCAGGTGCAACAAGCGGATCTTTTGCAAAGTATTTCAAGAAAATATCCTTTGGTAGTATAGAAACAGCTGAACCTGTATCAAGCATCAGGTTAATGGAGTGTCCCTTGTCAGCAGAAGCAGTATTGACTCTGAGTGCATATAAACTTGTCTGGAATAGATGTATCAGCTTTATCCACACTTAACACTGTAACATTTGAAGAAGTGACTTCATGAACATCTTTAGCAGAACTACGGTAGATCTTAGCAAAATGTCCTACTTTTGTTCATTTGCGGCACCGTTTAGCTTTTGCAGGACATGTAACATGATTTGCAGTGTGTTGTGTTGAACCAGAGCGAAAGCAGTATTTTTTATTTGTATTTGCTGTATGGTTTGGCAGTGTAGGTGAATCCCTTTCCTTAGCACTGTATTCTGCCTGTGACTGTGATTATTAGGTCACAATGCTGAATTCACAGTCTGTACATTCCCAGCAGTTCCCTGACTGAGAGTTCAAGCATCTGTCACTGCTGTTTCAATTTGGCTAGCAACTGTAATAGCCTTTGCAAGAGTTAAATCCTGCTCTAAGAGCAGTCTCTCTCTAATGCGAGGTGAGTTTCTTTTTCCCACTATTTGGTCTTTTAGCATTTCATCTGTTAGATTCCCAAACTTACAGGTAACAACCAGCTCTCTCAAAGCTGCTACAAATTGTTCTGTGGATTCTGCATTACGTTGTCCACGTTGGCGGAATTTATATCTTTCAGCCACCACATTTACTCTTGGCACGAAAAAGTTCTTTATAGCAGTAAGAGCAATTTCATAAGTATCATCAGGTAATGGTAATGTATAGAATATACGCTGTCCTTCTGCTCCCAGGCAGTATATAAGTAAAGCACGCTTTCTAGCAGCAGAAATCTCCTTTGGTCAGTAGCAATAATGTAATTTCCAAACATACGAATCCAAGCAGTAAAAAGTATGGTAGGCTCACCAGGGTTTGGAAGAAAATGTGCAGGCTGCTGCAGAGGTGGAAGATCCATCTCGTTGTCAATCTGTTTATGTTTTGGGTAGCCGAGGATGAGTAGAGTATAACAGTGCTTTATTAGCAGACTCTTGCAGCCATAACACAACAGTAACTTTCACTTTTAAGCTGTCCAGGAAGCATGCACAGTATAAGTCTGATCACAGTGATATATACAGGCCATTTGTATAAACACCACACTTAGGGCCGGTACAGAAGCCCAAAACATAAGGTAAAACATTTATAACCTACTTCTTTAATTAGGGTTTAGCAGGGCCAGATTTACATAGGCCCACTGCCATTCGTCACCCCTGTCCCCTCCCCTTCATTTGTGCACATGCACAAATTTTCAGGTTGGGAGCACTGGGGATTGGTGCAGAAATTAAAAAAACGATTGTATCTCATGATCAGCCCCAGAGCTTCTCCTTTAGTTCTTTGCAAGGCTACACATTTAATGTTACTGCTATAATACAAATACAATACAAATGGATTAGATCAGGCCCTCTCCATATTCCAGTTTCTCATTCCAATCAATGCATGGTTGCTGGGGTAGTTTGGACCCTAGCAACCAGACTGAAGAGCTGCAAAATATGTTGGCACTCTAAAAATACATGTTAATAATAAAAATAAATATAATAATCATAATAATTCCTGAAACTGCAAAACTGGAGAACGGCTGAATAAAAAGCTAAATAACGCAAAAACCACAAATAATAAAAAATTAAAACCAAATGCAAATTGTCTCAGAATATCACTCTTTACAAAAGTTAATTCAAAGGTCACAACCCCTTCACGAAAATAATTTGATGCCAAATGTCCCCAATCAAGACAAGAACATCAATAAGTGACGTGAGGTATAAAGTTAATTGATCCATGTACAGACCTATACTTGGACACCCTAAACCATTTCTTGACAAAAAAAATAATGTTTAATGTAGATATTCACATCTTACTTTCCTAAACATTTTCAAATTTCATATGAAGAAAGCATAATTTGATCAAACATTCTCTTTATACTGTATAAATCTTAAAGGATATATGTATGACTTGTTATATGTCTTTCATCTTATAGCTGTGCTTCCTAGGAAATGTGTCCTGTAATAAACTGTGCATATAACTCATAGCATTTTGTCTTCTTCCTGGATTACAGGACTGGTTTGTACTGATCGGAATATTTTTTATTTCCTTCTTATTGTGGAAGTAAACTATAAAAAGTTGATCATCTTCCAGGAATAAGTTCTCTCCAAAACCAAGTTATGCTCCCCTACACACAAGCTAAACCACGTTGTACTGTAATGGACAAATACATAAATATCAATTTTGCATCCAATGGGAATGACTACATGAAATGTTTTCATTGTGTAGCCTGATATGTGCCTGCAAAGAAACTAAGCTACAAGTATTTCTCATGTTCCCTGATACATTTTTATTTGTGAATGTGTATGAATAAGATCTCTTCCCCCTCTAAATTCAAGCATGTCACCAGGAATTCCTATGCTAGCTTTTGGACAAGGTGCACTACTGTTCCAAACAGATTTGCACTTTCAGAAGATGAAAAGAAATAGCAGTTCTACAAAGCAATGTTTGCCAGAAAGGCCAGATGTCACACATACAATATGGAACTTTTATTCTAAACTGAAATCAATTTTGTTGAAATAATGTAAAAACCTACCCTTCCAAACTTCAAAATAAGGAAGACTCTAGTAATGGAAACACAAAGCAGCTTGTTCTATACACATGCTGATATTTAAGTAATTAAGCAAGTAACTAACCATTATTAATACCCAACATATATATATATATTGGAATGTTGGAAATTGCCAATTCACCATTATTTTTCTTTAATGGCAAATGATGAATGATTGCATTAACCAGAATTGATCTTTCTGCTGATAATATCCCACTATTCATAGTGGAAAATCACATTTGAATGTGCAAAATGTGCTTTTAGTTAATTCATTACTCGAAAACCAATTCTCCAGAATGTTCCATAACACAAGAATATTTTTTTACCCTGGAATTCTACATTGGCTTTGTGTATGTCTAGACTCTATCTAAACAATCTAGTTTTTTTGCACAGTATGTATGTGCATCTTTATAAACAAGCCCCTCCATAAAGCAGATGTCCAAGATTAACTCAGCAAATGATATACATTTTTCTGTGTATGGAACATATCATAACTTAAAGGAAAGCAGCACAATTAAAAACTCAACACAAAACTTGAGTGACAGAAAGGAATGGCACACCCGAATGTTTAGCCTCTGGTTAGAGTATAGGGTGTTTCCAGTGTAAGACAGGAAAGGCGTTAAGAGCTAACTATGAACACAATGACAGCAACACTAAAATCGTATCTCCATGGCATAATTACTGTACAAATTGCTATATTATATCTGCCAGACCAAGTTACAAGCAAACCATTCATTAAAGAGACTGGGGCTCATTTATCATCACTGGGCAAATTTGCCCATGGGCAGTTACCTATAGCACCAATCAGTGATACGCTTTTTAAAGCCAGCTGCAAGTAGAACAATGAATGCAGCAATTTGATTGGTTTCCATGGGTTGCTGCCCATGGGCAAATTTGCCCAGTGTTGATAAATTACCCCTAGTGACAACAAAAGGAACTACTCGAAATACATTTTAGACTCTATCTATCTATCTATCTATCTATCTATCTATCTATCATCTATCTATCTATCTATCTATCTATCATCTATCTATCTATCTATCTATCTATCTATCTATCTATCTATCTATCTATCTATCTATCATCTATCTATCTATCCAGCATCTTCAAATAATATATTGTGTGACAGAGCAAAAGATCTGTAGAGAGCTATGGATGACAACCGATCCCTGTTTTGTGTACTCTAAGCGGCAGATTTAATATGGTATGAATAGAAAATTTGAATTCTTGATTTTTTTTGGTCAAAACCGACCATTTTGAATTTCAAACCACCAACTCGAATTTGAATTAGAATGTGAGATTTATCCCACCTTGACCCTAGAAACAGTTCTTATTCAATACTTTGCCACCTAAAACCTACCGCGTTCATGTTGAAGTCAACGGCAGAGGTCCGTTGAACCATTTGAAGATGTTTATAGCCTTCCTGACATTCAAGGGTTTTTTTTCGGAGGAAAACTCAATTCGAATTTGATTCGGATTTTTGGGTCGTTCCTAATCAATCAAATGTTAGACGTTTGAGTTTTTTTTTTTAAATAACCTCCCACTCGAGTTGTGAGCACATTTGAATTTATTCGTTAAAAAAATTCACATAACTTCGAAATTCGACCTTTGATACATAACCCCCTAAATTACTTCATTGCTTTCTCAGAACATAATGTGCAAGCTCTGCCTACAGCAGATACTTGCAGTGTTTTCCATTATATATAAAAATATGATGAAGGATGTTGTTATATCCACAAAGGCAATTCAAATACTATGTAACCAATACCTCCACACAGAAAGATCCTCAATTACAAAACAAAAACAGAATATCAGAAGTCACCAACAAGTACCCTACCACAAAAGGCAACAGGTTTGTGCTTTTATAAAGATCATAAAATTCCACAGTGAGTTCTAAATAACACATGACACTGGTTTGCTTAGTGGAGGAAGACTCTAGTTCTAGTGCACTGAAACAATATAAAATTCTAGTTCTTGCATGCACACAAGTGTCTTGATTATGCTTTGGTTTTCCCATGGTGTGTAGCAGTGCTAACACAAATCCAGCACAATTCAGAAGCCTCCAAAAAATGATTTAGTCAAAGTGAATTCGAACCCTAATTTTTGTAATCAAATTTAAGAAAAAATGTAAGAAGAAATTGCTGCATCCAGTTATCCAAAGTTGTTTAACAACTTAATTTTTATTGATCACATTTAGTTTGGCTGAATAAACAAAGTTATTGGGGGTTATTTATCAAAATCCAAATTTTTCTTATTATTTAATTTAAAAAAGTCCAACCAAACTAGAATCCATGATTTGACCTTATTGATTATTTAAAAGCTCAATTTAATTGGATCCGGGAACCGCTCGATAAAACCGAGCCAAAACCCGAATTGCTTAATTTTTTCTGATTTATTCTCCCGAATTGCTTTACATATTCTGGCTTTTTCCGAAATGCCTGAATTTTTGGGATTTTTGCCCAAAAAAGCTCAAAATAGCCCCATTTTTGGGCTAATTCCAGTGCAGGCCACAGTGCAGGATATGGACCTCTCCCATTGACTTTTATATAACCTTGGCCAGTCTGAGATGGCGGATTTTTGGATTCAGACTTTTTCCATCCTCGGGGTATAATAAATCTGAAAAAAAAATCAAGGATTTTTTTCCACTAAAAATTCAGATTTTATAGTAAAAAATGTTCTTGAATTTTTCATTTTTAGCATTCAGACTTTAATAAATAACCCCCTAAAAGTTACTAATTCACATGTAGTGCTATAGAGATTTAGTTTAGTAATTTTGCTAAAAAAAAAAAGCCCCATAAATAATGTATTCATTAATTTGGCAAAAACAATTTTTATTAACTGACCAACAATTTCAGCAAAGCCAGACACAAGGTACTAACTCCCTGCCTTCCTTATAGGAGATAGCCACGGAGGAACGCACAATGGATCGTCGATGTGTCGCCTTTTTTTTTGAAGAGGAGCTGAAGTGGAGTTTCAGTACGTTATTTCTTAATAAAGGCTTTGCAAATTTAAAGTTTAATTTGTCTTGGTGTTATTTTTTCTATGTATACTAACACATTTTTAATTTGATTTTGATTTTACTGGTCCTTTAAGTCCTTTTAAAACAAATCTGTTTCAAGGTACTTTCACAGCTGGCTAAGTATGAGTGTGTATTTACAACACAGAAAACAGACATGAACAAGTGAGTATTTAAGGGTATGGCCCTTCTGACCTTCATAGATACAAGTTTACTCAGCACAGGCTGGTGCCAATTGACCCTGTCAAAGAAATATGCAATGTTTGTTTGACATGACCCCTACACTACAGGCCACATTCAATATACACAGATCTTTCTTCACTCATATGGGAACAGTTGTCAGAAGACAGAGGCTAAACAAATGTGATAATATGTCAGTTTTGTTAAAATTATCTTGTTGCATTATATTTTTTTGGCTTATGTATACAGGTATGGGACCTGTTATCCAAAATGCTCAGTACCTGGGGGTTTCCAGATAACAGATCTTTCTGTAATTTGGATCTTTATAGCTTAAGTCTACTAGAAAATCATGTAAACATTAAATAAGCCTAAAAGGCTGGTTTTGCTTCCAATAAGGATTTATTGTACGTTAGTTGGGATGAAGTACAAGGTACTTTTTTATTACAGAGAAAAAAGGAATAATTTTTAAAAATTTGGATTATTTGGATAAAATGGAGTCTATGGGAGACGGGCATTCCATATTATTAGTGTAAGGAGTGCCAATGGCTTTCCTCCCCTCTTCAGCGCCATATCTAAGATGGCGGCTGCATTGGCCCAATTGTGCTGCATTGCAACACATTGTCATCAGCATTCACTCTATTGGCGTCAAATTCAAAATAAATGACACTGGCCACCCTGGATTCAATGCCCAGATATAGGTCTTTCGTTGCAAAGTTCCTGGGTGCTCCTAATTACTTTTCTTGCTTGATTCTTCAGTTCCTGACTTCCACCTTTAGTTCCTGACTATGATTCTTGCTGCCTGCCCTGACCTTTTTGACTAGAGGCCTCGGAAAGGGCACATAGGTCCGGGCCTAGGGCGGCACATTTTTGGGGGCGGCATGCCGCCCAGCAGCTCTATGGGGAGCACTGGGGTGCTCTTGCGCCTGCGTGAGGTAGGGGCGCCTGCCCAGCCATTCCCGCGCTGTAGATACAACTATGAACCTTTTTAAACCCTTTTGATACCACAAACTGGACTTTCTGCATACAGATTCCTCCGTCTGCTGATGACAATTAGAAAATGAGCAGTAGGTCTATGATGGGTTCTTATAGATTATTATAAAACTTTTTTCAGTGGGTCCTTCATTCTTAGTAATTTGCATTCCTGTGAAAATAATTTTATGCCAGTATGCACAGCTTGCCATTTTTATATTCTGCTGTCTGCTTTAGTGAATTACAAAATATGAACCAAAAAGAAAGTTCTTAACATATATTCTGTATTTTGTAATCAAAAAGACCATAAAGGTTCCAAGGCTAAAGAAAGCTTCACAGCCATAGACAGCCCCCATAGACAGCCAAACTGAGCATGCTCTTGCCAGGGGCAAGGAGGTTTAAGCTAAAGGCAAGAAGTCTGATACAGAAGCCCATGTGTACATAATAGAAGGAAAGAAATTATGTGTTTCTTTTGACAGGGAACTCGTGTTTCTTTTGACAGGGAACTCAGAGCAGCACTACTTTGAGGGTTTACTTGTATATTTAGGTGGACCTCTCTGATAAGGCTTACTTAGTTTTAACCGTTCCTTCTCCTTTAAATTATGAAGCGCTTGCGAGGGGACATGATTACACTTTACAAGTACATTAGAGGACATTATAGACAAATAGCAGGGGACCTTTTACCCATAAAGAGGATCACCATTCCAGAGGCCACCCCTTTAGACTAGAAGAAAAGAACTTTCATTTGAAGCAACGTAGAGTGGCTTGGATGATTTCTTGGATAGACATAATATCAAAGGCTATTGTGATACTAAACTCTATAGTTAGTATAAGTATGGGTATATATAATTTATGTGAAAGTAGGGAGGGGTGTGTGTATGGATGCTGGGTTTTCATTTGGAGGGATTGAACGTGATGAACTTTGTCTTTTTTCAACCTGATTTAACTATGTAACTATGTAATTCAGTGGGACAACTATTTGCAAAGCTCTCTGCCATAAAAAAACAAATACAGTAACTCTGCCTTGATGATATTTAATTTCAACACAGACACAATCTTCAGGTGATAAAGTTTTGCTTAATTGATTTCTAAACTTACTATTAATCTAATGCTATACACATAAACATAGAAGTCATGTAATATGTAGCCTCTCTACTAGATAGTTCATAGTTCTTGTTTCGCTTATTAACCTAACCTTTAGTCATAATGTTCCATTCACTCACTATCCATGGAGACGGTACCTTTTAACGGTTTCCTTTAATTAACGTTTAAGTGGTACAAACAGCTTACACATATGTAACAGAGTGCAGACAGATTCTAAATTGTAGGCTCAGCCCCTGCCCTCGATCACCCTTGTCACCTCCCCCTGTGCTCGCTTCCAGCAAATCCTGCCCTCCTCCAACAGCTCATTGCTCATCTCCTGCACAATAAATGCCATCACTCCTTTAGTCCCTGCAGAGTTAGGGTGGCCATACACTAAAACATCTGCTTGTTTGTCGAGGTCGCCAAACGAGCAAAAGGCTAATCCAATCGTTCGGCTTTAGGGCCAAACGGTCGGATTACAGTGATGGCAATGGGCGCCAACGAGATGAGGACCGCATCAGCTAGTCAATGCAGTCCTTGATGCAAAGGAAAATCAAACCTGCCCAATCGATATCAGGCGGAATTTTGGCCAGATATCGCCTGTGTATGGCCACCTTTACAGAAGGGTCTGCATTGAACTAGAGGTATATAGACAGAATGTGCCTGGTGCTTCACCACCTATGTGTTCTAGACAGTTGCCTCTTCTGCCTACCCCTACTTCCAGCACTTTTGAGTTGTAATAAATACTATATCCTCCACAAAAGATCTGCAAAATACAGAACCAAATCAAACCCCTAATTTGCATATTAAACTTAGAGAAAATGGATGTTTGACTTGCTTTAACTAAACATAGAGGAAAATGTAATAAAAAATTGTAAATGAAAAAATTGCATAAATAAGAACACACATTTCATCATTGCATTTCACAATATAATGTTCTTTCTTTGACATTTATTACACTAAGGATTTTTCAATAAGAAGTTTTTTTTTTTACATACACTGTTGCAAATTACAAATTTCATAATATTTATTTTCTCCATTGGCACACGGAGTTGAAAATGTTCTTATCAAAACATTATGGCTGGAGATTATATATATATATATATATATATATATATATATATATATATATATATATATATATATATTCTTTTATTAATTTTTTTTGTAAAATAGAAACATGGCATGCTTTAAATACTAAAAAAAAAAACAACTTTCTTGTTTCTTGTACATTGGTGCTGCCTGTCCATGCAGAAAGCAGAAAATAACTGAAAATAACTGGAAAGCTAGGCCAAACCAAGCAACTTGTATTTTGCATTTCTGGGTCCTACATTTCTAAAAATGATATTTTACACATTATTGCAGTTGTCATATTTAAGTGGTCAGGCCTAAAGGAAATGAAAGATTTAAAAGTCTAATATCGATACATACTCAAACAGTTTTGCCTTGTTTTATTTTTTTTTTAAATATACAATACAGTGTTTAAAATAAAAAATAAAATAAATTACTCGCAATAGGACCTATAAATAAACAGTACAAATTAATAAATGTGAAGACGTGTTATACAGCTCTATATGAGCGATCAGACATCTACTTCTGGGACGCACTCAGTGTATTGTATGTAAAAGCTCTAGGATATTTTACAACATTTCCAACTTTCTACAACAATGCTTTCTAAAAATCCAAAAACACTTATGGGTAAATGGTAATAAGGGTCATAAGTTGCCATCATGTACTTTTAGTGTTGTAGAGGCATTGCATCTGTCATCCAGAATACTCGGAACCTGGGGGGTTTCTGGATATGGGGTATTTCCATAATTTGGATCTTCAAGGCTTAAGTCATTAAAAATCACTAAGTCACTAAAAATCATGTAACATTAAATAAACCTAATAGGCTAGTTTTGAAATATATCTTAGTTTGGATCAAGTACAAGTTACTGTTTTATTATTACAGAGAAAAAGGAAATCATTTTAAACATTTTGGATTATTTGATTATAATGGAGTCTATGGGGCAAATTTACTAAAGAGTGAAGTGACAATGCTGGCGAAAATTCGCCAGCGTGATGTCATTTCGAAACTTGGCTGATTTACTAATGGTCACTAGTGTAACTTACTTTGATTTAAGTGAATTAGCGGTGTCCTGGCGAATCTACGCCTGGCGAAGTGTTGCACTGTGAGCAAAGCCGTCGCTGGCGAATTTTTGGAGGTAAGTGAATTTGCCCCTATGAGCCTTACCGTAATTTAACGCTTTCTGGATAATGGGTTTCCGTATAACGGATCCCATACCTGTAGAAAAGAAATTGTTTTTTGTTACTTGAGATCCCTACATGGTGCGGCCTATGGGTTTCCCTACTCTTCAAATTAGGACTGAGGTCAGCATTCTCTTGCACAAAGAGTCATGGCAATAATAATGCCATTGCAAATACTGTACTGTAAATGTGTAAATCATAACCATCATACCTAATCATAACTAATCACCACATAATTCTGGGCATTATTACAATGTGAGAGCTCTGAAATGCCCTCTAGTTACAGTAAAATGCAGTTATATGGAGCACCGCCAGAATTCCAGGAGGCATTTACTTTCCATTTTGCTTGCTTCCAGACTTTACAGAAGCTTCCAATGGAAAGAGCTTTTTTTGTTTTCAGTTGCAATGATAACTGTTGCATTCTTAAAGCTCTTAACTCCCTTGGTTGCAAATTATGCCGTTCTGATCTAAGGCCCCAGTATTCGCTTCTAGATGATGTGGGACCCTTACAACATAAAAGCAGATAATGGCATAAGCATGAAGGAAAAGAATGTGAAATCACTTACAGTCACCCCTAATTGTTTTGCCCATCAGTCATCAGAAATTACATATTAAAAAGCGGAATGGAAGTGATGGAAGATCATTAAACACGTTAAATACAAACCAATTGTTACTGACATGCCCCAGAAATGATGTACAAGCTTTTAATCTTGCTTTCACTGCTTTTGACTCTTTACAACAATCAAGGTAATTATCTTTTGGACATATGGAGTAAACACAATATGTCTTTAATAAAAACATACAGAATGCAAACATTATAGAAAAAGGTCTAGTTATAGACATTTCCCTACATCTTCCTATGGCTTAATAACAAAAGATTATAATTAAAACTTGATATTATTTATATTATTTTCAAAGACATAAGGCATATATATTGCACAACAATATTGTTGTATAGGGATACACTAAGGGGGTTATTTACTAAAACTCAACATTCTATCACTATAATTAAAAAAAAAATTCAACCAAACTCCCAAACCCAAATTCCCTTAATTTACCATTAAAACTTCTCGAAAAAAAATTGGTGTGAGAAAAAGTTTCAACGAGATTGTAATATAAAAATAGCAATTATAAGACTATACTTTACAGGTTATTTATGGCTTTTGTGTATTATATTAAGAATAATATAAACAGTGAGCGCGTTATTTTTTACAGTACACAAGTTTTATGTTACACCATTAAGCACCGATTATAACTGATAATATAACCATTTATAAGGGTATATTTTTACAGGATAAAAAGATGCTCTGCTGTGTTATGCAAAGTCTTAACTATTACATTGCCTTTTGTTTCCCTGTACCTTCTTACTTCCCAAAACCTCCAGTCTTTTCTTTCTGAAAAAAAACAACAGCTCTCTGAGCTACATAAGGTAATGGTTGTCAGGGCAATGACTACTGCAATATTTATTTTTTAACGGTCAGAACCAGCAGTGCAGAGAACATAAAGGGCTTTTGATAGCAATTATATTTACTAAAATACCTTTAAAATCACAGAAACCTTGTCATTCGTGTACACTGAAAAAGTGCTCAGAATAAAATTCTCTTTAATTATATTTAAGGCTACAACCACTTTAAATCTCCTCATTACTTTCTGGAGGCAGTGATCATTTCCTAATAATATGAAAACCCAAGGAGTGAAATGTATGAATGCCACACTTAAAAATCACGTGGAACTTCTCTGCCCAGCTAAATGGCTCCCATGGGCCCTATTAAATTCTGCAAACTCTACAAAAACATAAACTAGTTTCACCATTGAAATAAACCACTGACACTTATTTGTATTTCACATGTAATCAGTATAATTCTACTTATTATAAAACTGAAAAAGAAGCAACAAAGAAACCATTGAGGGGGCAGAAAATGGAACATGTGTGTTTTTGTAGACTCCTGCTTGTGGCCTCTGCTTAGACTTTACACAACGCTAGTGCTAAAATTAGAAACATGCCTTACAATTTAAATGAAGCAAAAATGCAACTGATTAATGTATTACATCTGAAGTAATTTCCCTTACACCTGCAGTTCACATCTAGAGAAAAACCAAGCCACCACTGGAAACAAAATGTGTATTCAGAGAGGGGACTTTTTTTTTCTTTTTAATACCTACAATATGACTTTCATGTCTACTCCACCACAAAATCCCTTTTTGTTCTTGAAGTTGTCAAAGAGTAAAGTGACTTTGGTTCTTTGGTCAATGCTCTTTTTTTTATTCCACTGTTAAAAACACAATGTTTGCTTTAAATCTTTGCCTACCAGGCAGATAGCTAGACATGCTAGCAGGCAAAGGCTTGAAATGCCAGAAAATCTACATTTGGTAGCTTTTCCTATAATGTGCACTGCCAGCTCTAGTAACTGCTGAAGAACATTTCACCAGGGACACAATCATTCCAGGATTTATGTCATTAGTTTTGGGCACTTTCCTGCAATCTCTAAAATACTGTACACACAATATATGGTTTGTGCATGCCCAGGCTTTCCAAATCCGTTGTATTTTTGCGCATACAAAAATATTGTATGAAAATATCTGTACTGTGGATTGTCGCAAAACTCATGATCAGTGCCGGATTTCCTCCTAGCGCATAGACCCCCCCCCCCGCCCTAGCTAGCGCGTCCCAAGTGCTCCTTAGGATGTGGGCCAGGGCCTTTGTGGCCTCTCCACAAATCCAAGCCAGCTCATGATGATTTAGAAAACCCAGGTTATCCTGAAAAATATACCCAATATGTAATCTTCAAAAGAAAACTAAAATGTATTCCCAGGAAATGCACCTAAATTGAAAAAGCAACAAAAACTTTGCAGTAGGTATGTGAATTGTGAAAGGGTTAGATCTATTTGCACTTGATATCATCAAATACATTATAACTATACTTTCATTTTGCTATGTAAAACATATGGAATGGAACAATTAAACTCAGTGTTGGACTGGGGGGCCCAGGGCCAATGGGACTTCAGCCTCACGGGCCCCCCAGACCATCCCCCAGGCCCCCAGCCCCCGGCACGGCAGCAGTTTGCAAGTTTTAATGGCACGGCAGGACGACCAGAGAAGGAGTGCAGGATCGGGTCTGAGCCGGCGGGGCACCATAAGAGCCGGGGCCCACCGGGTATTTTCCCGGTGCCCCACCGGCCAGTCCGACCCTGATTAAACTATGAGGAAAGGTCAAGAATGGAGTTGTTTTCTCTGGAGAAAAGGCACTTGCGAGGGGACATGGCTACTCTTTACAAATACATTAGATGACAGAGAGCTTGGGATATTTTCTCCTCTTTGCTATTAACATGCCTTCCTTCTTTTTTAATCGAATACCTCTGTTGATTAAACTGCAACTATACTAAAGTAATTTAATCTATTGTAACAGCCATCAATTTAATGAAACCACCATTGCCTCTGAAGCTTAGGCTGCAACAATGTTTTCTTTCTTTGACACTTTGGTACTCTCTCTTTATTAAAGATCTAAAATAACCATGATCTGCAACTTCAGCTTAACATGCTTTGGGTATTCATCCAATGGTATGCCTAGTAAGGGATGATGACTAATGGCCAACAGAAGTAGCAGCACTGAGAGCTTAAGCGTACTCATTTTATGGATGGTTATTATAGCAAAGATTGTTGACATGGGCATATATATCAAGGGTTGAAGTCAAAGTTGTTTTTTGGTCGAATAGGTCAGTTTTCGATCGAATAGGTCCGTATTCAGACAAATTCGAATCGTATGAATGGAGGGAAGATCGCATTCGATCAAATTTGATTCAAAGTTTTCCCCCAAAATAACTTTCAGATTTTTCAAAGTCCACCAATTGACTCCAAATGGGTTCTAGGAGGTCCCCCATAGGCTAAAACAGCAATTCGGCAGGTTTTAGATGGGGAATGGTCGAAGTCAAATTTTTATAGAGACAGTACATGATAAATTTCGATATTAGAATTTTCGAATTTTTTTCAAATTCAAACAAATTTGGACTTTCCTTAGTCGAAGTACACAAAAAATAGCTCGAAATTCGAATTATCTTCATTTGAAAATTCACCTCAACCTTTGATAAATCTGCCTCCTTAATGATGTTACATGACTCATTGATGTGTGTTAAAATGAAAATGTTTTCATTCTTCTTACCCCACTTTTTAAAGGGATTCTGTGATGTTTTTTATGGTGTAGTTTTTATTTCTAAATTACACTGTTTACACTGCAAACAATTCACTCTTACCATGTAAAATGTAATTCCTAACATACCAAGTGTATTTTTTTAGTTGTAATATTGGTGTGTAGGCATCATCTCAGGTCATTTTGCCTGGCCTTGTGCTTTCAGAAAGAGCCAGCACTTCAGGATGGAACTACTTTCATGCATGCTGTTGTTTCTCCTACTATATGTAACTGAAAGAGTCGCAGTCAGCCATGGATTGAGTGCTGTTCTTATATCTACCAGGGAGCTATTATCTGGTTATCTTCCCATTGTTCTGTTGATGGGCTGCTGGGGGGGGAGAAGGGAGGGGGTGATATCACTCCAACTTGCAATGCAGCAGTAAGGAGTGACTGAAGTCAAGACCACAAGTCACATGACTGGGAGCACTTGGGAAACTGACAATATGTCTACCCCCATGTCAGATTTCAAAATTAAATATAAAACAATCGGTTTGCTCTTTTGAAAAAATGGATTTCAGTGCAAAATTCTGCTGGAGCAGCACTATTAACTGATGTGTTTTGAAAAAAACATGTTTTCCCATGACAGTAACCCTTTAAAGTACAGGTATTGGACCTGTTATGCAGAATGCTCAGGACCTAGATAACAGATCCATAATTTGGATCTTCATGCCTTAAGTCTACTATAAAATCATGTAAATACTGAATTAAAAAAACCTAACTTTTTTTGTTTTCAATAAGGATCAATTATATCAGTTGGGATCAAGTACAAGTTACTGTTTTATTATTACAGAGGAAAAGGAAATCATTTGTAAAAATTTGGATTATTTGATTATAAAGGAGTCTATGGGAGACAGCCTTTCCATAATTAGGATCTTTATGGATAACGGGTTTCCAGATAACAGATCCCATACCTGTAAATAGGAATATAAGGAATCAGTCAGTCTACAGTTGTTTGGCCTTTCTATAGTCACAGAGCTCGTCTCTAACTTATCCTTATATTTTACATTTGGAGATGCCTTTTTCTCTATACATAACATATGAGTTCTGTTATTCAAAAATGTTGAGACCTTGGGTTTACTTGATATGTGGTCTTTATGAATGTCGTACGTTTTTGAAAAACATTTAATTCTAAAAGCCTATAGGATTATCTTGCCTTTAAGATAGATTTATGATAGCTGGTTACTTTTAAGTACAAGTTAATGGGGCTGATTTGCAAAGATAGGCTCTGAACTGCACATGTGCAGTAGACAATAAATATAATGTATGCTTAGTATACTCATATTACATAATATAAAGAAGTGACATACACAAGTTTATGATTTAACACAAAAGCTGTGTTATATACAAAATGTTCTGGTGCTAGCACAGAGTTATGTTTGGTATCCAAAGAACAATAAGGGTTTGCAGCTTCACTGATCAATGTTGGATCAAGTTCACATTCCCCAGCTCCCACTCTCCCACTCTCCCACCTACATATGGCTGGGAACTCTGTAACGAGAAGGGAGGATGGGTCCATAATACACAGTCATTCCAGTCTCTCCAAATATGGACCTAGCTTTGCCCACTGTAGTATAAACAGCAGCTGTAAGAGAAGGATTCCATAAATGATGCATTCAACACTGTTAGATTATTTGGGTATTTTCTGTAGATTTTATTAGTCAGCTCTGTTATTATTATACTTTCATTTAGAATTAACACTATTGGCAAACTACTGACATGTAAGAAAGTTATTTTTAATGGAAGATCAAACTATTTTTGCAATTATGTATGCGCAACCAAACGGGACTTAACCCCTTGCACATATAGTTCAAATACACTCAATTCGAATGAATAAACATGTAATAAAGTAAAAGGCAATATTTATTCAACACTATGCCAAAACACCATAGCTAAAACCAATTAAAAGAAAGCAGTGCTGCAAAAAAAAAAGGGATCCCTTAATGCCAATCAAATTTATGTACTAGTGCAAAAATACAAATATAGATAAAAGTGGACTACTATCCAAATGGAATGTGTCTCTATGTACTGGACAGGGCTGTCCAATGATGGAATAAAGGTCCCAATATCTGGTTGGGTGTACAGCCTCCAAATGTCCGGTGTTAGTGTCCAAAATAAATTGCTGCAAGTGCACAATTGTAAAGTGTCCCAGGGTCTGAGAAGGTACACGGCTTTCCAATAGGGAACAACACCCTTGCAATCACTGTGTGCTTGGAGTATATAATGCCGTGTCAGGGCTACTTGTAAGGGGGTGTGCCCACAGCGGAGTCCTGTATGCACAGAGAGCCCCCTAGTGTAAAATGTATTTGGTCGTAATTGGTCGTAATTAAGTCCGAATCAGCGGGAGGGGCGGAAAGGCCATCGCCCAAAATAATGTTTCAGTGAGATACTCACGTCCCCCACGATGTGCCGCCTTAGCGAGGCGAAAGAAATTACCGACCAGTGAAATCCTTGGCGTCTCCCCTGAGGCTCAGTGCGATAACATCCAATGCGGCTCCATGTTGTATTAGCATAAATGGCTATCCCTCATAACAGACCTCAGCTATGAAAAAAGGAGCAGAACACAGGGACTGGAGGCAGGAGGTAAGGGCAGGGCCCAGGTGCAGCTTTTGCCTTCTAACTTCCTAACTAGTGAATTAGTAGTCATTAAGAAAAGGTACACCCATGTGCCTCGACCTGACCACGACCTTTACACAATTTTTTGCACACACACAGCAGGTGTCAAGGAGAAACATTAATTGCTAGGCTTTAGTCAGGTAGAATTCTGGAGACCCAAATGTGAAACATTGGTTTGGGGGACAGAAAGTAAGGCTTTAAAAGAAAAAAAAGGAATAAAACAATTAAGAGGTCCACATATTGCTTTAAGTCAAAATTAAGGCACAATTCCTAATTTACATGGGAACTTGTCCATATAACTTTTTAAGTACCGTTATTACACCCTGCTTACTAATAAACTATACTTGTGGAAGACAATTAAAGCAGAAAGAGTAACAATCTAAGAATATGATGAAGAATATGGAGGAAAAATATAAGAACTTCTGGTGTGTAGTAACGCCTGCAGATGATTTGTAGCCAAGCACTAAGTTGCACAAGCATTTGAGTTCTGGAAATATTTCTGATTATTTTGGAATCTAAAATGAATAAAGAATTTTATTCCACGTTAATTCCCAGAATTGTGGAAGCTTTAATTGATTCAGAAATAGTGGGATGTAGGAGTCTGTCCAATACATAGTTCCTGTGTTATATAAAACAAAATACATTTGTTGAATTTGTCAAAAAGAATAAAAATAGAAGTGATAAAGCTATATAAATAACCGCAATACAAGTAAATAATAGAAGCGAGCATACATTCTCAGTATATTCTAGTTGTTACATTGTAAATACAGGAAGAACACTTCAGCCAATAAATATTGCTGAGAAGCTCTCCAAGACTCTGCAGAGACAGAAAGTCTGGTTATATTGATTGGATAATTCCACAACAACTTTATATCATCAGAGTAAATACTTCTCGTCCATACATATACCCAAAAGGTCTTTTCATCTGAATGCTTTCCATTTTCCGGGAAACACCTGGAGCTTTATGGATCCTTTTCACTAATTACCCAACTTTTTATTCCTAACAGTTAACATTCATCTGCCTGTTATTGAAATATGGGCAAGGGCTTTGCGATGGATTCAGTTTACCCTCTTACTGCAAACTCTGCTTCCCAGTTCCCACAGTGTTTATCATTTATTGTAAAAATTACTTAAAAGGATTCTGCCATGATTTTTATGGTGTGGTTTTTATTTCTAAATAGTTACATAGTTACATAGTAAAATTGGGTTGAAAAAAGACAAAGTCCATCAAGTTCAACCCCTCCAAATGAAAACCCAGCATCCATACATACACCCCTCCCTACTTTTAATTAAATTCTATATACCCATACCTATACTAACTATAGAGCTTAGTATCACAATAGCCTTTGATATTATGTCTGTCCAAAAAATCATCCAAGCCATTCTTAAAGTCATTAACTGAATCAGCCATCACAACATCACCCGGCAGTGTATTCCACAACCTCACTGTCCTGACTGTGAAGAACCCCCTACATTGCTTCAAATGAAAGTTCTTTTCTTCTAGTCTAAAGGGGTGGCCTCTGGTACGGTGATCCACTTTATGGGTAAAAAGGTCCCCTGCTATTTGTCTATAATGTCCTCTAATGTACTTGTAAAGTGTAATCATGTCCCCTCGCAAGCGCCTTTTTTCCAGAGAAAACAACCCCAACCTTGACAGTCTACCCTCATAATTTAAGTCTTCCGTCCTCTAACCAATTTAGTTGCACGTCTCTGCACTCTCTCCAGCTCATTTATATCCCTCTTAAGGACTGGAGTCCAAAACTGAACTGCATACTCCAGATGAGTCCTTACCAGGGACCTATAAAGAGGCATAATTATGTTTTCATCCCTTGAGTTAATGCCCTTTTTTATGCAAGACAGAACTTTATTTGCTTTAGTAGCCACAGAATGACACTGCCCAGAATTAGACAACATGTTATCTACAAAGACCCCTAGATCCTTCTCATTTAAGGAAACTCCCAACACACTGCCATTTAGTGTATAACTTGCATTTATATTATTTTTGCCAAAGTGCATAACCTTGCATTTATCAACATTGAACCTCATTTTCCAGTTTGCTGCCCAGTTTTCCAGTTTAGACAAATCACTCTGCAAAGTGGCAGCATCCTGCATGGAACCTATAGTTCTGCACAATTTAGTATCATCTGCAAAAATAGAAACAGTACTTTCAATGCCCACCTCCAGGTCATTAATAAACAAGTTGAAAAGCAAGGGACCTAGTACAGAGCCCTGCGGTACTCCACTAACAACACTGGTCCAATTAGAAAATGTTCCATTTACCACCACTCTTTGTAGTCTATCTTTTAGCCAGTTCTCTATCCAGGTACAAATACTATGTTCCAGGCCAATATTCCTTAATTTAACCAGTAACCTTTTGTGTGGCACTGTATCAAATGCTTTAGCAAAATCTAAGTAAATCACATCCACTGCCATCCCAGAATCGAGGTCTCTACTTACATTCTCATGAAAAGAAATTAAGTTAGTCTGGCAAGATCTATTATGCATAAAACCATGCTGGCACAAACTCATAGTATTATGATTTGCTATGAAGTCCAGTATCTTATCCTTTATTAACCCTTCGAAAAGCTTTCCTACCACTGACGTCAGACTAACTGGCCTATAGTTTTGAGGCTGAGAACGGGATCCTTTTTTGAATAGAGGCACCACATTAGCAATTCGCCAGTCTCTCGGCACTATGCCAGATCTCAATGAGTCCTGAAAAATTAAGTAAAGAGGTTTGGCAATCACAGAGCTAAGCTCGCTAATTACCCTGGGATGAATACCATCTGGCCCTGGACCTTTGTTAATCTTAACATGTTCTAGTCTCTTTTGAATTTCTTCATGTGTGAACCATGCATCATTAGTTGTATTACTAGAATTGGGACTGTTAAGACGGAAACCTTCACTTACTGGTTCCTCATTTGTGTAGACAGATGAAAAATATGAGTTCAGAATCTTCGCTTTTATTTTGTTTTCATCAACCAGCTGACCCCCCTCTGATAGTAAGGGTCCCACCCCTTCCTGCTTCATTTTTTTACTATTAACATATTTAAAAAATAATTTTGGATTTTTTTTACTGCTTGCTGCAATATCCTTTTCTATAGCAATTTTAGCTTGCTTTATAGCTTCTTTGCATGATTTATTGGCCTGTTTTCACTGCAAATAATTCACTCTACCATATAAAATGTCATTCCTAACCCAACAAGTGTATTTTTTTTATTTGTAATATAGGTGTGTCAATTAAAATACTGCAAATATGTATCTCTAGGTGGGTTATTTATCAAAGTCCGAATTTTTCTCAATATTTATGGCTACAAACTCCGATCAAATCCGCTCAGGTTTTTATGCTCATTTATTATTACATTTTCCCAAAAATTTTCTTTGCGGGAAAAAATCAGATTTTCACAATTTTTTCAGATCTTTCCATCCGATTTTCACAACTTTTTCGGAATTTTCACCCGAAAACCTCTGAAAACTTTGGGGTATTGCACAAAACCCAGCGCACATCAAAACATCATTGGGACATCTCCCTTTGACTTATATGAAACCTCGACAGATCTGAGATGCCGGATTTTCAGATTTGGACTTTTCCATCCTCGAGGAAAAAGTCTCTGAAAAATTCTTGATTTTTTAAAAGTCCGATTTTATCAAAAAAAATCATGAATTTTTTGTGATTTTTGCATTCAGAGTTTAGTAAATAACCCCCTAGGTAGTTCCTGCTTTGTCTTCTAGGGGCAGTGGATCTGTGCTCATTCCACATGTTATGCTATTAAAAACTGTAAATTCAGATATTAAAATGCTCTTCAAGATTGTTGCAGAACAACATGCAGTGCAGCTCCTCCATTGTAGATGTTTCTTTCACCTACATGCCACCACGTCATTGTTTTATATCAAAATTTCACACAAAACCTGGACAAAATGATGCTTCTTAAGTACATGACTAATATGTGGCAAAAATTGATAAAAAGCTTATCAATAAAATTGCTTTCTCTTTTATTAATGAATTGGAACAATCTCCTATCTGTGCCATCATCATCTTTATTATTCATAACTGGAATTGGGTCAGGACGCAAAAATGGGCAACATACTGTTTAGGGTGGGTCTCCATGATACTTCTGCATACAGTGAAATTTTCTCCAACAGTAGCAAATTGTTATTGAATCAAGGTGCACAACTGGTTCTAAACCAGTTTTTTTAACTTTGACGTTGATTCTTTGATTAAATATGGGTCAGCTGAGTAAAAAGTTTAAGAAACACGCTTTACAGAGACCAGGGGTCTTGATATACAGTATTAAAAAGAGAATAGTTTTGCTGCACATTAATCCTTAACATGCACATCCATCTTAAAATAACTTCTTGAATTTTGTTAGAGTCATGATTTGTTACATATTCAGATTGATAGATCTCTTCGATATCTGCTAATTGGTTTAAGTTTTATTCCTAAATTTTTTTTACTCTCAAACAGACTGCAATTACTGAAGAATTCAGAGAAGGTAAAAGTCACTTTTGATCAGGTTGATCAAAGATGATCCGTGAGCTGCAAGCTTTATCTGCAAGCCTGGACATAATCCTATTAATCTGTAGGTCTCTAGCCACTGTCAACATCAAGTGTCAAGCCACTTTTCTTCCTCACATGAGAACTTCCTTCTTATCCCGATTATGCATGGCCCAGTTACTACACATTCCACTGATGACTTTAGACAAATCATTTTCTTCTCCTATCATGAATGATGGACAATTTGTCTGAGTGGTAGTATATAAAAGCAACATTTGTGCCAGGCAAACACATTCCTTATCATTATTGCAAGCTTAGCAAGGTTAAGTGCAATGGGGGTCTGTTTATAATGTGCCAAAAACAGATTTGGTGATGCAGAACACAGGTCAGTGAGCAAGGATATTAACAGCACTAGTTGTTCTTTCTCAAAATTTACAAATGACTTATTTTTTTTTAAATTTACAAATGAAGACAACCATTATTTACATGTGCTTGGGTTTATAAATGCTGCAATGTCTCAGAACTGTTATTTTAAAAGATTCATGTTTCAGAAGTATGAATAAATGTTGTTCTGTAAAAATAATTATTATATAAGCCTATGTTAATGCCTCAATAATAGTGTAGACCAAACAGTGGAAAATAAGTGGCTTATTTTAAGGTAGCCAGTTCCTTGAGTGAGGAGGTTGCATTTGCTCTCCTAGGTACCCATGAAAGCTCAGCTTGAAAGTAAATTTGGATCCATCTAGACTTTATTTCTTTTCAGTTGCACAGTTGAGATTAAAGTTAAATAACTTAGTTTTAAGGTTTAAATAGGGAGGGGTCAGGATGAAGAAAAATAAATGATTATAGAAAAATAAATTGTTTATTACTGTTTAGGGTGGTGGCAGACAGGAAATTAGTCGCCCAGGGACAAATCTCCTCTACTGCGGGCGACTAATCTCCCTGCTGCCACCACCCTAAACTTTAAATTCTACAGTAGCATCTGACATGAACCTGATTATGGAGTTTATTTAGCAAGGTGCGAAAATGTTTAACTATTTTCAGCCCACTTCCCGCTGACTTTTTTTTACTATATTTATCGATAAATTAGCACGGAAAAATCTGATGCAGGAAAAGATTCGATATAATTGTGAAAATATCTGAATCATACTATTTTTTTGGGGGATTTTCTGCCCAAAAACTCTTAACTTTTTTATATTATCGTCCATAAATCACAAAATCTTTGGATTATTGTATGAAACCCAGCGTAGGTCAGGATATTTCCAATTGTAAACAGGACATCTGCCAGGACTTCTACATGACCTTGGCAGGTTTGAAATGGGGTACTTTTTTATTCAGACTTTTAACACCATTGAGGTTTAATAAATCACAAAAATTCTACTTTTTTTCTCTGAAAAATGGTGTTTTCCCATTTAAAAGTCCGACCAGAAAAAATTGGACTTTAGTATATAACCTCATGAGCCCATTTGCCATGAAACGTATTAGGCTATACATGTCCTAATAAATACTTTTTAAATGTTACTAAAATTTGCTACTGCATTTATCAACTGCGGATCTTTTCAATCAATTTGAACGTTTTTCCAATTTTTGGTCACCCTTGGAATGGGGGTTTTGTGAATAAGACAGCTTGATGACTTATCCTTGGCAAACTATTAATGTATCTATTCTATAGAAGCAGAAATACATGTCATTTTTGGTTTATTTAGTAAATAACCCTCTATGTTTTGGTTTAATACTTGCTCTATGCTTTGCCATGTGTTGCCTGGCAGGCAAGGTGTTAAGATGCTTGAAATTGTGAATTCTGAAACACTACTTCTGATGTTTATCCATAATCTCCATTCATGGAACATGATTCATCTGTAGGAACATATTACTGAATTTTCTGATGTAGTATAGTATATTCATAACACATTCTGTATTTGTGATACTTTTTTGGCAATTCATGTTGCTCAGTGGTAACTAATATTAGTATAGCCAACAATTGCTACCTTTTGGGAATTTTCCTAAATGCTCAGGCGTGTTCTGAACCAATTTATTCACTTTGAGAATACGTTTCTGTGCACAATATCAGGAATAAGCCTATAGAAGCCAATGGAAACCTCTTTACAGGGTACAATTTACTGTGATTTTGTCTGATAATTTTTGCATTAATGACTTGTGTATGTGACGGGTGAAGAGAAAGACATCAGATTGTATACTGGACTCTCTGATAAGATAAAGAAGGGATGGTTTACATTGGTGACTTAAAGAAAAGGTTCCTGTTTTCACTATACTGTAGTTGTGGTTCAGGCTTGTTTGTTCCCATTAAAGAAATGTGAGAACGTATGAGATAAGATGAGGAAAAAACACTTGAATGAAGATTGTCAGTGATGTATGCACAAGGTCATGAGAGTGGAGCAGAAGCAGGCCATGAATTACATTTGTTCAGCAGTATAACACTGAGAATGAAAAAGCAAAGGAGTCTTCAGTAGTGAAGTTGTTAATTCTTCAGATGAGTTGCTGGAAAGTAATACTATGACTATAGTAAAGAGGCAGACGATTGTATAATCAACATTTTAATTGCAGGTAAAGTTGCTGTACCGTGTTAGCCAGTAAAAATGTTACAGGGCGACCCTTTTGAAATAAAAAAATGTGGTATCAACTTTATACCAAACAAGGGAAAGTTGTGCTCACCACTATTTTTTAAAACCATTAGGCGGGGGTGCAATGAGGCTGTGACCACAAAATACATATAGTCAAATACAAGAGTCCTCTGCACTCAACCCATTATCAATATATTTAAGGCAGAGACATTTTGTGCATACTGCTACTGAAAAATGCCTTACCCTTTAAACAAAACAGGGATTGTTTGTCCATATATTGCAATATATTTAAGCTGGCCAACTACGTCAAAGTCATCCCATATCTGGCCAGTCCTATGCTCAATTTTCATCTGATTCATTAAGAATTCTATTGCTTCATTATACATTTTACAAAGGGACTTGGTTTTACCTGCAACTTACTTGCTGCTTTCAAAGTAAACCCCCATACTTGGCTGCCCTTTTATTAGACACCAGTGGGATCACCTGACTATAGTTGGGAAGGGTGGGAGCTACAACATGGAGCTGGTCTTAAATATATTGATAATGGGTTGAGTGCAGAGGACTCTTGTATTTGACTATATGTATCACCTTTATACCACTTTTGTTATTTTTTTATTTCAAAAGGGTCGCCCTGTAACATGTATAATCAACATTTAAATGTGTAATAAGCTTTGGAAATCAGATGTATTTACTAGAATGGAGGGCCACTATCATTATTCATCCAGTGTTTGCAGTTCTTTACTGTTATATCACCTGTATGAACAATTTGTAAACAGTACAATACAGTAAATAAAGGAACAGTAACACTACAATATTAAAGTAATGGAAATATCATGTATTGTTGCCCTGCACTGGTAAAACTGATGTGTTTGCTTCAGAAACACTACTATAGATCATATAAACAAGCTGCTGTGTAGCAATGGCAGAAATTGAAACAATGCTATATGACACAGGTTAAATAGTGGATAACAGATAACACCATTCTGTTTTACAGAGCTTGTCTGCTATCTGCTGTGTAATCTGAGAATTTTCTCCTTGGCTGCCCGCATTGCAACACAGCAGCTTTTTTTTTTTTTTGTTTTATAGAAACAATAGTAGTGTTTCTGAAGCAAACACAACAGTTTTACCAGTGCAGGGCAACACTGCATTATATTTGTATTACTTTAAAACACTTTCATCTTTCATTTTTTTCAGGTTATTGTTCCTTTAAAGGAAAGTCTTTGCTTATCTCTGTGTATTGCAATTGATTATTCATTCATCATTGTTGCATGTGCAGGATTTCTTAGGTTAATATACCTGTAATACTCACTTTACTGTATTTATTTCAACATGCTCCTTAATGTACACAGGAGATATCCTTTCAAGAAGGAACTAAGAAACGCACCCATTAGGTTACATTAGCTGGATGCCTGGTAAACACTAGACCATCCATACCTGTTGTTATCTGTTATTTATTATCTGTTTTCTGTTATCATTCCTACAAATAAGTTGCCACATCTGCTTAACAGGAAAAACAGAAAAATTGAAGCTGCTCCATGTTTGATCCTTGCTAGACAGATCTAGCACAAATACACCCCAGCATAATAAACTTCTGCTAACAGAACAGCAACAACGATGGGTGAAGAGAGGGGGTTGTATACTGATCAACAAATTAGCTTCTTCACACAGATCATACATGGGGTAGCGTTATTTTCCCTGTTAAGCTCAAGAAATAATAAAAGCAATAGTGTGTGCGCTTAAAACAGTAATCAAATTCCATGTTCTGCAAAAGACCTATTCATTGCACTTATGTTGAAAAGGGGTGGTGGTGCCCAATGGCACAAACATAATGATGGCTTATGACATGGAAGCTGAAGGATACTGGATATTTACAGTAGGTGCTCTTTGGTAGGATGTAGCTAAATGCCAAGAGTTATATAGAGGAAGTGTATAATATTGTGGCACAGATTTAGATGTATGTCTTCAACGAGTAATGTGCATTGTCCTCTGCAGCTCAGGCCTGGCAATCTGTGGGTTCTGGCAAATGCCAGAGGGGCTGACTCAAGATGTCCGAGCCCGCCCGACCCACGGGTATCGGGCCGGCCCGCATAGCACTAATGTCTATACATGCAAGTGAGTTAAGTAATGCTAACCAGTACCCCAAAATACATACATAGTATACTGTATATGGAAAATATCACATTATGGGCCAGATTCAATTTACTGACAAAATGTTATATCATGGTTTATCACACGAAAACCCATGGACAAGGTTTAATTCAATGAAAACTTTTCCTATAGACCTCAATGGAATTTTCATGTTATAAACTGTGAGACAACTATTTCTGAATTGAATTGTATCTCAAAATGAATCTCATCCATGAGTTTTCAAGTGATAAACTGGATACAAACGAAAAGGCGATGTGTCAATGGCGGAGCACTTGCAGCGGTAACAGAGGTATGATGTAGCAGCACTGGATACGTTCAAGTTTCACATAATAAAGGATGATTTTTGGCATAGTTTAAAGCAGGAGTGTCCATACTTTACAAATGCTAGGTCTACTTTTAGGGATGTTGTCCCATAATGATCTACATCCATAAAATATTTGTTAGCATTCTATTCCATGGAAAATATTACTTAAACATTAATTTATGAGAGGAGGATGATTTAGACAAGCTGTTTGTTGACAGTGTCTTGAGACCTACATCAGCTAAAGGGATACTGATAGATCCCGATCTAACTTTTGGACACCCCTGGTTTAAAGAGTGCAGAATCCTAAATGTACAGAGTAGTAAGAAGAAAGGGAAATGTTGATGTGTACTGTTGCTGCAAAGAAGAGATTTTATGCCCACAAACATATTGCAACACAAGACTGGTATCTGAGAAGGTCAGAGACTAACAGCCTTTTACTTTTATCTACTGAATACCACTGATATCCCTTTTTAGCATTGATATGTCTAGGTTGTCCTATTCATAGAATGTACTAATTTACCTACTCAACCACTTGTGTGAAACTTACATCTCTGCATTAAAATATGTCAGAACAAGAACTTAGAGATGACCCTGTGCCCTTCTAGCCAGCAGCATGGGATCTATTATACAGAAACCAGTTATCTAAAAAGCTCTGAAATACAGCAATGCCAATTCCTCATTTTTGTCTGATTTGCTTTATCTTTCTGTAATAATTTAAAACTGTACTTGATGATTATCAAGTCATGGTGATACTAAAAATTAGGGTAAGTATTATAATATTTAGATATTTTTCATTTATTGGCCAAATTAATTCAGCAATGCCCATTCCTAATTTTTGTCTGATTTTCCATTTCTTTGAGTAATCATTTAAAACTGTATTTGATGATAACTAAGTCTTGTTGATACTAAAAATCGGTGTAAGTATTTCAATATTTAGATGTTTTTCATTAATTGGACACATTATTTCAAGGGTCAAAACCAAACAGGTGGCAACCCTACGCATTGCTAGTATGCTAACTATATGCAAATTCTTTACTCTATTGAAAACCACACACAAGCTTGTATCTTTGTTGTGGCTATTACTATGACTGAAGCACTAGTACATAGAAGTGCAAGGAAGCCCTGCCACTAACCACTGACCACGCTGTAAGTACACTCTGTAGTATCAGCTATGTGTAACACACTGCAGATTATATTGGTGAATTATAAATACTATAATAAAAATAGTCTACTGCCAAGTTTTACAGTATATGAGAGCAACATTTGTAAAAAAGAAAGATCAGAGCATGAAGTCAGTCTGTGTTATGTCAGCATTCTTATTCCCTGCTGTACCTACATAAACAAGAACTAGGAATATTACATTTCTTTCCACAAACAGTGACTCCACATATGTATGTAGTACAGCCAGAGCCTTATTTTGTGCTATAAAATAAAACAGGGGCAATAAAATTCTATACCAGCAAACCCACTGTATTTTCTTTCCCAAAAATTGGGCAGGATTTTCCATTAATATTTTTTTTATTTTCTATGCCTTTCCATGTGTGCAATCCATGCACATTTTCCAGTCTGTGTATAATCTTGCCAGGTTTCCAGCACTTCCATTCCATTTATTTTCTCGTTTCTTTGCATATAGACAGACCCAGTTGAAGCCATCACTGTCAGACTGGCTCTGCTCCCATCTTCATTCATTTCTTGCTCTCCAGCCCTATGTGGCTTTGCATTGATTGTCAATTATGACCTCGGTGCTGAACTCGTTGTAAATAAATTATTTCCTGACTGACTTTCCACTCGCTGCTTCTTGGCAGCTGAACCTCTGCCTGGGGACTGCTGTTAGACTCTGCATAGTCCTGTCCAAGAGAGGCTTTGTGTAGCTTCTGATCTTCTCATTGTTCACGTGGCTCCTGTGGTTCTTTCAGACTGCAACTACAGTCTGTGGCTCCTGTGGTTCTTTCAGACTGCAACTACAACTTTTTCTTATTAATACAAATATTTGTTTTTCTATTCCAATTTGGTTCATTTTGTTAAGATTGCTCACTAACATTGATATTCACCTTAAGTTTGGAATAAAACAAATATTTCTGTAAAGGGGTTATGTCCTTGCAAGACAGTCGCCGCGGCAGTATATAGAAACAACATAAAAATTAGTCTTCATAGGCATACGGCATAATATTTCTTTTACTTGTGTATAAGTATACAGGATGTGAGTAGCCATTATGTATTTCCAGAAGGATTCTGTGATCTCATAATATCACCTCAGTTCTTTTCATACAGAAGAAGTACTGCTTTCTATGCAGTCACTACACCACCACAAAATACCTACATTTTAAATTTCTTGTACACATTTATGGTACCCAGCATAAAGATTTGTTATCACATACCGTATATAGATGCACAAATAAGCAGACAAAAGGAAGTATAACTGTACATAATGCTAATTAGGGCAGTGGCATGATTAGTAGTTACTAGAGTCATGTGCAAGATATTTAAAGGGCCCCCAAAACTTTATGAAGATGATCTGTTTTGCATATTAACATTGCATATGGGTCAGGGTGTTGCATAATTGTTATTAGTCTAATGCTGAACCATTTAAAGTTGACTGATACTGCTATCTATTCTCCATTCAGTGGGCACAACTATTCACATTCTGGGTGTGTGATCTAATTAGGAGAGCGACAATGACAACCAGTGAAGAGTTGGTTGAACCTGTACTCTACGCAGTCAAGCATTACAGTAAAGCACATCGATATGTTAGAGTGACCAGGGTAAGAAGCCAAGTCTTAAAGGGCCCATCATAGCTAAACATTTAAACTGATAATAGACACCAGTCCATCAATTGCAATCCTTCTATAGGTTGTATCACATAGGATCACAGACTCATAATAGGCTACAACCTCCACATCTCTTAGTTGTGCCTCTTATGCAAAGTATATATATTTTATTCTTACTACCATGGTTAGCAGAATATTTTCCTGTTTCAGCTTGTTACTTTGTAGTTCTGGATTTATAGTCTGTCCAAACGGGTATTCAAGTCCCTCTTAAAGACTCTAAAGGAATTTGGCAGGCACAGCATTCCACAGCCTTGCTGCCCCCTCACACTGAAAAAGTATTTATATTGCCATTAAAGAAAACACCTTTCATCCAATCTAAACGAGTGAGCTCTTGTCTTTTATTCATTTCTTTGAAATGGAATATCCAATATAGGGATTCACATATTTCAAGATTCCCAGTATTGCTACAGTTAATAACCACCAGGAGCTCAAATGTAAACAGGACCAAAGGAAAAATAAAAGAACCCGCACAAAGGTTCATAGGTGCAAATTCACTAACCTCTGAAAATTGGCCAGCGACGGCTTCGCTCACAGCGCAACACTTCACCAGGTGTAGATTTGCCAGGACAACGCTAATTCACTAAAATCCAAAGTTGCGTCCAGAGCGCCGAACGCTGGCGAAGTTGCGCTAGTGTTACTGCGCCAAGCGAAATGGACGCTGAATGGACATATATGTTGCAGCAAATCCATTACACTACACAAGCCCGGGAAAGCTTAATAAAATAAAATAAAGTTGTTATATTGCCCTACACATGAGCTCACTGTTTATTTAGGTGCCATATGTTAGGAAATGTAGGGGGAAGGCAGGTTACCCCAACAAAAATGTTACACTCTTTTGCAGCCTATCACCCTGAAAAAAGGAAAAGACGCTAGCGCATTTTGGGACTTAATAACATTTTCAACTATCTTTTTAGGAACTCCTATCTGCTCTATTGCACTTCGCCTGGTCTGAGGTGGCAAAGGCAAGTCTGGCGCAAGAGGTAACGTTCAGTAAAATCCGCATCTTAGTGAATTTGCGTAGTAACGTCCATTCACCAGAGCGCAAATTCGCCAGGCGTTAGGAAGCGAAGTACCGCTAGAGTCTATCTCCTTCACTAGCGAAGTTACGCCAGCGACCTCTAGTAAATTGGACGAAGTACCAAAATGGCGAATTTTTGCCCGCGTTAGTCACTTCACCCTTGCAGCAAAAATAAATGTAAGGCATGTAAACTAGAGCTGTGGTAAAACAGACTCAAATAAGCAAGCCTATTCCTAACTACAACAGTAAATGATAGTGGCACCATAAATTTAACTGATCCCGGCTAATACTTTAGGCATAATGGTGCTGTCTGAAAATGATGCATAAAATAGGTGTGCTGATCTTTAATCTGTTTATATGCAATGTAGGTCGCTGCTCACTACCATGTCAACTACATCACATTGTTGCCCATGTGGCTTCCCAGCTGAACGTAGTATACTTAATCAGATAATAACAAATGCAAAAGGATGATTTCAAAGCTTCCTCTTTTAGGGCAGAGACACACATGGAGATTCGGGGAGTTTTGTCGGCCAGAGACAAATCGCCTTTTCTTCGGGCGACTAATCTCTCTGCAATGTCTTCCTGTCGGCTAGAATCTAAATTTCCCCGAATCTCCACGTGTGTCTCTGCCCTTAATGTTAAAAGAGATGCTAAATGCCAGGAGTTAGTTTGCTCACATGCCCCACACCCCCCAATACATGTTTGAGGCAATCCTGCTTATAGGTAGTGTTACAAAAAAAATATGATTACTGTGTTAAGTAGCACATTAGACTGTCTGTCTGTAAAGACTTCTGCAGCAAAATCATGGTAACCAACAAAGAACCTGTAGCAGTCAGCATGTAACTCTTTGAGCTACATATTGTCAAGATGCCATATTCACTCTTTTTGTTTAATTTGTTTTGATTTGGACTTTGACTCTGTTCTACTGGCTCAGACTCTTGAAACAATGTTGCCAGCCAGCTGAGGAGAACTAATGAACAAAGCTGGAGAAGACCTAGGGCCCAAACTAAGGGTAGGTCGAAGAGGCATGTGGCTAGGGTGCAAAAATGTGTTTGTTGTGGGGGGGGGGGTGCTAGGAACCTAGTCTTGTAGCTCTCCTGCATAGTGCTTCCATTAGTTCTGACCTTGTGAAAGGAATAATTGTTTTTTTTTGCTACTGGCATACATGGTGGAGGAGTAATAGAGGGATTTAGAACTGTGCAAGTAGGTGGGTGGATCTAGGAGTGTTGCAAGTAGTGAGTCCTGGAGGATTTAACAGATGCACCTGTGAGTGCCAGACCAGGTAGTATTTCCTAGGGCACAAAAACTACTTGGTCTGGCTCTGAGGAGACATGACTCCTGTTACACTGTTTTGAGTCAGTCCAAGATAACAGAAAAGTATAAAGAAGCACTGCTTTCAGTTGCAATTACTTAAAAATACTTTGTAAATGTTGGAATTTTTTTATGAATGTGTTGTGGAAATTCACTCATATGGAAAATTTCGAAGTAATAGACAGCAATGTGCCTATGGTAACCTGAAATGGGGTTTAGCCTGCGTTTTATTCACAGCAGGGATTTCCACAAAACAGTTTTACACTGTATATGCCAAACATATTTAAGTGCATTCTTCTGAAGCCAGAACAAACTGACAATCAGTATATGTATTAAACCTGCTCTTGGGTAGTGCCTCAGCCACGACAATAGCAAATTAAGACAGTAAAATTACAGATTTTTGAGTCACATTCCTTTGTCTTTCCTTTCCAGCATTCTCAGCTGTACGTGGCAAATTTACTTACCTTTGAAGTTGCGCCAGCGTTGGCTTTGCCGCACTTTGCCAGGGCGCCGCTAATTCACTAAAATCTGAAGTTGCGCTCAGGGTGGCAAAAAGGTAGCGAAGTTGCGCTAGTGTTAATTCGTCACGCAAAGCGAAGTTACGCTAGCGATGTCTAATTTGCATACGGCACCAAGTTAAAGTACAATGGACGTATATGTAGCAGCAGTTACATTACGCTACACAAGCCTAGGAAAGCTTCATAAAATGTCATAATGCCCTACACATGGGCCCACTGTATAGTTTAGGTGCCATATGTTAGGAAATGTAGGGGGGAAGGAGGGTACCCCCAAAAAAAATGTACAATCTTTTTCAGCCTATCACCCTTAAAAAAGGAAAAGATGCCAGCGTTTTTTGGGACTTAGAAAAAATGTCAACTTTTTTTGAAGCAATCCCTATCTACTCTATTGCACTTCGCCTGGTCTGAGGTGGCGAAGGCAAGTCTGGCGCAAGAGGTAACGTTCAGTAAAATGCGCAAGTTAGTGAATTAGAGTAGTTACGTCCCTTCGCCATAGCACAACTTTGCCTGGTGTAAGGGTGCAAAGTAGCGCTAGAGTAGGTCCACTTCGCTAGCGAATTTATGCAAGCGTTCAGTTAGAAAATCAGCTAAGTAACTAAATGATGTCACGCTGGTGAATTTTCGCTAGCGTTAGCCACTTCGCCCTTTAGTAAATTTGCCCCATGTGTTCAAATTGTACTTGCAGCCCCTCCCATTTTATACAAAAAATAACTCATCCATCATAACACCTGAACTTTCTTTTCCAGCCTCAGTGAACACGGTCACAATTATTCTCCTGGGAGTGATATGCTTTTCCTTTAGAGTCTTCTCAGCTACCATGCCACAGCATTTTCTTTCATTATGCAAAAATACAGGTTGTTGTGGGGAGGATCCCTTTAAAGGGGTTCTGTGCAGAGCAGCTAGGGCTCTGTGTCTTGCTGTCCTTCCTGCTCTTTAAACTTAGGATTTATAACATTTCTGTAGGAATAGACTTGGATTCATAGTCTTTCATAAGAAAACTGTCCAAGGAACAGGCAGTAGGAGTAGACAGACCCTGGTTCCCTGACATAATGTGGGCTTCATTTGTTTTGACAGGTAATCTCCTGCTTCATTTTAAAACTTTCTTGTTAAATATCACAACAATAAACCCCCAACATTTAAAAAATCCTTAATTAAGGAAAATGCTTCTTTTTTTGCATCTATAGTTCCTTCTAGAAGATTTTTGTGGATGTACAGTAGAAATCTGATGGTTTAAGTTCTGTCAGTTGCTTACCCTGGACAGCAGCAGTATATTGAATTATACCCTGCTGCAGAATATGTTGGTACCTTGTAAATATGTGTTAATAATAATTATAATAATGAAAAAACACAGAACTGAGAGTTTGCACAACCAACTGTTCATTTGTTTCTTTTCCAAGATTTGAGAACTGATGTGATAAATCCTGGATGTATGAATCATTGGCGTGACTGTGTTAGGTTCATTTCCAGTGAACGTCAGCATGTTTGCAAGAACTTACTGAAAATGTCTGTCCTGGGTGAAGAGCCTAGTGGGGGGGGCATGAAACATGTCAGTGTAACTCAATGTATTCGCTGTTAACTCTGAATGCATCTGTTCTTAAAACTTTATGAAATGTAAATGGGGTGAGTGGATTCACAAAAGTGATGTTAATACCAGAACATCATCTGATACCAAATTCACAAATATCTTGTCTCCAGTTTGAGCTTTTAAACCATAGTATCAATGGCGTAAATATAGAGGAAGTAAAGGGGCCCTGACTACACGGTCTGCTTCCTCTATAGCTTTAAATAAATACCCCCTCCCCAGTCACACCACAAGAGGGTGGGTGGCTGGTAATGTATGAAGTGTGCGATAGACCCCTCCGATGATTTTTTTTTTTTTGCAGGGGGCATGATGCAGTCTAGGTACACTGCTGCATTATATGTTTGCCACTCTTGCCTAAGCGCACTTCCTAGCTCTGGGCAAATAATTAGTTTGCAGAGATACAGAACAGTATATTGCAGTCAGTCACTAGTCAGCATTTACTCTGGCCATCTATACTCCTCTGTCCCAGCAGCCACTGGGTCTGCCTCCTCTATTTCTGAGGCAGTTATCAGCACAGTGATGTGCCAAAACAACTACCTCCAGCTGTGACTATGCCAACAAATGAGTGAATGTCGGCACCCCCCATTCCAGTCTCTGATTCGAAGATCATAAGACTTACACAACCTACTTTTCCTCAGTCAGTGAATGCAGAGGGGTGGCACAAAGCTAGCCAAGCACAAAACCATGCCCTTACACAATACTTCTCTGGACAGGCTGATGGTTGTATGAACAATTACAGCCTTTTTTTGTGAAAAATATCACCCTTTTGTCTTCATTATTTTTCCCTTTTAATAACATTGGTATTAAATATCATTTACTGGCCAGCTGGCAGCCATTGACTTAATAGAAGTTTTGTGACCCCCCCCATTAGCAGCTGTTTGGGGGTGTATCACTCTGCCGAAAATAATGCCTAGTGTTAATGACTCTAAAGTGGAACTGGAATCCATCACCCCAAAGGGATAGCGGTGGCTTAAATGGGATCCTTTAAAGGTTTGCCACATGGCGACAAACCTCAGGCAGGATTGACTGCATTTTGTCTGTGTGGTTTTTATGTTTTATATTATCTTCTTATATTACTTATGTATTGCTCCATGCATTCCAGTGATCTGAAACAAACAAGAATCTTGCCACAACCTAACGGGGTGGTTCACCTTTAAGTTTACTTTTAGAATGTTATAGAACAGCTAATTCTAAGCCATATTTCATTTTTAATTTTTTCAAGTTTTTTTTTAAATTATTTGACTTCTTCTGACTTTTTCCAGCTTTCAAACAGGGGTCACTGACCCCATCTAAAAACAGATGCTACTTTTTATAATTTATCTTTCATTACAGGACCAGTCTCTTGTTCAAATCAGGGCATGGTTGCTAGGTAGGGTTGCCACTTTTGCTGATGGCTAAACCAGCAGGGCAGTGATGTAAGAACAGGTATGATGACATCAGAGGTGGGCACAATGATGTTGGTGGAGTTATGACACGATAGCAAGACTATTGCATCACTTAGATGCAACTGGCTGGATTTCTATCCAGTATTTTCAATGTTTTAAAGTGTTGATTGCCCTTTAGTGTCTCTATTCTGTTTGATAAGTAAGCCCTATCCTTTAATTACAGGTATGAGATCTATTATACAGAAATCAGTTATGCAGAAGGCTCTGAAATACAGCAATGCTAATTTTCGAAAAAAACTTTCTTACTTTGGATTGAATTGCTTTTTTTTTTATCTGTAATAATAAGAAATGAAGTGCACTTGATAGTAACCAAGCCATGGTTTAGGTGAGTATCTTAGTATTTAAATGTTTTTCATTTATTGGCCAGATTATTGTTCGGGTTTCACAAGGCTGAAAACCCGAGCAGAAAGTTTAGACCTGAACAGGCCTTTACAAGAACTGAACTATTCAAGTCAAAACAAAACAGGTGGCAACCCTATTCCTAGGCAGTAATGTAACTAGAGGGGGGCGGGCCCTGGCGCGAGACGTGCAGACGGCCCCTCCTCCGTACGCTTGGAATTCATGGCGCGTGAGCTGCCGGGGGGCCCAGAGGGGGTGCGGGCCCTGGCCCAATCGTACCCCCTGCTCCCCCGGTAGTTTCGCCACTGTTGCTAGGGTAATTTGAACCCTAGCAAACACATTGCTGAAACTGCTAACTGGTGAGCTGCTGAATAAAAAAATAAATAACACAATAACCACAAAGCATAAATTTCACTCTCCACATCATACTAAAAGTTAATGTAAAGGTGAACAACCCTTTTACAAGGGGAACAGAATGAAAGAAAAATGGGGTTGGAAATGTCTGCTGACAAAAGCTTACAATCTAGAGCTCACTGTTGTGAGCTGTTTGTGCATACCTCCCAACTGTCCCGTTTTTAGCGAGACAGTTCCTCTTTTGACAGCTCAACCTGGAAAAGTGGACTGGAAAGTCCTGTTTTTATTTGCACTGAACAGTCAGAAAAAGTTTCTAACTTAATTGGCCTTTGGCAGAGAGCCCAGAACAGCCACAGCAGAAGATAAGATACTTTTGTAACAATTTCTAGATAAGCAAATAAGTAATTGTAACAATATAAGATAACAGGTCCCTTGGGAAAAGTTAGGCTCGCAATTCACCTTCATTAGCAAAACTGTAATAACTGGAAAAAAAACACAGAAATATGTTCAAACTTTCATAATCTGCCAAACTTTTGTAAAATGAACATGGTAATTAGGGGGTGTGGCCACCATAATGGTCGTGGTCAAAAACATTTTGACCAAATTTTTTGTCCCTCTTTTTATTTCTCCAGTGTTGGGAAGTATGTTTGTGAGTTATTATGCGTAGCAAGAATTCTGAGGAGTAAGATGTCACGTTCCTGTCCTTGATAGAAAAAGCTACGGATATTTTCCTGCTTTTTACCGATTAT
The DNA here is from genome assembly GCF_017654675.1 of Xenopus laevis. NCBI lineage: Eukaryota > Metazoa > Chordata > Amphibia > Anura > Pipidae > Xenopus > Xenopus laevis. The sequence goes on from NC_054372.1 coordinate 125,527,631, forward strand.
GAAGCTTTTTTTTTGCCATATTACATGTTGTTTAGTCAGTGCCGTAACATGATAAATGGCAGCGCGGGAATTTCTATGCTTCTATTAGGGCGCAGTCCGCTGTTGCTGCTGCTGCTGTTCCGTGTGGTACAGGGCAGACCCAAGTAAATATTAGCGGGGGGTGAGGTAGTTTAGAATCAGAACCATGAGAGTATTTGTGTCTGAAGAAGAACAAACGTTGCCGGGAAAGCCCACAGTATTGGGCAGGCTCCTCCCCAGCCGCCAGGGCTGGAGGTGTTTCATTTCCTAACAGGAGACACACAGAGAGCAGTGCGAGAGTGGAGGTGCCTCCCAACAGCGTCTCGTGGCTCCACTACCCCAGTGTCGGACTTTAGACAGCAGATGGATCATGGGGGAGAAATCCTCGCGACCTGACAGCCTGCGCCTGGGGGACTTCTGATGGAAAGCTCCATGTGCATCTTATTCTTGCCTCTTTCTCTCTCTCTCTCTCTAGTCCTTGCTGTTGGAAAGCCACACTTGGATAGGATGCCGACTAGCTGAGCAAGAGGTAAGAAAAGGCCAAGGAAGCAATGGAATGTCTCCTCTCTACTCTCCCTGCTGGACCTGTTGCACCCTGTGCTGCTGCAGTACCTCACTTGCACTCTACCTGCCTGCAACACTCACTCACTACTACTAGTACTACTACTCTGAACTTTCTACACTGCACTTTTTCAGAGTGGAGACAGAAAGCTGAAATAATAGGCTGCCTCATTGCACCTTGATCAGCATCACCAATGGTTAACAAAGCAGTCAGTGGCACGGTAAGGAAAGGGTGCCAGGGATATCCTTTGTCTACCAAAAAGAATGCAGGTAATTTCCGTCCTGCCATGCTGTACTCCCATTTACTCCGGAGGGTACAAAAGGGGGAAACGCATGTTGATTCGCCTGTTCTGCATCATCTTGCTTTTAACCCACTGAGTGCCAGATCAGGGACAATCCATTGTAAGAAATAAACAGTCTGTGTTAGACCTTGCTTGCTAAAATGCTAAATAGCTAAGTCCCAGGTAGAGGGGCTTAAAAAGAGACTCCCTTATTTTTTTTTTGCAGCCTCGCTGCTATGAAACAGTGAACAGGTTGTCGTATCTCCCTAGGAAAATATAAGGATGGAATAAACAGCAGTAATTTCAAAGGATCTCCCTAGTTTTGTGTTCCTTCTCCCCTCAACTAACTCAGACACTGCTGTGTCACTCGATTGCTTGATATCCCAGATGAATATGCTGAATATCAGTAATGGGAAACAAAACGAGTCTCCTTTGTTAAAACGACAGTACTTCGGGTGCCATGTGGGAGTATTACATGCTGTGTAAGGTGGGTGGGGCAAATGGTAAATTATTTATCTCTACTTGCATCCTAATTAAATATTAATCACATAATACATTCTGATTTCAGTGTAGCTAATTTGAGAATTCTAGTATGATTTATCACACAAAAGAGTCCATTCTGTTTAATATTGAGAGAACGAGACAACTTGATTAGAAATATTTTTGGGAATATTCTCCAGTTGTTTTCCAGCCAGTGAAGCAATGGAAATATGTGTGTGTATAGCCCCTCAAATAGTTGTAGTTCTTTACTCACACTGACCATCTGCTCCCAACTAAACAGTTGTGTCAATTTCTTTGTACTCCAGCTGCAGCATCCCCCACTTGTTAAAAACTGTTGGAGGTGAGGGGAGTTGTAGTTGGTATAAAGTTCAAGGTCTGAGAGTTTCCTGAGTAGTTTTTCTTATTTGCAGGTCTTAAGGTGGATCGGATTCAACCTAAAAAACAAAAAAAGGCAGCAGCAGGAAAAGGCCACACATTGAAGAGTTGGATGAAAAGGTAATGGATCTTTTTTCAACCCTTTAAACTAACCTCCTTCTACTGGTAATAAGCTTTGTTCATTAGTAACCCTAATCATTTTTGTATACATCCGTTTGTAAAATAAAAACTGAAATATAACATGGAACCGTAGTAATTGTAGCTTTAATGAAAAGTGTCCTTTTATATTGTTACCCTTACTCTTCTTGGTTCCAAAGCATTGAAATTAATTTATAGCTAACAAATTACCATGCTTCTATTTTTGTAGAAGCTGGAAGCAAAGAAAAAATAAAATATGCTAGTATATATGGTGGGATTTTGTCTCCCTTGTAGCTGAAAGAACTGGAATTCTTTTTGAGTACCATAAAGTGTAAACTGTCCAACATGCTCTCGCGTGATGCTCAGCCATTTTGGATTCACATATCCCAGAGGGATTGATTTGCCCCCAGCATAAACATGACATTCTATATGACCTATTAAATAACACTTGAATTTTTGGTTTTGTATTTCTTGTTTCATTTATATTAAAATAAAGACAAATGTGTATTTTTGCTGCAAAAGTGCTTGGGCTGATGGAAAAGCAATATTTAGGTATACTTTAGGAATGCTGTTGAACTGGAATAGATTGTTCATTGGTTGAACCTGTTTGTTTTTCCTTATTCTTTTCATTTCTCATTCTTGTAAGGCCATCCCAAAATTAAAGTGATCATCCTCCTGTTGAGATTTTCCAAACCTGAACTTTTTCTGTTCAGTGATTCCATTTCCAAACCCAGCAGTGTTTTCCAGAACTCACTGCAATGTGGACAACAATTATATCCATGCATGTGCATCTCATTACACTCATATACTTTTCTGCATCCTCCTTGTGTATTTTATAGTATATCCTTATCCCTTCCTTATGGTTTTTTTAACAAGAAATTAACTAATGCAAATAGCTTTTAATTATTATCGTTGTTATACCTCAAGTTTTAGACACAGAATAGTACTTAACTGTGCACCTCACCCCTCCAAAGTTTTAAATATAAGTATTTTGCCTGAGCTTCATGCACATAAAGTGATTTGTCCTAGGCCATATTTGTATGTATGATTGTATATGTTTAATTGTACTACTTGAATACATAGAGGTGTACATTAATAGTATAGATGGGGGAGCAAGCAGTACAATAAAATATTAATTCATATATACATTACAAAGAATAAGTGGCATCTGTCACTCAGGAGAAAGGAGCAACATTCCCCACTGAGCATACACTCTAATCAAGTAAGCCTTATGTAACTAGTGACGTAACCCATCATTCATAAAAAATCATAAAGCGCTATAAACAGTACTACCATTAAGTGTGAGCAGAGTAGAGTATAGCGTTCAAGACCATAGATATACAAGCTATACAATCAATGAACAGCAGTGGGATAAGCCCTCTGCAACTTTAATTACAGCTAAATTGTTATATATTTACTCCTGGTTTTGATTTACTCCATTTATGCATCTAGCTGTTACAATCTAACGTTATTGTTGAAAGTACCCATATGGGACCAGAACATTGCATAATAACCTTTTTTGTGTGTGCATGTGTGAGTGAGTGCCATCATTCAATCATAGTGTGATATACAATAGCATCCTTGCCATCCTTCATTTTAGTGTCTCCCTGATAGATATGTATTGCATTGTATAGAATTGCATATTAAACTGTTACAGTTTAAGAGGATTGATTTTTTTTTTCATGTGACAAATGCAGGTTATAATATATTAACTACTTTTTAATTACTGTTGTTATGGATCTTAGAAAAAGAACAAAACTGCTCTTTTCCTCCAAATGGACATTTAAGATCCCTACACCCCTACCTAGTTACTGATTATTTCCTTACTCTTGGCAATGGCAATTAGAAGCTTACGTACTGTTGTTTTTCATCTTACTTTAACGATCAGTTACTGACTGAACGGCACAATTTGTAACACAGATTTTGCTCAGTGACACTGATATTGTGTGAAAAGAACACTCCAGACCTTTTTGCCACCTTCTTCTGCTTGCTACTTGTCAGTTCTTGCATTTGAAGTTAAACTTTTTTTTTATTTAAATCAAGGTCAGCAATTAATTGTGGATGTGCATTTGTGTGTGTGTATGTATATATGTATATATGTATGTGTATATATATATATATATATATATATATATATATATATATATATATATATATATATATATATATATATATATATATATATATATATATACACAAAGTTTGAATGCATAATTTGGTTGAAATAGAAATCTTATAACTGTTTAGAAATTCTGTGATTTTGCTTGTTAACATTGTTTTTGAGCAAATAAGCTTCCTACAGCAGCCCTCAAAGTTTTGGTACTACAGATAGTTGGATGACTTGGGGCCTAGACAAATACACTGAAGAAATAAAACTTAATTAGTGATTCTATTCTTGTCAACGATTTGGCTCCATTTGCACTTGGTCAGTTCCCTGAGAGGAATAGAAAGCAACAGGGAGGCTGATCTGCTGCCCCAAGCCCCATAACAGAGCACAGCAGATTAAAGCAAAATAATGAACTGCTTTTGGTCCAAAGCAGACTCAAAGATGTGCAATTAAAAGTTTAAAACATCCATTATTTACTCCCTGTCTAAGTCATTTCCTCTCTAACAATAATTAGATCTGTGTTGGTTCAGTTGCTATCTTTCTGGCCAGCATTCCCCTTTCTCAAGAGGCACCTCGCAAAGCAGGCAAGAGTAAGTTTCATTCCTTTGTTGTCTGAGCAGCCCATGCTAGATGGCAAATCAAAGGGTTAAAACCCCCCCAATTAGCTTCTTTAAGTATCTTTTCTGAAGAATATCTCTTAGGGGGTTATTTATCAAAGTCTGATTTTATCTCAACATTTTCTGCTGCAAACTCCGATCAAATCTGCTTGGGTTTTTTACGCTTATTTATTACATTTTCCCGAAAAATTGCTTTGCAGCAAAAATCAGGTTTTCACGATTTTTTCAGATTTTTCACCCGAAAACCATTTTTTTCCCCGGATTTTCCCCCCGATTTCTTATATTTTTTGCCCAGAAACTCCCATTGACTTATATGCAACCCCGACAGGTTTGATATGCCGGATTTTCTGATTCGGACTTTTCTATCCTCTGGCTTTAATAAATTACGGAAAATTCCCGAATTTTTAAAAGTTTTATTTAAAAAAAAAAAATCAACATTTTTTTGGGATTTTTGCATTCAGAGTTTAGTAAATAACCCCCTTGCTGGCAGGCTTAATCTTTCTATCTTATTGTTAAAATGTTCCTCATATCTTTGCTCTTTCCTGCTCTATAATTTTGTGAAACTCGGTCTGTTACTTATATTATATGGTTATATATTGTACTGGCTGCGACCCTGTGATTTTTCTTGCGTCCTGAGCTATAGTAAAAACAATATTGTTAGTTATGAGACTGAAAGCTACCCTCCTATTTATTTAATTTAGACATTTGATATGCTTTATTGTTTTTCTTTTTTGTAAACTTGACTGCGATGTTGTGTTAGCTTGCTCTCATGCCACTAAAAGTTTTTTGTACGTGCATTTTAAACTGTGTTGTTCCCACATCCTCTTAAATAGTATGTTCTATTTAGCATTATATATATATATATATATATATATATATATATATATATATATATATATATATATATAAAAATATATATATATAATATACAGTATAGCACAAATAATAGAATTGGCACTCTGGTTACAATAATGGATTTATTGCAGCAGGTACACCTAACACGTTTCAGGAGTTACTCCCTTAATCATAGGCAGTGACTCCCAAAATGCATATCTGCAGCTTGCTGCAATAAATCCATTTTTTAACCAGAGTGTCGTCCAATTCTATTATTTGCGTTATATCTATACAGTGGGGAGGCTGTGGACTCAGCACCTGGTCTCTAGAATATAGAAGCTGCTTTGAACAAGGGGGGGCTTGGAGAGGTCCTTTTCATTTGTTTGCAGCTAATATATATCTATGCTTAATACCCCCTATCCAAAATATGGTGCTGATGGGTAAAAATATTTCGGAATGTTTATTATAAGTGGTGTTTTTCTTTACTATGTTGTCATGATCTGATACAGGTATAGGATCTATTTTATGGAAATACATAAAAGTCGTTTTCCTTAGCGTCCTGTTTAAGTAAACACATTTTTTGTTTTGTGTTACTGTGTTCACCTTTCTCCGTAAAAACAGAACATTATTATAATTTTCCTAATGGTAACAAAGCTAGAATAAATTCTTTTGGGTATTTGTAATGTTTAAGATGCATATTTATCCAGTGTTAAATTAGAACTCACTACAGAAAAACTTGCCGCTTTCGATTTACTCCTATGGGATTTTTAGAAGCATAAAATACTCAACTCTGACTTTCACCCAATGATAAATACGCTTCTAAAAATCCCATAGGAATAAATAGAAAGTAGGTGGGGTGAATCTGCCTCTTAATGTTTTGTAGCCTTAAGGACTGGTTCTTCAAATGGCAGAAAGTTCCCTTATCCAAGAAACCCCATGTTCCAATCCAAGCATTCAAGATCCAGAAGATCCCCTGTATGCCCTTTCCAGTTCTCAGACTGTACTCAAAGCTCAGTAAACTCTCTTCTTTCATTTCTGCATTTTGGTGGATGAAGTGGCATTGACAAACTCTGTAATCTGCTCATAAATGTTTGGTAAACATGCAGGGCATATGGAGAATTTGAGCTGCTTGAGGAGGTTGGTGTATGGCAGGCTAAGTGGTTCTACTGTTTCTGTGTTAAGTCAAACACACTCAGGTAATGTGAGCTCAATTTTGTAATTTAATGTATTTAAAAAGGCATATGCAGCGCTTTACATCATTGCTTTCTTGTTTACGTCATATATTTTTGTAGCACATTGCATATGGTGCAAGACAGAATAAAGGGCGGTTTAGCAGTGACAAACAGTGTTTCCTACTATGGTGGAGACAATGCTGCCTTTGTTTAAGCAGTTGGTAAAAGTTTTAATGGATTACTGTATGTAGGGTGTTATTTTAGGTATGCATTCTCAGACTTCATGGTAATCATGTAATGGAGATGTTTGGCTGCAGATATGAAAGACCTGTCTCATTATTTCTTAAGGGAGTCTAGCGTGTATTTCAGAGATTTCAACTTTCTTTGTCACGGCTCAAAGCCTCAAAGAATGTTTTGAGGGTGCAAAATTTGTTTGTGTTTTAAGCAACAATTCTGTAAAAATAACTGTTGATAACAATGGCCTGATTAAATAACACAAGTTAAATGTTATTTTATCAGAAGAATAACAGTCTAAATATTGTTATGTTTGCATAATGCAATTAAAGCTGAATTTTTGGGGATCCGACAGATTATAATTTGTGCTTGTGTATTTTCAGAGATGCGGCAAAGCTTTTGCATTAAAGGAGGGGATTTCAGTGTTTTCAGGTGTTACGATGTTACAGTGTTTTGTTTTTACTTAGAGAAACAAAGGAATAATTGGATTTAGGGTGTAGGGTGAGCAGCTTTAACTATAACCCAGTTTAATTTTTATGGGGATCAGCCTGTGATTTGTTTCCTGTTTTTTACCCAAGTGTAGCAGTTTTAGAGGTTTCCAGTGTTTAACAAGGGGGAAAGGGCTATAGACAATCCATGTGCCTTTGATTGCTTCTGAATGAAGCAGTATATTTAAGTAGCAGTTTCTGAAGGAAGTTGACTTCTGCTTGTATTCACAAGGATAAGTTGATACAGTGTGTGTTTTATTTACTTTTAATGTATAGTCATGCAATATCATTTATTGTGTGCTGGCTTTATAAGACCGGCTGGTCGGCTCTGTATGTACGACTGATGCTTTATGGCAATTTCTTTCTAATATGATCATCTGTCTTTTACCAAATTTAGACATGAAAGAGTATTGGTGCACTGCCAGCTTCATCCTTCAAAAGCATGCAAAGAATCAGGGCCCTGTGTGAATATCAGACTGTCAAGAGTAGCTGAGCTTTAGGCCATGAGATGCCGTTCCCAGATATAAAACACTGTAGACAACTGCTTAACATTATCTTTATTACTAAAACTGATCCCATTGCAGTAGAGCAGGAAATACAATTCTACAAATCTTTCCTTTATTCCAAAGGTGTTAGCGTTCTTTGTTTGTGGGTAATTACACATGGCATAATCCTTTTACTGTTTTATTTTAAGACTCCATATTAGCAAGTAATCGGTATTTTGTCTGCTAAAGACATTTCAATAGGCAGCATTAATTGAAGCTTGATGCGGTATCCATATTGTTGCAAAAAACAATCCATTGTTTAGTGGGGACAGACTAAAGGTGGCCATAGACTTAAAGATCGCCAAACGAGCGGACCTTTCCCCGATATGCCACTAAACTGCGTGGCTATATCGGGGGTAATTCGAGCGTTTGGCCTTATTGCCGAACGATCGAGTTACGATGCGCCAAGCAGCTCCGAAGGGTCGGTCGGGTAAAAATCCAACCTTCCCGATCGATATCGTGGCCAGATATCGATCGGGAAGACCCGTCGGAAGCCCCCATACACGGGCAGATAAGCTGTCAAATCAGTCCAAACGACCGATATCGGCAGCTTTATCTGCCCGTCTATGGCCACCTTAAGTACCATACATAGGCTGGTAACACTCAAAGAAGAATGCTATGCTAGAGCACTGATCCCAGTGGAGTTTACATTTCAACATTAACCTGGTTGCTACTACTGTTTGCATGCTGGATCCACTATACTGGTAGGTTACCAGTAAAATGGTAGGTTACACAATTTCAGAAGTGTCATCATTATGTCAGACATTGACAGCAGAGGTGTTCGAAAATTGTAATGAGCTTTACCTTCCATTTATTAATTAACATTAAATAGCATAAATTCTGGACAACTCACTAGACTGATGTAAGATCTAGTTTCTATTATGATTGTGCAGTCATTCGTCATAGTCAATGTTGAAATGTGGAAGCTTGCTGTTGCACGTATATGCATAATACTTAAAGAAATAAACTTCATAAGAAAATACAGTATATACTTTATATATTTATTGAGTTCATTCATTATTCATGATACAAATAATCCAGTTAGGCATAGTCTGAAATTAAAAAAAAAATGGTGCTGGTTCCTGTGTGCCTGCAGAGCAGAAGAGCGTTATGCAAGGTAAGCGAAGTACTACTGTGCAATTTCAGATTGCTTCTAGAGAGGGGCATACTGAGATGCGAAGAAGTTTAGAACACACAAATATATTTTTGTTTTGCTGTTGCTAACAACATATCCAAAGCAGTAGTTATAACTGGTCAATGTATCAGCCCTGAAGAAGACCAAAGAATACAGAGAAAAAAATACTTATAGTATTGTGTAATCAAATCTAAACACAGCATACATTAACATTGCAACACTGTGCAATGTACTATGCTAAAAGTTTTTTTTTCTCTCTAGTCTTTGATTTTTGTTTTGGGTTTTAGACACTTCTAATTGCTGAATGGGAACAACATGAAGTATTGGCGTGCAGTAATGTTTTTAACTTTGTATTACCACATCCAGAGATGTCATGGTGAGATTTGTCCTCTCCCTAGGAGTGGGTGATTGATAATATTTATGTACCTTAGGAAAGATGGAGACATGTTATTGTTAGAACTTCTTTTCTGATAAATCAGGATAAATAACATTATGAAATCAGCTTCACCCTGGTGCTGATTCTGACATAGATGTCCAGGGTTTTTATTTATTTTATTTAATTTGTTTAAGCTTCCCTTTCTACTTCACTGATATGGGATGCTGCACCTTTTTTATTCTTGGATTCCTGTAATAAGAAATTTGCTATAACAAACAGCCTGTTTTTCAGTCAGAATAACAAATGGTGCAATCGTGTTGGCCACAAAAAGAAAAGCCCCATGCTGTTGCGTGATACAAATAAGGGTGTGTGTAGATCGGTTGTTGTTGTTAGTGTAAGACTTTAAAAAAGACAGCAAATCAGATTGCAACAGTGCACAGCTTTTTACTCTTTCAGAATTAAAAAGTGAGTTGTATTCAAAATTAAAATTTTAAATCCATTTAAAAAGGGAGGAGCCAGGTACTTGGATAAAAGTTAGCCCTGTTATGTAAGTGGTCTGCCATTTATTCAGACAAGCATAGTGAAAGAATGATTCACATCATTTAAAGTCCCTCTTTTTTGAGCCACAGTTGATTGTTATAGATTTTTATTGCTTATTTATTTTAACCCTGCTCTATTGTAATCCATAGTAGATTGTACATATATTTGTACAGAAATCACCACCTTGGGATCTACATATGAACTGGTGGAATTCTGATGACGTTATCAACTTTTTTGTGACATATTTTTTATTATATCTGACCATATGGATCTTTTTTTTGTGGAAAAGTTAAATATATTTCCCTTGATTTTTTATATAATAAGGAGAGTTTTATGGGGTTTTTCTGTTAATACATTCAGTATCAAATTTTTCACTTGATAGTTTTGTATTGGAACCGTATGGACCAAGCATTTTATAGTATGTCTTTTCCACCATTTCATATTTGTTTATATTAAGTGGCCAAAAGCATTATATTGTTTGCCAATTTTATACCTTGCTTAAGCACTCACAGTTACACATATGTCCGCTTTATATTTTAGTGTTTTTAGAAATACGTAACTGCAGGAAAAGTTTTTTTAAAAAGCTGTCGCCACTTTGCATTGATGTAAACCCCTAAAACATAAAAGCACAGGATGAGGAGCCGTTTAAGTGGTCTGTGAATGAAAGGGAAATCACTTGTACGTCCATTACAGCAGTGTGTTTTTCAGGAATACTAAAGCCTAAAAGTGAGAATAGGGTCATAAATTTTTAAATAGGTTTAAATATCCTGTATTCCCAGCCAACCTGTGTTAAATTCCTTCCATAAAATCTAATCCCAAACTGGTGTTTTTCGATATTTTTGTGCGATACTGAACAATTGTTATGTTACTCTTGTTTGCGCAAAGCTTCAGTAAAGGAAACATAAAATCACAGTCCTGGAGAGCTGTATAAGAAAGAAACCCTGGTGTAAAAAGAAAAAAAAATGCACCCATCCTGAGAGAATGTTTGCATGTTGTGTAGCAGTATGGGAGAGAGAAAATTCCTTAAGTTGCCTACATGCAATGATATGCACTAAGACAGGGATGACGACACTTCACTGTCATAGGGTCTACATGCTACCGGGCCTATTTATTTTGCTGTGTAAAATGTAATGGAAACGGTGTAAAAAGCTGTGTAAACTAAATGGAGAATTTATCAAGATGTATTTTATTTAATCTAGTGTGAATGCCTGATTTATTACCAGTATTTTAAATCACTTCAGACCTTTGTAAGTAAGTTGTGGTGGAAAAAGCTCCAAGAAAAAATGTATTAAAAATTGCTTTTTTTTTACACAATGAAGCCTGGCGATGTGTAATAATTTTTTTTTTTTTACACTATATAATAAATTTGCTCCGTATTGTATGTTGCTCCGTAGGGTACCTTGCATCAGGACCCACCACCTACAGTGTTACCCAGGCATATTTAATTATTTAATCGAATAATACCCATTTCTCCAGCCATCTGAATGTGACTAAATGGAGGACCATTATAACGATGATCTCTAATCTATTTCCTCTGAGTATAAACATTGTTTAGGCCCCACACATCAAACAACTGTGTGTCAAATTGGTCATTCATAGTCATATTACTCCATGGGCTGCCAACTTATTCTAACTAGATACGGTGTGTCTCGGTTGTCCATAAAAAATCATGCAGGTTATTCAACAGCAAATCATTTTTGCATGACGTTCAGTTGGTGCTGATATAGGTGTTGAAGGTTTAAGTATTGGTAAAAAATCTGATTTCATGTCACTCTACATGGATTTATGCTTGCTTGAGGTGACCATACCCAGACCAACAAGGCATGGTATCTGACCAATTGGCCCACAGGCTGTTTGAGGGTCCATATATGTGTATGGATCACCTTGCTGTTCTGTTGTTTGGGCTAACCTGGAACCTGGACTGGAACAGCAGGGACTGAAAAGCCTCCACTTCCTTTTGGCCAATAGATGTTTTAATTGGGTTAAAAATAAGGTTAAATGTTAGCTGGCAGTCACCAGCTTACATAGTTACATAGATAAATTGGGTTGAAAAAAGACAAAGTCCATCAAGTCCAACCCCTCCAAATGAAAACCCAGCATCCATACACACACCCCTCCCTACTTTCACATACATTTTATATACCCATACCTATACTAACTATAGAGTTTAGTATCACAATAGCCTTTGATATTATGTCTGTCCAAAAAAATCATCCAAGCCATTCTTAAAGGCATTAACTGAATCAGCCTTCACAACATCAACTGGCAGTGCATTCCACAACCTCACTGTCCTGACTGTGAAGAACCACCTACGTTGCTTCAAATGAAAGTTTTTCTTCTAGTCTAAAGGGGTGGCCTCTGGTACGGTGATCCACTTTATGGGTAAAAAGGTCCCCTGCTATTTGTCTATAACGTCCTCTAATGTACTTGTAAAGTGTAATCATGTCCCCTCGCAAGCGCCTTTTTTCCAGAGAAAACAACCCTAACCGTGACAGTCTACCCTCATAATTTAAGTCTTCTATCCCTCTAAGCAATTTGGTTGCACGTTTCTGCACTCTCTCCAGCTCATTTAAATCCCTCTTAAGGACTGGAGTCCAAAACTGCACTGCATACTCCAGATGAGGCCTCACTAGGGACGTATAAAGAGGGTATAATTATGTTTTCATCCCTTGAGTTAATGCCCTTTTATATGCAAGACAGAACTTTATTTGCTTTAGTGGCCATAGAATGACATTGTCCAGAATTAGACAACTTGTTATCTACAAAAACCCCTAGATCCTTCTCATTTAAGGAAACTCCCAACACCAGGGGCGTAACTATAGAGGAAGCAGACCCTGCGGTTGCAGGGGGGCCCAGTGAGACCCTAATTAATTAACAATTTTAATATATCTTGGTAAAATAGGCCAACTTATAAATATTTTGGGGCCCTAAATTGAATTTGCTATGGGGCCCAGTAACAACTAGTTACGCCACTGGCCAACACACTGCCATTTAGTATATAACTTGCATTTATATTATTTTTGCCAAAGTGCATAACCTTGCATTTATCAACATTGAACCTAATTTTCCAGTTTGTTGCCCAGTTTTTCAACTCGGCAAAGTGGCAGCATCCTGCATGGAACCTATAGTTCTGCACAATTTAGTATCATCTGCAAAAATAGAAACCGTACTTTCAATGCCCACCTCCAGGTCATTAATAAACAAGTTGAAAAGCAAGGGACCTAGTACAGAGCCCTGCGGTACTCCATTAACAACACTGGTCCAATTAGAAAATGTTCCATTTACCACCACTCTTTGTAGTCTATCTTTTAGCCAGTTCTCTATCCAGGTACAAATACTATGTTCCAGGCCAACATTCCTTAATTTAACCACTAACCTTTTGTGTGACACTGTATCAAATGCTTTAGCAAAGTCTAAGTAAATCACATCCACTGCCATCCCAGAATCACGGTCCCTACTTACCTTCTCATAAAAAGACATTAAGTTAGTCTGGCAAGATCTATTATGCATAAAACCATGCTGGCACAAACTCATAGTATTGTGATTTGCTATGAAGTCGAGTAACCAGTGTTCCTGGGATCTGCTATGCCAGGACCTGTTGGTGTATCTTCTTCTATTATTTAGTGGTAGTCATATTCAGAGTGGTCATTATAATGACCATAATACAAGACAGCAAAAAGCTGAAGGCATGTTATAAAACAAGTGCCTATGCTGATATTTCTGCTTTTTTTGTCAGGGCCCAAAGCAAACACAAATAAATTTTCAGTACACCTTACTTAAACATTCAAAATTAGGAACAATTTCTGAGGACTCCGAAAAAGCAAATGTGCATCTTTCCTCGGCTTATGAAATCAAGGAGCTAGTACTACAGAAGATACTTTGTAGTAGCACTGATGGTCAGGTCACACAAACCTTTTCTGTCATGGGGTACCGTATATACTCGAGTATAAGCCGATCCGAGTATAAGCCGAGGTACCTAATTTTACCTACGAAAACTGGGAAAACTTATTGACTCTTGTATAAGCCTAGACACAACTACAGCCCTGTCTCCCAGCAGCGCACCTTCCGCCAAAGAGACTCCCCCAGCGATCGACCGGACTTCTTTGCAAAGTTGATGGTGACAGAGAATTGTGCAGAGAGTGCTGTGTGTCATAAAACCATCACTGATCTTTCGTATAACCAACAGATGGCGCTGTGTGATATTGCCATCACTGTTAATCCTTTATTCAACCAACAGATGGCGCTGTGTGATATTGCAGTTACTGTTATTCTTTGATATAACCAACAGATGGCGCTGTGTGATATTGCAGTCACTGTTATTCTTTGATATAACCAACAGATGGCGCTGTGTGATATTGCAGTCACTGTTATTCTTTGATATAACCAACAGAGGGCGCACTGTTATTCTTTCATAAAACCAACAGAGGGATATTGCAGTCTCTCCCCAAGTGCACTGTTGGTATAGGAATGATTAAAAGTGACTGCAATCTCGGCTACTGCCCGCTGACCCGAGTATAAGCCGAGGTAGACTTTTTCAGCACATTTTGGATGCTGAAAAACTCGGCTTATACTCGAGTATATATGGTATGTTCACAGACTTACAGTGAACAAGGCTCCAGGGTCTGAATCTTTTTTTATGAAAATCAAGGTATCCCTGTTTTCCCAATATCGCAAAACATTTGACTATATCTAGGATGTGTAATATTGTTCTTGGCATAATGATCTAGGCTACTAAGGGGGAAGCTGAGATTTATTGTCTTATGTTTTGCAGTTGGTATTCCAAACTGTAACTACTTAGAATTGGGCAGATCCTTGATGGAGAAGGACCTTGGACCTCTTGGGAACAATAAACAAAGCTGTAGCAGGCAGGCAATCAGTAGAGTAGAAAGAAAGTTTCACCTTAAGGTGTGAAAGGTCAGAAAAGTGATGTTATGGAATTCTCCTGGCAGATACATTTGTTTAAGAAAGGGTCGGATGCCTAAATATCAAGTGAGAAAATACAAGGTGGCTGACATTAACACTTGTAGTACAAAGTTGATCCAGGAACTGATTCAATTTCCTTTTGGAATCAGGAAGGAATTTTTATCTTCCTCTGAGGCAAATTTGACATGACCTCAGTTGGGGATTTTTCATCCTCCTATGGATCAACTAGAACAAAAATGCTAGACTTGATGGACGTTTTGTTTTTAAACCTCCTCTTTTGTGCAGCTAAGTAAATATGATGGAGCTGTCTGTTTGTTTTTTCATCTTTGGGAAAAAAGTTTCTGTTGATCATATATGCTTCCAATTTTATACTTTATCTTTTTAATGATTGAATAAATATTCAAATATTTTACCTCAAAATACTGTTAACAAAATATTGTCCATATGGTGTTTAAAAGCAAACCTGAAATAACAGCCATGTTTGATCACAAAATAACTTTTTTTCCTCTTGAGGCTAATTCTTTGACTATCTTTGTCTACTTTTTTTAGTTTGACTTTAGTCTGACTTTTTTAGTATGAAAGGTTGAACTTAAGTGACTGTGTATTGTGCTATTCTTATGCTGCTAGCGTGTTACTGTTATTTATGAAACAAAGCATGAAGAGAAGAGCACTTTTGGGGCTTGAAAAAAAAAATCTTATTTAAGTCAACATTTTGGTTTTGCTCATAGAACCTTTCGCAAGATATGTTCTCTGTGTAAAAGCTAAACATTTTCAAGCCCAATGCGTTCTTCTTTGTTCATGTTTACAAGTAATCCTTTTGGGGCAGCACCTGACATGGCTTATTTTCCTTCTTCTCCAAGGTGTACATTTTCTCCCACATGTACTTGTAGCCACTCTGCATTTGATCGTAATATCAATCTATTCTATTGCAGCGCTTGTTTAAATGATCCCTACAACTGGCATAACTGTTTATGAGCAATCAGTGGATCTCAGTGGAAAAGGTGATCATTTATGCTTTAAATATTACTGCAGTAATACATTTAAAATAGCAGCTTATAACGTTTTAAGATAATTAATTAAGCAAAATACAGGAATCGGATCCATAATCCAATAACCTGTTATCCAGACATCTCCAATTATGGGAAAGCCATCTCCCATAAACTCCATTTTAATCAAATAATTTAAATATTTAAGAATTATTTTCTTTATCTCTGTAATAAGAAAACAGTACATTATAGTTGATCCTAACTTAGATATAATGAATTCTTAATGGAGGTAAAACAATCCTGTTAGGTTTATTTAATGTTGAAATATTTTTTAGCAGACTTAAGGTAATGGAGATCCAAATTATGGAAAGAACATAAAAAGGTAATTAATCTGCAAAGCACTTTAATATTAAAATGAAGTCCTTCCAGAGCAGGAATCTTAAAATTAAAAAAAGATCTCCCGTATAAGAACATTTTGCCCTTAAATGTATATTTTCTTTCTAAATCATAACATAGCTATAAAAGCATAGACAACAAGAAATGTTGTATAGACTGGTTCTTTGAACAAAGCTGACATTTTTAAATTGCATTATTTACAGTGATAAAATTGTTATATTCTGCTTCTTCATTAAAACAGTATATTTTTTGGAGTTTATCACGCATGTAGCTAGAGCTCCTAAGTTAAATAAAATTCGATTTGCTATATTTTCTAATTCTAGAAATTCCATATAGCAGCAACTTGGATATATTACTGTTGTCACTGGTTATTCATGTGGTCTTGTAACCTTAATTCATAGCCGTATTAAGCGCTGCCTGATACAGCATTTTTCCAAAATCCAGCCTGTCATGTAGTAAATCTGTAGTGTTTTCTTTCTCTGACAATATTAGGTTTAATACCTCATATTGGTTAGATAATGCTGTTCCTCTTCTGACACCCTCACAAGCAGAAGATTCTCAGTTCTTGGGTTGGCCTTATTGCCAAGAGTTTCTTCAAAAAAGAATGAGAACATAAAATATCACTACCCAAATTAATCTTTTTTAAATGTGCTTTTGAGAAAAGGATTTTACAGACTTCCCTGTTTATTCTTTTCACAGTAGAATTGTCCTTTGGGGATTGAAATGATGTGTGGTGATAAATCACTGCTGTGAGTAGCCAAACTTCGTTCTCTATAGTGCACAGGGTTAAAGCAACACTTATGCTATTTATTTTTTCATATTGTGCCTATTTTGCATGGCTCCCAGCAATAATTTAGTCATTTTACTATGTTCAGTTATGAATTCAAGAAGACTTTTTTTTAAATATCTAAACACCCAGTGTGGTGTTGGGTAAGAAAGTTCCATGAAACACTGAAGCCAGTAGAAGAGGCACATTGCTGGAGCCCCTCTATGTTTGCGCCCTAGACCTGGAGTGCCCATACTTTACTAATGTGAGGTCTACTTTTAGTGATGTTGTCCCATTATGATCTACAGCCATAAAAGCACTGTTAGCATTCTGTTTCATGGAAAATATTACTTTAATATTGATTTATGGAAAAATGTATATTGTTGTATTTAACAAACAACTATTTCTCATGTAAAATCTGACTGGAAAGCATGAAATAAGAGAGTGATTTAGACAAGCTGTTTGTTGACAGTTTGTTGGTGACCAGCTAAAGGTCTACTGGTAGATCCCGATCTACCTTTTGGGCATCCCTGCCCTAGACCCTTGATTCTTTTGCTACCCCTAGTTCCGGCCCTTGTAACAACCATTTTATTCTGTTTGCACAGAAGATAATTAGTTGTCATGTGACTTCATCTTCCTTCTTGTCCAATGTAACTATGCATCATGATCTGGAAGATTGCTTTGCCACCAATATGGATTTATGCATTTAAAATAAAACAGACAGCTCTGGTGCTGAGAGAGCAATAACACTCTCGGCACTAACTATGTAGCCTCCCTTGACCCATCCAATGCAAAAGAGGTAAGAACAGAGTTGGTGAGGGGGTAGCAGCAACAGTGCTTGATATGTTTCTAAATAAGGGACTTTTAGGGTAGTAATGTCTTTAATGTACACTAAGACTTTGACGTCCATTAGGAAGTGCATTGAAAATGTACGAGAGTTTTAGAGAAAATCTTGGCAATCAACACTCCATTGTACTGGAGAACTGAGATTATTAGTGGTAGAGTTAGGAAAGATTAGTTCATGTAATGCAAACTAATATTCAGTATTCAATGTATAATTTTGTATGAAATCGATTTCTTAAGCAAAAGAAATGCTCAATATTGAATTGTGTAATCAAAAAATTATATATATATATATATATATATATATATATATTTTTTTTTTTTTACTGGATTATATATATATATATATATATATATATATATATATATATATATATATATATATATAATGCAAGGATGTTTGATTGCATCTCTTTAGCACAAGGAGTTTTCTAATGATCTTTATGGCTCCCAATCTGCCAATGGGTTCTATGGAAGTTTTTATTTGGCACCATCTGGTGCTGCATACAGTATACTCAATCAGTCTGCTGTCTGGGGAAAAGCTGAATTGCTGCTCTTCTTTTACAAAATAAAAAGAGTAATATTTGTATACAGGTTTGTGGTAGTACATGTTAATCTTTTCCAATATCCTTTAGCTGCACGGAAAATATGTTGTATTTATTGTGGGAAATGAATACTGAAATCTCTCTTAATCGTGTGTAAGACAGACTATTGCAAATATAAGGGAAGGTTTTGCATTTATCGAGGACTCATCAGGGTTTAGTCTCAAAATATATTTATTGAAACTAAGCCGGAGTGCAAGATGAACTGCTTTTTATATGTATAAAATCTTTTCAAGCACCAAAGCAATATTTTGGTAAATGTCTTTGTGCCCAATGAGCAGAGAGCGATCTCTTAACAAAAAGCGATCATGCAGGTAAAAGTATCCATATCATAACAGTATTTCGCTAAAAGTATTTCCAGTAGTTCAATCGCTGTACTGTGATCTTCCTCAAGGAAATGAAACAAGAATGTGGACAGTGCAAACTCCCAGTAATCATGGTGGAGACTGTGGTAAACAACGAGAAGAACCCAGCAGACAGTGCAAAGCTCAGTCAAAAAATCCCTTACACATAAGTATAGAAGGTACAAATAGGCAAGACTGTGCTTACCTGGGGGGGGGGGGTGGAGTTATGTAGTTGGGGGGCCAAGGTGCAGGACTTTTCTTGTGGTTGAACAAGGATATACCTTGAGGTCCGCTATATTCAGCAATTGATTTACTTATGCCATTTCCTTTTCTCCAAAACATCATACTACACTATTTTGTTTATAACTAGTTCAAACCTGATGCTTGTTATAGTGTAAGAAGGGAATTTAATTTAATATAGCAGGTAGTTAAAGGAAACCTAAACCCCCGAAATAATGTAGGTAAAGATATTGCATAACACAGCTCATATTTAAACCCTTCTTCATGTAAATAAACCATTTTAATAATAATATACTTAGTAGTATGTGCCATTGTGTAATCATAAATAGATAATTGCCATTTTAAAAAATAAGGGACGCCCCAAGGGGTCGTACAATTCATTGTGCACACAAAAAAATCAAACAAATTATACACATATAAACATGAGCCAATTACAGTTGTGTCTTTTGCTGCAACACTTCTTCCTGTTACTGTTAGAGCTGTAGTATTTCTGGTCAGGTGATCTCTGTGGCAGCACACAGACCATCACAACATGGGGGTTCAAGGCAAGATGTAAAATGCAATATTTACTTAAATGTATGTTCCAATTTGGTAAGATTCTTTAATATGGCACTTAATATGGTATAAATTATTTGTTGCTTAAATATTCATTTCGGGGGTATAGTTTTCCTTTAAATGTATTCATTCAATCATTGCTTCAAGGGCTCTAAAACTATATGAGGAATGAGCATTTTCCTAATCCCTAGTTTTGGGGCAGTTGCACTTGAACATTTTGCCTATAGTTACTTTATTAAGGGTTCCCAACCAAGCCTAACCAAAGAGAGTTGAACTAAACCACCATTAATCCTTTTAAATTCTGTTTAACTATCTGCATCTGCATCACCTGCTTGTCTTATAATTAGTAGAGCTGTGTCCACTCATCAATGGTCTGTACACAAGAAACATATAGGGGCAAATTCACTAAGATGCGAAGTTGCGCCAGGCGCAACTTCGCCGCACTTCGCCAGGCGTAGTTTTGCCAGGGCTCCGCAAATTCACTAAAATCCAAAGTTGCGCACAGGGGTAGCGTAAGGTTGCGGAGTTGCGCTAGCGTTGATTCGCTATATAAAGCGAAGTTACGCTAGCGAAGGCTAATTTGCATACGGCGCGAAATTCAAATTTCAATGGAGGAACACGTATCTGCACTACAAATGCCTAGAAAACCTTCAAATCAGCAAATAAAATTTTTATTTTGCCCTACACATGTGCCCACTGTCTAGGTAAGTTGCCATGAGTCAGGAAATGTAGGGGGAGGAAGGGGAGCCCCAAAAATGTTTCGATCTTTTTCAGCCTATCAGCCATCATGTAGAAAACACGCCAGCGTTTTTTGGGACTTAGAAAAAAAATTGACTTTTTTTTAAACAATCCCTATCTACTCTATTGCGCTTCGCCAGGTCTGAGGTGGCGAAGGAAGTCTAGCGTAAAAGGTAGCGTTCAGTACACTGCGCAAGTTAGTGAATTTGCGTAGTTTCGTCGCTAGCGAAAATTCGCCTGGTGTAAGGTTGCGAAGTAACACTAGCAAAACTACGCCAGCGTTCGTTAGTGAATTTGCGCAGTAGCGAAAATGCCAAACGCTAGCGAATTAACGCTAGCGTTCGGCGCTTCGCATCTTAGTGAATTTGTCCCATAGTGTCTTTAGTCCTTGGAGGGGGGGAGGGGGTTGTAGATTGAATCTTGTGGCACCTTGAGCAGGGGAAATTATTCCTTTTGCCATATGTAGCAAAACAAATGTTGTAAGAAATCCCCATGCCTAAAAAGAGCAATGTAGCTACTAAGAAAAAGAAATAGCAGCTGGAGGGCTGAGAGATTGACATCTGAGCTGTGGCATATCATGTAACACACTTTTCTGTCAGCAGATTTGTCAAAATCTGTGTATCTTGCATATGTTTGGCTGCCACACTCTGATATCGCTTTTTAACCCCCTTGGAATTACAGCTTTCAGCCGACCTTCCTCAGTTTGTAGAAGAAACAGGAATGGGATCTTCTGTCCAATAAGAAATAATTTTACTATATACAAGCTGCATTCAAACCCTTGATTTATCATTGTTTCATATAACCGCTTCTCTGGAGTGAATGTGTACTGTATCCAGACCATGCAGCTTTTATCAAGTCATTTTTTTGTGTTTAGAGTGACCGTAAATTTAATAAGACTTTGCTGCAGCCTTCCTAAGAGCAGTGTCTGCCTCATAGTCTGGCCATTTAACATGCAGTATTAGATTAAACTGTTGCATGAAGTAAACTGAGATGAAAAGAGAGGGAGGTTTGAGATCCCACAGACTGTGATAACCACATAATCCTATTGTATTCATGTTCTATATTTATAACATTTCTTACACAAACTGATATCTTTTGTAAAAGTTGTTAAACAATAGTCTTCTTAAAGTTTCATAAACAAAACAGAAATATAATGTTTCACATATGTTCAGGTATTGCTGTATATTATTTACAATAATTGGGATTTGTCATAAGGATGTGTGTGCTCCCAAACCTCCCTGCATTAAAATTTGTGTACAGTACAGGTATATGTGGTTACATGGTCAACATTTGCCCTGTCCCAATTACCCTATCTATCTAATGGTAGATTCCTGTGGAATCCCCACCCCTTCTCCTTGAGTTTTTTTTTATATTTTCTCATATCACTCAGCATTCTTTTTATTTTTAAAAATAATAATATAATGAGGCTTTATTGAAGTATACATAAAACCCACAGAGACAAGGTTTAGAGTTGTTATTTCCATATTACATAGGACCAGAATGTACTATTCTTCAGTGGTAAATAGACAATTTCACCAGGGGAGATTGCACCTTGTAATTCAGATACGTTTTATCTATCAGGTTCTAGCCAGAATTGCTATATTGTGTTTGATTTCTCCATGTGGCCAGTTTACTCCACATTTATTTTTACATTGATTGTTACAGCTTTATTTCTTGTTTTTGTTCATACAAGCCCATTAGGATTAGCTGTTTTACTGTAATTGCGAAAGTGGTGTTTTTGCTCCAACTTGTTTCCGGGAACCATCATGTTTAGTTGCCATTTGTTTAACCAATTAAAAATCTGGGCTGTGTTTAAACCAACAATCATGCCCTGTGATTACTGGTAAAATAATTGGCTGGTTTAACCTGCCCTTTATTATTGAGCATATACATGAGGCAAGCCATCTTAGCAAAGATAGTTGTTATTAATATGCTGCAGGCCTCCTTGAATTCCTGGGTGATCTTAGGTAAATGCTTTTCTACTTTGTGTTCATTTGCACATAACTTAAAGGTCTATGCTGTGATTCACATGCAATAAATATTCAGCTTTATTGACAGAAACACAGGACCCTAAGCTGTAACAATCCCCATGTTCACCCTACCATTTTACACAAAACGGCTCTTTCATTAGTTGAGATTACATGTATTTTAGTGCTGTGACTATCCACAAGTCAGGGAATGTAGTATATGAACACATTTGCTGACTATTCAATTTATGATGAAGGGCTATATCTTGGTAGTAGTCTTTTTGAGCAAAACGCTTTGGGCTTTCATATCCATCAAAGATATTGAAGTTACAGATGTGTTGGATCCATTATTATATGTAGTTATGTAAACTTGTTCTTTAATCATACTCCAAGAAGTTGTGATTTAATGATAACCTGACATTTTATTTGTTGTCAGTCTCTCATTATTACTTATATATACGTGTTTGTGTGTGTGTGTAAACATGTAAATGTGACGGCTGTATTTATTATTTTATATTCCGTTTCCACATGATGACCTATACATTGCAAGATATTCGTGATAAAAGATTTATGAAACACACGTGGTTTATAAACAAACACACTACCCTATTGCAGTCCCCTTAAAGTAGTTATCTTGCTCCTTAATCATCTTTTTTTCCATTTAATTATATTTAAACTCCCCCTTCTACCCTCCTCCAACCTTCTAAACACATTTAAGCACATCCTCTCCCAGGAACTTAGTATACTTATTTTTTCAGCTCCCTTTCATTTGGTTATAGGCCATTTGAACCACCATTTTATTTATCTCTAAACTATGACTGGCTTTATCAAATATCCAGCTTTGATATAGGCAATAAAAGAAACCCATACTAGAAAATGCTCTGAGTCATAATTGTTGCTCCCTCGAGCTAGTTAGCTGCTAAATGTGACTCTTGGCAGGATACATTTTTGCTGAAGATTTAATGCTTCTCTTTCTTGTAATGTGAGCCACTAAGGTTAAATCAGTGATTGAATTCATTGTTCTGTGCTTTGTGGTTACTTAGAAGTTTCTACCCTAAATGAAAGTATAAAGTCTACTTAAGGGGGAAAGATTTTTTGAGTTTTCCCTTACTAATTAATTGCCGTTTCCTTTACATTGCCTTGCAAAAGCATTCAAGGCCAAGTCTCACAATGTGCTCAATAATATATCCTAGGCTAAAAATACTTTTCTAATATTTTTCTTTTTCAAGACACTGAAATTCAAAATTAGATTCTTAGGGGCAGATTTACAAAGCTCGAGTGAAGGATTCGAATTAAAAAAACTTCGAATTTCGAAGTGTTTTTTTGGCTACTTCGACCATCGAATGGGCTAGTTCGACCTTCGACTACGACTTCGACTACGAATCGAACGATTCGAACTAAAAATCGTTCGACTATTCGACCATTCGATAATCGAAGTACTGTCTCTTTAAGAAAAACTTCGACCCCCTAGTTCGGCAGCTAAAAGCTACCAAACTCAATGTTAGCCTATGGGGAAGGTCCCCATAGGCTTGCCTGTGTTTTTTTGATCGAAGGATATTCCTTCGATCGTTGGATTAAAATCCTTCGAATCGTTCGATTCGAAGGATTTAATCGTTCGATCGAACGAATAATCCTTCGATCGTACGATCGTACGATTAGCGCTAAATTTTAGTTCCTAGTCGAATATCGAGGGTTAATTAACCCTCGATATTCGACCCTTAGTAAATCTGCCCCTTAATGTGATATTCAATCCCCACTCGATATTTTGTAAAATCAACTCTTTAGGCAAAATATGTATGAGCTTTGAACACTTTTAGGCAGTCACTTAAGGTATAGGATTCTTAAAAAAGGGTTTGAATGACCGTACCAGTGTAGAGAGCCATCTTAGTGAGTAACCCACTGACCCAACCTTAATTTTATATTGTAACGATCTATAGAAGTAGGCAAATTAATATGGTTGATGGTTCTGTGTACTCCTTGGATGCCAAGCTGGGAATCATTGTGCACCCCCATTTGATACAAAACTTTTAAAGTCCAAATGCCACAAATTCAATAAATTAAAAAAAAACTTTTTTTCGGAATTGAATAAACGCAGAGGGTGTTAAAAGTCAGAATAAAAAAGTACTCTAACCTTCAAGTCATGTCAGATATCATGATCTGCACTGGGTTTCGTGCAATGATCTGAAAAATTTGTGGTTTTTGGGTAATAATCCTAAACAATTTTAGGGCATCAAATCTGAAAATTGGTACGATTTGAATTTTTTCACAGTTTTAAAAAGTTTTTTTCCAGGACAGGAAATTTTCTGGAAAATATATTGATAAATAAGGGGTAAAAATACATGCAGATTTGGTCAGAGTATTTATTCAGAAAATTATTAGAAATTTTCAGATTTTGAATATAATAACCCCCCCCCCCCCCGTGTGTTGATCTCCCAATTCTGCCTCCGGTTGGCTATCCTTGAAATCCGTGGCTTTATGCCAAAAACATATACTTTTGCATTTAGTTAATATTGCAAACGGTTCATGACAGTACATTCAGTTGTTCTTCATATATTTATGCATTTATGGTGGGTGGTGAAATGTTATGTCGAATCATTGCAAGCTGATCTGTGGTTTGTCTGTGATTTCAAAGCAATAAAGACCAAAAAACTATATATATATATATATATATATATATATATATAATATAATTAAATCAAAAAAATGCAGCTCAATCCCTTTTTATTGGGTGCACATGGGTACGGCTTGATATACAAATTAATAGAAATTTACCCCAGCACTCCAACATATAGCCCCCTGGGAAACCTATTTTTGCACAACTGAACTGTAACTAACACAAAAAAGAGACACTTTTAGTTACAAAGTTTGTACAAACCATGCATAAGCTGACGCGCCCCGTCAAGGCAGTGTCCGTGCGTCAGTCCTATCCTAAGTGAAAAAAGTATTATCTTTGGGGGGAGAAAGATCATACCTGCTTTTCTCTTTGTCTAGCATGATCTCTTCCAAAGACACCATTAAGCGGGGGTTGGGAGAGCAAGCATCAAGGAGAGCGCCACCTCCCCATATATAATATAATTAAATCAAAAAAATGCAGCTCAATCCCTTTTTATTGGGTGCACATGGGTACGGCTTGATATACAAATTAATAGAAATTTACCCCAGCACTCCAACATATAGCCCCCTGGGATAGGACTGACGCACGGACACTGCCTTGACGGGGCGCGTCAGCTTATGCATGCTTTGTACAAACTTTGTAACTAAAAGTGTCTCTTTTTGTGTTAGTTACAGTTCAGTTGTGCAAAAATAGGTTTCCCAGGGGGCTATATGTTGGAGTGCTGGGGTAAATTTCTATTAATTTGTATATCAAGCCGTACCCATGTGCACCCAATAAAAAGGGATTGAGCTGCATTTTTTTGATTTAATTATATTATATATGGGGAGGTGGCGCTCTCCTTGATGCTTGCTCTCCCAACCCCCGCTTAATGGTGTCTTTGGAAGAGATCATGCTAGACAAAGAGAAAAGCAGGTATGATCTTTCTCCCCCCAAAGATAATACTTTTTTCACTTAGGATAGGACTGACGCACGGACACTGCCTTGACGGGGCGCGTCAGCTTATGCATGCTTTGTACAAACTTTGTAACTAAAAGTGTCTCTTTTTTGTGTTAGTTACAGTTCAGTTGTGCAAAAATAGGTTTCCCAGGGGGCTATATGTTGGAGTGCTGGGGTAAATTTCTATTAATTTGTATATATATATATATATATATATATATATATATATATATATATATATATATATATATATATATATATATATATATATATATATATATATATATATATATATATATATATATATATATATATATATATATATACACGGTATACATATACATATACATACCCAGAACGGACAACCCAAAAGGGTGTAAAATCCCCAAGGTCTCTTTTGCCCTGTAAAGTTTCTGGTAATAGCCATCGGAAATTAGTTATAGGCTGTAAAGGAAAAAAATTCTAATATTTATGAGGCCAAATATTTGCATAGTGTTCCTTTAAACTGTTGCTGCTTTTGCATGAACACCTGCAGCTGACCAGCCCTTGAAGGTTACCCTTGGGTGGGAACGTAATGACTGGAATTATATCCTGACGCTGTTTTTGTGTAGTTATGGCAGCTTGTGTGGTTTCTAAAATATTCAGACAACATAAGAGATTATGTTGTAGTTTTTGACAGTGCTGTTCTGTTAAATAGAGTATATTTAATTGTGTTGATTTCTCATGGCTGGCTATACTTCAGGGAAAATAAGTATTGAAAACATCAAAGTTTTTCTCAGTAAGTGCAAAAAACTCAAAATAAATAAGTTCATAAATTAAATTATGTGTAGTAAAGTGACTGGCACAGGGAACAGGGGAAGCCTTTGTTGATAAAGGGATACTGTCATGGGAAATTTTTTTTTTTTTTTCAAAATGAATCAGTTAATAGTGTTGCTCCAGCAGAATTCTGCACTGAAATCCATTTCTCAAAAGAGCAAACAGATTTTTTTTATATTCAATTTTGAAATCTGACATGCGGCTAGACATTTTGTCAATTTCCCAGCTGCCCCAAGTCATGTGACTTGTGCTCTGATAAACTTCAATCACTCTTTACTGCTGTACTGCAAGTTGGAGTGATATCACCCCTCCCTTTTCCCCCAGCAGCCAAACAAAAGAACAATGGGAAGGTAACCAGATAACAGCTCCCTAACACAAGATAACAGCTGCCTGGTAGATCTAAGAACAGCACTCAATAGTAAAAACCCATGTCCCACTGAGACACATTCAGTTACATTGAGAAGGAAAAACAGCAGCCTGCCAGAAAGCATTTCTCTCCTAAAGTGCAGGCACAAGTCACATGACCAGGGGCAGCTGGGAAATTAACAAAATGTCTAGCCCCATGTCAGATTTCAAAATTGAATATAAAAAAATCTGTTTGCTCTTTTGAGAAATGGATTTCAGTGCCGAATTCTGCTGGAGCAGCACTATTAACTGATTCATTTTGAAAACATTTTTTTTTTCCCATGACAGTATCCCTTTAATGACAGCTTCAAGACGCCTCCTGTATAGGGATGGGCGAATTTGACCCGTTTCGTTTTGCCAAAAAATCGATGCTGGCAAAATGTCGCCAACGCCCATTAAAGTCTATTTGACGCTTGTCTTTTTTTTTTTGTCGCACTATGCCATACAAGTCTATGGGTGTCATTTCCGCGGCGAAACAAGGTGAAAAAATCCGACCATCCCTACTCCTGTATGGAGAAGCTAGTCAGATTCATTGCTCAGGTGTGATTTTGGCCCATTCTTCCACACAAACTGTCTTCAAATCTTGAAGGTTTCGAGGACCTCTTCTATGAACTCTGATCTACAGTTCTTTCCATAGATTTTCAATTGGATTCAAGTTGGGTGATTGACTGGGTCGTTCTAACAGCTTTATTTTCTTTCTCTAAAACCAATTGAGAGTTTCCTTGGCTGTGTGTTTGGGATAATAGTCTTGTCTGAAATGTCCATCCTGGTAGATGGCAGCAGTTTCATATAAAGAATATTCCCGTACATTTCTCCATTCATCCTTCCTTCAATTACATGAAATCTTCTAGTACCATATGCTGAAAAACAGCCCCACCCCATTATGTTCCCACCTCCAAGCTTTACTGTTGGTATGGTGTTTTTGGGGTGATGTGCAGTGCCATTTATCCGCCAAACATTGTGTGTGCAATTACGTCCAAATAGTTAAATTTTGGTCTCATCTGACCAGACTGTATTCTCCCAGAATTTCATTGACTTGTCCAAATGTTGTGCAGAAAACTTTAAACGAGCTTCATCATGCTTTTTCTTCAGCAGTGGAGTCTTGCGCAGTGAGTGTGCATAGAGGCCATGTTGGTTGTGTGCATTACTTACTGTACCTGTTTATTCAAGATCTTTCTGAAGCTCTCCATGAGTGATCCTTGGCTCTTGGACAACTCTTCTGATTATTATTTTGACTCCTCTGTCAGAAACCTGGTTGTAGCCAGTTTAGAGTATGGATTACTTGGGTTGTTACCGACATCTGGTGTAAATTTAATTTCCATAGCCCCATTAGAACTATATTTACTGAGAAAAATGTTAACATGTTCAACACTTATTTTCACTGCTGTATACAATGTGTTTGCATGCTGTAGACATTTATATTTAATAATAAAATCATTTATCACACCCCAGGCGTGTCACTTTCTTTCTGTTAAATCACATTATAATTTCTAAAAAAATATTTAAGCCAGGAACTGGAAATCAATATTCTGCACTGAAAATGTTGTTCAGATAACAAGTTAGAAGAATTTTGGGGTGTTGTTCTATAGATTTACTGTATATGTTCGGTCTGTTAGTCACATCTGGCCTAACAAGGGTTTTTAATGGCTTCAAGTATGTCCAAGGTTACCATATTGGGCAGTCTATCGCCTTTTTAATAAAATCTAGGCCATAAACATTTGATACATTGAGCAATCTTAGAATCATATAAAACTGTGAACATCCACTATATATATACCGTTTGTGCTCTAGAAGAGTGCATATTACCTTTTCTGAAGCTTGACACATTACACAATAGACTTTTGTAATACATTCCAGCATGTGTACAAGGAATAGTAAACAGATATATGACATCCAAGGACATTTTTTATGCATTAGCATATGGATGTCACTCTACTTTGGAGAGCTTATTTGGGTCTTTGAAGTGGTTTATGTTTTCATATTTGGGCTGTTTTGAAGCCATGTATCCTTTCCCCCTAAGCAGCAGCCTATGCAACACTTCCATGTACTTGAACTCATTGCAACCAGGATTCAGTGCAACAATTCTTTAAGATTTTATCAACCGAACCTCTAACTTTTATACGAAAAAGAAAAACTTTTACCTCTTGTAGACCCATAATAGACGGAGGCTAATATATTTTTTTAATTGTACATGACTTGTATGAATTGTAATTGTAAATCAACCTGCTAGTATGATTACATTAATATTGCAGAACTGTTAAAGGACAAGTCAACCCTAAAATAAAAATCTGCCTAATAATAACAAGAAAACATTCTAAGCAACTGCCATTTATTACAAATAAAATATAAAAACAATAAAATAAAATATTCAGCTTTTAAAGTTATTTGTAAGTACAATTGCTATTGAAAGCAGAATTTGCTTAAAGGGGTTGTTCATCTTGAAACACTTTTTCAGTTCAGTTGGTTTCAACAGAAATAAAGACTTTTTTCAATTACCTTCTATTTGTGACTGTTTTTAAAATATTGAAGTGTAATGTTTTATGTTTCACCTTTTAAAGCAGCTCTGGAGGGTGGTGGTGGTGGTGGGGGGGGGGTCACCAACTCTTTAAATTGATGCATTAAGTTGATACATTTGTTATCTTTGTCCCAGCTCAGAATCCCTGAGTTTCTTTAAAGGCAGCTGTTAGAATTGATACAATAGTTGCTAATATTCCACAGATGCTGCTGAAAAATGTATCAACTACTGTGATTGTATCAACTGAATGTAACAAATTTTAACCGTTCAGAATGCTTAAACATTAAACAATTTTGGGAAAACAGTAAAAAATAAAAGAGGGAAAGCAATTGAAAAAAGTAGTTGTTTATGGTGAACCATCTGAAAATATCTGAACTGAAAAAGTGTTAGGAAGGTGAACGACCCCTTTATCTCTTGGTTGTTACTTTCTAACCAATGTTGCAAAAGTCTTTGTTCCCCAGCAAAGACAGGTCTGTTAATCAGCTGCTTTGTCTTACATTGTTTCAATAGTCTGAGGCATTAGGGCAGAGACTAGAAAGGAACAGACAAACATTGCTTCCAATAGCAATATACAAATAACTTACCATAGAAAATTTGTACTGAATGTATACTGCAAAGTTGCTCAGAATTATGTTTTTCTTATTAAGCAAAACTTATTTTTTGGTTTGACATTCCCTTTACGTGATTAGTGATGTTATGTATTACTGGCCCTTTAAGTGTTTGTAATGATCAGAAAGGATACAAGACCTATAATTACACAGCATTACACAGTAGCTTTGGTAACAATGATGTTTCTTTCTAACACTGCAGCACATGAATTATTAGTTGTCATTGACACCCAACACTTGAGGTAACAATATCCAATTTATTATAGCCCTGCAAAACATGACATTAATTAATGCTGGGAAAGCCCACTGGTCCTTAAATGGTTAGTCCGTGTGAAGTTTTTCAGTGTGTGATCTAGACTGGTAGTGGCAGAGTTTTATCCATGCGAAAGGATGAATAGAAGTCATATTTTTGTTCAGTCAGTGCAGTGTGTAACCTAACCCTGTTCCATTTATAGGGTCTTTCATCTTGTCTCTAGCCCAACCCCCCCCTCCCACCAAGGCTGAATACAAATGTTCTTATACACAGCTAGGGACATTAATATTCTTCACTCCCCTCATTCTATTTTACTCCTTTATACACCAAAAGCATGTTGCACACAAACAAACATAAATACACTTTGTGCTTACAATTTTTTAATGGTAGGAATATCTGACACCTTGCATTCTATGGTCCTGAAGCCATGAGCATACATGTTGTGACTGGCTGTGAGGCGGCATTGTGTGTACTGTCATATTATACTCTAATATGAAACGTTTTTTGGAAAGCATATCATGAAAACTCCACTACCTGCTACAACAAGAGTAGTGCTGTAATGATCAGATGCCTAGCTAGTTTCTGGAGTCTTTTGTTACATGCATTAATTAACAGTTGATATATACGGTAACGAGCACATTTTGGGTTTAAAAGAAGCAAAAAAGTCACTGAGTTTTTTGAATGTGTGTCTTGTTTACTTAACTATCATGCATGTAATTGTGGCCATACACTGGCCAGTCCTCCAGGTTTCAAACTGATTGAGCCCAAGACATAAGTAAACCATATCAGTAGACATACATCTGTTTCTTTGGACCGGTGATTCCATCTGTATTTATAAAGCTTGATCTCAAAGATAACCCGTTGCAAAGTGCTAATGGCATTTATGAAGATGTATATTTTCTATTTTTTTCCATATATCTTGTTATTTTGATTTTGGATGTGTATTTTTTTTAACACCAATCTGTCACATAAAATTATGCCATTTTATTCTTACTCTGGTGTAACTTATTTATGTCAATGGGGCAATTCAGATAGGCAAGAATGTTTGTTGTGAAAAGCAGTTTCAAATGAAAACACTAGTTTTTCACTTTTTGTTTTAAATGAATACCTTTTTATTCCTGAATTTTAAGTTAGGTTACACATGCTAGTTAGAGAGTTAGTGGCCAGTGCCTATTTATTGTTATTGAAAATAACAGTTACAGAAAAAGGGTAACACTTATGATCAAGTTGTTTGGTATAGAAAAGAGATTTAAGAATAAAATTGTGTATCGTAATGTCTTCCCCTTCCAAATCATCCCCCAAAGCATCAAATCTCTATCCCATCTCTCCTCTTTTTACTTTATCCATTTCCTCTATTGTAAATCACCCACACACTGTTGGATGCAGAAAAAAAAACTGTCAGTATTGTTCAGCGCTGAGTACTGTCACCTGTCTGATTCCTTACTAAAGATTAACATAAGTATACTGTTAATTTAAAATGGCTGGCAGTGTTTGACCAAGCTGTAATCCTCAGTACCACTCATAATTTCAGCCCACAACATATGAGCAGAACACTACATATTAAGTACAATTTTCAATATGTCTGCAGTAAGGGCAATCAACACAGTAAATCAGATTTTGGATTCCTGGCATGTGAGGTCTTGCGTGTTTCAGTCTGGTTAAAGTATTCCCAGAAGGGACAGGTACAAATCATACTAATGAGCTTTTCTATAAATTTTATGTTTCTCTCTCCTAGGGTCAGTGGAAAAAACTTGTCTGGCCACCTCTGTTCATTTAACATATTTTGCTTTTTAGTGCTATGCCTGGGCAATTATCCACACATTAATGCTTTCCTAATACACGAGGAGTTAATTTCTGTCCTAATAACATATTGCATGGTTTCTGTGGAGACTAGACTATTCCAAGACATGCATGAGATACAACAGTATTTCATTATTAACAATCTTTGAAGTGAAATTATATTTTTAAATGTGCTTGGTCTTTTTTTTCTTCATCAGAAACACACTTTGCTCACTTTCATGTCATTGGTTATACACTGTAACATATCGAAAAATATGCAATCACTTAAACAATCCTAACATGGACAAACAACGTAAATACAATACTTGTTTATTGTACTGGTGCTGTTATTATCCTTAGAAAAAAATTCACTGGCCAGTGGCGTAACTAGTTTTACTGGGCCCCATAGCAAATTCAATTTAGGGCCCCAAAATATTCATAAGTTGGCTTATTTTACCAAGATATATTAAAATTGCTAATTAATTAGGGTCTCATTGGGCCCCCTACACTCCTGGGCCCCCCTGCAACCGCAGGGTCTGCTTCCTCTATAGTTACACCCCTGTCACTGGCACTCAGGTAATGCTAGCAGGGTGAGACCCTTGCTTTAAATTTATTTAGTGCGGCATGCAACGTTTTGGGGACAACCCCTTTATCAAGCATGGTTATTATCCTTACCATTTTGAACACAAGAAAGTAGAAATGCCTGATTTGGCCAGCAAGATGGACACGATCTACAGTCCCAGTTTGATTAACCACTTTGTTTCCTGTTCAGAAGTATGGTTGGTTTAAATAGACAATGATCAGGCACAAAAAGATGCTGTGGGAAAGAATGTACAAATAAAGACTTTCTAAACCAGTTGTGTGTGTGTATATATATATATATATATATATATATATATATATATATATATATAATTTTTTTTTTTTTTTTTTTATAAAACTTGGGGTGTGTCATGTTGTTGTTGTTTAGCAGCCCAAGAAAAACAGTTTTGGATCATGTCAATTTCCTGCTCGTGAAAAGACATAAAAAAATCTTGGCAACACCCCTGCAGCAAAAATGGGATAAAATTAACTGCACATATAGGGACAAAACTGGTGTAAAGAATGGATTCCCATTGCCATGTTTAATATATTCATGTATCTCGCCTACATTGTAGTGTTTTGCTGCCCAGAGACAAAACCTCAAAATGGGGTGCCATTGCCTGCAGTGTAAATCGTGGCAAGCAAATTACTTTAAACACAGAATCATGTCATATTGCCTTCCAAAGGTATCATCTAGCGATTAAGCAATTTGAACAAGTTGTGGTCTGCATTTTACTTTGCAGGCAATTAAATGGTATTATGGATATTTTGATGCCATCAAATTAAAGCAGGCAGTAAAGACCCCATATGTCTGCTACAGTATAAGGGAATGTTTCAGTAAAGTGAATAGATCAGGACACTGCTGGGACTATGTATAAATTTACTACAGGTATATTTTATGTTATATTTTTCTTTTAATTCAGGCATTAAAGTAAATGTTGCATGGTTAATATCAACTCTCTATCTATATCTTGCTTATATTTATACATAAGACAAACTTCTTTTCATATACATTTGCATTTTCTACCCGGTCTCCTCTGAAAGTTAGCATTTGCAAACTTGACAGTTGCTCAGAGGAATTCCATACCTTTGGAAAAACAAGCTTAGCTGTGCTCTTCATTATTCTGCTGCAGGCCATGAGTCATATGCACGTGTTGCCACGTGTAGTTTTGCATATACTGTACACTGTCTGCTTCATCCCTGTCAAATTGCTGCAGAAGAAAATTATATAAATCTCCTCTGTCAACTGTATGTACCAATACGTTTCCTGCTGTACTCATACCTATCAGCCTAAAATATAGTTTGACTGAATGAGTTTTACAGGAGCACCATAGCACCTTAGATGAGGAAGATGAGCGTAACATGGAGGAAAGCCTTGGAGTAGCTTCAGCTTTGAACTCTACCACATAGACTAATACATCAGGTCCAAAGCTGTGACCTTTAATCTAATAAGGAATAATAGCTCCCAGCACAAACGCCAATAGCAGACAGTTGTTGCTCAGTGACATATAGAGCTGTGGGTTTGACAACCATGATACAGGTATATATAAAGAGTATGTCATTGTAAGGATATTTCAGGCTTAAAGTCTTTCTGGTATTAAGAATGCTCTTCATATTATTATCTTTTATTTATTTACTGCCCTGACATAAACCGTATAGCAAGGCTTCTATGATTTAGGGGGTTATTTATCAAGGTCCGAATTTATCTCAATATCGGCTGCTACAAACTCTACTAACTCAGGTTTATAACGCTTATTTATTGTTACATTTTCCCGAAAATTTGCTGGAAAAGCTCAGATTTTCACGATTTTTTCGTGAGTTTTCCCCAAAATCTCTGAATTTCACGCAGTTTTCACCCGAAAGCTCCGAAAACATAGTGAAATTGCCCGAAATCCTGACACAACCAAAAATCAATGGGACTGTTCCCATTGACGTTTATGCAACCTCGACAGATTTGAAATGCCGTGTTTTTATATAATATATGGTCTCTTTCATTACCTTTAACTGAACTTTGTTTAGGATATGCAAGTAAGGGCTCTTGCAAACCCATGTGTAAAATGATGCACTTAAAAATGTCTGCAAATCACTAGTGTGTTCTCACAATTTTGTGTGAGATGTTATGTGTTGAACCTGAGCTTGCAGTTTTACATGAGCATTATAGTTTAATGAATTAAGGCGGCATTATACCCTCTTTAACATTAGTTCAATGACCAGATTATTATACTTTTTTTATATTACTTTTATTAAAATTGGAAAGTCCAACAGTGAAAATAAAATAAGGCATGCAGTATGTTTGGGAAACATATCTGTAAATATTAGCCGGTAACTTCTAGTGCTTAGTTTTATAGACTGTGTTTGCGTGTCAAGGTCTTTGGTATAATAGTCCCAAGAACGTATCTAATGGGTTGCAGGTTTTCAGCTGGCAAAAGATGTAAAGAAAATGTTTTTTTTTCTGGGGAGAAAAAAATAAACACCCAAAATTTCTGAGGAGATAATAAGAGGTTGGACCCTGTAGATGTGACACTCTATCCCTTCAGACTGCTCTTTGTCAACAAAGGGAAATCCTTGCAAACTGCCTTTCATGTTTTTGACCAACTGAGCCAACTGCAAACTATATTTGAGGTTGTTCAGTTAAGATCCCAATATCCATTCAAGGCTAGCGGAATTATTCTCTGTCCACAGACGTGTTAATAAAGAAATGAAATCCTTTTCATTAATGTAATTACATAGTGATAGCTGATGGCTCGTAGAACAAAGTCTTCAGACACTGTTGCAATAATGGGAATGGTTGGAAAAGTGAAATCTGTGAAGCTTTGCAAAGGTGGGGCAAGTGCAGACCTGAGCATTTATTGAGGGAGTGGCAGTGGACGCATGGTCCTGTGATAAAGAACGCTTTTCTGCTGACTAGGAAAGGTTTTGCCTAGTAGGAGTAAAACTGGTGTGTGTGTGAATGAAAAGCTATTACAGGGTAGAACCAGGAGTGCTATCTAAAAGTAAATAAAAAATGATAATTTTTCTTGTGAATGTTCATGTAGCCCAGGGTAAACATAGTCAGGGATAAGACAGCTTTCTGGTGCTGTAATCTATGTCTAAACAAGCTGATCACATAGATACACATGTATACTTGATATCTATGAGTCTTTACTAACCTCAGGATATGACATCTGTCATGCTGATCAGCTCTTTTTAACTCAATGATACATTCTTCTTGTTCTGTGGTTGTATTTGCATTTGACATAATATTCATCCAAAATGTTACATTTATCAGGGTTTGTAACCTACAAAGGGTAAGTTATCTCAAACATATGTGTACGGGGTTGATTTATGTATTGAGACATGGTTCTGTGCAGTATAATATTATGGCACAACAGGAAATTTGGAATGTTTCAGTTGCCTGAGTTGGACATTCACTTGCAGGTCAGTCAATTAGTTGCTGTTATCTGACACATAAATCATCCAGCCTGGCTAAGGATTCCAAAAGCAATTGCAACTTTGGTGTATAATAACTGTATGCTATTATATACAGACTTCGCTGTGGTTGAAATCCATGTGCTGGAATAATAAGTAGTGAGGAAACCTTCTCCTTATTTCTCAATATTTCAACCCCAGCTGATGTCGTCTTGCTATGAACTGCGTTCTTTCCAGACTTTTCAACTTTAGATTCTGGCAAGAAAGAGAGAACTGCACAGATGTTTCTGTCCAGACAACAAAGAATTAAATAATATTTAAGAAAGTTGCATTAATCAAAAATTCTGTATTGTTGTCATCAAAACTGAAAACTTTCACTGGTTTATTAAAAAAGGAAAAAAGTAGTATTAGAAAAAAACCCAAAAGCAGTGATTTCATATGGATAACATTATGTGCACTAGTAACAGAACACAGAAGCTCCATTCTTTTTTGGTCAGTTGTTGTTTATGCTTTTCTTAAATATAAAGCTAGTTATAGTTACTAGTTACCATAGTTACTAGTTAGTGATTAACTAACTAGTAATTAAGGCTATGGGCACACAGGCTGTTAGCTCTGGCTGTTGTCAGCCTGAGTATTTATTTTTGCAGGCTTAGAGAAGCAGATCTGTTTAGTCCCACTGCTCCGTTGATTTGAAGCGATCAGCTGAAGCTGAGGTCAGTATTTGAGGCTGGCTGATCATATTCAAATCAATGGAGCAGGGGAACTAAACAGATCTGCTTCTCTCAGCCCATAGCCTAATAGCACTGTGTACACTGCAGATTAATTTGATTAAAGGAACAGTAACACCAATTTTTTAAAATATAGTGTATGGGGTGCTTCAGAAAGACTGCTATAGTGCATATAAATAAGCTGCTGTGTAGGCATGGGGCAGTCATTCAAAGCTGCAATAAGGACAGGTTACATAGCAGATAAATGCTAAACTGTAGAATACAGTGGTATTTTACAGAGCTTATCTGTTATCTGCTATGTAACCTGTGCCGTTAACCCTGTTACAAATTGAGTGGCTGTCCCCATAGCTACACAATAATTGATTTATATAAACTATAGTATTCTTTTTGAAGCAACAGGCACAATTTCTACCAGTGCAGGGCAACAGTACTTTTTATTTTAATTACTTTTAAATTTTGGTATTACTGTGCCTTTATTATCTGAAATGCAACACTGAGCCATTGCACTGTATTGCCACTAGTTATTGGACACAGTACTGACTCCTTATCCTAAACATGATGGTACTTTAAATTCCAGATTTACTGGACTGTAGGATACATTTGTATCTGCTTTAAAGAAAGCTTTAATATAATTATAAAGCCTTAATCATACTTTTAATAGTACTGTAATAAAAAAACACTATGGATTTGAAAAAATATCAAGCTTATTATCAAGTATTTATAAAGCACCAACATATTCCACAGCGATCAGAGATTAAGTACAAGTATGGGGCAAAGAAGGAACTGCTTTTTGTTCCATGTTTGGTCATGATAACATCACCAGGATAAAAACATAAAGATCACCATTTCTACTTGCCCATATAAGATTTGTACGGAGTGTGAAGGTTCCCCTTTCTCTAATTACCAGCAGGCTGTATATTTATTTGGCGGTGAGTCTGTTTATTTGTAGGAAAGGTTCTGGACTGTGATGAGATTAAAGTTATGATTGTCCTAGACCTAATCTAATTACTGTCTATATGTTTTCCTGTCTTCATCTATCATTTACCAGATTTCATTTTTATGAAATTAGGACATAAATTATCTTAGAATGTAAGACCATACCTGCCTGGGAATCCTGCAGTAGTTTTCTTATTTTTTTTTTTATATATTTTTTATTTTCAGTTTTCAAAACATAAACATGATGACAAACAAAATAAACAAAGGGAAATAAAAAAAATAAAAACAAAAACATAGTTCTTACAGCGTAACCACTGTTGATATATAATCATAACATATAGGGTATGTTTTTCACATTTACTTAATACAATTCATTATTTTCCGTTTTAGGCTTATCTCCTATTCTTAATTTTGTAAACCTGAACTAAAATCAACAAGTCACCTCTTGTTAGAAGGGATGCTGGCACTCTTGATAAAGCTGTTGAGATTGCCTGGGTGCAGAGCCAAAAAATTATCCAAAATTACTGCAAGTTTTTTTTTTTTTGTTTTAGGCGATTTTAGTATGCAGTAAACTACAAAGATCACATTCCCAGCTAGACCTAAAGGGGAAATTAAACTATTTTGAGTTTGACTTTTTTATATATATATATATATATATATCTATATATATATATATATATATATATATATATATATATATATATATAGATACTGTATATATCTATATATATAGATATAGATATATATCTATATATAGATATATATATATATAGATATAGATAGATATATATATATAGATATAGATAGATAGATAGATAGATATATAGATATAGATAGATAGATAGATATATAGATATATCTATCTATATCTATATATCTATATATATATCTATATATATATATATATATATATATATATATATATGGTAATTACTATACCGACAGTACCTAATTGCATGCAGGATGTGGATTCAATATGTGTCCCATTATAATCGGTGACATTTTATATGCCATTTCTTCAAAACCCTATGGAGTTCATCTACCATAATGGCCTAAGGCAGGGCAAGCTTTAACTATACTGAACTATAATGTTTATCTAGTCATCATTGAAGAAAAAAAAATCTCTTGGTTACAGCGATGGTATTTGTATATTCTCTAGTAAGCCATGTACCGGTATGTCTTTTGGGCCATATTCTGTACTTTGCAACTAAAGGCAATAGGCTAGTGGCAGGCAAAACTTTGTTTTGTTAAATGTTAGTCCCACAATAGGCACACAGAAAGGGAATGGGCCCTTAAGTGCTTGTTTCAAGTGCAGATCTGGGCAAACTCTGGCACATCCAAGTAACACCCATTCAGGTTATCCAGTATTTAGCGCATGCAAGTACTAACAAATGCTCTATTAATTCTCAGAGATGTGTCGTAGCCTGACTAAACCTGCAGAGTACACCTGGCTTCCCTTTATGCATTGTCAGCTGTTTGTTATATCACAAAGGTACAATTGTAGATGACACTTCAATACGTTTCAAACACCATGATGCATTTTTTTCCAGTCTGTAAATTCTTAAAGCAATTTAACATGTCACATATGCTGCAAGGAGGGGAAGAGCACCTTTCAACCGTCAAATGAGAATTATATAGACGTTTGTATTGTCTGTAATACACTGAGAATTTCCAGGAGCTGTTTAGCTCTGGGCTAATCTACCCATGGGTGGGTTTTAATAATATACAGTCAGATGAGCTCCCAGCCACATATGTCCGTCCCCTCTGATCACGCACCCCACTCCAGTACCCCTGTATGAAGCAGCTGATGTTTAAATATGCCTTTCATTTCATATGGATTAAATGAAGGGCAAA
This sequence comes from Xenopus laevis, assembly GCF_017654675.1. Taxonomy (NCBI): domain Eukaryota; kingdom Metazoa; phylum Chordata; class Amphibia; order Anura; family Pipidae; genus Xenopus; species Xenopus laevis. Next base: position 125,567,347 of record NC_054372.1, read on the forward strand.
AATACAGAATTAGAAACATTCATCTTGTGAAAGCAGCTTGCCTTAACAACAAAGAATCGCATGGCTTAAATAAAAGGTACTGTCAGCTTCAGTCAACTTGATTTCCTCCAGAACCCTACCAACAGTCAAATGTGCTGAAATACAAGCATGCTTAACTAACCATGGAAACATTTCTTACAGTCAATTCTAGAACTATTCTGTTTAAACAGTGCATGGAAGTTTTGACTGGCAAATTAGTTCCTCAACTTAGCTATGAACTCTAAAACCCCACGCAATTTAGTGCAATCTAACACTGTTATCAGTCGTTCGGAAGTCTGAAATTGCTGGAATAAGTTGTACCCTGTCATTTAGAATAGCGAATAAATGAGTGACGGTGAGTGCACAGTGAGTTACCAATGAATTTTTTTTAAAAATGGAGTTGTCCCAGTGTGTCCCAGTGCAGTATTCACAGTGTCTCAGAGTGACTTATTTATGATAGGATAAAAGCAGCTCCTATTTGTCACATAGAGACTCTTCTGAAAAGTAAGGAGCGATACTGCATAGCTTAAAGTATATTATTAATGAGCATTGAGTTTACTTTGCCGAAGGGAGCAATTTTGCACAAATAGGTACCATGCATTCCTTTTATGTTTGAGTCATTTGTCTGCATGCCGGTCCTTACATGAACAGAACCGCTAATTCTCTGCTTTTATATGTATAAGACAAGATCGGCCATATTGCTTGCCTTAAGATGTACCCCACACACTGTGATGGAACTGCAATATTTGCCAGTTAGATAGGGCAGCTCCTGCTGATGTATGTGGGGATACTTAACTAAGGAATGTTACCTAGACAATAATCACACACAATTACCTATTCGTAGAACTTCACAATAGCCTTTTATTTTCTGATTTCTGTATTATTCATACCTTAGGGAAACATAAAATGATTTTGTATAGTACAACATAAGGTTTTTAGTTAGTTTTCTTCTGCTTAAAGCAGAAGTTCGAATGAAATGAAGAAAATTCCAAGTGCCAAAAACACTTTTTTTTTTTTTTTTTTGCAATACCAGTTACTTCATTTCCCCATTTTTTTTCTCTTTGTGTAAAGCAAAAGATTAAAAAAAAAGTGTGAGAATGCTTTGTCTAATTGCAGCCAGCGGAAAACAGCCCTCAAAGGCAAATCAGCCATGCACTGTGTTTTTATGACTTGGTCTCCTTTATTCTCCTCTTGGGTACAGACTCAAAGACGGGGAGCCCAATAAATCCTGTCTCCTGGAATAAGAAGGATGCTTTTCTATCTAGTAATGAGCGTCTGACAAGAGCTCATGTACAAGCAGCCCAGACTTTTTCATCTTCGCCATGGAGGCGGGGTATCAAAGTAACTTTGGAAAATCTTGTAAAAATTGTTTTCCCCAAAGTTCAATGTCTTTATGTTGAATTCAGTTTCAAAAAATTACTTCCAGTTTTTGTTTCTAATGTATAATAAAGAAATATATATTTTTTAAAAATATATCATTTAGACTGAATGTATGTGCAGCTCCTTATGCTAAGCACAATTCAGTCTGCACTGTATATGCTGCATTATTATATTAATGTCAAAACCATTAAAAGTGTGCATTTACTATAAATAAATATATTCTTTTTAGAAGAAAGAAAAGACTAATGTAAACATTTTCACATGTTTATTAAATGTACTCGAAAATTTAGGTTTGCGTGTAACACGTTACTGTGAGGGTGATACCATGTCTTTACATATTGTCAAGATGACTTCCTAGTAAAATTTGAAACATTAGAATTGGGTGCACCATTTCTCATAGATATTGCCAGGAAACACTAGTGTCTGCATTTTTGGGCAATAATTGCACTTTTTTGTTTTTTTACCATGACTAGGGTGAAAACCCCCTTGTGACCATAGGTTATTAATGCAAACCTGAAAAGCTCCTGTTATAAGAGAGGGGATAGCAGGAGACTTGAAATCAGGCAGCTGAAATGATTATATATCGTTAGAAAAATGGAATGTTCAGGATGTTCAGCAATTTCTGTTACCCCAGTTTGCAGCCAGGACAAAGTGACCCCATAATCACTATAATTGCATTGCATGAAAGAGAACTATAGTTTGTAGCATCCGCTGGGGGGGTTCCGGCATACATCATTTAGAGCAGCTGGGGGCTATGGCTTTATCACATTACAGAATACACTGCAGATTTGAGAGGGTTAACTCAATTGACTGCCCTGTTTCTTTTCGTTGAAACCAAGCCAGCATTTGCAAGCATGCATTACGTTTCTCTCAAACTCCCCCCCCGCCCGTCCATTTTTTTCCCTCTCAAACTAAAAGTATAAACAGTTCCTGCTATAGTAAGATAAATATAGCAGAGAACCCTTTTCTGGTAGAAGAAGTTCCCTAAGCATTTCTTAACCATTTTTGGGAAGAATCGATCTATCTAGACTATGAGAATGAGGGAGGCAGCGGCTGTAAATTGAAGTGACATCATATGTATTATTTCCATTGATCCACTTTTAGACTACAGGCAGGATAAAAGGAAATGGCATCAGGGAGGAAGTATGCCTCATTTAGGCACAGATCCCAGCATGATAATGGAGTAATAATAGAAAACACGCCACTATCAATCGCTCGCTGCATAAGTCCACAGCACATTTTCCCTTCAGAGAAGGCTTTCAATGCCTTCTTTCAAGTGCAGGCTGCACCAAATGGAATATTCAGCATACCAGCTGTGGTGTGATTTGTAGGATCACCACTCCCCGGGCGCAGTGCAAGTGGCACGGCTGGTGCTGTGGATGCTCAAGCGCAGGCTTATGTCACGTTTCATGCCTGTAAAACAAGGTCAGTAGTTAAACGTTTTCAATGGCATTTTTGTCCCTTGGAGCAAACTCCCCAGCCTGGCTTTAATTGTCCTGCTGTAACGTATGGATTGACAGATAGTGTCTGCGAGGTGCGGGTGGTCTTTGCTTCTTCTATGCCGCTCAGCAGATGGGCCATGCCCTTAAGTCACACAGAGATTTTGAAAGAAAGTGAAATCCTGCATGGAGTCTCTGTGCAAGACACAGGCTTCTGATGCCGGGATGGATCTGATCTGCAAGCCTTCACATTTCTATAACTTTCTATCACTTTCTCTTTTAGTCTCCCTGATCATTACTTTGGCATCGTTTTGTCCTTTACTTTATTAGATTCCCAGTTAACCTCTTCAGTACCTAGAAGTCCCCCCTAAGCCTTGTAGAGCTCCACTTCTTTATAGTTCTGCAGTGGCTTATGCATTGTCTTTTGTCCATTAAAAATGTCCAAATTGCATGCAAAAGATTTTTTATAAAATCTTAATAAAGAATTTAGGATATAACAACAGCTTTTGTAGGAAAGGGGACTTTCGAATAGAATCGTAAAGATTTGAATCGTAAATTTCTCTTGGCGTCTGTTTCACTTTGTCACATTCTCTTCCTTTTTCCTCTTCTCCTTCTCTCCCTAAACATTTACATTTCTTCTCCCGATGTCATCATGCTTTTCATTGGAGCAAATGAATATGGTTTGTAAAAAAATCACATTTGCTTTAGACAAGTTCATTCATATATTTCTGAGTTGGTATTACTCATGTTATTTCTATAAAATGGAGAGTTTTCTGTTGCCTTGCATGAATAATGCAGTTTAAAAAAACAAACAAACTGAAAACTAATTTATAATCAGCATAAATATTTAAAAAATCATTTTGTCTCTGGCCACTAGAAATACAGAAATATTAAGTTTGATAGATAGTAGTATGGGGCGAGTCAAGCACTGCTAATGTTTTTTTTTGTTCGAATCACTTAGCCTTATCCCACCCAGGCTGTTTCTAACATAAGATAGTTTTTTGTTTATTTGCTCCATAAAAAGAAGGTGCGTGTGACCTTCCATGCAACCCTGGCGAAAATGTGTTGTGAGTGTTCATTAATGAGGCAGAATGTGTTTGCATACACAGGTGCTTTCAGGAATTTACTTTTCAGCTGAATAAAATAAGCAAAATTGGTTTAAAGAGAGAAACTATAATCCTCCCGTGAGAAGTACAGGTCAGGCAGGAGAATGTTAAACAGTAGGTTCATTAATTTAAAAAATGTATTTGCTGTATCCTCAGACAGTCACGCTTTGTTTGGATGGGATGGGTGGCTCATTATTATTACTGCAATTTGTTTATCTAACTGCTTGAATTTTCCCATTCCACAGCAGTAGGAAATTCCATATAGAAGAGAGGTTCCTGCCTCCAAGAGCTTATCATCTAGTGTGGCCTGAAAGTGAGGTCCAAATGCTGTTAAACTACAGCCGCCCTTATCTCCTTAACAGTATTCTGATTCCTGTCTCTCTCTGTCCTAGATGTGAATTGAGGACAGAGAGTGGGCTACCATGACTCACGCCTGCACCCCTCTCATGACATTCTGTGACATTTGTATGTAACGGTTTTGAACCGCTGAGTCATTTTTGGCCTCATTAGAAATGGATTAGAATAATACTCCTCAGTATGATACAACACTATGTGGGATGCTATCAGCTGTTCTTTTTGAAGGTTATTATTTTTACATGTGAAACTCTAATTACATCTGTTCTTTAGAAGGTATTATATAGGGGTTCTCATCATTTATTTATCTAGTACAAACAGGTCTTACAGTTATTTAACAAACAAGGGTTACAGAATAAAGAATAAGATCAAATCTTACGGGCTTGAATATTTGTTGTGCAGTGCTAGCATTTTCCAGAACCACTTACACCTGAAATTCAGTTTTACTGTGTAAATAGATGTACGGAGTGGAGTTCTTGGATGCAGACTTTTTCACTCTCACAATTCATAACATTTTGGAGTAAGGTGACTGCACTGTTGACATCTGCTAAAAGCCATATTGAGTCAGAATAGCAAGAAGCAGTGAACAGATATTAGTGTACCAATGAAAATCATTTTAAAATGGAATGAATTTCACAGCCACATCCAAGGAAAACTGCAATATTGCCCAATTGCGTGTGCCCTAGAATAAGAAAAAGCAAATGTACAACGTTATCAGTTTACATTTAAAACCCTCTACTTTACAGATTGTAAACATGTTAAGCACATGGGCAGATGATATTAGGGACAGCCGTACTATTTTACAGAATGTGGACCTTTCTATTTTCACTACTGGGACTCGGGCCCCACCCTGAAGCATAATGAGCATGTTCGTCACTTGAATTCCTTAAATAAGTGGCATTGAATTCCACACTGTGTCTGGGCGACTTGTTTTGACCACACAGATAGCTCTAACTCTTTCTTTTTAAAAAATAACATTTTAGGAACCAACTTAAAATATTTATTTTTAATTAAATGAACAAAATGTTGTTACAATTTGATCAAATAAAAAATATAATCTTTGTTACTCTACTTTTTTTTTAACAAAAATCCAGCGTTTCCTCTGAATATTTGTTTCCTTTTGATTGTTGCTTTGCTTTCCTTTTATTAGGAAAATGTTAATTCAATTTGCCAGTAAAGGTCCCTGTAAATAGGCTATACAGAAATTTGCTGAATTAAGATAAAACTATTCCTTATACCAATAGATTGTTTCTGCAAATAAAAATAAAAAAACATTTTATTTTTTGTGGTATTAAACATTTGTCAACCGTCCTGGCCAGTAACTGCTAAGTATATGATATACACAAGATATGACTTTATTATGGTTGAACCTTCCAGTAACCAAAATCCATTTCTTTTGGCAGATGCAGCTGATTTTGCTCCTTTTATCTACTGCTGGAAGAGAGAACCTTATTCTTCAGAAACCTGCGTTGCTTAGAGAATACCTACATGCTGCAGAATTAGGATGCAGAGGTAATTTATTCTATCAAGTACAGTAACATATCTGCACTGGAACGAAATATAGCCAATGGCAGTGCCAGAGCTGTGTTTTTTTTGGCTTTGAGATCCTGAAAAATAGCATTGCTACCTTACACTTGGGCACAAATTATGCGCAGCCTGGAGCATTCTGGGAACCACCCCTCAAAACCACTGAAGAACTCGTACTTGTACTTGTCTCGGCTGTGTTTTAAGCTTCTTTTCTGTGTCCTTTGATGTTTATGCTGAGATGTCCACTACTACTTTATACTGTATATCCTGAGACAAAGGGAAAGTTAAGGTCGATAGAAAAAGATGGGATTAGTAAAAGTGTACTCATCATTTATTCTTAGAACCTTCCTGATGGAAAATGTTGATTGACCTCTCCAGGATGTGGGAGTGTGTGATAGTGCCTGCAAGCTATCCATCTAACATGCATTAATAATGTATAATACCATGCATTAACATGATAGTATTTTGGAACATTATCATTCGTGAGCATCGATTAATGGGAATGTAAAACCATTAACCAGGATTAATTTAAAGCCCTGTGGATTTGTGATTTTTGAACCAGGTGGAATAGTGAATGTGTTGCTCCTCAGATATTGTGAAAGCAGGAATAATAATTTTGCCTCTTTAAAGTTTAAATATCCCTTAATTATAACACATACTGTATGTCACATAAGTATTTTGTCAGAGCCTCTTTTTCCTGGAAATGTTTCCCTTTCCTCAGGCCCTTTTAGTGTGCTAATTTTACTGACACTGCAAGATAAAGACAGTTATAAACGTTCCAGTGGTGCTTTTGTTATTGTTGTTTTTGGAGAGCGTTTCAGCCCAATCAAGCAATATTTTATATAAAAGCAAATACATAAGAGGAATATACACAACAAACAAACAAACACTAATCATGACATGATGATGACACTAATCATGATCACTAAAATAAGCCCTTCTTATAAACCGGCTTTATTTTCCATTATTAAAATTGGTTTATCTACGTAGTAGAAAGAATAATATTTCCAATACTAGATGTGTGTTTACTTTCTGTCTGCAATTAGGTGCAAAGGTAACACAAGTCTATTTCGAAAAATGGAATTACCTTGTGGATATCCAGTCAGCTGCGTGCTAACTGCTGCTAATGTTGATCAAGAATGAGCAGTGCATTGATGCAATGGTTAGTTGCCTTGCAGCTCTGGGGTGCCCGGTTCAGTTATGACATGGGCCCTGTCTCCATGGAGTTTGTATGTGTCCATGTGGTTTCCTTCCAAATCTAAAAACACATAGACAGCTTTATTTGGTCAAGGTGAAACACTGACATGTCTCAATAATTAAAGGTAATGCTGAGGTGCATGTAATGATACTCTACAAATAATGATTAAAATTCAGACGTATGTTGACTTGTAGATGTATGTGCTTATGGGGATCGCCCAAGTGCATAGCTTCTGCTAATTCTATTTAAAGAGGAGCTGGGAAAGCAATAATGTTGCCTAGCAAACAAATAAAACCCCTTGCTTATCAGAAAAAAGGATTGTTTAAGAGAGCTAAAAACAACACCATTCTGTCTGACAGGCAGGGAGATATATGGGAAATGTGTCCTAAAAATAAATGATGGGCGCAATGGTGTTTGGGTTTCCTATCTTGCTCTAAGATTTAAAGGGACATATAAGTTTACACTCAGTTTTAGAGAAGGAAGCCATAAATTGTCAGTTGTCCACATGAATTAAAAATCTTCCTTTTTGTTATGTTTCTTTCCTCTTGAGTCAGTAATTGAAAACACTTAGAGATCCAGCTGTTGCAGAACTACGACTTCCATCTTTGCTGGTGGTGTGTGCTGGGAAAGACCATTGTTTCCATAAACCACTACGCTTAGGGGGGGGGGGTCATTGGCATGGTGTACATTTTCCTTTTTTCAACTCAAACATACATCATGCAATAATCTGTTTTTTTAACCACTACCCACATGTAGAAATTGCATTGCCTGATTTCTGTCGGAAATGTTATGATCGTTCTAAGGTAGTAAATGATATAAAGGTTTTAAGTCAAGAATTCAGCTACCATTCATATTTGCAGGCTTTATGCATATCATTTGCAGGCTTTATGCATATCATATCATTGTTCAGATGTCTGATGTCTACTGGTGATGTTAAGTTCTCCAATATGGCTAAAGTCACATGATGCCTGAAGTGTTTTAGCAATACATACACTACTTATTATGGCCCATCCAGGCTTCAATGCCTTTGGCTGCTCACAATACAAGCAAGAGACCAATTATAATTCCTGGCAATGCAGTTTGTGAATCCATAAATTGGAGGAAAATGTTTTTTGTTAAATCTTAGGCCTGTGATGCATGGGACATCATCATATTTTTTGACTGTGACCAGTCAACCCCAATACTTCCCATTCATATTAATGGGAACCACCACTATGGTTGCCACCTTTTCTGGAAAAACAAATTCCAGCCTTACTATTTTTTCCCTATTAATAACATTGGGATTAACCATCATTTTTACCTGCCAGATGGCAACCCTAGTCAGTACTCTGAGAGAATCATGCCTTTTGATCTCCACTAAAAGTAACCACAATTAAACCACCTCCTGTCTCATTACCTCCCTGTGTCCTCTCCACCCAGTACTTTCTTGGTATCCTGATGGGAAGCTTCACAGTTTGATGGGAGTTGCAGTTCGGTGGAGGAATGAGAGTTTTATGTGTTGTAGTGTGTAAACGTTAACAGCAAAGGCTCTTGACAGCACAAGTAAGCCAGTCACAACGCCCAGTTTCTCCCTTATTTTTAACTCTGGCTGACTCATGGTCGTGCTGATAAGTTCATAGGGAAACAACTGCAAAATGGAAGAGCAAGCAATCCCTCCTGGAAGCAAAATATCCTTGTAGGGCAAGAGAGATCTGCTTAATTTTATTCCTGCATTTTCCACATTGTTTATATGCATTTACACATGCCAGACAGTTATTTTTAATTATTATGCAAACATAGTTTCACTATATATAGTAATTACCATGTATTTTCATCATGGCCAAATACCAATGAAATGTCATTTCTATAAGAGGGAGAGAGAGAGCTGCAACGAGAGTGGAAGGATCAAAGCCCAGACGCTCTCTGAGATTTATAATCTGCAAAGTAGGGACTTAGCTGCTCCCCCTTCTCTATAATCAAACAAAACTGACCCTGTCTGATTCTCACTACCCAAACTGTCAGTAAAGCATGTGCATATTCTCCTTAGGATAGCAACACTGTGACCTTTCCAAAGGGCATATCTGAGCGTTCATCTTATCAGGCAAGGTGATATCAAGGACTTTTCCAGACTTCAGAATTGAAGCCTAGATAACATTGTTTGCAATTCAGTGACTTTATGTAAACCCAATCTATACCTCTGAAAGAACACTGTGTCAGGATGGAGGCTTTTAAACCCGTATCACTAGGTATATCTGTCCGTTCTCTAGTGAGTACAGCTAGGAGGAAAAACACATGGCTTGCAAATGTGGCTTCAGGGAATTTTCTGCCAAAACACTCTTCGATTGGATCAGTAAGTGAAAAGCTGCATTCCAAGATGTACGGTAAAAGTTTAATTCTCCTCCTGTCAAACCTTTTTGACCTTGACTGGCCCCTCAATTCACCCTTTGCCTTGGCACCTATATCCGGTTATAAAGCACCATGCTGCAGTGCCAGAAATAGTATCATAGGGTAGCCATACACTGTATGTTGGCACAAAGATGTTATAATAGCTAGAGGAGTCTAATACACTTTTTGCATTATGTAGATTTTCTGAAGGAATTTTGTTCTGATTCTGCTGTAATGTTTTTGTTGGGTCTACAGTACATATTATTAGGGATGCACCGAATCCACTATTTGGGATTCGGCCGAATCCCTGAATCCTTGGTGAAAGATTCGGCCGAATACCGAACCGAATCCTAATTTGCATATGCAAATTAGGGTCATGAAAGGAAAAAGTGGAAAAATTCTTCTTTTCTGGCGAAAAGTCAAGTGATTTCCTCCCCTCCCCTTTACATATGCAAATTCAGATTCGGTTCTGCCAGGCACAGTGATTCTACCGAATCTGAGTCCTGCTGAAAAGGCCGAATCCCGAACCGAATCCTGGATTAGGTACATCCCTAAATATTATGTTTCATGGTCTTTTATTCTCACAATTGTATGTATAAATCCTGTTTTGCTGACAAAGTCGGGGCAAATTTGCACCTGGACAACCCATGACAGCCAATCAGATGCATACTTTCATTGCTCTGCCTGCAGCAGAAAAGCTAATTACTGATTGACTTCTATAGGGTTTCCACCTGACCGGATCGCACCCGGACAGCTGCCCGGGTGAAACTTTCCTGTCCGGATTTCCAAATTTGGAAATCCGATCAGGACACTGAAAATAATGATCTGGTGATCAGCCAATTGCTGATCGCCACATCATCAGCCCGACCCCCACCGCCCCAACTCCAACGTCACTGGTCCCGCCCTACTCCTGTCCGTTTTCCGGCCCCAGGAAAGGTGGCAACCCTAGATTACTATGGGATACTGCCCTGGTGCAAATTTGCCTGGTGTTTATTAAAGATACCCATGTCTTTGTTATAATTTACAATTAGGCCTGGGTGCTACAAATACATCACTGCAGCTTTGGTGTTTTTAGTTGTGCTTTTTTGCTAGAGAAGAAGGTAAAAAATCTCTTTCATTCTCTGCATGTGGTAACACAGGTACAAAGTAATAAATGCAGTGTATTTACACCTCTCAATAACCCCTTTAACCCTGCATATGTCTTATAGCTCCCTTATCAATAATTACTTCCACTGCTCTGTGTGTGGCATGGGCACTGAAAGAACTCCCAATGGTCATGCATATTGAAATGCTAGTATACAGTGTACTGTTTTATTAATCATGTCCATTTTATGGCTATGGGGGTCAGAGAAAAGGAGCCCTAATTACAAATGAAACTACTTTGTAAGATACAGCTATGTAATAAGAAATTGAGTTTCCTTTTCTAGAAGTATTAGTTCAATATAAGTAATATGAATAAAGAGGCATAGTGTATGATGCTTAACGTAGAAGAGACACACGTTTGGGTTGTTCCTTCGATTTTTCTTTTTCAGCACTTGTTGAATACTCAGCTGTACAGTAAAATGACTTGCTTGGATCCTTAAGGCTTATCGTTTGCCCCACAGGAGTAGGTCCTGCAATGGCAGAAATGAATGGAGCAAATGCTACGTGTACCAGTGAAAGCTGTTTACAAATCATTTGTACCTTATCTCATTCCCCCATCTACTCATTTGTACATTGCATAGTCCATTACATTTGTGCTTGTTCCTACGAAGGATGTTGACTTACTTTGTACTAAATCATTTTCCAACCAAGGGCTGATTAAAGGAACGTATGGAGGTGTAACTGATCTAGTGAAATTTGCTTCAAACATGAAAAAAAAAAAACAGATCAATACACATTTCCCTTATCCTAATGCTGTAAGATGAACTGGCACCAATTTTTGCTGTTTACGGTAAATACGGTTTATAAGGCTTCAGCCCTGGCAACTTCAAGGAAATGCAGGTGACTTCTTATTTATCTACTACAGGTATGAGATCCATTATACGAAACCCGTTATCTGGAAAGCTACAAATTTTGGAAAGACTCCATTTTCTCCAAATAATCCAGAATTTTTTCTGTGTAATAATAAAACTGTACCTTGTACATGATCCAAACTAAAGCAAAAGCAAAACCAGCCTCTTGGTTTATTTAATGTTTACATGATTTTCTAGCAGACTTTACAGATAGATCTTTTATCTGGAAAGCCCCGGGTCCCGAGCATTCTGGATAACCATTCCCATACCTGTACTAGTAAAGCATTGGGCCAGGAAATATTTTTTGCTCAATTCCCTTCCCTCTTTTGAAATATTTCTAAAATTTAAAGGGAAGATTTATCATTGTCAGGTGTGGTTTTGGGTATGTCACCCTTTTTAATAGCTAAGGAAGAATGTGTAGTGTTCTGTCATTTGAAAATTATCTTATTTCCATCATTATATATAAGTTGCAGACTGAGCTACAAGGTATTCAATTGGTATCTGTGATGTATGAACCCTTTGCTTGTATGGTGGCACAATTTAAACATGTGGAAATAATCCATCAAATATCCCGTCTGGATAGTTATCTGCACTGAAGATCATGGTTGTTCTTCCAAAATAAATACATATTTTGTCCATTGGTTGAAGGCTGAATATATGTTTGTAGCAATAGTGATATCCATTATAGTAATAGTTATTATGAACTAATGACATGGGTGGATTGGAACTGTGTGCACAGAAGCATCTTTTGAGACTGTGCCCTGCCTATTACAAAAAAACTGGAAAAGTGGCTTTGCATTGTACAACTGTAACTTGTAAGCACTTACGGTACAAATCATACGGATTTATTTATTTTAAAGAAAGCCCTTCTTTTCATGAAATGCTCCCATTGTATTGACTAATAACGTTAAAACTAACCTTGGCACAAAACATGTTGCACTAATTGAACCAATGTACTGATTAATTTGGGGGAATTTTTTGTTATTATACCTGTTTTGTTTTGCTTACAGTAGTCTGCAGGCCTCAGGGTGATTGTCTGTGGGTGTATGCCAGGTTGAGGGAGTTTCAAGGAACAAGGATTTTTTGCAGATAAAGTAAAAAAGAACCCAGCTTTAGTTCCTTCTGGCAGTGGAATGTGGTCATGCATGCATGGGAATCACCAATTGTACACCCTGGTGGATAAATCACTGTATGGCCACCAATAGAGAGAGCACATTTTTTTCTCATTTTTGTCTCGTTTGTATCAACAAAGCCTGCAATAAGAATGAGAAACAATTTGATTGAATCACTTTTTCTGAAGGTAAACAATACCTGTATTCCTTTAAAATACTGTAAAAAAAATAAATAACACATCATGTTGCCTAAGTAGTTCTACGTCAGCTTTAACAAAGTTGAATTTTGCTCTTATTTGTATTTGTTTCAGTAGTTAGAATGCTGAACTGTAGCAATGTCAATTGAAATATTAATCCATTTATTCCAAAACCTTGGGCCTTATGGAGAGTAGATACTAGCTTGAAGTAGGCTAGAAAGGGCCAGCCAAAGGAGCCCTGCAATGTCAATTCATGTCATCATTTCAGTTGGCACCTTATCAAAATGAACTGCTAATCACTAGGTAAAATAACCTTTCAGCCCATTGCGCCATAAAAAAGTTGATCAACTTTGTTCTTATTTTACAGTAGCTTGAATGCTTTTAATGTTGCAGGCCACTGTAACTGTATTTGTTTTACTGAAGGCTTAAAGACTAAAGAACTGGACCTGGCTATTCAGCCCTCGTCAAAGGATCTATCTTATGAACCATAATATGTTTAAATCGTTCATAATCTGATGTTTAGCAAAGTTAATGCTTGTATTAAGAAAGAGAACATTCTCCCAGCATTCCATTGTCTCTGTTTTAATTAGATCTGTATTTTGAGGGCACTGCACGTAACCCTAGACTAGTGATTACTGCTCAGGCATACACACCAGCATTTTGAGGTTCATTATACCTATTCGAGATGTCCCTGCTTTTGTAATATGTAAAGATAAGCACATAACAAATGAAACATGCACGTCACCTTTGTAGAATTGTGAACAATTAATCATTGTTATAAACTGAGCTGGTTGGAGTTGTTCACATTTCTTAAGATTGGTGCCTTATACTGTGAGCTGATGTGAGCATACTAGAGCTGTCATTTGATTATACCTTCAACAAGATAAAATATGTTTCTAGCATTGGTGTGGGCTGCAGACTAACCCTACTTTTGGCCTGGTTGGCCCGATTTACATGAACATCAGGGTAGGCTAAGCTGCAGGCCTCATTCCAGGTTAGGGTACAGCACCAGTATAGTATGGCTGGCCCATAGGTTTACTGATCTCAATCTTTGTGACTTTTCTTTGTCACAAAAACTTCTCAGATAAATACCTTACCTTAAAGCAGTATTCTCTTTGGAAAAAAAAAGTACAAAAGGGGAGCATTGATAAAATGAACATCACAGAATTGCAAGATTCACCATTTTAACAGCTAGACATTTTAGAGAGAGCACAAGACATCTTCCAGTCTCGTTGCTGAATTACTTACACATTACAGTATATCTGTCTATCCTCTAATCCAGTCCATCAGAAGAAAGAGATATTACATACATGCTACATGCAATTTAGATGCAAATTGTAGCTGCAGATGGTGTTCCTGCTACTTCCATGTTCACCTCCTAAAATAGTCAACTGAGCTGCTGCGTGTGAAAGTCGATTGAAAGGTTCTGTAAGCGTTTCCTCACATTATATATACACACACACAGGCAGCGGGCCTGAACCATGTTGTCTCCTGGGGGAATACCTTTGTTAGCTTTTCAGTCTTGTTTTGTCTCCATATGCTTTTTTGTTCTGCTTGTGTGTGAAATTGATCATCACCTTGTCTGGAAGGCAAGTAAAATATTTAAAAAGGCTGTCTGCAATATACCCTGTTTATAAGCAGTGTTTATTATCCCATTTTTCTTAAATAGACTATAAAGCACAATGGAGAGATTTATTTTGTGTACACGGTATTCCTATTATTCGTGTTTGTAGTTATGAATGTGAATAGGAGCTGTCACTTTGCTTAATGACACAACACCATTCATAGTTTTATTGCTGATGGCTAGTTGCCACTACCCTTGAAATTAAAACTGACAGCAAGCTGATTTGTAACTAAAACTTCACCAACAAACCCTCTCAATGACCCCAAATCTGCGTTTGCTAACCAATGGCCTGAGCGGTTTGAAGAAAAATTTTATCCAATCAGCTGCAAGCTTAATTTTTATTGCAAGACACATTCTCCTTGTAGGCTGATATTACAATGGCATTCATTTTCCAAGTAATTACCCACACACTACATTTTAATGTAAATATTGAACCAAAATGGATTATTAAAGGATATTAGTAGTTAGAAACGGTCATGTAAAGCAGTGGTTCTCAAAATGTAGCACTCACCCTTTAAATCAAACCCTTATTGCCTTGACCTTCCCTGTTTGGTGGGTTTGCAGTCTGGTAGTTTGGGATCTACAACTATTATTCCATAAAATCTGAAAGTTATGTGGTATAAAGAAACAGAATATAGAACAGACCGTGCAATCTGTAAAAAAAAAATCTGTATTTGAGCATTATGCAAAATTATAGTATATTAGTGCATTGGAAAAAAAAAAGCTAGTGCATTAAAAAGAACGAACCCTGTAAAGAACAATACTCCACAACTACTTCAACAAATACTACAGCAAATAACCTTTCCAGAGAGCAGACTGTTATGGTATTATTGCTGCCCTTTTGTTTTTAATGTATATTATTTGCATTTAGTAGGATGTAGTTAGTTCTGAAAAGCGGCAAAACTGAGCCTCTTCCCTCTTTATCATGCGATGGTGAGCTGGAGGCAGATGTTTGTGTGTGCGTGTGTTATTAGAATATTGTGACTGTAGTGACGGAGATACACGAATAGATGGAAACAGTGATATGTATCCTGTCACGCTGTCTGGCATTTTAATGCATTAAATATTTTGGCAGCATGATAGGGGTTTATGCGCTGTTCAGTTGGCAACGCTAAATTATGTGAAAGGAAATTTCTACAAAGTGAAAAAGGCGTGAGACTGAGCAGTTTAGTTTTTGAAATGGGAAGGAACAGCCGGAACATATTACAGTGAGACAATTTATTTACAGTTGTACGTACCAGCACAACCAACAGGGAATCTTTTATATTGAAGCAAATGCTATTTTGATGGTATGCTTTTTGGTATTTGATATGGCAGTTGTAATGAAAAGATGTAGGGGAACATAAAACATGAGAAGGATTTTCATACTGAATTATACACACAGCTGAACCTCAATGTATGGGCTGCCCAGGCCTCTGTGTGCAGATAAAATAGTATTATTGATTCAATGGGAAATGTATAAGCGTTTGTTATATAGTGTATCCATTTTGCTAGAACAAAGAGATGCTTCTGTCTCTGTCCTCGTCTGTTGCTACTGCTGCTGGAAAGTGTAACTGTAAGTGATGGGGGTCGTTTTAATTCAGTCTTAATAGAGCTGCTGTTAAATAGGAGCCTCTCATCGTTTCCTGCCAGGCCATGAAGGCTAGAATAGAGGAAACAGTCGCAGTTAGCTGAGGACATCATTTGAGTAACATGCATCCGTTCAGTACCAGCGTGCTCTGGCTGATAACAAGCGCACAAATTATGGCTTATGATGTAACCAAGAGCCCTGTAGCACCAAGAACATCTGATCTCATTACAGGTCTGGGACCTGTTATCCATAATGCTCAAGACCTGGGGTTTTCCAGATAGCAGATCTTTCCGCAATTTGGATCTTCATACCTTAAGTCTACTAGAAAATCATTTAAAACATTAAATAAAACCAAAAGACTGTTTTGCTCCTAATACGGATTAATTTTATCTTAGTTTGGATCAAGTACTAGGTACTGTTATATTATTACAGAGAAAAAGGAAATAATTTTTTTAAATTCTGATTATTTGGAAAAATAATGGAGTCTATGGGAGACAACCTTTCCATATTTCAGAGCTTTCTGAATAATTGGTTTCTGGGAAACTGATCCTATACCTGTACAAAGAATATTTATTTCACAGTGAAATACATTCAAAGCACCTTGCTTTTAGAGGAAGTAGGATTTAGTTTACTGTGATCAATAAGTATTGGCAAGACCTTCGGACTTTTTGGAGATGCAAGAAATCTACAACCATCCACAACCATTTCCCACGGGGGACATATGTAGTACTACTACTAC
Organism: Xenopus laevis; assembly: GCF_017654675.1. NCBI lineage: Eukaryota > Metazoa > Chordata > Amphibia > Anura > Pipidae > Xenopus > Xenopus laevis. The sequence goes on from NC_054372.1 coordinate 125,583,969, forward strand.
TACTAATAATAATATATGATAATAATAATAATGCAAAGTAATAGGATTTATAGTCACCTTTATTCAAGGACCATACATGAGGATTTCCAAGTAGCGAGTCATGTTTTGCTTTGCCGAAAAATTTGCAAAACTCCAAAAAAAATTAGTAAAACACCCATTGAGGTCAATGGGTGTAAATTTTTACGTGAGCGACAATTTAGCGACAATTTTTTCTCACTCCAAATGCATTAAAGTCAACAGGCGTTATTTCTTATGGCAACTTTTTTGTCACAGCGACAATTTTGTCTTGTTGACTTTTTTTGTCTTGACTTTTTTGTCCAAATGCATTTGCGTTTAGTTGCAAAAAAACACACGTCCATTAAGTTCAACCTTTTAGCTCTATTTTAACCTGCCTAACTGCCAGTTGATCCAGAGAAAGGCAAATACACCATTTGAAACCTCTCTAAATTCCTTCCTATCTCAAAAATGGAGTCCCTGGATCAACTTGTACTACGAGCTATCTTCCATAACCCTGTATTCCCTCACTTGCTAAAAAGCCATCCAACCCCTTCTTAAATCTGTCTAATGTACCAGTCTGTACAACTGATTCAGGGAGAGAATTCCACACCTTCACAGCTCTCACTGTAAAAAAATAATCTGACATAAAAAGCAGCTGTATCTGTGCGTGGAAAATCTGGAAAGTCCAGTCATTGCAACCTTGACTAGAAATACTGAGATGCTGAGACAATAACATTGATTTTAACTCGCAGACATGAAGGGCCAGACAGGTGAATGGCACCATAAAACAGGCAGCTGAGACACACACTTGCCGGAACAATAATTTCGCAGTTGACGCTCTCGTGTCCCTGTAGAACCACTGAGCTGTGTTTGTGGTTACACAGAGCAGTAACCTACACCTGGCCACTATATTATACTTCATACATGGAGCTTGGCTACAGACATAAGCAGCAGTAACTAGCTTCTCAGTCAATGCCTATGAAAATAAAATGAAGAAATTAAAAGCACTATAACAATGGCTAGTAATTACTCCCACAAAATGCTGTGATTTATTGTGTTATTACAGCTAATACCTTAAATCTACTAGAAAATATTCTAACCATTAAATAAACCCAATAAGCTGGTTTTGCTTCCCATAAGGATTAATTATATCTCGGTTTAGATCAAGACAAGCTATTGTTTTATTATTACAGAGAAAAAAGGAATTATTTTGGAAAATTTAAATTATTATGATAAAATGGAGTCTATGGTAGACCGCCTTTCCGTAATTCGTAGCTTTCTGGATAACGCATTCAAAACACTCATATATCAGCAATTGGCCCAGCAATTGTTTCTACGCGTTTCGACCACAAGAGTGATCTTCATCAGGGGAAAAATCCATAAAGTACAAAGAAGGATAAAAAGGTTTATGGATTTTGTCCCTGATGCAGACCACTCTTGTAGGGCCTATTGCTGATATGTGAGTGTTTTGATATAAATAAATTTTTATAATTGAGTGAGCAATGCTTATGCTTGACTTTGGATCTAAGGTACTAGAAGGCTTCATATAGGCGGTCTCCATGGGATTAGCACCCCAGCATCAATTTGGGTTTGTGCCTTCCAAATTATAGTCTTATATTGATTTGAATAAGAGACTGGAATATGAACAGGAGAAGCCTGAATAGAAAGATAAGTAGTAAAATGTAGCAAAAACAAAACAATTGTAGCCTTTCAGAGCATTTGTTGTTTTGTGAGTAAACCCCCCCCCCATTTGAAAGCCAGAAAAGGGAAAATAATTAAAAAAAATCTAAATAAGAAAAAATGAAGGCCAATTAAAAAGTTGCTTAGAAGTAGCTTTTCTATAACATAATAAATGTGAACTTAAAGGTAATCACCCAGCACAAACTGGTTTTGAAGCAGAATTTTGTGGCTCTTGGCTGCCAAGGAGGAGGGTAATGGGCTGGCTCACACTCATGTTTCTCCATAAACCTCTGATGTGTGGACTTTGAAGACAATTTTATGTGCCACCTTTTTTGCTGGGATTTGTAGTTCTGGTCTTTTGTCTCATCCTCTTATATTATTCTATAAGGTATGAACAGCCTGGCATTTGTGCTAGTTCATTAAAAAGTCTTCTTCCTTTGTATATAGATGTTGTAGAGCTCAACTGAGCCGCTGTTGATACATTGATGTTAAACATTTTCCAAAAGCTTTTTTTTTGCAACAATTTGGCTTTATACCTTCTTAAAAAGCAACGATTTATACCATAAAGCATCAGAGTTTGGGATTTATGATTTTGAAGCCCTTCAAAAGAGAAGAAGTAATATGTATATTTTTATAGTGCTTTCATTTCCTGTGTTTTTACAAAGATTACACTATTCAACTTTTTATAACCAAACATGCCTTTGTATAGAGAATTCCTTCCGACCACTGCAAGATCGCTGCAAGAAAAAAAAGGAGGGGGGGGCTGTGTACCATTCATTTAATATGCTTCTCCATTTGGAATTTCCAGTATTTGTTTTCCCGCAGACAATGTCTATAAATGATTGTTTTGTTTTAGAAAGTAAAGCTGAATAGTAACATGTTATTATATAGATTCCAGACACAGGGATATCCCACATGATCTCTGGAGGGAGTGTTCATGCCTTGCATAAAGTGCTGTTTTATAATCTGTTTGACGGCTATTTTATTGCTAATCTCTAAAGAATCCTGTTTCGACGAGGAGTTCAACAGATTTAAAAAAGGAAAAGAAGAAACAAACTTTTTTTTTTTTCCTTTGGGCAAAATCACCCTGGCCCTTTCCAAAGCCAGAGCTCAATTCAGATATTTACACGCACTTCATGAAAGACATTTTATGAAAAAATGTTAGGAGACACAGTTTAATATTGCCCATTACACCAGTTATATTATTCCTCTTTACAGTTATTAATCTATTACCTGGAATACATGGGACCTGAGGTATTCCAGATATGGGATTTTCCCATAAGTATGATGCCTTAAAGCTATTAACTGTAAAAAAAAAAAATAGTTTTGCCATGAATATTTATTTGAGAGTTTAGTTATCATCAAGATATTGTCAAGTTATTACAGAGAAAAACAGATCCAATAGCTGTACCATACACCTCATTATGTAACTTAATATATTAAAAAGTACTTAACTAACCTCAGTTTATCAAATGATATATTGAGTGTAACATTCCGCATCTTGAAGACTCGAAATTCAAATTGCAAAAGCTAAGGGGGTTATGTAATAAAAGGTGCAAAGTCTAATCATCTATAGCAACCAATCAGCAGGTAGCATTTACAGGTCATCTGCTTGAAAGCAAACACCTTATTGGGTGTCATGTACCTTTGTGCATTTTATGTGGCTAAGAGGTATCTATTGATTTTATATTAGCTCTGTAACCAGTATTTTCCAGAATATACAGGATGCTCAGAGATAACTGCACATGAATGAAGCTTCTAATACATATGGTATTGTCCAGTCACACACAGAATAATATTATCGCAGTGAGCGAATTATTTTTTATATCCTTGTTTGTGTAGGCTACATCCGGCTAAACTGATGTCATGCAAAAATGGCTTTGGAGTTCTGGCTAATGATGGGGGCCATTAACAATCCTTTGCAAGGCTACATCCGAGCCCCAGGCCTCCAGATAGACTGTTCTACTTCAGTTTTACTGACGTCTGGAATTTGTTCAGCTCATATGGGGAAAGTATGCCACTTTAGGGTTTTTTATAGGTTTGGTTATACATTTAGGTTCATTAAAACATTTCTGTGCTCACACAACTTGCTACTGTAGTTTCATAGAAAACCACATCTTTTGTGTTTTTGTTTATGTACCATAGTAGCCTCTATCTCCCTAGGGTAACTTTACTATGCCTGTGGCCATATTTTGGAAATGAAGAGCGTAATTAAATTGGTGTTGAAACAATTGGTCCTTCCTTTGTATATGGCCATGGCAAAGAGGTTCAAACATTGTAAAGTTAATATTGAAACAGATATTTGTTGCTGTTAGAAATAACCATTCATCCGGTTACCATTATTAACTGATCAGCCTGCCCCATTGTCTCTTTACTTTCCCAGCTGAATACTTGTGAAAAAAAGCAGCAAATTTATGAGACCAGCTCCAGCCATTCATCACTTGTTAATCATTTTAATTAGGAAGTCATCTCAGTTCTTTGAGCCTCATAACCTCTTTTGGCTAATATGAACTTGCTGATAGCTGCTCATAATGCTAATGTACATGTCTAATAAAGTACATGGAAGCTGAAAAGATGGTGTGCAACTTAGATGTGATGAATGAGGCATGTGCTGACCCAAACCCCTCCTGTGCACAAATGTCTGGGATGTTCATGCACTGTTTATATTTGTTTATGCTTCGGAACTGTCTCTGTAGCTTTTTACACTAGATTAATACTGTCCACTATTTACTTAACACATAGCAAAATGGCAAACACACTGACGTTGCGTTTTTCCTACTCCCATAACTTCTATGCTTTCGGAAAAGTCTTGCCGACCTAGTCAGTTGTGTACATTTCTGGGATTTTAGAAGGGCTATATGGGAACATGCTGCAAGCTATTTTATGCCATTGTATAGTGCTAAAGAAATTGCCAATTTTGCCACGGGTTATTGAAGAGAAGAGTGTGAGCTGTATTTTAGCAACAGCATGAGAACCACATGTTGCTTGTCCCTGTGCAAAAACATCTGGCTAAAGTAATCGTTATACCTTATCTCATTACAGTCCAGAAAATTATGTTTCTGTAGCTTTTTAGCGTCCATGTTCCATGTTTTCCATGTGTCTAAACAGCGAGAACAGGAGATGCCTGCCCCTTAACATTGCTCGCTGTTGGCTTTGTGCATTCTAAACATTCAGACAAGGTGCTTCCTAAGAGGTATTTCACTGTCCTTTTTTTAAGGTTTATTTGACGGACTATATAAAGGTATGGGACCTGTTATCCATATATAGAAATATTCTTTAACATGTCTCATTTTTATCCCTCAATAAGCAGATAGGTAGAAAGTATTGCTATGGCTTATCACAGAGCAACTTCTTTATAATACATAAAATGTCATAGTTATTGTGTTTGAAACTATTGTGATTTTGCATGAGTATGAGAATTAATGGTAATGGTGTGTATTCTGTTGATTTGTCTTGAAGTCCAAATGTGTGTGTTATAATGGTTTCCCTTGAAATAGTTGTAGCACCTTGCATATTGTACCAAATGTACCAATTTATCATACAAACAATGTTCTATAAAATCACATTGTTCTTTTGTGTATTGTTTTTTATTAATGTGTTTTTGCTTATCTCAGCTTAGAGTAGCTAATAGGTAAATGTTTTATACAGTATGTATGACATTCCCTCTGCTTAATTTAAAATTATGTTACGAAAGTGTTTTAGTTGGCTTCATTGTATATTAAATGCAATAACATATAATTTTTTGTAGATTATTTTGTATATTATAGCATGCCCTAGGCCTTAGACCGAAGTCTATCAGACACAAATCTCAGAGTGTGGCACAATCCTAAACTGCTGGAGGGGACAATGTTGTTTATTTCATGTCTAATCAATGCATGCAACCCAGAAATACACTAAATAAGATTGCATAATCAGAGTCGGACGATATCATCCGGTTAGTAGTTTGGGCTGTTTTATACAGTATGTATGACATTCCCTCTGCTTAATTTAAAATTATGTTACGAAAGTGTTTTAGTTGGCTTCATTGTATATTAAATGCAATAACATATAATTTTTTGTAGATTATTTTGTATATTATAGCATGCCCTAGGCCTTAGACCGAAGTCTATCAGACACAAATCTCAGAGTGTGGCACAATCCTAAACTGCTGGAGGGGACAATGTTGTTTATTTCATGTCTAATCAATGCATGCAACCCAGAAATACACTAAATAAGATTGCATAATCAGAGTCGGACGATATCATCCGGTTAGTAGTTTGGGCTGGAATTAGTACTATGACAATGAAAAAGCATCAACCCCATCTATTTCCCAATAGGCATTTGCTTATTCAGCTCTTGACTCACTGCTTCTTACACAACTGGGCTCAGTAAATACAATAGGGTCTTAGTGGGTGTCCTCTTCCATTTATTAAGATCTATTGTAAGGATCACTCATGTGTTCCACCTAGTGTGACATTAAATCTCTGTGTCCATGAACAGCATCATTGTACTCTAGATTTTCCACATGGTTATTTAGGTCAAGTGCCCTGGTGTAATCTGGATGATGCCCACAAGTAGCTTTCCATGTGCTTTCATCAAGAAAAACACATTTTATGAGCCAAAAATTTACACCCGCAAACCAGGTCTGATAACTGGAACAAATGTCTCCATAAACATTCATTTGCTTTGCTCACCTACAGTATCTGTGTGGCCCTTCAATATAGTAAATAGTAAGCAAAATGCCTGTAGATATATGAACTGAATTTTGCCAGCCTAACTGAATTCTGCTTATTAATTGTCTTGCAGGTTTCCTTGTTTCACCCTCTGTTACATTAGCTCTAATTTTGCCCATTTCACTACATTCAAACTTATAAGCAGGGCCATCCAACATAGTAACATGGTTGAATGTGAAATAAGCATAGGTCCATTAACGTCAGCTCTTTAAATTAAATTAACATTATAGAATAGCCAAGAGTTGTGCTTTTCCTGTTTTACTTCAATGGGGGAGGCCTGCAAATCCTGTTACAAAAGAGAAAGTGCAGTAGGCCAAATGTTAAAGTAGGCTTAGTCTATCTATATCATTGGTAATTGTCTCAATTTGTGTCCTTGCTGGTTGTCCATATCCTGTAAGGTGGCAATGTTGGGAGAATAGCAGTGCTCTTTGTTCAAGTCTGTGTTCTGCTGTGGTGCACCATGTGATGTAAAAGCAACATTAGTTTGATCTGTAGCATGGGCAGCCCATATAACGTAATAAATATAATAACTTGATTTTCTAGAATCCATGTCCAGCTGCCACCATGCATGAACTGTGTGGCCCCTGCTCTACTGATTATGCCTTTCATAAACGTGTCTGACTTTGCTACTTTGTTTATTTTATAGGTTCTGCATAGATGATGTGAGCTGGTTGTAAAACAGAAATACACTGCAGCCTACAATGACATTGAGAAGTTCCTGCATGAGGACCAGGTGTGTATTACTCCATACAAAGGGTAGACAAAGGGAAGTTGTTCGTAAATTTCAGCTCCCCCTCGGATACTCACTCACCCTTCTGTTGCATCACTTTCTCGGATGGATATGAAAAATACCTTGGTCATAAAATGGCCCCCTTCCATTTTAGTGTCAGAGAATTCTGTGGAAATGAAGCTTATGCCGTCTGCTTGGATTTTACCACTCCAACTGTAGTCTTTCTTATAAAAAATCTGTAGATGGTAATGTGTAAGTTTTAATATATTATTCACCCCTCTTACTAGAGTTACAGTTCTTTTGAGCAAGCAGACATTTAATCCACACCAATAAGCGAAAGTGTATATATTGAATAATAAATCAACTGAGTGTTACAATTAAATAGTTACAAATAAACTAAAGCATTATTTAGACTATTTACAGTTACTTCTTACTTATAAAGGCTGTGTTATTGTTACCCCCAGAGCAATAGAATAGAGGTCAGCTTCATACTTGCCATTATGGCTTCCCACTGTCCTCCAGCACATCTGTCCTGCAGTCCTTACATCCTTTCTTGTAACATGCTCCTGTGTCTCTTCACCCAGGCAGCCCCTTCACTCTTTTATCCTGGTTTGTGATAGCCTCCCCCAAAGCTGACCTCCAAATTTATCAGATAAAAAACCCAACTTGATTACACATCCTATTGAGCAAGTGTTTTGCATAAAAAATCAGTATCAAGGGTCCAGTAGCAAACATAAAGCCCTGCTACCATTTCCAGGAAACCCTTTGTATAATTTGGGTCAGGGTGTGACTTGGAATGTAAGCTACCTTGAAAACGGACTCTGTAATCAATACAATCCCATATACAGAGTGTATAATATGTATACACCCCAAACACATATATATATATATATATATATATATATGTATGTGTATATATATATGTATGTGTATATATATATATATATATATATATATATATATATATATATATATATATATGTTAATTATACAATTATACAATAAATTATATATAATTTACTATACATAAAATAATATCAAACCCAATATAGCTATTTCTTACAGCTGGACATCTAAGTAATATGGCACTTGATGCCTGCTCTACGCATTTACCTTTCTCTCTGTTGATCTGTAAAAAGTTTTTATGACCGTGAAAAATTAAACAGCTGTTATTTTTTTCTTCCCCCATAATAATAAGGTGAAAATGCTGAAATGCTTTAGAGATGATACACGTTGAGCCCTTTTCAAACAGTCTATATTCAGAACAGGGTTCGGCTAAATGTATTTCACTTTTCTTATGCGAAATAAGGATTAGCATTTCTCTCTTCGAAGGCAAAGAATTTCTGGGTAACAGTAAAAGAATGTATCTGCTAAAGACTTCTGGTCAGATATAAAGTATGGTAGGAAATTGGAAGCATAAAGAACTGGAATATCTTTGAATATTATTAAATCATTATATATTTTTTTTATTAATTGTTGTATTTTCAATATTTGTTGTTTTTTGGGAGACAGGACCTCTGTTTCCCCTGGCCCTTCTTTTGATTAATGCTCATTTAAAGTGGCTTTGCACCCAAATAGCTCCTTTGGAGATCAGAAATTGATGCAGTTGTGAGTCTAAGTCCGTGCTTAACTTTCTGGTATTGGCTCAGTGCCACTTTGTGCATTTGTATTAGCCAACAACATCTTCTGAATTCTTCCTTCCACATAACACTTCAGTGTAGTCATCTTCAGCTCAGTGGCATGTCAGCATCCTAGGAACTGATCTCATTGTAACTGACTGAACTTTTTAAGATGGTCTTAGAAATCCCAACCAAATGCTGCAGGAAACCCCAAAAATGGACAGATACAATGTTCAGTGCTAATTATAATGGTTTTGATAAAGATTGTGAAAATACAAATGCAAGGATTTGCCCAGAAGATTCTGTTTTTTGGTTAATGTTTGTATAATATAATTATAATTTGGAAGCATATGAAGTAAATGAATTATAAACACGATCACCTAAAATTTAGTTTTGCATTACATTTTGATAGTAATAGTGGCTAATAGTAATAAGAGGAAAAGAAATACAGGTGAGAATTGCTTTTGTAACATTTCTTAAAAGCATAAAAAAAAGCCCAATCAACTGTAAAACGGTTCAGCAGGACATAAGAGAGCTTTTGTGTTGGTCTTGTTTGTAGGGTAAGATGCTGCTTACCACTGAACAGTTTTGTAGCATGAGTGTAACAATCCCACACGGAACTTTATTTTGGTAAATTCAGTGCATCATGTTCCAAACAGACAAATGTTAATATGTTGTAAACATAAGTATATATAAAGCTTGATTTGCCCTAAAAGAAAACAACTAACTTAAATCCAGAGGCAGTTGGTCCTCTCTTACACTCGTAATCACAACGTTGAAGGGGCTGCAATATGCTCATGGCAATTACAAATAAGGGCAGTGGCTGTGAAATTCATATTACAATAGGGGCTTCCTTTGTGCACTTTACATACAGTAGATCTAAAGATTCCGTTGACAAAAAATAATCCTATGCAGATTTTGAAAGATGCTGTTTGCCCTTAAATTCAGTACTTTCCCTGGCTAAAAAATAAAGTATTCATTAATAGCAAACAGTTAACTCTTGTTTTAATGGATGAAATCATATTTTTGGGTAAATTCATTTCTGAACTCTGCTTGGTTTACTAATATTCACTTATGATCGATAGATAGATAACAAAATGTACTTCGAGAAAAGTAGCTCCTTGTGTAGATATATGTACTTTGGTGAAAAACCTTTGTTTCTGAGCTTTGCCTCCATGCAGCTGAGGGTTTGGTTATGTAGAATATACTTCAGTGAAGGATGGACTTATAAGTGTTTACTTGCTCTCTCCTCCTCAATAGGCAATGGGTGTGTATCTCTATGGAGACTTAATGGTGAACGAGGACGCCAGACAACAAGAAATTGCACGCCGATGCTTTGCTGCTGTAAGAGACAAGATGGATATGTCCTGTGTAAAAGTTATTGGAGAAATGCTGTTTTGATGGATTTAATTCTGTGACCTTATGCTGTGTTTGGATATTTGCAGTCTGCAATGCATTTAATGTAGAGGAGCTAGTGAGTCTCGTACTACGATTAGAATCAGGTCTATGATGTCATGTACATTAAGTCTCTTGCATTTTATATATACAATCTAGTTTACTTGGGCTCAGAAATTGAACCTATGTATTTCTAAACCTAATTCTAAAGAAATATGCAACACATAATTCCAGAGATTTTCTGTATGCCAGGCAGAATAAAAGGAATCTGCAGGTGTACTAATGTTTATATGGTCCTACAGAATTTTTTTTTAAAGCAGATTTTCTCCCAAACATTTCCACTCTATTTTCACAGTGGTTTTTCCATATACACTGTACTTTTGCGTGTGGTATGCAGGTCTTCAGCAGAGCAAAATAGTTAAGATAGTTGTCTAATGAAGTAACACATTTGATTTGCTTTTCCCTTGGACGTATAACTTTCCTGACGTTCACATCTTTCATAAGCTATAAAGGGAAATGTGCTGGGCTGCTCACAAATTCCACTTTCCTACAGTAATGTGTGTAATTTCATAAGCGGCTCCAAATGATCTGTCAAATGTATAATTATCAGGACAGGAATCCAATTGGTTGCTAAGGTGTGCCACAGTTTCTGTAGTACAAACATCCTCACTTGGGAGCCTTGTAGACCTTGGACTTATGTTGTGCTAGTGAAGCCATCTTTCAATGAGTTCAGATCTGAATCCACTCTAGTGCTAGCCTATAAATGGCCCTTAAATGCACACTTTATGTCATTATGTGCTCTAGACTGTCTGTGTGCTCCAGACTCAAGTGTGCTTAAGCAGCTATACATTCCCTCCCTTGTCAGATTTCATCTCATTGTGGTAATGAGCAAACTATAGTCAGGTGCATAGAGTGATGCTGACACCCAGCACCTTAGTTTATTAGGCAGACCTACAGCTTCGACTTTATGGCTGGAAGAAAAAGAGTGAACAGAATCAAACCGCAGCACAAAGGTATTTTCCTTTTGTAAGTAATGGCTCTTCATATTTTTGTATTTGCAAAGTATTGATTTTATTATAATGTTTTTCTTCAATCAGCCTTCCATCTTTTCTGCTGAGTGTGCAAATGATGTTATAATGTGATAGCTACCAGTCTGTGTTTTTGAACCTATAATTGCATTATAATGGAATGTTCTTTTATTGATTGGACCCTTAGTTGCATTAAGAAGCAACTTAACCATCCCTTCCTCCTACAGCAGAATCTACATGTGTTTAGCTTTCAAGGAGTTAAAGTACATTTTACCTCAGGTAATTGGTATGATGCCCCGTGGATATTGTAACTGCATTTTATACCCCCCTCTTAGATGAACATTTTTACTATAGATGGTGTGTGAATGTTATCTCCATTGCTGCCGATTTCCTGTTTCCTGTACACTGTGTGGATTAAAACTCTCTCTTGCTGCCACCGTCCAGGCATAGAAGCAGCTGTACAGCTGTGGGAGAAGCAATACTGTACGGGGTCACTTGCAAAACAACAGAACTCAATTACATTGCGTGGAATTTGAAAGGCGGCATCACGTTCCAGACTTTGAAAAGTTTTGTACTAACGGTGTGGCTGTTTGGGTTCCTGGCATGCTGATTTGTGAGTTAAGATTAAAATCACATTGCCAGGGATTACCACACAACCATGTCCTTGGCAACCCTCCTGGAAACACTAGCTGTTTTTCCCGAAAAGCACACAAATCCGAAAAGGCGTCTCCAGGAAGCAAGAGGAGCCGCACAAATTCTCCCATGGAATGTGATCCGGCACTTAACAAGGCTCACACAGTGACCTTTCTACCAAGGTGCAGAGCTTAGCTGATTGGTGAACAGTGATTGATTTCCTCTTTGTTCACAGTGGCTAAGTTCTGCACCTGAAGAGAGGGCGAGGGGAAGGTGTTTGGCTTCATCACTGCAGAATTTATCATGCGTTTTTAACAGTAATCCTTTATTTACAACTTTTCTTCCAAGAGGAACGGCAGAAGCAATTTTAGTTGATTTTTTTTAAAAAATTTAATGTAAGGTTGACTAAGGTCCAAAGTTACATCAGATTGATTAAGTGAATCTGTTATGGTCAACGGAAGAGCTTTATAATAACTAAATATAACATTTGGTGATATATGTGTTCTTTACCCGTGTATTTTTGTGCACACGGAGGAATGCAACTTCCTAATATGTTCTCGGATTTGGTACGTTATTCAATGTGGCTGGACCTGATGCTGTTCTACACATATGGTGGACCTGTCCTCTTGTGCCTACTGAACTGATATCAGTTCTATCTTACACACTGGCTCAGTTCAGCAGGAACAGGAGTCTGGCCCTTGAGCAAAGCGCTGACAACTCTCACAAAGTCCACAGAAGTACTAATAAGGGGTACAATTCTGCGCCAATATTTGTTTCCGGGCTGTTTATCATTAGTCATCGGAATGAGAACGCTGCTGTGTCATCACTGGAAGCTCACACCAGCATCTACAGTTGTTAAATTGACTTTTTTTTACGTTAATGCAGTAAATGTTTCTGCATGAAGGGTTTGAGTGGCTCAATAAACATAATGATATAAATGCCTATCATTTTCTCATGCATTTCTGAGTACTGTAGGCTCATTACCTTTGTTCTTAGTATGGTGTGTGTTTTTCTTCCTCTGAAATTTTTATACAGTACAGTTTTCTTTTACATCTTTCTTGCATACGTCTTGTTTGTCCAATCAACTACGATATCATTAAAAATGTAAAACATACAAGGCAGTTCTGCTATTGTTTGTTATTATGTTCAAACCAAAGTGTAAAATAACATTTCTGCCCAGATTTCCCCTTCATTTTATATGCATACTGTGCAGGAGATCTCTTTTAGAATATTCAACAGTTTATTTATGGGAACATATGTTTGTGATAAATAAAGAGCTTCTATTTTTTAAATTTTCCCCGTTTCCTCAAAATTTCTATTAGCCGCTTTGCGCACCCCTCAGATTTGTCACTGGCTTTCCCCCTATCAACTTCAGTGGGGAGGTCAAGCATAACAGTTGTTTCCTTCAATTTCATACTGAACTTCCAACACCAGGCCTCCCATCTCCTGCTTCCCCTAAGCTTTCACTTCCCATTGCGCTCCCCTTCAAAATATGCCAGGCTTCCCTTGCACAGTGTCATGAACAATTCCCAGAACCTTAAGTCTCACAGACAAATTCAAGTTTTAGCCACCCACTGCCCAATTCACCCCAGACATCTGGCAAGCTTTTCCACTGCAGTGCCTGTAGAAGATGCTATTGGCCATAGCGGTGGATATTAGTTTTTTTTCATTCCTTTAAACTATGTACAGTGAGTTCTGACATCAGAATATAATTTACAAGCTGGAAATTTGTGCAGTGTGTAAAAAACTGTCCATTCACATACGCTGCACACTCTTAAAGGTAGGTGTTAAGAAACAAGGAGGAGCCAAAACACTGGCGTGAGTGTTGGAATCAGAATATTTTTTCATCTACAAGAACTGAAAAAAATAGAAATGATGTGATACAAAGCAATGTATAGAGCTCACTCTTGGCTCCTATGGACAGTCAATGCAATTGCTTGATATTTTATTGATAAGACAATTTTACATTGGTGTGCAATCCTGCTGGGCCTGCCAGTTATCACTCTTATGAGGTTATATAATAAAAAAACACTGTTTGCCCAGGAGCAGTAACCCATAACAACCAATCAACAGGTAGCATTTACCAGTAACCTGTGTCGAGGGGACCCATCAACCAGACATAAAAAGCTGCATAATAAAATTGAACATGAAACCCCAATTTTTTTTATTAAAGCATCCATACCTATTATAAACTGTAAAAATTTAAAAAATCTCAGCTGTCAATCATATATTGCCTTCCCCTTTTCTATTCCATCCAGCATTTCCTAGATGTCACTGCACTCTTCATATCCCCCCCCCTCCCCGTATCCTGAGCATCAACATCAAGTCCCTGATTCTGGAGCTTAGCATTTCAGCTTGATGCAAAGCTCGCCTCAATAACAGTCTCCACAAAATGGCGCCTGCCTGCTTGCTGTGATTGTGAATTCCAAGACTTAAAGAAATAAGATCTAAATACTTTGTATAGTGTAGGTGTAGTTTATTTTGCTGGACTAACATCATAAAATAGCATTTGGAATTATCTCTTAGGGTGACAGGCCTCCTCTAAAAGCAAACATCTTTGGTTTTGGGTTACGCCCCTGGGCAAAAGTAGTGCCTTTTTAATACATATGGGGCTAAACTAAAAAAGAATTTCCATTAGATTATATCTATGTGATGCTTCATAGGAAACACAAGAAGTGAGGCAGTTTATCATTACTACAGTATTATATCTGGCCTGGCCTGTCCAACTTGCAACCTCAATCATCTGTTGTTAGACTGCAATTCCTAGAATCTTCTGACTCCTACATGCGTAAGGTCCCCATAGACGCAAAGACTTTTGTTGCCGAACGACCGATTTTAGCGAAGTGCAATCTATCTATGTTTGCAGGGACAAGCAGGCAGCTACCCTTTTCTTTCCTGGCAAATGGTCTTTTTAGTTGATGGACAATTCGTCTCGAGATAATCGTGGTCTCACGATGACGTTCGTATCTTTTAAAAATCTTTACATCTATGGCCAGCTTTATCTGTGCAGTCGGTCTGTTTCAAAAACCCTTTTTTGCACAGTACACAATATTCTCCTGTGCTTTACTGGATTTTCAAGGGAAACAAGATAATTCTTTCTAATAAACAAGGGATAATAATGCAATTCTGTACCATTTGTTGAATATATTAAGTGTATTCCTATTTTAACTGCTGAGGAGTCAATGGGCCACAGGAATGAATGTGCAGAGCCTTTAGTTCAAGCTGTTGCCTATGTGCAGATGCTGATTTTGCATGTGCCTTCCATTGTGTTGGCAAGAACCTTCTATTTTTAACAATGGCTAATAAATGTGTCATGAGGGAAATTTGTTTGCTTAGCATGTTACAGTTTGGTTTGGTGGAAATTGCAATTTATAACTTGTGCTTACCTGTGTGTTAGCACCATCACTAGTTCTAGTGATTTCAGTTTCTGTGTGTTGCATGGATACACAGCATAGCACAAACCATTGCATGTACACACACACTCAATTCCCCAGTGCACAGTTGTTAAGTGCTAACCTGGAGTTCTGTCAGCTCTTTCCCAGCCAGCCATTGCTTCAGCTGCTGGGGTAGTTTATTTGCCTGCAATTCAAAGTAAACGGAACACTGCAGGAAATGCATTTTTTGGTTCAATAGGATACTGTTTGCGTGCTTGTGAAAATGTGCTGTGGCTGTTGCAATCCATTATGAGAATAATCGAATAATAGTTCTGAAAGTACCCGCACTCCCACGATTTATGCTGGGTGCTCCGGTCAAGTGTAATGTACAGCTTTCAAAATGGAAGAGCACTCCAGAGATTTTTCCAAACAGATATTTTTGGAAAAATCTTTGGAGTGCTGGTCCATTTTGAAGGATATATATATATATATATATATATATATATATATATATATATATATATATATATATATATATATATATATATATATATATATATATATATATATATATATATATATATATATATATATATATATATATATATATATATATATATATATATATATATATATATATATAAAATCATACTATTAACCAGCACTCACCATAAATCCATCAAGTCCCGGGTGCTCCTCAGGAAGAACATACAGTGAATGAAGTTAGGAGCACTCACTGGTATCATGAAATAGAAGTTTTATTGGAGTTTTACAAACTACTTCACATCAACGCGTTTCGGTTCTCTTTGAACCGTCATCCTGTTTTTTCAAACTTTAAGTCCTTTGAGTGTGGCTACTTCAGCGACTATTTATTCATCATTGTGGAACTGCACCCAGGCAACAGTGACTGCTTTTTCATGAGTGCCGTGCCGGCATCCATGAAAAATATATATATAATGTTTCCCAGCTGCAGAAAACCTCTCTACACTTTCACTCAAGCCCATTTCAGCTGTAAAGGCTTTCACATACTATGGTATTGTCAATGCCAATGATTTTATTATTTTCATTTGTTCCTTTCTTTTCCTTTTAAGACAATTTGATAGGTGTGCTCTCCCACAGCTGCTAGCCAATAAAATGCCTTCTTCATCTACATTAAAGGGACCTCACAGGAATCGTCAGGTTGAACTCATTGTTTAGATTTGCACTGCTGTTACTTTCTGAATTGTTAATTTAACCCTTTGTTTTCATGATACGTTTCTTCTCTTTTGGCCCCACACCTTGGTTAGAAATGGGCAGTTCATTCCTCCCTCTTTCTCTCGTTCCCTTCTTTTTCTATGGACACCAGATACTGTTATTATTGAAAAGACTTAAACAGGATTTCACAGTCCCCTTTGTCTGATTTTTATAGGTTGCAGTCTTGTAACTGCATTCTGTCATTGTGATGTGATGAGGGCTCTTGCAAGGAAGATTTAAGAGAAGAAAACTTTTTTTTTTTTGCACTTTTTTTTTTACTGTAATGGTAACTAACTGGTTAATGCTGATGCACTGGCAGTTCAGACAATTAACAGGTTTCCAAGACACATGCCACTGGGAATATCCACCAGGTGCCATTGGCCTTAGAAGAGTTCAAATGTATCAGCTACTTGTCGCATGTTTGAGCTGCTGGTAGATGCAAACAAAAAGTTGCAAACGAATACGAATTGTTTAATATATCAACGACTGAACGGAAATATAGTGCATTTTTTAAACTAGTTTAGTTGATTGTATAGTGCCACAGTTCATATCTTACAGCAGTTAGTAGCTTGGCAGTGTGACTAGCCATGCAGCAGGCAGATTTTTTCTAAAATCATATGATTTAGCTATCCTATCGAACGTTGCCCTTTATGATAAATATGTTGTAAGCTACATGCAGTCCTCCAGCCTCTTTCTTATTGCTCTGTTATATGCTGATAAAAAGAATACAATGTATAATGTCTTTTAAATTGGTGCACTGGTAGGTAGATAGGTTATCGGAAGTTTTTTTTTTAAACCAGCTATATTATTGCTCTTCCCTAGAATTCCCTTTACTGACATTCTGCCAACCCGTCCACAAGGAGCTGGGCAGAAACTAAGTAGATGTACCACCAGACCTCAGGAAAAAAAGCAAAACTGAAACCAAATAGGAGCCACAAATCAAATAACAGCCCAACATATTGGCCACATGCAAGGGCACTATATATCAAAATGATAGGTGTCAGAGTCTCTTAAACGTTAAAAAAATTAGAAAAAAAGTGATGTCATAATCAACAGGGGATGCATTGAAACACTCCAATTCCCTCTCTGCTGCGTTGTTTCAGGAAGAACAATAGTACAATTGAGTAGGGATGGTTTGTCAATTGTACTTTTTGCACCGTGCCCTTTTGTTCTCCCTGTTTCTCTCACACAATTTCAGCACACAAGCTTGGTTTCCCTAATAAGATTTTAAGCGCAGCATGATGTCCTTTCTCATATCATATTAGACTAATTAATTTCATTAAATTTGTCAAATCTTTCATTTCAGGTTGCAGCTCTTTGGGATATGGAATTGCTTGTCTTGAATTAGGCACAGTCTAAACCGCAAATGATTCAGAGTGGAGTAGTAATACTATTATGCTATTTTGATTATTCGGCCCATGGCTAACCAAACTGATTATAAACTGATTATAATAATAAACTGAATTCTACAGGTCTCAATACTTTACTAACACAAATTTCAGAGATGGTGATCTGCAAGTAGGCTAATTAAGAGGATGGAGAATGTACAGTTGTGTTCAGAATAATAGCAGTGTGTTTAAAAAAGTGAATAAAGCTCAAAATCATTATAATAATTTTTATTTCCATACATGCAAATGCATTTGGGGACACCACATTCTAATCGTTTTCTAGAAAATGAAGAAAAGGGAATATTAGGCTGTTTCAAAATAGTCTGCATTCTTCTTCTTCTTTACAAACTCAAATATTCACTGTATAAACTGAAAAATGTTTCAATATTTTGCTTACCTTAGAATCACTGAACTAATATTTAGTTGTATAACCAGTGTTTCTGAGAACTGCTGCACATCTGTGTTACATGGAGTCAACCAACTTCTGGCACCTGTTACATTCCATAATTCTTCTGCATTTTTTTGGTTTTGCCTCAGAAACAGCATTTTTGGTGTCACCGACAAGTTTTATATTGGATTAAGGTCCGGAGATTGGGCTGGCCACTCCATAACATCAATCTTGTTGGTCTGGAAGCAAGATATTGCTCATTTACTGGTGTGTTTGGGGTCATTGTCTTGTTGAAACTGATCCATTTCAAGGGCATTCCTCTCGGGCATAAGGCAACATAAATCTCAATCTTATTTTGATGTATTGAAACTGATCCATGATCCCCGATATGAGATAAATAGGCCCAACTCCATAGTAAGAGAAACATCCCCATATTATGATGCTTGTGCCACCATGCTTCATTGTCTTCAATTGTCCTGTGGCTTGAATTCAGTGTTTGGGGGTCATCTGACAAAATGTCTGCGGCCCCTAGACCCAAAAAGAACAATCTTGCTTTCATTAGTCTACAAAATGTTGTGCCATTTATCTTTAGCCCAGTCAATGTGTTCTTTGGAAATTGTAACCACGTCTTTTTTTCAACAATGGGACTTTGCAGGGGCTTCTTGCCGATAGCTTGGCTTCACATAGGTGTCTTCTAATTGTAACAGTACTCACAGGTAACTTTTGGCTTAGTCTTTGCCATTTTGGCTATACTTCTGTCCATTCGAATGTCCATTTTACGTTTTCTTTCACGTTTTTCAGGTTTTGGTTGCCATTTTAAAACATTTTAGCTAAGCAGCTTTTAATTTTCTGCACTCCTTTAAATGTTTTCCCACTCTCCAATCAACTTTTTAATCAAAGTACACTGTTCTGAACAATGTCTGGAACAATCCATTTTACTCAGATTTTCAGAGAGAAATGCACTATAACCGGCACAACATGTGTTGCCTTCCTTCCTTAAATAAGGGCCGTAATTGACACCTGTTGTTTCACAGAATAAATGACCTCACTAAATGAACTCCACACTGCTATTATTTGGAACAAGATATTATTATTTGGAACACTGTTATTATTTTGAACAAGCCTCAATTAATGATTCCATTACACAGAATTAGCAGCAGGCATGTCCTGACTGTTGGGTTTGTTGGTTTTCTATTACTCCACTACACTAATCTGATACTAATTTACACTAGTAAATTATTTACAATGCAGAAATATAATTTCTACCAAAAACAGTGATTGATCAGGTGATGTCGGACTGCTATTATTCTGAACACAACTGTAAATGTTCTCCTCCCCAATGGGATTTTTAAACCTGACCAGCTAATATCTGTTTAATTATTTTTTTTAAAGTTTTTATTTTGTATTTTGCATTTCAATTTTTAACAGTACAAGGGGGAACAGCCCCCTTGGTTAAAGGAAGGATAGGAAAAAGAGAATGCGATAGAGTGAAAAGATAGAAGAAGAGGCAAGCTGGTGGGGGGCTTACCAAGCTGAGAACTAGGGATGCACCGAATCCACTTTTTTGGATTCGGCCGAACCCCCGAATCCTTCATGAAAGATTCGGCCAAATACCAAACCGAATCCAACCCCTAATTTGCATATGCAAATTAGGGGCGGGAAGGGGAAAACATTTTTTACTTCCTTGTTCTCTGACAAAAAGTCACGCAATTTCCCTCCCTGCCCCTAATTTGCATATGCAAATTAGGATTCGGTTCGGCCGGGTAGAAGGATTCGGCAGAATCCGAATCCTGCTGAAAAAGGCCGAATCCTGGCCGAATCCCGAACCGCATCCCTACTGAGAACATTATACATATATTCCTAATGCATCAGCCATGCTTTTCTTACTAAATCTTGGGGCACTGTTAAGGCAATGCATTCCCCTCCAGCCATGTTCCCCAGACGGCTTCAAATTTAGCAGGGCATCTACGGGCCTGGTATACAAGTTTCTGCTTGGGTAAAGAGTCATTGATACGTTTTTTTTCCAATGTAGCAGGATTGCCTGTTTTGCATAGTAAAAAGTTTACACAGTTTAGCCAGGGGTCTCAGTGTTAATGTTTCCGTGATACCCAGAAGACAGAGGCTGGGTGACAGTATATTAGGGAGTGCTAAGGCAGTTTCAGCATACGTAAGCAGGGCCGCCATCAGGGGGGGACAGGGGGGACAAGCGTACCGGGCCCGGGCATGAAGGGGGGCCCGGCAGCGCTGCATTTTTTTGAAGATCCGGGCCCCCCTTACGAGCGCCCGAGCCGTACGTCTTGCCTCTTCAGTGCCGAATGCGGAAGTGCCGAAAAGCCGAAGCCGATGCGACGAAAAGACCCGAAGTCACGGAAAAAGCCGAAGTCCCGAAGTCACGAAGCGCCGAAAAGACCCGAAGTCACGAAAGGAGGCGAAGTTGAAGTACTGAAGCCATGAGTTCAATTCTACTGAACACCAGTTTGTGTTTTTTTTTTTTTTAATCCCCTGGCCACCAATGTATTATTTTAATATTCTATAGGCCCCTGCCACCAATCTTTTTTTTAAAACTTTTGTTTTTGGGGCCCCAATTTTTTTTTTAACTCGTAAGGGGCCCCTTGCCACCATTGTTTTTTTTGGGTTTTTTTTTTAAAAAAAAAATTAATTTTCTTTTTGGTGGCCCCAAATTTTTTTAACTTGTAAGGGGGCCCCTGCCACCAGTTTTTTTTTTTTTTCAAAAAAAAATTATTTTTATTTTTTTTGGGGCCCCAATTTGTTTTTAACTTGTAAGGGGGCCCCTGCCACCATTTTTTTTTTTTTCAAAAAAATTTTTTTTTCAAAAAAATTTTTTTTTTGGGGCCCCAATTTGTTTTTAACTTATAAGGGGGCCCCTGCCGCCAATGTTTTTTTTTTTTTCAAAAAAAAATTAATTTTTTTTCAAATTTTTTTTTGGGGCCCCAATTTGTTTTTAACTTATAAGGGGGCCCCTGCCGCCAATGTTTTTTTTTTTTTTCAAAAAAAAATTAATTTTTTTTCAAATTTTTTTTTGGGGCCCCAATTTGTTTTTAACTTAGAAGGGGGCCCCTGCCACCAATGTTTGTTTATTTTTTAGTTTTTTTTACATTTTTTTTGTTGGGGCCCCAAGTTTTTTTAACAGGGGGCCCCTGCCACCAATGTTTTTAAAAAAAAAAAAATTTTTTTTTTTTTTTTTGGGGCCCCAATTTTTTTTATAAGGGGGCCCTGACCATCAATAGCTTTTTACAACTTGTGTGGGGGGGGGGTTACTTTTTTAGCGCTGATGTCTGTGTGGTCTTTTAACTGCGATGTGGGCGGGATATGGGGCGGAGCTTGGTCGTCAGTGTGGGCGGGGCCCAGGGGGCCCCAAAAATTTTGTTGTACGGGGCCCCGTGATTTCTAATGGCGGCCCTGCCCGAAGTCACGAAAACAGCCGAAGCCGAAGTCCTGAAGCGGTGAAAAGACCCGAAGTCACGAAAGGAGGCGAAGTTGAAGTACTGAAGCCATGAGTTCAATTCTACTGAACACCAGTTTGTGTTTTTTTTTTTTTTAATCCCCTGGCCACCAATGTATTATTTTAATATTCTATAGGCCCCTGCCACCAATCTTTTTTTTAAAACTTTTGTTTTTGGGGCCCCAATTTTTTTTTAACTCGTAAGGGGCCCCTTGCCACCATTGTTTTTTTTTGGGTTTTTTTTTTAAAAAAAAAAATTAATTTTCTTTTTGGTGGCCCCAAATTTTTTTAACTTGTAAGGGGGCCCCTGCCACCAGTTTTTTTTTTTTTTCAAAAAAAAATTATATTTTTTTTTTATTTTTTTTGGGGCCCCAATTTGTTTTTAACTTGTAAGGGGGCCCCTGCCACCATTTTTTTTTTTTTCAAAAAAATTTTTTTTTTGGGGCCCCAATTTGTTTTTAACTTATAAGGGGGCCCCTGCCGCCAATGTTTTTTTTTTTTTTCAAAAAAAAATTAATTTTTTTTCAAATTTTTTTTTGGGGCCCCAATTTGTTTTTAACTTATAAGGGGGCCCCTGCCGCCAATGTTTTTTTTTTTTTTCAAAAAAAAATTAATTTTTTTTCAAATTTTTTTTTGGGGCCCCAATTTGTTTTTAACTTAGAAGGGGGCCCCTGCCACCAATGTTTGTTTATTTTTTAGTTTTTTTTACATTTTTTTTTGTTGGGGCCCCAAGTTTTTTTTAACAGGGGGCCCCTGCCACCAATGTTTTTAAAAAAAAAAAAAATTTAATTTTTTTTTTTTGGGGCCCCAATTTTTTTTATAAGGGGGCCCTGACCATCAATAGCTTTTTACAACTTGTGTGGGGGGGGGTTACTTTTTTAGCGCTGATGTCTGTGTGGTCTTTTAACTGCGATGTGGGCGGGATATGGGGCGGAGCTTGGTCGTCAGTGTGGGCGGGGCCCAGGGGGCCCCAAAAATTTTGTTGTACGGGGCCCCGTGATTTCTAATGGCGGCCCTGCCCGAAGTCACGAAAACAGCCGAAGCCGAAGTCCTGAAGCGGTGAAAAGACCCGAAGTCACGAAAGGAGGCGAAGTTGAAGTACTGAAGCCATGAGTTCAATTCTACTGAACACCAGTTTGTGTTTTTTTTTTTTTTAATCCCCTGGCCACCAATGTATTATTTTAATATTCTATAGGCCCCTGCCACCAATCTTTTTTTTAAAACTTTTGTTTTTGGGGCCCCAATTTTTTTTTTAACTCGTAAGGGGCCCCTTGCCACCATTGTTTTTTTTTGGGTTTTTTTTTTTTAAAAAAAAATTAATTTTCTTTTTGGTGGCCCCAAATTTTTTTAACTTGTAAGGGGCCCCTGCCACCAGTTTTTTTTTTTTTTCAAAAAAAAATTATTTTTTTTTTAAATTTTTTTGGGGCCCCAATTTGTTTTTAACTTGTAAGGGGGCCCCTGCCACCATTTTTTTTTTTTTTCAAAAAAATTTTTTTTTTGGGGCCCCAATTTGTTTTTAACTTATAAGGGGGCCCCTGCCGCCAATGTTTTTTTTTTTTTTTCAAAAAAAAATTAATTTTTTTTCAAATTTTTTTTGGGGGCCCCAATTTGTTTTTAACTTATAAGGGGGCCCCTGCCGCCAATGTTTTTTTTTTTTTCAAAAAAAAATTAATTTTTTTTCAAATTTTTTTTTGGGGCCCCAATTTGTTTTTAACTTAGAAGGGGGCCCCTGCCACCAGTGTTTGTTTATTTTTTAGTTTTTTTTACATTTTTTTTTGTTGGGGCCCCAAGTTTTTTTTAACAGGGGGCCCCTGCCACCAATGTTTTTAAAAAAAAAAAATTTTAATTTTTTTTTTTTGGGGCCCCAATTTTTTTTATAAGGGGGCCCTGACCATCAATAGCTTTTTACAACTTGTGTGGGGGGGGTTACTTTTTTAGCGCTGATGTCTGTGTGGTCTTTTAACTGCGATGTGGGCGGGATATGGGGCGGAGCTTGGTCGTCAGTGTGGGCGGGGCCCAGGGGGCCCCAAAAATTTTGTTGTACGGGGCCCCGTGATTTCTAATGGCGGCCCTGTACGTAAGAACCTCTTGCCAGAATCCCTGGATTATTGGACATTCCCAGAAGACATGTAAAAATCTACCACAGCGTTGAGGCACTTGGGACACTGGTACCTAAACAACATATTTGCTGGGAGTTGGAATTTGATTTGGAGCACACTTAATTGTTTACACTCCCCATCTGCTATAATATCCCCAAATGTTTTGACTCCTGCGTTAGGAAATACCCCTAAAGAGTAACTTGGCCAGGTCCTCTAAAGAGCCTGCAATAGTGGCTTCAAGTAGAAGTGCTCAGTTGTGGAGCAAGCCACCAGTGTGCAAAGACCATCTGGCTGGCCAAAACATATGTCTCAATATTAGGCAAGGCCAGTCCACCACCTGTTAGTTGGGCTTGAAGCGTCTGAAAGGCCAATCTGGGTTGTTCATCTGACCATATAAATCCCCTTATAATTGAGTCAAGAGTCTTGAACCTGGGTGCATTATGAAACACATATAGAAATTTTGGTTAAAAAAAAAATAATTTTCAGCAAATTGACTTTACCGGGGTCTGATAAGGGTAGATTTTGCCAGAACAACAGTCTCTCTCTAAGCCAGTAAAGAGAGATATTCAATCATTCATACATTTCCAGGTTCTATCCAAATTCAGATACCACACTTAGTTATGCAATTGTACGTGGGCTGTTCGGTGGGGGATCATCTATGGGAAAGATCAAGGATTTATCATAATTGACTTTGAGTCCAGAGTAATTTCAAAAACTTGTTAGCAATTATATCAGGGCATGAAGGAAGTCCTTGGAGTCTGCCAAATATAAAAGCATATCATCCGCGTATAATGATACTTTCGTCTCCAAATTTCCTAAGAAGCCCCACAATTTCTCTGTCCTCCTATATCTTAATTGGTAAAGGTTCAATAGCAAGGGTGAAGGGCTAAGGTGATAATGTACAGACCTGCCTAGCCACCCAGCCTCAGGTGTACAATTGGTGAAAGCGCACCAGTCACCAGAACTCTTGCTCGAGGTCCTGCATAGAGTGCCTTAACCCAACCTATAAATCTGGGCCCAAAGCCAAAACAGGTAAGGACTTTTCGCAAATAGGCCGAAATACGCTATCAAAAAATTTCTCTTCTGTCCAAAACTATCACTATTCTGGTAACACAAAGGTTATTAAACAGGTGCCTAATGTTTATATCGTTGTCCCGGCTGGCATGAACACAGTCTGGTCCGGGTGTATCAGATCTCTTATCGCTCCCTATTATCACAGTTAAGTAATAATATGAGTCTATATTATTCTCACTTAGAGGGGGGGTTTACCTTCTTTTGGGATCAGGGTGATATGTACTTCATAGCAAGAGTCAGGGAGGGGTGTGAGTCACATTATTATACATTGAACACAATTTGGGTGCAAGCTGTTCTGAAAAGTGTTTGTACCTTTCGGGGGAAGCCAGTCAGGGCCAGGGGCTTTCACTCCGGGCAAAATATTTATGACCTCCTCAAGCGAGATATCCCATTGGGTATCTATAGTGTCTAGGAAGATCGCATACCAGTAGGTAGCTGGTCTGATTGAAAATCATATAGGGTTTGATAGTACCGAGCAAGATGGTTGACCATTTATTTCTTAGTGTTGGTTAGAACCATCCTTAATTTTTAACTCTTTAAGGGCCCAGTAGGGTGTTTCAACATTGGCAAGTAGTTTACCCTTATCAGACCAGTGAGCAGCCCTGTATAACTCAGTTTGGGTATATTTTTCTGAAAACAGTAAGTTGACATCTCTTTGGCACTCATTGAGTCTATGCGCATTGAAATCACTGATCTCACCCATCAATGCATTTTCCACCAGAGCAAACTTGTCCTGGGCTTGAAGTAAGGATTCACCACAAGCCTGTCTAGCTTGTTTGATTAGAGATATGTACATGCCCCTAGTATAAGCTTTCCCTGCATCCCAGACTGTTAGCCTGCACTGTACCTGATTAATTTTTAACAAGATATCAGTAAGGCAAGCCTGTTGGCGGCCACCATAATAGAGCAGATAATCTGCCCACTGATGAGACTGAACTAACAGCTTCAGTCTGACTATATGTATCTTAATTAATGTGTTCCTTCGCCTCAATTTACTATTGAGGTGCAACTGCTATTCTTCCTTACAGATATCCTTTTAGATGTGTGTGTGTGGGGGTCACTAGACAACAGGATTTTGTTTTCAACAGGCCATGATCTGACTTCATTGCATTCCAGTTCTGAATGCTGAACTGGTTTAGCCACAAGTTATTGAATTGATAAGCCACTTAGCTTAAAGGACATTGTTTTCTTGTTAATAGTTATTAAAAAAAACAAAAAAAGATTAGCTTCCCATTAGGGTTATGTGTGTGACTTAGTCATGACCCTTTATTTTAAGGTGTAAGGTATGGTCTTCAGTGTTTGTCAAGGTCCTAATTTGAACCCCCTCTGCCCGATGATGTTGAACTCCCTCTGTTCCCCAGAGACTGACTAGCTGTAACAGATGGAGAGCGCCAGGCTAGCCATTTTCTATTCTGTATCTGTGTATCTCTATTGTAAAACAATTTATGAAGACATATGAGAGAAAATGCATAAATAAATGAATGATGAATTCAAGAGCATTTGCCTTTGTCTAAAGGTTTTTTATATGGTCGTCCTTCATGTTAAACAGAAAATGATGAGATATAATTTAGGGTTGACTTCAAAGAAAATTGCATTATGAAAATCCAATGATAATTTTCCCTTTAAGTAGTTATTGTCCTGGCTAATAAATATGAGTAAGTAGTGCATGTCCAGACTAATGGGCAACAATTGACTTATTTTCTTGAAGTGCAGACAGAATCCGGTGTAGAGTTTGAACATGTCTGCTAATAGCAAATCAGATTATAACATTTTTACTCCATGCAATTTAAGATCATTTCCTGAGTGTACTGAAAGCCTCAGCTGACAACAGATCTTGGCAGGAAGACAAAAGTTAATTTCCGATTAACCCCTCCCAGATAGAGTGTTCACTGTTTGGCTTTCAGACCATCAGATAAATAGAGCACAGAACATGAAGACTGGGGGAACAGCCACGTAATTTATATCTTGGCTTTTGTCAGAAAAGTCTAGAAATGTGAGACCCTTCTGCTAGATGTGCTATGTAAATTCAGTTTGTTAGGCCTCCTGTGTGAGATATATATATATATATATATATATATATATATATATATATATATATATATATATATATATCAACAGTATTTTGAGTGGTTATATAACACAAATATTTCTTTCTGGCTGGCCCTCCAGCTTTGTATACTGTAAGTGTGCATATTAAACTGCACCAATAGACTGTGCTTGGACAGAAAAGTAAGTACCAGAAGTGCTAAAAATAGGCAATGCTGGAAGAAGGGGAAGATAAAAAGGCATCATTTTAATGAGGCTATCCAGTTTGGTAGTTTGGAGTAGAAATACATATTTACTCCTGCTGTGTGCAATAGAATGTATACTTACCAAAAATCCAAAGGAGTGTTTGTAACTACAGGGGGAACTGTAAGTGAACTGTATTAGCAGATTTCACCACCAGCTTTGTGCCCCCCCTTAAGTTGTTGGTGCTGTTTTAAGACTTCCAACCTACAATGCAACATTTTGGGAGCAGTTTCTTCTAAGCTTCTGCCCATCTTTTTGCTCCCCTGCTGTCTCTAACAGGGACACTGAAACCCCCATTTAGTCGCCTATATTCAATGTAATATCTATCACCCATATCAGTGAAGAACAGCATGACTGTGATACACCAAGCAGTGTCACGATAGGGGTGTATAATATGAATAATTGAATTCAGAATTAAAGTAAATGTCTATGTGTTTTGTTTCAGCCTGCAGTGCCAGCAGTCTAGGGGACACCGCCAAAATGGTCCCAATTGGACCCTGGCCCTGCCTGCAGCAGATGGGCTACCTGCGGGTTACCCGCAAAAAAGTAGCTAACCTGTGTGTTGCGATTAAGACTTTTGGGTGTGTGTCAGTTGTGTTCAGAAGTCCAACATCACTAACCTGATCAGTCCCTGTTTTTAGTAGAAATGATATTTCTACATGGCAAATAATTTACTAGTAGGTGTAGTAGAGTAATATAAAACCAACAGTTATGACACACATGCTGCTGATTCTGTGTAATTGTATCATTAATCAAGGCTTGTTCTAAATAATAGCAGTGTGGAATTTAGTTAGTGAGGCCATTCATTCTGTAAAAAACAGGTGTCAATTATAGCCCTTATTTAAGGAAGGAAGGCAGCAAATGTTGTGCCGGTTATAGTGCATTTCTCTCTGAAAATCTGAGTAAAATGGGTCGTTCCTCATGATGGGGATGTTTCTCATATTGTTGGGCCTATTTATCTCATATTTATCTCATACCAGGGATCATGGATCAGTTTCAATACATCAAAATACTTGAAAAGGTCATGTTGCCTTATGCCGAAGAGGAAATGCCATTGAAATGGATCAGTTTCAACAAGACAACGACCCCAAACACCAGTAAATCAGAAACATCTTGGTTCCAGACCAACAAGATTGACATTACGGAGTGGCCAATCCCAATCTCCAGACCCTTAATCGTATAGAAACCTTGTGGGGTGACATCAAAAATGCTGTTTCTGAGGCAAACCCAAGAAAAGCAGAAGAATTGTGGAATGTAACAGGTGCCAGAAGTTGGTCGACTCCATGTAACACAGATGTGCAGCAGTTCTCAGAAACACAACTAAATATTATTTCAGTGATTCAAAGGAAAGCTAAACCTTGAACCATTTTTCAGTTTATACAGTGAATGTTCGAGTTTGTAAAGAAGAATGCAGACACTGCTATTTTTTGAAACAGCCTAATATTCCCATTTTTTCACTTCTTGTAAACGAATAATACAAATTTGATTCTTTTTTCTTCATGTTTGGATTTGGAATAGAATGTGCAGTGTTCCCAGTGCATTTGTATGTATGGAACGAAAAGCTATTGTAAGGATTTTGAGCGTTATTCACTTTTTTAAATATACTGCTATTATTCTGAACACATGCAGGTTTCCTGTCTTATGTTTTACTGCTTTACACATTTTTCTGCCCCACCCACTTCTGATGATGTCACTTCTGGTTTACTGCAACAGCACTTCCTGTTTCTTGCAGATCAGGTTGCGGATGTGGCAGTTGTGGTTTGGGTAGCAGGTCAAAGCGGCTAAAAAAATGGTTCCACGCAGAACTCTAGCTGCAGGTCACTTGATGCATCACCAAGTCTTAATGGAGAACCACTTGTAAATCTCACTAAAAACCATCAAGTCTAGAGTGGTCCAATCAGCATACATGTATTACCTAAACAATAGCATATCCTAGAGATTAAGCACTGTGAATGATGGGAGTTAAAGGCAAAAACCTCCAAGGGGGCATAATCAGGCCAAGTCCCCACCCTTTTTGGGTTTCTAATAGAAAAAAAAGTTCTGGTGCTTTGTTATGGTTTAAACAGCAAACAAAGGCAAAACAAATTGACTGATCTAAATGAATGTTCACTCTTGATTAGAATACAATCAGTCTTTAATAAACTTCAAAATACTAAAAGACTGTGTATGTGGCAAAGCTAAAGGCAGCCCTACACACATGACCTGATCCATACATTTCAGGAGAAAGTTCTCCAGCATTTAAAACAAGCTACATTTAGATCTGCTGAGGAACTCTGTGCTGCTGTTATTGTCAATGATCCATGGAACAATAGACAATACATGAAAGAACTAGAATAATAGATGTGTACTCCTATTCATATTCCAGTTTCTTATTTATATTATTGCATTGTTGCTAGGGTTATTTAGAGCGTAGATGGCAGATGGCAGAAATTGCAAAACAGAGCTGCTGAATAAAAAGCTAAATAAATCAAAAACCATAAATAATAGAAAATAAAAACCAATTGCAAATTGTTTCAGAACATCACTCTCTTTAAATTTAAAGGTGAACAACGCTTTAAGCAGTGACCATTGAAGGTGAAAGAAATAGGTTTAAAGAATTCTCAGCACATAACTCAGGTTATATAATTAATTTGTCTACTGAGTTGCCACTCAAATGTTTGCCCCTTTTTTTTCTTTCAATCTCTCCCTTCTGTAATGCATCGCTCACTCTATTGCCTATGCTTTTATAATTTTATTCTACAATTTCTTAATAACATTAATAAAGAAAATGACCAGATGTATAGTCTAGGGTGCATTTATGTACAGCTCCCAGCACCAGCATCCTAACTGAGATTGTGTGATTAAGTAGTGGAAGTTCAGCCACATGTGTAGGGCTGCAGGTTGACCAACAATGATATAAACAATATAATGGTGTTAATGGAACTGTCCTGCCAACTGTAATAATACTTCTTTCTACATTTCGTAATGTGGCTATTTCCTTTTTGTGGTTAATGGAGAACAATACTCTCCTAACATTCAAAGGTAATTAAATTACTTTGTGCTTACACAAATGAGCCGTGACCTTATTACTCCGCCATTATGTTTCTGATCTCTTTAAGAAATAGACATTTGCTTGGATAATTAGCTAGTAGGGCAGGCACAAGCAGAAAGCGGAATGCAAAAGGCAGAAAGATTGACAATCTGGCTATAATGATCAATGCATGGTGTAGAAGAAAAAGACCTAGAATGACTCATTTGTGTCACACTTCTCAATTAAATATGACCTCATCTGTCAATGGAGCTGTCAAGGCAATGTTAGCATCAATTGTGTTCTCCCTCATCTGCCGACCGAACACATAAACACTCGCTTATGTGCTAACAGCCATTCCACATGATTTGCTGGAGAAACGCATCATTTCCAGTAACAAATTACAAACCAAAACATTTTAGATGAGCTGAATTGCTGGCATTGACAGTTTTACAGAAAAGGGCAACATTACCCCAATGAAAAGGTTTCACTTCCTCCCGAAAGCACTGTTGTATGCATCGTTACATGGGGAAGGATAGGGTAAAACGAGTCTACCCCAATTTGGCAGGGAACACATATGACCAGAATCGGATCCACTAGTTATGTGTTCCTCTAATTTCATTTGTATGCATTTGTGGGAGTTTTCAAGTGCACTCTCATAAGACAGCTATTTAATGGAAAATACGTTGTCTTTTAAAAAAAAATGATTATTTTTACTTTTTTCAATAAATAAGAGCAGTGAGTCATATGCCAAAATAAAGGAAAACTGGAAGAGAAACCCTCCTTTCTAATTAGTCATTCTTGAGCTTGCGGTTCCCATGTATAAAGAAAACAAACGTTTGCAGGCTCCATTGGTTGTGTAGCAGTTGGCCGGCCTTCTGTACATATGCTGTGGCCACTGATGTATTGTAGCTGTAACCACTAATATACTCCCCAAGGGGCTCTGCACACACACGATTTCTGCACCACTGAGCAGGATTCTGGCTCTTTTCAGTTTTGCTGCCTTGTGCCATTTCAACTGACTTTAACAGTAAAATGGGAGAGTCTTCAGACAAATATTTGTATGACTTATGTAATGTATTAGATAGAAATAGTCATCTTATCAACAGGATATATAAAATAGATGTCATATTCCAGATGTCAGTTTCAAACTATTATTACTTGAAATAAGTTCTAGGTATTCTGAACCTGGCATCAAACCTATTACAGTATATGTGCACCTTATTATGAGACAATGAAGTACATTCTCAATGTCCTACATATTGAACAAAGTGCAAAAAAATGCCATAATCAGACATTTTTTTGTACTGCGTGGGGCATTATGCAAACATCCACAGGTCTCTGCACTCTATTTCAAAGTGCTGACTGCACCAATAATTCTGTAGGGTCAGGGGTACAAGGATGCCCTCCCCTGCCACCACCTACCTAACTCTAACTTCTCCAGGTTCTGCTCTCTGCAAAGAGTGCCAGGGTGCAAGTGCTGTTAAATGAGCACTAAGCTGTGCCCCTTAGTGATCTTGCACTGGAGCCACCTCCCCGGAGATGTAATTGACCCCTAATATTTGCAATATGAAACACACAGATTTGAGGTTTCTGCTCTCAAGAGCTTTAAATCCAGATTTCAGGCATAACCTATCAGCTCACAACCTTAAAGAACAAGGAAATAGAAATTCACTATGGTAGGGCACCAATCTTTATGCACTCCCTGGGAATACAATTGCTAACCTTGGACCCCAGGCTTGTGCAGTACAGTACAATAAGCTTTTTGAATCTACTGAGCATGTGCAGTGTCCTGGACCCCCTAAGCATGGCTGGGAAGAAAGAAGATTGTGATGCTAATATGCAAATACTGTAGGTCAGTGTAATTTTTGATCAAGACACATCAGCCCAGGGTCCGAAGATAGCAACTGTATTCACCGGGGGTGGGGGGGGGGGTCTAACAGATTTGCACCCCCAGTGAATTTAAGTTTCGTTGTCCTTTAAATAGTAGTGCCAAAGGATCACTTTAAATTGGTAAGAGCTAGGTGGGCTGTTGAAGTGGTGTGTATAAAATAAAAACAAGGATTAAACTAAATGTAATTAAAAGTAAAATGATGATGAAAAGCATATGGTATGTGTGTGCTTAGGTGGAACAGCTTATGAGTGGCTCTGTTCTACACCTTCCAGGACTCAAATGCACTGCCTTTCTTTCATATTGGCATTTAGTTTTGGTGCAGGATACTATCAGCTGCCAGTGACTCTCCTGCAAATACAAGTTATATAGGCATATTGTCAGTGTTTTGCCCAAAGCTGGCACAGTGATAAGGAAAAGATCTCATTTGTTCAATTAATGTCATTTATTGAAATGATAACCTGGTTCAATTCAGCTGGATTTGTAGTTGAGTGTAACTACCAGTGAAACCTCAGTTTAATATTGTAGAGTTTTAATGGAGAAAATATATTTAACACAGCTCACAGCTCATTTGAACTGAAATCTGAATGATGAAATCATAAGCAGCCCCCAACCCCTCTATTGTTCCAACCACTGCTAAAATGCATGTTTATAAAACATCATAGCCATTCTATTGCACAGAACTGGTATGAAGCCAGCGCATGGGGTAATATACACAGCCCAGTTGACATGGGCAAAGGCCAAACTGTCACAGAAGGTGTTTAATAGGCAAAAATACACGCTGTGTATACCTTTCTAGACATGCTTGTTTGCAAAACAAAGTTAGTGGATTTGTTTAAAGTATAAGCCTTCTCACTCCGGTCACACAGCAATCTGTAAAGTTGACTTATTTTATGATATAAATATGTTTGTAAGTCCTAGTCAATGCTTTGCTACTGTTACACATGCAAGGGTCACCAAATACCTTGCCACAAAAGCACCTCTTAGTGCCCACTTATAGAGCACTGGGGAGGAATCCAAGTGTGTCTCCCACTGAAGGTGGTAAGTACTGGTCTCACTGTGTCCTGTGCCAGCGGGTGCTCCCTAATTGCACTTCACAATGACATACAAGGTGAGATAGGGGCTGCCCCTCATGAATTCAGCTTTGCCAAATGCAGGTATACTGGAGCACCTGTGTCTGTGGGCATGAAGGGCAGGGATAGAATTCCAACATGGTGGTTTGCACCCTGTCTTGCCTGTCTCTGTATTTATAGTAGAAGGAAAGGCTCTATTTAGTTAGACACCCCAAAGTGATATTATATACTTATAATACACAAAAGCCATGAATATCTTGTAAAATATATCCTTATAAACGGTGAGTAGTGATGTCACCAGTTATAAACGGTGAGTAGTGATGTAATTTCTGTCACATGACTCACTAAAATTTGTGTATTATAATTAATAAAGTACCCCCAGTTGTAAAATATGAGGATATTATAAGTTACCTCGGAGTTCCATGACCTGTATAAAAACACTCGGCCTTCGGCCTCGTGTTTTTATATGGTCATGAAACTCCTCGGTAACTTATAATATCCTTATATTTTACAAGAGGGGGTACTTTATTCACTATACCTCACACCCTGGGCCAGCGAGCACCACGGATCGATCAGCTTCTGGCTTCTCCTTTCTTCGTGTGGTAGTGCACACGCAGTAGAGTGAAAAGCCAAATTTTAAACAAGGAGTCGGCTATTTCATTCTACTGCACATGCGTCTGCCCCGGGAAACTTGAAAAGAGAAGAAGAAGGAAGACTATTGCACTGTGGTGCTCACTGGAAGAACCCCGGGCCGTTTCTGCAGTTTTGGCACCTCTAAGTAAATAGGCATTTCCTTCTACTTTAAGTTATGTGCAGTTGGATTTCAAATAACATAGGAGAGGAAAGTACAAAAAAAGATGAGCATCTGTGCTCATCACAAGGTGGAGAGGAAGGTCATGCAGATTTAATGTGGGCCCCACACAAGAGATTACAGCAGTGAGTCATGAGCAAGGAATCCGTGTGTTAGAACCGGCTTGTAGTTCCACAGGAAGCAGACAAACACTATTTTGATTGGTTAGTTTGTAGGCAAGCTTACTAATGTATAGGCAGTGACTAGAGTGAGAAGACAGAAGTATAAGAACTTTGAATTATTATAGCACAAAAACAAAAAAATAAAAATGCATTAGAAATATTTTTAATTTAGCCTAAAATGTTAAATAAGTCAAAAATATGTTTGCCTCTAGTACCTTTTAATACAGAGAGCCAGTGACACCACCACAAGATGAGAGCAGCAACATAATGTGTGGCTGGTGTCTAAGGTTAAAAGGCAAGAGTTTATGTCCCTGGGTTAATGAGGGTCAGAATGTTTGGGAAGGACATCTGTCACAGCAGTGGAACCCGAGGTACAAGGGATCCGCTGTAAGAGCAACACTCCTGACAGTGATTTATGAGATCTGGCGGAGGGGGCGTTAATAGGAAGATATGCAGCATATTTATATCCACAATTTCCTGTTTGGCTGGAAGGGCTGCAACACCAAAGCCGACCTACTCCCACAGAGATCTTTAACTGAGGATAAACACATTCTGCCCATCATTTCAGCTACAGCTTATTTATTTTGGAAAGATAAGAACAATCTGGAGATCACGAGGCTGTACATTGCATCAAGCAGAGTGCAGGAAGCTTAGAAGTGATGATGCAACTGACGCACCTGCAATAAGGAATTTGCTACTTAATCAGAAATGTTCATGCAAAGGCCCTAACACCAGCTACAAATTGACCAATAGCAGCTTTTTTAAAAACAGGGGCAGTAAATTTGCTAGTTTAGGATAAACTCTAAAATCTAATTTCAATGCAATTAAAAATTGAACATTGTCTAAGGAGGGAGTTATCACTGTTCAATCAAATTGATTGGATTTCCTTTTTTTTGGCGCTAAAACTCCTGAATTCAAATTATGCTTTCAAAAACGAATACTCGCACACATTTGCTGCCTTGGCATTAAAATAGATTGCTGGAACATAGTGAAAACATTAATTTAGACTGATTTAACTCAGCAGGCATAGCAGTGTAGCAACACCCAGTAATATTTAGGTGAGCCATGACCCCCCAATGACAATGCTTCTCACACTACAGTTCATTGGTCCTTTCATCTCCCAAGTTTCCATGCCAAACAGAAGAGAACCACATTCATCAGGATGGAATAAGATTAGCCTGGCTCTACCATTTTTATTAAGCAAACATTCAAGTTTTTTTCTAACTGTGAGTTTTTTTTTGAAGTAGAAAAAAAATTCACAAATTCGATTTTTGATAAATAAGCCCATAAAATATGGCATTTCGGAAAAGTATCATCCAAAAAAACCTGGGCTCTGGGGTGACATACCAGGGAATTCAGAACTGCCCATTTCATGATTCTGAAATAAAAAAAATGTATCCCCCCCCAAATAAACATTTCCTCTGGTTCATTAGGCCATAGCTGCCCCACTCCCCAAACATCACTTAGCACTTATCTGGAAACTGAATGGAGCCCCAACAATTTCAGTTTTTTTTAAGAGGGTTTCCTGTGTACTGAACGTAATAGATACAATAATTTCTGCATAGTAAATCAGAAAATGTTAAACCATTAAGCATGCTATGTTGCAACTGATAACAGACAAATATAAAAATATCTCCAGTGCCTCACGTCACAGAGATAATAACTCTGCCCTGCCTTTTTAGATAAGCAGAGGTGATACATTTGTATGATAGTCTGTAAGCGTTAAAAGCAAAATGAATCATGGGGAGAAAAGGTTTCATATTCAGATTGAGAATAATTTCCCATTTGGATCAATCATGCTACAAGCACGCGTTTGTTTTTTAACCATTAAACTTTACTCAAATGTTGCTATATCTATGATTAGTAAAATCATTTGTTTATACTTATGCAAGGAACAGAAGCATTCTTATACAATAAACAAATGGCATCCAGTGCACAAACTTTATAGAGCTTTAACCAATGGGTCAGGACCCTTCCACTTACAGTCTCATTCTTTAGCATTTGCTGCCTCATTCTTTGTTCTCTTTTTGTTTCATTCAGCCTTTATTGTACATTTTATATGTTGTTGCCTGGACCCTCTTCTGCCTCCCTCTATTGTGCCGAATCAATTCATGGGGCATCTCTCCGAAAGGAACCTCTCTTCTGTTTTCATCAGTTGCTGATATATAAATCAAATTATTCATGCAAGTGGATGCAAATTACATGTTTGATACTTGGATTACTCTTGTTATATTTGATGCTAAAAGACAATAGGCCAATATACTTGGCTTTTTTCCCCCCCACAATGTGGGGTTTTGGAGTATAATTGAATACCCCTATAGCTGAGATTAAATGCTGCTGCATTTTAATCAAACTGTCTCTGCCTCTTTTCATGCAAAAGTTTGCAGTCTGATTTTATCCTTTTGCCTAGAAGATCTGATTTGATCAGTAAATTACCAGAAATCCTGTCTCTTTACATGCATGATTTCTGCCAAGCCAGTCATTTTTGTTACATTTTATTTAAGCTGGAATCAGTGATTTGATATATAGTATTCTGAAGACAGAAGGTAGGCTTTATTTTGCAAGTGAAGGGCTTTTTGGCTCCTTTTAGCCCATCTCACCCTAACCAGGCTAGGGTCTCTACTTGATGATCTTAATTAGGGATGCCCCGAATCCAGGATTTGGCCTTTCTCAACAGGATTCAGATTCTGCCAATCAGTTTCGGACTGGCCCACCGGGAGACCAGGAAAACTCCAGGTGTATGTGGGCCTCTTGCTTCTAACCATTTGGCCTATTTCATGGTCATTCCCTATTTATCTATGAAAAATAGGCTTAATAATGGAAGAATAAAGTATATTATGTAGGGACTAGGAGAATAAAGAGGTTGAGTGAAGAGAGGAGGAATAATAGTTTGGTATGTGGGCCCTCAGCCTAAGGTCTCTGGTGGGACCCTGGCATCCCAGTCCGATACTGCTGCCAATTCCTTCTGCCTGGCCGAACCAAATCAGAGTCCTAATTTGCATATGCAAATTAGGGACGGGGAGGGAAATCGCATGACTTTTTGTCACAAAACAAGGTAAAAAATGTTTCCCCCTTCCCACCCCTAATTTGCATATGCAAATTAAGATTTGGTTTGGTATTCGGCTGAATCTTTCGTGAAGGATTCGGGGGTTTTGCCGAATCCAAAATAGTGGATTCGGTGCATCCCTACCGTTTATAAAGTTTCTTACTTCAGCATGATGGTGAATTGTCATTTTTGCGATAGTTCCCCTTTAATGAAAAAAAATGCATTTCCTTTTTTAAGGAAAGTAAAATATGAAAAGCATATAATATTCATTCATTATCGCTTAAGGATTCACAATGACTGCATCAGTTTTATTTACAGATTTTCCACTGATTTACCAGCCAAGAGTTTATAAGGCACATTTTGTGCAGAGAACTTCGATGCTGAATGAATTTATCTACAGAATCCTTTTAATTATGCATTTCTTTGTTTGATGTAGCCTGAATATTTTCATTGTGTTTGTACTAAAATATGGTTATCCTGTAAGGTGGGGCAATGGCAATATCTGTCCAGATTACATTTTGGAACTTTTCTCCTAAGAATATGGGAGGAATTCACAAAAGTTATGATAATAAGACAAATTAAAAGTAGAGTCAGAATTATCGGATCTCCCTTCATCTACACTTCTGTGAATTTGTCTTTTATGCTTTATCACATATCCATCCCCATTATTGATCTTACCTTGGGACATGTGCACTAATGCAAGATCCAGTTTAGCTTCCATTGTGTAGGTGCGGATCACTGATCAGCAAGATGGATGCTGGAAACAGAAGCAACACAGCTAAATGTTGGGCAAACCCTGCTGGGCAGCTCTGTAGTTCTGGATATGATGGGGAGTGGGCTGTGTAATGGTACAGTACTAAAACTAAAATTTGCCAGGGTGACTTTACTTCACCTTTAAATAGTGATCTGTAATACTGTATCTATACTCAAACTGCTAACATTGCCTCATTCGTTTAGCAACAAATAGCAAAATAATGCAAATGTCAGGTACTAATCTCCATGAAGATGCTAATTAGCCCTCTATACTGCACCTAAAAAAATGGGTGAATGGAGATTGAAGAAATCAATGCAGAGCTAAGACAGGATAAGACTTACACTGAGCTTTTAAGTTTTTAAAATGTCGGGGGGAAAAAATTGTTTTTCTTCTCTGTTCTGGTCGTTTTAATGACATATTCAAAAAAGTGGAGTGTCTGTAAACTGTCTTTCTTTCACCAAAAAATTAAAAGGGTTGGTTGAGTGGGTATTTTGATGGATTTCTGTTCACCAAAACTCAACCTTCTGTGAATATGGAGATTCACACCACAGTTTTAACACCATTTTTACACCAAAAAATGCTTCCTTCCTTTTTGTGAATTCGCCCTAAGTGTCGTCTCACACTAGCGAGTGCAGCTTGCAGTGTTAAAGGTTCTAGGCATGCATAGGCCAGTGATATACATATCTTGAGGCTGATTAGACACAAGAAACAGACCAGTACTTTTCCACCAAAAACTGAAGTCCAGGGTCCTGCTAACTTCTCTGGTCTAGTGCAGTTGGAAACAAGGAACTGGACTGCTCTCAGATACCTCATACCTCTCTTTATGACTTGGAATAACACAGAAGCACATAATCTGCTCATAAAGGAACTTCAGTTTATCTTAGCACTGTTTGTAGGGCCTACACGTGGTTCTCAGGAAAAAAAAATTCCTGTCGACAGTTAATGGCCATCTTGTAAACTTCCAAGGGACACGATACTTTACATACTTCTAAGAAGTTAACATCAGATATGTATATTGCACAAGCTTCACAGATACATAGCACAACAACACAATACTCATTGTTATCTGAGAGACACAAGTTTATATCTAAGAGTATATTGAAGCTTCCAGTGGTTTATCCCAAATTCCAGCTTCATGGAGGCCAATAGATTTGTGAAAAGAGAATTGCTATGGACAAACATTTCTGCTGCCTGCGTGCCAACTGTGTAAATAATTTATATGGTAAGTAATAAACTGAATAAAATAAACATGTTTTTTAATGTGACCCTTTGTTACAGATCAAGAATAGTAACAGCACTCTTTATTCAAGTGATTTGTCTTCAAGGCAATAAAGCCAGATTAGGACCTGGGAGCACTCCACAAAAATATGGAACTTTGTTTTCATGTCAGTTGTCTGCATGTTTCCAATCATATTAATTACAATAATTACTCTGAAAAGCCTTGATGTACAACAAAGGGAAGGCCATGTTCAAGGATGATTGCTACACTGGGGGTCTCACATTATACACGCATACCTAATGTGGTTTGATGTTTAACAATTGAACATGCTCTCTTGGATTGAACAAAGACAATCTCCAGAAGCATATAATAGTATTTGCCCTAGAGAGGTCCTCTGTCTGTTTTTACTTTAGAGGCACTATCATCCATTGGTGCTCGAAAAGGCTCCATTTATACAACTACTTTATGTAGTACTGTGCCTAGTCCCACCGATAGAAATGAACAGCTTATGTTTATTTCCTTATGTATTAATCACTGGAGGACTGTCTAATGTACCAATCGGCAAATAGTATAGTTAGCTTGCACACTACACACACACACACAGACAATGTGGTATTGATAAAACGATATTTATAAAATAAGTAATCACAGAAAGAAAAAAACTATTTATATAATAATATAACTGCCATCGGCAAAGCATAAAGTTTGTAAATACATACCACCCAAGTTTAGTCAAATGCAGATAATAAGAAAAAGGAAGAGGATACATTTGCCACCGAATGAGAGTTATTCTGAGGTTTCGGCTATAAGCCTTTTTCAAGGGGAATTCATATTGGTAATCTGAAAGTTGCTGGAATTATCGAGCCTGAAAGTTACGTAACTCACGCAGGGTTACCTTAATGACTGTTCAAGTCTGAAGGCTTGAGCAATCTTGAATAGGCCCCTTATTGTATAAAGCTAATTATGTCACAATATTATACTAATCATTCTGACCACCTCAAAAGGAAAACTATATCCCCAAAAAAGCAATATGTAAAGTGGACCTGTCACCCAGACACAAAAATCTGTCCTTTCCAATTAAACATGAAATCCAATTTCTGTTTTTTATTAAAGCATTCATAGCTGTTGTAAACCCTATGCCCTGCGCATAGAGGCGGGGCAGACAATTACTTTCACTTTCCATTCAGCACTTCCTAGATGTTACTGCTCTTCCCACATTCCCCAGTTCTCTTCACCATTTAATTGTGTAGCCAGTACATGGGGATGGACATCAGGTCCTCCATTCTGGTGCACAAACAAGATTCTGAGATGATGGAAGGATTGCCTTAATAACAGTGTCCACAAAATGGCTCCCGTCTGCTTGTTATAATTTTGAATTCCCAGACTGAAGGAAACAAGATTCAAATAATTTATACAGTGTAATTAAAGTTCATTTTGTTTGATTAATGTGATAAAATAGGATTTTGAATAATTATTTTGGGTGACGGGTCCCCTTTAAGCAACAGTGTTAGTAGCATATTAAAGGATCTTACTGGAATATAGTTAAGTAAATATTGTAATATTTTACATCTTTACCTTGAGCCCCCATTTTATGATACTATTTGTGCTGCCTCAGAGATCAGCACTCGTGAGCAGGTACCTCTACAGCTGCCGCCCTAGGCACAGGCCCTTGGGTACCTATATGGTAGCTATGGCCCTAGTAATTCATCTCCAAAATCACTGGCATATATAAACTATGCAATGCAGTGTTGGTCTTCTGTGCTGAAATGGTACATTGATAAAATTATTAAAGACAAAGTCCAGAAAAGACATAGGGGCAAATTTACTAAAGGGTGAAGTGGCTAACGGTAGCAAAAATTAGCCAGCGTGACGTCATTTTGCCACTTCACCGATTTACTAACGGGTGCTGGCGTAAATTCAGTAGCGAAGTGGACTCACTCTAGCGCTACCTCATACCCTTACGCCAGGCGAAGTTGTGCTATGGCGAAGGGACGTAACTACGCTAATTCACTAACTTTCGTGAATGTTACCTCTTGCGCCAGACGTTACTTCGCAACCTCAGACCATGCGAAGTGCAATAAAGTAGATAGGGATGGTTCAAAAAAAGTTTAAATTTTTTCTAAGTCCCAAAAAAACACTGGCGTCTTTTACTTTTTATAGGGTGATAGGCTGAAAAAGATTGAAAATTTTTTTTAGGTTACCCTCCTTCCCCCCTACATTTCCTAACATATGGCACCTAAACTATACTGTGGGCACATGTGTAGGGCATTCGAAAACATTTATTAAGGTTCCCTGGCCTTGTGTAGTGTAATGTCTTTGCTGCTGCATATAAGTCCATTGTACTTTAACTGTACGCCGTATGCAAATTTCCGATCACTAGCGTAACTTCGAACCGCTGATGGTAACATCGGTAGCGCAACTTCACAAACGATTGGTAACTTGTGCGAAACCTCCGATCTTCGTGAATTTGTGCAGCCCTGGCGAATCTATGCCTGGCGAAGTGCAGCAAAGTCAACGCTGGCGCAACTTCGGAGGTAAGTAAATTTGCCCCTAACTAACTTATGTGATATAGTGTTTGGAATGTCTTCGTTATGACGAAAGACTGGCCAGTTTCATGTTACATAAGGTATGTTTACAATAAATGCCTTTTCAGATACTTCCAGATACTTCCACAATATGTAAGGACATTGCTAAAACTTTTGGTGTTCTGAAGTCAGAGCTGTGACATTGGAGAATTTTTTCCCTAAAATAGTCCTACTGGCAAATATATTAAATAATTTAACAAAAGGTTAGCTGCTTTTTTA
Source organism: Xenopus laevis (assembly GCF_017654675.1). NCBI lineage: Eukaryota > Metazoa > Chordata > Amphibia > Anura > Pipidae > Xenopus > Xenopus laevis. The sequence goes on from NC_054372.1 coordinate 125,625,837, forward strand.
TCATGTGATTAAATAAATGTCTACTGAAACTTTTAGAACAAGTTGATCCATGGACTTTAGAATTAAGGAATATTTGCCCCCAATCTGCACTAGACTGTCCTCATTTGTTGGGTCTCTTTACATTGACTTCAACAGAGTTATACCTCTTAATGAGGCTTCAGGTTCCCATCAGTTTCCCCCAATCTGCATGAATGGAGACCAAAGAGGTCTAACATGGCCTACACCTGATAAGGAACACCTTTTATTCTTACCTCAACAGACCAAGCATAAATCCTTACTTATCTATATTCTTCCCTTGCTTTTGAACCAGTAAATCCTAGCGTGCTAGACACATCTACCAAAACATGAACACACTAATCTCCCTTTCTCTAAAACCATTAATGTCATGGAATTTATTAAAAGGTCTGAATATAAACAGTGCAAACAAAATAAAGTGCTGAACAATGTGCTAAGAAAATCTGAATACCTTAAAAACCTCTAAAAATTTGAGTTTTTCTGACAATGCCTAGCAAAAAAAAAAATCTGAATTGATTAAAAGTGGTCTAATAGATCAGCTCAGCTCCCATAGACTTCTATAGGACCTTGACAACTTTTACTTGGTGAAGTAGAGGTTTTCTTTGTTTTTAAGCTTATTAAATCTTAATTTTTTAGCACTTTAAGAAATATAGAAAAAACACACATTTTTAGAGAATCCCAAAATGTTGGTCCTTTCTATTTAAATATTACTTTTATGCTGATACAAAGCAACACAAACACATTCACAACAGAACCCCTCGTTTTCAGAGGACCAGAAAAAAATTGAAAAATGTTATATCCAGGAAATACATTTGGAGGTACATTTATTAAAGATACATTTTTTTCTGGTCCGGCCTTTTGTCTCAAAAAAAACTGAAAAAGTTGCAAAAAAAAAAAGCGTGACATTTTCGGGATTTTTTATGCGACAAATCCCAATTTGAAAATACTCCAGCTAAAACCTTTCAAGGCATGTAGAAGTCAGTGGCAGATGTCCCTTTTACAATTGGAAGATGTTTCTTGCCTTCATAATCTTCAAGGGTTTCGGTCATTTTGACACTAGTTTGTCACTGTTTTAGGGCTCTTACAGACGAGCGTTTTTACCTTCGCTCCCCTGCATTCCGTTTTTCTGCGTTCAGCCAGAGGGGAGCGCAAGGATAGACGCATTACATTTTTTCCAATGGGGCTGTACTCACACAGGCGCGTGTAGGTGCCGAACGCAGGAAAAATGCAGCATGTTGCATCTCAACCCGCGTTCGGCGCCTACACGCGCCTGTGTGAGTACAGCCCCATTGGAAAAAATTTATTTATTTTTCCTTTCAAATTTTTTAGGTAAAAAAAGGCCATTTGTAATTGGGAGTTTGGTTAAAAAAAAATTCTTATAAAAATTAGAAAAAAACTAGTTTTACTAAATAGCTCCCTAGGTGTTATAAATTATTTGTAGGAACAGAAAAAAAAAACTGTGTAAAATGTGGGAAAACTTAAAATCACAAGATAATTGAAGGGTTCAAATTGGTTGAAATACTGGATTGGTAGAGTATGCCAAATAATACTATGTACAATTCTATCTCACTATCTCGCTATTTATAAAGCTATTAACAACAGCTTCTGATATAAATGACATACTGTACTACATAAAGATAAGATTTTTGTATTGAATTAGAAATAAATACTGTTACACCCATCAGAGGAGTACAGGCTATTTATATTTTCCGGAAAGAGAACTTCAATCAATGAGTGTAACTTTCCAGGTCTCGGCTGTGAAGCCTGTATAAATCATACTGGGAATGGGAAAAACCAGACTGAGCAAATACCATGTCAACCCCCTCTCCTTGTATAGAAACAATCCATCTGCTCTATTTTGGTCCTGCACCTAACATAACAAAAACACGGATTTATCAGGGCAACACTGAGGGTGAAGAAAGATTGTTGGTCGGTTTCTGACAGCCACAGGTTTCCTTCCATTTCATAGCCAGATAAAATAATTTAATGCCATTTTATTTTAGTTTTAATTTTTTTTTTACTATTATTATTATTTGTATTATTTTTATAGCTATTTAGATATCTCAGGAAGGTGGAATACTATAGACCTCCCAACAAAGCATCATCTTAGTTTATTGACACAAAACCATAATACGTGGGTATATCTGTCTATTTTACTGATCAAACCCTTGTGTAGACTATAGTATAACCCTTCGTTCATTTTCCAAAGGAAGTCAAATTATGGTCCAGCACCACCTCTTTTGTATATTCAATGCAACCACACAATTAACTTCAAAGTTTCCAATGAATACAGAAACATTGTAATGCTGCAAGTGTATCCTCATCCATTGGGTTCTTAAATCACTAACTGGACATGGCTGTATCTGTTCCCATCGATTGACTGGTTTATGAAATATATTATTGTTGAACAAGCAATTCTACAGTATGTAGATCATGGTGACTGGTAGATGGTGCTGTTTTAAATGTTTTTATCTTGTATTTTTAGTCATTTATAGGCTAGGGCTATGCTTCATAAAATAAAGTATACCTTTTAATTACACTTGGTGGTGTGACCTCTTTTATGGTAGTAGAATTAAGTATATTTGGGTCAGATTTGTACCTTGCTGCTCCACTGTCTAAGCATGTATCCAGGCCAGGGATGAGTTTCAACAGACCATCCTGTAATCCTTCTGGCGTGTAGATGATCTGATATGTTTGAAATTTTAATCTGTTGATCCACCTTGTCAGAAGGTAAACGGTGCATCTGTAGTTCAAGAAGTTAAAAGGAGCTTCAGCTTCTCTTTACTTTCTCCAGTCCAATCATTTTGGTTTTTGGTCTGAACAGATGGGAAATTGGAAGGCAGCCATGCCCATGTTGGACTACTTGTATGGATTTGGTTTCTTTGGCTTTTGGAATGATTGGTTGGATATAGTGCAGTGGGGCTATTTATAACACCTTCAGGAATTATAGGGGGAAAAAAAGGGTTGTTTTTATTCTATAATGGCACGGGCCACTTTTGGGAGCTTTGAGCATTGTGCTTTTAAAGGGATACTGTCATGGGAAAAATTTCGCATCAGTTAATAGTGCTGCTCCAGCAGAATTCTGCACTGAAATCCATTTCTCAAAAGAGTAAAAACAGATTTTTTTATATTCAATTTTAAAATCTGACATGGGGCTAGACATATTGTCAATTTCCCAGCTGCCCCTGATCATGTGACTTGTGCCTGCACTTTAGGAGAGAAATGCTTTCTGGCAGGCTGCTGTTTTTCCTTCTCAATGTAACTGAATGTGTCTCAGTGAGACATGGGTTTTTACTATTGAGTGCTGTTCTTAGATCGACCAGGCAGCTGTTATCTTGTGTTAGGGAGCTGCTATCTGGTTACCTTCTCATTGTTCTGTTGTTTGTCTGCTGGGGGGAAAAAGGGAGGAGGTGATATTACTCAAACTTGCAGTACAGCAGTAAAGAGTGATTGAAGTTTATCAGAGCACAAGTCACATGACCAGGGGCAGCTGGGAAATTGGCAATATGTCTAGCCCCATGTCAGATTTCAAAATTGAACATAAAAAAAATCTGTTTGCTCTTTTGAGAAATGGATTTCAGTGCAGAATTCTGCTGGAAAAGCACTATTAACTGATTCGTTTTGAAATTTATTTTTTTTTCCCATGACAGTATCCCTTTAAGTAGCCAAAAAAATGTGACACCAATATTGGGAAATAGTTGCCTGGAAATATAACATTGCACTGGTACAAGTGCTTGTCAGATAGTTTCAATGTAAAGCAATGTGGGTTGCAATTGGTCTGTTTGAAACAGAAGAGCTCAGAGCACCCTGTGCATCATTCCAATGGTTACTGGACTCTACTTTTAGCTGTATAATGACATCAGGCCCATTCAATGTAGCACCACAAGCAATAAGCAAATCAACTGATGTTTAAAGTGGAATAAATTTCAAACAAAGTATATCCCAGAAATGAAAGACCCCAAGCTGGTAAAGCCATGAAACAATTTCCCATTAATAACAAGTAAAGGCGAGGGAGGATTAGGACCTATTATCAACCAACAATATGTTTTTCTTGGGCAGTTATCTGATAGAACTCCTGTAAATACAATGAATCCCTTCTATACAAGAGACTGCTGGAATTGTTCCATTAGCAAAGGGATACTTTCCAACTTTAGCTAATAAACACGTTGGTGTTTCCATTATTTGCCTACATGACACTCACATCAGTAGAATAATTCAGGCTTTTTCCCCTAACAGAAATAATCCTCTGCTTACGGTAAATGCAAGTTGGATGCCTTCTGCTTAAGTCAAGCATCAGCAGTAAAAGTTTTATGTGCCTTCTTAGAAGTTATGATGTGAACGACTTTTGTTGGCTAAATTGCTCTTTATTCACAAAGAACCTGGGTTTGACAGATTTTTTAATTTATATCTTAACTGGGCTCTTTAATTTATTTCGCCCAGGTTGTGTGGACCTATGCCATTTTAACCAATGTAAGAGATTTATTGGCGGAAAAGCTAACGTAACATGTCATCGTGTTATTTGACCTCCACTGAGGCACTGCAATGCAATATAGTGTAATTCTCTATGTCACCAACCCACTATGGCTATTTGTTATAACTGATATTGGGACAAAAGCTCATTAATACTTTATTGAAAGACAATGTAAATGTGCATACAGAGTAGCAGATATAAAGTTGCAATTTTTAAAACAAAAATTTAATTAAAAAGTCAACTTTTTTAAATCATTAGGTTTTGCAAAAATCGTAGTTAGACTCAATGTAACCATTTCATCATCGCCTCAACTACTTAATTAGGCAACTGAACGTTTAATATCATTTAAACCAGGCTCCAGGGCAGAGCTTTTGTTTTTGGTTAAAGCTTCGCTTTTAGGTCCAATATTAGATCAGGACACACTTAGCTCATAAAATTATGGACACAGGAAAATATGATTGTATCAGCTGGTGACAGTCTCAAAAATATCTGAGCAGTAGCTATGTGTCGCCTGTAAATTATACACTTCCTAATCCTCAGATTGGGCTTTTAGGTGTATCTAGAAGCAAATAAGTCTTCTTCACAAATCAAACCGCTACGTCAGCCCTACACTTTGGCATCCACTGCTCTAAACCTTCACCATGGTTTAGTGAAGGATAATCATTTAAGGTTTCTTGCAATGTGCCAGCTTTGCAATAACAAAATTAGCCTCTTGCAATATACAGCAGGGGGGGAGTCATTTACATGGATAGCATTCTGACCCAAATATCTACACTGTTTTTAGAAGTCTACTCCATGTGAATGCAAAGGTTAACTATGGTTCCTTAAGTCTATAGATGCATGTATAATTTAACATTGGAGATCAATATCTGGAGAGATTTCTGGAGATGCTGCCTATAGCGACCAATCAGATCTTTGCTTTTGTTTTCTAACTTATAGGTGATTGGTTGCCATGGGCAACATCTCCAGAAATCTCTCCAGATATTTATCTCTAATGTTAGTAAACATGCCCCAAAGTCTGTGTCATGTATTTAGACCAGGGATCCCCTTTTTTCACCCATGAGCCACATTCAATTGTTAAAAGAGTTGGGGGAGAAGCACAAGCATGAAAATAGTTCCTGGGGATGCCAAACAAGGGCTGTTATTGGCTATTTGCTAGTCCCAGGGGCGCTCCACCAATGAGGCGAGTTTGAGGCACTCGCCTCAGGCAGCAGCGCCCCCCTGGTTACCAGGGGCGGCAGAAATGCCGCTCCTGGTAACTAAGAGCTGAATTTCCGGTTTTCAACTCGGATATTTGGCTCTTCTAGTGAAGAGCGCGCAACTGCGCGCTCTGCATTAGCAACGTGGACCCCCCCCTACCCCGTTCCGGTCTGGAAAAGTGAGTACCGTGGGGAAGGGGGGTAGGCAAAACAAAGCCCGCCTCAGGCGTCGAAATGCGCAGGATCGCCCCTGGCTAGTTCCTATGTGGACTAGCAGCCTACTGGAAGTACACCTGGTTTTATGCAACTAAATCTTGCCTTCAAGCCAGTGATCAAAAAATAAGAATCTGCTTTGAGGCCACTGGGAGTAACATCCAAGGGGCTGGTAAGCGACATGTTGCTCACGAGCCACTGGTTGGGGGTTCCTAATCTAGACAGATAGCATAACGTGCTGTCAATCCATATTATTTGCTTGTTGCTATTCCACAAGCATAGGGTAGCAGCCCACTTGGGGATTATTAACTAAACTCCGAATGCAAAAATCACGAAAAATGTTGATTTTTTTTTTTTATATAAAATCAGACTTTTAAAAAATCACAAATTTTTCCGAATTTATCAAACTCAGAGGATGGAAAAGTCAGTATCAGAAAATCCGGCATCTCAGACCTGTCGATGTTGCATATAAGTCAATGGGAGATGTCACAATGATTTTTTGATGTGCGCTGGGTTTTGTGCAATACCCAGAGTTTTCAGGTGAAAATTCAGAAAAAATCATGATAAAATCGGATGAAAAAATCGTGAAAAATCACATTTTTCCCAACAAATCAAGCAGAAAATATTAGATACATCCGGACTTTGATAAATAACCCCCTAAGTCTAATTATGTCAAACCTGTCTGAAAGGCATGCTAATACAAAGTAATATTATTATCTTTTACTCGTATAGCGCCAACATATTCCCAATCTCTTTAAGTGTTAATGAACGCATAATAAAGCCGTGAAACAGTTTTATGTCTTATTACTGGTTTCTTCAGTAATGTTTCAGGTCTTTACACTTTAGATGCTACATGTTTCCTTGGAAAATAACACACTAGCACCATTCCACCCAAAAACATAATTTAAAGTCATTATTCTGCTGAAAGTGAAATGTAAAATTGTTGGAAGGTAACAGAGGCACACATTAGGTGTCTGGGTGGAGAAGCAAGAGTAAATGTAATTTTAAAAAAATTAAATAAACATTTGAACAGCTTAAATGTGATTAGGGAGTTTACATCAGCATTTTTAGGCACCGTTTGGAACAGTATAGTAAAACCACATGTGCAATAAGCCTTTTTATATACACGGAATTGGCAATAGCAGTTAATGAGCATAACTGTCTTTTTCTTAAAATGAACTAGCACAGAAAGTATAACACACAAAACAATCCATGCCAAAGCTGCACCCATTATATATACATATATACTCCACCTTACAGGAAGTTTCATTATCAGATTATTGATACAGTAGTAGTGTGGTAATTCTGTTTTGAAATGATAGTAGTGGCCTGATATTTACATATTAGGATAAGAGTTTCGGTCATGTGGGTGGGTGGAGTCAGAGCAGGGAGTGGGTGGAGGAAGGAAGTTGGTTGGAGGATGGGAATCGGAGTGTGCTGGGCCCCTCTGAAGATTGTTTTGCAGGGGGGCCCGGCACACTCTAGTTACGTCACAGATTTTTTTACACATAATTATTAGCATTTTTCTGACTGATCATTAAAACTTTTATGAAATCAGATTAAATGTGTCTCTTTGGCAGAATGGCAAACACCATTTTCTTCAATGCAGAGTTCAAGCTTGGTGGTAGCACTGAGTTCCAATGCCCTTCAATATTATTGTGTAACCCTAATGCTAGTTGCAAGGCGGATTTACTTTGGACAACTGTTTTCTGAGATGAAATGAATTGTTTTGTTGGGGATAAAATGGCTAAATAGGAAAGCATGAATTTTTTTATTACAGAGTGGAAACATCATTAGAATCTCTGACGTCATTTTATACAAATATAATAAAATTGTGTATCATTTAGGGTCCCACTGCACTTGGATTCCCATGGTCCCCAGCAGCAGCAGCATGGTCTGTTGCCACTTGTTTTCTCATATACACAAAAAAAAATTAAAACAAGAAAAGGCTTAGGATTTGAATCAGGTAAACAGGGAATTTGTTATAGAATGAGGTATAGCTATATAATATTGAGTTACACAGGAGTTTCATGACCATATAAAAGCACAAGATTAAAGGCTTTTATACAGCTAATAGGACTCTGAAGTGACTTCTAATATTCCCATGTTTTACAGCAGCTCCTGAGTCGCAGTGGTACAAATTCTATCACTAAGCTCCTATTATAATATTATTGTAAAATATAAGGATATTATAAGTTAACGAGGAGTTCCATGACAACAGGTCATGGAACTCCAAGGGTACTTCTAATATCCTCATATTTTCCAACAAGGGGTACTTTATTTATTAAAATGCACAAGTTTTAGTGAGTCATGTGACAAAAATTACATCACTAAGCTCCATTTATAACTGATTACATCACTGAGAGCCATTTATAAGGATAAAATATACAGGATATTCATGCCTTTTATGTATTATAAAGATATTTATTACAGGATATTCATTGCATATATCCTTGTGTATTAAATATATATATATATATATATATATATATATATATATATATATATATTATCATTTTAGAATAGATGCATTATAAATGGACAACTTTGTGTAACTATAAATGCTCTCTGTTAATCTGAATATGTTAGACAGGATAGCTGATCAACAGCCACTTTCAGCAGCTCATACTGTATGTAATTAGGAAATGATTGCCCTTCTGCTTAACTATGCTAGGGTCTTCAATACCAAGGCATATGTGTAATGTAATATAATAATGGCAGGGATCTGCATGGGACTAGCCTCTTGAGAACTATTCTATTTTCTTTGTCTCCTGTTATTTATCTGCTTTATTTGGGGAGCTCTCATTTGTCACACACAATATTATATTGTCTGCTGTTTACTAAAAAAAGAACTGCTATACAATTTTAAGGGCAGTCTTTCTTGCTTTTCATTGTCCAGCCCAATTTATTTTTTTCTGATAATGAATTAGGATGTGGTTTAGGATTTTTGGATTCCATTACATGACCTTATTGTGCTGGGTATCTGAACCAGAAAATGTTGGTCAATCATGAATATGTTTTACTCTTTGTAATTGCATATTCAAATTCACAGTCTGAGGACATATTTAGTATCAAGATGAATCAGAAAACTATAGATTTAATGCATCACTTTTAGGATGGATAATAATGGTTGTTGATGTTTGGCCATCAGCTGAAATTGCTGTAAAACGGTGCAGCAATTTATCATTCAGAATTTATTCAATACATGTAATCTGCAATAAAACAAATTCCCAGAAATAGGCATGGCGCATCCCTCAACTGACTTTTCTGAATATCTACATTTAGCAAAAAATGTACTTTTCATACGGATGCAATCCTTTAAAGTTCATTTTTTAGAGAAGATAAATTCTGCACCGCGATAAATGTGTTTTATTACTTTATATTGAAATAATTTGAAAAGAAGTGTAAACATACATGTATGAAAATTGCAAATATTTTTCAGAGAACTCCATAGTGGAAATATCGACTGAAGCAAGTGTTTACTCTTTTCTTGCAGCAGGAAAGTTACATTCCTTGGACGGGACATCCCTCGCTATGTTCCCACTGGATGGAACAATCCGTTTTGAAACACGCAGACAGCATCCTCTTTTAGATTTCATTGGAATGTTGAAACACACAGACTATTTCCTCTTCTGCTCCAGCCAAATCTATCCACAGCTAGGTGGCAAGAGAAGTTTTCTTACCAACAGAAAAACAGGTATGAGCCACGCTCTTTACTAATTCATTTCTCCCCTTGGCGCCGAACGCTGGCGACTTTTCTCTAGCGTTACTTCGGCAGTGCAAGCATTTCATAGCAAATATGCGCTGGCATTTGTTTGTGCCTAACGAAAATTCACTAGTGATCTTGCGCTTAGGTCAATTTGCATACAGCGGGTAATTTAAAGTTGTAGGGAGGTCTTTATTAGAAATGTTGGTGCAAATACTTGAAGTTACCACTTTTTATTACATATGTCCAGGGAACCTTAATAAAGACAAGAGAGTTAATATAATGTCCTACACATGAGCCCACTGTAAAATCAATGTTCCATATGTTATGAAATGTCTGAGAAAAAACTGACTTTTGCAGGCAATTCCGTTTCAAAAAAGGAAAAGTCGCCAGCGTTTTTTGAACTTTAATGTATTTTTGGCTCACAGGATATGATGTAAGTGACTGAGGAAGATCTAGCTGCTTTATAGCACCTCGCCTGGTCTGAGGTGACAAAGTCAACTCTGGCGAAAGAGATAACTTTCAGTAAAATCCACATTTTAGTGAATTTGCAGAGTAACGTACGTTTTGGCGATAGAGTGTGAATGACCACTAGCGACAGTCTCGTTCGCTAGCGAATTGGAACCTGTGCCTGTTAGTTAATTGGCAATGTCCCTGCGGGTGGCAAATCTATTAAAAAGTTGCTAGCGTTAGCCACTTCACGCTTTAGTAAATCTGCCCCAGGAATCACATTTTTTTTCTCTCGTTCGAGTCTATGGGGCATCATTTTCGAAGCGAAACTTGCCAAAAATTTGGCTCATCACTAATATTAACATCGTTAAATAGTTCAAGGGACCTCTGCCATTGACTTTTACATGAACTCGGCAGGTTTTAGGTGGCGAAAAGTCGAATTAGGACTGTTTCCAGGGTTGAGGTGTGATAAATCTCACATTCAAATTCCAGTTTGTGGTTTTAAATTCAAATTTGTGCGTTTTGACCCCCAAAAAAATGTGAAAATTCAAATTCAAACTTACCATTTAAACCATAGTAAATCTGCCCCTAAGTAAACCCAAAAGGACTGTGTTGCCTCCATTAAGGATTAATAACAGTACAATCTTCATCAGGATCAAGTACCAGGTACTGTTTTATTATTACAGAGAAAAAGGAAATCATTTTTAACATTTTGAATTATTCAATTAAAATGGACGCTATTGGAGATGGGCTTCACGTAATTCTGAGCTTTCTAGATAATGGGTTTCTGGGATTCCATATCTGTGCTTCCCTGAGGTTTGCAAGATGCAAGCATTTTGCATTTCAATAAAAAGAAAGAATTATTTTATTTTAATAATATAATAATAAAATAATTCATTTAGCTCTGCTGTGAGCTTTCTGTAAATGAACACTGTGGAGAACAATGCATGCCTCCAATTTGTACAAACGTGAGAAAGAATTCGTTTCCCATATGGTGTGCCTGATCCTTAACATTCATTTTGTCTTCTCCAGTGAGGCTGATCCCAATGCAAGTCTTCTGTGATTGCGTCTGCTTGCCTTTCGCTCCTTCCGTGCCCACTTCACAAGCAGTGGAAGCTACAGAGCATTCCAAATCACTCATTAATAATACTCTGTCTAATGTTACCAACAATTTCCTGACATCTGTATTCCAAATAAGCTAATCCCTTGAGTGACTCTTGTGAATAAATAGCTTCATTTTCGTGCAGGGGGGGAAAAAAGTGATCGTTCATGGATAATGCTGGTTGCCAAGATATGCCGATCCTCCTCTGGACAGTCACACAGACTATAAACTGTATATATATTGTTGTAGAAACACACACTGCTCCTTGTTTTCCTGTTTCAATTAAAAGTCACGAAGCAGCTCATGCGCTATCGTGATGAACTTTTCAGTTTTCATTCCAGGAATACTAAGTCTCCATATAGTTCTAGCCAGTATGTCAGAGACTTCCCGGGCAGCTTCCTGAGTCTGAGTCATCTGAGAGGGAGAGGAAACAAGTAACATTATCCTCAAATGCCTTTCAATATTTCACAAACAAATATGCTCCGTCAGATCCCGAAAAACAAATGTTTTTTATACTTTCTTCTCACGCTGGGAAATTCCCCCCTCGCCTTTTTCATTTTACTGTTGCTTCTGATATCTGCCTGTGATTGGAGGTAAAGTGAAAGATGAATAAAGATGAATAAAGAAAAATCTGTGTACATCCAACATTTGCATTGTGATACAAACATGCATAATATATCAGCCAGCAATTAACCATATCTATACCAACTACAACTGGTAGGAAGCCGAATATACTAAAAAATTATGTGATTCCTTTTCTTTCTTGAGTTTTAGGCTTAGCAGTGAGCTGTAGTGATGGGCAAATAAATACGCAAGGTGTGAATTCGCTGCGAATTTCAGTGTTTCGCCGCCAGGGGAATAAATTTGCAAAACTCCATTTGAAAAATTTAGGCGCCCCCGGAAAAGTCAATTGTGTCAAAACAGTCGCACGTCAACAATATTCGGACGCCCATAGACTTTAACTCCGGTGTCAAAAATTTATGCAAATTGACGGGGGCGGCAAAATTCGAGTTTCACTACCTTTTCGCCGTTTTTGGCGAATAATGTTTATTATTACGAGTCATGATCTTCCAAATGGATGGAATATTGGGAAGTCTATGAAAGAACAGCATAGGCAAAGATGAATAAAGAAAAATCTTTATCAGCCCTTTAGCAGGGAAGATCTGTGTCTCCAAAGATGCCCCAGTAGCTCCCCATCTTCTTTTCTGCTGATTCACTGCACATGTTCTGTGCCACTGTCACTTACTGAGCTTAGGGACCCACTAACTGTATATACATAATATAAAATGAATACTGATCCTAATGCGACTAACAAAAGCAAAGATGGGAAGCTCCTATGTATAATTTTAGGCCCGGATCATTACTACTACAGAAATACTGAACCTTTAATCTGGTGCAGTAAGTTCAGTATATAAAATACAAAACTTCTAGCCATATTTGTTGTTAGGATTTATTTTTTTAACCCAATGTTACTGCGTGAAGGTTGCGGTTGTCCACAAAGAGTGGACATTAAAATCTTGGCATTGGGCATGAGAAAAAAATCGCAACAAAATAAAATTAGTACAAAGGGAAAAGAATAATTTTTATATATATTATATGTATATATTTGTATACAATTACTATATGCTTCACATAAAAGCAGGTGCTGCACTTCCTTATAAATATATTGATATGAATATTTAATATACCACTTACATGAGCTAGAAATTCTTTGGCAGTGATGTGCACTCTGAAGAGAACAGAAGGAAGAAGATAAAGAGATGCCTATATAGCAGCAATGTACACTTTTCTTCTTCCAATAATGTTTGTAATTTTGTTGCAATTTTGAAGCGCAGACTGATACATTGCTGCAAAGCTCTAACAAACATTTATAAACACTCCTTGCAGCAGCCTGAAACATGAGAAATAAGCAATAAATAATTGTAACAACTGGGAATGATGTGACTCTGATTCTTTTGTACAGCCTGCAATGAAAACAATGATTTTAGGAGGAGGATTAGCCACATCTCAAGTACATCATAGAACGTCAATAGACCATTCATTTTGGAAAGGGGGGGGGGGCAGGTTTTGGCGACTGGTCCACTCGAAAAAAAAGGAAGCAACAATGAAATACCCTGTCTATAACTGAGCTGCTAGGGCATTTAGCCAAACTTTGACCTTTCGAATTGAAAGAAAAGGGAGAACGACCCAATAACCTCTTGTTATTTAATAAGAGAATAACAGTCGCCAGCGAAATGTGAATGTTCCTGCATTACTGCCATGTACAGGTTCTGGGCAGCACACAAATATACTTTTCTTTGATGATGTGTTAAGGCTTGCAAACGGTCTTGCTATTATTACAGGATAAGTGCATACAAATGAAATACTAAATTCACAATATTATTTCCACAACTGTGTGCTGCTAATCTTGCCAGGGTGTTGATCTCCTTACTATTCCTGCGACTCTCAAGGGAACAAAACAGATGTAAAAACAAGAGCATAAGAATATTTTGAGTACAAAGCAGGGACTTAAGTGGCCACAGATAATAAGAAAATGAACTAGGAGTGACTATAAGCACTTACAGGTATTTGTTTTAGAGATAAAATACTGTTGAGTGCACTATTCTAACAATAGGATGATGCAAATGTGAAATACCCAAAATAACGCATGAAAACAAGAAGTGCATTAATGCTAATATACTATTGGGGAAATGTAATATTTTTCGCTAATGCAAAAATTGTTCGCAATCCCTTCGCAAACTGAAAAATGTTGCCTTTGCAAACACTTTGCTCCTCACACGACAGTAAAATAGCGATTGCAAATTTTATAGCTTGTGTGCGCAGTGTATGTAACAAAATGCCGCAATCGAAAACCATTTTTATTAAACGAAACTGCAGGGCAGGTGTTAAAGGTTCACAATGTATAATTAAGATTCACAATACAATAAAAGCCTAATGACAAGCACATTTTTATTTGCAAAGTTTTGCGCTTTGTGAATTTTGTTACATTTCCCCCTAATGTAAACTCTTACAAAACAAAAATCCGAAAACAAATAGCAAAGAGCACTAACAATGCTTTTGCCTTTGAGAAAGCTACTGGTGAAACCGTGGCCTATCAGGACTTTTGATACCAATACTCATTGATTTTAATGTCTGTTCTGGCCATGGTCTAGTTAATTCATTTGTTCAATGATATTGATTTCTGTTTTATGAATCTATGCATTTGGTTTCAATCAAGGGTTGTTTTTCATGTTGTATTACATTTTGATAACATTTGATTTGATTATACTCAGTGATCTTTATTACTGAGCATAAATCCTTAGATTAATGAATTTTGCACATAAAACATGTGCACGTTATTTATTGTGAATTTATTGGAATCACAAGGGGGGCTTGTATATTTCTCACTGTGGTTCCAGCTGCTTACGCACAACTGTAGTGGATGTTTAATACGTTTCACAAATTAAGTTTACCATTCTTCTTCACTGAGGTTTTAAGATATTACTTGGTTTTAATGTGCTGTGCTGTTCATCCCTCCAAAAGAGCCCAATGCAGTGGAGTAACTAGATGTTACTGGGTCCCACAGCAAATTAATTTTAGGGCCCCCAACATATCCAGAGATTGTCCTGTTTCACCAATATAAGTTGAAATCGCTCATTATTTGGGCCTCAAGGTGCCCCCTATATCTCCTGGGCAGCCGCAGGGTCTGCTTCCTTTGCAGTTACGCCCCTGGCCCAATGCATATATGTACATTATAAGCATACAAATACACTCATTTATATATATACACATATATATAAATATACACACACACACACTAACTAGTATATCCTACTATCTAACTGTAGATCTTAAGATCACTATAGCCTTATTAAAAGAACCTTTCCTCCAACATAAACACTGATACGTCAGATAAGTTCTGAGGAAATGATCATGTTAATGTTCTAATAATACAGAAGCAAATTCTAAGATAACATACTGTGTAAGGGCAAGGCCAGATGTCGCGTTTTTACGTTGCGTTTTTTAAAAAGAACAGCCAGGCGTAAATACGCCACTGTAACCACAAGCGACCGTCAACATGCGTTTTTCAGCACGTAGGATTCTTTTCCCAACATGCACTTCTCAATGTTCTCAATGTTCTCATTGAGAATTTGGACGCCATATTTAAAATACGCTACGTATTTACACAAAGTGTGGTTTCAAACGTGCAGATCCCATAGATTCTATTGATTTGGTCATTTCTTGACGTATTGGCGTTTCTGCTAAAAAACGCCAATACTGGCGTCCTGTGGCGGATTTCAGCTTGGAAGCGCCCTGTGTGAATTGCCATAGTGCGTTTTCCATTGGTTTCAGTGGTAGTGCAGTTTATGCATATTTATGCCTGGCTGTTCTTTTTTAAAAACGCAACGTAAAAACGCTGCAAAAACGCCACGTCTGGCCTTGCCCTAAGTGTTAATATCCAGCATTTTACCCCAACTGATATTTCTGCTGTATGAAGATATTGTACTGTCTTAAAATAAATAAAAGACAACAGGTGAGATAAAATGATCCCACTCTAGCTCTGTGCTCATCACTATGACACTTAAAATATCTGATGACAGATGGTGCAATGCAATTAACATCTGGTAGGGCACTCCAGCCACCAGGTTCTTAGGGATAGCATCCAAGTACATATTCAAGTACATATTCTGATATGCTAAATAACTCATGTGGGCTTATTTATTAACACAGCCGCACAGAACAACTAATCAGTCTGATTAGTTGTTCTGCTAGTCAGATTGTTACCAATTAAGCAAAGATCTGATCAGTTGCTGTGGGCAACAACATGTATTAGCAAATTTGCCCTGTGGTTTGAGAGTGTGTATTTGACCTAATAAGAAAAGGTCTCTGGCGATTTTTAATAGGGAGGCACTGAATCCAGAATTTAGTTTTGGATTCAGCTGAATCAAATCTGAATCTTTAGAATCATGTGACATTGCATCACACAAAAGCACAAGGACATTACAGGGATTTTTCTGCACGCACTGCTTTTTAACACTTCCTTGCTCTAATTTGCATCTGCACATGAGGGTTTGGGTTCACTCCTGGACTCTGGAATTCTTCTTGAAATATTTGAATTTGTCCAGATCCCAAGATAAGGGATTCAGTGCATCCCTAATTTTTACTATTTTAAAATGTTCATGCTGTTTTTACTAGTTATACAATGGCGCTCCTCATAATTAGTTTTTTATGGCTTAATCATATTGGTTTTGTCAAAATAATTCCAAAAAAAATATTCATTTGCAAACAATAGAGATTAAGGTGTATTGAAAGAAAACTGTACCGCAAACATTACTTATCCTTTAATCTTTAGAATTAAATCGGTGACCATATTATTTTACATTTTTTATAAGGGGTTAGTAGGTGTTTAGTGGTCACTTGACTTCTTAAAACTTGTGTAATACAAGCAAATGCACCATTTTAGCTATAAAAATTGTTTTACTTTTCATGTTATTTATTTAAAGACAGATTGCATATCTTAATATCCCCCATCTGTCTTTACATACTGCAATTCTTCAAACATGGAGCAAACCTTTCAACAGACATCTTCAATACCATGGCCTTATGTCATGGATAATTTTATTATTTTGGATAATGTTACAATGGGTGTGTTTTAGGAAAGACGTACAGCAAAAGTAGTTTTTTTTCCTATTCAGATATGTCATGTGCAGCGAAGGGTTGATGGCCACAACATCTGGCTTTGTCACACCAGGTTTGTCACACCCCTAGTTCCAGCTCCCACTTGTGAAAAGGGGAAGGCCGCACCCTTTGCAGGGGACATTTTTTTAAAAAAGTTTAGGGGGTGTTTGGTCACTTCTAACTGCTTTCTGGCTGTTAGAGATTAGTTACCCTAACAACCTACCAGAAGAATAGGTCTGATAAGCAATAAAAAAATATATATGACGATTGATGGGGTCACTGTTATGTGCAGTTGCGACCAGAAAGGTATCATCATTTGAAAACCATGAACAATGAAAATGAATACCAGACGCAAAGTTGCTTAGAATAGAACCATCTATAACAGGGCTGTCCAACTGGAGGATGCGGCCCGAGACCCCCCTTGTGTGTCCCCTGCATTGATCAAATTCACACTGTAATTCCTTGTATTGTTCACTCATTTTTGCGGTGACCAATACCCCCAAACACCTTCCCTGACTCTGCGCCAGCTAAAATGAAAAAATGTCGGCGCTAATCACACGCGACGGTTCATGCCTCACGAGGAAACTTTGGGCGACTTTGGAAAACCAACTGCCGCGTGTGATTAGCGCCAATGTTTTTTCATTTTAGCTGGCGCAGAGTCAGGGAAGGCGATTCAGGAGATTGGTCACCGCAAAAATGAGGCGATTAGTCGCCAGGCAACTAAATCTCCCAAAACGCCCTGTGTGGCCTGACCATAACAAAGTAGTTGGACAGCACAGATCTATAAAATATTAAGGGGCAGATTTATCAACGGACTAAATTGAAAATTCTAATTTTCAAGTTTTTTTCATAGCTAAAAACTGTCAAATTCGACTAGGGAATTGTTCAAATTAGATTCGAGTTTTTTTAAAAATTCGAATTCGATTTTTGAGATTTATCATACACTGGTCCTTTAAGAGCTCTAATTCGCCACCCAAAACCTGACGCAATGCTGTTTTAGTCAAAGGGAGACGTCCTGCGATCAATTTGGAGTTGCTTGCAGCCTTCCTGACATTCAAGTGGTTTTCGGAGAAATTCGATTCAAGTGTTCGGGTTGATCTTATTCCCCCCAAGTTTAGGCGATTTGATTTCTTAGCGTATTTTTTTAGAATTTCGAATTCATGGGAGTTTATGGAAGTTTTTAAAAACTCACATGAATTCGAAATTCAACCTTTGCTAAATGTGCCTCTGAATGTGTCTTTAAATTTGAACATCACTTTTAAAATCTATTTGTCTGCTTTGAAGTATATCATTTTTATATAATAATATATCACTATATTTATGCTGAAAAGATTATTACAATGTTTGCAATTTACAGATAGGGCTAATGCCTTCATGGAGTTCCCAAGTCCCACTTCACTCTTACACAACGGACCATTGTTCTACTTGCTTCTCATTCCATGGATTGTAGTAAAATGCCAAAAGCCATAGCAGGTCATCTGAAGCTTCACGTTGTGATGTCATCAGCAATTCTGCTGCTTTATCCACCCAGTCTCTGAAACAAATTAGTAAAAACCATGACATACACAGCAGAGAATTCTAACTAACCAGAAGATATATAGACAACAGTATTAATCATTAAACTTTATTATATGGCAATATTGCCTTCTCTGTTGAGTAATAAAGGTTGGCCATTATATGATCTTGCAAACAGAGTGTGTAGATCAGTAATGTGTCCCTTCTGGCAAACGATCACATGCTTTATACTGTAACCCTTATTTGTAAACATATTATAAGACCCCTATTTGTTACAAAACTGCTGCCACTAGGGATGGTTGAAGTTTTTCGGCTTGTTTCGCCTGCGGAAATGACGCCCATACACTTGTATGGCGTCGTGCGACAAAAAAAAAGATGCGCATCAAAAAAATTCTCTGCGCGACAAAAAATATTTGATGCCCATAGATTTTAATGAGCATCGGTGAAGGTAAATTTTCGGCGAAACGGAACGGGTCAAATTCGCCCATCCCTGGCTGCCGCTATATAAAGAGATGATGATAAATAGCTAAATCATTATGCAGATCTTGTCATTTGGAAATAGGCAGTTAAGACATTTAGAAAGTAGGGACTTTACAGCTAAAATAGGTATGGGTTCCGTTTCCGGAAACCCTTTATCCAGAAAGCTCCTAATTACCGAAAGGTCTCATTACAATCTAATAATTAACATTTTTTGAATGAATTTCTTTTTTCTCTGTAATAAAAAAAACAGTACCTTGTACTTGTTCCAAACTAAGATATAATTAACACTTATTGGAAGCAAAACTAGCCTATTGGGTTTATTTAATGTTTACATGATTTTCTAGTAGACTTAAGGCATGAAGATCTAAATTACAGACAGATCAGTTAGCCGGAAAACCCCAGGTCCTGAGCATTCTGAATAACCCCATACCTGTACAGTATTTTCATCTCCACAGCAGCAATAAAATGGCAATAACTAAGGCCAATAAGCTCCAAAGAGAACAATAAAAACATGGGTCTGTGCACCAAATCTGGAAGAAAAAGAATGGGGCAAGACAAGTAGTGCACTGCTTTGCCTTGTCTCAGGAAAGATACAGGCTTTATCCAGTGTTGAGCTAAAGGTGGTCAGAAAGAGAAACAAGCACTAAACTTGTGATGTAGATCAACAAAGACAGTGGGGGTCATTTATAAAGTTCGTGCAGCGCATATTTATTCACAAATGGTTGTATTGCCTATGTTTTTTCATGAACGCTAACAAATTGCACTGCTGTGCCCGTCTTTCCGTTTTTTTGCAAATTCGCATTAAGAATACATTTTCGGAAATAAGAAGGGTGTTTGCGTGAGTGCGCCCGCCGCCCAATGTGCAAGGTTGTTGTTTGCGAAAATAGCATTGACAGTAACTTAAATTAATTTGCTAAAGTGTTTTGCGCATATTTTCTCCGCCACCAAAGTTGTGGTGTAATTCAGTCGAAGAGTGCACACATAAAATTTTACGATTTTTGACATATTTAAAAAGCTCTTATAGATATTCGCATTGTGAAAAAAATTTGCAATTCTGTTTGCACAACACTTATTCAGCTTTATAAATATAACCATGTGCAGGGCAAATATATTCACTTTGCCAACCAACCTGCCTTGCGTGAAGTTTATAAATGAGCCCCAAAAGATCTGCTGCACTCAATCCATTATCAATATATTTAAGACATTGAGACATTTTGTGCCTTAAGCTACTAAAAATGCCTTACCCTTTAAACAAAGCAGGGATTATATTTCCATTTATTGCAATATATTTAAGATGGAGAACTACGTCAAAGTCATCTTTTAAGTTTGCATTGCTGGAAGGGATTGTAATATTTTATTTTTTAGTGCCTACTTTGCTTTTGAAGTGACTACAATGAAGGAACTTTATTTACCATGCAGGCCTTCAAGTCAATACGTAGGGCGTGCAGCTGCATAAATAGGGCTGATCCAAATATTTGGGATTTTTGATATCTGAATGAGCTGCAACTATTCTGGGTCTATACAAAGGCAACTGGCTGCCTGTCTTGACCAAGTAAATAACTAATGTCTGTGTATATGCACCTCTTAGTTGTTTTTAAACAATGTTTACTTATAAATGTACTTACAATGCATTCCTATATTACAATGGGTGGTATTTTAACTGAATAAGTGTGTATGTAAGGCATTTCTATTAATACTGGTGAACAGGGCCGGAACTAGGGGAAGGCAGAAGAGATACCTGCTTAGGGCGCAATGGTTTAGAGGTGCTGGGCAGGTCCCTGTTCAAAGGTCTTATGCCTACCCCATGACTGGGTTTGCTCCCCTGCTGCTCTCGCCTCCCTCCTTTCCTCTCTCTCCTTCCCTCTATCACTGTCCCCTGACTCCCTCCTTCCCTCTATCACTCCCCTACCTCCCACCCCTTCCCCTTCGTTGCTCTCCCCTCCCTCCCTTCTCTTCCATTATGGCGCATGCGCACTCGAAAGAGGGAGGCAGGGGTAGCCAACCAGGGTGCTTAGGGATCCCTGTCGGCTTGGCCCCGTCCTGCTAGTGAAAGTAATATTACATGTATACAGTTGAAAAATATAAAATAATGTCACATTTTAATTGACTCTTGACTATACTTCTGCAGTCCTGAAAGTCATCTATACCCAGGTCTGAGTAACTAGTACTGTGTTCAGAGAATTCATTTTGAATCAGAATCTTATACAGTAAAGTTCTGTGATTCTTAATAAAATAAAACTTCAGCATACTTTCACTTTGGCATGACTGACCAAAGTCCAAACACTTTACTGACTCAATCTCACTGACACGGATCAGAATCGCAAACCTATTGCTAGTGTATACTGAGTTATCATCATGTGTAGCATTTTGATCTTTTACAGGTCAGTACACAGAACATATGCACCACTTGCGCAAATACTAATTCCCTTATTTCACTGAATAATAAATCCTATACTGAAATGTTGTTCTTTATGATGGTATCAATTTTATTTCAAGCACTAAAACACAAACTTAATGGGACATTGTTTTATATTCGAAATGAAGAAAAATGCTGTTTGCATAAGTATTCAATCCAATTAATATTTTATATAGAGTGACCACCATAGTGGTGCCTTTGTGCCAAAAACATTGCTTTAAACTTTAGCCAAAAAGCTCTATCTTGGTCTCATCTGACCACAAAATCTTTTCCCACATCACAACTGGGTCACTCTCATGCTTTTAGCAAACTTCAGAGATGCTTTCACATGGTTCTTTTTAACTAATGGCTTCAGATGTGCCAACCCCCCATACAACCAATACAGTATCACATCAAAAGCCACAAAAACACAGTTTTAGAGTTTCAGTGCTTTTACATAAAATTTGCTATTGAATAAAACAAGAGAATTGGTCACAGGTTTGAATTTGCATTGACTGAATGGCAGTAGATTTTTTAGTACAGGTATGGGATCCGTTATCCGTTAACCGGTTATCCAGATAGCTCCGAATTACAGAATGGCCATCTTCCATAGACTTCATTATAATCAAATAATCCAATCTTTTTAAATGATTTCCTTTTTCTCTGTAATAATAAAACAGTAGCTTGTACTTGAGCCAAACTAAGATATATTAATTCCTTTTTGGAAGCAAAAGCAGCCTATTGGGTTTATTTAATGTTTACATGATTTTCTAGTAGACTTAAGATATGAAGATCCAAATTACAGAAAGATCCATTATCCAGAAAACCCCAGGTCCTGAGCATTCTGGATAACAGGTCCCATATCTGTACAAGAAAAATCTGAATTAGTTGATCTTGGAGGGGATTCATTTTTTATCATGAAAGATAAGTAATATCTTATTTTTGCCTGTTAAATTCATTTTTATTTAAGAATTATTTATTTAAGAATTTAAGAATCATTTAAATGTATAACCTAAAACAACAGAGGCTGTAAAATGGCAGTACTGCTTTGCCTGCAGATCTGTCAGATGGTATTTCTTATGCCAATGCTGGAATCTACATTTCTTGAGGACTATGTAGGTGTTACACTAGTTTAGTTATTTATGCTCAAGTAGCAGTTCTTGCTCTTAAACAGAACCAACAACAGTCTCTTTGATGTAATGAAGTACTTACATATAAATATTGTATAAGAGCACAAAGGAGAAGCTGAGTCACATTATTTTGTGCTTTATATAATCATACTACACGTGAGCCACTCTGACTAATTTTTGCAGTGTAGACAAGGAAAACACCTATGGAATTAGGTTTTTAGTAGAATACTGATAGATTTTGATCACATAAGCTACATAATCTTACTTTTACAAAGAATATTTCATAAATGTAAACATTTTCTCAAAACTGGAACTGTTATGTAACATAACCACAATTTAATAATAATGAGAATAATACAAATTTCGCAGAGGGGGAGTGGAAAGGATTGGGTCATGATATTGTTGCTAAAAATACACCAACTCCATAGCTATGAAGAAAAAACCCCCAAACCTTGTCTCTTTGGCCACAGAGCTTAGCTGTCACAACCGGCACCCAATACCAGAACAAATGCCAAGGACCCTGGTCTCGGCTCGGCTTCACCAGTAGTGTGACCACCTTTGGGCTTCGGGAGGAGCCCTCAGCTTAATTGGGTGCCACCTGGACTTAACGAGGGGTACAAGGCGAGGAGTTCTGGCTGGCAAAGGGGCACGACCGGATAGCAAGAGTCTTTGGGCAGAAGGTCAAGGACAAGGCGTCTGGATGGAAACGGAACAGACCGGATCAGGACAGGCAGATAACAGAATCGTCAGGCAGACAAGGGGTCAAAACCAGATAATCAGACAGACTGGATAAGGAGAAGGATGGTCAGACAGGCTGGGTCAAACACGGATAATCAGTCAGGATAGCAAATTCAGAAACAGGTAGCAAAAGCTCAGGAAACCACAGGATATGATATTATAACGGGCACTGGCTACAGGTCTGAATGGGCCTTAAATAGGGATCCAATTGGCGCCAAAACGTGCTCAATTTCGTGCCGTTGCCGTTATGAGGCGTGCAGGCACGCCGCGCGCGCCCTAGGAATAAAAGATGGCGCCGGCAAGGGCAGGATAGGACGCGGTGTGGACCCCGCTGCCCACTAGACCACCAGGGTAAGTTTCTTACATTAGCATTGTAATAATGCTTTGCAGGTATGCAAGACAGACATCTTGTGGCAGCCCTACGAGACACAAGTGGAAGTCAGCACAAATAACTCTCAGGAAGTAAAATGAAAATAAAAATCAGAATAAAAAAGTACTCCAACTCAGACCTGGTTTTCTGGCAAAAATCTGAAAAAAAAATCTAGTTTTTTTCCCCACACAGGAAATGTTCACAATATGTATTGATAAATAAGGGGAAAAAAACATGCAGATTTGGTAGGTTTCAAAAAAATTTTGGATTTTGATATATAACCCCCTTAATGTTCCTGTCTAGTGTTTCAGTCTGGCAGCTCGCTGATCCAGGAACAGATTCTGAACTGTTATAACCTGATACATTTAATTGATACATTTCTCAGCAGTATCTGTGGAATATTAGCAACTACTGTATCAATTCTAACAGCTGCCTTTAATGAAACTCAGGAATTCTGCTCAGCAGGGACAAAGATAACAAATGTATCAACTAAATGTAAGAGTCGACGACAAAAAATTTAATTTTACACTTGAATATTAGAAAAAAAAGGTCACACATAGAAAATAGAAAGTAATCTGAAAAAGTCTTTATTTCTGGTGAACTATTTGAAACCAGCTGAACTGAAAAAAAGAGTTTGAAGGTCAACAGCCCCTTTAAAGGAATTGTTCAGTAGAAAAATAAAAACGGGGTAAACAGATAGGCTGTGCAAAATAAGAAAAAATGTTTCTAATATAGTTAGCCAAAAATGTAATGTATAAAGACTGGAGTGACTGGATGTCTGAACTGTTCCTTTAAGACAAGTTGAGTATTTCAACTGTTTTAGTAATTGAAGGGATAATGTTGTAACCATGCACAAACAATTTCCCTTTTGACCAGTTTAATAGAGGTAAGACAGAATAAGGGGTCATCAACCTTTTTTACTTGGGAGCCACATTCAAATGTAAAACAAAAATTGGAGAGCAACACAATTATGGAAAGGTTAATGTTTATGCCAAATACGGGCTGTGATTGGTAGCCCCTATAAGGACTGGCAGCCTAAAAGAAGCTCTGGTTGGCAAAATGCAAGGTTTTTATGCCACTAAAGCTTTTCTTCAAGCCTGGCATTGAAAAATAAGAACCTGGAGGCCACTGGGAGCAACATCCAAGGGGTTGGTGAGCAACATAGATGGGGGTCACCATTTAGAATGCTCTGGATACAGGGTTCCTCTGGATAAGGAGTTTTTCTGTAATTTTGGTCTCTGTACTTTAGGTTTACTCTAAAATTATATGAACATTAAATAAACCCAACAGAACTGTTGTGCCACCAATATGGATTCATTATATCCTAGTTAGGATCAAGTCTGATGAAGTCTGATGAAGTCTGATGAACTGGGAAGTAGGACAAGTGTGAGGTGCCTAGATCAGAAGAGGAGATACGATACCTTTGCAGCTCATTAATACAACAGCAGTGTTTTGCAAAACAATATGTTTTGAAGATCCTTGAAACTTTATTTAATTAAGGCTTTATTCATAGTGAGGTTAAATGAAAGACAATTACAAAGTGTTGCCAAGTTAATGGAACACCACTCTAACGTCTGGATACTGTGACCATGATGATAAAACAATTATGAGTTCGATTAAAGGCTCTGTGGAAAAAGCAGGTCCAATTAGCCTTTGTAATAGTCGATTAGATAATTCCACTATTTAAATCATTTTTAGTTCATACCTTTTGTTATCCCTTTTTTTGTTCATGTAACAAATAAAAGTTATGTTTGAGTGCATCCCCTGTAACCTGGATTAAATGTGGGGGGCACATTTACTATGGGTCGAATATCGAGGGTTAATTAACCCTCGAAATTCGACCATCGAAGTAAAATCCTTTGACTTTGAATATCGAATGATTTACCGCATTTCCGGCAATCGAATTAAAAATCGTTTGATCTAACGATTAAATCCTTCGAATCGAACGATTAGAAGGATTTTAATCCATCGGCTAGAAAGCCTATGGGGACCTTCCCCATAGGCTAACATTGATGCTCGGTAGGTTTTAGGTGGCGAAGTAGGTGGTCGAATTTTTTTTAAAGAGACAGTACTTCGAATATCGAATGGTCGAATAGTCGAACAATTTTTAGTTCGAATTGTTCGATTCGAAGTCAAAGTCGTAGTCGAAGGTTGAAGTAGCCAATTCGATGGTCAAAGTAGCCAAAAAAATACTTCGAAATTCGAAGTATTTTTTATTCTAATCCTTCATTCATAAAGTAATGTGCCCCTGGAAGTTAATGGCAGATGGTCCCTTTTACAATTGGAAGAGGTTTCTTGCCTTTATGATCTTTGAGGGTTTCGAGTATTTTGACGCTGCTTTTTGTGTGACATTATGAAAAAGTTGTGGTTTTTGAGCTACAATTCGAAAAAGCTGCATCATTCGAATCGTTGCACTATTTTGTCGTGACTTTTCCTGAACATGCTTTTTCAGTTTGGATTTCTTAGTAAATTAAGGCCATTCGTGGTTAGGCGTTTGGTAATTTTTTTTACCTGTCACCTTCCAGAGTTCTCAGTGCTTAATAACAGACCCAGTGTTCTACTGAGCACATGCGTCAATTGATAAAAATGGTAAAAAAAGTAAAATCAACAACAAATTTCAATAACCTCCCAAGGACTAAGCAGTATCTTGCAATTAATTATGTGTGAAAGTGTGTGTGCACTCGTCACTAACCCACAGTTTCAACCAATAACTATTTACCTGAATCCCACGTGCAAAGGCTTGGCAGACAATGCATGCCCCCGCAGTAAGGAATTCAATTGACTCTAGTTAACTGCAACTAATAGCATTTTCATTGCCTATCTGCATACATGTGCAACTTAGTAACTCATTTGCTAAAGCTACATTTCATCCCTTCTGGAAACTCCCAAGCATAGTGAGAGAAATGTTAGATTTTTTATTTTTTCCGCCTGACCTCAGAATTCTGTAACTTGCTGAAATGAGAGGCAACGACATTCAGCTGCAGAGTGATGTAAAATCACCCGATATCCTTGAGAATCAGAGAACTGCATGCATTTCTTGTTAACATGACAATAAGGCGCATGAGAGATGAGAAACTGGTTCTGTGGTGGGAAACAAAAATGAGGTTTACTTTGTACTTTCGAAAATGACCTGGCATATTCTTAATGAGTATTTTGCATCTCTCTGTTTGAGCTGGCAATACAAATAGGATACAGTATAGTTCATTTGTTATTTTAAAAAAAACAAAAACATACGGTTAAAGCTTTACTTTGTTATAAAGCCAAACAGTTTACCTATTGGCTGCCTGAGCAATGCCATAGTAACATAGTAACATAGTAAGTAAGGTTGAAAAAAGACACATGTCCATCGAGTTCAACCTTTTTTTTTTTGTTTATTAACTACCTATCTGCCAGTTGATCCAGAGGAAGGCAAAAAACCCATCTGAAGCCTCTCCAATTTGCCTTAGAGGGGGAAAAATTCCTTCCTGACTCCAAAATGGCAATCGGACTAGTCCCTGGATCAACTTGGACTATGAGCTATTTCCCATAACCCTGTATTCCCTCACTTGCTAAAAAGCCATCCAACCCCTTCTTAAAGCTATCTAATGTATCAGCCTGTACAACTGATTCAGGGAGAGAATTCCACATCTTCACAGCTCTCACTGTAAAAAACCCCTTCCGAATATTTAGGCGGAACCTCTTTTCTTCTAATCGGAATGGGTGACCTCGTGTCAGCTGGAAAGACCTACTGGTAAATAAAGCATTAGAGAGATTATTATATGATCCCCTTATATATTTATACATAGTCATCATATCACCCCTTAAGCGCCTCTTCTCCAGCGTGAACATCCCCAATTTGGCCAGTCTTTCCTCATAGCTAAGATTTTCAATACCTTTTACCAGCTTAGTTGCCTTTCTCTGTACCCTCTCTAATACAATAATGTCCTGTTTGAGTGATGGAGACCAAAACTGTACGGCATATTCTAGATGGGGCCTTACAAGTGCTCTATACGGTGGAAGAATGACCTCCTCCTCCCTTGACTCTATGCCCCTTTTAATACAGCTCAAGACCTTATTTGCCCTTGATGCTGCTGACTGGCATTGCTTGCTACAGCCAAGTTTATCATCTACAAGGACTCCAAGGTCCTTTTCCATAATGGATTTGCCTAGTGCAGTCCCATTAAGGGTATAGGTGGCTTGGATATTCTTACATCCCAGGTGCATGACTTTACATTTATCAACATTGAATCTCATTTGCCACTTAGCTGCCCAGATTGGCAGTTTGTCAAGATCATGTTGCAAGGATGCCACATCCTGGATGGAATTAATTGGGCTGGATAATTTTGTGTCATCTGCAAACACTGATACATCACTAGGCGACGATCTCTGTGAGGAAAGTAAGCCTTCAATGGAAACCTAACCTATAGTAATAATTATAATAAAAAAACCTAACAAGGTATGGCAGCTGGGCAATATTATTTTTTAAATTATATTCAGATTACAGTTATTACACCTCTAAAGTACCTTGAAGGGAAAGAACTGTATTGGATAAACAGTGCAAAATGCAGTTAGGGTCTCTTTTCCTTTTTTCATTGGCTTGTAAGGGAGATGGCGCATGGGGATATTTGTGTCCCGTGGTTAAATCTTCGCTAAAACGGCGACAAATCTCCTGAAAGAATGCCACCAGTAAGACCTATTACTTGTGGCAAACAGGATTAATCTCAGGTTCCACGGTGAAGCCACATCACTGTGAGTAATAGGTTCTACTTGCAGCAAACTTTCGAGAGATTTGTCGCCCTTTGTAACACAAGTTTGAACGTGGGTGACAAATCTCCCCACGTGCCATAGTCTTAAAGCTCTGGTTTGTAGACAATGTGCTGCTTGACAATGGACAACTTGTACCTGGTTCAAAAATGGTTGCATTAGAATTGTTGTAGTACTGTACTTTCTACAACTAACAATGTACTTAACCAGCTGTAAAAGTTCACAAGAATGTGCTACGAGGATGCGCATGTGTGACTGATCTCACAGGAGGCACTGCAAAGTACTGTATTTTATGCTTTTTCCAATGATTGAAGCAAAAAAATGTCCCATTTTCCTGGCATAAATGGCAAATGACAATAAACAAACTGAATGAAAGGACTACATTTTACACACACTTAAATGGATTTCCAAAGTCACAGTGTCTGGCATTACTGATCCCAAGAAGAGTATGGGAGAATATATGAGATAATTTACAAATCCAAGAATTTAGGTGCGAATGGGTCATGTAATATAAGGGGCCAAATTTATAGCCCAAGGCATTAATAATCCAAGGCATTCAATCAACAGTTAACAATTCATGCTCGTCAGTTTGAAAGCAAACTTCTCAATGGTTGCTATGGAATACTAGATCTCAAGCAAAAACTACCACATGACTCAAACATCTAAATAAAACGTCATTGTAAGCACTGGCAAACTCAAGATTTTCAGAAAGAAATACCGTGCTGCGTAATTCACTTATGTTTATAAAGTACCACTTTTAAATATATCTGGGGTCATTGGTCACAAGAAGGGCACACTCATATGCAGTCATAATATATTTTCAATAATTGCAAAATAAAAGGTTTTCCGCTTTTCAGCATTACATACCAATCATGAAATGATTTTACATCTTCTTTTAAAGTAGTGCTAGTTCCAATAGTGAACCAGTTCACTTCTATTTGTGTCAAATATAGCACAAGAAATGACTAAACTTAAAAACCACAGGGCGACAACATTTTCCGTCCCTGACACTTCAGCAATGATTAACCATAATATTAAGAACATTTAGCAGGTAAGTCAATTAAGGAATTTTCAAAGATTTATGGATATACAGAATCGTATAACATTTCAAACTGCTACATGGCATGAGAGTGCATTTGCACTTTTTCCCTGCTTCTAAACTAAGTCATTTAGTAAGTAGGCCACCAAGTGGCTAATTCAGGGCATTGCTGGTACGTCTTGTACTTACTACATACATCTAGGAATGTACAGATTTACAAACCATAGATCTGTGTGCTTCTTAAAGGTTACCTGTTAACAAAATATATAATCCCCAACCAAATGTGTGGGCTAATAAAGCCTGCACTCTGGTTGGGGGTAACAGTAGTTTTTTTTAATTGCCCGCCACCAGTGAGAAAGCTCCCAATGCGAGTGGACTTGTTGGTCAAAGCGCATAACATGCTTTTGATGTCATGTGCATAATGAACAAGTTGCGGTATTCGCTCATTACACGCATGCGTGTGCCCCGACATGGCCTCTTGAATCAGAAGCTCCCTCCTGGTGCGGGTGGCCTAGGGTGGGTGGGGTGCATTTAAAAAAAAAAAAAAAATGTAGTAGTGCAGGCTCTAATAGTCTACACTTTTGGTTGGGGAATTTGTTTCCTGGCTGCAATCAACACACTCATGCTGTGAGCCACTGACAGATTGTATCTGCTCTAATTGGCTGATTCACGTATGCATGCACTCTGCTAAACCATTCACATCTCAAAAAACTATAAGAGATTGGTAAAAAAAAATGATACAACATGTAAAACAATTGTTCAGATATCCCCTGCATTCAATTGCATTGGGGAATAAAGATTTGGATGGGTGACAGTGCTCAGCATTGTCACTGAGCAACACTGGGGCTCATTTATAAACTTTGCGGAGGGCAGATTGGTTCGCAAAGTGAATATATTTTCCCTGTGTATGGTTATATTTATAAAGCTGAATAAGAGGGTGCAAAAAGAATTGCAAATGTTATTTTCACAATGCGAATGTCTATAGGAGCTTTTTAAATATGTCACAACTCACAAATTG
This sequence comes from Xenopus laevis, assembly GCF_017654675.1. Classification (NCBI taxonomy): domain Eukaryota; kingdom Metazoa; phylum Chordata; class Amphibia; order Anura; family Pipidae; genus Xenopus; species Xenopus laevis. The sequence goes on from NC_054372.1 coordinate 125,656,079, forward strand.
CGAATATTTATGCGCACACTCTGCGACTCAAGTTTGGTGGCGGATAAAATATTCGCAAAACAGTTTCACAAACTGCGAATTTAAGTTACTGTCAACGTTATTTTCGCGCACAACAACCTCACACATTGGGTGCGCTCACACAAACTCCCATCTCATTTGCGCGCCATTTGCGAAAATTTACTCACACTGCGAAGTGCAAAATATTAGTGTTCAGGAAAAAAAATGCGCAATACAACCATTTGCAAAAAATATGCGCTGCGCGAACTTTATAAATGACCCCCATTGAGTATTACCGCCCCACTTAATGGTATTTGACTGCTCTAAGCAGTTCAAAATATTCTGCCAAATTGACACAGGTATCAGCTTTGGTAAATGTGTCCATTCATTACAAATATTTGCTAAGTTAAGGAAATATATATATAAATATATAGGAATTCCCAGTTGGATATCTGCCCATACTTTGCTGGAAACTATACATTCTGATATTGTCCTGGGTCTCTGGGTGATTACACTGTCTGTGCTCATTGCCTAGGGGCAGGGAAATTAGCTACAGATAGTATATTCCCTTTATCCATATCATTAATTCTATAAACTGTGCCACTTAAAGGTTTGTCTATTTGATTGTTTCTTTTTTTTAAAACATATTTTAAAAACGAACTGGAAAAACAAAGCAGACAGGTGTTATGTTTAATTCATTCTTTTAATTTCTGTAATGGTATTTACTTTCAGCCAGTCAATGTGTTGCTATTACAAATGCCTAAATTAACCAATTTAAAGAAAGTCCCCACGTTACAGCACCTATAGTACATCGCCTGGGCTTGTCCTTTCCCTTATTCCATTTTCAAAAGTCATCAGCTATTCATGAATACACACATAAATCATAAATAACATGATTATGAAACTTTATTTTATTTTAATGGCTAAAAATAAATAATTCATAGCAGCAATTAAAATGCATCAACAGTTGGTGCAATATAAAAGAAAATGTATTTCATTCCTCACCGTAATTTGTTTTGAGTATATTGTTTTTTATGCAACTTGAATGGCTTTATAGAGACCAAGAGCGAAATCCTAGAAATGAAAGCTGGTGGAGAATGATTGTCTAATCCAAGCAACATGTACACTTGTGGTGCTATATTGATAAATAAAAAAGGTATGGAAACTATTGTGTGAATTGGATCTTTATGTATTTACAGGGTTTGGTAGGTGAGGAAAGTTAAAATCAACAGGACTTTATTTGGTGCTATTTAAAATAACAAACAGGCATCAGATTACAGATGTACTTCCTACTCTATGACATGTGTGGTCACCTGATGCATTTCATGCCTCTTTCTGGCACTTCACCAGAGGTGAGGTCACAGGGTCCTGTGGCTTATATACCAGTATCCATTAAAACTATCAATCATTTTAAAAAAACAGCAAAAGGCATTTTGCATGTTACATATCATATCAGTTACAGCAGCTCTTATAATAAATGTATTGACACATTTAGGATATAATAGCAATAAAATAAAGGTATAATGAGGTATATAAATATGTCTTTATAAAAAGCACTTACTTCCCAATCATTATTGACACCATGTGGATACCATGTTTTCAAACTAAATATCCAATATACTTCCCTTTGTTCAATCATCCTTTTAATATCTCCTCCCTTGATCCTAATTTGACACCCTCTATACCTTGTAATTTAATCTGATTCAAGTCACCTCCATGCTTATGCATATGTCTACCTACCAGGGCGCCGCTAATTCACTAAAATTCGAAGTTGTGCTCAGGGAGGCGAAAAGGTACCGAAGTTAATTCATCAAGCAAAGCGAAGTTACGCTAGCGATGCCTAATTTGCAAAAAGTACAATGGACGTACAGTATATGTAGCAGCAAATACATTACACTACACAAGCCTGGGAAAGCTTCATAAAATAAAGTTGTTATTTTGCCCTATACATGTGCCCACTGTATAGTTTAGGTGCCATATGTTAGGAAATGTAGGGGGGAAGGAGGGTACCCCCAAAAAAATGTACGATCTTTTTCAGCCTATCATCCTTAGAAAAGTAAAAGACGCCAGCGTTTTTTGGGACTTAGAAAAAATTTAAACTTTTTTTGAAGCAATCCCTATCTACTCTATTGCACTTCACCTGGTCTGAGGTGGCGAAGGCAAGTCTGGCGCAAGAGGTAACGTTCAGTAAAATGCGCAAGTTAGTGAATTAGCGTAGTTACGTCCCTTCGCCATAGCGGACCTTCGCCTGGCGTAAGGGTGCGAAGTAGCGTTAGAGTAGGTCCACGTCGCTAGCGAATTTACACCAGCACCCGTTAGTAAATCGGCAAAGTAACGAAATGACCCTCTGGGTGTAAGATGCTCTCTGGCTCCCTCTTTAAAGGACTTATATGTTCTACCCACATATTGTTTACCACAACTACAGGTGGCTAGATATATAATTCCTCTTGAGTTGCAATTAATATAGTTATTAATGGGAAATATCTCTCTTGTTGTGTTACTTTTAAAGGTGCTCTGAACTAATATGTGTTTACACACTTTGCACCTATTTTTCTCACATCTATAAGATCTTTTCTTTACTAGCCAGTTTATTCCATCCCTTTCTGTTTGACTGGGAGAAACATCTTTATGTATATGCATTACCTTACCTAAAAGGGCAAGTGAACCCTAAAATAAAAATGTACCTAATTAAAGAAAACATAATTCTAAACAACTTTCCAATAAATATTTATTAAAAACTTTCAGTGCAGTTATTTGTAAAAACAATTGCTATTGAAAGCAGCATTTGCTTAACTCCTGGTTGTCACATTTTAAACAATGTTACAATGTTAGTTCCCCGGCAAAGACAGTCTGTTAATCAGCTGCTTTGTCTTACATTGTATCAACAGTCTGTGCCATCAGGGCAGAGAATAGATAGGGACAAACTGCTTTTAATAGCATCACATTTACAAATAACATAAAAAACATGGAAAAATTGTAATGAATGTATAATGTTAAGTTGCTTAGAATTATGTTCTCTTTTTTTAGGCAAAATTTATTTTTAGGTGTACATTCCCTATAAGTCTATAGATGCATGCAACTTAGTTACCAATACAAGGTACTGTTTTATTATTAAAGAATAAAGCCAATAAGGGTCGTAAAAACAACTCTATGGGAAATGCCCTTCCTCTTATTCTGTTCTTTCTGTATAATGGGCTTCCAGTTAATTCAAGAACCATCTTTCTTTCCCAAAAAACTAGGGAGCTGATTTCAGAAGCCAGAGAAAAAGGCAGAACTGAGGAAGACTATTTTTGTTTTAGTATGACTGTTGTACCTCTAGGCAGATATGGGTTAAAGCAGGTGTGCCCAAAAGGTAGACTATGGTCTAGCATTAGATCACAGTAGACAACAGCAGGTGAGTATTGTCCATGGACATCTTTAAAGAGCTAGACCATTTATTTCACTAAATTCCACATGTGGGGACCTCTAGGCTTATGGCCACTGATTCAGTATTCACTTTTGGAGTCCTCTTAACGTTTCCACCCTACCTGTTGATGGAGATGCCTTTTTATCATGAAAATAAATAAGTATAACACCTGAAAATATGTTCAATAATCCTAAAGATGGATGGGTCCTGGGCAGCTTGAGCAGAACCACAAGAGAATATATGGATGAAAAAGGCATAAACAGAAGAGAACATAGGAGTCAATTATAAACTAATAAAAGGCTAGACTCCAGTAAGATTTCTGAGCTGTGACATTACCAATGACAAACACAGTGTATTGCTGCTAATAACAGAATGCAGCTCACATGACTCCCAGAGGCTACAGAAAAAAAGAACAAGATTTTTAAACTAGTTTGTGCTCCTGGAGGGTTGAAGATACTCTATCCAGCCACTACAATGAAATATGCATCAATGTCACACAAGTCAACTGGATGCCTTTTTAAGAAGAGTTGGTGCAATGTTCCAGCACACCTGATGCTTATGTTATGCATGCCTTTTCACTATTTGGTTAATTATATTTATGAATTAACACCTTAAAGTTCCCCAATGCTTGAAATGGGAACTAAAGAACGAAGACAACACAACAACTTGTATCAACACGTATCCTTTATAAAGCAAACAAAGCAATAGAACCCTTTTGCCAAATAGCTTAGCACTTTATCTGGGGGTTAAAATAAAAAGACAGATTTATTGTTTGGCACCAGGTCCCTTTTGAACATAGTATTTCATGAACTTCAACACATCATCTATATCTGAGTGTGCCCATGTGGTATGTGGGCAAATCAATACACTTTGTTAGAAAGGAAGGGATATCACAATTACTTCAAATAAATGAGCCTTTAAAATAGGTAAAACGACCTAAGACACCTAGACCATGTGGGCCCCCTGCAAAAATATCTTCAGAGACATTTAACCAATACAGGCCACATACCCTCCCTCTCTGCCACACAATCTATCTCACTTATATCCCGAGCCGCTAGCAGTGCAGCCAGGAAGGGGGGATTTTAGTCAGGTAGGGGGATATATTTTAAGCTATAGAGTAAGCAGACCCCACAATCCAGGCCCCACCTGCGAATGTGGGGTCTGTATCCTCTATAGTTACGCCACTGACCACAGTTTTAATGAATGGACGTAGACTACCTACTGTGGCCCCTTGGGCCCCATTTTTTGAATATAGATATTATAGATATTATATTATTAGGTTTTATATACAGGCCCGGACTGGTCATCTCTGAATTCGGGGCAAATGCCTGTTGGGCCGCTGTCTGTGCAATGTAAATGGGCCCACACAATTTAATGAGGCTGCTGTTGCTGACAAACACCACTAGATGTCGCTCCTCTGCAGTTCTTCAAAGTAACCACTAGGTGTCAGCACTTATGGAACCTGTAGCTGCCAAGTTTTGAGTTAATGGGAGTTTAAAAAAACTCGCATCACCCCGAAATTCGACCCTTGATAAATCTGCCCCTAATTCTACTAGAAAATCACGTAAACATTAAATAAACCCAATAATCTGATTTTGCTCCCAATAAAGACTAATTATATTGGCTCAAGTACAAGGGTTCTGTTTCATTATTACAGAGCAAATGAAATCAATTTTAAACATTTGGATTGTTTGATTATAATGAAGTCTATGGGAGATGGCCTTTCCATAATTTGGAGCTTTCTGGATGATGGGTTACCAGATAACCAATCCCATACATGAAGTGGGCTGCTTTGATTTTTTTTTTGCCAAGGCTGCTTTTTTCGCCCAGTCCGGCCCTGATTAGATATGCCAAGTTTATAAGTATAAGCTTTGCATTTTGTATATAAATCTAATGAATGTTATTAATATGTCCATGTGCTAAACTACTTTGACCTGTAATTTTTTTTAGATTGTCTTTACATGGTGTTTACTTGAATTGAGGTTACTCAAGGGTTAAAGCACTCTTTTGAGTTGGATCTATAAAATGTTTCCGCTAATCCTGTTGTAGAATCTGAGACATGGATAAACAAGTATTTGATGCTTAAAGGGGAACTAACTCAAAATGAACATGACTAAAAATCCTGTATTTTATATAATGACATTACTGCACCAGCCTAAAGTTTCAGCTTGTCAATAGCAGCAATGATCCAAGACTTCAAACTTGTCACAATCTTGGAAAGTGTCTGTGATACTCACATGCTCAGGGGGCTCTGAGCAGCTGTTGAGAAGCTAAACTTAGGGGTTGTTGAAAATTATCAAGCAGAAAATGAGGTTGGCCTGTAATGTAAGATGACACTACAGGGCTGATTATTAAGTTCTGAACTAGTTACATTGGATGTTGTGCTGCCCTGTAGTAATCTGTATTAATTACTAATCAGCCTTATATTGTGACATTTCTATTCTGTGTGTTCTGTATATTGTGAGTGGGTCCCTAAGATCAGTAAGTGACAGCAGCACAGAGCATGTGCAGTGAATCAGCAGAAACGAATATATATATATATATATATATATATATATATATATATATATATATATATATATATATTTATATATATATATATATATATATATGTAGAAGATCAGCTCACTGTAGTATGGTGAAAATATGTCTGGCTTTTTTTGTTTTATGACACTTTTTGTCTGTTGCTGTTCAAATCCTGCGAGTGCCATCATTTATATATATATATATATATATATATATATATATATATATATATATATATATATATATATATATATATATATATACTGTATATACCATCTTTTCTACACATTGTACTTACTTCCATTGCATGTTCACCCAGGTCTCGACTGCGTTTAGGGTGTGTGGCTCATACATGCTGTTATATATATATATATATATATATATATATATATATATATATATATATATATCATAGCAAATATATATATATTCAGGTATATATATTTATCCAATGCCTTCAGCATCTGCACACGCTATACTCTAGTATTCCACTTCCGGGTGCTGTGTCAGAGTTGAGCAGTAGAAGAAAAGCTGTAGCGGCACGCACTCTGGTTCAGTAAAATTTCAATTTTATTTAACTTAGATGATACATATGGTCTGGGACCTTTGTCAAGATGCACTACCATATTAATATATATATATATGCACACATTTATATACTATATATTTATAATTACTATATCTTTTAATTTGGTTTGTTAAAATGACAAAATGTGTAAGGTGGCTGAGAACTGAAGAAGCTGCAATGCTGCCACCTAGTGTTCATAAAACAATATTTCTTAACACAAGCAAATTTGAGCTTTTAGGAAGAGAAAGAGATGAGCAAGGATTATGGTGTCTAACTTTATTTTCATTTTAAATACAATGCAACCTCACTACATATTTTTTTATAAACTGTTAAGATTCTACGAGCAATTATTTTGCTTAGTGGCTGTACCAGAAAAGAGGTAAATCATTTCAAATGTAAACTTTCTAACAAGAGAAAGAATTACAGATATTTTCAATGCTCTTCCCTGAAGCAGGATAGAAAGATGTTACAGTACATACAGGTACTTTGGTAAACATATGCACAGTGGGCATCAATCTATTCACTGGACCCTGGCATTCATATTTAGAATGTTTTTTCTTGGAACCTAATATGTGGGAGATACAAACTTGCAAAGTGAAAGTTTTTAGATGATTTTTCTAAATTTTCATAAATTTTTATAGAAAGTTCAGAAAAGCTTTGGTCTTTCGTAATTAGGAGTAAAAAGACATGATTACCCATTTTGGATTGGGCAGAATGTGCAGTCAAAAAAAAAAATGGTTTTCTGGGGTAAACCTACAGTTTCAGGATTTTTTCGATTTGGAATCTAAAGTATGCTTTGAAAATTCTGTAATTTACTGTTCGGAGTTTTTGATCTATACAAGTCTCCATAAACTTATACATATCTGGTATTCGCATGTTTGATGGAAATGAGACTTTCCAAATCAGTGGAATTTTGTACATAAAATAAAATATTTTTCTGGTATAAATACCTATATCATGAAAAATAACAAACCTCCAGCAGACTAAGAAGCTAAGAAGCTCAAGGTCTCCAGAAAAAATGATGTACAGTTTTCCTAAGTAAATTAAAAATCCCCCTCCCTAAAAGGAGAGAGCACAAAATGTTCAAAATAACGGTTGGCAATGAGTGCAAATGAAATGGTAAATTCGCCTGGCACTTAAAGTGTTAACCTCTACCAAACCATATCAACATCCATTAAATGTAAGGACTCATTCACAGGTCCCCACGCAGTGTAAAGACTTTTTGTCTCCTTTTAGTCAATCTCACCCTAAACAGGTCAATTTCTCTGTCTACTCAGAAGCCATGTTCCAATATCTTGTACTGATGAGATCTAACAAGATTGAAACAGGCTGTCTGCAAGTTTGGAGATATGGCTCTGAACATTAGGCTGTATCTGTTCTATAAACCAGCAGTTCAGGATGCATAGTTGATCAAAGGGACATAAAGGAGTGAATTGCATGTCTCTGCCCATGATGCCTTATGGGAGAATTAAAATCTCATTTTTGGTATTAAGGCAGTGCTGTGTGTATAGCATGAGGCATATAAATAACTGTTTTCAGAAGGCAATGTATATCTTGCATTGTAAAGGGCGTTTTGGCTAATTTTAGCCCATCTTGGTTACACTGAAAACTTTGATGCTGTCAAGTCATACTGGAACGTTTAGTAGAAAATTTATTATGCTTTTATTTCCTATCTAACAGTACTGAAACTTTATTGATCCCACCATGTTATAAGTGTATGTGAACCTACCCCTTAGTCTAAATTGCACAGTTTGTTTTGAATGCTGCCAGTGTCGGACAGCGTCCTATAACATCAGGGGCTTGCACACAGAACCCCTCCCCCAGGGTCCTAGGAAGGAAGCCAGCCCTGGGGTGTGGATCTGGGACTACAGGGACCACAAGGGCTGGGGGGCCACTGGGCTTTTTCTCAGTGCCCCTCTGGCCTAGTCTGACACTAAATCCTGCTGTGCTCAGGTGGAAAATATCACTGATCAGCAGAACTGTATCTGCTAATCAGGGTTGGACTTGGGAGGCCCGGGGCCCACTGGGGCTGCTGTTGTAGGGCCCCCTCCACCACCGCTGCGTTGTGCGTGTGTGCATGCACTGTGTTTTTGCCATGACCTCCTGAAGAAGCGAGGTCACGGCAGGAAGAAGCACAGGGTGCGGATCTGGGCTGGCGGGGCCCACAAGAGCCGGGGTTTTATTCTGGTGTCTCAACAGCCTAGTACGACCCTGTGACTAATAGTGGTCCTATGTAGAGAATAAACCAGTAGCACACTGATTATGGTGAAATAAGTGGTAAATTGTTTATTTAGCCCACATACATACAATGTGAGGGCAACGTTTCATACCCCACTGGGCCCTTTGTCAAGCCTTAACAAAGGGCCCAGTGGGGTCAGAAACGTTGCCCTCACCTTGTATGTATGTGGGCTAAATAAACAATTTACCGCTTATTTCACCATAATCAGTGTGCTACTGGTTTATTCTTTACATTGTATGTTGGGCCTGTTGGGCAGGAAGGGTCAACCAGATCAAGCACCTAATACCCTGAACAGGGTTTACCTGAAGGGTCGAGCACTACGAACTTTATAAATATTAATAGTGGTCCTATGACAGACCTGCCAGTGGAGGTTGTTGAAAAAATAATTTAAAATGGAAAACCTACTCATAGATTGGCAACCTCTGTCATAACATACCCATACCTGAACTGAAAAAAACAAGATCCCAGTCTGCAATTCTAAATAATTCACAGAATTCAAGAAGGTTTCTCTTAAATACAGTAGATTGTACATACAAAGTGAGGGAAACGTAGAATGAGTAAGAACCTACCCCCTTCTGGCATATTTACACATGCTGAGCATGGCACCATACCCCATGCCAGAGTGGGAGCTCTTTTTGTTCTAGAAATGATGACTTTGGGCAGTTTCCCACATATATGTTTTAGGTTCTAGTTTTCACTATTATTATTATTGTATAATATTGGGTCAATATATAACCCAACAGTTTGCAGAAAATGTTCAGATAACAGAAAAAAAACAGCCCCTGCTGCAGTGGAAATGACAATCTTATATGCACAATCATACATAAAGCTGGGTCAATTTTATCTGGAAGCCTATGATTAAGTGCATGAAAAGTTTAAGGCTTTGTCTTTTTTTGCCTATTAAAGTCTGCAGTTCTTCTACTTTGCCTGTCCTGTGGGATCTGTGAGTGCCTGCCGTTCCTTTTCCTTGGTATAATTGTATCTGGAAATCCAACAACAGCACTGCATGGCAGCAATGCTTATACCCGGCAAAGCATATATCAAATTTATTCATTACTGCATATAATACTGTTTTAGAGATGAAAACTCTTTCTAGGAGAAATACAGAACACCAGTGAACTAAATGGTAGATTTTATCAAGAATTTCTTTAGTAACACAATGTTGTCAGCAACACTCTGTTCCTTCTATAACCCAAGTATGCACAGAATCTCTACTCTGTTTTTAAAGAAGTAAGCAGTTGGGTATTCAAGTGGAAACAAAAACATGCTCCATTTTATAGCTTCCTAACTCACTATAGAATTTCTAGAACTAGTTCTGTTTCATTCTCAAGGGGTGGAAAAGCAAATTAACAGCACACCATATAAAATAGAAGTTACTAGACCATCACACTGAAATGACTCCCACATACCAGGTGCAGTGCAAGAAATATCAAGTTTCTTTTTCATGAAAGAACGAAGTTCATCCAGTTTGTGTGTTTTTGTGTGGTTGATACATGTAAACTCTATAGACCTTGGAAATAAATCTAGTGGTAAATTCTAACTTCCTCTCTATTTCTTGACTATTTATAGTTAAATGTACACAGACCGCTAAAGATAAGATTGCTTGTTAACAGAAACATTGGATAATGTACAAAATACACCGATTTGATTGAAAGTTAGGTCAAAAACATCTTTTGTGGGGTTGCTCACTTTGACTAGACGATGCATTAGAGCTCACTCAAAATAACAGAAAGTTCTGTCTTTCTATTTTCAGGATTTGTGCCAGAGTTTGTCATAACATATATTTTGTTTCTGCTGGAGTTGGTTATTTGAGTTAAATCAAATACATATCCTATGAAATGGAGCACCACCTCCCCAAAGAAGTATTAGACCTTAACTGTCAAAGTCTGACCCCTGCCTCCAGCATAAAAAAGGAGAGAGCGGTATGCTGAAAAGGTGTTAGGGAGCTGCTATCTGGTTACCTTCCCGTTGTTCTGTTGTTAGGCTGCTGAGGGGAAAGGGAGGGGGGTGATAACACTTCATCTTGCAGTACAGCAGTAAAGAGTGACTGAAGTTTAGCAGAGCACAAGTCACATGACTTGGGGCAGCTGGGAAACTAACAGTTTGTCTAGCCCCATGTCAGATTTCAAAATTAAATATAAAAAAATCTGTTTGCTTTTTTGAGAAACGGATTTCAGTGCAGAATTCTGCTGGAGCAGCACCATTAACTGATGTATCCATGACAGTATCCCTTTAAAGTAAGAAAATATAATGTACTGATTTCACTGCACTGGTACAACTGGTGTGTTTGCTTCAGAAACTAGTTTATATAAACAAGCAGTTGTGTAGCCATGGGAGAAGCCATCCAAAGCTAAAAATGGAGAAAAGCACAGGATACACAGCAGATAACAGATATGTTCTGTAGTATACAATGAACGTATCTATTGTATAATGGCCTATAGAAGGGATTGCACCATCCCTAGCCCCATGCAACAGAAGTAAACAGCTTGGCCCAAACATACACAAGAGTTAGGATCTCACAACAATAACTATTATGTTGTATTATCACATTGACTAAAGAGGCTCATCTTTGATAGTCACAGTATACATATATTTTACAACAGATTCAAAAATCTTTTTGCACTTTAAGCCCAAGAATATCTGCTCCACCTTTTAAGTGATCGTATTGTATCAAGCATAGTTTGAATAAAACACAAAGAATCACCTCATGTTCATGTAGAGCAGACAAAGTAGCCGTAATCAATAGAAGGTATAGTGTAAAAAACATTATATTCCACCATATGGAAAGTTGTATTTGAATGTATGGAGACACATGTGTTCTGTCAGATGTCTAAAAGCAAGATATTTTCTTGCACTGGTTACAGACTGGGGGGAAGGGTGCATTTAGTTGATAATCACCATACAACTCATTGATCGTTTTGCTTCAATTAAAGCTTTTTTAAGAGCCTCTACGACTTTCTTTTCCTTTTTGCTGGGCTGTGGCAGTATATGGGAATTTAGACCCCGCAGTAATAATGACAAGTTAAAATAGTTTTTTATAGGAATGTGGCACTGTGTACCAAAACCCACTGAAAATGAAAGAGTTTGACTGCTCATCTCAGCTTTGATAAATTGCTCAATTCATTAACACTTTTCTGAGTGTCATAATACATTTTACACACAGGTTAAGCCTTTTGCTTATTTCATACGTGGGTACCAATTTATATAATATAGAAATGGATCAAAAGAAATGTGGGGAAAAAAAGATCTGTAACTATCTAAGTAAGGTAAAAGGGGGAAATTCCTTCCTTACTCCTTAATGTTGTAATTAGTCTCTACCTTAAAGGAAAACTATACCCCCAAAACGAACAGATTTATATCATATTAAGCGCCACATGAAACAATCTTACCAAAGTGGAATATATATTTAAGTAAATATTGCCCTTTAACATCTTATGCCTTGAACCACCATTATGTAATCTTCTGTGTGCTGCCTCAGAGATCACCTGACCAGAAATACCGCAGCTCTAACTGTAACAGGAAAAAGTGTGGGAGTAAAAGACAGAACGTTTGTCCGTTAGTTGGCTCATGTGACTTGTATGGTTTCTTTGGTTTGTTTGTGTACACCATGAATTGTAGGAACGTAATTGTAGGGGACCACCCTTATTACTTAAAATGGCAATTTTCTATTTATGATTACCCAATGGCACATACTACTAATTATATTATTTTGAAAATGGTTTATTTACATGAAGCAGGGTTTTACAAATGAGCTGTTTTATGCAATATATTTTTATAGAGACCTACATTGTTTGGGGGTATCATTTTCCTTTAAACTAGTACTGTATACATAGGGGCACATTTACTAAGCTCGAGTGAAGGATTCGAAGTATAAAAACTTAGAATTTCGAAATATTATTTTGGGTACTTCGACCATCGAATAGGCTACTACGACCTTCGACTTCGATTCGAACGATTCGAAGTAAAAATCATTCGACTATTCGACCATTCGAAAGTTTAAAAAAAACTTTGACTAGTTTCAACCTACCGAGGTACAATGTTAGCTTATGGGGACACTCCCCATCAGTTTTCTTAGGTTTTTTTGATTGAAGAAAAATCCTTCGAACAATTTTTATTTTGATCGATCAATCGTAGTATTTGCGCAAAATCCTTTGAATTCGATATTTGAATTCAAAGGACTTTACTTCGAGGGTCGAATTTGAGGGTTTATTAACCCTCGATATTCGACCCTTAGTAAATGTGCCCCATAGTTACATAGTTAAGTTAGGTTAAAAAAAAGCCAAAAGTCCATCAAGTTCAACACCTGTGATACACACACACACACTCACATTTTTTTAATTGCACGTTTGCGCCCTGAATTACACATTGTGCTTCAGAACGTAGTAGACCTGTGTGCCCCCTATGATTACAGTTCTGTTGATGTTAGGCAGTTCTGTATACATAAGGGGTGGGCTGGAGGAGGCATTTAGGCAATTTTGCCTTACATTTGTGGAATTGTTAGTTTGTACCCTTTTCAAAAATCTACTAGTGAATCAGCTGTCAGTTATATTATGGTATTGTCCTTTCATATATATATATATATATATATATATATATATATATATATATATATATATATATATATATATATATATATATATACATACAGCATTATACATAAAATCTCAATGCTAAATTAGCTTCACTGTGTTACATATATTAGAATGTTAGCTACTTGATTAATTAGGCATAAGACAGAAAATCAATCTGATGCTTGTAATAATGTTGATTTAATAACTAATTAGTGATTGCATTGACAGAATAGTTTATTCACAACCCATTCTTTCAGGAACACTGCATTAGTAAATGGATATGGCACGAGCTTTGTAAGAAGTCTTTACATGAACCATTTATTAGGTGGGTAGATAGTACCTCTGTGCTCTGTGACTGTAGAATGATTAATTGTGCTCTTAGCCATTTGTATTGTTTCTTTACACTCCACATTGTTTCAGAAACAGTACACAATATTTAAAGGGATTCTGCCATGATTTTTATGATGTAGTTTTTATTTCTAAATTACATTGTTTACACTGCAAATAATTCACTCTACAATATAAAATTTCATTCCTAACCCAACAAGTGTATTTTTTTTTAGTTGTAATATTGGTGTGTAGGCAGCAGCCATCTCAGGTCATTTTGCCTGGTCATGTGCTTTCAGAAAGAGCCAGCACTTTAGGATGAAACTGCTTTCTGGCAGGCTTTTTTTCTCCTACTCCTAATTAAATGTGTCGCAGTGGGACCTGGATTTTACTATTGAGTGCTGTTCTTAGATCTACCAAGCAGCTGTTATCTGTTAGGGAGCTGCTATCTGACACTTGATAAAGGGCATATAGGCCCGAAACATGTCGTGTACAAGTAGTCGACTAATAAAAGGATAACCACAGCATTTATATTCTTGCAGAGTGCTCTCCTCATTTCCCTATAAATGGAGCTGTTATCTGGTTACCTGTTGTTAGGCAGTTTTGGGGAAGGTAGGGGATGATAACAATCCAACTTGCAGTACAGCAGTAAAGAGTGACTGAAGTTTATCAGAGCACAAGTCACATAACTGGGGGCAGCTGGGAATCTGACAATATGTCTAGCCCCTTGCTATATTTCAAAATTAAATATAAAAATATCTGTTTGTTTTTTTTGAGAAATGGATTTCAGTGTAGAAGTTTTCTTGACCAGTAGAGATGTCGCGAACTGTTCGCCGGCGAACTTGTTCGCGCGAACATCGGGTGTTCGCGCTCGCCGGAAGTTCGCGAACGTCGCGCGACGTTCGCCATTTTGGGTTCGCCATTGTTGGCGCTTTTTTTTGCCCTCTCACCCCAGACCAGCAGGTACATGGCAGCCAATCAGGAAGCTCTCCCCTGGACCACTCCCCTTCCCTATAAAAACCGAAGCCCTGCAGCGTTTTTTCACTCTGCCTGTGTGTGCTGAAGAGATAGTGTAGGGAGAGAGCTGCTGCCTGTTAGTGATTTCAGGGACAGTTGAAAGTTTGCTGGCTAGTAATCGTTTTGATACTGCTCTGTTATTGGAGGGACAGAAGTCTGCAGGGGTTTGAGGGACATTTAAGCTTAGGTAGCTTTGCTGGCTAGTAATCTACCTTCTACTGCAGTGCTCTGTATGTAGCTGCAGTGGGCAGCTGTCCTGCTTCTGATCTCATCTGCTGACTGCTGCAATAACAGTAGTCCTTGTAAGGACTGCTTTTATTTATTTTTTTGTTGTTTTACTACTACTACTACTACTACTATAAGAGCCCAGTGCTATTAGTCTAGCAGTGTTGGGGAGTGGGACTGGTGTGCTAATCTGCTGCTCCTAGTAGTTCAGCAGCACCAACTTTAATTTTTTTTTTTTAATATTCATTTTTTTTTATTTTACTTTTTTTTATTTTACTACCGCTGTAGTAGTGTATAAGTTGACCTTTTAGGCATTATTTGCCCTGTAGGCATTATTTGCACAGTGTTTTCTTCAACCCGCCATCTAGCTGTGTGACCTTGTTCACATTCTGTCTAAATATCCATAATATTACCGTCTCCAGAAAAAACACCGGAGTGACTTTTTTCAAGCAGCCATAATATATTTTACGTAATCCGTATCCACCGCTGTAGTAGTGTATACGTTGACCTTGTAGGCATTATTTGCACACTGTTTTCTTCAACCCGCCATCTAGCTGTGTGACCTTGTTCACATTCTGTCTAAATATCCATAATATTACCGTCTCCAGAAAAAACACCGGAGTGACTTTTTTCAAGCAGCCATAATATATTTTACGTAATCCGTATCCACCGCTGTAGTAGTGTATACGTTGACCTTGTAGGCATTATTTGCACACTGTTTTCTTCAACCCGCCATCTAGCTGTGTGACCTTGTTCACATTCTGTCTAAATATCCATAATATTACCGTCTCCAGAAAAAACACCGGAGTGACTTTTTTCAAGCAGCCATAATATATTTTACGTAATCCGTATCCACCGCTGTAGTAGTGTATACGTTGACCTTGTAGGCATTATTTGCACACTGTTTTCTTCAACCCGCCATCTAGCTGTGTTGTATTATCGTTCCAGAAAAAACAACTGAGTTTTTGTTGTTGTGTTGTTTTTTAAAAAATAATGCCACGCAAAGGCAGGCCGCCACGCAGAGGCCGTGCTAGGGGCCTGCTGCTATGCAATCCTGTGGCCTAGCAATTGCCCAGTTTTAAAAAGCCAAATGACCCTGAACTCCCAAAAATGCTGAAGAGGAGTTGACTGGCTTACACAGCACACCCCATCCTCTACCGTTTCTAACTTCACCACAACATCCTCCTCATCCTCCACTGCTATGGCCACCCACGTAACACTTCCTCCACCACCGGTGCCCTTCTTCACTGGGTCAGAGGAGTTATTTTCCCATGAGTTTCTTGAACTGAGTAATGCGCAACCATTATTGCCAGAAGAAGAAGGAGATGAGGACCTTACACCAGATTTAATTCTGGCAGAGAACCGCAGAGATGGACATAATGAGTGATGAGGAGGTCCCGCTGCTGCTTCCTTCTGTATGTGTCAGAAGAAATGATGCATTGAGGAGAATGATGATGAGGAGATTGATGTTTTGTGGGTGCCTAGTAGAAGGAGCAAGAGGAGGGTAGTTCAGATGGGAGACGGAGAGTCAGAGAGGCAGTAGGAGAATAAGACTTAGAAAGAAGCAGGGAGGACAGCCCGCAGGATCAGTAGGGCAAAAACATGTATCGCACCTGTGTTCAGCGGCCAACGCACCCGCCATTGCCGCAATACCGCCAACTCCGCCAACTTCTACTGTTACCGCCATCGCACACTTCCAAAAAGTCAGCAGTGTGGATTTTTTTAATGTGTGTGCCTCTGACAAAGCATTGTAATTTGCAATGAGTGCAGTCAGGGAACTTGAGCCTTGGTAAGCCCAACAGCCACTAGGTAAACTTCTATGCGAAGGCCCCATGAGCGGCAAGCACAAAGCACTTTGGGAGCAAACCTCAAAGCAACAGGCAACTAAAAGCCACACTCCTTTTGTCCAGCATCTTACTGCTCTACCTCTGCTCTCCTTGACCGTCTGAACCACCCTCCACTCCGCCTTCCACCTTGACACCTGTTCCCATTCCCAGTCATCTGCACCAGCCAAGTTTCTGTGAAGGCCATGTTTGAGCGTAAGAAACCAATGTCTGACGTCACCCCTTGCCCGGCGTCTGACAGCTGGCTTGTCTGCACTCTTAGCCCGCCAGCTTTTACCATACCAGCTGGTGGACTCTGAGGCCTTCCGCAAATTTGTAGCAATTGGGACACCGCAGTGGAAGGTACCCAGCCGCAATTTTTTTTCTAAAAAGGGAATACCACACCTGTACCAACATGTGCAGAGCCAAGTTACCGCATCTCTGTCACTTAGTGTTGGGCCAAAGGTCCATATGACTACTGACGCATGGTCCTCCAAGCATGGTCAGGGCAGGTATGTCACCTACACTGCCCACTGGGTGAACTTGGTAATGGCTGGGAAGCAGGGAATGGGTAGCTCAACAACAACAGTGGAGTTGGTGTCACCGCCACGGATTGCACGCGGTTCTGCCACCACCTCTACTCCTCCATCGCTCTCTACCTCGTCTTCTTCTTCTTCTTACTCTGCTGCTGGGTCCTCCTTCTCCTCCTCCACACCTGTGCACCCCCAGCTCCCCCTAGGCTATTCGACGTGCCAGGTACGCCGTTGTCACGCTGTCTTGGGGATGACGTGCCTGGAAAGCAAAAACCATACCGGATCTGTACTCCTGTCATCTCTGCAGTCACAGGCCGATCGGTGGCTGACCCCACACCAACTGCAGATCGGAAAAGTGGTGTGTGACAATGGAAGCAATCTGTTGGCAGCGTTGAGACTAGGCAATTTAACACATGTGCCCTGCATGGCACATGTGTTAAATTTAATAGTCCAACGTTTTGTCTCCAAGTACCCAGGATTCCAGGACGTTCTCACCCAGTCCAGAAAGGTGTCGGCCCATTTCAGACGTTCCTACACAGCCATGGCACGCCTTGCTGACATTCAGCAGCGCTACAACATGCCAGTCAGGCGTTTGATTTCTGACAGCCAGACTCGCTGGAATTCAACGCTCCTTATGTTGGAACGTCTGCTGCAACAACAAAGGGCCGTCAACGAGTACCTTTTTGAACTGGGTGGTAGGACTGGATCTGCACAGCTGGGGATTTTTTTCCCCCGTTACTGGGTGCTTATGCGCGATGCCTGCAGGCTCATGCGACCTTTTGAAGAGGTGACAAATATGGTCAGTCGCACCGAAGGCACCATCAGCGACCTAATACCCTTCGCTTTCTTCCTGGAGCGTGCCGTGCGACGAGTGACAGATGAGGCTGTAGACCAGCGTGACGAGGAGCTGGAAGCGCACGATTTCTGGTCGGAATCACCAGAACGAACCCAGGCACCTGCTGCAACGCAGGGAGAGGTGCCAGAAGTGGAGTCAGAGGAGGAAGGTGGCTTTGTGGAGGAGGAGGAGGAGGACCAACAGGAGCAGGCTTCCCAGGGGGCTAGTGGTGACCTTTTGGGGACCCCTGGTCTTGTACGTGGCTGGGGGGAGGAGACCGTGGATGATGCAGTCCTTGATAATGAGGAAGCGGAGATGGATAGCTCTGCATCCAACCTTGTGAGAATGGGGTCTTTCATGCTGTCATGCCTGTTGAAGGACCCCCGTATCAAGAGGCTTAAGGAGAAGGACCTGTACTGGGTCGCAACGCTACTAGACCCTCGGTACAAGCATAAAGTGTCAGAAATGTTACCAACATACCACAAGTCCGAAAAGATGCGGCATTTACAAACCAGCCTGCAAAACATGTTGTACAATGCTTTTAAGGGTGATGTCACTTCAGGAACTCATCAACATTCCAGGGGCAGAGGTGCCAGTAATCCTGCCACGAGCACACCTGCAAGGACAAAGCCCTTTGGCCAGTCTGTAACGTCAGACATGCAAATGTTTTTCTGTCCAAGGCAGCGCCACAACCCTTCTGGATCCACCCTCAAAGAACGCCTCGACCGGCAGGTAGCGGACTACCTGGCATTAACTGCAGATATCGACACTCTGAGGAGCGATGAACCCCTGGACTACTGGGTGCGCAGGCTTGATCTGTGGCCAGAGCTGTCACAATTTGCCATGAACCTCTTGTCTTGCCCAGCCTCAAGTGTGCTCTCAGAAAGGACCTTCAGTGCAGCAGGAGGGATTGTAACTGAGAAGAGAACTCGCCTAGGTCACAAAAGTGTCGATTACCTGACCTTTATTAAAATGAATGAGGGGTGGATCTCGGAGGGTTACTGCACGCCGGAAGACTTGTTCTGACTTCTATGCAGCTGTCCTTCTCTTCAAGCCTCATGACTCCACACACAGCTGTCCTTTAGCGTCCTCCTCCTCCCTCCGCCACCGTTACAAACTAGGGTGCAAACCCTACTGGTTTAATTTTTTCTGGCCTCTGTGCTTCAGTGGCTGCAACCAAAAAAACTGGGCAAACAATGTCTACAAGGTCAACGTATGGAAAAAAATGACTATTTTCAGCATTTATATGGCATATTTTTTCTGGCAACTGTGCTTCAGTGGCTGCGTCCAAAAAAATGCATATTTTCTGCATTTATATGGCATAATTTTTCTGGCCTCTGTGCTTCAGTGGCTGCAACCAAAAAAATGCATATTTTCAGCATTTATATGGCATAATTTTTCTGGCCTCTGTGCTTCAGTGGCTGCAACCAAAAAAATGCATATTTTCAGCATTTATATGGCATAATTTTTCTGGCAACTGTGCTTCAGTGGCTGCGACCAAAAAAATGCATATTTTCAGCATTTATATGGCATAATTTTTCTGGCCTCTGTGCTTCAGTGGCTGCAACCAAAAAAATTTATATTTTCAGCATTTATATGGCATAATTTTTCTGGCCTCTGTGCTTCAGTGGCTGCAACCAAAAAAATGCATATTTTCAGCATTTATATGGCATAATTTTTCTGGCAACTGTGCTTCAGTGGCTGCGACCAAAAAAAATGACTATTTTCAGCATTTATATGGCATATTTTTTCTGGCCTCTGTGCTTCAGTGGCTGCGGCCAAAAAAACTGGGCAAACAATGCCTACAAGGTCAACGACGTTGACCTTGTAGGCATTGTTTGCCCAGTTTTTTTGGCCGCAGCCATTGAAGCACAGAGGCCAGAAAAAATATGCCATATAAATGCTGAAAATAGTCATTTTTTGCCATACGTTGACTCAACGTATATGGCAAAAAATTACTATTTTCAGCATTTATATGGCATATTTTTTCTGGCAACTGTGCTTCAGTGGCTGCGACCAAAAAAACTGGGCAAACAATGCCTACAAGGTCAACGTACAGATGCAGCCACTTTGGTTTGTCTGTTTGACACAGAATAACTAAACACAGATATCCCATTTATCTCATTTAACACAGAAAACTGTGTCACAACATCCCATCTAATTAAAGCATTCACCATTGTGAACAATGGTGCTTTGGTATGCTAATGAAAAGGTTAAATGCATTAAATGAGTTAAGATAACTTTAGATAACACAGTTTCTTCAATTAACTCTGAGTCATGACGCATTTAACTCACAAATCCAAGTGGCTTCATCTGTATGGCAAAAAATGACTATTTTCAGCATTTATATGGCATATTTTTTCTGGCCACTGTGCTTCAGTGGCTGCAACCAAAAAAACTGGGCAAACAATGTCTACAAGGTCAACGTATGGCGAAAAATTACTATTTTCAGCATTTATATGGCATATTTTTTATGGCAACTGTGCTTCAGTGGCTGCGTCCAAAAAAACTGGGCAAACAATGCCTACAAGGTCAACGTATGGCAGTTGTTTAAAGAGAACAGTAGATTACTAGCCAGCAAAGCTACCTAAGCTAAAATGTCCCTCAAATCCCTGCAGACTTCTGTCCCTCCAATACAGAGCAGTATCAAGCAGATTACTAGCCAGCAAACTTACTATCATCTGTCCCTGAAATCACTAACAGCTCTCCCCCTACACTATCTCTTCCAAGCACACACAGGCAGATTTTCAGATACATTTTTGCCCTTGATCCCCCTCTGGCATGCCACTGTCCAGGTCGTTGCACCCTTTAAACAACTTTAAAATCATTTTTCTGGCCAGAAATGTCTTTTCTAGATGTTAAAGTTCGCCTTCCCATTGAAGTCTATGGGGTTCGCGAACCGTTCGCGAACCGCTCGCATTTTTGCGCAAGTTCGCGAATATGTTCGCGAACTTTTTTTCCGACGTTCGCTACATCCCTAGTCGTAAACTGAACAGTTTCTAATTGGACCAGTATTGTTGGTGAAGTACTGTGGGCTCTGTCGTTGGAACTATTCCGTGGAGAATGCTGCTTGTTTTTAGAAAGATTTTACTATAGAGGAGAACTGTGTAACTAATTTGTAAATCAGGTTTAACTTTGATAAATGCAAGGTTATACAAAAATAACATACATTTTAGATATACATTAAGTGGAAGCTTGTTGAGGGCTACTTTAAATCTTAATTTCACATATATAGCATATTAATCTGACATTTCATAGACTGCATAGTACCACTTCACATAAATAATTTAGACATAACCAACATAACACTCTATTTGTAGGAAATCATTATTTTATGTCTGTAGTAGAAAAAATAAATATTTCTGTCTGAATTTGAAAAACAGTCAGAATCTGAAACATAAGGGAAGTAAAGCAGATTTGGTGACTGATGGGATTTCAGTGCATGCTTTCAGAACACAAGAGCCCCTTCAGCTGACAGAGTTTAAATTACAAATAAAACCTGTAGAGGGCAGGGTTGCTTTTCTTGAAAGCTTTCCAACAACTGCTCCAAATTTGGTCGAGAAAGTTGGTAGTCTATTCTTACTATAAAGCCAACTCATATCTATCACTATTAATATTTAGATTATATTTCTCATATATAAAGTTTCAATAAAGAGCCAGTCTTCAATGCAAAAAGAAGTGTCTACCACAAATACAGAGTATAACATTGCCCATTAACTGGAATCATGACTAATAACAGAATAAATGGAAATCACTGTAATTAAAATAAATGAATGTCTTTTTCTGGTTTCATTTTAAGGAAACCAAATGTTCTGAGAGTCAAATGTTTTTGTGTTTCTTTCAAGTCTTTGGTTAACCACATTCAACTTAGGTTGCAGTCGGGAGGGGAGGGGAAGAGAAAAAAAAACCACCTCTTGTGTTACTATATACCAGCTCATTTCCTTGTACCCCTGTGTTACTAGGATAGGAAAACTTATGCTATGCAGCTACTGTGGCTAGGACCACACAAAGTCTTCATGGAAAGGTTCCAAGTCCTAAAGTTCCATCTGGGAGTCACGCTCAGCACTGTTACGAAACTTCAGCTTTGCAAGTATGATATCCATCAAGGTTTACATTTGGCAAGGCAGAATTAAAAAAAATAAATAAAGTTAACTGTTTAACACTGTATTTCACTATTTTTATAACAAACAAGAAGAGCAATGAGATGATTAGTGGCAAAAAAAAATATTTGTCACAGATACAAGACTGGAATTAGGAAAGATTGAGCTTTCATCTGAGGAATTCCAACCTGAATTCACTCCCGTCACTCAATAAACAACTGAAGCCTCTGGTGGGGATGGTGGGAGTTGCTGTTCAAAACCTACAAGTTGGACATTACTGATGTATACACCGAAAAAGGCTAATATCTATGTATCTTTTATGTATGTTCTTCCCTAGAAGGCATCACTGATGGTAGGGGACAAAATACCGGCTCTCCACAGACATGAATATCAAATTTGTTAACGTGGTACTGACAAGTTCCTATCAATGATAGGAACCATATAAATTTTACAAACAAAAAAACTCAATATTGTTATTGTCCTACCGACCTCTGGCAGTTTTAACTACTCTGTATCTGAGCTATGTATATGCCATCTCTAATCGAATCCATTTCTGGGTTGAAATGAGTGTTGTTTGTATGTCCTAACACAGAAGGACAGTAGGATGTAAGAATCTGATAACAGGTCTTCCTTTACACAGGAAGACCCACCAACACACTTTTGTGTTCTGTTCTTGATCTCACATTGTCTCGTCTCCAGTGGGCCCCATGGGGGTGAACCCCAGGTAGTTATGCCAGTGGGCATCCCAAAGAACAAACTGCTGAGAGCAGCTGCATAGCCTGTGAATACAACCAGCAGGAAGAGGATGGTTGCAAGGCTTTTATGGAAATTTCTATTAGATATATAAAATAATTAAATTTTTAAAGCACTTTATAAATACTTTGTGACACAGAAGGTGTGATGGATTTGTCAATCATGCCATTCTACAAACTGTGTGATTCTCCAACAAGTTGACCATTCAGCAACACTGGCCTCCTCTGTTTCTGACATTTATAGAATTTGTCCAATGAGAAATCAAATGCCTCTGGCAGAAACTCATCAAGAAACTTTTAAATATGATGTTTTTTTTTCTGAAGATAAACCTTCAAAGCAGACACCCACAGCAAAGAAATGCAGAAGACGGATTTGTGGTGGAAAACATACATTTGAGATCAGTGCCAAGTCTGTGACATTTTTAAAGTAAACACGTACCAAACATATAGAAACATTCACTTTAATATAAAATTGCCTAGTTTTAAACAAGTCACGACTTAAAACACTGGAAAATGGTGGTCTGGAAAACTATATGTATAAAGAGGATGGAAACATTTATACCAAGTACTCTCAACATTTCAATATAAGGTTCCTCATGATACCAGCAGTCTATAAAACAGCAAAGTAAATGGAATTTGGAACCTTATTTCATTCCTGGAAGATAAGGTTCAGCAACTCAGAAAGAAGAAGTTTATCCTTTGTCCAGAATGTTGGACTCCACAGGCCTAGATTTGTGGAAATACCACCAAAGGAAGAAGGTTATGTGTCAGACCAATAATCTAATACGAGAAAATGTTCATGTTCTTTTAACAAAACTAGTGAAAGATTAGTGTTGTTAGTGTGTAGGGAAGTTCCATTGAATACAAAAAGACCAAGCTAGTCCACAAGAAAAGTTTTAAGATGGAAGATATGAAATAAACTACCCGTTGTTTAAATGTAGGCAATAAAAGTATGTTTTTGTATGTACAGTATGTATGTATCAAACAACATACATTATTAGGGATGATGAGCATCCACTCAATCAAAAAGAAGCCCTCATCTGATTTTCAAGTCCCTCCTCTGATGATTTTCCTACAGAGACAAACCCAAACTGACGTAACTCCCCGACCTCTACCTCCCCACCCCCAGCAGAAATCACAGGTGGCTTGCAACACAAAAAAAAACACAGTTCATTCGCAATGTGCAAAAAAAAAAGAAGAAAAAACCCCAGGTGACCTGCAATTTCACATGCACTGTGGGTTACCCCCTATAGAGGAAGAAGACCTGGCTTCCCCCAGCCCCAGAGCCACAGGGTCTGCTTCCCTTGTAGTTATTTATGCAAATACGATACCTATTTGCCCCAGCCTCTCCAAAATTTCTGCCTGGTGTTTGGAAAAGAGGTTGGCACCTCTTCAAGGAATTCAATTGGCAGAAATTACCAAACACACGAGTGTAGCAGGGCGAACCCCTGCGTGTTTATTCACGTCAGTGATGTAACGTTTCGGGGGCAGACCCCTTTGTCAGACATGATTTTCTTTGAGAATTTCCTGGAGTATTACACCTCTTGCCCTTCGGTGTGATCTTTGCTGGTTGACTACTCCTGGGGAGGGGTAACAATGATGTGAAGCAAAAACTATTTACAAATAGTTTCATAACCTTTTTCAGCCTGGTGGGCAGCAATAACTGATTTAAGATGTACATTTTGAGCTGTCACACTTTATTATTAACCTTTATTTACATGACTGACATATTCTGCAATGCTTAACACAGTTTGCACATCATTCACATCAGTCCCTGCCTCAGCAGTGGTTTCATGGCTCCATATCACATTCTCACACAAAGTAGGGACAATTTTTATCAGGAGCCAATTAACTTTCTTGTATGTTTTTGGAGAAAACCCGGGTATCTAGAGGAACTAAGCAAGCACAGGGAGAACTTCTTGCTGATAATACCTTGGCTGAAATCACACCTGTGCCCCCAGCACTGCCAGGCAGCAGTACTAACCATTGCACAATCATGCACACTTCCACAAACCTTTGTCATTAAGTTCAGAGTTGCATAATGAAGAGCCAGATTTCTGTTCTTTCTACACTTACACATGATTATCACCCCATTGATTAAAATACCTGACACCAATTTCCCCTTCAATTAAACTGAGAATTCTAATTCACAAACATTTGCTGCCCAAAAATGTAACATTGGATCCTTTTCTGAAATAAATCATGAACAGTTATAATGTGTTTGATTCATTTATTTAATTGGATTCTTATTATAAAGTCTTGCATAGGGTCGGGAACCAGTGGGTTTTAGTTATGTGGGGAAGGGGGTTTCGGCGTTTCGGTCATATTGATGCAAAAATTCTTAAAACTCAATGGGGTTCACAAACGTTTAAGCATTGCTGTAAATGATGATAAAGTCAATCTACAAAGACTTCACTTAAACCACAATTAATAGTTTTATCAAATCAGTATTAAATACTTTCCAACTTCACAGGTATACACATTAGATGTGCCGCTTCATAGTAATTCAATATCAGCATTTGGTTGTCCAATCACCACAAGCCTAGATTAGAGTTAAAGGAGAAGGAAACCTACCAAGGCCGTATATTGCCAATAATTAGCCGCAATAATGCAAGCTAGAACACTATATTTATTCTGTAGTATAATTTACCATACCTGAGTAAGCTGCAGAAGTTCTCTCTGTTTAGGATAGCAGCTGCCATATTAGCTTGGTGTGACATCACTTCTTCAAAAAAAATTTATATCAAAAACGATATAAGTCCCAGGCCTCTTCAAATAAAAAATATTAATTTATTGTAATTCACATTAAAACAGTAGCTAGTACATACAACCCCACATACCCCACCTTACGCGTTTCGCACCCTCCGGTGCTTAGTCATAGGTGTACAGGATACACCTATGACTAAGCGCCGGAGGGTGCGAAACGCGTAAGGTGGGGTATGTGGGGTTGTATGTACTAGCTACTGTTTTAATGTGAATTACAATAAATTAATATTTTTTATTTGAAGAGGCCTGGGACTTATATCGTTTTTGATATAAAAATTTTTTGTAGTTGAATGCCTTTCTGAACTGGGGCGAGTCCCTTGTGCCTGGCTGATTAATGATATGGACTCCCGATTTTGAATTACAATATGTGACATCACTTCTTGCCTGAGTCTCTCCCTGCTCACTCATAGCGCTGGTCTCAGATTACAGCAGAGAGGGGAGAGGAGCAAACTGAGCATGCTCAAGCTGTTCCCTGGAGGTTTAAGATGAAAGAAGGAAGTGTGAACAAAGAAATCCATGTGTACACTATAGAAGGAAAGAAATGTGGTGTTTCTTTTGACAGAGGCAGCTTTGAAGGTTTACTGGTGTATTTATATAGACCTTTTTGATAAAGTGTACATAGTTTTAGACTTTCCTTCTCCTTTAAGGCAAAAAATCTTACTTATAAGTATCCTTAATGTTGATGCAAAGACAGCTGCAGGTGTTTTTTTAACTCTCCCTCTCTTACCTAAGCATCACTGTGATTTCATCAGAGAATGAATGCAATGAAAGAGAGTACAGAGGCACAGTGCACTCAACAATAATCTCTGAAAAAGTCATTTTGACTTCAACATCCTATAAAGCAGCTGTATCGTAAACCGTATATAGTACATTTGATTAACTATGACAAAAATATAAACTTAAAGGGATTCTGTCATGATTTTTATGATGTCGTTTTTATTTCTAAATTACGCTGTTTACACTGCAAATAATTCACTCTACAAAATAAAATTAAATTCCTGAAACATAAAATGTATTTTTTTTTTGTTGTAATATTGGTGTGTAGGCAGCCATCTCAGGTCATTTTGCCTGGTCATGTGCTTTCAGAAAGAGCCAGCACTTTAGGATGGAACTGCTTTCTGGCAGGCTGTTTTTTCTCCTACTCAATGTCGCAGTGGGACCTGGGTCTTACTATTGAATGTTGTTCTTAGATCTACCAGGCAGCTGTTATCCTGTGTTAGGGAGCTGTTATCTGGTTACCTTCCCATTGTTCTATTGTTAGGCTGCTGGGGGGGGGGTGGAGGGGGCTGATATCACTCCAACTTGCAGTACAGTAGTAAAGAGTGACTGAAGTTTATCAGAGCACAATTCACATGACTGGGGCAGCTGGGAAACTGACAATATGTCTAGTCCCATGTCAGATTTCAAAATTAAATATAAAAAAATCAGTTTGCTCTTTTGAGAAATGGATTTCAGTGCAGAAGTCTGCTGGAGTAGCACTATACATTTTTTCCAATGACAGTATCCTTTTAAAGCACAGACCTAATTTTAAACATACCTATAGTAAATTCAGCTGTATGTATTTGCCAAGACATATACAGTATATCAAAGGGAAAATTAAATGAAACATAGGGGCAACAACAGAATATTAAAGTTTATTCTAGTATTCTCTCTGGTCTTTCTTATCAAGGCTGGGCATCTACTGTTGGGATGTGTGTGAAATGTATATTGGAGAAATACATTTTAATAAATTCAAAAAAATAAGATAAAACATTTTTTTTAGCATCTTCTTAATTGGGCTGAATTATTTTTTATATTTTTAAAATATATCATATGCATTTCAGTGGCGCGTGGGCTGCCGGGGGGCCCTACTCCCCCGGTAGTTCCGCCACTGGTCCCTGCTCTGGTCCGTAAAGTAAGGAACAGAATTCCAACAATACATTTCTTCTTTTTACAGTTACTTTTTGATGCCCTGGAACTACCAAAAGGTGTACCACACGGCTCAGCTTCAAAACATTTTTAAATTAACATTACGGTTAAACACATATTTAGGTTTATTCGTTGATCGACTCATATCTCTAGTGCAGTACTAAATTTAGTCATGAATCTGTCTTACAGAAATGAGTCTATTAGCATTGGTAAGATAATACCTAAATATTTTGTTATGGTAAATGTTATTGGTTGCATAGTATAGTGTGTCAAGTGTTTTGGAGTTTAACCTTGTGGCAGTCCATTTTGGTAGTTCAAGGGCTTCAAAAATCAGCGGTAAAATGAAAACAAGTATTAGTTGATATAAGGCTCCTTACCATATGGCTCAGAGCAGGCTAACGTTGTTCCATTTGCTTGGGTGGGAGCTTAAGTACATGCCTTGTAGAGAACCAATCATAAGCCAAGCTGAGCCACTGATGTCCACAGCAAGCTCCACATTGGTGAGTACCTTACAATAATTCAGGATTGTGTAACAGAACAGTGGGAGTAATAAGATTGTACATAGTTACATAGTAAGTTAGGTGGAAAAAAGACACACATCCATCAAGTTCAACCTTTTAACTCTATTTTAACCTGCCTCACTGCTAGTTGATCCACAGGAAGGCAAGAAACCCCATTTGAAGCCTCTCCAATTTGCCTCAGAGGGGGAAAAAATTCCTTTCTAACTCCAAAACGGCAATCGGACTAATCCCTGGACTTGTACTTGAGCTATCTTATGGGAAAAAAAGATGCAAGCATAGATCATGGTTGCAAGGGATATGAATGAGCGCAAGGGAGGTTAGTTCTGTGTGGTGGTTTGGAAGACCATTAGCAGGCAAACTGAATCAGAGAGAATACAGTTTAAAAACATGCTGGTATATTACCAGTACCAATAGTAAAAATTACACTTCAGAGCCATGTTATTAATAAGCAAATAAGAGAACAGAACCGTGTACACAACGCTATTTTTATCTGGAAAATAAGTAAGGCTTAATATGTTCAGTAAATATGCATATTCGTCTGACGTTGCCACTGGGTGGCAGAAATTCAATAAATATGCAAATATTTCAGTGTATTGATGCTAAAATAACTTTGAAAAACATCAGCTGATTTCAAAATTGGAAATCTGTTATTTTTCAATTTCCCCAAAATAAAGTGCCCAACACAAATTGAATGAAAACAAAAAGGCAGCATTTTCTTTAAAAAAGAAACAAGAAACAGGCTGTGTGGAATGCTGTTGTTCTTTAAAATCACTGTTGCATAAGAAAAAGACTGAGTGCAAGGCTTTTAACTGTGACCACCCACACTATGGGAAGCAATATGATTAAAGGGAGTTCTGTGTTCCAGTATCTGCCAGCACAGTCTGCTCCATGCTGTAATTATTATATTTGCAGTCTTCTCATAATCGGTTTCATGTGTTGTGGCAAGTCCCATGAAAACCACTAGGCAAGAAACAGGAACTATTTTTAATGTGCACAAATGGTTGGAAAACCGAAGGCTTGGAATCTTTAGCCATAATTTATACTAGATTTAATTCAGTTTACAAAGTTGATCCAAAAAACTGTATTGGAAACGTACAAAGTAAAGAGTGTGAGTGAAAGACGGAATGTAAAGGCAGAACTCTCGTCTGTAATGAACTAGTCTAGTTCAGTGCCCCTCCCTCCCTCGCTCCCCATCTAATAATGAGCCAAGTCATTAACTTAGGTCTTAAAAAGCCTGAAACCATGTAAGTTGTGGTTTAAGAATGCACCAGGAGAACAGTAAAAACCCTCAAATGCATATGTCACTTTGTTAAAAGATTACGCAAATTGTACAATATTGATTAACCCATGGATTTACAGTTTCAATACTTTTTCCTGGAATGGTTTTGGAAATTCTTGTAAAGACAAGTCGAGGGAAAAAAAAACAGCAGTTGCTGAACTAATAAAAGAAATTAAGCATACTTGTAATGAAAAACAGCAGAAAATAAAAAGAGAAATAAATGTCATATAGGTAAACATTAGTTGCTCTGCATTGTTAGCAGTGGGATTCATCTCCTGCCACAAAATCTTATTGGAAAACAGGGTACTGCTGCTATGACTAATTTGCCTTAAAATCGATTGCAATATAAACCAACATGAAATCCAGACACAACATTTTAAAAGAAAAATACAGGTATGGGATCTATTATCCAGAAACAAGGTTCCTTAACAGTTCTGAAACAAAAAAAAGGAATGCCATCTGCAATGCAGTGCTCTTTAAACAAATAATTCTTAATTTTTTACTGATCTTTTAATCTGGAATATGATGGAAAAACAAACCTATTGATTTTTTAATGTTTAAAAAGGCATGGTGCCACAACTTAGATAAGATACCCTATTTGTATTAATTGAAAAAAAAAACAGGTTTCCCCAGTTCTATACTGAATTGTATTTATGCTCAACCAAGTAATACTTAATCAACACTGGATAAATGTCAATGTCCTGTAAAGTACACTAATTAAATATATACAGTGTAAACGTTCCACAATGCACAGCACTCAACAAATAAGGCTTATTATTGAATGTGGAAGAGGGGTTTGATCAGAAGGAGTTCAGACGAAAGATGCAGAGATGAATTAAAAATATTGTGCTATTAGATGGTCATGATTTGGGGCCACATTGTTCAACTGAAAATGTAGTGACTCTCCCACAGAAACACATAGAACTGTTTTTTGGGGGCCAAGGAGTGGTGACTGACTACCTTGGACTCTGCACAAAGTGGGGCTGAGTAATTCTTTATATAGGTGTTGCCCAGTGTAGGTTATCAGTTGTAGTTGAAGTACTGGCAGCACCCACCAACAGCTAAAAGGTAGGGTCTGGGAGCTGTAGTGGGTAGCAAGTTACATAATAAATATGGGCTGAAAAGTAAATTATCCATTAAGTTCAACCCTTCAGTGAGATCTCCTAGAAAACATTCTCACTCTGTGCTAGATTGTACAGGTATGGGACCTGTTATCCAGAATGCTGGGGACCTTTCCTCAGTTGGGATCTTCACACCGAACTGAATAAACACTCAATAAACCCAAATGGCTGCTTTTGCTTTCAATGGGGATTATTTATATCTTTGGATCAAGTGCAAGGTACTATTTTATTATTACAGAGGAAAAGGAAATCATTTTTAAAAATCTGGATTATTTGGATAAAATTGAGTCTATAGAAAATAGCCATTCTGGTTTTAGGAGCTTTATGGATCATGGATATCCGGATAACAGATCCCATACCAGTAATTACATACACAAATATATACAAACACATATTCTAATATACATTTTATATACATTTTTTCAAATAATGCACAAGTTCTGCAAAAACATTGCTATGTGTTATAGTATTAATTTTAAGGATGTGCAGGTCATTCTAAAACCCATGAATTTACCCATGGGTTTTGGCCAATGAATTGACTGCATAGGTCACAGGCAGGTGGTGGGATTAAAGTTCTGGCATCTCAGCCCTCCTCCAACCACTCTGCATCCCGTTCAAGCTCCATTAGTGTTAGTGACTGGTGTGACCTAACCAAGGAACGAGAGCAGTAACACAGGTGGATGTCGTTAGAACAAACCCTTTTTCATAGTACTTGTTTATATACCCATGCTTGCCTCACCCTACCCCATTTCATGATGTCAGAGAAGGGCTGGGTCGGACATGGGGATATAAATCAGTGTAACGCTCTAGGCCAAGTCAGCATGGCTTGGGTTAAAAAAATGTCATCCCGCCTATTACTAATTCACATATGTATTTCTTTTGTTTTCAGTGGAGCAACAAAAAAAAAAAAACACGAGCAAAGTAACAAAATCTTATTTTGCTCCATATAGAAGTCCAAAATGGTCTGGACACAATGAACAGCAAATTTTATAAGCTTTAAGAAGTAGGTGGATTTTATGTAGGTAATTCTATTTTAATTTGTCCGACCTGTGAAAAGTTACAGGTGCCTGCAATAAAGTAGCAACACATTCAACCAGTTATAATGTTTTGTGTACATCATCTGAACATGGAAAAAAGAAAGGAAAGTAGAGAGCTTGTCCACTACCCTATAAAGAAATTTGAGGCCCACGGCACTGTAACCAATCATCCTAGACATAGGAAGAAAACAGAATTGAACAAAGAGAATTGTTCCAATTTTTGTGACACTGCCAGACAAATTTAAGTGAACCTTCAGACACAAGGAGCTACAGTCTCAACCATCCAGCACCAACTCAATAAAAAAAAGAGGGCTCTATAGTAGGAGACTCAAGAAGACTTCTGAAACTTTAAAAAAAAACCTGACTGGAGTTTGCTAAAACACACCTGAACAAGCCAAAATACTTCTGGGAATATGTTTAAATATTTATTATACTATGCAAGATATCAATGAGTTCTGTGACAAGTGACATCACTAAATGTTTATAACTGATAACATAAGACTGCATTTAAGCATATATTTTATATTCTTGTGTATTATACAAATATAAGCCATTGCTAACTTAAAAAAATGACAGCTGGTAAATATATTGTTTTAAATGAATAACTATATTTATAATGCATTCATGATTAATAACATGCAGCAGCCGTAACAATAAAAAGAAATTCTTCATATAATGACCAAGCTCAGCTAAAACAGAGTTGTACAAGGAAAACGTCAAAGTGATCATAAAAAAGGTAATCTGCAGACCATCACTAAAGTCTCCAACATCCTGTTTTTAATTGGCAATAAATGATTTGATCTAGCCTGTTTAACAGAATAAACCCTCTGCTTATTTTTGACCCTAAATGCAATAAAATACAAACAAACACCAAACTCGGTTATTATTAAAATCAAGTTATATAATATTGTGTTTGGATAGATATGTTTTTAATGTATAACATCACACTTTGTACCCTGACTGGTAACAATGTCATTCGAAGGTCTGTATAATAAAGCTTATTGTGCCAATACGTGTGGCTTCTGAAGCACTGCAAGCTTAAATTAAAATTCATGTAAAGTGCGGGTGTTATATCAAGCAATGATTAAAATGATGCCTGGGAGATGGGAGATAGAAAACAGGGAATAATGAAAGTTAAAAGGTCCAGTAATTGTATAAAGTGTACAAGTGAAATACATCTCCTGTGAAACATAGATAACAGATGATGTATGCAAGTCATGTTGATGGCACTGCTGAAATGTATATTTGCTCATTTGTTAAACTGGCCATACATGTACCAGTAAAAGATTTTCAGTACATGTATGTTGAACAAATAAATCAATGGATTCTCTAGTCGGTGTGATGGATATCCTTTGGTTTGTCAATCAGAAATGTATTCAAATTACATTGGTTAATACACAATGGGGCAGATTTACTAAAGGGCAAAGTGGCCGTCGCTAGCAAAAATTCGGCAGAAATACCATCCGCAGGGACATGGCCAATTTACTAACAATTCGCTATTGAAAGAGTTCATTGCTAACAAAGTTTCGGACCCTATCACCAGGCTAATTTTCGCTCCGCAAATTCACTAGTGCGAATTTTACATAACAGTACAATTTTCGCCAGAGTTTCCTTTGCCAGCTTAGACCAGGTGAACTGATAAGTTGAAACTACATCCTCCTCAATCTTATGTCAGTGAAATAATATCTTGTATGCCGCAAAGTTATAAAAATGATAAAAAAAAATGCTGGATTATCTTTAAAAGTTGTAACTATTAAAAATGTTAGTTTGAACGTTTTTTTTACCAATTGAGGGGTGGGCTCATGTCTAGGTCATTAGACCAAGGTCTTTTGTCTTTATTTTGGATTATTTAATAATAAGTGGCCAATCCAAGCATTTGCACCAAAATCTCTATTAAAGACATATATATGCCGATATGTACCCGCCCTATTCAAATTGACATAAGCGGAAGTGTACTAACGTAGTTTCACTAGGCAGAAACGAACGTTCGCAAAAGTTTGATATGAAATGCTTGCGCTCTAGATTTTACGAAGCTTCACCAGTGCTTGGATGCTGAGACACAACTTTGCATTTTAGTGAATTAGCATATGCACTGCCAATTTACGTCTGAAGAAGTGGAGTGGAGTGACAAATTTGGTTGTGTATTTACAAAATGTTTTAAGCAGTCTCCCATATTTCATTCTTTATTAACCTCTATCCTTTCCTTTTTTGTATATGTATAAACCACATAGGCAAATAGTGTATAACATTTATCAATTACTATGTAGTGTATGTATATGTACAGTATATTTTACTAGAACATGGAATGAATAAAATATATCATCAATAATATGTCAAAATCATAATACTGTATGGCAAGATTTTTGGACCAGGTTTTGAGTGTGTATTTCAGTGTTGTAGGGTCATCAGTGTCCCACTTTGACAGTTGGGGAGGCACATTCATCAATATTTGAATTTCAAATTCCCTTGAATTCAATTTTACTCTAAATTCGATTATTTATTATAAAAATCTAATATTATAAACTCGGACAAATTTTACTGAGGCGAAAACTCAAATCGAATTCGATCCAACTTTTTTCCCTGGAAAAAACTCGCATGTCAGGAAGGTACAAACAGCTCCAAATTGGTCACTGCACTTCCCCCGTTGACTTATACAGTAATTCGGCAGGTTTTAGTTGGCGAATAGTCGAATTTGAATTCTTAAAGGGTCCGAGTATGATAAATCTCGAAAATAGAATTAGAATTATATAAAAATTCGAACCGAATTTGGATAATTCCGTAGTGTAATTTGATAGTTTTGACTGTCAAAAAAATAGAAAATTTGAATTTGAATTTTCAGTTTGACCCTTAATAAATCTGACCTCTAGTGTTATTGCATGCTTACTGTTCCTTTCCTTCTACAAACAGAGCGATGTAAGAAATACAAAATAAGTTATGGAGTGCAATGACAAAGGGTAAATGCAATGAAATGGGCAAAAGTTTGCTTTCTTTAAACACTCAAACTTTGCTCAGCACAGACCAGATGTGTGATTAAGTAGTGACTGAATCATGCTTCTTCTAGTTGAGTCTTTCGATTCCAGGTCAATGGTCATTTAATGGGTGAGAGCATAGAAGAAGCATATTAGCTAAGCTGCACTACATCTGGATGGGGCATAAACAAGGGGATTTGTACCTATTCTGCAATACTCAGAACAGCTATAGATACATGTTTAAAATAAGCAATACATGTGAATGAGTGCTTCTTAATTAAATAAATAAAAAAGTGTACATGTGCCAGTACTACGTAGTTACTGCAGAGCAACGTGTTTCCCAAATCTCTGATGTGATTAGAGAAACCAGTTTATCAGCCCAAGAAGCTGAACTAACAGATGCACTTTTTATGAGTTTTAATTGCTGACGGTCCTCAGAGGAAGGAAACTGTTAATCACCTGCAGACCAGTACAAGCTAAAGTGGAATTAACCCCACAATGGGTCCATACGCCAACTCCTTTTTTTAGGTGAAACATTTTTTACTGTTCAGCTAAGACATTTAGCTACATTTCTATCTGCCAATATTCACATAAACACATTTAACATGCTTTAGTAGAGACAGACAGAGGTCAACAAAGCACTATGGGGGAAATTCATAACATTTGCAAAGAGGAAAACTTTGCAAAATAAAATTGTCTATCGCAGCAGAATATTCTTCACTAGGTTTTTATTGCATTGCAAATCTTAATTGTGCATTGCAAATCTTTAACACCTGCTCTGGAGTTTGCTTAAAGGGGAACTCCGGCTTCCAAACCAAAATTTGATAAAGAGACCCACATAACACAGAAACCCTAATAAACCCATCACAGTTACCCGTTTCTTCAAAAAGTATGAATAAATACAATTTTTTATGCTGAAATCCAGCTGTTTAACAGTTTTTCTCTTTCTGCATCATTTGAAATCCTGGCAGGGAAGGAGGAACTAAAACACTGATGTTACAAATTGTAACAATTTCTCCACAGCTTACAGACAACATGCAGGAACTACATAACCCACAATGCATAGCACTGTGATGTTTCTTTCCTTATTGAAATCACGTGTGCAGGGAATTGTAGGGTTTGGAGGATGCAGGCTGAGGACAGATGGCTGTTGATAAAAAGTAACAGTAGTCAGCCAGCTCAGCAAAGTAGTCAGAAAGATCAGCAAAAGAGCAGGGGCTTGGCTTAGATTTTGATATTCGGATTTTTAAATTTTTTTCAAATTCTAATTGAATTTGGACTATTCCCTAGTCGATGTACACAAATAACAGCTCGAAATTCTAATTTTTTCATTCAAAAATTCACCTCGACCTTTGATAAATCTGCCCCATAATAAAGCCATTGTGCATCCTATAATAAAATTACTTACAGAATAGGCTTATGCGTGTTTCTGTAGGATATGTAAAAATATATTCAGTGACACATTGTATTCATAAACATTTACTACCAGATCTCTGTCTGTGAAGCCAACAGCAAGAAAAGAGTTTTTCCATGGATGAGAGGAGGCAGAGTAGAGTAATGTCAGTATTTTGAAATCCCTTCCTAAAAATCCAATTCATTTATCCACATTATAAACAATATTCATTTCACTTTCAACTCTTACTATACAAACTGAAACCTACTATCAGGCACTATTTTCAGCTGCTATACCAAACCTCAGATCTACTACAACTGTACAAAAGGTTACTTTTATTAATTTGAACAGTTTAAGAATCTGGCAATGAAAATAAAATCATTTAATTGAAACTTGCACAATCCCAAGGTTATTTATTCAGAAAAATAAATGAACTTTTCCAAATGCAATATGAAACAATGTAAATGAAGTTATATTAAAAAATACTTGACATGAAACATTTGTAATCAATTGTAAACACTGAGAAGCATATTAGAAATCAGACGTTTACAGTTAAGTTTAAGGCTATAAAGCAGCTTTCAGAAGTTGTTCAGTAACTGCAATGAAAACCTGTTCCAATAAAACCTACACACACCTGAAGAAATAAAGCCTTAGACTGTAAAACTAGAAAGGAGGAAGGAGGGGGCGATAGTATCTTCCTACTCTATTGGCAAAGATATTAAAAAAAAAGTTTAATTGCACATACTGTAAGTACCAGAATTCTGCCTACCTGAAAAAGAAATAGAAGTTTATTTTGTTTATTTGGTGTTCAGGACATTTTATTGTTTTACAGAAATTTTTTAGGAAAAGTCGCAATAGCTACATACTTTGTATAATTTTAAAAAAATCAAATATATGCTGACAATGTTTTTTCTTTGTTCCTGATCTACTGTACCTTCATCTGGCTCCCAATTATCAGTTGTGAGGTAAATACCCCCACTGGGCTGCGTCATGTTACGGTCAGGCCTGGATTTGTGGCAAGACCCCAAAGGCCCGGGCTTAGGGTGGCAAGATTTTAGGGGTGGCATGCCACTTGGCCACACTCTTGTAATCTCCAGTGCTCTGAAGCATGTGCACACGCTTGTGGGGGGGAGGGGTGCCCTTGAGAGGAGGCGGCCGTTAGAACCCTGTGGCCTAGCGGCACCCAAATCTGAAATCCTTGCCTGGTTACTGAGCAACTTAATGAATTAGACTCAACAGTTATGCCACCTTTATTTAATATACTTGGCAGCACTGTCAGCGTAGAAAACATACAAAAATTCTCCTGGCACTAGAAGACTGAGGGTACAAGAAGACACATACAAGCAGAGACCACATGTGATGTCCTGGTCTGACCCCAGAATGACTTTCCTTACAAGGATTGTTGTGTAAAATGCATAACAGGTGATGGAAAGGCTAAAATTAAGTAAGCTTTATCAGAAAAGTCTATATAAATTGTGGTAGGGTGACGAAAACAATGTGGGAAAAGATGTGTTTTCCCTTTAAGTTCACCATAGTAGGAGAGGTAGGCACCACGAAGGGTGTTACTAAACCGAGAATAGGTTCTCTGTTTAAAAGCTTTGGTTGCCAGGTCCTGGAAGCTGGAGTATTCTGGAAAGAACAGGCAAGCCAGGTGCTCCGATCCAGAAGTCCAGCTCATGGATTAGAGCTCACCATCCATAGGAAGGCTGTCCTGTGGAAAGGTATTTAGTTCTAGTGAGGCTGTTAGGAAGGTCTCTCAGAGCAGGACACAGAGTAGGAAGGACACCTGCCTGTGTGAGGAACTCCCAGAGGGGCTGGGGGTGTCATTTACTACTGCAAGGTGCAGAGAGAGGAGACCAAGGGACAGAGGGTCTCTCTGAGGAAAGCCAGGAGGCTGAGCAATCCCCCAGGAGATTTGTGAGTACAGGGGTGACCCCTAATTATGTGTTTACTTACTGGTAGTCCACAAGGGGCCCAGTTTAGTAAGGGAACTCTTCAGGTGTAAAGGTAGAGCCCAGTGGGCAGGATTTATTTTTATTCTTTGTTTTGTATCCTGAAATGGTCACCCCTGTGTGTAAATAAACTGCCTTAAAGAGAAGAGAAGTGTCTGTCGTGGATCCCGCATCTTACAAAATATACCAGTAAACTCTCAAAGTAATGCTGCTCTGAGTTCTCTGGCAAAAGAAACACAGCATTTCTTTCCTCCTATTGTGTATACATGGGCTTCTGTATCAGACTTCCTTTTTTCAGCATAAACCTCGAGGGCTAGGGCTTGAGCATGCTCAGTTTGCTCCTCTCTTCCTCCCTCCTCCCTTTCCTGCTGTGATCAGAGCCCAAAGCTGAGCAGGGAAGTGAGCAGGGAGAGACTCAGGCAGGAAGTGTTGTCACACCAAGCTAATATGGCAGCTGCTATCCTAAAGAAACAGAAAGAGCTTCTAGAGCTGCAGAATAAGTATAGAGTTATAGCTTGCACTATTGTGACTAATCTTTGGGCAATAAACCGCTTCGGTAGCTTTCCTTCTCCTTTAAGCTCAGTTTGGTCCACACTATTTGCAGCTGACACACCCAACATGCCGATTAAAACATGAGAAAGCAGGTTTGAAAAATCAGTTTTATTTTTGTTTTCAGAGCTTGAACCACTGCAGTTAACGTATCCTTCATTTTTGAGACCTTCCAATTTGAACAAAGAAGAGACTTTTCAGGTCAGCAAAAGCTTTCAAATAATATGCCAAGCACTGCTTTCATCTCTGACAGGATAAAGCTGCACAAGAGGTTACTGTTCACCTTTTGTATTTCTGTGCCTGCTCACTAAGAACGACTGCACACTGGACTTTTCTTCAGTTGATTTCCATATGGTTTTATTTTTTACCATTTATCCAAAATGTACGTTTTAATGTTCCTTTGTCTAGTGTTTCAGTTCAGTGATTAAGGCGCAGATTCTGATCTTTTACAAGTTGCTACATTAGTTAATACGTTTCTTAGCAGCATCTATGGAATATTAGCAACTATTGTATCACATATAACAGCTGCCTTTAAAGGGGAACTCAGGCTTCCAAACCAAGTTACCTGTTTCTTCAAAAAGTATGTATAAATGCCATTTTCTATGCTGAAATCCAGCTGTTTAACAGTTCTTCTCTTTCTGCATCATTTGAAATCCTGAAGGAGGGACTAAACACTGATGTTACAAATTGTAACAACTACTCCACAGCTTACAGACAGCATACAGGAACTACATAACCCACAATGCATTGTACTGTGATGTTCCTTTCCTTATTGAAATCATGTGTGCATGGAATTGTGGGGTTTTGAGGATGCAGGCTGAGGACAGATGGCTGTTGATACAAAGTAACAGTAGTCAGCCAGTTTAGCAAAGTAGTCAGACAGATCAGCAGGAGAGCGTGGGGCTAGGATTAAACCATTAAAAATCATGAAAAGTCTGCATATTTTTTAATTGATGCATATTGCAAAATTATGTTTACTTTTCAGAAGTTATGTTTTTGTGGAGTTCCCCTTTAATGAAACTCAGGAATTCAGCTCAGCAGGGCTACATATAAGAAATGAATGAACTACTGGATCAATTTAGAACAGTTTTCAGCAGGGCTGTGGAGTTGGTACATAAATCCTTTGGCGCCGACTTATTTATGCCTCCAACGCTGACGTTTTTTAAGGAACAGAAACACCAAAAAAAAGAAGTGTATCAAATAATTAAAATATTATGTACTGTTGCTCTGTGTAGCCATGGGGGCAGTCATTCAAGCGTTATTGCATAGTCTTGAACAGGGCTTATCTGTTATGTGCTATGTAACCTGTGCCTTTTCTCCTTTTTCCTGTTTGAATATTTGCCCCAATAGCTACACAGCAGCTTGTTTATATAAACTATAGTTTTGTTTCTGAAGCAAACACACAGCTTTTACCAGTGCATGCTAACAATATATTATATGTTAATTACTTTAAAATGGTTTAATTTTTTGGTTGTTACTGTTCTATTAATTTACTAATGTATTTTCCATGTTGATTGAAAGAAGTTAAGTCCACAACATACAAAACATATTATCACTGCCAAAGCTCAAAAATATAAACATATTTGGTAATTTTAAACCAAAATCAAAGCTAACCTACATAAACCAAAAACAATTGGAAATGCTAGCACAACATATATATTAATTGAACCTGGCATATCACAGTAAAATAGCTGTTAAATACGATCCACAATTAACTAAAGTATTGTTCTTAGAAACAGAATTGTTTCTGCCATGTCCTCCGTCATAGAAGCTCTCTAATCAGATTTCAATATTTTCAGTGCTTCTTGTATTTAAAGTAATTAGGAGTTGGTGCATTTTTAGCAACTCCAGGGGCAGATTTACTAAAGGGAGAAGTGACTAGCATTAGTGAAAATTTGCCAGCGTGAGTCATTTCGTTGCCAATTTACTAACGGGCGCAGGCGTAACTACGCTAGCGAAGGAGATAGGCTCTAGCGGTAATTCTCTCCCTGCCTCCAAAAATATTCATGATATATGCATCGATTTTAATCGTCATCTGAGAGATTTTCCACCCTTGTACAAAGAATGTTTTGGTCATTTCGATATTTTGGTGACATGCCCATCCCTCATTTTAGCCTGGACACTGAGCTAAAATGTTTGTAAATATTTGGCATCAAAAAGCTGGCAAGTTCACGTAAAAAAATGCAGTAGGAATTGTCTTTGGCAAAATCTAAAACATTTTTCATTCAAGATTTTTACATTTTTCAAGAGTTCAACAGTTGGTGGACTTATTGATTATGACGAATAGAATGTGAATTTACTGCATACAAGTTCTTTTTATGTTTATATTCAATGTACTGTAGTTTAAAAATTTGAGTTTTTCATAAACACATTTGAGTTTGGTAAGCTTTCAAGTTTATATTTTAAAAAAACTCTAAAATTCACAAATTCAAATTTTGAGAAAGAAGCATTGAAGTCTTCTGTTCTTCCTGTTACTTTTCAGTTTTGTCTTCGCTATGTTTATTTATCAATCTACAGAGGCAACACAATTTTTTTTGTGGCCAACACATTTCTGTAGCCCTTTACAGACATTATACACAAATCATCAATCTCTGTCTCAGTGAAGCTTACAGTCTAATGTCCCTACCATATTAATACACAATAGGGCCAATTTTATCAGGAACCAATTAACCTGCCTGTATATTTCTGGAGTGTATGTGGAAACCTGAGTACCTGGAGGAAACACACTCAGACATGGGGAAAACTTACAAACTCCTTGGATACAGTATATTAAATCATACCTCCTAATATTTTAAAAGGAGAACAATGCACACAATGTTGACCAAAACCAGCTTCTAGTCACAACCCCCAAATACCATGACTATTATAAAACATAAAAAATCTAAAACAATAAAAAAAACCCAGACATGCCAGTAAGATCACTGCAGAAATGACTACTTCATAAATGAAGCATAACATTGACTATACTTGAACAAGTAGACTGCCACAAACTTGTTATTCTTTCTCGGTGCTTCCATGTTGCTTGTCTTACTTAAAGGCAAACTAAAGCTTTACTAAAGTAGTAGGGCAAAAATGTTGTATAATGTGTTATGGGTTGCTGAACCTTTAGGATTATAGTTAAGTATATTTAAAAAAATCGCATTTCTAGCCATATTCATTGGTTAAGTTCTCCTTTAATATGTTGATACCATCTGGCCCCAAACCTGTTGTCACTAAATCTAGGCTTATGCCATACAATTCCACTAGGGGGAGGGAAGGCAGAAGAAACATATACAGACACATATACAGTGATACCTCTTTTCCCCTCTCAATTCAATACCCCTGAGTCTACTGTGTCTGTAAGGGCAGATATTTATCATTAAGGACTAAAAAGACGGCAACATATTCCACAGCCCTGTACAGCAGATTTAAATAACATAATTATGATTTTGACTTGCACAACAAGATACTCAGTTAGCCACTGAACCGCAGTAGTAAAATCATGTTAATGGCTTGCTTGGCTCCCCACATACATACTGCATGATCAGCATAACAGAGGAGTTTGTTAAAAGCAGTGTAATTAAGAAATGGGGTGGATGGAGGGCTTTCTCAGCTAAAGAACCGAGTATAAAAACAGCTTTGAACAAGAAAAAAAATAATAAAGACCACAAATGTTTATACTATGTTTTTTGAAGGAATGAAATGATAAATTCCAGCTGTTTCAAACACTAACAAAGTGGCTGTAGATTGACGCTGTGTAAAAATAGTACTGTGATGATGTAAAAGGTGACAAGAAGAAATGAACCATCTGTCTTAGCAGGGAAAGGATAAATGGGTAATCATTTTAGGGAATGCCTTAAAAACAGGATCGGCTTCAAACTTCCATATGTGTTAATCTTTAGTGTAGCGTATGTGAATGGGGCTGTAATCTAAAGTGTAAAATACAACACAAACATGAAAAGTGCCAGAAAATCTGCTTCCTCACGGCTTTTTTAATAACAGCACATGCGGTATCATTTATCTTGGGTTTTAGCAAGAAACAGGGTCTGTATTTTGAGTATTATGTTACAATATCCCATGTAACATCCCCATTTTGAGTTACAATATCCCATGTAACATCCCCATTTTGAGTTAGTCTACATTCATATTGAATACTGCAGATTCACTTGTACTAGTGGTGTGCAGGTCGAGAAAAACTGGACCCATACCTGAATCCGCCCACACACACCTTCTACCCTATAGATATTTATAGACACCCCTATAAATGCAGAAGCTGGCAGAAGATGTGGAGAGCAAGCAGAAAAACTTGACTCAAACCTTCCTGCGACCCGTGTATCGGGCCAGCCCGCACATCACACAACTTGCACCTTCAAGACCAATTGTGCACTAAACACTAAAGGTGGCCATACACGGATAGATCCGCTCGTTTGGCGATGTCGCCAAACGAGCGGATCTCCCTCCGATATGCCCACCTTGAGGTGGGCAATATCGGGCTGATCCGATCGTGGGCCCTAGGGCCCAACGATCGGATCCTAGCGTTCACCAAACGGGCGGTCGGATCGCGGGACCGCATCAACGAACAGATGCGGCCGCGATCCGACGGGATTTTTAATCCCATCCGATCGAGATCTGGCCGACTTTCGGCCAGATCTCGATCGGGGAAGCCCGTCGGGGGCCCCCATACACGGGCCAATAAGCTGCCGACACGGTCTGTCGGCAGCTTTTATCGGCCCGTGTATGGCCACCTTTAGGGGCTTTTTATTAAAGCCCGTATGCCAAAAACACAAACATTTCTAGGTTTTTTTTCTATAAAATCCAATTTTTTTGAGAAAGAAAAAAAACTCAAATTTTTCGTGATTCATTATACCCTGATGATGGAAAAAGTCTGAATCCGAAAATCCAGCATTTCAGACCTGCCGAAGTTCGTATATAGGTCAGTGGGAGAAGTCCCAAAGATATCCTGATCTGCACTGGGTTTCATGGTTTTCTAGCAAACATTCAAGAAAAATCTGATTTTTCGGGCAGTAAATCCAAAAAATCCATATGATTTGAATTTTCAGATGATTTTCACCTTTTTTTTTAAACTGGAATTTTTCGGGAAAACTCATTTATAAATAAGGGGAAATAACCTGTGCAGAGTTGGTCAGAGCATATTTTAAAAAATAATGAGATAAATTCAGATTTTGATAAATAACCTCCATAGGCTCATAGCACCTGGGGCATTCTGACTGCCTCAGCCCTTTAGCGAAAAATAGCAGGAGTATCCATGGCTACCTTAAGCCTTTCTGATCCATCTATCACTGCTCTGTGTGCATCAGTGAGGGTTTTTGCCATTATATACGTAGCATTACAAGCTGTAACAGGGGCATTTTGCCTGCCGCTGTCAGCTGCTATTTTCCACTGTATGACAGCTGAGGAAAAAATACACTTTTTACTTTTTTAAATATTTTTGCC
This sequence comes from Xenopus laevis, assembly GCF_017654675.1. NCBI lineage: Eukaryota > Metazoa > Chordata > Amphibia > Anura > Pipidae > Xenopus > Xenopus laevis. Next base: position 125,699,926 of record NC_054372.1, read on the forward strand.
ATTAGCTTTATTCTGTAGAAAAGAATCAAGGTTTTCTAATACAGATATGGGATAGCTTATCCAGAAAACCCTTATCTAGAAAACTCTGCATTATGAGAGGGCCATCTCCCATGCAGTCTATTTTAAGCAAATATTTATAATTTTAAAAATTGATTTCTTTTTGGACAGTACCTTGTCCATGATCCCAACAAAGCTGCATACTTAAGGTATGGCAATCCAAATTACAGAGAGACTGCATCTTCCAAGCATTTTGGATAATAGATCCTATATGCTTAATTTCAGCTGAGAGGTCTACATTGGAAGGGCACACAGTAAACACACTAACAGGGAACTGGGTAGAAGACAAATGATAAGCATTCCTTACCATGTCCCAAAACAAATGTATTTTCGCAGAAGCTGACCGATTGGAGGAAATTGCTCAACTGCTGCATTTGGACTCTATAAGAAGAAATAAAAAATATTGAAATGCAAACTGAATTTGAATTGCTTCGACAATATAAACCTATTTGTTTTCCAATAAACATAACCTTTTTAACCGTAAACGTATCCAAGACCTAGGATGTTTACGTCAGAAAAGGTTAAAAAGGATTAATGAAAGCAGGCCTTTCAAGGGTTGTAATTTTATCCAACAGCAGGTTTACCTTAGATATGTGTCCTTAGGGTAACATTTCATTATTATTACAATCTTTTCTTTTCTCCTTGTGTTTAGAAGCTTGGCCACTTACATGTTTCTTGACATCAAGCAGATTTCAGCATCAATCATGCAGAATAGTGTTAAACTGGCTACCATGTACTGAACTATTGGTCTATAATGTGAAAATTGTTCCGCTCCTGCTACTTCCATGGTCTCTGGTTAATGTTCCCAGATACTGTACCTGGCATTTTTAAAGTATCACAAAGTCCCCAACTAAAAAACCTTACTGACTGACCCTAAGGCACTGGCCTGGCACAAATGACTAATAAGAAGGTCTGGATATGCCCTAAAATAACATGAACCCTGGTAACACCTACTGTATAATTTTGCTATATTTTTTTTCCCTGTATTGTTAATTGTGTGATATATAGTTAAACAGACCTACCAAAAAAAACAACTGTGCGTTTTAAACAATACCTACAAGTGTAAACAGTGGTCAAATGGAATTCTGTGATTGGCTCTCCAACATAAAATTCCCTAGTGCTTAAGGTTGTTTGCCTTTTAATTAACTTTTAGTATGACATAGGTTATACAGAATGTTATTCTCAGATAGTTTATTATTTATGTTTTCTTATTAGTTTTTTTTAGCTTTTTTGTTCAGCAGCGCTCTAGTTTGGAATTTCATCAGCTATCTGGTTGTTAGGATCCAAATTACCCTAGCAACCGGGCAGTGGGTTGAATGAGAGATTGGAATATGAATAGGAGAGGGCCTGATTAGAAATATAAGTGATACAAAATGGCAATAACAGTCATAAAGGTTAACCCTGGTTGTTACCTGTGAGTTTGGGAATCTAACAGATGAAATGCTAAGAGACCAAATAGTGGAAAAAACAAACTCACCTCGCATTAGAGAGACACTGATCCTAGAGCAGGATTTAACCCTTGCAAAGGCAATTACAGTTGCTAGCCAAATTGAAACAGCAGTGACAGAGGCTAAAACTCTCAGTCAGGGAACTGCTGGGAATGTACAGACTGTGAATTCAGCACTGTGGCCTTATAATGCACAGTCACAAGCAAAATACAGTGCTAAGGAATGGGATTCACCTACACTGCAAAACCATACAGCAAATACAAATAGAAAATACTGCTTTCGCTGTGGTTCAACACAACACACTGCAAATCATGTTACATGTCCTGCAAAAGCTAAACTGTGCCGTAAATGCAAAAAGGTAGGACATTTTGCTAAGATCTGCCGTAGTTCTGCTAAAGATGTTCATGAAGTCACTACTACAAATGTTACAGTGTTAAGTGTGGATAAAGCTGGTACATTTATTCCAGACAAGTTTATATGCACTGTCAGTGTCAATACTACTTCTACTGACAAGGGGCACTCCATTAACCTGATGCTTGATACAGAGTCAGCTGTTTCTATACTACCAAAGGATATTTTCTTGAAATACTTTGCAAAAGATCCACTTGTTGCACCTGCCCTGAGACTGGTCAGTTAATTATAGGATCCAATCCCTGTGCTTGGTTGCTTGCCAGTGACTGTACAATTTGAATCAAATACTGCAAAATGTGACTTTTACATTTTGAAAAAGGGTACTGCTATACTTGGAAGGGATCTCTTTGCTGCATTAAACCTACAATTAGTTGATGGTCTAATTACTACAGCCAATTATCAATATATTTAAGACAGCGACATTTTGTGCATACTGCTACTAAAAAATGCCTTACCCTTTAAACAAAACAGGGATTGTTTGTCCATATATTGCAATATATTTAAGCTGGCCAACTACGTCAAAGTCATCCCATATCTGGCCAGTCCTACGCTTAATTTTATCTGATTCATTAAGAATTCTATTGCTTCATTATACATTTTACAAAGGGACTAGGTTTTACCTGCAACTTACTTGCTGCTTTCAAAGTAAACCTCCATACTTGGCTGCCCTTTTATTAGACACCAGTGGGATCACCTGACTATAGCTGGGAAGGGTGGGAGCTACAACATGGAGCTGGTCAATGCTCCTGTATAAACTATAACAAACAAGGGAAAGTTGTGCTCACCACTATTTTTTAAAACCATTAGGCGGGGGTGCAATGAGGCTGTGACCACAAAATACAGATAGTCAATATATTGATAATGGGTTGAGTGCAGAGGACTCTTGTAGTTGACTATATGTATTTTGTGGTCACACCCTCATTGCACCCCCGCCTAATGGTTTTAAAAAATAGTGGTGAGCACAACTTTCCCTTGTTTGTTCTAATTACTACAGCACCAGTGCCTGCCACACAGCCAGTGTCTAAAATTTCACCACAAAGCAACACTTCACTGGGTTGTGCAAAGAACTTTGTACTCAAAGTTAAGTTGAGACCAGATGTAAAACCAGTACCATTTCCTGATTCAGCATGGGAAAAACTTGGTATTGATATTGTCGGTCCTTTTACGGATGCTCCTATGGACTGCAGATTTGCTATAACATTGATAGACTATTACAGTAAATGGCCTGAAATTGCATTTTTTTCTCATATAACATCAGCTACAGTAATAACATTTCTGTCTACAGTCTTCAGCAGAGAAGGTAATCCAAAGGAGTTAATATCAGACAACTGACCACAGTTTGTCTCATCTGAGTTTGATTCCTTTCTGAGAAAGGAAGAAAGAATATTGTGCATAGGAAATCTTCAGTGTATTACCCACAAGCAAATGGAGAAATCGAGCGATTCAACAGAAGTCTGAAAGAAGCACTACAGACAGCAAATCTTACTGGGAAATCTTGGAAAGTATTTACAACAGAGTTCCTACATAACTACAGAGCAACGTGCCATGCAACAACTCATTCATCTCCTGCTGAATTATTACATGGCAGACAGATGCGCACTAAGTTACACTTTGCAGACATCAAACTTCCACAAAATACTGCTGAAATTGTGAAACATCAACAAGCCAAATGCAAGGCTTATACTGACAGAAAACGTGGTACAAGAGAAGTACACTTTCAGCCTGGAACTTTAGTCAGAATTAAGAAACCAGGAATACTGAAACAAGGACAATCTAAATGTACTACACCACTTGAAGTGAGATGCCAGCAAGGACCATACACATATGAATTGTCTGATGGACGCATATAGAATGCAAGTTGTCTTGCTCCTGTTAGATCTGACTTTGGAGAAGCTCCATTTTATGAAGGACATTTTCCTACTCCTAGGGGCCGATTCATCAAGGGTCGAATATCGAGGGTTAATTAACCCTCGATATTCGACTGTGAACTAAAATCGTTCGACTTCGAATATCGAAGTCGAACGATTTTGCGCAAATCCTGCGATCGAACGATTAAATCCTTCGAATCGAACGATTCGACGGATTTTAATACAACGATCGAAGGAAAATCCTTCGATCAAAAAATCACAGGCAAGCCTATGGGGACCTTCCCCATAGGCTAACATTGACTTCGGTAGCTTTTAGCTGCCGAAGTAGGGGGTCGAAGTTTTTTTTAAAGGGAAAGTACTTCGACTATCGAATGGTCGAATAGTCGAACGATTTTTCGTTCGAATCGTTCGATTTCGTTCGAATTCGAACGAATTTAACCATTTCGATGGTCGAAGTACCCAAAAAATACTTCGAAATTTGAATTTTTTTCATTCGAATCCTTCACTCGAGCTTAGTGAATCGGCCCCCTAATGTCAACTGTTATAGGCCTGAAGAAAGTGAACCTATAAGGCGTACTGAGAGAATCAGAAAACTACCTGCATGGACCCAGGACTATGTGATGTGAATAAAGTATATTATTGCTTTATGATGCATTGTCGTTGTTTATTACATTTGCCCAAATGCTTTCCTACTATAGGGGGAATATGTGGTGTTTATACAAATGGCCTGTAGATGTCCTGTGCCAAACAACCATGTCATCCTATTTGGGAATTGGCTGACTTGTGCTGAACTTAGCTATTTAGGCTAGGGAAATCAGTCTGTTATACAGAACCTGTTCAGAACCTTGCATAAGAAAAATAGGAATTCACAAATAAAAAATGAATCAGAAAATGCAATAAAAGGCACAAATTGGCAGTGGGTCTACACACCCATGGCAACCAGTCAGCAGGTACAACCTGTAAAGCATGCATCTTCTTGGGCTACTAGACCTTGTACAAACTTAAATGACATCAAAACACCAAGCAACGTTCATACGTACTTTACCCAAAAGACTCACATTTGTGATTGCAGGTGGTTCTACTAAGTATCAGGGGATGAATACTTGTTTTTTTGTTGTAATTAACTTATGGCACAATAATACCAAATTTTGCATATTCAAAGTGCTAAATATATTGCATGAACAAATTATAAAAATTCCAATGAAATCTATTTTAATTCCTAGAAATATCTGGGGTGGGGGGAAGTTTTGAATAATTATGCAAGGCACAGTATTCAAGTAGTTGTTATGATTCACAAAAGCTATACATGAACATACAAATACATATGCCAGGCTACTCTAAAATGGTAATAAAATCAGGGGATTGATGTTAAAAAGCCTGACTGATGAATCTCTTTTGCCCTCATTTACAGAACTGACCACTACAGAACAGCACTGCATTAAAGGGATTGTGAAATACAATAAAAACCCAACAGACCACCAATGAAATTCTTCTTTGTATGGAAACGTGTATGTCCTTTCCATGCAGTAGCTCACTTGAGCTATTCTCTACCTGCTCCTAAGATTTATAGCTTAAATATAAGCTTTTACAGTCAGTGCTGAACAGGAATAAAGTATATCGAAAATAAATAAATAAAACGATAACCATTTCCTGCTGGTGCAATAAACATAACATCTTTAGTTTTATATGCAAGGCCAACTGTAGACTTACTGGGGCCATGCACAGAGACAGTCCATCGAGAGCCAACCTAATAACTGTACCAACATACGAACGCAAATAGCAGAACAGTATAGCTGGCTCATTACAGCCAGTGATAAATCATTATTATTAGCCTGCTGAAGCAGTTATAGCTAGCGAGCCAGATATTCTCTTGTTTACTATGACTATTTACAAGGCACATTAATCTTAAGTATCTGGATCTGGTATTTGCCAGTAATTTGACAAACAAAATGATAATAAGACTTGGACTAATTGACCTGGCATTGAGTAAAGGATAATTAAGTTATGGGCAGTTTGAATTACTAATATAACAAGAAATATAAAACGACACATCTAGAATACATTATTTTGATAAACATGGGGCTTATGGGTTTTCTCAGTATTGCTTGATTCGGTGCCCTTTAACCCCATATGTGCCACAGATTGTACAATATCCAGAGCCGACTCTCTGCAAACAGACTGCCAGCAGTGTATTCCATGGTTGAGCCTTTAAAGGGTTAATAGAAAATTTACCTTAACATTTTTACATTTGATATTTAAGTAATTCAAATGAAAGACAAAAGGGATGCTAATATATCAGATAATTATAAAATAGATTATTTTTATTGAATGCCTATTTAGGACTTATTAGAAAACAACAGTAGCACATTACCACTAGGGATGCACCGAATCCACTATTTTGGATTCGGCCGAACCCCCGAATCCTTCGCAAAAGATTTGGGTGAATACCGAACCTAATCCTAATTTGCATATGCAAATTAGGGGTGGGAAGGGGAAAATATTTTACAATTTCGTGTTGTTTGACAAAAAGTCACGCGATTGACCTCCCCTCCCCAAATTTGCATATGCAAATTAGGATTCAGATTCAGGTTCGACAGGGCAGAAGGATTCGCCTGAATCCTGGCCAAATCCGTAACCGAATCTTGCTGAAAATGGCTGAATCTTGAATCCTGGATTTGGTGCATCCCTAATTACCACAAGTTCTTATAATGGAGAGAGACTGAACATTTTGGGTGCTAGCTGTCTTGAAGAAAACCAATTTAGTTAAAGGGGTGGTTAGACTTTAAGGGGCTGATTTATCAAGGGGCAAAGTAAAAAAAATCACATTTCTAGCTTTTTTTGTGTACTTCGACTATTGAATAGGCCAAAATTCTATTTGAATTTGAAAAAAGTTTGACTATTCGAATATCGAAATTTATCATGTACTGTCTCTTTAAAACCATTTTTCATCTAAAACCTGTCAAATTGCTGTTTTAGCCTATGGGAGAGCTCCTAGAACCTATTTTGAGTCATTTGGTGGACTTTGAGAAAATCAAAGTTTTTTCTTTTGAAAAACTTCGAATCGAAGTATATCGAATGCAATCTTACTTCAATTGGAATGATTTGAATACAGCCTATTCACCCGCAGGAAAATTAAAATCGATTTTTTAAATATATTTTGGTTGGTCTTTTTTTTAAAAAAAAAAAAAAAATCCCATTACTTCGAAATTTGACCCTTGATAAATCTGCCCCTAAGTAAACTTTAAGTATGTAATAGAATGACAAATTCTAAGCAACTTTTCCTTTTGTTTTCATAACCAACCCCTTTAAGTTCAGTTAATTTACTTACCATATGTTTTAGTATTTATTACTTGTTGCAAAAACTCCTGTAATTTAGGCAAGTGGAGGCAGACATCTTTCTGGGATTCCAGTGTGTCCCACTCAAAATCTTTCCTGAGCCAGAAATCTAAACCCACAATATGCACTGGAGGAACCTGAGCCATGACCAAGAACAGCAATGTCAGCTGGTCAGGGCTATCTGGTGTTTAGATGATGTAACAACGAGGGGAAAACGATTCCAAATCTAAAATGAGAAAAGAAGCAATCATTTTTAATTGTTAAAATTATCTTGGTAGGCTAACCTCAGGTGGCAGCAGCCCACGGATCGCCCCTGCCAAGCATTAAAGGGATACTGTCATGATTTGTATGTTGTCATTTTTAATATTGGTGTAACAAGTGCAATACTGATGTAAATTAAAACTGCTAGTGAAACTCTGGAGAGAATGCCAGTCTCTCTTTCTAATGCTGAACTGCTCGGGCACGATCACTCATTTCATATCATTCCTTATAGGTACTCAAGACTGCTAGTTTGCTATGAAAGCTCTAAAATGATACTGGTTAGTCTGTGAAATGTGTTCACGGATTTGACTGTTCACTGTGTGACTCCAGGTACTCTACTGTTCATTGATTATTGCGATTGCTGTTTGTGGGAGTGAAATTAGCATATTTTAACCAGTGTAGTGAGATTTGGGGGCAGATTTACTAAGCTCTAGTGAATAATTCAAATGGAAAAATATTCGAATTTTGAAGTTTTTTTTTGGGTACTCCGACCATCGAATTGGTCAAATCGAATGATTTGAATGATTCAAAGTAAATTCGTTCGACTATTCGACCATTTTATAATCGAAGTACTGTCTCTTAAAAAATACTTCGACTTCATACTTCGCCACTTTAAACCTACCGAGGTGCAATGTTAGCCTATGGGGACCTTCCCCAGCACTTTTCTACGTTTTTTTTGATCGAATGAAAATCCTTCGATCGTTCGCTTAAAATCGTTCGAATATCGATATTTGAATTCGAAGGATTTTACTTTGAGGGTTGAATTTGAGGGTTTTTTAACCCTTGAAATTCGAATCTTGATAAATCTGCCTTTTGGTGTTTGGATACATGTATTCATTTTGTGAGCAGCCATGTGTAATTTAATTTTCTAATAAATGTTTAATATAGTACACTATTGCAATCTTGTTTCAGTTTTTCAGCTGTGATGGATCTTCCCATGGGTAGATTGATGACACCACAGGGGGATGATGATGATGATATAAGGGGACTGGTTTGTGCAGTTAGCTTTGCATCTGCAGAGGTTTGGTGAGAACGTGGAAGCAAGGTCAGGGCCAAATGGCAGCACTAGGAATGAGTCATAGCAGGGTTCTGACACCTCAAATAAAGTATATATACAGTGGGAGGCAATGGGTTTCAACACCACAGACACCTCCTTACTCTTCCAAAAAGCAGGTTATCAGAAGACTGAAGCAGGGTTTATAGGAACAGGAACAGCAAAAAATGAAAGTGTAGTAAAGTAATGAAAGTATAAGGTACTTTTGTGTTGCACTGGTAAATTTGGTGTTTTTGCTTCAGAAAAACAACTATAGTTTATATAAACAAGCTGCTGTGTAGCCATGGAGGCAGCCATTCAAGCACAGGAGACCCAGTAGACAACAAACAAGTACTGAATAGTGATGGGCGAATTTATTCGCCAGGCGCGAATTCGCGGCGAATTTGCGCAATTCGGCGCCAGCGAATAAATTTGCGAAACGCCCGCGAAAATTCGCAGTATAAATTCGCCGGTGGCAAAAAAAAAAATTACGTAAAAACGGACGCCGGCGACAAAAACGGGCACCAGCGTCAAAAAACGGGCGCCGGCGTAAAAAAAACGGGCGCCGGGCATCAAAAACGAGACGCTGGCGCGGTTTCGCAAATTTTTCGGCGAAGCGAAACGGCGCAAATTCGCCCATCACTAGTACTGAAGAATTCAGTTATATGCTACAGAGCTTATCTGTATCTGCTGTGTATCCTGTGCCTTTTCTCCTTTGTCAGCTTTGAATATCTGCCCCCATGGCTACACAGCATCTTATTTATATAAACTATAGTAGAGTTTCTGAAGCTAATTTTCAAGTTTTACCAGTGCAATTTTCATTACTATAGGACACTAATTGTTTGGCATTACTGTTCTTTGAAGCGTGCTAGAGATCAAAATTAACTCAAAAATTGTCATTACTGATGAATAGACATCCATGTACCACCAAATGGTATGTAAATGAATAGTACTAAGCATGGGTACCCAGAGATAAGAATTTAAAACTGAAGCAATATCTGCTTAAAAGCAGGTCTGGAATGGGGTTCAGAATAGGCCCTGGTATTTCAAGTACACAGAGGAGCAAAGGCGTCCCACAGTGCCCATAGAGTCTATGTCTATGGCATATTACAGCAACCCCTTGGGCATTTGTCAGAGCATGCCCGAAAGGACTTACATGATGCTGTGGTGAATGCTTTTGCAAGCACAGGATCATAATGCACCAAGTTAACTGGCTACACACCATATATAAAACTTTAATAACAAAAAACATTAATTCATTTGAAAATGCAATTGTAAGTGGTAAAAATAAATAGATCATTGCAAGGCATACAGTGTAGCATGGTGTTAAAAACACCACCATAAAATTCTTGACAATATCCCTTTAACTGCAGTGTGTTTAATTGTATCAGAACACAACTAAACTCAAAAACCGTTGTCATTTTATAGCTTAAAGGAGAATTCAACCCTAAAGTTAAAAAAACCCTATCCCCCTACCCTACATAGACCCCCTCCCTCCTCCCCCCAGCTTAAGTGTTACCCCGGGCAAATTCCCCTAACGTTTTACTTACCCCTCGGTGCAAATTCAGGCATCGGAGTTCACAGGTGCCATCTTCTTCTCATCAGAAACCCTTGGAATGAGACTGGCATGGCAGCGAATGTGCAGTTGGAGCAATTTTCTGTTTTGCGCAACTGCGCATGCGCCAAAACTGCCGAAGCACCGGTCTCATTCCGAAGATTACCGAAGCAGCTGAAGATGGCGCCCGTGAACTCAGATGCATGAATCTGCACCGAGGGGTAACTAAACCGTTAGGTGTATCTGCCCAGGGTAAAACTTAGGCTGGGGGGAGGAGGGAGGGGGTCTATATCAGGGAGGGGGTAGGGTTTTTTTACTTTCGGGTTTAGTTCTCCTTTAACCCCCAACCAGAGGACACTCTAACCTGTACATTTAGCAACTTGCAATTCCTCTACAAGTACATACTCTTCATACCCAGCACCTATAGCTCATACATGCTTTGAGACCTAGCAACGAAACTGCTACATAAAAGTTATACAAAATTGTCCGATTTAATTCCCATGCCAGAAGATCCCGCCTCATTAAGGACATTCCCCGGCTATCCAGAAATAAAACTATTATCAGTTAAATTTATATTTGCCTCCAATTGCTTACATTGAAGTTTCCATAAGTGCACTCCCTCCTTTCTAATTGTAGGGCTCATGGGACAGCACTGGTTGGTCTCCAGTCCTGGGCGCATCCTGATGACGTCAAGGTAAACAACACATGTATTTAGCTTGTACTGACCGCTGTAGATATTGGAGAGCAGATGTTCGGCTGGATTAGCAAAGCAGATGCATTCAAATTAGCAAAATTACAGGGGTACCCAAATTTTTGCACAGCCAGTTTTTCACATTTGATTTAATGTCATACAACTGAATACTGCTTCACTAAAAATCTTCAGAAATCACTGCAGTACTCAGATGTTCCTGGGAAATGAAAGACATACCACTGTCTTTTTTGTTGAAAGTGGAGTGAATTGTTATGCAGGCTGAGAGGGGTTCCCAAACTTTTTCATATGACTGTATATTGATTTGTATTGTTTTTTTGTTTTTTTTGTAAGGATGATTTAGAAATAGCAGACAATGGCTTATTGGTAACATTCTATTACTATAAGCTTACATTGACTTGCAGTAAGTGTCCTGTACTAACTGTTATTATTTAATCACTTTTTTCCTAAGTAGAATGAAACATCATGCTTTATCAGGATTTGGTTATGTAAAGAGAAGAATAGGTATTCTGCCAGAATTAAATTCCATTATATGGTACCATCTTATCCATTTAATTCACTTGTAATTTTTCTAGTTGTTTTATAGTAATAACTAGTATTTTTTATTCCTAGTGAGAAACAACTGTGGTTACTATAAATCCCACTGAGAACAGTGAAGCCATGTACTTTGTACAGACAGAAGAGGGGCTGTTAGGAAAAACTCCACTTAAAAAAGAATGCCACTGGCTCTTTGCATATTAAAGAGTGTAAAAAGTGTCATCTTATGCCAGATATATTATAGGGTAAAAAAGTCTATGTAGAAAATTTGAGTGTAGACCATCCTTTAGTAAAGCAGTAGCCAAAGTGTTTTATAAGATTAAAAAATTCTTTATTAGGACATATGCAAGCCTAAGGCGTTTCGTACATGAAGTGGGCACTTACTCATAGGCTGAAGCCTATGTCAGTCACATATACAACTTAAAGCATTAAGTGACTGGTGTAGGACTTTATAAAGGGCAGACTAATTGGAATTGACCATTAACAGGCAGAATCATGGCAAAATATACATCTGGTAAGTATTTTAAACCTCTATTTCACAAATAATAACATTCATAGAGGAAAAAAAGCTTATTTTTTGGGTACATCAGGACAAAAATTTGATGTAAAATCTGGGAAAACATTACTTAAAATTATGGAAATGCAGCCATTGAAATGCATTATAAATTGGTGGGATCACAATCAGGGTACTTAAAATCAAGGTTTCATTGTAACTACTTATTTCTCTTTGATGACTATATTCTTTCCAAACGTGTCTTTGTTAACTATTTTAACATCTTCCACTCTGCTAACAAATTACAAGCCTTGTCCCATTAAACTGATGAAAACAATTGAATGCCTTTATCATCTCCATAGAGATCTTCTCCCACCGATGGAAAATGGGCCTCTTTGGAAGAAAGCCGTGCCATAAAACTTTGCATTGCTGTGGTTTCTCAAACAGGAGGAAGCAAAACAGGTCAAATAATTGCATACAATGTGCTCAAAGGCAAAAAAAAAACTGGCACAGAAGAAGTACATTCAAAATGTTTTCACGAGATTACTTAAAACTTTCTTAAATTCCTCTCCAGATTTTCAGATGCAAAATAAATTTGTTTCATTTTAGACTATTAGAACCACATAAGGCAATCCCTAAGATTGGAAATAAAATAAAATGAACCTTTTTTTCGGAACACAGTGAAGTCTTTTCAGAAAATAGATTGGCATAGCAGCATTATTACAGTTATAAAACAATCCTTTTGTGACAACTTGCAGGGGCTCCACAACTTTACAGTTCCACATACCACACGTGGAGGCCTGTTTATTGACAATCTCATTTTAGTCTCATTTCTTAAACCTCGAATGTCATGGAATTTTAAAAAAAAAATCCAAACTGGAAAAGCACAATAACCAATTTTTTTGTATTGTCACACAAAAACCAGTGTCAAAAACACCCAAACACCTCTAAAACCATGAATCGAAGAAAGATCTTCCAGCTGTTAAAGAGACATCTGCCTTTGACTGCTACATGATTTTGACAGTATTGTCATGTTCTGAATTGTCGCAGTTTTGTTACATGATAAATCCTGAGAAAAGTCACACTTTTTTGGATATTTGGCATCACAAAGATAGACCAAAAAAAGTTGCACTTTAATAAATTGGCCCCTTAACATCTCTAACCCTTTACATTGGTCTATGCAAGATTTGGATACTAGTAATTAAGGCATGAACTGTATTGACATAGTTAAGTTGGGTTGAAAAAACACCAAAGTCCATCAAGTTCAACCCCTCCACATCAAGTTCAAACCCAGTGTCTCCACACACACACTCACACCGACCCACCATACACTCACATAAACTGCACATACCAATATTAATTGTAGATTTTAGTATCACAACAGCCTATGATATTATTTTTGTTCAAGAAATCATCCAAGCCATTCTTAACCCTTTCGCTGCCAGCCAATTTGGCCTAGTTGAAACTTCTATTGCCAGACCGTTTTTGAACATTTTTTGCTCTTTCACTTTAGGGGACTTGCCTGGGGGGGTCTTTTAGTTTACCCACGAAAACAAGGTATCGTTTTTCTCAGGACAACCTAAGCTTTCAAAATATGCTAGTATTTTGTTGTCATTCCACTCCAGTAAAAAGATATGGGGTTCTAAATGTATAAAAAAAAAAAAAAAAACAGTTTCACATGATAAAAACACATATATCAGAAGCATAATTTATTTTATGCATGAGAACATGGCAGATTTGGAAAGTTCTGTGTCTCCTGAACGCGCCAATACCAAATATATATAGTTTTATGGAGATTTCTTACTTCTATAGATCAAAAACTTCGAAGCAGTAAACTACCAAATTTCCAAAGCACTGCTCTACAAAACTGCATACATCTGATTTCAAGACCAAACATTCCACTAACAGTAGGTTTACCCTAAAAAACTACCCCTTATTAGAAAGAACAGATTCTAACGAGTTCAAAATGGGTAAATATATATTTGTACTCCAAACTACCAAGTTGCAATTCTTTCCTAAAGTTAGCAGTTTTTATAAAAATGTGTTACATTTTTGAAAAATTACCTCAAAGTGTCCAGTCTACAGCATCGTATCTACCACATATCATTATATACCAAGATACAACACCCTAAATATGAAAGCCCAGGGTTCGCTGAACAGTTTGATGCCCAATATGCATAGGTACACCTAAGTATGTGGCGTATAGGGGCCCCAAAACGAAGACACCCCATATGAGTTATCAGTTCTGGAATTCCAAATACTGCAAAATCAGCACATTTACAGCATTTCTCAAGGGGCAAAAGTACAAAAATGCATGTTCACCCCAGAAAACCATATATTTTTGGAAAGTACACATTCTGACGAATCTAATATGGGTATGCATGTCTTTCTACTCCAAAGTACCAAGCCGTAAAGCGCTCCTACATTTGCCAATTTTTATGACATTACCGAATATCATCTCAATATTGCAACTCTGAAGCATCGTATCTCCCACATATCATTATATACCAAGATAAAACACACTAAATATGAAAGCCCAGGGTTCACTGAACAGTTTGATGCCCAATATGCATAGGTACACCTAAGTATGTGGCGTATAGGGGCCCCAAAACGAAGACACCCCATATGAGTTATCAGTTCTGGAATTCCAAATACTGCAAAATCAGCACATTTACAGCATTTCTCAAGGGGCAAAAGTACAAAAATGCATGTTCACCCCAGAAAACCATATATTTTTGGAAAGTACACATTCTGACGAATCTAATATGGGTATGCATGTCTTTCTACTCCAAAGTACCAAGCCGTAAAGCGCTCCTACATTTGCCAATTTTTATGACATTACCGAATATCATCTCAATATTGCAACTCTGAAGCATCGTATCTCCCACATATCATTATATACCAAGATAAAACACACTAAATATGAAAGCCCAGGGTTCACTGAACAGTTTGATGCCCAATATGCATAGGTACACCTAAGTATGTGGCGTATAGGGGCCCCAGAACGAAGACACCCCATATGAGTTATCAGTTCTGGAATTCCAAATACTGCAAAATCAGCACATTTACAGCATTTCTCAAGGGGCAAAAATACAAAAATGCATGTTCACCCCAGAAAACCATATATTTTTGGAAAGTACACATTCTGACGAATCTAATATGGGTATGCATGTCTTTCTACTCCAAAGTACCAAGCCGTAAAGCGTTCCTACATTTGCCAATTTTTATGACATTACCGAAAATCATCTCAATATTGCAACTCTGAAGCATCGTATCTCCCACATTTCATTATATACCAAGATAAAACACACTAAATATGAAAGCCCAGGGTTCGCTGAACAGTTTGATGCCCAATATGCATAGGTACACCTAAGTATGTGGCGTATAGGGGCCCCAGAACGAAGACACCCCATATGAGTTATCAGTTCTGGAATTCCAAATACTGCAAAATCAGCACATTTACAGCATTTCTCAAGGGGCAAAAATACAAAAATGCATGTTCACCCCAGAAAACCATATATTTTTGGAAAGTACACATTCTGACGAATCTAATATGGGTATGCATGTGTTTCTACTCCAAAGTACCAAGCCGTAAAGCGTTCCTACATTTGGCAATTTTTATGACATTACCGAATATCATCTCAATATTGCAACTCTGAAGCATCGTATCTCCCACATATCATTATATACCAAGATAAAACACACTAAATATGAAAGCCCAGGGTTCGCTGAACAGTTTGATGCCCAATATGCATAGGTACACCTAAGTATGTGGCGTATAGGGGCCCCAGAACGAAGACACCCCATATGAGTTATCAGTTCTGGAATTCCAAATACTGCAGAAGCCACAAAAAAGAAGCAAGCTCTCTGTTTGATTTCAAATTAAGCAGAGAAATCCCTGTTTAAGGCAGGATTTTTTGTTCTCATTTGGTGTGTGAAGGTGTTAGCTACTTGGTGTGTGAATTTTGGGAAGTTTTGAGTTGATTTACTTTATTTAAAATCGATTTTTATTTTGACCCAGAAGGTGAGTGATTGCTAGCCCAGTTCCATTCACTTCCTGTGGGCTACAAACTCACTGACAGATCCCCTACCCCTCCCCCACACCTGGGTGTCAGTTTCACTTGTTTTTTTTTTTTGTATTTAGTTTCAGCTGAAATTTATCACTATTTGCACAGATTGTGTGTGTGCTTTTACTTTTATCCTTGTTTTGTAAGGAGAGAAAGCTAAAGGGAGAAGGATTTAAGAAAATAAAACATTTTCTAGTAGCAGTGCAACTCCCAGGCACCTGCTCTCGTTAACCCTCTCCCTGCTAAAGCTTCTCATTGTTGCATTTACTTTTGCTGATTCATAGAATTAAGCTTACTTTTTTGTGGATTGTTTTGTAAAATAATGGGAGGGAATAAAAAACAAAATTATAAAAAAATACCTCAAGCTCCTAAAGGAAAAGGAGCTGAAAAACCTGGCTGTAGCTATGCTAAAAAGCACCAGTCACAGCCTTTGTCAAAAAGCTCCACTGCTTCTGTTTCTGCTGCTGCAGCCAATGTGACCCCTGCTAAAAGTTTTGCACAGGCAGTGGCTACTGGCAACAACCCAAGCCAAGTCACTGCTGGGGTAGAGCAGCTTACAAGGAAGCATGGGGTTAGATGTCTAATGACAGGAGCTCATGGCATAGAGGCTTACATAAAAGCTGCAGCTGAAGTGGTGGGCCCATCTGTAATAGTGGCAGCAAGTAAAATGTATGGGAAAGCCATAATATTTGCCCGTACACTAACTGCAGTGCATACTCTAGTGCAGAGAGGCATCACAGTAGGGGGTGGTTATATCCCTGTAGAACCCCTAGAAGGATTAGGCATAAAGATAGTCTTATCTAATGTGCCCCCCTTCCTGCAAGACCACTTATTGCTACCCCACCTGCAAGCCCTCGGTGAAATAAAGTCAACTATTTCTAAACTTCCCTTGGGTTGCAAGGAGAGCAGATTGAGACATATCCTCTCTTTTAAAAGGCAGGTGCAATTACTTTTGCCTCGGGGTCAAGATACTATTGAGGGGTCCTTTGGTGTTCCATTTGAGGGGGTGCTCTATAAAATTTTTTACTGCACTGAAGAAGTGAGGTGCTTCCTTTGCAAGAACCTGGGGCACACTCGCCAGAGTTGCCCCAAAGGGCATATTAAGACCACAGTCCCTGTTCCTGCCCCCAGTACCTCTAATGCAACAGCATACCCTGCCACATCTATTGCTGCAGGCTCCTCAAAGGAGAAATCCCCTTCAGTAAAGAACCTCAAGGGGGTTGTTACACAACCCACCTCTGAAACCTCCAAACCTCCTCCTTCTTCACTCAAGTTATCTAAGGCTACAGCCTGCATTTCAAGTTCAGCAAAAGAGAAGGGGGGGAGGAATGTCAATGCATCCCTTAGTGCTGCAGTTGTTCTTGCCAAAAACCAACGTAACCCTGTTATTAACACTCCTAAGGGTGTGGGGGTGCCGGTGGTTGTAACACCTGTCGTGGTGGGAGCAGAGAGTAGCATTTCCTCTTCAAATGACAAGAAAAAGAAGAGGAAATTTAAATCCAACAGGCTGATACCTGAGGAATGGGTTTCAGTGGTCAATGATGGAGCACCCCCATCCAAGGGCAAAAAGGGCAGCAAAACATCTGTTCCTCATGTGGTGATATTGTCTAGTCCAACTGTTGGATGCAATAAACTGGTGCCAGACCATGCACCTATAGACCCAGTTGGGGAAGAGGAGGGGATTATGGGCCTCCCCACAGAGTCAGGGGTGCTGCATCTGTCTCCAACAGGGGACCTTCCCCTGGAGTATAACGGGACAGCTAATGAAACCCCTGCAGAGTGGGCCGTAAGTGTCCCTGAGGTGCTGAGCTTTGGGAACTACAACCAGCCTCAGTGTTTAGTGCCTCAGGGTATTTCACTCCAAGAAATGGAGAACATTGGGACAACCCCCATACAGGATCCTGCAGACAATGCTGCGAGGGAGGATAATGAGGCTAGAGTTGTAAATATGGAGGATAGCCAGACAGACTCTGTAAGGTCTACTGTGCATGTTAAGATCTCTCCTCCATTCTCTTCCACTGACCCCAATGTTATTGCCATTCAGGAGGCACAGGAGGCAGTGGAAAGGGCAGAGGTTGCCCATCGAGCCTCTAAAGCTCCTGTTGTTAAGGAGCCAATTCCATCTGCTACCCCTGAGCCAAACACCTCCAGTGGTGTTCCAAGCAAAATCCAAGTATTATCTGAGCCGTTGCTGGGTCTCCAGATAGCAGGTGCTTCTGATCCTTCTCCTGCGACTTCTTGTGTAGATATTATCAAAGCTCCAGTGGAGAGGGGAAATTATCAATCCCTTAGCCAAGAAGAGTTCATGGATGAGGGGGACATCGAAGAGGAGGTTGACACAGTTGTGACAAATCCTTCTACCCCAATCATCCCAGCTGAGGATCTCAAGATGTTTCTTGAGAGCACCCTTGGTGTTAAATTGGAGAAGAAGCTACATATGGCTCTAGAGAAGTGGCATGATTTGACTTTGGTGATCAGTTCTGTGAGACAATACATCAAGGTCATAAAAGAGGCCAAAAACTATGGAACTGCAGAATATCTCCGTAGTGTTAAGTTCCACAAAAAGTGTTTGTCTCACCAGGCCTCTGTGAGGGCTAAAGCATTTACTAACACACAATAATGGCTCTAAGTATAAGCACTCTTAATACAAATGGCTGTCGGGAGCCTTTCAGAATGTTTCAGGTACTCTCCTTTCTACGCCAAGGAGGGTACTCTGTGAGTTTCCTTCAAGAGACCCATATCACTCAGGAGCTTGAAGCGACCTGGCATCTGGAATGGAAGGGTAGAATCTTTTTTAATCACCTCACATGGACGTCATGTGGGGTGGTGACCTTGTTCTCAGAATCCTTCCAGCCAGAGGTACTGAGTGTTAATTCTGTCATCCCAGGCCGTCTGTTACATCTCCGGGTCCGGGAGTCTAGTGGAACATACAATCTGATAAACTTGTATGCCCCAACTACTGGACCAGAGAGAAAGTATTTTTTTGAAAGTTTATCAGCCTATATGGAGACAATTGACTCAGATGAAGCCGTGATTATAGGGGGTGATTTCAATTACACCCTTGAGGCTCGGGACCGGAATGTTCCCCAGAAAAGGGATTCATCTGAGTCAGCTTTGCGGGAACTCATTGCCCATTTCTCCTTGGTAGACATCTGGAGAGAACAACACCCAGAAACCGATGCTTTCACCTATGTTAGGGTGAGGGATGGCCGTGTGTCTCAGTCCCGGATTGATAGGCTTTATATATCTAGCCATATTATGTCACGAGTTCGGTCCAGTAATATTAGCTTGGCACCTTTCTCGGACCACAATTGTGCTTCTTTGATAGTGGCAGTTGCACCATCTCTGCCCAAAGCAGCCTATTGGCACTTTAATAACAGCTTATTAAAGGATGAAGGGTTTGCAAAGGCAGTCCGGGAAATGTGGACAGACTGGAAGGGTTATCAGGATGAATTTGCCACACTGAGTCAATGGTGGGATGTAGGCAAGGTTCACCTAAAGCTCTTGTGTCAAGAGTATACAAAATGTTTGAGCAGACAGAAAAATGCAGAGATTGAGGCTCTGAATAGGGAGGTGCTTGATCTTGAGCAAAGGCTGTCAGGCTCTGAAGACCAAGCCATACAGTGTGAATATGTAGAAAAGAAAGAGACTCTGCGTAACATGGAACATCGACAGGCTCGTGGTGCTTATGTACGAAGCCGCATGCAGTTACTCTGCGATATGGATCGTGGCTCACGATTCTTCTATGCTCTGGAGAAGAAGAAGGGGAATCGAAAACAAATAACATGCCTTCTTGCGGAGGATGGCACCCCCCTTGAAGATCCGGAGGCTATCCGGGACAGAGCCCGGTCCTTCTATCAGAACCTTTTTTCTCCTGATCCCATCTCTCCAGATGCCTGCAGGGAGCTATGGAATGGGCTTCCAGAGGTCAGCGAGGGGAGAAGAGAGAGGTTGGAAAAACCAATCACTCTGAATGAACTCTCTCAAGCACTCCACTTAATGCCCCATAATAAATCTCCAGGGCTAGATGGATTGACTGTAGAGTTCTTCCAGTTCTTCTGGGATACTCTGGGACATGATTTCCATAGGGTTCTAAATGAGGCCCTCAAGACCGGTGAGATGCCACTTTCGTGTCGTCGAGCAGTGTTATCACTGCTACCTAAGAAGGGGGATCTCCGCCTTATTAAGAATTGGAGACCGGTCTCATTGCTCAGCACAGACTATAAAATTGTAGCCAAAGCTATATCACTCAGGCTCAAGTCTCTGCTGGCAGAGGTGGTTCATCCTGACCAGTCCTATACAGTCCCCGGCCGGACAATTTTTGACAATGTCTTTCTGGTTCGGGATTTACTACATTTTGCCCGGAAGGCTGGTCTATCTCTCGCTTTTCTCTCCCTGGATCAAGAGAAGGCATTTGACAGAGTAGATCACCAATATCTTTTAGGCACTCTGCAAGCCTATAGCTTTGGCCCACAGTTTGTGAGCTATCTGAAAACACTGTACACCTCTGCAGAGTGTCTTGTTAAAATCAACTGGTCTCTGACTGCACCTCTGGCCTTCAAACGAGGAGTTCGACAAGGATGCCCTTTGTCGGGACAGCTGTATGCACTGGCCATTGAGCCTTTCCTGTGTCTACTAAGGAAGAGGCTTACAGGACTGGTGCTCAGGGAACCTGACATGAGGGTAGTTCTTTCAGCATATGCTGATGATGTCATCCTTGTGGCCCAGGACCTAGTTGATCTTGAGCGAGCACAAGAATGCCAAGAGGTTTACGCTGCTGCCTCATCAGCTCGGATCAACTGGACCAAGAGCTCAGGCCTTCTGGAAGGTCCTCTACATGTAGATTCTTTGCCTTCTGCTTTTCGCGACATCTCGTGGGAGACTAAAGTCATCAAATATTTAGGTGTCTATCTGTCAGCTGAAGAGCGTCCTGTTCCACAGAATTTTATTGAACTTGAGGAGCATGTTCTTACCCGCCTGGGAAAGTGGAAGGGTCTTGCTAAAATGCTTTCTATGAGGGGGAGGGCTTTGGTGATTAACCAGCTGGTAGCCTCTCAACTCTGGTATAGGCTGACATGTCTTAGCCCAACCCAAGAATTCATTGCTAAAATTCAGAGGAGGTTGCTGGACTTTCTCTGGATGGGAAAGCACTGGGTCTCTGCAGGTGTTTCAAGCCTACCCTTGAGAGAGGGAGGACAGGGAGTTGTATGCATACGCTCTCAAGTACATACTTTCCGTCTCCAGCAGATACAGAGATACTTGTATGCAGATCCTTCTCCACAGTGGTGTACCCTAGCATCCAGCTTTTATCATCAGGTACGCAACATGGGGTATGACCGGCAATTGTTTGTCATCGAGCCTGAAGGATTCTTAAGAAGCCTCTCACCATTGCCGGCTTATTACCAAGAGACTCTAAAGACCTGGAGCATGGTAACTGTGCTAAGGCAAGGAGGCATTCAGGGGGAGGACATTCTAACTGAGCCCATACTTTACAATCCATCTTTAAAGACTAGGATGTTGGAGTCCACCAGCATCCGTCACCGCCTTTGCAGGGCTCAGCTAACCAGAGTTGGGGATTTCCTGGATTTTGAGAGGTCAGATTGGGTGGAAGCTCGGGCAGTTATGCCACGCATGGGGTACATTACCACTAGAGTTCCACATCGTCTGCTCCAGGAGATCAAGAATAACCTCTCTCCTGACTCTCACTCATTTATTGATGGGGTTTTACGTGGTGGAGAACCACATCCACCTTGGAACTCTCCACCTCCAGCCATAAAAGTAGCACCCAAGACCCGTCAATCCCCTGACACACCTCCTTCTCCCAACTTGAGCCAGTTGGAGAATTTTACCTCGACGTGCTTTTATGACATGACAAGAAAGCTATTGTACTCCCTCATGCTCCACACTGTACACTTTCTTGCTCTTGTCTCCCGCTATGATACCATCTGGAGGCGGGTGTTTAATGAGGGTGAGAAACCCCAGTGGCGAGCCCTTTATTCCAGCCTGGTGCCCAGACCCACTGGAGACTTGAGTTGGAGAGTGCTCCATGGTGCTTTGAGCACAGGAGAGTACCTGGTCCATTTTACAGACTCCACAGCTGCTTGCCCATTCTGTGGCAAAAGGGAGTCTGTGTTTCATGCTTATTTTTCATGTGCCAGACTGCAACCTCTTTTGGCTCTTTTGAGGAAACTTCACCTGCAGTTCTGGTTACATTTTTCCCCTCACGTTTTTATTTTTGGACGCCCAGTATCCCGGGACAATCGAGAGAAAGACCTTCTCTTCAACTTGCTCCTAGCTTTAGCCAAACTAGCCATTCATAAGTCTAGAATGCAATGTTGGAGGGTGGGAATCCTCTACCGGTAGAGGCTTTGTTCCGGGTGCTGGTGCGTTCCCGCATCCGAGCAGAGTACACCCAGGCAGTGTTTACTGGCCGGTTGAGTGAATTTGCTGACCAGTGGGCAATAGATGGGTTGCTTTGCTCAGTATCCCCAGATTTGGTTTTTGTTAAGACAACTCTCACACTTCATATTTAAGTGCACTTTAATTTAAGTGACAGATCTATTATATTCATCATCAACATCTCCTTTGAGGTGTAATTCATTTTGGTGAGCAATCACTCACCTGTAATTTGAATAATATTCCAAATACTGCAAAATCAGCACATTTACAGCATTTCTCAAGGGGCAAAAATACAAAAATGCATGTTCACCCCAGAAAACCATATATTTTTGGAAAGTACACATTCTGACGAATCTAATATGGGTATGCATGTCTTTCTACTCCAAAGTACCAAGCCGTAAAGCGTTCCTACATTTGGCAATTTTTATGACATTACCGAATATCATCTCAATATTGCAACTCTGAAGCATCGTATCTCCCACATATCATTATATACCAAGATAAAACACACTAAATATGAAAGCCCAGGGTTCACTGAACAGTTTGATGCCCAATATGCATAGGTACACCTAAGTATGTGGCGTATAGGGGCCCCAGAACGAAGACACCCCATATGAGTTATCAGTTCTGGAATTCCAAATACTGCAAAATCAGCACATTTACAGCATTTCTCAAGGGGCAAAAATACAAAAATGCATGTTCACCCCAGAAAACCATATATTTTTGGAAAGTACACATTCTGACGAATCTAATATGGGTATGCATGTCTTTCTACTCCAAAGTACCAAGCCGTAAAGCGCTCCTACATTTGCCAATTTTTATGACATTACCGAAAATCATCTCAATATTGCAACTCTGAAGCATCGTATCTTCCACATATCATTATATACCAAGATAAAACACACTAAATATGAAAGCCCAGGGTTCGCTGAACAGTTTGATGCCCAATATGCATAGGTACACCTAAGTATGTGGCGTATCGGGGCCCCAAAACGAAGACACCCCATATGAGTTATCAGTTCTGGAATTCCAAATACTGCAAAATCAGCACATTTACAGCATTTTATGAGGGGCAAAAGTACAAAAATGCATGTTCACCCCAGAAAACCATATACTTTTGGAAAGTACACATTCTGACGAATCTAAAATGGGTATGCATGTCTTTCTACTCCAAATTACCAAGCAGCAAAGCTTTCCTACATTTCGCAGTTTTTATGACATTTACAAAAATCTCCTCAATACTCCAACTCTAAAGCATTGTATCTCCTACATATCATTATATACCAAGATAAAACTCCCTAAACTTGAAAGTCTGGGTCCGCTGAACAGTATGATACCCAATATGCATAGGTACACCTAAGTATGTGGCATATAGGGGCCCCAGAAAGAAGACACCCCGTACGAGTTCTGTAATTCCAGATACTGCAAAATCAGCACATATACAGGATTTTGTGACAGGCAAAGGTACAAAAAATTACGTTCACCCCAGAAAACCATATATTTTTGGAAAGTACACATTCTACCGAATAAAAATTTGCTAAAACTGTCTTTCTACTCCAAACGTACATACTGCAAAGCAATGCTAAATGCAGTGGTTTTTATGATATTTCTGAAAATCGCCTAAAAATATTGCAGTTGGTCGCACTTATCCAACCCAATTTCTTACATACAAATGGAAAACACCCTAAATATTGACTTCAAGAGTCTACTGAACAGTTTGATGCCCAATATGCATAGATATACCAAAGCAGAGGGGCACATGCGGACCCCAAATGAAAACAGTGCATAAGAACTTTCTCGGCTGTCAATTCGCCTTCTGTGAACATAGCACACTGACTGCATATAATGTGCTGTAAGACCCCCTAACAGTACAAAAACCCCCCAAAACTATATATTTTTGGAAAGTACACATTCTGCCGAATAAAAATTTGCTAAAACTGTCTTTCTACTCCAAACGTACATACTGCAAAGCAACGTTAAAGGCAGCGGTTTTTATGATATTTCTGAAAATTGCCTAAAAATATTGCAGTTGGTTGCATTTATCTCACCCAATTTCTTACATACAATTAGAAAATACCATAAATATTGACGCCAAGGGTCTACTGAACAGTATGATGCCCAATATGCATAGATATACCAAAGCAGGTGGGCACGTGCGGACCCCAAATGAAAACAGTGCATAAGAATTTTCTCGGCTGTCAATTCGCCTTCTGTGAACATAGCACTCTGACTGCATATAATGTGCTGTAAGACCCCCATACAGTACAAAGACCCCCAAAACAATATATTTTTGGAAAGTACACATCCTGCCAGATAAAAATTTGCTAAAACTGTCTTTCTACTCCAAACGTACATACTGCAAAGCAACGCTAAAGGCAGCGGTTTTTATGATATTTCTGAAAATCGCCTATAAATATTGCAGTTGGTCGTACTTATCTCACCCAATTTCTTACATACAAATGGAAAACACCCTAAATATTGATGTCAAGGGTCTACTGAACAGTATGATGCCCAATATGCATAGATATACCAAAGCAGGTGGGCATGTGCGGACCCCAAATGAAAACAGTGCATAAGAATTTTCTCGGCTGTCAATTCGCCTTCTGTGAACATAGCACACTGACTGCATATAATGTGCTGTAAGACTCCCTAACAGTACAAAGACCCCCCAAAACCATATATTTTTGGAAAGTACACATTGTGCCGAATAAAAATTAGCTAAAACTGTCTTTCTACTCCAAACGTACATACTGCAAAGCAACGCTAAAGGCAGCAGTTTTTATGATATTTCTGAAAATCGCCTAAAAATATTGCAGTTGGTCGCATTTATCTCACCCAATTTCTTACATACAATTAGAAAACACCATAAATATTGACGCCAAGGGTCTACTGAACAGTATGATGCCCAATATGCATAGATATACCAAAGCAGGTGGGCACGTGCGGACCCCAAATGAAAACAGTGCATAAGAATTTTCTCGGCTGTCAATTCGCCTTCTGTGAACATAGCACACTGACTGCATATAATGTGCCGTAAGACCCCCTAACAGTACAAAGACCCCCCAAAACCATATATTTTTGGAAAGTACACATTCTGCCGAATAAAAATTTGCTAAAACTGTCTTTCTACTCCAAACGTACATACTGCAAAGCAACGCTAAAGGCAGCAGTTTTTATGATATTTCTGAAAATCGCCTAAAAATATTGCAGTTGGTCGCATTTATCTCACCCAATTTCTTACATACAATTAGAAAACACCATAAATATTGACGCCAAGGGTCTACTGAACAGTTTGATGCCCATTATGCATAGATATACCAAAGCAGGTGGGCACGTGCGGACCCCAAATGAAAATAGTGCATAAGAATTTTCTCGGCTGTCAATTCGCCTTCTGTGAACATAGCATACTGACTGCATATAATGTGCCGTAAGACCCCCTAACAGTACAAAGACCCCCCAAAACCATATATTTTTGGAAAGTACACATTCTGACGAACACAGAATTGCTAAAAATGTGTTTCTACCCCAAATGATCAAAGTGTAAGCGATGCTAAAAAATGACACAAGGAAAAACAATGCAAGCATAAAACTGCAATAAAAATCACAAAAAATCAAATACAATTAGGAAAATCAACGAAATAACAAAATGACAGCGTGGTTAGTGGTCAGAATGCTTGATCCAGTAGTCACGCTATGAAATCTAACGTTTTTTGGGGAAATAACAAGAGGGAAACTTGAAAATGAAGAGCTAAAAAAAAAAAAAAGTACAAAAAACCCCTATAAGTGTGTGTTTGTGTATGCATGGATTTACAGCTCTAAAAAGTGTATACATTTGTGCATATGTGTATGTGAGTGTGTAAATAAGTGCCAAAGTGTGAAAAATCAAAAAAATCAGAAAAGTCAGAAAAGTAAAAAAAAACAAAAAAAACTACTTTTACTAATATGTGCATTGTGTACATGTAAATGCTTGTAAATGTACTAAATAAGTAAAAAAAAGGGGGCACTTACCGAATCTAGATGAAGGGGGTCCTTTTCAGAGCTGTAGGGTCCAGGATCGATGAGTCAGAGCAGCAGGAAGTGCGTGGGCGGCGCTGGAACACGTGAGGTCCGGGTCCTGCGACAAGGAAGCTGTTGCTGCGTCTGTGTCGCTCCTGGAGAAGGGTGTCGGCGAGGATCGGCGATCTGCTGCAGGTAAGCTCGTTGCCTAGGGGGTTGTGGCGCTGATCGCTCCTCTCTGCACGCTGTTTTTGCTGCGCGTGCAGAGGGAGCGCTGACTTAGTAAAGAACGTAGCTCCTACGTTCTTGGCACTTAAAGCCTTTTTTAAAAGAACGTAGGAGCTACGTTCTTGGCACTTAAAGGGTTAAAGGCATTAACAGAATCGGCCATCACAACATCATATGACACTGCATTCCACAACCTCACTGACTTTACTGTGATGAACCACCTACAAAGCTTCAAATGAAAGTTATTTTCCTCCAGTCTAAACGGGAGGCCTCCATCCCCTGCTATCTGTTTATAATGTCTATAATGCCCAGTTTTCCAGTTCAGCCAGACCTTGCATTTATCAACATTGAACCTCATTTTCCACTTTGCTGCCAAGTTTTCAAATTTAGTGAAAATCACTCTGCAAAGTGGCAGCATCCTGCATGGAACCTATAGTTCTGCACAATTTTGTATCATCAGCAAAAATAGAAACAGTACTTTCAATGCCCACCTCCAGGTCATTAATAAACAAGTTGAAAAGCAAGGGATCTAGTACAGAGCCCTGCGGTACTCCACTAACAACACTGGTCCAATTAGAAAATGTTCCATTTACCACCACTCTTTGTAGTCTATCTTTTAGCCAGTTCTCTATACAGGTACAAATATTATGTTACAGGCCAACATTCCTTAATTTAACCAGTAACCTTCTTTGTGTTACTGTATCAAATGCTTTAGTAAAGTCTAAGTAGATCACATCCACTGCCATCAAAAAAGTCAAAGACATTTAGGTGTTCTATCAATTTTTTATCACAATTTGACATTTTTTTTTGCACAAAAACTCACAAATTCAAATTAAATTTTGAAAAACTCGAATGTAAAACTTTCGGTATTTAAAAGCTTGGGAGTTCATGTAGAAGTCATTTGGGGAAATGTAATAATGGTCATTAACGAAAAAAATTGTTTGCAATTCCTTCGCAATGCGAATAAATGTTTGCAAAGTGAAACATTTTGCCTTTGCTAACACTCTGCCCCTCACTCGACAGTAGGCTATTGCGAATGTTATAGTTTGTAATAGTGTTCAGTGTATGTAATAAAAATTCTTAATGAAAAAGTTGTTACGTTTGCTCCAAAAGTTTCAGCCACCTTCAAGCAGGTGTTGAAGGTGCTCAATGTGCAATTTAGATTTGTAATGCAATAAAATTACATTGCGACATGCAAATTTTATTTGCAAATTGTTCTCTTTGCAAAGTGTATTACATTTCCCCCATAGGGAGTTGTCCAAGGCAAAATTTAATAATTTAAATTTTTATTTTTTATTCCAGATTTTTGAGTTTTTATGAGCTTTTAAATAGTGACAAGTGCATATTTTTCGCCAGGTTTGCTGTGAAAAAGAAGCACATAGACTCCAATGGGTAAAGAAATTTGTTGCACAGCCAAAAAAATGTGCCCATAGATGTCAATGCATTTGGCAAATTTTTCACTGTTTCGGGAAATTTTGCGAAACAGGTCAGATTCGCTATTTTTAGAGGTTCCTTCATTATATTCAATCAAAGTTTTTATATTCGGATTTTTTAAATAAATAACAAATATTCAAAATTTTCAAACTGTGAGTTTGGTCTAAGTAGAAAAAAAACTCAAAACCTTGCAGATTAGATTTTTGATGAATAAGCCCATAAGTCTTAGTTTATGACCTTTAAGCAAATACAAATGGAGTAGATGTCAGTATTATTGTTTTTTCCATAAAAAATTTATTTGCTACCCCCTTGTACATGCAACAGGCTATGGTGAATAACAACCCCAAACTATATCATACTTTTTCTTTTATAGTAACACAAAGAACAGCTCTTAAAAGAATAGCTTTTATTTAATATTATTATTGACACATTATTTTTATCAAAGGATTAATTTTTTTAGAAAAACAGTGATAAAAAAAACCAAAACAGCAATCGCAGGGGAAAATAAAAGACTGTCTAAAAACCATGGTCAAGAAAAAAAACTGTTTTAGTGTATGTTATGTTTTGAATAAAAGATCAGCCTTCCCAACTTATATAATACACCTACAAGGTACATTCATAATGCTAACGTAGGATAATAGGCCCTAAACAGAAAATAATAATAGCCCAGTAAACAGAAAACCCATAGTCCCATTAGGAATCAGTACTATAAAGAAAACAAAACAACAAAGTTTAACATTTCATTTGATCTATCCATACAGTATTTTGAAATTCTAGGACTGAATACGAGCTCTTGGTTTCTATTGTAAGAGCTATATTTTATGTTATTTAAATTGGTTGCATTTTTATTTGAATCAGTGGATAGGGATCTACATTTCCAGCTGCTACCAACGTTTATTAATCAATCAAATTCATATTGCATTATATTTCATTTCTTATTTACGCAATGATTAGAACTGGGTTATCCAATACTTGCCCAGTCTCTTTTTATTACAGCTCTGTTTCATTGTCTCTTGCACTGCGAAATATTCCTGGAAAGTTGGCCTTTTTAAATTGACTTTTTATGGTGTCATCCTATAGTGGTGTCTTCCTTTTGCTAAGCAACACAATTGCATTTTATGGATATCCATTGTGCCAGAGCTCCTCCACATGTCACATTCTTTTCAGCAAGGCTCTCTGTTGTTGGGTACCAATTTGAGCGTATATATATATATATATATATTTATATATATATATATATATATACAGTATATACATATATATATATATATATATATATATATATAATATATATATATATATATATATATATATATATATATATATATATATGTCTGGTCAAGTATAGAACATAATCATACTTTATAAAAAGTAAAAGAATATAAGTAAGGAATCTTTATTTCCCTGCTCAGTGATGCATCAATAGTCGTCACTAAAGGAGCTTACTGTATTCCATGGTTAAACAAAACCCAACAACCATTTGTTCTTAAACTGCTGTTCCCATGGTTTTTCGTGAAACAGCGCTAATCCATTGTAAGGAACAGAAATGAAAGGGAGACAAAAATGTATGAACATTTCATGTATTTTCTTCCCAGAACTGTGGGACGGAAGAGTCTCTGGATTCACTTTTCAACAATTTTACAGTACAAATCATTTATAATATTATTCCAACTTATTTTTACACAACATTTTTTATTCTTGTCAACTGGAACATGAACAGCGTGCACATGTTTAATTTAGTAAGAAGAATGGGCAGACAATGCTTTCATAGAGTAACATTAAAGTATCTTAAATCCAATTTTTACAGCTACTGTCATGGCACTCATTTTTAAATCCTAATAAAATTTGTCTTGTTAAAGCCCTTCCATTAATGCAGCCTTTAATTATCCTTCCTTCTAGACCAGATGAGCTGGTTTATTTGTGCTTTCTTTCTGAAAATCAAAGGAAACCATAATACTATTGCCAGATACACACTCTCTTCATTGAGTAGTATCCAATTTCCCTAAAAAAATCCCTCTTTACTCTTTATGTCCTTCTTGAAAATTGAACATTTTAATCAGAAATTTGACTTCATCTGGCATACATCACAGGTTCCTGGAACACAGTATTTATGAAACAGCTACCTTTCAGCATCCTGATATTCCTCAGTAAAAAGCATACAAAATAAATTGAACAAAAATACTTCCTGCCCTATAAAATGTATACCACCTACAGTTTTTTCAATGTGTTTCAGACTGGAAAAAGTGACTACAAAGCAAAATGAATGTTTGCTATAGCCAACCCTTAACGTTGCACATTATCTTGCAACAGGACAGATGAACTACTGCCTTCTATAACATCTGCTTCTCCAGCCACCATTGTTCTGTAATCATTATTACTGATATACGTATATATATATATATATATATATATATATATATATATATATATATATCTGGAAACAGGCGAGCACACACAGGTCTTAATTGCAAAACAAAAGGTGTTTATTAAACAAAAAACTGACGTTTCGGCTAGCACTCTAGCCTTTCTCAAAGTACAAATGCACACTAAAAACCAACCTTTTAAACCCCCAGTGGCGGGAAGGGAGGGAAAGTGATGTCATAGGTCAGGAATGTTAAGTGGATAAACAGTATGCAACAAAAGGGGCGTGGGAGTAAAGTGAAGTGAAACCATCAAAGAAAAAAGGGGAGGTTAATAATATATACATATCAAGGCAAGCAGTAATTGCAGAAAAAGTACATGTTAACATTAATATATACAGAGATTAATAAAAGCACCAACGCTGACTTGACACAAATAGTGAAATTTAGACAATATCGGTAGTTCGTTACTCAAAGTCAATGCAACATAAAAATATATGAGTTCATAATAGAGATACAAGTCCCTTGACAAAGTAGATGTATAAAGCGATACAAAGTTGTATCTACGCTTGAGGGAAAGAAACATTGTGTGATGTCTGTTAGTTAACGCATTGATCGCCAGGTGGGTCATCATGGAGGGAAATGTCAAGTAGTGACATAGTAGAGGCAGGGGACGCCAGAGGGGCAGATCCACACGCCCTACAACTACTTCCCATACTTCTACTCCTGATCATCCGAGCGTTTTTTTAGGATCAGTCACCCGATCCAAAACAAGGGACGCCCCCACAAGAGACGTGGGGGATATCGACACAAGACCCCCCTACCCGTACAGGAGGAAGTAGTCTTCAACCTGAGCTCCCATACCCTCAGTCCAGCTGAACACAAACTGCTTACTAAAGGCCTCTCTTTTGTACCAACCACGATCGTCAGTTCCCTTGATCTAATGATTGACATACACCGGTTTCAGCGCACTATGAAACTTAAAGAACACTTCAGAACCAAGACCACTAATGTCACATCTCCTTTTCGGCCTTCCAGCACTTTTGAACCCACCAATACGCCTAAGTCCATTGCGGCTTTCACCAGGCTCATGATGGATGAATCACTTAAACCCAGAGACCAGACTAACAGGTCAAACATTACCAAGGCCGAGAGAGAAGCCATCACCACGCTTGCCAAAAACACTAACATCGTTATTAGAGCAGCTGACAAGGGTGGGGGTGTTGTCGTCATGGACTACACATCATACCGCTCTGAAATATTGAAACAACTGAGTGATACCTCCACCTATCAAGTATTGCAGTCTGACCCTACAGGCCACTACAAGAGAAAGGTTGACTCCATTCTAAATGCAGCTCTCCTTCAAGGCCTCATATCTGAATCCACACTAGGCTTTTTGACACAGGAGCATCCAGTATGCCCAATCTTATACACTCTTCCAAAGATACACAAACGCTTGAAGGACCCACCTGGCCGCCCTATTGTTAGCGCCAGAGATTCTGTACTCCAACCACTAGCAATTTTTGTTGATTACTATCTGCAACCGCTTGTCCAGAAGGGCATCACCTATCTCAAGGACACTGGTGACTTACTGCAAAAACTACAATCTTGCCTACCGGTTCCATCGAATACTCTTCTGGCTACAATGGATGTCACCTCTTTATACACAGTCATCCCTACAGAGCTGGGTATACAGACTGTATCTGACACCCTTTCCCAGCACAAAGATCCACAACGGCCCAATACAGGCTTCCTTCTTGATCTTCTCGGCCTTTGTTTGAGACTCAATTACTTCAAATTCGAATTGAGCTATTACCTACAACTTAGCGGCACCAGTATGGGCTCTAACGTGGCACCATCCTTCGCCAATCTGTTCATGGCAAGCTTCGAGGACCAACACATTTTCCCTCAGTATGGACAATTCATATACAGACTTTGGCGCTATATAGACGATCTTTTGATCCTATGGGTTGGCACTGAAGACCAGTTCACAACAATGGTCAGGGAGCTTAATGACCTCCCCACCCCAATTAAATTCACTGCTCAGATCAACTGCAAAGAAATACCCTTTTTGGACATCCTATTATCTAAACAAGAAACCACATTGAGCACGACAATCTACCGTAAGCCGACTGACCGCAACACCCTGTTGCATTATTCTTCCTGCCATCCACCACATTTACTCAAAAGTATCCCATACTCACAGATGGTACGAGTAATACGCAACAACAGCAACCCAATACATCTTGCATCACAGCTGGACGAGCTAACATTACGCTTTCTACAACGTGGTTACTCTGCAGATGAACTGACAGAAAGTCGTAACAGAGCAGCCCAATTGACTCACGCTGACCTCATTTCCACACCAACCCACGCCAAGAAAGCCAATGATGACCGTCTTACTTTTCTTACCACCTACTCGCCCAGTACCAAAACTTTCATGCAAACAATCAAGGATCACTGGACGATTATTCAGAGGGACAAAACTCTTCCACCAATCTTTAAACAGTTACCTAGGTTATCATACAAACGTGGCTCTTCTTTGAGAGATCTGCTGGTCAAGACTGACCCCACACCCTGCTATGACACCTCCAAGACTTCGACCTGGCTGTCAACCCCCAGAGCCGGGTGCTACCGCTGCTCTGACTGCACCACCTGCAGACAACTGATCACAGGCTCCTCGTTCACCCATCCACATTCTGGCAAACACGTTGTGATCCAACATCGGGTCACTTGCACCACCAAGTTTGTCATCTACATCATCAAATGTCCATGCGGACTTTTATATGTGGGCAAGACTATCACCACCTTTCGAGACCGCATGGCCAATCACCGCTCCTCCATACGGACAGCATTACAAAAGGGCTCAGGAGACACCCCGGTCTCTCAACATTTTGTCTCCAATAGACATACCTTAGCGTCCCTTAGGAGCATGATTATTGACCATGTCCCGCCCCTGGCACGAGGGGGCGACCGAGAACGGCGGTTACTACAACTTGAGCTCAAATGGATACACCGTCTGGATACCTTGAACCCCAAAGGACTTAATGAGATGATCTCATATGCTCCATTTTTCTGAACAGTCATAATAATCTTAACCATGCATTTCTGTTGATAGTTTCAATATGTTTACCTGATACACACAACTATATGCTACATCGATTGCTGCCAGACATGATTAACTGCGACCCCACTGGTTTTTCCTTTACCATGCGTTAGTTTCCCTCTACCCTGTGTTAGTTTCCCCTGTTTGTTACCCACCCCCTGTCTTTCCAATACCCCCCATGCTCTGGCTTCTGGCACATATGAGGCATTCCTTGTGGTCTCTTAGACCTTATTTGCAGCTAGGTGGATGTACCCCCAATGATACACTTCCAGTCGTGCACATTACTCGGGAGGGTCACGTGTCTGAATGCCCCTGCGATCTCAAGGTGGATGACCGGACCCCTTGCCCAGTGCACTTCAGGTTACAGATGCTGGTTCTCTTTGAACATGTCCCCCAGGACCTACCATATTTAAACCTGGCTCTTTCACCATAACCTTTATTAAAAATAATGGTCTAGCCAAATTTAGGTTGAGCCATCTACTTTAACAGCATCACTTGGCATTACCGTTGGCTTGCTTTCTAGCCACTCGGACAGACTCCGCCTCAGCTCAGGAGCACGTATCATCAGCTCAGGAGCACGTACCATCGCCTCGCCACTTTCTGCCACTGCCGATACGTACCCATACCCACCCTCCCTTATGTTCCTTCCTTATGTGTACCTCCCCTCGCAATTATCATGAGCCTGCAGCACGATACACATTCATCTCCCTTTTATTCACAGCAGACTATTCCCCATTCAGTTCCGTACCTAATACCTGTAGATCGCTAGTTGTGATCCTGTTATCTATTACTTTGTGATTATTTTTCTCCTGTTAGAAATAAGTGAACTTTGAACTTTGATCCTTGAACTTGATCTCGTTGCTATCCTTCCAGGCCCTAGCGACGCTCACCTTCACATTGAGTTTACAGCCAGCCTGAACTACACCAGATCTATTGCTGATACCACACCCCTTACTTCATCTCCATAATGACCATTCCCGCGGACTCCACGCCTTGAATACAAGCGAAACCTCTCTGCTGTTTCCCCGACTGATATCCACGGTAGCTCTCAAACAGCCGCAGCACCACTGGATGCTCCACACCGCTGCGCACTCTAAGGCGCATCACGCTACCGATCTCCTGCCTCTGATCTGATGGATCTCACGGCCCACAACAAGGTACACCACGTTCCAGCACTTTTACGGCCGGACCAGTCGACAAATACAGGTAACTGCTGTGGAACCGCCATTACATCTGTCACTACTTGACATTTCCCTCCATGATGACCCACCTGGCGATCAATGCGTTAACTAACAGACATCACACAATGTTTCTTTCCCTCAAGCGTAGATACAACTTTGTATCGCTTTATACATCTACTTTGTCAAGGGACTTGTATCTCTATTATGAACTCATATATTTTTATGTTGCATTGACTTTGAGTAACGAACTACCGATATTGTCTAAATTTCACTATTTGTGTCAAGTCAGCGTTGGTGCTTTTATTAATCTCTGTATATATTAATGTTAACATGTACTTTTTCTGCAATTACTGCTTGCCTTGATATGTATATATTATTAACCTCCCCTTTTTTCTTTGATGGTTTCACTTCACTTTACTCCCACGCCCCTTTTGTTGCATACTGTTTATCCACTTAACATTCCTGACCTATGACATCACTTTCCCTCCCTTCCCGCCACTGGGGGTTTAAAAGGTTGGTTTTTAGTGTGCATTTGTACTTTGAGAAAGGCTAGAGTGCTAGCCGAAACGTCAGTTTTTTGTTTAATAAACACCTTTTGTTTTGCAATTAAGACCTGTGTGTGCTCGCCTGTTTCCAGATATACATTACTATTTTGCTGTTAGCACCCAGGCAACAAGACTTTTTAAACGAGCTGTGCTGGCTTTTTTTGCTCTTTATATATATATATATATATATATATATATATATATATATATATATATATATATTGATAGCTGATAAATTATACTCTGAATGTATCACAAATATTTAAACTTTCACTTGCAAATTTACCCAATTGAAACATGAGAAAATCCGAGATTTGGTCACCCTTCTTTGTGATAAAATGCATGTTGCTCTGTTTTGTTTGCCAATATATTTTATTTTCAATTGGCTTTGCAGAAGATGAATGAATTATACAATCCGATCGAATTCATCAAAAGCAAAGAAAATACTGTATACTCTCAAACAAAAGCTATAGCAAGTAAACCGTATAGGGACATAATTTACTTGCAAATCATTTAAAAGCCTTGGGGGCAGATTTACTAAAGTGAGAAGTGTCTAACGCTGGTGACGATTTACTAATGGGCGCAGGCGTCATTTCGCTAGTGAAGGAGATAGATGCTAGTGGTGATTCGCAGGCGACTTTTCTCTCTGGCTCTGGCGAATGGACGCTACTCCGAAATTCACCAAAAATGCTGATTTTTCTGAACGTTACCTCTTTCTTCCAGACTTGACTTCGCCAGCTCAGACCAGGCAAGTGGAACATTAACTATACAGTGGGCTCATGTGTAGGGCATTATAATAACTCTATTGTCTTTATTAAGGTTCCCTGCACATGTTTAATTAACAGTGGAAATGTAATGTATTTGCTGCAACATATAACATAAAGACATCCATTCAACTTTTGTGCCGTATGCAAATTAACCTGAGCACAAGACCTCTAGCGAATTTGCACTAGGCAGAAACGAACGCTACCGCATCTAAAGGTGGCCATAGACGATCTTTCTTGGAAAAGATCTTTCCAAGAAAGATCGTTCGTTTCAATACACACGTGTAGAGCTGAATCGTCAGATATACAGGTAGAAACAATAGGATTCTACCTGTATCTCACGATTCAGCACTAACAATGGCCGATGTTTGAGTCCCTTCAAAGGCACCCGATCAAAATTTTCCGTCCAGCCCGATCAACCAAAATCCAAGTCTTCTGCAGATATCGGTCGGCTCTTTTTCCACTATACACGCGTCGAATATCAGACGAAAATTAGTTTTGTACGATATTATCTGTGTGTCTATGGCCACCTTTAGCTTTTATTTGCTTTCATTGCCGAAGTAATTCTAGTGAAAATTCATCGGCCAGGATGAAACTCCGCATTTTAGTAAATTAGCGTTGTCCTCGCAAATTTTAACCTAGCGAAGTGTTGCGATGGGTGAGAAGCCAATTTTTACCGCTTAGTAAATTTAGTAAATGTGTCCACTGAAGCCAGTTTTACCGAAATTGTTACATTTAGAACGACACCGTTGAGTCATGTAGGTTTTCCATTAGGCATTTCCCTAAAATTCCCATCAGATATTTCCAACTGTTTTCACTAACTGGAACTCATAATATATTCAACCAAAGCAATATCCTTTGAAATACAGTCATATAAATTTACATTCCATCAGACTCTGTATGTCATTAAAAACAAATAATTGGAAGAAAGAGCATATGTACTTGGAGGGGAAACAAACATAAGGCACAAATATAAGAAAACATTTTCAGTCCACTATGGTGGTGCCTGGATATTAAAACGTATTTTTCTAGAGACTGGCTGAAATTCTCACACCTACTTATGTAATGCACCCTTGTGCTTCTGGCAGTCCTAGTACAATGATTTCACATTTATAGAAGCTGATGTAAAGCTACAATGGGATAGTGCTCATGTTCTTCCAACAGTGCATGGCTGAATTTCATTAGCACATTCTGACATAGCATCTGCATAAGCCAGAAACTCAGCAAGCTTTTATTAAATGCCCAAGGCAGGGGCTCTGTTTATTCCAGTTTTATTGCATCAGCACATGGTTTCTATCCATATATGGGTGGCTATATTTCAATACCCTCAAAGATGCTCTTCTTCTATAGACTTTTTGGTCATCTCGACTGATATAAAGGTGTACCAGTTCTTTTTTTAAACAACCAATACATAACTGATTTACATGTAAAGCTTTAGCTTGGGGCTATTATCCTTCCTCCTTTCAACATGTTACTATAGACAAATGTAATTGAAGGGCCAAAGTTTGCTACTGCTCTAATTACTTAAAGCAACCAATCAGCAGGAGACATGGTCACCTGTTAAAACAGCTTATTGGTTGCTATGGGTTACTACACCTGAGAAAACGGGAAGGCACATTTTTTTAAGGTCCGAATTTTGAATTCATGTGAGTTTTTTTTAACTCAAATCAATTCAATTTGACTCGAAATTCAAATATTAGACTAGTTATTATCAATATCGAATATGTAAAACTCTATTCTACCAACTCGAAAACTAGAATTTGTATTGAATTCACCATACCGGATTTGTGTTTTTCTCTGAAAAAATTTGAATGTCAGGAAGGCTGCTAACAACTCCAAATTGATCCCTGGACCTCTCCGATTGATTTATACAGTAATTCAGCAGGTTTTAGGTGGCAAATAATCAAATTGGAATTCTTAAAGGGCCAGAATATGATAAATCTTGAGAATCAAATTCAAATGGTTTAAAAAAAACTCGAATCGAGTTTGGATAATTCCCTAGTCGATAAGATAAGATCTGACCGACAAAATCTGATCAAATTCTCCCATGTAGTTTAACCCTTTAAAGTTAATCTTGAAAGCAAAATGGTCATTTTGGTTATGGATATTTATCGGGGGAATTAACCTCTATATATAAAATTCTTCTCTTTTCAGCCTGTGACAGACGAATTTTCACCAGTGTTCTTGGAACTTTAATGTATTTTCGGCACACAAGATATGATGGATGTAAGTGACAGAAGATTCTGGCTTTTTTTTAGCACTTCGCCTGGTCTGAGGTTGTGAAGTCAACTCTTGCGAACATTCAGTAAAATCCGCACTTTAGTGAATTTGCGGAGTAAAGATCGTTTGCCAGAGCGAAAAGTCGCCTGGCGATAGAGTGCGAATGAACGCTAGCGATGGTGCCATTTACTAGCGAATTCGCACCTGCGCCTGTTAGTTGGTGATGTCCCTGTGGGTGGTAATGCTGGCGAAAAGTCACTAGTGTTAGCCACTTCGCCCTTTAGTGAATCTGCCCCATGGTGTTTGATCTATATAAGATGCTGTACTGTTTGCGATAACTGAGATGTCATTTGTCTGTTCTTCTTGTTGTGGCAGCTAATTATCTTGCCCCTATGTACAAACCGGAAACCATAAATATATGTCAATTTGTATGTATGTTTCTGTTGTTTTTGGGGGTCATATTTTCCACCTGTGCATTTTTTTCTCCTTTTCTTTAGTGGCCATTACATCACAGAGTGCATGTGTCTTTTCAGTCATTTGGAAAAAACAGATGCTTTTTATGTGCCAGACGGCACTGCAGTAAATGTGCTGTGAGCACCATGTTGCACAATAATGGGTGCTGCAGCTGTGTACCTAGGTGGTCTGAGCTAATCCAAAATAAGCTGTGGTTTAAAACATGGGGTTTAAAGGCAATTGACATGCTCCGGCCTGGTGGAGCAAAAAAAAAAGAACATTACTCTGAATTACAGATCCCAGAAAGAATGTTAATTTTTCTAACTTGTAAAATCAATGAAACCATGTTGGCACAGCAGGTGCTCTACCTTCCAAAATCATCAATTCTCATTGTTGATGATTTGTTTCAGAGCCACTGAGAATTGACAGAAAACAACATGTTTGTGCAAACTGTAAGCTCAGAATTAAAAAAAAGAAAGGCGTAAATGTTTAAAGTAAGTGGCTTTCATCTGTGAAGTTCAATATCTACCTGTTGTGCTATAATCGTCCTCTGAGGTTCTGATCACTAGCAGAACCCTAGCAGAGGACAATTGTAAGAGGCACATTTGAATTGATGATGTTTATGACCTGTGAACATCCATAGTTGGCATATACATCAAGGATTTGCTAATATAGCATTTAATTAAGTACCAGCATTTTGATACTGATTAAGCAAATTAAATGATGACTTCATTTTTCAGTCTTGGAAGGGACTTATATGCTTATATGCTGTAACCAATTATTTTCCACTGGAATCCAGAGAGAGGTTGAGCGCCAGAGAAAATATGAGCCAGTGTATAACTTTGCAGAATATATAACTGAAAAAGGAAAAAAGGAATGTATCTTAGCACAGGAATAGCCAGCCATAAAGTCATTCATATTAAAGATGACGTCCTGTTTGACATCTCATTTTCTCATCCTATCTGTACATAAAATACCAATGTGCCAATTTTCATATCAATTACCTAAAAACACAGGGAAATGGAAATTTGTGAGTAAAAAAAAAAAATGATGAAAGCTCAAATTCAGATGCTGATATATCTGCCCTCAAGTATTGGATATTAATCCAGTGCATTGTTACTCGTTCTGTATCTACTCCCATTTAGTGAATTTAGCTTCATTTCCAGGTTTGGTGCTTCGGGCATTTCCTTTTCATTTTTATTTAGCTTTATATACCTCTGCAAACATGGTTTAGATCCTGGCCCTGGTATGGTAACTTTTTAATTTTTATTAATATGCTTATTGCTGTGACATGAACCCCCCAATTGGTTTTACTAGACAGATGGCTTGTTAATCTGCTCTGGTTCTGTGGGATTGATCAGTCTTCACTTTCTGTCATTGAGGACTGAGTTTTTATACCACTGAATCCCTAAACTGTACATATTTAATACAGAGATGGAGTTTAATGCATGCTGCATGTATTTTTTGTTGTAAATTTTTGTAGCACACCCGTGGGTGGGCCAGAAAAGTAGTGTAGGATGTGTGTCTTGCTGACAGTGTACCCCATATACTTTACGTTGTGGGCAACTCACAGCAGTGTGTAGTGGCCCCTTTAATC
Organism: Xenopus laevis; assembly: GCF_017654675.1. Classification (NCBI taxonomy): domain Eukaryota; kingdom Metazoa; phylum Chordata; class Amphibia; order Anura; family Pipidae; genus Xenopus; species Xenopus laevis. The sequence continues at coordinate 125,739,984 of NC_054372.1, forward strand.
ACCTTAACCTCAGGTGAATTCTTTGTAGGGTTGCCACCTTTTGGCCTGTTTCCAAACAGGGGGCATGGCCTCAATGTAATGGGGCGGGCCATAATGCACTGAGGCGGAGTTGTGACATGGCATGGCAATCATAGGGAAAATGGAAAACCATGCAGGCAGTTTTGACCTGAACAGCCCTTTCAAAAAAACTGGGCTGTCCGGGTCAAAATAGGAAAGGTGGGAACCCTTATCCTGGTGCTCTGACCAACCAGCTTGGAAATAACAACAGTCCAGGGGTTGCTTCTAACAAATAAACTTCTTTATTGGACAATGGCAGATGATATGGCTCACAGCAGTCAGGCAGTATAGTTCTCCAAATACAATCATAGCACACAGTGGGAAACCTTCACACTTTCTGTTTTGCCAGTAGATCCCTCTCATGGGGTAGTGCAGCCTGTCTTGGTGATTTTCCCCAGCACTAGGTTTCCCATGTAGTATCTTGCTCATCCACTCGTAGCTTGGCAGCTTGATCACCGCAAGGGTGCTAACTCCAACTCTCTCTCCTACTCTGCTCGCTAAAATAACCCACCACTATCTTTCACCCCAAGAGCGACTAAAACATAAACTCCTACCAATAAATAAAACTGTCCCTACTTTGGGGCCTGTCACCTGATCAGACTCACTTCTGTACCCACCTCCCCGCAAGGTGTGATCCAGAAAGAGAGCCCTGAGCACATGTGTGTTCTCCCTTTGAGTGAATTAAAGGACCACATACTGTAAGGGGGTTATTTACTAATCTCTGAATGCAAAAACCCTGAGTTTGGAAAAGTCTGAATCTAAAAATCCGGCATCTCAGACCTGTTGAGGTTGCATAAAAGGCAATGGTAGAAGTCCCAATGATTTTTTTGATGTGCACTGGGTTTCGTGCAATACCCCGAAGTTTTCAGAGTTTTCAGGTGAAAAGGCTATAAAACATCTGAAAAAATCATGAAAATCTGTTTTTTTTCCCCGCAAAGCAAATTTTCGAGAAAATGTAATAATAAATAAGCGTAAAAACCCGAGTGGATTTGATCAGAGTTTGTATGTATTGAGATAAATTCAGACTTTGATAAATAACCCCCCACTTGTCCAAATACAGGGGAAACTGCCTGAGTATTATATAACTGAACTTGAGGTCTCTATACTTTATATAAATTTGATGTCTTTCAGAGAAAAATGAGAAAAAGTAAACAAAATCTAAACCTACACATGATTATTTCCATTGTAGAAATATTTATTTTTGTTTTGGCTGCTTTCCTGGGATATACCATATTATATCAAGGCTTAACTCCCTTGGTAATGCCATTGCTACTTTTTCAAAGGTTTTGTTTTTCATCCTTTATAGAAAATGCACAGAAAATAGAAAACCTAAGTGGCATAATTTTCTATGGGTCTTTCTATGAGTGTAGGTTTAAGTACTAGTGTTCCATTCTCTGCTATTATGGAAACCAAATATTCTGTACAAACACATTTTAATAATTAATATATGTTGGAAGTTTTTTTGATTATCTATCCTTACATGCACAGGGTCATTTTCTCACCAGTATGAACTATTCAAGAAAAAACATTATATTTGGATTTTGCGGAAGTGATTGTTCAAGAAAAAGAAAGATCTTTAATGGAAAAAGTAGAATAACTCAATAATAATAATAATAAAAGTTTTGTGTATTGCATTGTAATAGATTTATATTTCCACATAGCTGTGGGCAATGTATTTTCATGTGTTGGTGGGCTATTACTGACATTCTTGCAGCAATTTAAATGCATGGCAATGGGAAAGCACCTGCCACTGACTGACAACTTTTTTTGCTCTAAAAATGAAGCCTAAAGAGTTCCATCTCTTTATGTTTGTCTGTTAGCACTGCATCCAGTTGAGGCCAATGCACTAAAGCACATACAGTACATGTGGTTCAATGGGAATCTGATGCAACTGCAAAGAGAATATCATTGCTGGGATGTCATTTTTGGTGTTCTGCGATACAATGACTTCTGAGTATGAGTGGCTCCCCATTTGGCTGTAATAAATAATAGACATCAGTGCATTCCATCTTTGTTGGCAGAGATAGAGACAAACAGCACTGAGAATTAAAAAAAGCTGGTGGTTTTCTACTTTGGCAAGGCATGCTTTCAATTTACACATGTCTGCAGTGATTTTACTGGCATGTCTGGGTTAATGGAGTGCTCATTGGCCATTTCTGCAGTGATCTATTGCCATGAATTGCCAGTGTGTAGTGCAATATGTCATGAAATTGTGGGTAGCCACTGTCTGACTTCTGGTGCACTTTGGGCTTTGATATGCCATTCCAAACATGGAAAAGGGTATGTGTTACGCCACTGCTGCATACTATTGTTTAGCTGCAAGTTTGTTGCATCCATTGGCGCAGGCCACAGTGTTAATTCCGAGCAACAGCAACTAAATAGTGATGGGCGAATTTATTCGCCATGGCGTGAATTTGCGACGAATTCCCGCGATTCACTGCCGGCAAATAAATTTGCAAAACTGCCACGAAAATTTGCTGGCTTAAAAAAAATTTTTTGCCGTTTCACGAATTTCGTGGGAAATTCGCAATTTTTTTTGCAGAAGCAAAACGCCCCAAATTCGCCTATCACTACATCTTACCAGAAGTAAAAAGAAAAGCCCTGTATTCTACCTAGCATCTGTGTATTCCAAATTCTCAAGCATTTCTATCACTGAATCAAACACATTTGAATATAAACTATGAAAGCATGGAAAACTTTTTGCGCATATGACCTCAGTTTAAAGGGGAAAAGCAGTGCAAATATCCAAACGTGTGCTGAAAGGAAATGAGGCCCAGTACGTATTGTACATGATGACAGACAATTTGTTTATGCAAAACATTCCAACAGCATGACTCAGTTAGGAAATTAGCAGACATATTTGAAGCAAGAAAATTAGAGATACAAAATTAAGAAGAAAAGCACTATTATTTATATTATCAGTGTCCTCTAGCTTTTATCAAAGTGCAGCTTCCAGCAGCTCACAAGGGATACTGGGAACTGTAGTTTAAGGACAGGTGTAGAAGTGGAGAATGGACATTTATGACTAAATAAATCTAGTGCTCGTAAAATTTGTTCATTATTATAAACTAATCTCAAATAGAAAAAAAAAATGTACAGTTAAGTAGTGTTAAATAAACAAGTGCTAAAACTTCATGATACAACTGGAAGAGGGTCCCGGCCCCAAAACAAATGCAACCTACAAGAAAAAAGTGTTCAGATTGTTCATAATTAACCAGTTTTATGCTGGGGAGAGTTTCAGATGACATATCATATTGTAACACAAAAAAACCCATTTTCTTTAAAAATACAGGTACGGAATCCGTTGTCAGGAAACCCGCTTTCTGCAAAGCACCCATAGATTTCATTTTAATCAAATAATTCAAATTTTTAAAGGCAACTATACCCCCTGAACAATATAGGTCTCTACAAAATACAACAGCTCATATGTAAAACCCTGCTGTATCTAAATAAACTATTTTCATAATAATATCATTTTTTAGTTGTATGTGCCATTGGGTAATCATAAACAGAAAATTGCCATTTTCAAAAATAAGGCATTTTTCACATCTTTATTTTAATATTCTGTTCTGTTTCAAAAGAAACCAAATCCTTGTGTGGTCTATTGCATTTCAGTGACTGTTTTTATTTAAAGCCAGCCACACAGAAAGAGATAAGTGTTTGGCACTCACAGGCCATTTTTATCGGATCATTGTACTTGGCTTTTATTGCATTCTCCAGTCATTCATTCCAAACCTTCTAGGTGGGCATGGAGAGTTCTTTTCTATAGACCTACTGTTCGGCCTTAGCAAATCAGGCCAATTCATCGCCCGAAACAGCATTACACAAATGCACATAATAATAGAGCCAGGGCGCTTTCTTATTATGCACATGCATGTGCCCCAGTATAGCTGCATGCACTGGGACCTCCCATTCACCTACACTTTAAAATCCCAATTGCATGCCCAATTCCCCTGATTGGGCATGCAACTGCTGCATTCACTGGGTGTGGACACTTTGGCATTATCATTCAAGAAAATACTAGAAATACTATAGTGTCTTCACTTTCCCACCATATGTCTTTAGATGGTAAATCCAGAATGAGTAGGCAGAGGAGTCAGCAGTGGAGTCTTTATTCAGAGTCTTGGGTAAGGTGGCAATCTAGGCCTGTTGCCTAAGTGGCCTAGGAGATTGAAAGGCATGTTTATCTTGTATTGTGAGTGTGATGTTTGTTGTTTTTATTTGATATGCATTATTGAATAGATCTAGCATGAATGAGATAGGAACGTAAAAATTTGGACCTCAGTGTCCTGCCTTCTCCCTCGTGTGGTGTCCCAGGGCCTAGTAATACCAACGGATAGAAGTTTTTGGGATAGCTCCACCTCTCAGCTATTCCTTTTCATAACTACAATTCATAAATGCTGGTTTTGGCAATTTTAAGTTAATGAACTCACTTTTTTAGCATATTCATTGAGCCCAGGCACTTTAATTAATGTTATTAATTTTTATCAATTCATTCGCTGAGCAGCGAATGGTTACAATTAATTTTAGCACGGGCACTTTAATGAATTGATTTGTATCAGTGTATTATTGGAATAATGAATTCATTGATTAATTGATAGGTGTGATGGCACAGAATTCATTTGGAATTTTTTGCATTAATTGGAGTGTTTGGCACAGTGCACTTAAATTGAAACATTTATTTAACAACTAGAACAATTGGCAAATAGACGGAGACTGGGGGTTTACTGATATTCTTTTTAATTAATTAGACCTCAGTAGTCATGTCAACAGTCTCACTTGGATGGCATGACCATATAGCTAAACTATACTTTGGAGTTGTAGCCAGTTATATAATAAAGATGTGGGACCTGTTAATCAGAATGCTCGGGATCTGTGGTTTTCTGGATAAGGAATCTTTCTGTAATTTGGACCGCCACACTAATAATTAAAACATTAATTCAACGCATGATTGTTTTGATTAATTTTATCTTATTTGGGATCAAGTACAAAGTACTGTTTTATTATTACAGAGAAAAAAGGAATCATTTTTACATTTGAATTATTTGATTGAAATGGAGTCTATGGAAGATGGCCTTCTTGTAAATTTTGGAGCTTTCTGGATAATGGGTTTCCAGGTAACGTATCCCAAACCTGTATATGCCCTCACTAGGTAACTTATTTACCCATGTAGCCTAGGTTTATGATGAAGGGTCACTTATGACTACTAACCATTAACCTTGCTATGAACAAAATCTCTACTGCAAAGGGTTTTTGAACACTGAAAGGCTGAAAAAAAAAACCTCTGCACAACCTCCTGTCCTTGGATCTCTACTTTTTTTTATCTGCATACTATTTTACTCAGCTAATTAAAAACAAATTCAGTTTGTTGTTAAAGCCTTTCGATGCAGGCAGGTTCTGGATGTTTCACCTTTTCACCACCATATATATTATAAAAAGCCAATAATTCATATTGAATCTAAGATTTATTTAGATTTGGGTTTAATGTGGCAGACCACCCAAAAAGCAAAATAACTGTGGTCTGCCAGATTATAGAGATCAAACATTTCCAATGCAACAGAAAAAAATAAGGTATAATTAAAGTTAAAAACATGCACACAAATTCTCTTTCAGTCAGGCCCAGCTAAATATAAAATGAGAAACACAGCATTAGGATGAAAGCGCGGCTCACAGCACAAATTTATTGCACGTGCCATTGCTTGTGTTGCTGTATATTGTTATCATGTCGCATTACTCAAAACCAGCACATTTAAATTGCCCGGTTTAAGAATTTAAATTGTTTTAATTATATTTAAACCTGAAATATCTGCAGTTTGAAACTGCCACTGTGCTTTATTTTATTCCAGTAGTTTGTGAGTGCATTTCTCTTTTGCACCATTTAACATAAAAAAAGCTGTACATTCAGACATCATTGGCTAAAGAGGGAGTAGGGTTGCCACCTTTGTGCAGCTCATGATCCGGGCAGGGGGCGGGGTCATGACATCACCAGGGAGGGTCAGTGATGTTGGGGGCGGGGTGTGCTACATCACATGGGCGGGGGAATGACGTGGTGATCCATGATTGGCTGATCGCCATCTTATTCAGGAGAAATCCTGCCGGTTTTCCTTTTTTGGAAAACTGGGCAGACTGTCTTGACCCGGAAGCACTTCTGAAGACTGGGCTGCCCGGGTCAAATCCAGACAGGTGGCCACCCAACAGGGGAAGGATTTCTAAATTGGAATAATGAAGTAAACAATGTCTTTGTCAGGCAGTGCTTACTCACCATCATCCCACCGACTTAATAAAAAGCCTACATGCAATGCAGGCTGTGCCTTAAAGGAACAGTAACATCAAATAAATGAGTGTTTTAAAGTAAGTTGCCCTGCAATGGTAAAACTGTTGCGATTGCTTCAGAAACACTACTTTTGTTTTAATAAATAAGCTCGATTTTTTTCTAGTTGAGGTCTTTTAGTTAACAAACTCGAATTTTTAAAAGAAAAAAAAGTTTTTCGAGATTTATTATGCTCCGAAGCTGCAAAAAGCCTGAATCTGAAAACCTGTCGAATTAATGTAAGTCAATAGCAGCTGTCCCTTTAACCATTTTAAAGATTTTTTGTGGTGTTTGATGTTTTCACTCGAAAACTTGAATTATTTGAGTTTGTATCGTGAAAAGTTGCACAATTTGAATTGTTGTATGATTTTTTTTTACCAGTCCTGACTTTTTCAATCAGATTTCTTTATAAATTAACTAAATTTGTGGATGGAAGTTAGGTCAAGTTTTTTGTATTATTAAAAAGAGTTTTCGTAAATAGCCCCCTTATGGGGATCCAAATCATGGAAAGACCCAGCAGAATAAAAACACAGGGGCTCATTTATTAAAGCAGCGCAGCGCATAAGTGGACGCAAAAGGTTGTCTGCGCCATCACAAGCGTGATCGCTAATATATTTGCGTGATATTGCGCATAACACAGAGCTTTTGCGATGGTTTTGTTTATGCGCATTGCGCAAAAGATTGGGCATTTATGTCGCAAACGATGCCGTGGTTGTTAGGGGCGTGGCTGTGGGCGTGGCTACAATGCGCTTGCACTGCGGCCGTCGCAGATTTGCGTCTGTATATGTGCAAAACTGCACCCGGGCAACAGCACCACAATTTTTACGCCTGCCTCTTCGTGGCGTAATAGTAACGCTCTTCAAAATGCGCATTCCTGCCCAGCTGCGCTAGTATATTCAAGATGAACAACCCTTGTAAAGTGCATATTAACCACGCCTTCCACCCAACATGTTTATATTGACCAAGGTTCCTTTAAGGGTATCAGGTAGGCTAAACACCTTTGCAACCAAACAAATATTAGCACAGAAACAAATGCAGATGCGTCTAAGTGAACGCAATATGCGCAATATGTGACGCAACTAATTAAAGCAGCGCATTCATACATGAGCACAACTAATCCTTACCTTTGCGGTATCTTCCTGTGCGCACAATTTATTATAAGAACTGCGACAGCTGATACGCAGTTTCACACGTCGCACCTGTCTTGTGTCTACATTAGCGCACAAATCGCACTGTTAAGGTATCGTGCGCTACATTATTAAATACTCGCATGCGCTGGGCAAATGTCTGGCCACTGCGCTCTTTTTAGCGCTGCGCTGCGTTAATAAATGAGCCCCACAATCTTTTGATAGTTAATGGCATCCCATCTCCAGCCTTGTAGTACCAGATCCTACAGTGACACAGATACACTTGTGTGCTTGTGTATTAATGCTGCCCCACAATAACAATGTTTGTCTGTAAGAATTGTGGCTGGTTTATATAGTGAATAAATTACCCCCTCTTGTAAAATATAAAGATATTATAAGTTATCGAGGAGTTTCATGACCATATAAAACCACGAGGCCGAAGGCCGAGTGTTTTTATACAGGTCATGGAACTCCGAGGTAACTTCTAATATCCTCATATTTTACAACTGGGGGTACTTTATTTATTATAATACACAAATTTCAGTGAGTTATGTGACAGAAATGACATCAGAACTCACCGTTTATAACTGATGACATCAGAACTCACCGTTTATAAGGATATAATTTACAGGATATTCATCGCTTTTGTGTATTATAACAGGATATCCATACTGTACAATTATATACTTCCAACGCAAGCCATGGGGCGGGGTAGAAAGAAATGCTGCATTGTGAACAGGCTCTACAGCTACAGCTGTAATAGAATTAAAACAAGCAAACTATAACAAACTACTGTATATTTAGACTTGCGTAACAGCTCTGAGTAAGATAACAGTGAGGCTCATTTATAAACTTCATGCAGGGCAGATTGGTTCGCTCAGTGAATATATTTGCCCTGCACATGGTTACATTTATAAAGCTGAATAAGAGTGTGCAAACAGAATTGTGAATTTTTTTTCACACTGTGAATGTCTATAAGAGCTTTTTAAATATGGCAAAAACCACAAATTGCAAATATTATGTGCACATTCTGCGTCTAAATTACACCACAACTGTGGTGGCGGAGAAAATATTCACACAACAGTTTTGCAAATTGCGAATTTAAGCATTTGTGAGCCATTTGCTAAAATTCATTCCCAATGCGAATTCGCAAAAAAACGGAAAGACAGGCACAGCAGTGCAATATTTTAGCGTTCAGGAAAAAACATGGGCAATACAACCATTTGTGAATAAATATGTGCAAACTTTATAAATGACCCCCAGTGAGTTTAGTTCCTTTATATTTAACCAGCTACAAACAAAATACTAGTATCTTTATCAGCTTTAAGTATGTCAACCTCAATCACCGAATATTACCTAAACTCAGCATATAATTGTTTTTTATCCAAGACATGCTTTAATAAAAACAGAAGCAGGCTTTGTGAGACAGCTGCAGTTGAACAGGTGATTACAGAGACTAAACAGAAAAATTGTTCTCTATTGGGTATTTTAATAGTCAGTTTAATCATCTTTTACCATATGTTCCATGTCTGTTACAGAGCCAGATAGATAGCTCAAAAGAAAAGGCATCAATTACTATAGGCAGGTGCAATCCCTGAGTGCAAAAATCTATGCAAGTTTGCAGGCCTATTAAAAATTATTGTGCATGGAGTCTGTACACAAACCAATTCCACCCCCCCCCCACACTCCAAGTTAGAAAGTTTCTGTCCGATAACGATAATATCTCTGCATGTATTGCCTATCTGACAATATCAATGGGTGACTGTCACAACTATTTGTTGGACATACCTTTTTTCACTTTAGGCAGACTCAGAGCCCTTAAAGGAGGGCTACTCCCTACTACAATCTTGGTTGGAGCATAGGCTGCTCATGCTATTTAACATCTCTATCTCACTCTCCTAGAGAGAATTATTAAAGATAAAACCTGTCACTGGCTAAGCCTCATTCTTGGGGTCATTAGAGGTACAGGTCCCTCTAGGGCAGAACAGCTTTACTGGGCCGTGTTGATCCCAGGCTCAATGGAACAGATACAGCTGGGTCAGCAGGCAGGAAGTGGTCATAGCCCAGTAGTCCAATAACTGGAATATGTAAATTAGTAACTAGATACATGGGCATCTGCCTAGCAACTAAGGAGTTAAGGCAGTGTAGAGATTTAAAACCATAGGGACTTATTAAACCTATGGGCCCCTACAATTCCATATGGCATATCTGATCAGTAAAAAAAAAAAAAAGAATCTACTTTGTGTTGGGTTAAGCTAGTCTCGCTCACATACTATAGGTTACTAATTGTTTTCATTTTATAGACACTGAAGAGAATGTATTACTCACATTTGCACATTTGTGGGACCTATTTTTGGAGTCTTGATTTCCACAATAATCTTCACACCAAATGCTTACAATAACTAGGGCATCAGTGGTTCTTAAAGGAACAGTAACAGCAAAAAAATGAAAGTCTTTTAAATTAATGAAAGTATAATGTTGTTCTGCACTGGTAAAACTGGTGTGTTTCTTCAGAAACTCTACAATGGTTTATACAATATAAACAAGCTGCTGTGTAGCCAAGGGGCAGCCATTCAAAGCTGAAAAAGTAGAAAAGGCACAGGATACACACAAAACAAAATAGAACATAGGCACACTCCACATACTGCTTCTGCAAAAATTTTGAAAAAAATGTCTTTTATTTGTGAGATCACAGCAAACGTTTCGGGGACATGCCCCTTCATCCAGTGCTACTTACAAACTGTGCAAACAAAGATTTTTAAAGGGAGGTCAATCACAAGCCCCACCTTCCTTAATTACAAAATTGACATCATCAAGTTAATTAACATAGGTATAAAAAATGTTCAAATTCATTATTAAATAAAAGGGATCCATAATACCTTAATAAGGCATTATGGATACACAGGATACACAGGATACACAGCAGATAACAAATAAGCTTTTTAGTATACAATGGGATTCCTTTAAAATACTTAAATTTTCGGTGTTACTGTTCCTTTAAAACACCTTTATCTGCCTTTTTTTTTTTTGCTGTTGCTGACAACTGGTTCTCACCAACAGGTTACAGTAAATCACCTCTCATTTTAAGGATCCTCAGATGCTACTGACACAGGCAGAGTAGTATTTATAATCAGCTAGTAATAATCACCCAACAGGTGTCCAGTCCCAGAGTACAAGGACCTCACAGTAGTGCTTCTCTGGGATCTTTGTATCTGGTGATGCCCAGGGCAGTAATTCTTCTGCTATTGAGATTTGATCTGCTTTGCTAGCCCCCTAAACCCAACTCTTACACTTGCAGTGAACTCTCACTCAGTGTAGTCTTTATTTCCCCCACCTTCTCTGAGGCTAAGCTTCAATAATGCAAATCCCCTGTCACAAACGGCACCCTAAATCCAGAACCCAAGCTAAACTCCCTGGTCTCGGCTCTTGCTTCTGCCTTTAACAGCCGCCTTTCACCTCAGGAGGAGCCCTCGGTTAGTTGGATGCTGCCAGGTCTTACTAAGAGAGGAGCAAAGCTACAGGTTCTGGACGAGCAAAGGGGCACGATCGTCTCACCAAGGATACTGGATGGAAGAACACAACTTGGTAGGCAGACCAGACAACACAGTGTCGAACAAGCCGGGCCAGCACAAGCAGAGTTAGAATAGTCAGACAGGCCGGATCAGGATCGGAGAGCATAGAATAGTCAGACAGGCAAGGATCAGCTTGAAGAGGTCAGAATAACCAGGCAGGCAAGGGTCAGGATACAGTGTACAGGATAGTCAAACAAAGCAAGGGTCAAACACCAAAAGATCAATCAGGATTCACATAGGAATAGCACCAGGAACAAACTAATTTAACCTACAACGGGCCATGTAATGTAAACTAATATCCCTTTAAATACTGTTTGAATTTCGCACCATTGTGTCGTTGTGCCTATGAAACCCGGAAGTGCGCGATGCGCGCGCCATAGAGGAATGCGGCGCAGGAGGGAGACGCTGGAGATGCGGCGGATGTCCCCGCCGGACACTAGCCCACCAGGGAGAGCCACTGGACCACCAGGGTAAGCTCTATTCGTTACATCCCCTTTACATATATTACATTGCAATCCTTTTACAAAGGATGTAATGATACAGTCCTTCCAAAGGAGAAAGAAAAACCAAAATACAAATGTTAAGGTTGCATTAAATTCCTCAATGGACTGGTTGGTTTACTGGACATGTCAAGCAAAATGTGTTTAAACAGAAAACATATGTGCATGGAGAATGCTCAGCAGCCTTCCATCTATTACAAATAGTGATGGGCAAATAAATTCGCCAGCGGCAAAGTGTTTTGATGCTGGCGTCAATTTCGTCGCCGGCGTCAATTACTGGACGCCCATTGACTTTAGTGCAGTCAAATGTCACCAGCATCAATTTTGTTGCCCGCAAATTGATGCCAGTGTCAAAATTCGCATTTTGCTAATTTTTTTGTGGTGAAACGGGACAAATTTGCCCATCACTAATTACAAATAGATTTATGTGGCGTGTCATATTTACTCAAAAAAAACTGTTTTTCTTTATAGAAATCCATCTTGTAACAACTCACCTCCCTGGTGGTCTAGTGGTGCTGCGGGGATGCCCGCCACGCCGCTCCTCTGTGTCCCCTAAGGTGCCGGTTTCTTATGGCTCTGTGGGATATAAAGGCGCAGTAATCACGCCAGCACACATTGTCGCGAAATTCAAACACTATTTAAGGGCAATTCTGTGTGCGAGTCCTTGCCCGTTATAGGATTTTGTTCCTGAGTTTCCTGGTGCTTCTGTGCTTTTGAGCTTTTGCTATTCTGTGATTTTGATTACCTGGATTGACCCCTGCCTGCTTCTGACGATTCTGACTTCTGAAATCCTGACCCTGCCTGGTAACTGACTCTCCTATTCCATAACCCTTCTGGTTGATCTCTTGGTTTGACCATTGCCTGTCTGACTCCGCTTGTACTCTGCCTGCCCCCAACCTGGCCTGATCTGACTTTGCTTTCTGTCTACGCCTTGTACCACGACCTTCTGCCCAAAAGAATTTGCATTACCACGGTGCCCCTTTGCTTGTTCAGAACCCCTCGCTTGGCACCTTTCTTAATAAGACCTGGCGGCATCCGACTAGCCGAGGGCTCCTCCCGAGGTGAAGGCAGCTGTTAAAGGCAGAAGCAAGAGCCGAGAACAGGGTGTTAAGCATCGGTTCTGAATTCAGGGTGCAACCGTGACACATCTATTATGATTTTTATTCCTACAGAGTCTGGTTTTTCAATGTTTTCTGCCTCCTTCAATCTCTGCCTCCTGTTAAATTAGCATGTGTTTGGCTAAGGTCCAGGGACTGTGAAAGGTTCATACAAAGATCCACAAAATGATAGGCAGAGTTATGTACAAAAGCATATGTGCACTTGACCTTGACACAGCTTTCAAACAGGTCTTTTTACACTTAGTGATTAAGAGCAGAGTAAAGGCCATTTAACAGAATGGTAACTGGAAGTTGTAGTGGAAAATACAACATGAACAGACTGGTTTAGTAATAGCAGGGCCAGCTTCAATTATTGTGGAGCAATGGACAAAAATAGACTTTGCAAGGGCCCTTTTACATCTTCCAGCCCCAACCCCCATTTGCCAAAAAGCATTTGGATATGTGTGGGTGCTGGAAGTTGGATCAACAAAAATTAAGGTCTTCAGATTTGGCAACATTGATAGAATGATTGCAGCCTCCATCTTGCCTTCCTTTCACCATTTTCTCTTACTAGAATAGCTAAGGCACAGTCTCGTCATTAGGACACCATTGCTACTACAGGAGCTGCCTGTGTAACTATTTGGCACATTTGAGGTACTTTGATTAGCTTTCCATGCTCTTATAAACAACAATCACTGCATTAAGTAGCTCAGGGCAGTCACTCTAGTTTAGGGCAAGAAATATATAACGAACCTTTGCAAATGTCTCATACTTCTTAAGTAAAGAAAAAGATGTGCAGTTTAATGAAGGAAAGATTCTGAATTTTCTGGTGTAAACAATAAAACAGATTTAAATAGGGTCAAACCAGTTGAAACATGAGCGATCTTGTGTCCTATGTATAATAGTCATGTATAATAAAAATAAGGTATAATAGGTCAGCCATGTCTGCAACAAGGTACCATCATGTTTGGTTTTAGGTTAAATGCACCATTATTTTAATTATACTGTGGCTGCAATTAAAACTTTACAAAAATGTACAATTTGTATTGATCAGTATCAAGACTGTATTTCAACAGAGAAATACTAATATTGCTTCATGTCTCTAAGGTGGATTGATTTATCAAGGTTTGAAATAGAATTTCTGCCACAATTCAAATTTTGTTTGCACAAAAAGTTATATTTTCAAAAACTTGAAGGCTTGGCATTTATTAAGCTCAAAAAATGTGAACGTAAAACGTCAGCATCTAAAAGCTATTTTTTCAGGGCATTTTTGAGTTTTTCAGGTTTTTTAGCTTACAAACACTCACAAACTTGAGTTTTTTTCAGCTTGTAAACTCACAAATTCAAGGTATTCGATTTTTTCCATTATTGCATTCAATTGAGTTTTTTATATTTGGATTTTTTAATAAATAAGCATGCGAGTTTTTATTAAATTGTGAGTAGAAAAAACACGTATTTTTAATAAATAACCTGCTTCATTTTTACACTTGTTTTTTTGTTGAACAATTGGTTTGGAAACTGCTACTCTGCAATCAAAGTCACCAATCATTTTGCCGATCAAATTTGAGGCATTCTCAGCTAACTTGGAATCTTGGATACAGATGTTTTGTCTTTATTTGATGTTAGCTTTAAATATCTGTCTTCAGTTGCTGTAGTCCTTATAAGTCTGCCCTATCTTGCTTTGGGTGAAAATAATTTTGTATTCATTGTTCTTTTGACTGCACCCTTTCAAATATTTGGTTTATTATAGTTTGGTGCTGGGATAGTTCTTCAGCACCCAATGTGACCTCCAACTTGTTCACCAAGTTCCTTTGACATATTTATTCAATCATTTTCCAATATAAGTAGTTAAAAATGCACATTGTAATCAGGGAACTGTGTGCTTCTAAAGCCAAAAATTCTGAAAATATAGATCAAACAGAAATTCATAGAAATTTCATTTTCACACAACAATTTCTCAATGTGTTAAAACTCTCAACTACTGCCATTTATAAATACCTATTTCTCTTAAAATAAATCAAGCAAGTTTTTGAATATTTACTACTGGCTATTTTGTACTAATGATTACATAAGTGAAGTTTTTGTTGGCAGGCTCAGATTTTAGGAGACTACATTATGACTGCATACAGTGGCGTAAATAGATGTTACTGGGCCCCACAGCAAATTCAGTTTAGGGCCCCCAACATATCCAAAGGCTGCCCTTTTTACCAATATATGTTGAAATTGCTCATTATTTAGTGCCTTTTGGGGCCCCTATACCTCCTGTGCCCCCCCATCCGCAGGGTCTGCTTCCTCTGCAGTTACGCCCCTGACTGCATATATGTGTGTGTGTGTCCATCCATCAGCTTGTTTTGTAAATGTTCCTGTGTAAAATTCTAAGAATGTGCCCTGTTCACTTCCTCCTTGTCACAGTAAACCATTTCTTTAATCAGTTTCCCTACAAAACTTTTACAATGATCCCAGCTAACTTCTTTCCAGATGTACACACTTTATTTCGTTTAACAGGTGCTATTTGGCATCTCCCCAAATAACTGTCACCTACTGGAATAAAAAGACTTGAAAGAAAATAAATGTTCTTTTTTTTCTAAGAGTCACTGCACTTGGATTATTAGACAACACAATTCAAACCCACCAAGACAAATTACCTTTGCTGTTCCCACACACACATTGCATCTGTAAAAACAGTGAATCTAGATTGTTCTGTAATCAATATCAGATGAGGAAAAGTAGTATCCAGGATGGACGCAAATGTGAAATATCTTTCACTTTTAAAGGATGCACTAAATTACCAGATCCTGGATTTGTTTTGGGATTTGGGTCAAATCCTGCCAATTTTGCAAGATTCAGATGAAGCAGAATCATTAGGATTCAGCTAACCAAACTAGAACCTATGTCTTCATGAGACTTTATACTGCAGTATATTTGAAGGCACATTGTGTTTGTTCACATAGACTAAAAGGGCATTTAAAACCCAGAGGTGCAAGTGCAAGAGCTTGTTGCAGGGAGCAGCAGCAGGAGGTGTAGGAACCTGAATTTTCCATACACTTTGAATTATTGGTGTATAGTAATCTAAAGGAGCCTCAGAGATGGAAACACCCAAGAAAAAAATTCTTCAAGCAGGAGCCCTCAAAGAAAAAAATAAATAAAAAGGCTACAGTAAAGGGAAGTACAACATACCTAGAACGGAGGAATGCACAGGGTCTTAGCAGAAGGATGTGCTCAGCAAATACAAAATATTTTCACTTTCAACAAAGGGTGCACTGAATTCACAGCTCCTGGATTTGGTTTGGAATGTGGGTCAAATCCTAGTTTTTTTTAATAATCAGGTGAAGTGGAATAATTCAGATTCATTACTATGTCTTCATGAAACTTTACATTGCAGTATATTTAAAGGCACATTGTGTTTGCTCACAGAGACTAAAGGGGCTATTTACTACCCCAGGAGTGCAAGCTCAAGAGCGCACCCCTTAGTGCTCAAATCTAAAAGAGCCTCAGAGACAGAAGCACCCAAGAACAAAAGTCTTCAAGCAGGAACTGTCAATAAAGAACTGGTTAACTAGAAATAAGCAAGATTATTAAAATAGACTAGAAGACAATAGTAACGGAAAGCACAACATACCTGGAACAGTGGAATGCACAGGGTCTTTGCAGAAGCACTGCTTGACTTCTGGTCCCAGTTACTAACCAAACTAAAATAGATGCCTAGTGGGACATGGATAAGGATTTAGTTAAGTCAGCCAGAACTAGCAGGTGGTCAAGTGGGCTGCAGATTAGGCTGGCAATATATTACATAAATACAGATATTCTTGCATATATTAACATTTGCTATCTTAGGTTTGGTATAAGTGACTATGAAGATTTTCATTCATCCATTCATCTAGTATAGGTAAATCTAAAAAAATCTAAAAACAACTGGACTTGCTGAGTAATCAATGAAGACGTTTCACTGTTCATCCGAGCAGCTTCTTCAGTTCTTCAGTTTGGTATAAGTGTTTATTAAAAAAATATTTGAATGTCAAGCATGTTTTGCATGTCTAGTCCATATAATTGTGTTTTAGGAAAACATGCACATTTTTGAAGTTCCAGTTGACATTTTAGAGAAATCTGGAAATGTGGGGGAAATAAAATGCATGTTAATAAGGAAAAATGGGCGCTAACTGGTTTAAAGTAGTTGTGTGTAGAAACGAATAATGCACGCAAATTACAAAATTCTGGGTAAAAAAATTCAAATACAAATGTTTGTGGGGTGCTGCCTCCTTAATCTGCTGGTCTCAAGCAGGCAAAGTCTACAAATAAACATAAAAGAAGGGGGTGCGTTCCCATTGTGTAGAATTGTATCAGCACCTTTATTCAAATAAAGATATATTGCACTTATAATTTAGCAGAGAATGATTGTTCATCAAAAAAGTCTGCTAAATCTGTTCAGATGATGGGAGGGTGCACTTTCTTTTATGTGTATTAGAAATAAAATGCATTTTGGACTTTTCTAGGCAATATTAGGTCTCAGGCAGCTACTCAATGAGCCCTACTGCGTAGATTCTTTATTGCCACAATCAATTGTTTAGGCAAAAGTAGTATTTTTATTGAACAAAATGACATGCTTCATGCAAATGCATACGGGTCAAATTCGCCCATCCCTAGTTACTTTCTATAAACCAAATAAATTGCACAAGACATGCAATAATGAAAATGAGATTGCTTCCTATAAGGGAAAATACATGATAAATAGTTACCTTAATTCAGACATTTTTGGTTTATGATGTAGCTGAAAAAAAATCTAAACTCAAACAAGGAATATTTATATAGAAAGTAGAATGAATCATGTCTCATGAATCAACAGATGCTAAACTTAAATAAACAATGGTTGAGTGAGACTGGTACAGAAGTCATCGGCAATAACTCCATATAGTTCACAAGACAGATACTTTACAGGTGGCGAGTCTCTAATTAATCAGGCCACATTGCATAGACTGAAAAACTCCCCAGATAGTTTGAGTTCAGGGAGTCCTTGTCAATGACATTGTTTTGAAAACACCCAGTAACATTGCTTGATATTTCATGGGCTTTTCCACAGGATAACCAGCACTGAGCCTGTATTACAAAGCACCTAACTATTTATTTATGTTCGAAAGTTTGACATTGTAGATAAAAAGTCAAGACAATGTTGTTAAAGGCCGGTATATTTTAATTTTTTATTTTGTCTTGGCAACATTCTTACTTACAGTATTAATTTTTGTAGCCCCCAGTTGTATTATAATTCCATAAATAATTCATAGTCATAATTGCAATACATCTTTGGTAACTCTTCTCCCCTTCCCTTCATAGCACCCTCCTTATTTCATTTGAGATAACTGCATCTATTAAAATTTAACAAAATAATATGCAATCTGTATCAGTAAATACAAGGCTAGTATAAAATAATCATAAACATGTAGACATTTCATATTCTGCTGCCAAAAGACCAGATGCATTTGACCAGTCGGATGTAGTTGCATGGGTCAAAATATAATGGGACTGATAGAAAAATCTGATGTGAGTTGTAGGTAGAATAATGAAAGCAAAACTGATGGGTTACCAATGGAAACAGCCAAGGTGCAAATCTGCATTGATAAATGAGCCCCCAAGGACATTTTCAATTGGTGTCTCCCTTAGGCCTGAACTACATGAGCGCTTCTGTAGAGTGTTGGATCGACAAAACACATCCTACAAGTGTGATGTTGTCGTGTGGGTTAAAATACAATAGGACTGATTTGATGCGTAAACTACGTGTAATTTTCCATCAGACATGATACGTCTGTCTGATGTGAACGCTGCATGCTGCGTCTTCATCTGACAAGATAAAAACGTATGGTGTTGAAACAGACTCCATTTTAGCAAAATAATCCAAATTAAAAACGATTTCCTTTTTCTCTGTAATAATAAAACAGTAACTTGTACTTAATCCATACTAAGATATACTTAATCCTTAAGCAAAATCAGATGATTGGGTTTATGTAATGTTTACATGATTTTCTAGTAGACTTTAGGTATGAATTTCTAAACTACGGAAACAACTGTTATCCAGAAAACCCCAGGTCCCAAGAATTCTGGATAGCAGGTCCCATACCTGTAGGATAGAGTGAAATACCATGTTAGAATACAGGACCCCTAATGAGTAATAAGACTGGGGGACTATCTGAGCTTTGCCATGGTTGGTGGTAATTGGGATTATGTCTTCCGAAACCTCTCTATCCCATGTTGTTTTGGGTAGCTATGTACATTTATTGCATATTCACACATCTTGCTTGGATATGGAGGAGACAGGCAAAATATAATGCACTGAAAATGTTATATTTTTCCCACTTTATTTGAAATATACCCGATATTTTATAGGAAATCAAGGTGTTTATGGTGCACAGTACACAATATTTGGGCTTCTATGTTTTGGGTACAATAATCTCACTCCAATGTTTCCTTGACTATAATGGTTAGAGATTAACGGATATTTATAAACAATGTATAGAAAACAAATGACTCGCCATAAATTTACTTTATTAAACTGTGTGTATATGATTTTATAGTGACCCACCTAGCGTAAACCTAGAGTTAACTTTACTATCCCATGTGGAACATGCAGCCGTAGATTCAGTGGTCATTTATGCTCTGTGAATTATGACATAGTAATGAGTTATTACCTGTTTAAGGGTTTCCTTCCTCTGAGTAAACCTACCCTAATGCACTTGGGAAGTCTTTAGTGCTTGTGAATCACATTATATGAGAACTTTGGAATTTGACTTTATTCTATACAGCACACTTAATTAAAATAACTTATTCAGCTGAGGGTTACTCTGAGGTTACTCACACCCCTTGCAATTGGGTGCACAACTGATTTGTTGCCTCTGATGCCCTTCTGCATTGCAGCTGCATGGAGTCGGCACACTATGCACATGAAAAGTCTAGAATATTATTTCAATAAAGACTGGCTTTTTAACTGAGTTCAATTAAATCCTCTGCCTCTAATTAATATTTAATCGCAGTCTCTATAACCACTGATTGCCAATTAAATCCTCAGTCTTCAATTTCACCTGATGTTTAAAGGTCAACTCAAGAGTTCTGTTAAATTTCAGGCAGTTTTTTTTTTCACCAGAAGCAAATATTTTCTTTTACATTTTGGCTCTGTCCTTGACAAGCAGTTAACTACCTGCTAGTGGAAATGTTTTTGGAACTGATTCCCGTCATGATCAGAACCAGAATGGGTAGTGAAATTTATTGAGAGATGCTCACATCGTAGAAAAGTGTCGTTAAGTGGACAAATTGCATTGGCCTGGTGAGGAATTTTTCCAAATATAAACTATCTTAAATTGACTCACATTTTTTTTTCTTACACAAACACCAAATGTTTTAAATTCACTGAGGCAGCTCATTAATTATCTAATTTTTAAATATTGTGAGGGCAAAGTCCATGAGCTTCATTTAAATTTAAGGAATTTCTTGACATTTTTACATAAATAATTTACATACTTGATTTATATACCTTAAAAACATCCATACCTAAGGCTGAATTTATAAACAAACCAAAATCATTTATTGGGATAGAATGTTAAAGGGATTCTATATATTTAAATTTAATGTTGTAAGTTAAACAATACAAGTGAGCATGGTTTCATTTCACTTTGATTTTAAACTTTGTCCCCCTTGAGCTTGTTGACTTTAGAATGGTGGGGGCAAGCCCCGAATCCATAAGAGTAGTACATTAAACCATTCTTTGATTGCACTGCAATAGAACAGTCTTGTACAATGCAAACCCTGTTGTAATTGTCATTGTAATATCATTATTTGAGCATTTTAAATGTACAATAATATTACTCAATAAAGAAGAAGTGGACCACGTGCATTGTATGTTATAAATCTTAGCTCTAAATTTTTGTACCACTGGAAGATTTTTTTAGAAATCTGATGGTAGAAAGGGTATCGGAGAGAAATGTCTCCAGTTAAAAAATACTTGAAATATTCAGGGCTACAGCTAGATAAGTACTAAGGAATATTGGCCTGGAACATGTTTAATCTTGAATAAACAAATTGTCTGAAGGATAGATTTACAAAAAGTGGTGGTAAATGGGACCAGTGTTGTTAGTGGGACTGTCCTTGGCTCTTTGCTTTTAACTTGTTTATTAATGACCTGGAGGTGAGCATTGTAAGTACTGTCTCTATTTTGCTGATGATGCAAAGGTTCAAAGTTAGGCACTTTGGTAGAATTAAAATAAATGTAATTATGCTATACATGGTAGTTTGTTGGAGGCTTTCATAAATGAGCAGGGTCTTGGGATTTTTGTGGATAACAAGCTGTGCAACTCTAAGCAGTGACATTCTGTGGCTACTAAAACAAGTAACTTCTGTCTTGAATAAAAAATGGTATTAAGGGTTGAAATCACAACCTGCCTAGTATGACCTCATCTGGAGTATGCAGTGCAGTTTTAGGATTCAGTCCTTAAGAATGATATAAATGAGCTGGAGAGAGTGCAGACACCTGCAATTAAACTGGTAAAAAAAAAAAAACGATCAACGTGACCTATATGCAACTTTTAATGTATATTAATATTTTGAAAAGAAATTTTTTTTAGGCAGTATCACTTTAAGGGAAGGTGTTTTTTTTTTTAAATCTTTTCCATCTTATACCTAAGCGATGTCTGTCTGCATAGTTTCAAGGTTAACTTAAAAACAGTTTTTATTTTACTAGATGCTTTAAATACCATTAGAAATGTTTATTTGCTTTCCCATTTATTATTTTTGCATCTTTTTATGATTTACTTTAACACCTTAATCGTAACTGAAATTAAATCTCAGACTTCCTCCCTTTAAAGGCGAATAGGGAACAGTACCGAGACTGTCTGGCTCTCTTGAAAAATATAAATAAATGAAATGCAGTGTTTCCAAACCTAATTCATAACAAACCTCTTGTTTGCACCTTTATTGAGAAGCAGTCAATCTGCTATGCCTAACACCTATCCTACATTTGGGTAAGAGTGAAAGCGAAAGAAAAATTCCATTACATAAATACATTACATGCAAGGTACTCTTCTTACAGGGTTGTGCAAAAACACAGGCAGAGTTTTCCCTGGTGCAATAGCCCAAAACAGCCATACAGATTTATTTTAACTGCACTAGGCAAAGAAATGCTAACTGCTGCAAATATCCTTCAACATGGGAAAATCCTCAATCGAAGGATGAATCACTTCTTCAGGGCAAAATGAGAGAAGGAGTCATTAATATTTTATTATCTGATAATTTTGCCAAAGTTGTTAAAATGCCATTTAAGTAATATTTTATTAGTTTGAATCCTACTAGGCATCTCAAGTGGTTGTACAGGGAAACCATAGGCCTCCATCTTGGGGGGGGGGTTTCATGCTACAACACTGATCACCAACCAGTGGCTCATGAGCAACATGTTGCTCATGTAACACACTCGTCAATCTGGAACCTTAAAGGCAGCTGGTACTTTCAGATGCACAAGAAGTTTACCAGTGTTTACCGACGCCCTGCTGCGGAACCAACAGGGAATTTGTGTGTTTGGTAGTAAGAGAGTTCGAGAAGAGGTACCGGCAAGGATCAGGCAAATCGTAGTCACAAAACAGGCAAATAGATTGAGGCAGGAGGCAAGAATTGAAGTCAAACAGGTAAAAAAAAAAAGGTTGATGACCTGTGGTAGAAGGTCTGAGGTAATGGAAGGCCTCATTTCCAGAGGATAAATCAAGGCCATATGGGGAAATATCACCTCTGTGAAGCCAAGAATAGGGACTTAATAAATAAGGTTTTGAGACACCTTACCTGTTGGTGAGACTGTACCTTCACAGTATTGTATTTCCTACTATCATTTCGTATAGGTGTGTAAATAAATTGAACCTGCCTGGCACATCTGATTCTAGTTGATCTAATTGCATCATCAAGGTACAAAGGAAGTACCTATTTCTCTGTGCTTGGATGCTCAATAAATGTATGGTTGAGGGAATGTAGAATGGCTTCTCCTGCATTGTATTAAGAAAAAAACCCAGCAGTGGGCAGAATAATACTGTATTCAAATAACTTCAAAACCATTGTTATTTTTAATAAATGAACATTGGAAAGTCGCTTAGGATTATATTTCTTTTCATTAGGCAAAATCACGTTTAAAAATCACTGGTGAGAATTGCAGTTCAGCTACATCATCCACAACAAGCTCAAAAAGGGGGCAATCGAACAAATGCTTTAATCATAAGAAATCTATAGCAGGAATGGAAATTATTTGACCCCTTTCTACAGAGTTACAAATTCTTGATCCAAAATAGTAGTATTGAGTCAGAATAAATATTAATGTACAGTGCCTGTTTAAAGGAGAAGGAAAGCTACGGAAGCATTTTATTGCCAATAGATTAGCTGCAATAGTGCAAGCTAGAATGCTATATGTATTCTGTAGAATGTTTTACCATACCTGAGTAAAAAGCTCTAGAAGCTCTCTGTTTGTTTAGGATAGCAGCTGCAGTATTAGCTTGGTGTGACCACTTACTACCTTAGTCTCTCCCTGCTCACTTATAGCTCTGGGCTCAGATTACAGCAGAGAAGGAAGGGAGGAAGAGGAGCAAACTGAGCATGCTCATGCCCAGGGCAAGGAGGTTTAAGCTGAAGGCAGGAAGTCTGATACAGAAGCCCATGTGTACACAATAGAAGGAAAGAAATGCTTCTTTTGACAGAGGACTCAGAGCAGCATAACTTACTGGTATATTTAGGTGGACCTTTCTGAGTACTTTTAACCTTTCCTTCTACTTTAAAGCACAGATGACAGAGCTATAGAAAATATGTTTATAGCAAGGGCTGAAATTGCTATATTGTGAAGCAAATTAAAGACAAACTA
Organism: Xenopus laevis; assembly: GCF_017654675.1. Lineage (NCBI taxonomy): Eukaryota > Metazoa > Chordata > Amphibia > Anura > Pipidae > Xenopus > Xenopus laevis. The sequence goes on from NC_054372.1 coordinate 125,763,511, forward strand.
AAGCCTATGAAAAGATTATCACTAGAAATGTTGCATTCTATACACTGAATTTACAAGGCCAGAGGATCAGCAGCCCTATAACAACAATGATTGATGCCTTTGATATTGGCCACAGCAGTCCCAATCTTCCATCTCACTAGGCTGTCTTTTGTCTGCCAGTTGCACTGCACATGCTCAGTGTGCTCTGGGCTGCTGTCGAGGAGCTAAGAGTAGGGTTGTAGAACATACAGTATGGCATATGTTAAAAAGCAGTACTGGACTGATTGGTAAGCAATTCTCATGCGGAATGCACTGATTTCCAGGCATATTCGGAGGGTTACAATAACACAGTTTATCATACATTGAAAATTATAAAAACTTGAATGACCTACAACTTTTTACTTTAATTTGATGTATATTAACTGGGAATGTTGTTTGTGCTGTTACACCCCTGAACCTAAAACCAGTTATCTGATGTAATTGTAGCCAGGAGAACATGTAGGTGAGCTTTTTCATACAGCTTTAATATCTTTCTTTTTGGGCTACAAGTAGGTTCGTTTGTTGTATTACGTGAATGTAGTAGATTGTTAATTTCTGGCTTTAACAGAAATAACAGTTAAAATTACCATGTATGTTGAACATGAATCTAAGTGGCAGGTCTCTGGAAGAAATGTTGGGATGAGTTGCATAATGTGTTTATCATTAACGTGACCAAAAGTCGACCATGAAATTGGGGAAGCATTGCTCACATTCCTGTATCAGCACACTGCTTTTGACTGTAGTGCTGAAATTCCCACATGGAAGGAGGGCATTTTATCAGTGAAGGAGTGAGAAATAATTGATCCCAGTCTCATAGAATTTATTTCACACAAGTATGTTGAGCTGCAATGTTAGCTTTTCAGAAATGCCTCCCAGGCCAGTTTCATTTTCACTGCCTTTTTAATTTGGTACAAATTCTGATTTATTTTGCATGAATAGAGCCAGATGTTGCTTTGGTTACATATGATTAAAATGTGTAGGTTTGCAGTCCTTTATTTTCATCAAATAATTTTGTTTTTTTTTACAGTGAAACAAATTGGATTGGGCGTTGAATTAGAAACAACGTACAAAGTAGCACAATATTGTTCAGTGTCATTGTTACAATTAGCTAGAAATTAAAATGGACTGAATTGCCAGGATCTGATCTGGTGTATATGGTGAGTACTCTTTTAGTGGTGTAAATATTTTGCCTGTGGCTGGAACAATGTCTACTCTACAGGGTTGCACCATTTGCTTTTCTAGAGTAGTAGTGTCCAACTTTTGTTTTTGTTAGAAAGACGTTAGCTGAGTCTTTTGAGCAGGCTGATGGTCATCAAGTGGGAGGAAACCTAGCCTGTAGGTCTCCAGTTGGACAAACCATTTCCTAGACCTAAGATTACATTAAAAATATGTTTCTTCAAAAAGGTTTCCAGTGATCGGGATAGAGAATCCTTAAGGCATTAAGGAGGTTATGTAATAAAAGGCACAAAGTTTTCCCCATGGGCAGTAACCCATATCAGCCAATCAGCATTTACTGGTCACCAGTTTGAAATCAACCATTTTAGTGCCTTTTATTACATTGGGGGGCTTGTCGTTGATGTTTATTTTACATGGTACTAGAGGCAGCCCCTTTACAAGCACCAGGATCTGGCTGAATCTAATCTAGATCATAAAATCTCTTTAAGACTTCTTTGCCTAATTTACATATGCAGGTAGCATTCACTACATATGAAAATTAGGGTTTGGATTCAGTTTGGGATTCATCCAAATCCTTTGAGAGATTTGAATACAAACATAGTGGATTAGGTGCGTTCCTAGTTTTTATTTTTCTGTCCATACACCATGATTGGAAAACTAATACTCAACTCCAAGCTTGATATTTTTCCCCATTTAATCACAGATAGGGTTAGGGAGCACCACCCAATCAATCAAATCAATTGAGTAAAACAGTGGATGGTGTGCAGGGTTAAAGAAATAAGTATTAGGACAAAAGAAAAGTTAACCCTTGAAACTGCACCGCCCCATCCCGAAGCCTTGCAGCCCACAGAACAAAATTAAAACCTAACTTTTATTAATGTTTAAATTAAAAATTAGTCCAGGAAGGCATTTAAAACCAAGTTAGGCACAGGGAGACAGAGAACACTGGTTAGGTAATGCAATATTAACCACACCTGGGTCAAACGCAAAGCTAATCCACCAAGACTGCAGTGAGCCACTAGTCTTGTAATTGTTAAATACAATGATAGCGTGGTGTGAACCGCAACTGCAATATCAATTGAGAGAAAAAGAGGACAAATGTTACATAGCTTGTAACCCGTATCAGTAACCTCTTAGACTACCACTCTTTCAAACACCAGACAATCGTGGTCTTAATGATTACATCACCCCTTCACCCTCCGACACACCCCCTTGTATTATGCTTCAGAGGAATTGCTATGTCTAGGTGGCATCAAAAATAGACCCACTGATTAATTAGTACAAACTAATAAGGGTGCTTTGCAGCTTGCGTTTAAACTACCCCAGAGAGCGGTTCCAAAAAGCTCCCACCCCTTCACCCATAGAGATTCCCTCCCGTTTCTTGGTGTGAGGCTGTAACCTAAATAATTAGTAGTTGAGTCCCCCTGCCTAACAAAACTAAAATGCGCCTTAGCTTTGCGTTTGACCCAGGTGTGGTTAATATTGCGTTACCTAACCAGTGTTCTCTGTCTCCCTGTGCCTAACTTGGTTTTAAATGCCTTCCTGGACTAATTTTTAATTTAAACATTAATAAAAGTTAGGTTTTAATTTTGTTCTGTGGGCTGCAAGGCTTCGGGATGGGGCGGTGCAGTTTCAAGGGTTAACTTTTCTTTTGTCCTAATATTTTTCCCCATTGCCTGAGTAGCTATCTGTTGCTACAATGATAGGAACATTTAACATCTTTAGCCATCATACAGTGTTTTTGGCATACCCTTTCTGAGAAGTCTTTGAATGATCAGATGCTTTTATATTTGTGTCCATTAAATAATTACTTTCCCAGACACGTATAGTCTCATGGGGACATATCGCAATAATGAATACTATACGGTGTCGGTTTTAATCTAGGCTATAAATTATTTCTTTAAAATGGCCCCTTTATTATTGCACATTCTTGTTTTTTTCCACAGTATTTCCCTTGGTTACAGGAACACCAAAAAAAAGTAAAGGATTTTAAAGGAATGACAGTAAAATGTACTGTTGCCGTGCACTGGTACAACCGGTGTGTTTATTTGGGAAAAACAATTATATTGTATAGTTTATAGACATGGGGGCAGCCATTCCAGCAAAGGGTACACAGTAGATAACAGATCTGAAAAATGTCATTGTACACTACAGAGCTTATCGGTTATCTGCTGTCTAACCTGTGCCTTTTCTCCTTTTCAGCTTTGAATGGCTGCCCCATGGCTACACAACAGCTTGTTTATATAAACTATAGTTGGGTTTCTGAAGCAAATACACCAGTTTCACAAGTGCTGCACAACAGTACAGTGATTTTTTGGTTTACTGTTCCCTTAAGTTTGCTACTTGTCAAATAACCTATAGCAACCAATCGGCAAGTAGCATCCACTGCTAACCTGTTTGGAAAGAAACATCTGTACTATGGGTTACTAGATGTGAGGAGGCTTAAGACTTTATATTACATTACCCCATTAGTTGCCACTGAATAGTTTAAATGGCACAAACACAGAAAATGACCAAAAAACACTACCAGAGCAGAATGAGTAATCAATAAGTTATAATAATTTTTATTCATGTTAGAAATTCTATCAGTGTCTGAACAATATTATTTAGAGAGGCTGTACAATGTTCACTTTTCAATGTTTGCAAAAGAGACAGAACCAGATTACATATGGCAACTAAAACAAACACTGTGTTGAGCGCTCTCAACTTGATTAACTCACTCAGTCAAGGGCTGTCCACTTAACTCTAAAAGTCTGTTGGCAGGTCAACCCATAATCATGAATGGGTTAAGTCAGAGATAGGAAACATTTGATGCCATAGCTGCACAAGAATGAGAATTCATCACTCATTTCTAGTAAGAAGTTGTAATTCTGCGACAGCTGGGAGTCCAAAGTTTGCCCATTCAATGATCACCTTTATAAGTGTGTGCTATAACCATTTCTCACAAGGGTACCAATACATATAAACTCTTTAACAATATACTTCTGTCAAAAGACTTGATGACCACTATGTACACTACAAAAATAAATTTTCATATAAATAAATTATATGGCATACTTTTGTCTTTGTAAATGAAATGACACAAAACTGCCACGAACGATGGCAGCGAGCGAGACCCAGTTGAGTATTATTTTTTCCTTTTAATTCCTTAAACTAAAAAGCTATGAGTCCTTATTGTAAATGTCATATACTCTCTTCCTATTTAACATTAGTAAGCACTCTATACAAATACAATTCCATTAAAAGTAGAGCTGAAATAGTGTTTTCCAATAGTAAAATCACAAAAATCCCTGCATTGTTTTGTTATAGACTGGCATGAAAAATACTGCAAGAACACATTCTTATTATACAAAAAAATATAAATAGTACAAAAACAATACAAAACAAGAATTTATATATTTATATATATTTATATATTGCCAGCTACTGATTCTCCTTTGCCAATGTGACTATGGGAGAAATAAAATGGTCTATACTGTGCAGAAGGCAGCAGACACACTAACAGGGGAGGGGGAAAGATGGAGCACACTTGTAAGGCTGGGATAATTCCTATTTGCCTTGCCAGCTGTTTCCCAGCTAATGCCCTTCTGCATCTTTAGCAGGGGCCTTAGTAACTTGGATGATCACTGGGCCCAAACCTTGTGAATTCCCAGCCTCGTATAGATTGTATTATATACAGAGAAGATGCTGTTCATGGTAGGGAGAGTGTCCATGTGGGCAGCCTCCTCTCAAGTAAATAAGACTCTGCTGGCTGCTTTGTAAGGTACAACTACACAAGAAATGTACTGGCAATATTCTTTGAAAGGATCATGGTGACGAATAATTAGTGGAAATGCATAGCATTGTCCAACTATGCTAACCACAACAGTAAATAGCTTGTGTGGCTTCTATACTAAAGCTTAAGTGACTCTGCAGAGGCAGGCTGTCTGAAATCCTGTTAATTCTACAACATTTGGGCAGATAACATCTTGCTGAGAGTACTAGCTGGGGAGCAAGAGGGAAGTTATGCCTGATCTAAAGCCATATCAAATACTACAAAAAATAAGACAACAGACAATTAAATTTGAATCCTGCATATTAGACTAGTAACTTGTGCTCACAAAAGGCATGCCGTATATACTCGAGTATAAGCCGAGTTTTTCAGCCCCCAAAATATGCTGAAAAACGCTAACTCCGCTTATCCTCGGGTCAAGCTCAAAAACGGTCGCCGGCCTCCAAGAATAGTTGCCGGCCTCCAAGAATAGTTGCCGGCCTCCAAGAATAGTCGCCGGCATCCAAAAACGAGACGCCGGCACCTCCAATGGGAGCAGGAACCCTCAATTTTTTGATTGAAACTTACCAGAAGCTGCTGCATTTCTCACCCTAGGCTTATACTCGAGTCAATAAGCTTTCCCAGTTTTTGGAGGTAAAATTAGGTACCTCGGCTTATACTCGGGATGGCTTATACTCGAGTATATACGGTAATGGAGATCACAACGAACGTTATTAGTCAGGAGTAGGGGAATGCACTGTAGCTCTGGTTGCGTGTGTCTTTGTTCTTCCCCTGGGGATAGAAACCTTGTACAACATGATGATACCTTGATAATTATACATGAATTCATTAAAAACACATGGTATTTTCTCAAGTCTACCCACCCCAGACTTGCTAAGCACAACATAAAGAGAGTTGCGGTCTCTGTTATCTGACGGAGACCCATAGAGAAATGGTACAGAAAGTCATTAAACCAAATGCACTAAATACAGAATAGTTAAGGTCCTTTTTTACCACTGACACCATGAGATCTAAAGTTGCCCAATTAATGGTCAGTTAAAACAAAATGAACAGAGGGCCCGATATATTGTGCTCTCGTGTTCTACTCCCAGTGCAAAGTACAGTAATGCTGGAAACAAAGGCAGCTGTGGTGCCAGTGTGCTTATGTAACAATAGCTTATATTGATAAGGAATTATGGCTACATATTGATTGGTACATTTTTGTGGCTTAATTTAAAAAAAAAAAAAAGCCTGAAGACAAGTGCCTGGAAACATGTCAGCTTAAAATTCTTTTGTGACACAGGATAGCATTATATACCCTAATGGCACAAGAAGAAATGTTACAGTATACAAAAATAAAGTTTGTATTATATAAAAAAAAAAAAAAAAAACAAAGGCCACAAAAATAAATTAAACCAACCATATCTGTGTAGATAAAGGAAAGTCAGAGGTAGATAGTACAACAGTTTATATTACTAGAGCCCAAGGAAAGCATATTAGCACCAACAATTGAAAAGGAATGGGCAGGCAAAGAATATGGAAAATCTAAATCATCTTGACACCTTTGATGCTGGAAGTGCTTATTGCAGTGTGTTAAACATGCGGCTCCCAGTCTACTCCCATCTACAACCACTGTGTTGTAGCTTACTAGAGCTAAAGAGCAGCAACCTTAACACCGCATATGGGTACAGGTATAGGATTCCTTATCCAAACAAACAAAAAATGATTATCCTGGAAGCTCTGAATTAAGATCAGATCTAGGGATTAGTCCGATTGCCATTTTGGAGTCAGTAAGGGTTTTTTTCCACCTCTGAGGCAAATTGGAGAGACTACAAATGTTTTTTTCTTTAGCCTTCCTCTGGACCAACTAGTAGTTAGACAGGTTAAAATAATTAAAAGGTTGAACTTGATGGATGTGTGTCTTTTTTCAACCTACCTTAATAGGTTGTTACTATGTATATAAGGGAGGACATCTGCCATACATTCCATTTTCAGAAAATAATTCTAATTTCTAATTATTTGCTTAAAGGAAAACTATACCCCAAAAATGAATACTTAAGCAACAAATCAAGTGGCATATTTAAGAATCTTACCAAACTGGTCTATAATAAGTAAATATTGCCCTTTTAAATCTCTTGCCTTGAATCACCATTTCATGAAAGTTAATTGGCACATGTGACCTAACATGTTTGTTTGGTTTGTTTTGTACACTGTGAATCCTAGGCTACTAGGGGGCGGCCCTTATTTTTTTTTAAAATGGCAATTTTCTATTTATGATTATCCAATGGCACATACTACTAAAAAAGTAGATAATTATGAAAATGTTTATTTACATGAAGCAGCGTTTTACATTTGAGCTGTTGTATGCAATATATTTTTATAGAGACCTACATTGTTTGGGGGGATATAGTTTTCCTTTAAAATGGTTATGAAGCTACATGAATCTATATTGGTGGCAAAACAATTCTATTGGGTTTATTTCATGTTTAAAATTATGGTCATCCACATTATAAAAATACCTCTTAGCCTGAAACCCCTGGTACCAAGCTTTCTGGATAATAGATCCTATACCTGTAATATTCTCCATTAATGCCTGCAACAACCATAGCTTGTTTGGTAATGAAGAATGAAAGTCTCTAGTGAATAAGTGCTCTGTACAGGGGGAAGCACTCCCAACATCAAGGTATTACAGAAGCAAATGAAGAAAATGCATTACAGTGGCACAGACTGTACAACAGAAGACTAGTAGGAACAGTAGACTTGTAATTCTTGATATCTGCCCATCTGAAAGAAAAGTTATCACACATAGCGGGCCTGGAGTTATTTGTTAAATACTACCACAGGGTTGTGATAAAACCATTTTGAGTGTCAGCGGGAGTGTGCATCATGCTTGCCTCACCTCTGGCATACAAAATGTGACCAGCTGTAACTGTACTTTTACACATATAAAATAAGACCTATCACTTAAGCAACATTTGCATAGAATTATACATGTCAATTATACAATATTTAAGCAGCAGAAAAAAAATACACAGATATTCAGTTTCTAGATGAATCTTATTTGTGGCACAGGCCCTGAACACTAAGGAAGGGAAATGTGTTTGCCTCACCGGTTAAAAGGACTAAAAAAAACAACAACAATAATAACAATAATAATAATAATACAAATAATAAAATAATTCAACATTTTTTTTCTACCTTTACAATGTTCTCTTGTATATTACATATGTATACACCTTTTAAATATTTATAGCAATATTTTACACATTTATACAAAAGGTTACAGTAACAGTGAACTGATGCAGCAAGTCCTTTATATAAAACATCCAGCAGCTTTCTTAACCAGTCTGGAAATTCATTCCCATCTTTGGCCATCAATAATTCAGAATGGATAGACCCTGTTAAAAAAAAATAAAAAGATATGATATTCAATTGGCCTCAGTAGCAAGCTGAATGTAAGGGTTATGGGACATATGGAGATGTGTACAACGTTTTTGTAGCTCACTACAGGAAAAGCTTGCAGGCGTCAGAGCTGGATATCAATGTGGCTGCACTGCATATATCCAGAAAGGGTTGGAAATATATTGGTTTAAACACTCTTGCTTTTTATTATTTTATGGGCACCCCAGTGTTCTTCTCACCTCCAAGAGACCTCATATTCCCCAGCAGTTATACTTGTCTGTAACCACAAAAGAGAGTAGCAGAAACTATTTGAGGAAAATTGGACTGTAGCTACTTTAGAAATACACTGTTTGTATGTGAAGTATATGTGTTGAGATATATGTGTTTGTGTGATGGAAGGGTTTTATTGTTCGCTCATGCCAACAGGGAAAAATGTATCCTCCATGACTAAAGTATCATTTATTCAGCTGTTTAGGTCACCCACTTAAGTGTTTTTTTTACTTTTTAAAGTAACAAATACATGGGCAATCATATAGTACTTTTGCAGAGTATGTACTGTATAGTTCTTGACGAAATACAAAAAAACATGACTATCAGTTTACCTTATTTTGAGGCATTTCCTTGTGTCCTTTCTTCACATTCAACATCTTGCAGCTCTATTACTTCTACTTTAGAGTCCCTTCTTTCATAGCGTACATTAATAGGCACATGAGGGTCCTCAAAATGTCCATGGTCATTTTCGTGGTAGCCACTGTAAAAGGGATAGCTACCGTAGGAACTGTGGCTGCACACAGAAGGGTGCACAGCAACAGTAACTGAAGCAGAGGCAGTCACAGTAGTAATAGGTTGGCCATACGCAGGTACTGAAGCACCTCCTGGAGCAAAGGCAGTTTGTCGCATGTTATGGGAGTGGGATCTGTGCCCTGACCTGTCCCTGGTACTAGGACCAGCATGCTCTTCAGTAAAAGATGCAAATGCATCTCTGCGAGGTCTGTATGGAGGTGGGCGTGATCCTTCTGTTGAATCCCATCTCTGATTTCTGTTGGAACACCATTGTTGTTGAGTTCTGGCTTCTTTGTTGGGTGGTGTGCTTTGATTTGGTGGATTATGCCTACTGTTTTGCTGTACAACCTATGGATAAAAATATATATTATATATACTGTATATATTATCGGACCCAGAGACAAAGACAAAAATCAAACATCCTACTTAAATGGGAACTAACCCCCCCCCTGTACCAAAAGCCCCCAAACTTACTGGCATTGCCATCCTCCCAGCGCTGTGCATTGGTGAAAAAAATAACCCCTTTAAAAATATCTGACCCTTAAATGCAGAACAGCACAGCAGAGCTCCTGGTCAACATCTTCCGCTGCTTTGTTTTCTCTTTGGGTCTCAATGCTGTCTTGCACATGCGCAGTTGAAACCAATTCCTGACTTGGCCTAACTGAGACTGAAAGAGGATATGAAGCGCGAAAGATGGTGACCAGGAGCTCCACTGTGCTGCTCTGCATTTAAGGGTCAGATTTTTTTTTAAAGGGGTTATTTTTTTTACTAATGCACAGCATGGGGAGGGAGAGAGGAGGGGGGTAATGCCAGGAAGTTAAGGGGGGCTTTTGGTATGGGGGGGTTTAGTTCTCCTTTAAGAAGACAATCACACAGTGTATCAGCCCTATAGAAGTATGCGAAAACAGTGCGTCTCTATGTGCCAGTACGTGTCTATTACTAACACCTTCAGCACACAGGCAGCAGTATAGACCAAGTGGCAGATCATTTCACTAATGTGCCTTAATATTACTGCTATGGGATTCCTGATCGCACAGTGCTGGGGGGGTCTCAATATTATTAATTCAATGATGGAGGCTGAGGGTCACTGTAAATTTGAAAAAGGGCTGCACTTTTTGACATGCCTTGTGTATGTAATACTACTTGTTAGACCACAAAAACACTGGCTGCTTATAAGAATATATATTATTCTGCCAGTGGGTCAAATTTAAAAAAACTTTTTATTATTGTAATTTGTTTTACAAAACAAATGAATGAATCTGAATTCTAAATGGGAACACTACTAAAAATGTTTTGTTTTTTAAAAAACATATTGTAGAAAATGTTTTTGTAAGCAACTTTATCATGTGTGAATTCACCGTCTTCTGAAACGGTGTAATAACATAAACCAGCTGATTAATAGACCTGAGGAGAACTGACCTGCTCAGAATCAGAGGGCAAAAAAGCATGAGCAAATACTGACTTCAACTACAACACACACACACAGTGAATAATACAATTCGAGGCACGTACAGTGGGCCGAGGAAAGACTGCTGCAGAACACTGCTGAGAATTATATTGGTGGAGCTCTTCACTGATTCCCGATACAGAGGTTTGAGAACTATATTCGGAATCTGAGGAATCCGACCCATTTTGTGTCGGTCTAGGATGCTCAGGGAACCTTACAATATTTGGTGGTGGGTCTTGAGAAACCTCAAGCCTATCTCCGCCATTAGTTGGAGAGACCTACAAAAAGAAAATATTTTACATTATGTTAGACTTGAACACCACTTGTATGCTTGCAATAACTTCTACATAATACACAAAAGACATAGAAATATATTATACTACAGTGAAACCTCTATTTTACATAATTTTTAGTGGTCCCACCAATATATAATGCATAATACATTTCCCTGATTTTACATAGTTATATAGTTAAGTTGGGTAAAAAAAAAAGTTAAAAACCACTACCACCCTACCATACATACACCCCTCTCTCCTTTCCCCAGCCTGTTGGGCAAATGCACCTAACGTTTTACTTACCCCATGGTGCAGTTACAAGCATCGGAGTTCATGGGTGCCATCTTCAGCCGCTTCGGTAATCTTCTTAATGAGACCAGTGCTTTGGCATCTTCGTGAATTTCAGCACATGCGAAGTTGTCGCGAAACAGAAACTAGCACATGTGCCGCCATGCGGTCTCATTACGAAGATTTCCGAAGAGAGGAAGATGGTGCCTGTGAACTCCTTACGTTCACAGGGGCATTTGCCTGGGGTAACACTTAGGCTGGGGGAGGGGGGGGTCTATGTAGGGTAGGGGGTAGGTGTTTTTTAACTTTAGGATTGAATTCTCCATTAAAAGCATTAACAGAATCAACCATCACAACATCACCCGGCAGTGCATTCCACAACCTCACTGCCCTCACTGTGAAGAACCACCTATATTGCTTCAAATGAAAGTTCCTCTATTCTGAAGGGGTGGCCTCTGGTGAAGTGATCCTCTTTATTGGTAAAATGGGTCTATAATGTCCTCTAATATACTGGTAAAGTGTGATCATGTCATCATGAGAAAACAACCCCAACCTTTGCTGGATCTTACACCATTTTTTTCTGGTCCACTTAAAAATGTAAAATGTGGGATCTACTCTGTATTACGTTACAGAGGGATGAAAGGTGATATCAACAGTGTAACATGACTCATCCAAACATATATATATTAAAAGAAATAAACTAAGCTCATCTAAGCACATTTTAACTGAACCCATGCAAGTATTATAGAGCAGTTACAAACCTCAGGATAAGGCCCAAAGAAAGACAGAAGTACAGGAAGTAGCACCAACCCGTTTAGTACACCCAAAAGAGTTAGAATTGCCAGGACAGCAAAAAAGTACCTAGAAAAAAAAAAATGAACATAAGTATCTTAGCTCAAATAGCATCAGATATTAGATTAGACAATGTATTATACAGACTAATTTTCAAAACATGCAAGAACAAAACAAAAATCACACAATAGCACAAAAGAACATATTAACAGTAGTTTTTTTATTTTTTTACCTTGAATGCTACTTTCCCCATTCAAAGAGTAGTTAAAAGAAAAGAAAAAGGGTTATATTGTTAAACAATAACAAAGTTTCAATAAATTGCAGCTATTCATTGAGGTACAACACAAGGCAGAAAAAAAGAAAAAAAAATATGGAATCTGAAGTGAATACGGGTAAAGAATGAGAGCACAAATACAATAGCAGCCCCTCCTCCACTTTCCCCATTAGTGAGAGCCCAGAGGAAAGAAACAAATGAAGGAAAGGAGTAGAATTTAAACTATTTAGTCTACAAGGGGAAAGGGCTACTTCTCCAAGTGGTTAATCCACTGCGAAATGCTCATGAGACCTACTGCACAATTTCTAATTAAATCTTTCTCTCTCTCTCTTTTTGATTTTTATCTTTTTAAATTCTGTTTTGTTCAATCTGCTGTAATCTACCTATTACACATTTACTATATTATATGGTCTTTATTTTTAAGAAAGGAAACCAGCTTTTTGTAAAAGAAAATGCTTTACATTCTGTAGTATGTCCCAGCACGGTTCAGAGTAAAAAGGTTCCACAATGGTTGAGCTACATTGCAGGCTAATCTTTTGTTGATCAATTTAGCATCTCTGAATACTCTTGTATTAAATCAGCCAATTCAAACATAAAGGCTGCAGTAATGGGGCGGAGGGGGTGGGAGAAATGCACAAATGGATGTGGTTTCCCACCACTTAGGGCAGAGACAGACATGAAGATTCAGAGAGATTTAGTCGCATGGCGACAAATCGCCTCTTCTTCGGGCGACTTATCTCCCCAAACTGCCTCCCCATCAGCTAGAATATAAATCGCTGGTGGGGTGGCACTCTGAGCACTTAGTTTCCATTTCGGGCGACTTCAGAAAACACAGCACTCAAAGTGCCATCCTGCTGGCAATTTAGATTCCAGCCGGCGGGGAGGCAATTTGGGGAGATTAGTCGCCCTAGGAAGAGTCTCTGCCCTTAAAGGGATACTGTCATGGGAAAAAAGATTTTCAAAATGTATCAGTTAAAAGTGCTGCTCCAGCAGAATTCTGCACTGAAATCCATTTCTCAAAAGAGCAAACAGATTTTTTTAAATTCAATTTTGAAATCCAACATGGGGCTTGACTTGTGCTCTGATAAACTTCAATCACTCTTTACTGCTGTACTGCAAGTTAGAGTGATATCACCCCCTCCCTCCCCCCCGAGCAGCCAAACAAAAGAACAATGGAAAGGTAACCAGATAACAGCTCCCTAACACAAGATAAGGCTAGGGGCACACGGCGCGATTTCGCCGCGATTCTGCGCTGGGCGAGTTGTCGCTGCGTTTTTTAAGCCGAAATAGCTTTGCTAACTTTGGCGCTGGCGTCAATGCAAATCGCGGCGAAATCGCTGCACTATTTCACACGCGGCGATTCTTTTTCTACTGTCGCCCGGAAACGCCCAGCGAGGCAACTTCGGACGACAATAGAAAACGAATCGCCGCGTGTGAATTAACGCAGCGATTTCGCCGCGATTTGCATTGACGCCAGCGCCAAAGTTAGCAAAGCTATTTCGGCTTAAAAAACGCAGCGACAACTCGCTTAGCGCAGAATCGCGGCGAAATCGCGCCGTGTGCCCCTACCCTAACAGCTGCCTGGCAGATCTAAGAACAACACTCAATAGTAAAAACCCATGTCTCACTGAGACACATTCAGTTACATTGAGAAGGAAAAACAGCAGCCTGCCAGAAAGCATTTCTCTCCTTAAATGCAGGCACAAGTCACATGACCAGGGGCAGCTGGGAAATTGACAATATGTCTAGCCCCCTGTCAGATTTCAAAATTGAATATAAAAAAAATCTGTTTGCTCTTTTGAGAAATGGATTTCAGTGCAGAATTCTGCTGGAGTAGCACTATTAACTAATGCGTTTTTAAAAAAACATGTTTTCCCATGACAGGATCCCTTTAAGGGGGTTATTTATCAAAGGTCCAATTTGGAATTTATGTGAATTTTTTTTACTCTAATAAATTCGAATATACTCACAGCTCAATTGGGAGATTATTTATGAAAAAACTCAAAATGTGTAATATTTGGATTGATTAGTCGCGACCTGAAAATTTTAACATATGCAAATGGTTCAACGGAACTCTGCCATTGACTACATGAACTCGGCAGGTTTTAGGTGGTGAATATTCAAATAAGAACCGTTTCCATGGTCGAAATGTGATAAATCTCACATTCAAATTTACATTCGAGTTGGTGCTTTGAAATTCGAATTTGTGAGTGTTGATATGAAAAAAATTGAAAATTCTAATTAACCATTTGAAACTTAATACATCTGCCCCTAAGACTTACAGTCAAGGATCACTTTGTAATGCCAAAAAAAGGTCTCAGCTTTACCCCAGGACTGCTCTGCCTGCCCAGGACTGCTGTGCTGTTGCTGAAGGACAAATCCCAGAATCCTTATTGGCTAAAAGTTAGAAGCTGCTTTACTCCACAGCAGTGCTGTGCAACTGTTTCTAGGTAATAAACCAATTCATGAATGTGCACTATACTGGAAAATGTGTTTATTGGAAATAAAATGAAGTTACAGGTATAGGGGCTATAAAAATTCTTGGCACTCAGCAATCAGCCCAAAGGCACCAGTTAGGGAGTCCTGCTCCAGAGGGTCACATGACCATCTCAAAATAATTTAAGAAAAGCAAGCTTTTACATTTAGCAGGTCTGACACATTTACGGTAAAGGAGCAGGCAAATAAGGGAACCAGCTCTTAGTCACAAATCCATGTATAATAATGTACAATAAACCTGACTGCCTCCATAGAAGTCTCCTTTTAAAATGTGTTGTTCATGCAAATCCAGAATTGGGTTAATGAAACCTTGGCACTAGTCTTGTTTTGCAATGTGCTGTTTAAAAAATATCACAACATACAAATTTCCCTGGTTCTGTAAACATCTTACAAATGTAAACTTCATTAGTACGATCAACAACCCAATGTCTTCCTTAAACGTAAACCAAGCAGAATTTGAGACTGAGCTTTGTATCAACAACAGGCCCCAGAAACATTTGCATGACATCCATCTTACACTTGAATAAACAATATGATTATATTGCTGTCTACTTTGCATATACAATGCCTCTTAATTTACTCCGTTTTAGCCGAGCTGATTGTTCTAATTTTTCTAAATGTCCAAAAGCTTTGGAACACTGGTAATCCCCTGGAACAACTTTTGATCACTCTACATCCTTCCTGGAAAAAAAAACAGGAGGAGGCCATATTTTTTACTTCTAAAAAACATTTACCAACATTTGTTAACTCACTTTAAATAGTTTAAGGGGCAGATTTATTAAGGGTCGAATTGAAAATTATTAATTTTCTATGGTCAAAACTGTAAACTTTGAATTGTGAATTATCCAAATTTGATTCAAATTTTAATTCGAATTTTAATTTCGAGATTTATCAAACCTATACCCTGGGAATAATTAAAATTCGACAATTCACCACCTATAACCTGCCGAGTTCATGTATAAGTCAATGAGAGAGGTCCAGTGACCAATTTGAAGATGTTATTAGCCTAACTGACATTTGAGTTTTTTAAGTCAAATTTGATTCAAATTTTTGGGTCAGTAATATTCATTCGAGTTTTAGATATTCGATTTCTTTCTTAAATAACCTCCGAATTGAATATTAAGTATATATATGAATTCATCAGAGTTAAAAAAAAACTCACATGAATTCGAAATTCAACCTTTGATAAATGGGCCTCCCCGTGTATTGTGGTTGAAAATAGACATTTGTTTAAATTGTACTATTATAACGGTCAGTCATGGAATAATCACAGCACTGTATTTCCACTTTTTTCAAACAGATGTTACATTTGATTAAGTCTGAAATTGAATTTAGACCTGATACAGAATAGGAATAGCAAATATCTATATGGATGGGAATTTTTTCCAAAGCACTTTACTTGTCAAACAACACTAGATAATTAAGGTTCAAGTGTATCTTACTTCAACAGTGTGTTCTCTATACATCCATGTCCCTATCCCAATATAAAACCACCACTTGTAATTTTTAAACTCTAAGTAGCGTGACGGAAAGCCAGATCTTCAAATCTGTTCAACTCAATATTCTACGCTGTTGCTATAGCCCATCCTCCACCAACTTTGGTTTGCCTTCCAGGCTTATTCTTGGGTACCAGAACAATCTGCCACAATGAACCACTGTTACTTCTAAGCTTAGTCATTTTCAGGAGCTCCATAGTTTGTTTGGAGTAGAGCGGGATCTATTTCACTGCACTTATCAAATTCCCTTCAAAAGAAAACCTCATCTGAGCTGACAAACTTACATTCTTAATTAAATCCAAAAGAAAACAGTCCTCCTTTTAATTCTCTGCAGAAACCTACAAGTTCATTATGTTTTCATCCAGACTCATGATAAAGAAATCTCTCATATAGACTTTAAAGGGGCTGTTCACCTTCCAAACACTTTTTTTCAGACAACAGCAACATTTAGTTGGTACATTTCTCAGCAGTATCTGTGGAATATTAGCAACTACTGTATCAAATCTAACAGCTGCCTTTAATGAAACTCAGGGATTCTGCTCAGCAGAAATCTGACATAGGGCTAGACATATTGTCAGTTCCAAGCTGCTCCCAGTCATGTGACTTGTGTTCTGATAAGCTTCAGTCACTCTTTACTGCTGTACTGCAAGTTGAAGTGATGTCACCCCCACCCTTTCCCCTCCCCAGCAGCCTAACAATAGAACAATGTGAAGGTAACCAGATAGCAGCTACCTAACATAAGATAACAGCTGCCTGGTAGAACTAAGAACAGCACTCAATAGTAAAATCCAGGTCCCACTGCGACACATTCAGTTACATTGAGTAGGAGAATCAACAGCCTGCCAGAAAGCAGTTCTATCCTAAAGTGCTGGCTCATTTTGAAAGCACATGACCATGCAAAATGACCTGAGATGGCTGCCTACACACCAATATTATAACTAACAAAATATACAATTGTTAGTTCAGGAATTAAATTATACATGGTAGAGTGAATTATTTGCAGTGTAAACAGTGTAATTTAGAAATAAAAACAACATAAAAATCTTGACAGAATCCCTTTAAACTTCAATATCCGAAAAACAGTCACAAATAGAAAATAGAACTGGAAAAAGTCTTTATTTCTGGTGAACTTTCTGAAACCAACGGAACTGAAAAAAGTGTTGGAAGGTGAACAACCCCTTTAAGAAAGCCATCACAGTGTTATTATGAGAACATCAATTGATTTTATCAGCTTCAAAAAAAACATATCCCCAAAGTGGAGGTCCCATGGGTTCTGCAATTACACAACTATTTATAGGAGTGTGTTTTGAAGAACCTTAAGGAATAAATGAAATCTAGACCAATGAAAAGAAATATTAATAGAAAAGCTGTAATGCTGTAATAATACACACATATATGTATGACTGATGTAAGACCGACAGAGGCCAAACATGATTATATTAGCAATGTAAAATGATGACATCAAAATTTACTGCATTAGTAATTTCCTTGTTGAAAGTAATGTGTGTAATTAGTTCTCCACCTCCCACAATCCTCTTGCTGAGTAAGAGGCATCATCTGAAGTTAATGGAGCTTTGCCAATCAATACTGATTCATAATTGCAGCAGGGACAGCTCCATGTCTTTAAATTATCAGTATATCAGGGAATTGTAAGGCATTGTCCCTTTAAAAGAATTAGACATGCATAACTTATACACAAGTTGAACATTTTTTGGCTCACCAGTTGATTGCTTATTTCCATGGCTGCTTCAAGGCCATGTACTGATGTGTATCAAATGAGGAAGAAGCACACAGTCTATTGTGGGCAAATATCCTGTGATAGTTAATACAGCATGAGATATATGCGTTTGCCAGTAATTTCAGTTCAAATTAGTGGTTGTGGTTTGGGGTCTTTTCAACCTTACCTGTGTTAAAATATATTTTTAGGGTATCAGAACAAGCAGCTAAGCAGCGGACTACTTAATAATATACCTGACAATAAAGTCGAATTCTGATCCAGCAAGCATCAGAACGCCTAATAAAGTAGAGACAGCCCCATCCAGGACAGGTGCAAACATGTGCTCCAAAGCAAGAACAGCTCTGCGATTCTTGTCCCCGACAGCAGTGAGGAATGCCTGGAAAACAGAGAAAGCTTGTTAGGCTGGAGTACATCAAATATGGAGTTTGAGGGCCTACAGTGTTGTTAATATACAGTTGTGTTCTGAATAATAGTAGTGTGGTTTAAAAAAAGTGAATAAAGCTCAAAATCCTTATAATAGTTTTTATTTCCATACACACAAATGCACTGGGATCACTACACATTCTATTCCAAATCAAAACATGAAGAAAAATCAAATTTGTGTTATTCCTTTTACAGACATTGAAGAAAAGGGTTATGGTTGTTCCAAAAAATGTCAGTGTCTGCATTTTTCTGCAGTGTCTGCAAACTCAAAACATCTTCCAGTTTATACAGTGCTTGTTTGCTTTCCTATGAACTTACAGTATATTAATCTGTATAACCACTTTCTGAGAAACTGCTGCATATCAATGTTACATGGAGTCAACCAGCTTTTTGTACCTGTTATATTATACATTTATTCTAGATTTCTTGGTTTTGCCTCAGAAACAGCATTTTTGATGTCACCTCACAAGGTTTCTATACGATTAAGGTCCGGGGATTGGGCTGGCCACTCCATAACGTCAATCTTGTTGGTCTGGAACCAAGATGTTGCTTGTTTAGTGGTGTGTTTGGGGTTGTTGTCCTGTTGAAACATCCATTTCAAGGGCATTTCCTTTTTGGCATAAAGCAACATGACCTCTTCAAGTATTTTGATATATTGAAACTGATCCATGATCCCTGGTATGAGATAAATAGGCCCAACACCATAGTATGAGAAACATCCCCATATCATGAAGCTTGTGCCACCATGTTTCACTATCATCAGTCCACAAAATGTTGCACCATTTCTCTTTAGACCAGTCAATGTGTTCTTTGGCAAATTGTAACCTATTCAGCACATCTTCCTTTTAACAATGGCTTATTGCCGATAGCTTGGCTTCACATAGGCATCTTCTAATTGTAACATTACTCACAGGTAACTATAGATCTTCTTTGATCTTCCTGAAGCTGATTATTGGCTGAGTCTGCCATTTTGGCAATTCTTCTATCCATTCCAGTGGTAGTTTTCCAATTTCTTCCATGTCTTTCAGATTTTGGTTGCTATTTTAAAGCATTTGATGTCATTTTGGCTTAGCAGCCTATCATTTTCTACACTTCTTTATTTGTTTCCTCACTCTCCAATCAACTATATATGGCTGTATAGGATATAGTTTTGTTAGCACTACCTGCTTTTGTACCACACAAGTAAATTCTCTAGATGAGCTTAGCATTCTGTATGTGTTTTGCGTATTCTAGAGTTTATATTAAGTTTACACTCCATCAAAAGTATTGGTGATCCAGTCCAACTGTGCAGAATACATTTTTGAGTTGGATTCATCCGCTATATTACATCATACCAAAGATATACTTTGGCATAGCTAAAGAAATGTTAGTAATGATTAGTAAAAATCCCAAGTGACTGGCACCAAATATCATTATGTTCAGTGATAACTGAATGGTGCAAAGCAATTGTGGAACCACTCTCCAGCCAATATAAGCAAGCCTACAATGCAGTCATCTGTTCTGCAATGAGGTCCAAGAAGGAGGCCCATGACAGTTCCAAAGAGCTATCCATCTGTAATACTTTCACAAATTAACCTAGAAATGTTTATTAAGATGATGATGATTGTACTCCAAGAACATTTAAAAAAATCAAAAAGTTTAGATTTTATTTATTTAAGTACAGCATTAAAGCAACGAGTCTCTCTTTAATTTGAATGGTTTGCATCCTTACCAAAGCAACATGAACAGTGAATTCCACTCCAATTCCAACTGAGGCAATCAAGATAACTACAGGCACCGCACTCAGCTTAATCCCTATTAGTCCCATCATGCCAAACAGTTCCACTGTCATAAGGGCTAACACCATGACCTGAAACAAAACAGGAAGGAGATGTATGACTCTGAATGAGGTGGACGACTCCACTGCATACAAACAAGTTCGTGAGACTATATGCACAGTGTATAGTAAAAATTAGGGAATATAATTGCAATACTCTTATAGCACTTTTCTACAATTCTGAACATATCCATAAGGGGGACTGAAAAACAGTTAATATTGTTTATTTAAACCCACAATAAGCACACTTTTGCCTTTGCCATTTTTGTTTTTAGAGAAGAGTAGTAGTTAGCCCCTTCTTTTTTATTTTAAGCTATTTACCCCTTGTACTGTTTATAGTTTTGTATGTAATCTGTATGTTCAGTGTATACACCCATTTATTGTACAGTACTGGGAAATATGTTACGAAAGACACTAACCCCAGTGCGTGTACAGTTATTCTAATGTGCAGCTGACCTTCTAAAAGGCATTTCATTGGATTTAGTTCAAAATATCTTTAAAGAAGAAAAGTACCCTCATCAGCTGACACATATCAAGTTAGGGTGAGTCCTCCTGGCTTTAGAAGGAACTTTGATAGACTGACAGGAACAAAGCAAGCCGTCAATATTTTGTATGTTTTTAATTTTCAACTCTCTGTTAAGTAATTGCCGAGGAGCAGAAAGAAATACTGCTTCAAATAAGCACATACAAAAAAAAGCATTATAGGAAAAGTAGAACAGGCCCTTTTTCACTCCATCTTATGTTGTTTTTGGAAATCTCAAAAGTCAAAATAAAACCAGTTCTAGGCTTTTACAAGTGTTTACTTATGTTAGTCTTGCAACTTTAACATTTCCATATGTATCCAGCCTATCTATACGGTGTTGGAGAAGTTAACCCTTTAACGACTATGTGCATAAAAGGAACAGGAACCACTAGTAAGTCCTACAACTGCAAAAACTTTTATTGGGAATGCACAACACACAACATGTTTCGGGCTAGGCCCTTTATGACACTTGATAAAGGGCCTAGCCCGAAACATGTTGTGTGTTGTGCATTCCCAATAAAAGTTTTTGCAGTTAAGAATACTGCTGTGGATTTGTCCTGCATTCGAATTCTACTGATTGACTCTATTGGGGGATCAACACAGGATACCCCGCAGGATAACCTATCAAGCAAACAAACGGTGAGCTACAGTCCATTTCTTTATATAATACACTAGTAACTCCTAGGTAGAAGGGAATGAGGGGGCTCTAGCTTACATTGTATGTATTATTTCTGTACATTTTATGGCTTAGAAAACATGCTGGGAGAAAATATTTCTCATTAATATTTGTCAACAAACAAGCTAAAATTATTACATAAAGTTTTACCCCATTTTTTTTAATATTCTTTAATAAGAATGGTGGTGTCCCTAAAAGGGGTGCAAGAATTAGGCTTTAAAGGTTTTTTCTGTAACAAGAACCCACCCTTCTTTTCCTTCCAAAAGGGGAATAAACATATCAAGGATGATGTAACATACATTATTCCACCAGAGAACCAGACATAAACAAACGTTGCTGGCTGCAGCAAGAGCTATGCTGAAAGGAATTTGACAGCAACAAAGGACCTTATTAACTTACAATGATTCCAGCAGTCCAAGGGTTCAGGAGAAAGAGAGCACACACCAGAAAGGTACAGGCCAGAACCACACTGATGGACAACAGCAGCCAGTGACGGAGACTAATGTATTGCTCCCAGAACAGGAAAGGGTAGCCGTTTGGGTAGCTCGACACCCCAAGGCTTGTGTAGTTGTTACAGATTGCCCTCACTTTTTCTATAGCCTCCACAAAGTCGGATGTTTCCCGCAGACCATTGAGGTAGAAAGGAAACTGGACATATTCTATTGGTTCAGCTGCACGAACTGTTGAAAAGAAAGCAAGCAGGTTGTATTAAAACACCCAAACAAATGCCTAATAAATGCAAGGCAGCAATTGCCTTATGCACAATAAAGAAAAGATCTTTGTTATAGAAAATGTTCGATGTATGTTCATTTAATAGTCTGGGAAATTTCATTTTTCTTGTTCCTTTTATCATATAAAAGCCTAGATCAACCACAAAAAGTAATATAGAAAAAAAAAAAAGTATATAGAAATTCCAGTTGGTTCTTTAGCAAGCTTTCAGTTACTTGACGCTGTGTGTTCCAGACCCTGCAGGGTCATTCAGCTGACATGCTAAACATGATTTGCCCTATTATAATCTCAACTATAAATTTTCTTTAAAACAAGGCTTGGCAGGCTGCCACAGGGCTTTAGGCTTTGGCTACAGTAATGTATAATATTTATTTATTTTATTGGCCAAATCACATTACAAAAAGTGGAGGGAACTTGACTCTGAAGAAAGTCCAGAGTATAGGGCATTGAAACAATCACACCCCAGCACCAAACACAAGCAAACTTTAGTCATGAAAGCAGACATCCACAAAAAGCCTTATTTTCAGTCTTCAAAATAACATATAGTTTAAAACTAAAGCCCAATTAAAGTAAATAGTATAATGAATTAAACTTGAAACAATACATGCATTTTATAAAACTGGATTGATGTTGGCCTGGTAAAAATAATAATATAAATATTTATATTTATGGAGCTGTGAAGCTGAAAATTGTTCACAGGTTATTGCTTGGTAAACCAAGGCAAGCATCCATGTCAGTATTTGTGCCCAAGGGCACTTTCTGAAGATATAGAAAGTTTCCTCATGACACCTTCCACATCTCCAAAATAAAGAGAGAAAAATACGTACAGAATAAGATAAATCCATAGCCTAGGTTATACAAACAATTCACAGGATATAATGTATATGCCTTATTTATAAACAGCTTATGCAGTCAGTGAAATTCGGCACTATCCATGTTCTAAACTTACACACTCAATTTACCTTGATTTAAACATTTTTTTAATAGTCTGTGTGCATTTTAAGGCTGCCCCATTTCTATAAATAAAAATGCAACTATAAAATTGGTGACAGGAATAAAATACACCAGCTTGCTGAATTTATGGTAGGTCTGCACAATGTCATCCAAAGTAGAGCTGGGCTGGAGGAAGCTGTTCATAAACATTGTAAAGGCCAGAGGCAAATGTCTACTCACTTGTCCTGGTCTCAGGCCTATCGTCTGCTTTGTCGTGGAGCCACTCAGGAGGGTGTGGGCGGATGTTGGCCTGGGAAGCAGCATAGGCTACAGGGTCATTACTCACCCAGGCTGTTAAGTAGATGTAGAAAGCATTTGGCTGAATAATCCCATCTGCATCCACCAACCGCTGTTTAGTCAGCTAAATCACAAGAGAAAGAAGTGGACTTTTAGACTGAATTTGCCAGAAATACAAGTTGGACTACTGTAACACAACCAATGTTTTCAAAACAGACCATGAATTATGCCAAAAGAAGTTAGCAGGGAGGATCAGTAGGTTAATAAGGGAAGAAAATTCAGGTCACAATTTATTTGCATTTGTTGCTTTCATTTATGACTTGGATGTAAGGGTTTCATTATATATGATATAAATAAACATTTTTTGATATTTTTTGCTCTCCAGATTCCACCCACTCCAGAAAAACATACGTGCAGGTTAACAGGCTCCTAATAAAAACTAACAATAATAAGTGTAAATGTGTAATTATTTTTAAACTTCAGACTGAAAGGGCACATAAAGTGTTTTATAAACTTTGTACACTGCTTTTCCCATTTTCAAGGGGTGACCGCAGCCCTATCATGAAGCTCTATTTACCCAAAGCGTAGCCCTGAATACTGCTAGGAACTGTGGTTCAATCACTTTTCTTCCTATGCGTCAAAACCAACGAAGCAGTGTGCAGCAAGGATCATATCTAATGCTCAACAAAGCTCTACAGTCGGATGCACATTAGAGCTGAAGGGCTCCTTTTACAATAAGTAATTGCACTGTAAAATACAGATCCATATGATGTCAATTAAGCAACAAAAAAAAATAGATAAACATCTCTGCTTTTTAATTACACTTGAACTGAATGGAATGGCAAAGGATAAACAGTTGCTGCATTCCAAAGAAATATGATTCCCCATCTAACAAAAACATTTCTTCTTTTCCCTTGTAATTACACTAACAACCCTGTTCCATTCTTGCATCCAAGCCCCTACTGATGGACCAGTGTGTTCAACAAATGTCTAGAGCTGGGGGTTGGGGGAGGAAGGTGCTTCTGGGAAGGGATGACCAAGCTAGAGAAGCATTCTGCAGAAACAAGCAAGGAATAAAAAGAATGAAACCTGGCAAACATCCCACTGCACGTCTGGGTGCAGTTAACCTCCATTGTTAGCACAGAAGGAAATGCCACCCAGTAAATGAAGGCAAGGCAATTAAAAGGAAAACATCTGTATAAATTCTGTTAAGACTTTCCTTCTCTAGTCTACAAGTTTGCCAATGATAAATGTGACTGGATATTTAGTTGTCCAACCTGCTGATTAGTTTCTTGGTTCAACACGACTCTCAAATATTTTGAAGAATACAAACCAACTTCCATAAAAAAAGTTTGAACACATGAAAACTTGGAGTGCTGGTCCATTTTGAAGGCTACATATTTACTTTGACCACAGTACCCACGATTGAAATCGGAGGAAGAGTGCGTCTACTATCTGGACATATATATATATATATATATATATATATATATATATACACACACACACACACACACACACAAACAATTAAAATATATACAGTTTCTACATTCTATGCACGTTCCCTTAAATTTTATGTTCAAGTATGATATCATAAATATATTTTTGGTGACATTCATTCAGAACCACCAGGGACAGTATACTACTGACACCTCTTAGAAAGCTTTCTGTAAGCTAAGAAGTTAGGCAGCTTTGAAAGCAATATAACTACAAATAATTGCAGTGCATTTAAAGAGCTAAACCTTCAAATATTCCTCTCTAGTTGTGTTAATTAAGGCCTCTATACTTTGGTTTTGTGTACCAATCTTATATAAACTAGGCTACTTCTGATCCCTGCACTCGACTTCTCCGTTTTCCTCATTAAATACACATTCCAGGGTAAATTGCATTTCTCCACCAAAGGAGAGGAATGACCGTAAATCATGATGGATGCAGAGAAAATAAACATGGTGGTGAGAAAGTTTGTTAGTTGGCATAAGCCTGCTGTAAATATCTGTAGTTTGATACACATGTTAGGACATCTGTAGGCATCCCTCTCTATCAATACTAAAGGTAAATGGAAAGTAAATGTTACATTGGGTATGTAAATTCATATAGTGGTTATGATCTAGATGTAGAAGGCAGAGGAGATATAATTAAAACACCTAAGGCTGAGGAGATCTCAAGCTAGACAACAGAGGTTGAGGATATACTGTATATATAACTAGTACATCTAACCAAGCTAGACTCATTTGGGCTTATGTAATAAAAAGTGCAACGCTTGCTGCTGGTCTAATCAGCAACAACTGATTGGCAGGTAGCATTTACTGGCCACCTGCTTAAATGAAAACCTCTTATTGGCTGCTGAATGTTACTGCACCTCGGCAAACTTTTTTATTTTAATTACATATGAAGGACTCGGTCTTCTGTATTCCAAACAATCAATCTATGGATTGATTGATTGTTATTAAAGAGAAACTATGCCACTGTTGCTGGCAGGACATATGCGAAAGCCAGCCTCTAGATTAATGATTAGGCCTGCTTAGTAAATAGTCAGAACAATTAGCAGAAATTGCAGGAAGGTAAAAAACAGCCTGATAAACCACCAGGACATCAATGCCAGGAGTCATTCAACTTCTGTCACACCAGTTCACTAATAGTTAATCTCTAAATGCCAATATTTTTCTTCCTGGTATTTTAGTTCAGCATTCTGGAAGGAATGATAGTCCAAAACATACTGGTTAGTGAGTGGGTGTCTGAATAAATGGACCCTGGTATATGGAATTTGAGACTATAAGCAACACTGGGAAAGGCATGGATTTTACTGATAAAATTATATCAGAAAACTAAATGGCTACACTTTCACTGAACATAACACTTATGCCAAGGAGTTTTGATGGAGTTTTTGGATTATGAGCACATTATACATATGGCACTTTGCAATGACTAAAATAGCATTAATACTACAGTCAGCAATCCATTGTTACCTAAAAAGTGACAGTTTTATCCTAATACTTGGCTTCTTATTTGTTGTGCTTATTTTCAAGGATATAAAAAGTAGGTGATTTATCCTACCATAATGCATGTAATATTAGTTGAATGTGTATACTTGTAGTAATATTACCTGGTTGAGGTTAATGGGTTTATCAGAATTGCCTGTCTGTATCAGGAGCTTGTAAGCAAGGACAGCATCATCAGAAGCATTTCTATAATCATTACGTGTAATTTTTCCAGCCTCCCATTCATGGTCAAACGTATCTTGCAGTCCTAGATTGAAAGGACAGAATAGGAAGTTCAAAAACAATTTGAAGACTTCACCGTAAATGCATTTATATTAATATTACAATTTATCTAACCAATGAACTACCATGACATTTGGATAAGATGAAGGAAGCAGAAATTCCTCATCTAAACACATACTAGCAAATGAGTACTGCATTTATTAGCTATACTACTGCAGGCCAAAACTACCATCCTTGAAGAATTAAGAAAAGATGCACTAGCTAATAAAAATATTTCAACTTTTGGACTAAATCAAATCTCAGCTGCTTCTTGAGCACAATGTGAGTGAACATGATTTTGCCAATTTGTTCCATGTGTTCAACTTGTGCAAAGAAACTAGACATGGGATATGCTGCCAGCATGTGTAAAAATCACAGCCAACATCTATTCGGTTCTTTACAGCTTCTTCCATCCCTGCCATCCTTTCAGGAGGAGAGGGAAGGGAGATGAGCAAACTAGCAAAAAAGGAAATGAATGAATCATAGCACACACAGGCCATTGAGAACACACTTACCACAGTGCACAGAGCTGGGATAGGCCAATGCAAAGCAGAAGCCAGAGTTGCATACATAGTACAAGAAACATATAGAACACACAACTGGCAGTGCTTTAGAAGTCACTGCAGCAAAAAAAAAAACCTGGCCATTTAAGCAGCTAAACTTCTTGGCCAACTTAGCACTGGCTTCCTCTGCAATGAAAACGGCTATTTATTGCGCGCGCACACACACACAGAATTTGTTCAGACAACTCCATGTGACATGAAGCAGGATTTACCAAAGAGAGCCTTGACAAGGCTGATTATCGGATTTTTATTTGTGTAGCACTGACATTTTATGCAGCAGTTAAAGGAATGTGCACTAATATTCTGCAATGTAGCATAAAATAAAACATCTTATATTTGTGTAACTACACAGTTATTTTTGCCTCAACCTTAATCACATTTTTCTGTTTTTCTGTTTTACTTAACATCTTATTGAAAAGTCTTTTTGTGGGGGTAACATCTCAGCAACAGTGAAAAGCATACCACAAGGAAACATGTAAAATCTTGCCCTGATGTGAGAACAATAAACCATGTCTCAGAGAGATTACACACTCCCAGACCTACCCAAAGGAGACTGTGGCTAAAAACTGCCATGCCACCCAGGCCTATTTAGCCACAAAACCACAACTGACACACACACAGCACTCCCTCCCTCCTCTCCCCCCACAAGAAAATATGAACAAAGTCATTTAGAACATATCAAAATACATAGTGACAACATCTGTTTTAAACAGAAACCACTATTTAAAAAGAATTATGCAGGAGTTTTGCAGACCAGTTTAAAACTGTACAAAAACAGTTAGGGGCACATTTACTTAGCTCGAGTGAAGGATTAGAAGGAAAAATACTTCGAATTTCAAAGTATTTTTTTAGCTACTTCGACCATCGAATTGCCTACTTCGACTACGACTTCGAATCGAACGATTCGAAGTAAAAATCATTCGACCAATTGACCATTCGATAGTCGAAGTACTGTCTCTTTAAAAAAACTTCGACCACCTACTTCGCCACCTAAAACCTACCGAGCACCAATGCTAGCCTATGGGGAAGATCCCGATAGGCTTTCTAGGCAATTTGGGATCGAAGGAAAAATGTTCGATCGATGGATTAAAATCCTTCGAATCGAAGGAATTGCGCTAAATCCTTCGACTTCGAAATCCGAAGGATTTAACTTTGAGGGTCGAATATCGAGGGTTAATGGCCCGCAAATGAGTTTGGCGTTTGCGTGAGGGTGCCACTGTGCAAGGTTGTAGTGCGTGAAAATAGCGTTGACGTTGCAAAATTGTTTTGTGAACATTTTGTCTACCACCAGTTGCGGTATAATTCAAACGCAGTGTGTGTACATAAATATTCACAATTTGCCATTTTTGCCACATTTACAAAGCCCTTATGGACATTCCCAGTGCAAAAAAAATTGCAATTTTGTTTGCCAATTCTTGTCCAGCTTTATAAATATAACCATGTGCAGGGCAAATATATTCACTGTGTGAATCATTGTGCGCTGATCGTAGTTTATAAATGAGCCGCAAAATAGTCACCAGTTGTTTCTCATCTTAGTCTACAAAAAAAAAACAAAAAAAAAACTCTGTGACCATGACACAACTATGCATCTATTGCCAGAAAACACAGATAACTGCATTTGTTCGGTAACATGTTTGTAGCAGTTCATACATTGTTCTCAGAGGGAAGCAACTGCCAAACTGATAATTTACCATTCTTTGTTTAAACAACTCATCAGAGACATTGGGCAAAGAGAGCATTAGGACTAAACAGTAAATCACTGGTGGTATTTATCTTCAGCATTGGTAAACCAGCTCCACTGTTATATTAAAGGAATACTGTCATCCGAAAACATGTTTTTTTAAAAACGCATCAGTTAATAGTGCTACTCCAGCAGAATTCTGCACTGAAATCCATTTCTCAAAAGAGCAAACAGATTTTTTTTATATTCAATTTTGAAAACTGACATGGGGGTAGACATTTTGTCAATTTCCCAGTCATGTGACTTGTGCCTGCACTTTAGGAGAGAAATGCTTTCTGGCAGGCTGCTGTTTTTCCTTCTCAATGTAACTGAATGTGTCTCAGTGGGACATGGGTTTTTACTATTGAGTGTTGTTCTTAGATCTACCAGGCCACTGTTATCTTGTGTTAGGGAATCGTTACGTTATCTGGTTACCTTCCCATTGTTCTGTTGTTAGGCTGCTGGGGGGGGGGGTGATATCACTCCAACTTGCAGTACAGCAGTAAAGAGTGATTGAAGTTTATCAGAGCACAAGTCACATGACTTGGGGCAGCTGGGAAATTGACAATATGTCTAGCCCCATGTCAGATTTCAACATTGAATATAAAAAAATCTGTTTGCTCTTTTGAGAAATGGATTTCAGTGCAGAATTCTGCTGGAGCAGCACTATTAACTGATTTTAAAAAGAAAATTTTTTTCCATGACAGTATCCCTTTAAATTAAAAAAGGAAACACTTCCACGGCTTGTACCCCAAGTTTCTGATGGTACAGTAGTACTAAATTATGGAAGCTTATCAGTAGGGAGCACATTTGGTTGCTGTTGCTGTATGTCCTGGCAAGTAGAGCAGCTCTAAAGCAGGGATCCCCAAACTTTTGAATCTGTGAGCAACATTCAGAAGTAAAAGGAGTTATAGAGCATGAAAAATGTTCTTGGGTGCCAAATAAGTGCTGTGATTGGCCATTCGGTAGCCCCTATGTGGATTGTCAACCTATATTGAGGCTCTGTTTGACAGTACACCGGGTTTTTATGAAACCAAAACTTGCCTCCAAGCCTGGAATTCAAAAATGAGAACCTGCTTTGAGGCCACTGGGAGCAACATCCAAGGGGTTGGAGAGCAGCATGTTGCTCACGAGCTACTGGTTGGGGATCACTGCTCAAAAGCTCTACACATAGCCAAACTGTTGTGCAGGCCCCTTACAGACCTGTTTTAATAGGCTGTCATTCAATCCCATCAGATAACAACTGTTCTGTCCAGCCTACAAGTCTATCCTGCTGATGCCACTTCTAGGTCACATGGGTGACTTTTCATTGGGAGGCAAGTGTTGCATCTTTCTCATTATGAACTAGTTCTTTGGCCTCAAGGTAAAAAAATCAAATAATTCATGTGTACGACTACATACAGTATGTTATTCAATCACTTGGACTGTGTGCCAACAGAATAAGCCACTAAAAGTACACTTTCTCTGGCTTGCTGGATGTGCTTGTTACCCCTACATAAACATATGGATTAAAAAAACAAACAGCTTTTGTGCACATGCCTTTTTAAAACTGATATTTAGAAAGAAACAGTGGACTCCTTAAAGCTTTGCATTTTGATAATTGCCTTACCTTGCAGCCAGTCCCGAAAGTAATGCAGCCACATCTTAGGCAACTGTTTGTTACCCTCCAGCAGCACATATCTCACACCAACAAAGCTTTTGTGAAGTTCATAAAGCAAACGCTGGGCTCGAGGATAGTCTGCTTTCTGTGTAACCACATACATGTGGTAAAATGAAAAGTACTTGAACTGTGTCGCAATAAAGTCATATTCCCTGGTCTCCCTTGGTACAATGTCCGTCAAATCAAGGCCATCTCGCACTCGTGTAGTTCCATAAAGGCTGACACTAAGCAAGGCTAAGAAACCCAATATGACAGCAACCTGCAGAAGGAAAAATAAATCATAAAATCATGCTGCATAAAATCAAACTACATCTGACAGCAAGAAGGACAGAATTTGATGGCATGAAAAAAAAACAGAATTCTGTTGAGATTAACTTTATTATTAAACAGAGAGATATTTTGAGATCTGGATGAGTTTCTTTTTTGGATTATCTTGTGCATGCAATTTAAACCATAGGAAATGTTAGTTGCTCTCCTTCAGGACGTTATATAGTGAATAAAGTACCCCCTCTTGTAAAATATAAGGATATTGTAAATTACTGAGGAGTTTCATGACCATATAAAAACACGAGGCCGAAGGAACTCCAGGTCATGGAACTCCGAGGTAACTTCTAATATCCTCATATTTTACAACTGGGGGTACTTTATTTATTATAATACACAAGTTTCAGTGAGTCATGTGACAGAAATGACATCAGAACTCACCGTTTATAACTGATGAGAACTCACCGTTTATAAGGATATAATTTACAAGATATTCATAGCTTTTGTGTATTATAGCCATATAACTTCCTTTGTAGTACGAATACTTCTTTTCTATATAGTATATAGCTACGTTTGCTATCACCTACTTACATTGTACGCTACTTTTAAAGGCAATGCCACCGTGACATTTGTCACTTGCGGTTAGTGCAAGTTTCCCATTGATGACAAAATTACCCAAAGTCTTCTGAAATTAGAATCTGTACATCCCTTTCTTCCACGTCAATGAAAAGGCCTAAAAATCTCTGGTCTATGTTTTATCTTGAATGAGACACGAAAAGACAAGAATAATAACGAAAACACTTACTTTAGTTTTTGGTTTTAACAGGAATGGGGCGTAGTGCTTTTCTGCAAAGGAAGACAATGTCCACTTTGAATCTGGTGTGCACTGCATAGAGCCCCCATGTACAGAGAACTGAGAAATCAGGTCTCTAGTGGAACTGGTGCTCTCTGGAGTCTGACCGCTTACATCCTGAGGGGTTGATGCTGCTGGCTGCACGGATATTTCCGACCGAGGTTGTGCTGTGGTGTAATACAACTGTGTTCGTGGATCATATTCGGTACGAAGCTGGACTGTCGACTGCATTGTGATTTGTGTTTCATGTGCAAAGCTGTGACTGCTGTAGGTTGGGGGCAGGCTGTAGCGTGTATTGTCATTATTGTCTGTATAGGCCTGGGGCTCAATCTGAATCACTCTGCTCACGCAAGGACTAAAGAAAAAAACATATACGTATTTCAATACAGGTGACATTGCATGCGTCTTTCACAAAAAAAAAGCAGTTAAGCACGTAATATATAAAGGTTATTATTCACACTAAATATATTACAGAATTTCACACTACATCCTTTATGTCATTTGGTATAGATTTTCAGTATGTTGCTAGCGAATGTTCCAGGTTAAGTAGATTTACCTGCTGAAGCAACAGAAGATATCAAGTCTGCGGACTTCCCTGCGATAGAGGTCCATGCTAAGTATAGCAGGAAATATCAGCAGGACCATGGCAAAATTAAACACCACAACAACAGCAGCCTGGGATTAGAAAAAAACAACAGCTGTTAGACATATGAACAGTTACACGCAGACAACAAAATCCTCACCAATTTACAGATGAGACAAAAGAAGCTATTTAGGAAATGTCTAGAGACTTGGGGGCAAATCCACTAAAGGATGAAGCGCCTAACGCTAGCGTTAATTCGCTAGCGTAGCGCACTTTCGTTAATTCACAACGGACGCTGACGTAAATTTCGCTAGTGTTACTTCGCACCCTTACGCCTGGCGAATTTGCGCAACGGACATAACTACGCAAATTCACTAAAGTGCGCATTTTTCTGTACGCTACCTTTTACGCCAGACTTCCTTTGCCAGCTCAGACCAGGCGAAGTGCAATTGAGTAGATAGGGATTGCTTCCAAAAAAGTTAAAAAAAATTCTAAGTCCCAAAAAACGCTGGCATTTTTTCTTTTTTTATGGGTGATAGGCTGAAAAAGATCGAAATTTTTTTTGGGGCTACCCTCCTTCCCCCCCCTACATTTCCTCATGGCACCTTAACTATACAGTGGGCACATGTGTAGGGAAAAATAAAAATTTTATTTGCTGTTTTGAAGGTTTCCCAGGCTTGTGTAGTGATGCTACATATACCTCCATTGTAACTTCAATTTGGCGCCGTATGCAAATTAAGCATCGCTAGCGTAACTTCGCTTTGCTTGGCGAATTAATGCCAGCGCAACTTTGCAACCTTCCCCTGAGCGCAACTTCGAGATTTTAGTGAATTTGCGTAGCGCTGGCGAAAATACGCCTGGCGAAGTGCGGCGAAGCGGACGCTAGCGCAACTACGCATCTTAGTGAATGTCCCACTTGGGGTTTATGTCAGATGAGAAGGTTTCTCTGTTGGCAAAGGAATGGCCGAAAGTGACCTTTCCACCTCCCACTGAGTTTAATGTAAACCACCTGTTATTATTAGGCTGAAAATTGTCTGTGGTGATTATTCTACTCAATGGAAAGTATCCGTGCAGTTTCAGGTGCTTCTTCATCGGCAGAAATGCACTGGGGGGGCACACCCTAATTTGATATTGGCTCTAGAGAATTTGTATTTGCAATGCAAGTTATTGTAGCAAAATGGTAGCCCTTGTATAGTCTGTTTTCTACTTGTCCAGACTTGGGCAGGAAATTGCAGTTCACAACAGTAAGAGATAGCTAATTTTATAGTCTTTATTTACATCTGAAAAATATAGTTGGAGTATCACAGGGTGGTGTATTTTGGGCAAAAGAAGCTTTGTGCCACAGCATACAATTTAGTCTGTAACACTTCCCCTCTGTATTGTCATTTTATGCAACAAACACCCAACCAATTAATAAAGAGGATTAGCATCACCAGTGTAAAGAAGGGTTTGGCGCTAAAAAAAATGCTTAAGATGCATTTCCTTTAGACTAGGACAGCACTTTGCATTTGTTACCTGAAAGCCATCTGAATCACGAAAAAGAATAGTTTTGTTTTATGCTAGTCTGAGAAATCAAAGGCTTTATACGCAGAAATGATGTGTGTGGTTCAAAGCGATACACAGATGCTGCATCATGAGAAATGTGTAGAAGTGTAATGAACAAAGCCATCCAGCTGCTGAAGCAAATGATCTGTTGAGATCTGCTAGACTATACAAGTCCTTCCTATTTAGTCCTGTTTAAGGCCTCTGCAAGTTTTCAGTGTTCCAGTGTTTGAAAATCTGGTGGTTACTGCCTGTAACTGATGTCAAAGAAGAATGGGAAGTCTGTTCTAGAGTTACTCAGAGACAAACTAGCAATCCTTCTCAGATGGGGCCCTGCCCAAGGTATGAGTGTTTTTCTTTGCCATTCCTAGCAGACCACACAGGGAGACTGGGTGTGCTTCATAGCTTGAAGTGATGAGGAGACGAGGAGGCCTGTCAGCTACACTCCATATTACAGCTGCCCATCTGCAACTCCCTTCTTTATCTTGCCTCTTTTAGCCCAATACATGACTGCAGCTTTTCCCATTATCTAGTCAGGGAAGGGTTCAGACATATGACTGGGATTGTGCCAAGGGGAAGCGCTGAAAAAATGAACTGCTGGCATTTTCTGTCTTCGTGGACTAATTTATAAAATCATTCATTTTGGCAGCAGAAACATGTATACTGAAAGGATCCTATATCTTCCAACATAACAACGAAACAAAAGTTATGTAAAGCAAACATATATAATATAATTATATAGTATCCACATCCACACCACACTCATCATTTGTGAAAAAAGACTTAGCCAAAGGAGGGTAAAATTGTATTGGAATGAATAGTATTTTGAAAGCACTTACTTGGAGGGAAAATGCCCGCAATGCAGGAATAGGTATCAAGGCAGCCATGAAGAAAGCAGTCACATTGCTAATAGATGTAAGGGCTACGCTTGCTCCTGTGCGCTTTAGACACTCACCAGTCCTGTCCTAGTTAACAATTGTGAAAAAAGATGCAGGGGTGTTCCTAAGTCAGGATTTGTTCACAATAAAGTGACATGCATGCAAACTGAGGTACTCAAGTATCTTAATTCCATTTTTAAGTGTCTGTACAAATTCCTTTAGGCATCCATCAAGTTAAATGTAAAAATAAATGCAAATGAAAAATTTCCTTCTAAAAAAATATCTGAGCAAAGAATTTTTTTCACTCTGTTCTGTTAAGCCTGTTAATTACCTCAAATGGAATTCTTTTATTCTGCCCGGTTTCACTAAAAGCATGTGCCAAAAGGAAGACATCATCTACACCAACCCCAAGAGCGAGAAAAGGCAAAACCTGTGGGGAACAAAGCAACCAGTCAGCAATCATTACAGACATAGCCTTTCTGTGCACACTGGGAAACGCTCTGAACAAGGTCTCTGCTAATGCTTCTGCAGTGACACAAGGGTAAAATAAGGTCACCTAAACTAAACGGATTTATAATCAATCACCTCTCATAAAACTACATATTTAAATGATTAAATAGACACAGCTCTGTAGTGTTTTCAGCCAATTTACAATACGATTTATTCTACTGAATACAAATTCTTAAGCTGGTCATACTTTTATGGATCTGCTCCGTTGTCAAGGTCACCAAACGAATGGAACGTTACCCGGTTATGCTCACTATGAGATGGGCAATATCGCACTGATCAGATGGTTTGACCCAAAGCCCAAATAGTCGAATCACAATGATAGGAACGCAGGCCACTAGGGTCGAGAGTGACATCAATGAGCTGGCACAGTCCTTATCTTGACAGAATTGTTTGGGTTTGATTGATGGCCCAAGCATTTTGCTTATACATGAATAATTTAGAGAAACGGTGATTTCATCTACAATTGTCTCCTAATTAAACTTCAAACTTGGTATCCAGTGGTGTCTAGGAAGGAAAACAGATAATAGACACTGTCTAAATCCCACCTCTAAATCTTCTTCAGTTTGGGCACCCCAGTCAAGTACTGCTATGGACTACTCTGGGGGGCAGCACCGCAGTTTGGTAACCTCTGATTTACAACCCTCTGCATCTGAAAAGGTCTGCCTCAAATGCACATGCAGACATACATATGTGCTTACTACAGCATAAAAAATGAAATAATAATAACAATAATAAATAATTTTAAACTGTGTTAAAGGACAAGGAAAGTGTAAAATAGAATAAGGCTAGAAATGCTGTATTTTGTATACTAAACATAAGAATGAACTTACTGCACCACAAGCCTAATCAAACAAATGATTTATGCTTTCAAAGATGGCCACAGGGGGCTGTCATCTTGTAACTTTGTTAAACATCTTTGCCTGACCCTGACCCTGCACATGCTCAGTGTGGTCTGGGCTGCTTAGGGATCATCATAAACAAAGCTGCTTGAATTCTGCATGGCTGGTAAGTAAGGTGGGGGCTCCCCCTGCTGTTCATAAGTATGATTGTTTCCCTGCTCAGCAGTTAGGGACCATCTGACAATTCCTATCCACAGCAGTAAATGGAGAATTTTCACTGCACACAATCAGGTTTCTTATAAAACCGGTACACATTTTTTAATTAAAGTATATTAGAGATAGGGTTCTTTTTCATTAAAGAAAGTAAAAATGGGATTTTATTTTTTTGCCTTTCCTTGTCCTTTAATGATATAAATATACTGATGGATGCCTTTGTATATACAAAAAAAAGTCAGCTGTTTTTAGGCGATGTTGAAAACTCCAAACACATGAACATTATAAACACTCATTATTCACCAATAGCGTCTTGGATACATAAAAATTTGGTATGCAATATTAGAAAATGACAGTTAAATATGGTGCAGTATAAATGTAAAACTGAATAATGAGAAGAGCTCTACATATGTTTCTATACTTATACATGAAGCATTGGCACAAAACTAAAATACCATCTTGCTAACCATCAAAGCAAGGAACTTGCTCAAAGTCAATAAAAATATCACAAATGCTAAAGCCAAAATATTTAAACGATATCAGCCTCCAAATTGTGTAGAACCTTTTATATATATATTTAGTACAATGGAGTTAATACCTGAGTTGTTGCTGCATTAAAGGAAATTCCAATCAATGAACATAGACCCAATCCAGCAGCCACTGAAAGCGCAACCAGCAAGACTCCTGCTAGCCCCACGGCACCCTGGGACTTGGCACAGTCCCACCTCAGCATGGTTAAACAGGCATAGGCAAGCTGCAAATGGAACACATGGAAAGAAAGCATATCACTTTAAGATGCCCCTTTACCCCCAAACTTTTGCAAATGATTAAGGAAGGGTTACTGTTTAACATGCATGATCCAGCTATAAGCTGGTAGGGTGCCATGCCTTCATGTCCTAGCAGAAAATGTGTTAGTGGGCTTGACTCACCATCAGCAGATAGCCACTTGCAACTCTGATAACGCTCACATCTGAGAATGACTTGAGAATATCATCCAGTGTAGTTGTAGTAAAAGGGAGAACTTTCTGTGAGGAGTTTTGTGGGACACTTTGGTGTACAACCTTCCAATAAAAAAAGTAAAACAGCTAAATTTAAGGGAAATTACTGTTAATTAAAATAAAAATGTAAATAAATAATTACAGTACACGTCACAAAACATTGATTGTATTCAATACAACGAACCCCTGTACCATATGCCATATGGCGAGACTCACCATTCAAGTCAGCTATTAAACATTTTAATACCATTGGCAATTATTCAATTGTGGGGTATGTTCTATTCCTGCTAAATCAGCTCTACCACTACTTGCTTTATGCAACTCACAATTCAAGTCATCTGTTAAGCATTTTAATAATATTGTCAATTATTCAATTGTGGGGTATGTTCTATTGCTATTAAGTTTATATAGCAACTTTCCAACTTGCTTGACTGAAGGGTTGGTATGTCCATTTTATTGCCACATCTGGCTCAGTCCTATTAATTGCTTAATTACTGATGTTCTGTTCTGATAACCAGGACTAAGAGAGTCTTGTGTCTTTATCTTATCTTATTTAATCAACTGCCCACCCTCCCCCCATGTTTCCCCTTGCTGTATATCAGAGCACTCACTTAAAGGGGAACTAAAGCTTAACTAAAGAAGTAGGCCAGAAATGTTGTACATTATGTTTTGTGCTTCTGTACCAGCCCAAGGCAACCACAGCCCTTTAGCAGTAAACATCTGTGTCTCCGAAGATGCCCCAGTAGTTCCCCATCTTCTTTTCTGCTGATTCACTACACATGCTCTGTGCTGCTGTCATTTACTGATCTTAAGGACCAACTCACAATATACAGTACACATAGAATAGAAATGTCACAATATAAGGCTGATTAGTAATTAATACAGATAATTACTACATGGCAGCACAGAAACCAGTGCAATTAGCATCAGAATCTAATATATCAGTCCTGTAGCATCAGCTTATATTAGAGACAAACCTAATTTTCTGCTTGATAATTTGTGACGACCCCTAAGTTTAGCTTCTCAAGAGCTGCTCAGAGCCCACTGAGCATGTGAGTGTCACAGACACTTTCCAAGATGGTGAACCCCTGTGACAAGTTAGAAGTCCTGGGTCAATCTTTCTGCGTGTAGCAGTCATATATAGTCCTCCTGGTCCCTACTCTACTGCTTGGCTTCCATAACTTCTCTCCAGTGAGACACCTGCTCTAATTCCAGATTACTTTAATATTCCCATGGACAACTCTGCTTCTCCTGCCACCTCCAAACTCCTCTTGCTAACAACTTAATTTGGTCTTTCTCAGTGGATCGACTCTCCTACTCACCTAGAGGGTCATGCTCTTGATCTTATATTCTGATACTCGTGCCCACCTTCCAACCTTATTAACTCTCGCTTCCCCCTATCCGAACATCACCTACTTTCCTTTCAGAACCTGCACTATCTCAAACATCTCTCCACCCAACTATGCAGAAGCACATTTGATCCACAACAATTATCAACAGTAGCAGCACAGCCAATCTCTCATTTTAACAACCTTTCCTGTCCAAATAGGAAAGCTTCTCTCTACAACAATGCTCCCTCAACAGCTCTTGACTCCCTTGCTCATACCACCGTCACAATCGACCAGCTAAACCACAAGCCTGGCACACTAGTTTAACTTGGTACCTCAAAAGATGTAGATCAGCTGAACGACAATGGAGAAAGTCACAAACTGATCCTGACTTCATCCACTTCAAGTTCATGCTCTCCTGCTATAATCAAGCTC
This sequence comes from Xenopus laevis, assembly GCF_017654675.1. Lineage (NCBI taxonomy): Eukaryota > Metazoa > Chordata > Amphibia > Anura > Pipidae > Xenopus > Xenopus laevis. Next base: position 125,802,490 of record NC_054372.1, read on the forward strand.
TATCAATAGCTAGAACAGTACTTCTCTTCTTTAATCTCCTCTATCCTCTAAAACGCAATGACTGTTCGCCACATTTAACTCACTACTATGCCCCCCTCTGCACCCTTCACCCATTAATGTAACTACCCAAGATCTTGCTAATTTCTTTAAAGAGAACATCAATCTCATTAGATCAGCATACCGTCTGACAACAATCTCAGATTATTTTGCAGTACACTCACATACACTTTCACCCACGCAACACTAGATGAAGTTAGCAAACTTGGCCTGCTCAAACCCCACAACCTGCTCCCCTGACCCAATACCCACTCTCTCCTGCAATAACCCACCTATTTAACCTTTCATTCACTACTAGTACTTTCCCATCTTTATACAAACAAGCACTAATGACTGCTATCCTCAAAAAAACCTTTCCTTAATCCCAGCTCTCCCGCCAACTATCGTCCAGTTTCCCTTCACATCCAAATTACTGTAAAGGCTTGTTTACAAACACTTGGTCCAGCATCTCACGCTCAACTCCTTTCTCGACCCCCTGCAATCTGGTTTCTGCACACTCAACTAAAACAGCACTCGACAAAGTAACGAATGATCTTCTCCTGGCAAAATCTAAAGATCACTATTCCATCCTCATCCTTCTAGCCATTGCCACTCTTGACCACCCACTCCTCCTAGACATTCTAAACTCAAGCTGGCATTTGTGATACTGCTCTTCATGGTTTACATCTTCTTTCTGATCGTTCTTTTAAAGTTGCCTTCTCGAACTCTACTTCTACCATGTTCCCTCACGCTGTTGGAGTTCCTCAAGGCTCTGTATGAGGCCCTCTGCTCACAGTTATCAAGTCTCTTATCTCCCGCCTTGATTACTGCAACCTATGTATACCAACAAGTTGTCTTTTCACAACTCCAATCTGTTCTAAATGCTGTTGCTAGAGGCATTTATCTATCTTACCACTCAACATCTGCTGCTCCCATATGCATCTCTTCCCTGGCTCCCAATGTCCTCTAGAATTAAATTCAAAAACTCATACTTACATTCAAGGCCCTTAACAAAGAAGCTCCTCCCTATATCTCATCTCTAATCTCAAATTATACTCCATACAACCTTAGCTCTGCTTCTGACTTTCGTCTCTCTTCCACTCTCATAACTTCATCCCATTTTCATCTACAAGACTTCTCTGTAGCTTCTGCCATTCTCTGGAACTCTCTGCCTTGAGCAGTCAGACTGTCTCCTTCCTTCCAAACCTTTAAACACTCCTTAAAAACCCACCGGTTTATGAAAACTTATTCAATGTATCATTAATCACAAATTTGTTTCCAAAATCCTTATGTCTCACATGTACCCAAACCTTTAGTTGTTATAAACTCTTGCGAGCTGGGCCCTCTAATCCTCTCTTACTCTGTAAACCCTGTAAAGTGTAGCTTCTGCTTGCATGCAGGTATATAGAGGTCAGTCTGAAAAATGCAAAAGCAGGCATTTTTGGCCTGACCACTCTCGTGTGCCTGCACACAAGCAGAAGCTGTAATTTTCAGTGAAGATCAATGGAGCTGGGGACACAAGTACCATTAATGAAAGTGTTTTAGTCGCAACCCACTGTAGGAAGAAAAAGTGCAAGTTGCCCACTGCATCTGTGGATGTAAAAACAACTATGCAAATAACTGTCATTGGATTTTACATCCCTCAAACATACTGAGGCCACTAGGAGTTGTAATTCACAAATCTGGACAGTTGTGAATTTGACAGGCTGGGATATTTTCAGACATTTATTTGCTGGCAATTTAGATTTCAAGACACAAGTTGTGCTTTGGACAAGGAGTTAACCGCATGGTATCACTTCAGAACGCTAAAAAGATACAGAGCCTTCAGTTACTGCTGTGTGCAACTCGGCAGCGCCATTACACAAGATATCACCTCATAGAGGTGAAAGAATTTTAGGCAGTGCCTTTGTTTTAATTGGTAGGCTGGTTTTCAGAGGTCACATGCAACTCAGAAGAGGTCAGTGCCTGGGAAACAAAGGCCAGAAAATGTCACATGACCTCACCAATGGGACTGCAGCTGTAAACAGATTCTTTGGCTCACTAATGTGTTCCAGACACCTTCCCTCACAAGTCACACTTGTATTTTTTTTCCAGCTCTGGTATCCTTTCCTTACATCAAATAGTAAGAAACATTACTGCGGTTGATGATTTCAAAAGGTTTAAAAGGAAGACTGCATGCTTTTAAATGACTAAATCCTTCCTCTCCATTTCTCTTACATTTTACTACAGGGTTGCTGCAGTTTTTTCTTTTCAGAACTATGCCCATTCCTTTCTTTAAAACTCCCCCAAACTCCCAAATATGGCTTTGTTTAGGAAACGTCTACTCCATAGTAGAACTCCTATGCAAACAAATCATTCATAGTATAATCAACTTCTTCCAGAGCTGCTCTACCTGAACATAGGTCCTCTGCCAGGCCTCCAAGATTGCAGCTGCTTTGTCTTCATTCCAATTCATGTGGGAAACTACTTCATGACCCTTGAAGTGCTCATACATTTGTTTGGGGGTCATCAGTTGAAACATGGTCTGCAAAGCCAGGGCACTAAAAGAATCAGGGAAAGTATAAGTTGAAAAATGTCAGAATTTCATATTAAATTATCATTGGGAACATAATTGTCTTCATGAATTGCATATTTATAAATTATAAGTTAAAAAAATAATATAAAAATAAAATAATTACAGACAGCCCCTTACCTGACAATTTGACCACTAGCATTCTTCACCGTGCCACCAATGATCAGTTCCTCTTGCCAGTGCATATATTTTTTTGACAGTCCATAGCATCCACCACTTAGAATAAGGGATACGTCTACAGGCTAAAATAAGGATTAAGAATTAAAATAACAAATAAATAAATAAAATACTTCCCCAACCTCCCAGTATTATAAATTCCAACTTGAACAGTGTCATTTTGGTCAGTTTTCAAGTTATGTTGTACTGATAAGAAGGTATAAGAAGACACAGTTGAAAGCATAGCCTGTAGAGTATTACTTCCATTCATAGCTACATTTCTACTTACGAATGGAAGCTGCCATGCTACTGCCAGACAGGGTTTCAAACACCAGCTGTGCTCATTATTTTTATAGCACAGCTTGTGTTTGAAATGTCAGGGGGTTTTTTTTCAATAAATTTAGATTTTTCGCAAGTATGGGACCTGTTATACAGAATACTTAGGACTTGAGGTTTTTCAGATAACGCATCTTACCAAAATTTAGATTTAGATTTTTTGCAAGTATTCCCATTGAGTGTGGTATTGGTACTTTATGTATATTAGATGTAACCTCAGAGTTATACAGAAATACAGAATTTTTAATTGGTTGTATTTAGAAAGTTTCTTATTTCACTATGCTGAAGCTTATATTAAATTTTCATTTTCGCGATAGTTCCCCCATTTAAAAAAAAATAGAACTCACTTTGGTTGAATTTTTGTTGGGTGCAGTGTATGGACAATTCTTATCCGATGGGTTCAAACAAGGTCTGTCCATATAACCGTGGCCTACTTCTGCCTTGTTTATCATTTCCTCCCAGATGTCTATATGAAGTTTTCCTTTCTTTAACTCTTCCAGCAACTCCAAAGGGTCAAAGTTTGTCCATTGCAAAATGTCTTTACCTCTAAATAAAAAGACCACATAAGATTTCATTATAAACATTTTTACCAATGGTAGCCTTAATAAAGTTAGGTAAATTACACCCTAAAATACAAATGTCAACTTTAGAATAACAGTGTCACTGCTACCACAGGCAGTAGCAGGCAACAACCTTAACATGTGGCAACAACTTCATTAGAGAATTTTTGATCTACAATAGTAGGCTACAGATACACCATGATAAATCCCATTGCAGTCTCTGGGTAGTGACACACACTGCTTCCTGATATTTCATAATCAAAAGAAGCAATAAGTAGAATGTTTTATGTGGGTCATCAGGTATAGGACAAGCACATTTCATTTTCCTATTGGAGAATCAAAAAATGTTTTTGGATTTTTCTGTTCAAGCCGTTCTGTATTAGCCCAACCAGGCTTATCTCATTATAAGAAATCTCCCAGTTAGAAACAAATACTTAATTACTCCATCCAGGACTGTAAATTGTAGGCCACATTACTGCAATTCCTTTAACATACACAAGCCACAGAGGACAGGAACAATAACTCAGACACTAACTCTTGCATAATTACTCGAAAACTTGTGCACATGCCAGCCACAAAAAACAATTAACTCTTTGTAGGAGAACTAAGAAATTCAAAGTTGCTCAACTGTATGAATCCAAGATGGAAAATAAAATTTAATTTGTTTGCTAAATAAAAGCATCTTTATCAAAGATGAAAGGGTCTTTGTTGTTTGTGCCGTGAAAGCTTTGGATGAACATTTTCATTCTAGAAAAGTTCCCAGGAGAGGACAATGAAAGGAATGCTCATGGGTCCTAAAATGGAATTATAAACCCAAAAGCAGCCTATCAGCCTTACAAAAGGAAAAGACCCCAGCGTTTTTGGGACTTAGAAAAAAATGTAAATTTTTTTGAAGCAATCCTATCTACTCTATTTCACTTCGCCTGGTCTGAGGTGGCGAAGGCAAGCCTGGTGCAAGAGGTAATGTTCAGTAAAATCGGAAGTTAGTGAATTAGCGTAGTTACGTTGACCCTTCGCCATAGCGCAACTTCGCCTGGCGTAAGGGTGCGAAGTAGCACTAGAGTAGGTCCATTTGCTAGCGAATTCACGCCATGCCATATTAGCATGTTGTGACATCACTTCCTGCCTGATGCTTACTCATAGCTCTGGGCTCAGATTACAGCTGGGAGGGGGGAAAGGGAGGGGTAGAGGAGAAAACTGAGCATTCTCAAGCCTGTGCCCTGGAGGTTTTAGCTGAACGAAGGAAGTCTGATACAGAAGCACATGTATACCCAATAAAAAGAAAGAAATGCTGTGTTTCTTTTGACAAAGGACATAGAGCAGCATTACTTTGATTGTTTACTGGTGTATTTATAGAGACCTTTCTGATAAAGCTTACTTAGTTTTAACCTTTCCTTCTCCGTTAAGGTAAGGTAAATAGATAATATACTTACGGTAGATATGCCATTCCAGACTGAAGCTTTGCACCTTCCCAAAAGCAATCCAGTGGTGTGATGATTAGACATGGATACATTGAATCTATAATCTGAAATAAAAAATGAAGACTAAGGATCATAACTAGAGATGTCGCGAACTGTTCGCCGGCGAACTTGTTCGTGCGAACATCGGGTGTTCGCGCTCGCCGGAAGTTCGCGAACGTCGCGCGACGTTCACCATTTTGGGTTCGCCATTGTTGGCGCTTTTTTTTGCCCTCTCACCCCAGACCAGCAGGTACATGGCAGCCAATCAGGAAGCTCTCCCCTGGACCACTCCCCTTCCCTATAAAAACCGAAGCCCTGCAGCGTTTTTTCACTCTGCCTGTGTGTGCTGAAGAGATAGTGTAGGGAGAGAGCTGCTGCCTGTTAGTGATTTCAGGGACAGTTGAAAGTTTGCTGGCTAGTAATCGTTTTGATACTGCTCTGTTATTGGAGGGACAGAAGTCTGCAGGGGTTTGAGGGACATTTAAGCTTAGGTAGCTTTGCTGGCTAGTAATCTACCTTCTACTGCAGTGCTCTGTATGTAGCTGCAGTGGGCAGCTGTCCTGCTTCTGATCTCATCTGCTGACTGCTGCAATAACAGTAGTCCTTGTAAGGACTGCTTTTATTTATTTTTTTGTTGTTTTACTACTACTACTACTACTACTATAAGAGCCCAGTGCTATTAGTCTAGCAGTGTTGGGGAGTGGGACTGGTGTGCTAATCTGCTGCTCCTAGTAGTTCAGCAGCACCAACTTTAATTTTTTTTTTTTAATATTCATTTTTTTTTTATTTTACTTTTTTTTATTTTACTACCGCTGTAGTAGTGTATAAGTTGACCTTTTAGGCATTATTTGCCCTGTAGGCATTATTTGCACACTGTTTTCTTCAACCCGCCATCGAGCTGTGTGACCTTGTTCACATTCTGTCTAAATATCCATAATATTACCGTCTCCAGAAAAAACACCGGAGTCACTTTTTTCAAGCAGCCATAATATATTTTACGTAATCCGTATCCACCGCTGTAGTAGTGTATACGTTGGCCTTGTAGGCATTATTTGCACACTGTTTTCTTCAACCCGCCATCGAGCTGTGTGACCTTGTTCACATTCTGTCTAAATATCCATAATATTACCGTCTCCAGAAAAAACACCGGAGTCACTTTTTTCAAGCAGCCATAATATATTTTACGTAATCCGTATCCACCGCTGTAGTAGTGTATACGTTGGCCTTGTAGGCATTATTTGCCCAGTTTTTTTGGCCACAGCCACTGAAGCACAGAGGCCAGAAAAAATATGCCATATAAATGCTGAAAATAGTCATTTTTTGCCATACGTTGACTCAACGTATATGGCAAAAAATGACTATTTTCAGCATTTATGTGGCATATTTTTTCTGGCAACTGTGCTTCAGTGGCTGCAACCAAAAAAACTGGGCAAACAATGTCTACAAGGTCAACGTATGGCGAAAAATTACTATTTTCAGCATTTATATGGCATATTTTTTCTGGCAACTGTGCTTCAGTGGCTGCGTCCAAAAAAACTGGGCAAACAATGTCTACAAGGTCAACGTATGGCGAAAAATGACTATTTTCAGCATTTATATGGCATATTTTTTCTGGCAACTGTGCTTCAGTGGCTGCGTCCAAAAAAACTGGGCAAACAATGCCTACAAGGTCAACGTATGGCAGTTGTTTAAAGAGAACAGTAGATTACTAGCCAGCAAAGCTACCTAAGCTAAAATGTCCCTCAAATCCCTGCAGACTTCTGTCCCTCCAATACAGAGCAGTATCAAGCAGATTACTAGCCAGCAAACTTACTATCATCTGTCCCTGAAATCACTAACAGCTCTCCCCCTACACTATCTCTTCCAAGCACACACAGGCAGATTTTTCAGATACATTTTTGCCCTTGATCCCCCTCTGGCATGCCACTGTCCAGGTCGTTGCACCCTTTAAACAACTTTAAAATCATTTTTCTGGCCAGAAATGTCTTTTCTAGATGTTAAAGTTCGCCTTCCCATTGAAGTCTATGGGGTTCGCGAACCGCTCGCATTTTTGCGCAAGTTCGCGAATATGTTCGCGAACTTTTTTTCCGACGTTCGCTACATCCCTAATCATAACACATATGCAAGTCATACATACACCCATGTTCACCTTAAAAGTACACTCACCTGGCTCACGTACACTGCTTCGGTAATAAGTTCACCTGATTTAAAGCATAATTCTTCCAATTTCCAAGGTCTGTAAAAAAAGGAAATAATTTGAATAATCTTTAATGAATAACAGAATGGTATGTTACCACTTTATGAAATAATGTTCCAGCTGATATATGCACACATGTGAACATACCCTTTATGGAAATGTAGAATGCATTTAGCAACTTAACTTAACCAACAACAATTGCTAAGTTTTATCAATGAGAACTGTGAAACTTTAGCAGACTGTGTCAATGATATATATATATATGTCTTAATACTTTCTATTTGAACTGATTTTGCTTGTTTTGGGTCCAAGTACAGGCAACTAACTGCAACCATTTGCAAACGTCCCATTACATCTTGCAAAAAATATACATTTAGATTGCAAAGAGTATATAGATCATGTGAAGATTTGACATTTACTTGTTGTACATGTAGACTTGCACCTTGGTGGCTTCAAGTGCAGAGTGCAGATGTTGCAGGAGAGCTTCTGTTGTCAGGACATTAGCACCATCTTCAAGAGGAGTCTGAATCATAAGCTGTGGATTAAACATAGCCTCCTCCCCTATCTTCTGGCGGGTATAATCTAATTCACGGCTTACTCTTCCACCAACTTGCAAGTAAAAACAATATGGAACAGCATTTTAGTAAAAAAAAGTTCATGATAAAATTGCTTATGTGTAGAGAATTTACAATCACATTTATATCATGCTAAAGTAGGTTTCACGGTTTATTGTAAATACTGTAGGGGGGCATCCTAAGTTCTCCTAAAGCTTATTTTCCAACCCCCTCCATGATTCAAGGCATCTATATGGAGAAATTAAATCACTTGAGGAAGGTTTTCCTTGCAGAGCAGACTGAAATTTTCTCATACAATTTCTTGCACTTGTATAAACAGTCTAGCCCTATAGCACATTTCACGATCAATGGCTTTTATGTACCTACTTCCGCCCGAAAAAAAAAATTGGCAGAAGGAAAGCAATTTTCCTTTACCCCAACATAATAAAAGGTAGGATTTACATAAGGAAGCAAAAAAACATACAACCTCAACATACTGTATAGTCTGCAAAATCCTTCAAAAATAAGAAAATAATTTTTTTTTTTTTAAGTCTGAAAAGTAACCTTCAGTAAAATCAGCCTCTCTATTCTTAATGCTAGAAAATGGCCTAGCAATCTAATTGTAACATTGATGCCTTTTTAAGAGTCATTCAGAAACATAGCTTTTTCAGGTTTGCTGGTTTGTACCTTAAAAGTGAGGCAAAATCCAGCCACTTCTCAGGTACTGTTAAGACTGCTAGCAATCACAAGACAGGCCGTCATTTACTAAAGAGCTACAATGATTGTTTTTATGTTTTAAACATAAACTGACTTTAAGCAAAATATAGTGATAATGCAGTGTGTGCAGTTTCTGACATGTTTTTTGCTGAGTTTGATGAGTGTTTAAATGTAGGTTTGAGTGCAAATAAACGCATTCGCTAACTGATTCCATTATATTCTGCCTGGTGGTAATCATGAGCGTTGTGAGTTTCAGTGCATTTGTGAAAGGGGTTGTTCACCAGCCAAAATTTTTTTTGAGATTGTTAACCATAAACAAAGACCTTTTTCAACTGCTTTCCATCTTTTATTTTTTACCGTTTTCCCTAAGTTTAAAGTGATCCAGGAACATTCTGACCTGTTACAATTTCATACATTTAGTTGATAAAATTAGTTGATACATTGCTCAGCAGTATCTTTGGAATATTAGCAACTATTGTATCAATTCTAACAGCTGCCTTTAATGAAACTCTGGGTTTCTGCTCAGCATGGACAAAAATAACAAATGTATCAATTTAGAACAGTTAAAGAGTCAGCGACCCCCCCCCCCAGAGCTGCTTTAGAAGATGAAAAACTAAACTTTACACTTCAATATTAGAAAAACGGTCACAAATAAAAAATGGAAAGTAATTGGAAAAAGTCTTTATTTCTGGTGAACTATCTGAAACCAACTGAACTGAAAAAAAGTGTTTGAAGATGAACAAAACCTTTTAATGGAAAAAAATGGACTTAGTTGCATCAAAAAATTGCACCAGCCTGTTTATGAATAAAGGCAATTGGATGCAACATCACTAACCTTAGAGCTTTGACTATTGCCCAAAATGATCTATTCAACATTTTAAATGAGTCAATAGCAATGTAGATACAACAGTGAGCCTGTAGGTTGTATATGTAGTATTCTACAAAATTTAAAAAATATGCATAACTTAAATTCTTTATATTGCTGGTTTAGTAGTCATGACATTCCTTGAATTCCTTGAAAAGGTAAATAAAAAAATAAAAAGTATGTGTTTAAGAAGCAGAACTTGATTTAGCAGTACCACTGACAGTGCTGAATATAGTGCAAAAATGCCACTGTAGAACTAATCACCATGACCTTAGCCAGCTTGCAGGATATAGCCTAGAGGCCACTAAAACCTATATTCACAAGGGACAGTTATGTGGTAAAGAAACAGAGTAGTAAGGGTCTGTGCAGTATGGTATACGTTTGTAACTTTTTAAATTCCAATGCCCTGTTCCATAAAAAGGGAAACTATACATTTGTACTGACAACATTTCCTCAAATGGGCTGTCATTGGACAACATGATGACATTTGAGAAAAGTTAGACACTCATATGCTTTCAAATGTAAAAGTTAGAACTTTCTTTTATCTTATAATTGTTCTCCATTGAAGCTTAATGTAAATCTAAGAATACTATTAAAGATGCTCAGGATTCATTCTGCCACCCTTATTTAGAGCCATCTGGATATAACATATTTTGTAAAGTGTCTTGTGACAAATGATAGCTTGGATTCCATTCAAAAGAAATTATAGGACCCTTGTTCACCTGGCTATAAGCACATTCACTCAAAAACTGTTTCAAGTAAGTCTCTTCCTCCCCCCACTATTCGATCAATGTATGTAATCCATGTAGGTTGCAATCATTGTATGTCATTGGCATCAAATTCTTGGCATTTGCAAAGAACTAACAGAAAGTTTGATACCATTTTGAGGTAAGAGTGAATATACTATGAACACAAAAATAAAGGACTAGTTAAAGAAGGAGTAACGTACCCAAAGTTATAGGACCTTTTAGACTACATGACTGATGAGTGGTGAGCAGTCTATGTAAAGTGCTGCAGAACATACCAGGGCTATATAAATGAAACCATACCAAATAATAAAAGGCGAAAATATGTCACTAGGGTCATGAAACTTCACAATTGTTTGGTTGCTGAATAGCCAATTGTTTAGTGGACTGTTTTCAGGTTTAAAAACAAACTGTGCTTTGCCTGTTGTTCCAGTACAGATAAAAAAAAAAAACAACAACCCAGTAGCTCAACAACAGGGAAAATTCTGAATCCCTAAGGCTTAGGGCACACAGGCCGAAAGCTCTGCTTCTGCACCGCTGTGTGGAGCAGGGGCATGTAGCAGCTCTGCTCCTCTCAGTCTGCAAACATTTCAGGGCTGGGAGCAGCAGAGCCTTCAGCACTTGTGCCCATGGCATTAAAGGAAAACTAAACCCTAAAAATGAATATGGCTAAAAATGCTATATTTTAAGTTTCAGCTTCTCAATAGCAGCAATGATCCAGGACTTCAAACTTGGCACAGGGGGTCACCATCTTGGAAAGTGTCTGTGAAACTCACATGCTCAGTGGGCTCTGAACAGCTGTTGAGAAGCTAGGTTGGCCTAATTAGCTGATGCTACAGAGCTGATTATTAAATGATGATGCTAATTACACTGGTGTATGTGCTGCCATGTAGAAATTATCTGTATTAATTACTAATCAGCCTTATATTGTAACATTTATATTCTATGTGTTCTGTATATTGTCAGTGGGTCCCTAAGCTCAGTAAGTGACAGCAGCACAGAGCATGTGCAGTGAATCAGCAGAAAAGAAGATGGGGAGCTACTGGGGCATCTTTGGAGACACATATATTTACTGCTAAAGGGCTGTGGTTGCCTTAGGCTGGTACAGAAGCCAGAAACATAATGTACAACATTTGTAGCCTACTTCTTTAGTTAAGCTTTAGTTCTCCTTTAAAGGGGTTGTTCACCTTTGAGTTAACTTCTTATATGATGCAGAAAGTCATATTCTGAGATAATTTGTAATTGGTTTTCATTTTTTATTTGTGGTTTTTGAGGCTTTTTCCAATTACTTTTTACTTATTTTCTATTTGTGACAGTTTTTCTAATATTGAAGTGTAAAAATTTATTTTTCACCTTCTAAACCAGCTCTGAGAGGGGGGACGCTGACTCTTTAACTGTTCTAAATGTATACATTTAATTGATACATTTGTTATCTTTGTCCCTGCTGAGCAGAATCCGAGTTTTATTAAAGGCAGCTGATAGAATTGATACAATAGTTGCTAATATTCCACAGATACTGCTGAGCAATGTATCAACTAATTGTATTAACTAAATGCAGCAAATTGTAAACGTTCATAATGCTCCTGGATCACTGAGCTGCCAGGCTAAAACACAAGAGACATGAACATTTAACTTTAAACTTCAATTTTGGGAGAACTGTAAACAAATAAAAGATGGAAAGTAATTGAAAAAAGTATTTGTTTATGGAGAACAATCTGAAAACAACTCAACGGAAAAAAGTTTTTGGAAGGTGAACAACCCTTTTAAACATCATGTAATTTATAACAAGCAGGATTCTTAAAATAAATGTAACAAGCAATGGTTACAGACTAAATATAGGATCTGAGGGCCCTGCTCACAAGAGCTTACAATCTAAATGTACTTTGCTGAATTTCATGGCAACAACTGAGATGTTTCTCCAGGTTTAATCACAGATGAAATTAGCCTAGAACACTAACTGTTTGCATAATTATGGGTTATTAAATCAGTACATGTTTTTCAGTATTCAATATGATCATTTTTCAACAAAAATTAACATTAGACGTTCAGATATTCAAACTATATGGCACAATATATAATTTTTCGAACATAAGGTAAAATAAATTTCTTAATGCAGTACTGATGGTATATAGGCAATGGCATATTAGGAAGGGGAGGCTAGATGATAGATGGATAAAAAGAGAATGATTTGTTTAAGAGGTCTTAATACAGATGTTTAGTCTATACAGAAATAGGTCACATCCTGGTCAGTTCTCATACTCATTACACCTGCATTCAGAAACCTTTAAAATAAGTGAATGTAAAATTGATGAGGGTGCTATTCTAAGGACTTTTTAAATTTACATTTATTATTTATTTTCTTTCTATTCCAAGATATTAAGGGATACATGTGCTGTTAATAGGAATGAATTATGTTAAAACATAAGTCAAAGAAGTTGCCAGGAGAAAGAAAGAGGCTGCTCTGATGTTCATCTACTTAGGAAAGATGTGAGAAAGGTTTCTAATTATTTTCCTAAGCAGAAGAACATCAGAGCAGCCTCTTTCTTTCTCCTGATAACGTCCTTGACTACTTGGTGGTCAGACTAGAGGGAAACTGACCAGCAGGTGGCGCTGTTGTAACAAAATTCATTCATATTAACAGTGCATGTATCCCTTAATATCTTGCAATAAAAAGAAAATAAATAATGAATGTTAATTACAAAAGTGCTTAGAATAGCACATGCTTCAATTATACATTCACTTATTTGAACGGTTTACCTATCCTTTATGTGTTTAGTTGCCTTGATCCAGTCGGCTTTCCTTATTAATTCCTATAGCAGTGGCACAGAAGGGCTTCTCAATGGCAAAACCAGTAATGTCCTGGTTGCTGTCAGGATAGGCATTGATAATCTTTGCTTCTTGGGGTATCCAAGTGCACTCACTTGGCCTTATGCTTAGGATAGCTCCAGGGTTTGGCGAGATAGTACCACCACATATGACCTTAGCTATCCTGTACCAGCATGCTAAATGTTTATGAAAAATTGGAATTAAATGCATGTTTAACAGTGAAAACATACAGAAAGTTTGTACGTGCCAGCAGTACTCTTGCAATTAATGCCAGTTTTTTTGCTCCATACAGTTTCTTCTTGGATGTGGCAATCCAAGGTATTTTTATGACCCTCAGCATGCACAATGTCTCCACAGACTCCTTTGCATGACATCATTATTTTAATATAATCTGGCCCAAGAACATATAGTTTATTGTATAATTGGACCACTGCATGGAAGAAGTTGGAAGCACTTGCCTACTGCACATGGCCCAAGGGATACGGAAATTTAAAATCCACCAGGTGCCCACAAGAAGTCTCTTTAATGCAGGCATAGTCATGTAAATAAACTATTGTACTGCCTGAAACCTGAGTAAGAGGATCAGTTGTGTAACACTGATCCATTTTACGGCAACATTCCTTTAGTGTCTTTTATTCCAGAAAAAAAGATTCATTTTCATTGCAATCAAAGTTTCACATAAGGAAAGAGTAAATACGATTGAAGTCCATGTTTTTTTTGTAAACAGGCAACAACGGAAATGCTATTAAAAAAAAAAAAAAATAAAGTTATTTAACTCGTTATGATTTAAAGTGCTGCACTCAATCAGTGGGTACAATGCAAACATTGCAGCATTTGGCATCTTTTCTTAAATGTAGCAATATGTACAGCACTAAAATATGAGACAAACAAAACAGCCATTTACAGTCAATTTGGAATATTAGGAAGACATAAAACATTGCTTCGGCAAACATCCATTAAATTCTGGGAGGCAAAACATGGAATTTTGGGAAAGTTCAGGCATTGAAGCAAAGATTTGTTTAAATAAAAAAAATTAAAATCAAGCAGACTACTAAAATGAGACAGAGAGAAAAGTCAAGAGGAATGGAAACCATACAAACAGGTCTCTGGGCTTTTTATCGAGGATTCCCTGCCAGCTGCTTTTCATGCCATCTGTTGCTACCTAAAAGGCTTCCTATTCAGAGTGTTTTCAGCGAAGCATAACTGCTCTCACTGTCAGAGACAATCAGGTCAGGTCATCACTCCCTCTGCCTGAAACTGCTCCCTGTCATAGCTCTCCCAGTCTCCATATTTCTTACATGGTCACCAGCTCCAGAGACAACATTGGATCTGTCATGAGGCCTATTTTTTTACTGGATATTAAACGGCTCATTCAGAAGCCAGTATGCACAGCAGTGCAAACAAGAAGCTCACTGTTGCTTCATGCTAAGCAAACCGTCGTTCTTATTTGTATAGCGCTGACATATTCCGCAGCACTTTTAATAGATTATATATCTATCTTGACAGCGCTATATCAATAAATGATGATGATAAATAAATGATGATGATATATCATTCACATCAGTCCCTGCCCCAGTGGAGATGACAACCAAAGGTCCCTATCACATTCACGCAATATCATCAGGAGCCAATTAACCTGCCTATATGTTTTTGTAGTGTGGAAGGAAACCAGTCGCAATGCACACAGATAGGTAAGACTGAAAAAACCTAGTGCCTGAGATAGAATCAAGCTCAGGACCATAACACTGCAAGGCCAATATGAGACTGGACAAAAATAAAACAAAAGCACTGCAAATAAGAAACAAGAAATGTCTAAGTGTTAAAGGAAAAATTGTAGTCAATTACTCAGACCTTCATAGAAGCTTGAAGTGTTTAGGGCCCCCTCCTCCCTTGCATGGTCTATTGAGATTGTTGCATAACATTAACCCCAGTCCTCTTCTCTTTACTTGTGCAGGGCTGACATCACTCAATGGCTCTAAACACTCTTAAGCATTATGCATCCATCTCTTCTTTCATTGGCTTCTCTCTTGAGGCCACATGGGGCAAGATACAAAAGAAGACCCCAGCTTCACACAGGCTCCCCAGCCTAAGTGGAACATCAGGTAACACAGATTTATACTCAGCCCTGTTCCCTTTTCTGCATCTGTGCGGAGAGGGGGGAGCCCCACAGCGCTGGGGGCCCCTTTCCTGATTTTGTTGCGATCAGGATTAGCTGGATTAGGACTTGATTTATAAGGACCCCCTGCGTCCATAAGGAAGTTTCATCTCAAGATCAGTGCGGTGTGAACTATGTTCTGTCAACACTACCACTACTGGCATATCACAAAAAATGGCAACAATGTTTGATGTAAGAAAAGATACAGAGACAAAAATCCCAATGAGTCCATTGTCAGCATGTGCTCAAATATATATGCATAATACACACAAACGACTCACCTTAAAGCTAATGATTAGTATGATGTTCATATAAGCATTAAAGGAGAACTAAAACCTAAAAATGAATATGGCTAAAAATTCCATATTTATATACTGCACTTATTGCACCAGCCTAAAGTTTCAGCTTGTCAATAGCAGCAATGATCCAGGACTTCAAACTTGTCACAGGGGGTCACCATCTTGGAAAGTGTCTGCTACACTCTCTGAGCAGCTTAGCTTCTCAACAGCTTAGGGGTCGTCACAAGCAGAAAATGAGGTTGGCCTGAAATATAAGATGGTGCTACAGGGCTGATTATTAAATTCTGATGCTAATAAGTAATTATTACTTATCAGCCTTATACTGTGACATTTATATTCTATGTGTACTGTATATTGTGAGTTGGTCCCTAAGCTCAGTAAGTGACAGACGCACATAGCATGTGCAGTGAATCAGCAGAAAAGAAGATGGGGAGCTACTGGGGCATCTTTGGAGACACAGATCTTCCCTGCTAAAGGGCTGTGTTTGCTCAGGGTGGTACAGAAGCCCAAAACATAATGTGCAAGTTCTCTATCCTACTTCTTTAGTTAAGCTCTCTCCTTTAAGACAACTTGCAACTTTATTTTTTTGTAGTCTTGATATATTTAAATTGCGTTCTGCAGATCGCAGGCTTGGTGTTTCAACCAATACTTGGCAGCTAAGGCTTAAATACCGTAGCAACCAGGCAATTTAAAAATCAGACTGGAAGATGAATAGAAGAGGGCTTGAAAAAATTATAAGCAAATAAAAATAAAAGAGAATGATAAATCTTTACCATCACAGTTAATCTAATCTTTGGTTACCAGGGCCACTGAACCTGGAAACCAAATAGTCTTTTCAGTTTCAGGCTGGAAACTATGCCCTTAGTGGTCCTTTACAGTTTATAAAGAAGTTTTGGAGTAAACAAAGCCTATTAACATAAGAAATAAACTGTATGGGGGTTAATGGCAATGTGTAAACTGCTAGAATATGGTTTACTATATTTCCTTCTGTCACTTACTGGGTTCAGATTACTGTTTCAACTGAAGAGCTACTAAACAAGTAACAACCGAATAACCTTTCCCCCTAGAGAAAACACACTAGTGCATTTTTCTATAAAACGGATACCCAAAATGAGGCAGGGGAAATTACAGCTCCCAGCATACCCCCAACAGCAGCAGCAGGCTGCCAAGACATTCCAGAAGATGTAGTTCAACAACATCTGGATGACTGCACAGGCTAACCATCCATAGCCTTAGGAATATGGCTCTGTGCATTATACAACCGAAGAAATATGGCACACAAAGCAAATGTGACAAGAAGATTTTGAAGAAAACCAGAATCCTTCTTTCCCTCTAGCTGTTCAATCAAAGCCTTATCTGTTTTAGTTCTTTCTCTCTTCTTTTGCTGCATTCACCAACAAGGGAAAAGAGTGCAGGCAAAAGGGGGCTTTGACCTGCAGCTGTAACACAATACTTTCGCACAGCCCTGGCGACCCCTGACATAAATTTTACACTGCAGATGGCATTTACACATTTAACATTACCATATGTATGGCCTTCTCTGTGCTAATTATGCTAATCACCTGTCTAACTCTCTGCTGGGAGAAATGGTTGTATTTAGCAGTCCACTGCTTACCAATGCGGCTTACTGTGTGGCTGAAATGTACATTCAGACAGATTTGAATGGCAAGATTTTTCCACGTTGCTGGCTTCATTCAGGCCACAGAAAAATGTATTCAAGTCAACTGGTTTCAGTCCGCAACAAAAGTTACGATAAAAGAGTGACTGTGTTCCTGCCCTAACACACTAAGACTGCTTGCAAGCAAAATGATAAATCAATTGGCGCAGGAATGAAGAGAGGGAGAAAAAAGGCAAAGCAGAAGAAAAAGTAATTTATCTGAGAAACTGTTGCAAATACACAAACACATAAAAATGGGTGCCTGTAAAGGGTGGTTTAATGATGCTCATAGCCATTCTTTGGGCAGCCTGATATGAAGGAACTTTGTGTCTAAATATGTAGGCTCAACTTTTTTTATATTCGATTAGGTAGTATAGGTGTGGACTGAGGAATTTTAGTAAAGGGCACATTTATTAAAGTGCTGTTCACCTCTTTTAGTGTGATCATCTGAAAGAATTTGCAACAGTCTTTTATTTTGTACATATACTGAATTGTGTAGCTTTTGTTCAGCAACTCTCTGTTTTGAAATTTCAGCAGCCAGGGTTGCTAGGGGCCAGCTTACCCTGGCAACCAGGCAGTGGTATGAATAAGATATTGAAAAATAAATAGAAGAAGGCCTGAATAGAAAGCTAAGCATTAAATAGTAAACAATAAATTTGTAGCCTCACAGAGCAACAGTTTTTGGCTGCTGTGGTCAGTGACACCCATTTGAAAGTTGGAAACAAACAGTAGAGAAAGGCAAATAATTGAAAAACTATAAAAAAAAAAAATTAACACCAACTGAAATATTGCTAATAACAAGCCTTTTTATAACAAAAACCTAAAAGGGAATGGAGACTACAGAAACAAAGAATGAAGAGTGCAAAAAAAAATCACAATTGTCTCTTATGCCCCCTAATGTATCAGAAATCCTCCTCCAGCAAAAACTACCCGCAATACCTTGAATACTTCTGACATTGTTCCTTTGTCACAAGTCTGTAAATCACAGAACATGCAACATATTGTGGAAATTGAAGAACTGGCTACTGATACAATATTGCACATAATATTCACAGAGGAGGGCTTTCATAGAGGCAGAAATGGCTTTTAAAGGAGATGTTCACATTCTGATCCCACAGGATGACAAAGTAGTAAGTCCAGCAACGCTGAGTAACTGCACACGTCCTTTAATGTGCATGTCATTGATTCTATTGGCTGAAATGTGCCAGCCAGTTGTATTAAAGACATGCAAATTAACTGGAATGGAAGGGGTGTGCAGAGTAGAGCTTCAGGTTTTTCGTCCCTTGGCAGGGGACCAGCAAAGAGGAGCTGAGGTTTGAGTAGCTGTAAATGCTTAAAGGAAAACTATACCCCTCGAACATTGCATAAAACAGCTCATAAGAAAAACCCTGCTTCATGTTAATAAACCATTTTCATAATAATATACTTTTTTAGTAGTATGTGCCATTGGGTAATCATCAATAGAAAACTGCCATTTTCAAAAACAAGGGCCGCCCCTTGGGATCCAAGGATTCACGGTGCACACAAACAAATCAAACAAACCATGCATGTTAGGTCACATGAGCCAATTAACAGAGTTATGTCTTTTATTTCCAGGGCCACTCCTGCCATGAGGCAAGGTGAGAAATTTGCCTCAGGTGGCAGTGAGCAGGAACTTACAAGGGGCGGCAAAAAGCCACTGCTTGTAACTTTAAGAGCCGAATTTCCAGGGTTTTAACCCGGAAATTTGGCTCCGCTAGTGCAAAGAGCACAGTTGCGCTCAATGCACTAGCGATGCTGCCCCCTTTTGATCCGGTCCGACGCTGATTTTAAAGCATGGAGCGGGAGGGAGCGGCATCTGGGCTGCTGCCTCAGGCAGCAGCAGCTCCGGAATCGGCGCTGTTTATTTCCACACTCTTCAGTGTGGAAAAAAGTGCTTTAACGTTAGGGGTTGCTCAAATTCTCATTTTTGTCTTAAGGTTAATTTTCTCTTTAGGTTCATTTTCTCATTAACTGCAATTACATATAACTTTAGAAATATTTAAAACATTTATATAATGTATTTTAGAAAATGTAATAAAAGTTCCATCAATATGATACCTTAAAAAAAAAAGAAAAGTTACATCAATATGCAAAAAAGACATTTTTTTGGGATGGACATTATTCAGGTGGGCTGAATGTTGGCTATAGCCCCATTCTGGCATTGATCTTGATGGCACGGTCACCAGATGAATAGATCTTTTCCCAGTCTGGCCAAGCAGAGGGCAAAAAATTTACTTATTGCCCTTTGGCCAACAATATGCTATCTAGTCATGGTTTTCCAGATAGGGAAGGCCAATGCATGTGTAAATGAGTTGCTAATGAAGTAAAGAGTGGTCAATAACAACTTGCGTATTAGCACCAGTGGACAGTGTCCAACCATAAATGGTGCAGAAATACATTTCAACCATTGCACAACTGCAACAACTAAATATCTAACTCATATGCAGGCCCGGACTGGCAATCTGTGGGTTCTGGCAAATGCCATAGGGGCTGCTGTAAGATGCCATAGACAGTCACTGTGGAGTGGGCTGGTAAGAGACTAGTTGGGCCTCTGTGTACTTGAAATGCCAGGGCCTATTTTGACTCCCAGTCCAGATCTGCCCATATGATCTATTGTTTGTGTAATGCCAGAGGATAATACTGAAACTGTGGCTAAACAGCTGAATGAGTACAGGTTGAACATCTCTGATAGGGATGATCATATACAGGCAATGCTCCGTTGCACAATGTAAATTATTTTTCTCTCTTGAACAACTAACAGGGGCACTGTACACTGCAGACTACAACATGTAAAATGCATATTAGACTTTGAACATGTAACTAATATATATCAGTTTAAAAAAACTTTCATTTGTATCCAAAGTGAGCATGTGTGTTCTGTTACATAGCAGTGCATGTGTGCCTTTAAGGGGAACAACTGTATGTACAGTATGTGTGTCTGTGAGTGAAAGTTTAAGAGAGATGTGTGTGTGTGCACGTGTGGCTGGGAATGTATGTGTCTAAATGTGAAAGCACTTCTTAGCAAAACTAAGCATTCCACAAGTATGGAGTATGTGAATAACACAGAGTGTATGATACTCACACCATATAAATTTTCTTTCCTTCCAATCTTGAAAGCCAAAGTAAGCAAAAATATCCAACCCATTTTGCCTTTGCACGCCAATCCAAAATATTATTTCATATGTTCTCATATATTGTATCTTTAAAAAAAAAATGCAAGCACACAACTGTGCAGCCAAAACATAAATAACACTAAAACTTATATATGGGAGCAGAGACATTTTTCTTACTCTCTAGTCTCTACCCTTTTAAAAGAAAGGTAAAAAAAGACCACCATGCTCTTATGGCAGGGAACACTGTTTACATTGCAATACTTGACTGTGTAATACTTCTGGCATTTTTTGGTCAGGATTCCTGAGCTGGGGGCCAAAATCCCTTGGGCAAGAATGGGGGGGGGGGCTTTATGAATGTGCACGTTAGTTGTTGCTTATTTACACAGTGTTTCTGTATGGCTAGATTAGAAACAGACACAATAGTTAACAATATGAAACGGAAAGTGACTTAGCAGCAATCAGAACACATACTTAAAGCTTCAATGAAGGAACCCATTGAGAAGGGTAGTAAAAGAACAGAAGAGTTGTGCAAGGCTGTTTTCATAGGCGGGGCATGAAGAGTCAAGGTGCATGGCCTCTGGATTGTAGGAAATTATTACAGGAAATATCATATTGCTGACATTTGTCCACCAATTTAGCTATATTAAATAGAACAGTCCAGCTTCCCTCCCCGGTACCGCCTCATTCATTTTGGACCCAGCTTGCAAGGATTTCTGTTTTTTATACAGAAGAAACAAATCTAAATATTAAAGCACAGTAACTGTGAAATACCAGTGAGGGGTGAAATATGCACCATGAGAAAGCACAAAACAATCTTTAGTTCTATCCTATCAGCAGGCTCCCAGCTGTAGTTCAAAAACTCATGGAGGTTCAGAACCTCTGATAAATACACAATGCATTGCTAAAAAATAATTCATTTATCTGTGTTGTATTTTAGCAGATTGGGTAAAATCAACTCTAACTCCAATATGAGACAAAGCTGCCATAGTGCATCACGTTTAAAAGCAACTACCATCTTGTCTATTACTTGCTTTAACTTCTTAAAGAAACAGTAACACCATAAAATGAAAGTGTTTTAAAGTAATGAAAATATCATGTACTGTTGCCCTGCACTGGTAAAACTGATCTGTTTGCTTCAGAAACACTACTATAGTTCATATAAACCAGCTGCTTGTGTAGCAATGGTGGAAATTGAAAAAAGTCTATATGGCACAGGTTAAATAGTGGATAACAGATAACACCATTATGTTCTACAGAGTTTATCTGCTGTGTAACTTGAGCCTTTTCTCATTTGAATGGCTGCCTCCATTGCTACACAGCAGCTTATTTATATAAACAAAAGTAGTGTTTCTGAAGCAAATACAACAGTTCTACCAGTGTAGGGCAACACTTCCATTTTTACAATGTTACGGTTCCTTTAAAAGTGTATTTCGCTAAAAAAATTAAGCTTAGCATTTGTAATTATGCTTTATTTTTATGGTTTTTGAAATATGGCTGTAAGATCTCTTAACTGGAAACGCTTGTGACCAACGTTTAAACATTAAATAAAACACATTAAGATAGTTTTACCACCAATATGGGTTCACAATAACTTACGTGTGATCAAGGTACTTTTAAAAGATTATAATTATTTGCTTAAAACATACTGTATGTAAGGGAGTTGGCCTCCCCATAAATGTTTTTTTCCCATTCCAATTTAGCACTGGATAGTCAGTGAAAAATCAGACAGCATTTTTTGAAGCAGATGACTTACAAACCATACAAAATAATGAAGACAAACTGAAAAGCTGCTTGGAACAGGGTCATCTATAACCATGTTAACTGGGTCCAGTTATTTACTATACTACGTGTTTAGGAGACAGATTATAATAGAATTATGTCATGTACAGAGGTCAGTGGAGATCAAGATACCTTTCTAATAAATGTTTCTTTATCAATTATACTAACTATACCTTTGGTACAGTTCCTTCAAGGTTATGTACTTTGTGCTCTGCGGATGTCCCTGCATGCTATCTATTTTGCATACATTATTCAATTATCTTCATTTTTAAGCTACCACATTGTAGGAAAGTTTAAATCACTTAGGGGGTACCAAATATTAGGCACCCTTCAGTGATTGTAATCAATTACCGGATACCTCAGCTGCACTGGCTCGGGGTTCCTCTCAGGAAGTACCACGGAGTGATCCTCACCCAGAACCTCTCTCCCCCTCTCTCTCTATATTATACTTAATACTCTATCTATACTTAATAGGAAACAATTATTTGTTACCTATTAAGGAACATATCATTTACAAAATCATTTCAGTTAAGACTCCTTCATTCCTAAACACTTCCAAAACATCAGGCCACTTTCTGCAAGGAGTCTGAATGTTCTTCCTGTGCTTGCCAGGTGTCCACACTCCAAGGACCTACAACAAGGTTAAATGGCTCCTAGTAAAACTGACCATATTGGGTGTGAATATGATGGCTTTACTGGGACAGGAACTGATAATAATCATGTGTATAAGTGTATATAAGCTAGTATATAAGCAGAAGCTTACATTTCATACTTCTTCAGCTTGCTAATAGATTAGCAATGTTATTTCACGCAACACCTTGTTTCCTAAAAAGTTATATGGTGCGCCAATGCTGATAACAAGCGCAGACATTTTAAATAAAGATGAATGAAATGCTAATCAATCAAATTTTTTTGGTGAGCTCAACAATTCATTGTGTGGTCCAGTGCCACAACATATATGCTCATAAAAGAAGGGGTGCCTCAAAGTTCCTTGACTCCAGTTAAACTTGGTTGGCTAAGTATGCTGGAAGAACTCCTGATATAGACAATTGTTTTCAAATATTTGAATCTAACATTTACATTTATTTAATACAAACAATTTCAGACAAATTACCATAATGAATGCACTACTTTTAAATAGTTTCTGATCACACAGTAATACACCTTTAAACCAAGCAAATCTTGTTTTAGCTTGGGCAGTGTAATCAAACTGAATTTAAACTTACTAAATGAAATAGACAACAAAGATGATTCAGGATGTTAACAGTAATTTTGAAATTAGTTCAAGTTTGTGGCTCCAAATCTAGTAGGTTAAAGAAAGGTCAGCTTTGAGGAAGAAACCAAAATGAAATATAAACATGGCATTGTGGAAACCAGACAAATCTCCCTCAGCTTTGTCCAGCCAGACCTAATCTAGGCATCGGCTGTGCAGTATAATCTAAACAAACAGATCAGTCGATTCATACATCTGGAAACCGTCATTTTTTTTTCTTCTAGCACAAAAAACGTAGAGTTAAATATTCAACTCCAAGTCCATGGTTATTAGTGGGGTTAAGTAGATAATGAAATTGGTCTAAGGTATCTCCATATTTTCAATGCACGGCTCAACATCTATTTAGGACAGGGAGATAAGCACCATGGGCTTGCTCCTAGACTTGCAGTTCTCAGCCCTGACACTATGCACTGCTGCCTACCGCAAGTATTTTCTATCTTTAAGGTGGCCATACACAGAGATCCTCTCGTGTGTCGATTTTGCTAAACGAGCGGATCTCTCCTCAAGGTGGGCGATATCAGGCCAATCAAATCATGGGCCCTAGGATCAATACGGGCGGTCAGATCGCGGGACTGAATTAAGAAACAGATGCGGTGCACGTTCCGATGGGATTTTTTCCCCTGCCCGATCGACATCTAACCGACTCTCGTTCAGATACCGATCGGGGAAGTCCGTCACACGGGCCAATAAATAAATGACTTGGTCTGTCGACAGCTTTTATCGGCCGTGTATGGCCACCTGAAGAGGCCTCTCTGCTTCAGAGTAATTGAGCAATTCAGTTAGTTCAAACGCACTGCATTATGAAGCATCCCATAAATCATACCTCCCAACATTTTGGAAGTAAAAAGAGGGACAAAAAATGTTTTCTGTGGCCACACCCCCTAATTACCATGTTCATTTTACAAAATTTGGCAGGTTATGAAAGTTTGAAAATATTTCTCCTTATCTAAACTTTTTTTTGTGTCTTAAAATTGTTATAAAGTATCTTATTTACACCTGTTACCTGTTCTGTGCTCTCTGCTAAAAGCCAATTAAGTGAGAAACTTCGTTTCTTTTTCTGGCTGTTCAGTGCAGAGAAAATATGGACTTTCCAGTACAAATGAGGGACTGCAGGTTGAGCTGTCAAAAGAGGGACTGTCCCTCCGAAAAAGGGACAGTTGGGAGGTATGCATAGATGCAATGCAAAAATGCCATAAGGGCTAGTCCACACGGGGAGATAGCGATGCGTTTGCGGTCGCCGCGACCGGCGCAGGCGACAGTTTTGTATGGGCGCCTATGTAAAAACGCCTGTGCTAACCACACGAGGCGATGCGCTTTTCAACAGTCGCCTGAAAATGCCTCGCCAGGCTTTTTCAGGCGACTGTTGAAAAGCGCATCGCCTCGTGTGGTTAGCACAGGCGTTTTTACATAGGCGCCCATACAAAACTGTCGCCTGCGCCGGTCGCGGCGACTGTCGCGGCGCTTTGTCGCCGCGACCGCAAACGCGTCGCTATCTCCCCGTGTGGACTAGCCCTAAACCAATAGCAGTTTTCCAGTCAACTAAAAGCTGATAAGCACATTTACAAAGTGCAGGTAGGGTGCTAAGTGGGAAAAAATGGGCACCCTGTCCCCTAACTTGCAACACAGGTAGTGCTAACGAGCTCTCTGCTTATGTCCAGAAGGCATGTCATAGAAGAAAGAGCAATTAGTGTGCTGTACTGTAAGTCTATGATAGCCAACTAGTGATGAGCGAAATTATTTGCCAAGTTTCTCTGTGAAAATGACACCCATATGGACTCCAAATGGGTGAAAAAAAATTAGTTGCCCATAAAAAAATGTTGCCCATAGATTTCAATGCATTTCAGCGAATTTTCAATAGCTAACTCTCTAGAAATGAATATCTGTGGCAGGTAGGTAAGTATAAGAAGCTATTCTAGTTTTTATAATGACATTCTGTTAGTACCCCAGTAATTAAAGACATTTTGAAGACATTTCTTTCCCTCTCACTAGTGACAAGATGGGTTAGTGTAGTGCTTATTCCTACTGCATAATAAACTGCTGCTTTGAGAACAGTGAAAACAAGTGAGAAACTGGGAATTGTCTACAGTGCAAGGACCAGACATGGCGTAGCTTCAATTTCCCTGTTAAACTATTATGTTCAGACAACACCCACTTAATGCCTTTGCCTCTCTAAGGATATTGAGAGGTGGAGTTCAACAACAGCTTGGGGCTGCAGGATGAACCCTGGAAGTAGCTGAAGTTCAGGGTTTGGGTGGGATCTAGTGCTCACTGAGAGTAATGGCTAAAAGCACATCATCTCCCCACCACTTAGGGGCAGTTTTATTAAAAGTCAAGGTGAATTTTCAAATGAATTAGAATTTCAAGCTATTTTTTGTGTATTTCGACTAGGAAATTGTCCAAATTCGATTTGAATTTGATAAAAATTCAAAAATGCGAATATCGAAATTTATCATATACTGTCTCTTTAAAAATTCGACTTCGACCATTCACCATCTAAAACCTGCCGAATTGCTGTTTAATCCTATGGGGACCTCCTAGAACCTATCTGGACCTAATCCAATTCGATCGAATGCGATATTCCTTCGATTCGTACTATTTGAATTTGGCCGCATACGGACCAATTCGATCAAAAACGGACCAATTTGACCAAAAAAAAAAAAAACTAACGTTATTTCGGTTGGTCTTTTTGAATTCGAATTTCGAAGTTTTTTCAATTCGAATTTCGACCCTTGATAAATATGCCCCTAAATGTGCGATCAGTAGCTTTTCTAGCACACTGTGCAACAAAAGAACTGGGTATAGGCACCCCAAGCACATCATATAGTGAGAGACATTGGTTGAGGCACCACAAGCACATAATAAACAGTGAGACATTATACACAATAAGAGACAGGGTTTAATTAGTTAGTATGGGCGAATACTAGTAGTGTAGTAGTAGTGATGGGCAAATAAATTCATCTGCCACGCATTTGCAGCAAATTCCCGCATTTTGCTGGCGACAAATAAATTTGCAAATCTCCCACGGAAATTCGGCAGCAAAATTTTGCCGGCATCAACATTTTTTTTGGACACGTGTCCGAAAAGTCGCTCACGTCAAAATCGGTGCTCGTCAAACGCCCATTGACCTTAATGCCATTGTCATCTTGGATGCGGGCGTCAATTACAGATTTTCACAACTTTTCGTGAAAATGTCAGATTTTCAAGATTGAAGATGTCCGAATTTCACAATTTTTCCGTGAACTTTTCAACATTTCGCAAATTTTTCGGGAAGTTCACAAATTTTTTGGCGAAGTGAAACGGGAGAAATTCTCCCATCACTAATGATTAGTGGAGGTGCATGTGACACTCAGACTGCCCCCTTCTCTATTCTGCTGCCTCGTGTAACCTCCTATTTATCCTTTGCTCTCTTACTAGTTTCTCATCTGCTGGTGCCACTACTCTATCCCTCTTTTAATTTGCAATTTATAGGTCCATTTGCATGTTTTAGTAGTAACCTTGCATTTTTGTGCACCCCCCTCCCCATATTTCTGTGCTGCTCTGACTATGTTTCCCTAACTTGATATACATGCTGTTTTATGGTTTCCAGGCTGGTGGGGAAAGGAACAGAAGGTAATTAAAGCAAAGGAGTAAAAGAGAAGAAGGTAGCTAGCTGGGTGCTGGCCCTGACACATATAACCCAGGAACAGGAACAGTTAATCACAGGAGCAGACACAGACTAAACTTCAGCTTATTTCCCCTCAAAGTGCAAGTCCTGGTCCTGCCAATAGGGGATTGGCAAAGTTTCAAATTTCTTCCACCAGCCTAGCCAATACTCTTGAAGAGACACCGGGACTTGCATCTCGAGGGGGGAAAAAACAGAAAGTAAAGCTTTTTCTTTAATTTTTCTCTCTCCTTTTCTTGATTCTTTATCAGCCAGGTTTGGGAAGGCTTACCCTTCCCTAGCGTTAATGAAAACCCATCCATGAAGTGTTTACTTATTGAAGAAAATCCTTTATTTCCTCAAGTGTCACTTACACAAAACACCATTTGCCAAAATAGTTTCAACACTGCAAGTGCCCAACTAGCAGAAGCCCCATCAGTGATGACTGCTCAACATGCTCATGTGCGGTGGGTATTCAAGTCTGAGGGGAACAACATTAATCTAGAGGCAACTGAGGATAAAAGTCATACTCCTAATACGTGGTTTGACATGCAAGGCAAAACAGGCTCTGAAGCAGTTCCCTATAAATATCCTATTAGGGGGTGAGTATTTAGAATGCATTGTGGAAACAGCTTTGCTATCCATAAAGAAGTTCACAGACCAAGAGACTATGTTAAGGTTGCACGGCATAAATTTAGTATTGCATAAAAAGCAAATATTTAAAGTGGCCCTGTCACCACGACACAAAAAGCCGTATAATAAAAGTCCTTTTCAAATTAAACTTGAAATCCAATTTAAATTTTTTATTAAAGCATTCGTAGCTGTTGTAAGCTCATTTAAAAATCTCAGATGTCATAGAAACATGTCTGATGCATGTCAGCATAGGCCTTAGTGACAATAAATATAAAATATCTAAGTGAAAGTTTTGTGATATTCCTATTCAGATAGAATATTGAAGGATAACAGTGCTGCCAATTGCATGTCAATACCAAGGACCACCTAAACTGAACACGTATAGAACTTTCCAAGCCACTTTGCCCCTAATCAACTAGTTCTCTTGAAAATGGGTATTGCATCTCACAAGAAGTGCCAGACACATGTTAAAACTATTGCATACTGACACTAGGTTCATGCATGTCATGACCCAATGCCATATTAAAGGTACTTTTCAGTTCAAAACTCCAACCAACCAATAAAAAAATAGACAATGGTCAGAAAATCACTAGATAGCACAGATAATAACTGGGAAGTGGAAGTATTTAAAATTTGTCCCACTGGTTTGGTACCAACGTCAGTACTGCTCCGATGACTGACAGATTTCTAGGCATCAAGCAAAGACAACATATTCTTTTGGCTCTCACGCTCTGTATCAATGAGCACTATACTTACACAATATTTAACTTAATAATTACCTTTTCAACTGGATGGCCAATGATTTAGCAACTCCACACAAGGTGTATAAGAATACAAGGAGATATTACAAGAGATGGCAGCCTGGTAGATAGGCTTTACACCAGGCATAGATTATAGACAGCTCTTGTTTATTCCTGGGTTGACGGCTTCCCTTTAGAGTACCATTCAAAGATTTTTGGAAAAAAAAAGCATCATTGTGAGATTTAAAAATGCCAGCATTTTTCTCTAAAAATAATTGGTAACAAAATGAATGGAATGAACAGTCTGGCATAGCTGCACAACTCTCACCTAAACATTAGATCACATTTGCAATCATATATGCAATCAGCAAGTATGCCATGCATTTTTTAATTAACTTTAATTCCAACTGTCTACAATGAGAAGTGAAGACGATATTTTGCAAATTTATTTTTGGCAGAGAAAAGTTGCAGCTATATTAATTTTAAAGGAAATATCACAAAATAATGCAGTAGTTACTTTATATACCATTTTTTTGACTATGTATGTCAAACAAATATTTTTTTTTAAGAATGAAAAACATTCATGTAAATCAGTGGTCCCAAACTGGCACGGTTTGCACCTAGATACTCCTGCATGTACAGTTTGAAGGTCCGTTAACCTGTGGTAAATGTTTAATTATTGTCCTATACATACCTGAAGCTATGCCCAAATGACTGATAAAATCAATAGATATACAACAAGGTTGGGGCAATAAAAATTACTTAAACAGCCACACCCAGCCCACAGGTTTCCTTTTTAGTAATGTTTTTTAATTTATGCAAAAGAACTAAGGTTGCCACAGAATGTGTTTCAGCAAAGGGATTGTCAAGAGTCATCTATCAAGAACCACTAGATTTTGTATTGATGTCAACAGTGATAAAGAAAGATGCCTAATTTGGGGTCAGTCATGTACTGGTTCGGACATGCAAATACAGACAAGCAGAGGAAGAATGTTATGAGAACTTAATAAGCAATGCCTTCATACCTTAGTGCCTAATTAAGGGAACATACATGGAAAACCAATCCTATTTATGAAGAGGAAATACTTTCCTTCTAATAATTTTCAATTCCTGAAGGTCTGCCAACAATCCATGAAATGTATTTTGTATTCGTTCCACTAATTCATTAGTAAAGATGGATGGTGTCAATGAATACACTATTACTTAAGGGCAAATATAAACTTGAGAGGTAAAGCAACAAACAGCTCAATCAAGAACAGAACCATACAAATATAATACTGTATTAGAAAACAAATAAATACAGTCAATATTGCCAATGTTTTCACTGGAAGCTACAACTGCTTCTTCTGAAACTCCTATTTAAAAGCCAAATTCTATAACTCCACTCCTTTGCCAAGTGCTGGCTCAAGGTTTACATGCAAGCAATAAGAGACTAATAGAACTATTACCCTCTAATGGACTGATACCCAAACAGTGGGTTGCGAGCAACATGTTGCTCACCAACCCCTTAAATGTTGGTCTCAGGGGCCTCAAAGCTGATGCTTATTTCTAAATTCCAGGCCTGAACTCATGTTTTGTGTTCATAAAACCAAGTATACTGCCTAACAGAGCTTCCTGTTGGCTGCCAGTACAGTTAGGGGCTACCAAATACCCAATAATTGCCCTTATTTGGCATCCTAAGAACTTTTTTCATGCTTGTATTGCTCTTTTTACATTTGAGTGTGACTCACGGGTAAGCAAAGGTACTCAGAACTGCTGATGGACTCATCAGGCTTCAACCAAACAAATAATCATCACTAACTTTTGCACAGTTAGTGACCTCAGTCAAAGAAAGACTCATTTCCAGGGGGATCAACTGTTTTGGTAAGGTATAAATGTGGTTACATGTTTGTTGCCATATTAGCATACCAAACACGAAGAGACAGATTTATCAAAGAACTCACCTCAGAAACATATTTTAAAAATTGAACTCCATTGATAAATACGATTCTAAAAATCCCATAGGAATGAATAGAAAGTGAGTGCGTTTTTGTTCAGTGAGTTCTAATCTCAAACTTTGATAAATCTGCCTCTAAACAGTGCTACGCAATATGTTGGCGCTATATAAATACATGTTAATAATAATAATAATATAATACTATAATAATAGTATTTGCATATTTTACTAAACCAACAAGTAGCTAGATATAGATATAGATATAGATATAGATATAGATATAGATATAGATATAGATATAGATATATATATATATATATATATATAATACACAAAAGCCATGAATATCCTGTAAATTATATCCTTATAAACGGTGAGTTCTGATGTCATCAGTTATAAACGGTGAGTTCTGATGTAATTTCTGTCACATGACTCATTAAAATTTGTGTATTATAATAAATAAAGTACCCCCAGTTGCAAAATATGAGGATATTAGAAGTTACCTCGGAGTTCCATGACCTGTATAAAAACACTCGGCCTTCGGCCTCGTGTTTTTATATGGTCATGAAACTCCTCGGTAACTTATAATATCCTTATATTTTACAAGAGGGGGTACTTTATTCACTATTTAATACACAAAAGCCATGAATATCTTGTAAATTATATCCTTATAAAACGGTGAGTTCTGATGTCATCAGTTATAAATGGTGAGTTCCGATGTCACTTCTGTTACATGACTCACTGAAATTTGTGTATTATAATAAAAAAAAGTACCCCCAGTTGCAAAATATGAGGATATTAGAAGTTACCTCGGAGTTCCATGACATATATATATATATATATATATATATATATATATATATATATATATAGACGTTATATAAGTAAAAACTTTACATGTTATTTTGCATGCCCTCAACCAAAGCAATGTATCATTATTGATATAGTTACAATAAGTTATGCCCTAGTTTACAATAATATAACACTACTACTTGTTTATGAATTTATTTTAGGGTCCTTTTTGGAAGAATATTATGGTAAAAGGCTACTTGTTTTGTTTTACAGAAATGATGATAAGTGAGGCATCTGAGCAGATTCACCACCTGCTGAACAATAATTCCAAGAATTCTTCAAGCAGCTCAAAGTACACTGGGAGTTGTAGTTCAACCAAAGGATGCAAACTGTATACAATGTTCAAATTGTTTACATGTTTACCTAGTTACTGTAATTCAGATGTCCTCTACATTTGCTGAAAAGATTTCTTCAGTAAGCAAATGGTAAATATATTTACTAAACAAACTAGCCTTTAAAAACAAAACAAAACAAAAAAAACATTAAACTTTTCAGCCACTGCTTTAATACTCGTTTTTTTCTCATGCAGCACCCTTGCTTTACCTCAGACATATGAACTAGGTTCCCCTCCCCCTAGAACGAAGAGGGGGGAGGGATACTTGAATTCTGTCCAAAACAGGACCACACACAAACAGGGCATAGCAGCCTGCAATGTACATGTCCTCCTGCTGGGGGCCTACACTCTCACCAAAAGGCTAGCTTACTTACTAAATATGTACACTGTATTACATCCCTGACTGCTGGAACAAAAACTTGCTGTCTAAAAATCTGTGTATATGTCACTGTATGGTTTTAAACTATATCTGGAGATATCCATGTGGCTTTTAGTATCATAACACAAACCACAGCAAAGGAGCATCATACCAAGCAAAACAACTTTGCCCCCCTCCTGTTTTTTCACCCCTGCCAGAAGAGGCAACAGGAGAGATGACTGTATTATAACCAAATTAATAACCAAAAATAAGAGAAAAACAGTTGGTTCCTTACCTTCAACCCACAGCTCTTCCACATTGGTCTCTAAATTAGCTGCTCTTAATCCTACAGCGAAAGCACCAAATATTAAAAGGCCCACAACCAGAAATTTTCCGCAGTTTTTTTGTATGTAACAACCAAGTTTAAACAATTGTCTTTGAAAGAATGCTCTTAGCCACAATGGAGCTTTTCTTCCTATAGCCTTCCCCTAAAAGAAAAAAAAAAAAGGAAATTATATCATCACAAAATAAATTGTGGAAAGAATCTTTACACAATATAGGCTTACTATAAAATAAACAATGTAAATGTAGGAACAAAATAAAAATACAGGGCTTAGCCAGTTTAAAGAAATGACACCATTGCTACTGCTCCAAATGCAACTCTTATATACCCAATACTCTAGGTAGGGATATAATTTAACCTGAACTCCACCTGTAACCTTTAGCTACTGCTTAAATATAACCACCAGCTCTCCCTTTAAAATGGTAGGTTACAGATGGGGTGTCTATTGTCCAAATTATTGTCCAAACTATCAGAAAAGTTTTATACCAACAAAAACCACTAGTTCTGAAGTTTTGTAGAATAAAAATTAATTCCTTTTTAAATGTCACCTATTCAGGAACCGTATGATACACGTTGCTAATGATAGATTCATGTTTGCCTCATTGCTATTGCTCCAATCTGCCACTCAACAATTAGCTTTGATGTAATTAGTGCAGGTAAAAGAACAATAGTACTGTTTGATTGCTAAATGTTGCTGTACTGCAGTAAATCAGAATCTGTGTTAGTAAATAAACCCTACAAGATGCTGTAAGCACTAGTGGGAAAAGAACAGACATACAAGCACAGTATAATTCTCACTTTAACAAGGGACATATCAGGACACATATCAAGCTAACACGCAATTCATTGACATTTTTTTCACAAGCAGATATGAATAGCACCATACTTTTAGTTAACATATATGGGATGGTAAAGGGTGTTGGTTAAAATACAATATCCAGCAACCTCAGTCAAATGATTGTTCATAAACTATAGGGAAACTAGTATAGCAGGGCTTAAAGCTTGCATGAGATATCAAATCTGACAGCATAATGCATTCAAATGAAAGTAACATAAAGGTATCAGTCCTGAACCAGTTACAGTGTTTATATAAACAACAATAGAACGGCAATCTTACTGCATTGGTTTATAACTTGGAATAAGGTAAATAATCCCAGAGCTGAGCCCTGGTACATAGAAGGCTTCACTTTCAGCACAAATGAGACACTTGGCTCAGCAGTGTTTCCACACATGCAGCAGAAGAGTAAAAATCCACATGCTGCAGACAGCACGGCTGTAGTAATTTCTAAAGTGTTTGGAGACGCTGTGTGATTTGAATGAGGAAACCCAGCAGCCAGCAGAAACATCAGTATCAGTGAACGGAAGAGGGCAGCCACATGGTCTTTCTTGCCTCTCATTCTCCAGCTTGGGAGAAGGAAAAATGCAAGATGGGGGGCCAGAGTAAAAACAGACAGGGATCATGCAAGGTATTACATGGACCAGGCACATAGAAAAAAATATAAAGCAGACATCCAACAATGGAATACTTCTCCAGGTGAGAATTCATGAGGGATACAACCTGCAAACATACTGGCTTTTAACAAATCCACCCTCATTGTTGGGTGATGAAAAGAGTTGCTGCTCGCCCACTGCTCGCAAACAAAAGGCTATATATTCCAGCTGTACATCCAAACATGAACCTAAGGTGACAGTGGCGTTCATTAACAAACATAGGTGCAAAAATGCAATAAGAAATTAACTGGTCTCCTGCAATGGCAATGCATCCCTGAATTGTAACTATGTATTTAAGTTTGTAAACTACCCCCAGTGGGTTTTAACTTCCCCCCTGCCTTCTGCCAAAGGGTAATCAACAACTCACACCCATGAGGGGGGGGGGTGAAATGCACCACAAGAGGTAAATACAAAACAGATGGACAACATAGCAGTTTTTGGACAGGGTGTGAATGTCACCTTAAGAGTCAATATTGTAGAGTTAGCATAAAAACACAGACTCCTTAAAGGGATACTGTCAGGGGAAAACATGTTTTTTTTCAAAACGTATCAGTTAATGGTGCTGCTGCTGCAGCAAAATTCTGCACTGAAATCCATTTTTCAAAAGAGCAATTTTGAAATCTGACATGGAGCTAGACATATTGTTAGTTTCCCAGCTGCCCCCAGTCATGTGATTTGTGCTCTGATAAACTTCAGTCACTCTTTACTGCTGTAGTGAAAGTTGGAGTGAAATCACCCCCCCCCCCAGCAGCCTAACAAAAGAACAATGGGAAGGTAACCAGATAGCAGCTCCCTAACAAAGGATAACAGCTGCCTGGTAGATCTAAGAACAACACTCAATAGTAAGGCTAAGGCCACACTAGGCGATAGCGCCGCGATTTGACTCGCGGCGACTTTTCGCCGCGACTTTTAAGCCGCAATCGCTGGGGAAACTTTTGCGCTGGCGTCTATGGGGAATCGCGAAAAATCGCCAGCGTAAAAACACACGCGGCGATCTTTTCTCTACTGTCGCTCGAAATTGCCTCGCTAGGCGATTTCGAGCGACAATAGAAAAAAGATCGCCGCGTGTGTTTTTACGCTGGCGATTTTTCGCGATTCCCCATAGACGCCAGCGCAAAAGTTTCCCCAGCGATTGCGGCTTAAAAGTCGCGGCGAAAAGTCGCCGCGAGTCAAATCGCGGCGCTATCGCCTAGTGTGGCCTTAGCCTAAAAGTCAAGTCCCACTGAGACTCCTACAGTTACATTGAATAGGAGAGATAACAGCCTGCCAGAAAGTAGTTCCATCCTAAAATGCAGACACAAGTCACATGACTGGGGGCAGCTGGGAAACTGACAATATGTCTAGCCCCATGTCAGATTTCAAAATTGAATATAAAAAATCCTGTTTGCTCTTTTGAGAATTGGATTTCAGTGCAGAAGTCTTCTGGAGTAGCACTATTAACTGATTTGTTTTGGGAAAACAACACGTTTTTCTATGACAGTATCCCTTTAAAGCCCATTGGAGGACAAGGGCTCTACATTGTATCCTTTGCTGCTGGAAAGTAAGAGGAGAGGGGCAGTGTGAGGGCACAGCCTCTAAACATCACTAAGTGTAACCGGGGTCATACTACCACTAAACACACTCCATGGAAACAAACATTAGAAATAAAAGTAAAAAGACTGATGCAGTATGCACAGCAGCATGCTGGCCCGTCGCACACATGAAGCCCTTTGAACTGCAGAGGCAGAAAGAAAGGTCTCAGTCACGCAGCGGCTGTGCAACTGTTGCTAAACTACAAGTTCCAGCATCCCTGGCTGCCATTGATGGTCCCTCCTCCCCAGTCAAAGTGACACTGGTTTAAGGTTCCCGTCCCTCGGAGCGTGCAAGGGCACCCCCCAAACATTCACCTCTGATATCTGCTGAAGGGCGAAATTGGCATCGCAGTAGCTCGGCCGCTGCAGATAGTCGTGGTCAGGCGGCGCTACTCTCCTGCTCCTTCCTCTCCTCCTGACTACCCTCGGCTGGGCAGCTGCCTCCCCACTAGCACCCAGTTCCGCGGCACAGGCAGCCGAGGCCATGTTGTGTCCGGCTCGGGGCCGTTGCTTTCCCCCAGGGGTTGGCACTCCGCTATCCCCCCGAGGTTTAGCTGCTCCAAATGAGACAGGCACTGGCAGCTTCTTGTTCTTCCTTGGCTGGCACAATCCTCTGCTTCATGCTGCTGCAGGCGAGAAAGAGGAGGAGGGCGGCGAGTGAAACTTTGCGCCTTCCATCCCCACATTTCGCGATCCGGGGGTCTCGGCAGCTTCCCGCATTCAGAAAGGGGTCCCGGAGTGTGTGTGTGTGTAAGAGGAAAGCGTGCGAGCTCGGGTCACACCATGGGGCGCCTCACACTCGCATGCAAAGTGCAGGACCAAAGGAAAAGAGAGCGGGCTCCCACAGAGCATGCACCCGCCGCCTGCAGAGAACAGATTGAACCTCCGTGCAGTCAGGGGACACCGCGCAACAGGCAAAGCTGCGGAACAAGCCAAACGTGCCGCTTCTCCTCTCACTAACTGGGTGTCCTCCCCCGGGAGCAAACAGTGCGCCTGGCTCTCCGGATCATGGTTTATCCAAACAGCAATGAGTGCGGGGGCCCTAGAAGAATTGCTCGGCTGCCTGTGTTCTCTCTCTCTCTCTCCCTCGCTCTTTCCTTGCTTCAATAGATGAGATTTAGGAGGAAGGGGGAGGAAAAAAACTGGCTCTCTCCATTTGGAGAAAGAGGAAAGGAGGAGAGAATCCAGAGACCCACCCCCGGGGGCTGTCAGATGGCTTGGATTCCTGCTTTCCGATTGGCTAGAGAAGGGCAGAAATTACTCAACAAACATGACTATTATTAGCTGCTTAGCAACAGCTCACCAAAGTAGAGAGACCACCCAGGCAGGCAAAGCCTTGTGTGTGCATCTCCCTGCTTCAGGGGGAGCCTTAAAGTGATCCAGCCCTCTCCTCTCGCATGCAATCCAGCCATTAGCAACTTCTTCTCCTCATTTCTTCCCCTCTTTCCGCCCCTTCTCTGCTTTCCCTCAGCTCAGATCAGATTCTACGGATTCCCAGCCTGCAACCTTCCAGCAGTTATTGGCCGCAACTCCCAGCATTCTCAGCAGTGTCGGACTGGGACACCAAGGGCCCACCAAAAAACTTTAGACCAGAAGCCCACCCACTCTACACTATTTTCTTCCTCTCCTCACTCACTCCTCAACTACATACTGGTCAGTGTCCCTCTGCCCCCCATACCTCCTGCTAACCCCAACAGTTACAGGGTCTGCTTCCTCTATTGTTGAGAATCATAAATGGAAGCCCTTTTTAATTTATATTTTGCTCCCATCAAGCTGTTGTTGAATAAGGTTTTGTCCTGCTGAGCAGAGCTTCAGAAAATTCCAAGAGAAGAAAAAGTTCTATTTAAATGAAACAGATCCTTTACAGAGGCACCTTGGCCCCAAGCTGAAACAAATGCTGGGAGGTCCAATTTGAATTCCCAAACTCACACACAAGCCTTGTCAGAATGCTGGAAGAAGAACGCAATAGTGCCAGATTTGGCTTTTTTCTGACATTCCTCATGTAAAGAGTGAAATGCTTCTGGTCAGGTTTTTTTCCCTTTTAAATGTCAGATTGAATCAAGTCCTTTTTTCTGATGCGGTGTTTCTCCATCTTAATGGAAACACCCTAGAAATATGTAAAGATGATGGAGATGTAACCTAGAATAAGCAAGTCCAACATGCATCTATTTTGGAGTTGTGCAACTACAGCTCCACACAAGCTTAAACTGCAGTGTTGAGAGATAAAGAGTAGTTTGATGACATCCGGAACACTGTAGGCACAAAGCTTGGCATGCTTGTTTAGAGTGCAGCATTTCCATCCCAGATATGAATTGATACAAAAAAGTTATGAAATGATTTATTAATGTGAAGTTCAGACTAAACTAGTCAGCAGATTGCACCTACAGTGGGGCCATGCAATTAAATCCACTTTACAGTGATAATTATCAGTCCAGCAGCAGTTGGTAGAGAAACAAAGGTCTTGTTAAGCCCCAAATGTGACAAAACCGACCAGCAATAGCTCTATGTGATGGGTCCATGCTGACCTGCATTCAATTTAATTAATGGTTTGTCTTTGCTGTTTGGGAAAAATCATTTGCCACAGGAACAGCGAACCAGGCATTCACTAAAGACTGGTAAATCACAACATTGCAATTTGCCCATTAGCTTTGGGCATATTATACCAATTGATTCCATGAAAATTGGCAACTTTGTTGCCAACTTTTCTGTCACACAACTCCAATGTTACCATACTTACTGTTGATGCATAGGGCCTAGTTTATAGTTAGACTAGAAACCAAGTCTGGAGTTCCTTACCTCTGTGTTGTATCTGTAAAACCATGAGTGCCCACCTATTAGTGGGCTCATATAATAAGAAACAGGAAATACTCAATGCTCTAAAACTGCTGACTAAAGGCATTTAAGTAATTGGAGTCATGTCACATGGAATTTCCTGTAGGATATAGTTATAAACAAGAACCTTAACCAAACTAAACTCCCTACAGGGCCAATACATAGCGACTATCTTCGCATCTTACTGGCATTTGCCAGAATCTACATTACATATTTAGGCCTGTGTCAGGACTAGGCTAGCCATTTGTTGGTAGAAAGCATGGCGAAACCCATATATAGCAGAGGTGAAAATAATAACACAACAGATTTCAATAGATCACTTTTGGGGCTGACATAGGGGCACCTACAAAATCCAGCTACAAGGGCTCCACTGACCTGCAGACCTGTAACATTTATTTATTATGTCCCTGATATTTTCAGTTATCTGGTAAACTTAGGTAATAAGTAAGTGTGTCATTTCATTGTGTAACCCATTGTAACAAATCAAATGTGTATTTTCAAGAAACTGACTAGTACCTGCTGCTTGCTGAATGGTTGTTATGGGCTACTAGACTGGTAGCAAACTTTAGACAGTTTATTACATTACCTCATTTGTATCTTATTTCCCAACCTGTGATCCTTTAACTTGTGTTGATGAACATTCCCAGCACCTTCCAACAGCTAGCAACTGTACTTCATACAGAGATACAGGGCCATTGCTCGCAAGGTCCTAGTTTACAAAGAAAGGCTCCATTAAGTCTGTTTTACCCCACACCCTGCCAAAAATTGTGCATGCACAAGGACTCAACTTGGAAAATTGGATGGAGCACATTTACATTCAAATAAAGGCACATAACTGTTATTAAACAGGTTTGATTTTTTGTTAGTGGTAAGCGTTCCCTTTGGGCATGGTCAGTTAAATTGAACTTAAAGGGGTTGTTCACAGGCCCGGATTTGTGGCAAGGCCACATAGGCCCGGGCCCAGGGCGGTGAAATTTTAGGGGCGGCATGCTGCCCAGCCGCATCCTTAGCCGCACTGGGGACGCAAAGCTCCCCAGTGCTTCTGTGCCTTAGAGTGCCGTGGGTGGCGCTAGGACCTGGCGGCAACGGGGGGCAGAGGTGAGCGGAAGCGGCCGGTACTGGGACCATGCGGTTCTCGGGGCGCCACTTACTCAAATCCCGCCCTGGTTGTTCAACTTTGAGTTAACTTTTAGTATTATGCAGGGAGTGATATTCTCAGACAATTTTCAATTGGCTTTCATTTTTTATTTTTTAGAGTTTTTGAGTTAATTAGCTTTTTATTCAGCAGCTCTCCAGCTTGACACTGCAACAATCTGGTTTCTAGGGCCCAGTTACCCTAGCAACCACACACTGATTTGAATAAGAGACTGGAATATGAATAAGAGAGGGCCAGAATAGAACGACGAGTAATATAAAGTAGCAATAACAATAAATAGCCTTTCAGAACATTTCTTTTAGATAAGTTCAGTGACCCCCATTATAAAGCGGGAAAGAGCCAGAAGAAGAAGGCAAATAATGAAAAAACTTTAAAAAATTAATAATGAAGGCCAATTGAAAAGTATTATCAAGTATAAAGAGTCTAAATTCAGGATTAATCAATTAAAATGTAAGTATTTAGGAGAAATGATCTCGAATATACATGGCACCACATCAACAGATGTTAGTTCTTAGTTTCCTTCTAGTTATGCCTGCTGAGAGTTATCCTACTGAATGTAATGTCTAATCCACATATACAACTGGAACCAATCTCTAGTTGCAACAACCACTGGTAACTGTGGATCATTGCACTAACCAATTGTGGGACACAGGTCCGGACTGAGAATTAAAATAGGCCCTGGCATTTCAGGTACACAGAGGCCTAATCAGCCCACACAGAGGCCCAACACAGCCCCTACCAGACCACTAAATACTGACTTTCTATGGACCTTATAGCAGCCCCTCTGGCATTTGCCAGAACCCACAGATTGCCAGTCCGGGCCTGGTGGGACAGTTGCAGGGGGTCCTATCCCAATAATTACAGGGGCCCCAAAAAAACACATTTTAGTTATGCTAAGTAGGAAACAGAAAACTATCTGTTTACTCACAATGCGGTAGTGTATGGTTGCTAAATTATGTGTAGAATTGTGGATACGGTATGAATATCATTATTAGGGTTGCAACAGTGGCTTGTTACTTGTACACCATATCTACAACAGCTCTGCCAGTTCATTTATATTACCTTATTTTAGACTTAAATGTATCCAAATAAATCCTCCCACAGACAAAAAAGGCCCATGTATCACTGCTTTTAACTTCGATCTCTTGTGCTCAATTTCAGCACTGACAGGGTTAAGGCTAGCACTGTGTGTGTCCATTTATAAAAAAAATACGCCGCAGACAGGGGATGGGGCGGGGCTGATGGAAGGAGGAGGCGGAGTAACAAAACAAACCGCAGCTGAGGGACAGGATTCCGCCTCGGTCACGTGATGGACGGGCCTCTGAATATGGCCCTCTCACAAACCAGCCCCTGAAGTCCCCAACGGAGTAAACTTGTGCTCGTAGTTGCATGGTGGAATGTATCTAAGGTCGACGGGGAGGGGTAGTGGAGATTTCTTTTTGAAAGCAAATGCAGACAGGAGGCAGCGCTCGATCACTTGAAGTTCTAGGGTGGGTTTTACACGACAAACCACATGGTGTACGCGTTCAACAACACTTCTGAAATTTCACTGCAGTAAAACCTTCTCTAGTAGCACTTAGTATGTTCCTAAACTGGAACTACCTCCAAAGGGATTCTGGGAGTTGTAGTTTAATAACGCCAAGAGGCTAGAAAGTTTAGGACTTTAGTTGACTCGTGCACAATCCTCTGTGGGGTGGTGGTACCTTCGTGTAGAGGCACTTAAAGGTGTGGTTCACCTTTAAGGTAACTTTTATTATGTTATTAAATGGCCAATTCTAAGCAACTTTTCAAGTGGCTTTCATTCTTTTATTTTTTTTATAGGTTCATAGTTATTTGCCTTTTTCTTCTGACTCTTTGCAGCTTTCAAATTGGCGTCGCTGACTCCCTTCTAAAAAAAACCCCAAATGCTCTGTAAGGCTACAAATGTATTGTTATTGCTACTTTTTATTACTGATCCTTCTATTCAGGCCTCTCCTATTCATATTCCAGTCTCTTGTTCAAATCAATGCATGGTTGCTAGGGTAATTTGGACCCTAGTTACCAGATTACTTAGAAGAAGAGCTGCTGAATAAATAACTCAAAAACCTTTATTAATAAAAAATGAAAACAAATTGAAAATATCACTCTCTAGCTCTACATCATACTAAACGTTATCTCAAAGATGAATAACCCCGTTTAATGTTCACTCACATGCTTGGGCTGCTGCGTAAAGAAATACCAAGCAAGCCATAGTACATTCCTCAGCGTTACCTAATACCGTGTCGGGCTGACAGCGAGTGGCCAGTAGCGAGATGAAAGGAGCTGCAGCTTTTAAGGCTTTTATTTTACACATCTACCAGGTTCCCCGATGGCTACCGGCGAGAAGAGAAGCCCATTGAGATTATAGTAAGCTGAAATCTGTCTCCTGGAGCTTTAATAAACCCTGTCCGGCAGCATCCTGCTACAAGAGGGGAGCACATTCTACATAAATCTAGAGTGCCAACTAAATCAAGAAGCGGAACTATGTTTAGTGGTGCAGCGTTGCACTAGGTGCATTAAAAGGGGTTGGTCACCTTTGACTTCATTTTTAGTATGATGCTGAGAGAAATATTCTGAGACAGTTTGCGATTGGTTGTCATTTTTTCTTTTTGTTATTTGTGTATTTTAGTTATTCAGCTTTTTATTCAGCAGCTCTCTAGTTTGCTAGGGTCCAAATTAGAGTTGGGAGTAGGGTTGCCTCCTGGTCGGTGTTTTAACGGCCTGGCTGGTAAAAATGATGGCTGATCCCAATGTTATTAATAGGGAAAAAAGATAAATATATAGGAAGGCCGTTTTTTTTTTTCAGAAAAGGTGGCAGCCCTAGTTGGGAGTGCCAGCGACCGCTTGGAGTGGAGGGACAAGGGTCTGAACTAGGGGTAGGCAGAGGAAGTATGTGCCCAATGCCCCTAAACATTGCACCCTAGGCATGTGCTTCTTTTGTCTGAACCCTAGTTCTGGGTTTGGAGACTGGGATATGAATAGGAGAGGGCCAGAATAGAAAGATGAGTAATACAAAGCAGCAATAACAATACATTTGTATCCCTTATTGGACATTTGTTTTTAGATGGGGTCAGTGACTCCCAATTGAAAGCAGAAGAGGAGGCAGATAATTAAAAAAAACAAAGACCAATTGCTTAGAATTAGCCATTCTATAACAAAAGTTAACTTAAAGGTGAACCACCCCGGGGGTTATTCCAGCGAGCACTACGGAGCGATCCTCTTCCGGCTTCTTCTGTCTTCAAATTTTCGGGGCAAAAATAATAACAAAATAGCTGACTTTTTAGTTAAAGATCGGCTTATTGTTCTACTGCCCATGCGCAGCCATGCGAAGAACAAGGAAGACAGAAGAGGATCGCTCCGTGGTGCTTCCTGGAATAACCCTGGACCGGTGCCGTTTTCTGCTGATAGCACCGGCCCGGGGTTTCAGGTAAGTAACTGCAATCACTAAGGGGTGCCTAACATTTGGCACCCCCACGTGGTTAACGACTTTCCTTCTCCTTTAAAACTCCAAGCAGAAAATATTGGACTTTAATAAATAACCCCCTAAGTCAGCCAATGCAAGGTGTGTTAGCAGATGTTTAAAGGGACGATGAGCTGCAGTCTCTCTTGCTTCTGTTCTGCTTTTTTGGCCACTTCTATGCTATCCATCTTCATCCTTGATCAGTCAGTTGAATACTGAAGAGTAGGGCCATCTTAACAGCCAATGCTTCAGAAAAGATCATCTGGTGTCAGGAAGCTTGTTGCTCACAAGTCACTGCTTAGCGATCATTGCCCTGGCAGATAATATATGCATTAATCTGGGCTTTTGAAATTAGCTGAATAACTGGATCCTTGGTGGGGCAGTCTACTTGACCCGTGACCACATACTCTGTGTGTACAAATACAGAAAACTGGATTTAAATGGTACTGTCAGAACAAATTTCCGAACATGTCAAATTGCTTTCAGTCAATGCTGCCCATTTAGTACACTGTAACTAAAATGACATGACAGTAACGTGGCACATTAAGGGCTACACAGTGTAATGAATGTGTTGGCAAACAACACCAAGTACAAGACCCAGAATTCTTATTTTATAGATAACCAAACAACAGATTGTGCACATATTAAATATCTGTACAAATACAGAAAACTGGATTTTAATGGTATTTAATCAAAAGTAAACTTACAAGATATGAAATGAGACTGCCTGAAAACACATATTCTTTGTTCATAAGCCTTTGTATACTGCACCAGAAAGGAGCACTGTACCAACAGAATGCACATGGAGCACTTACAAAAGTGCCAAAGCTACCTTGCATGCATGCTTTTAAATGTCATATGTTTTACCCCAAGTAAACATAACTTAGATTTCAAATGCTAGCCTGCACTTAAATCCCTTCCTAACTTGGTGAGGATATGCAAGGAACCCAACTGGCAATTAAGTTGCAATCAAGTCTTGCGAACAAGGGAAACAGTTGTGTTGCCAGCACATTCCATATGTTCCTTTCAGAATCTGGTCTAAAGGCTCAAGCTAAACAACTACTATCTTTTCTCTTCCTGTGGTCTGCCTTTTTCCATACACAAGAGATGAATTACCACTGGGATCTATTTGGCTTTGTTTCTATAATGTTAAAAAAGGAAGAGGTGTCATGTAAGTCTGCCACATCGTGGGTGGTCAGAGTCATGCATGCCCTCAGTTTGCCTCATTCGTATGAGTGCTGCGTCCTAGCAACAATGTTTTTCCTAATCAATCTGCTTCTATTTACATCTGCAAGCATCGTTGGCTAATAAACATGCCCTGTACATGCATCAGAACTCTCCACATTGGCAAATCATTGGGATCTATGAATGTTTAAGGTCTAACCTGTATTTAAAAGACACACTAAATACAAAAGTAGAAAGGTAGGTTATTATAATCACCAATATTTATGTAAAATAA
Source organism: Xenopus laevis (assembly GCF_017654675.1). Classification (NCBI taxonomy): domain Eukaryota; kingdom Metazoa; phylum Chordata; class Amphibia; order Anura; family Pipidae; genus Xenopus; species Xenopus laevis. The sequence continues at coordinate 125,846,635 of NC_054372.1, forward strand.
TTAAACTGTGTATCTGTTTAACAGTTGTGTGCCAACAGGTTATATTTAAGTCTAATCGTCAAATTTAGTGTCACAAATGTATTTTTTTTATTTATAACTGGTTTCCTACCTCTTTTTAAACATCAAGAGGATTTCCTTCAATTCTACTGTATTCCAGAAGGGTTTATGTAAATATTTGTGATGCCACTTAGGGGGACATTAATCAAAGGTCAAATTTCGAATTCATGTCAGTTATTTAAAACTTCCATAAACTCAAAATCCGACCAATCCAAATTTATAAATAAAATCGAATTTTCTCAGCTGGGACGAATTTAATCGACCCGAAAAACTAAATCAAATTCGACTTGAATTAGCAAAACTCAAATCGAATTTAAAAAAAATTGATTCGTCAGGACGGCTGCAAACATCACCAAATTGATCTTGGATAACGGACCAGAAAACGGATCCCATACCTGTACTTCATATTGGTGTTGCTGGCCTTGTAAAAGTATATATGGTTATTGAGCACATCACCATGGCATTGCTGAACATATCTTATCCATACATAATGGTAATGAGAGTTGTATATCCTTCCAAGGTATAGAGCATGTCAGACTAGGAAAGAGAAAAGGAGATCTAGAGAAATTAATATATAAGAGAGAAGCATGGTGGTTGTTTATCCTACAGACTGAAAAGCTGAGAGGTCTCAACAAAGATTGTGAAATTAAACATTACATAGAGTAGAGTAGGTAACCAATGAAAAATATTTATAACTGATGATATATGTTTATATACTATATACTATTGGTATACTAATGTACAAAGAAAAGTGCCAATGGGCACGAAACGCATCAGTAGTAAGGACATTATGCACTATTAATCTTTGGTAAATAAAGAAGCTTTAATTCATCTTCATTAGTCAGAAGAATTTGTATTTATGATGCATTTATGATGCATCTAAACTGTTGGCACATCATGAACATCTTACCTTTAACATAGCAGAAGCATTTGTGCTGCTACTCTCAGTCCATGCAAAAGTAAAATGCTTTACTCAGATAAGTAACATTATGAAAGTAATTATGCTTTTCATTTTATAAACTGAACTATCTAATGGGGGGGGGGCATTTTATGCTTTTGTTCCTTTTCTTGTTTTGTTTTTGCCTTGCCACTCATGTGAGCCAAAACTAGATATCCATAGTTCAAGCAAAACATCAACATCATAATTGAATTAGAGCTAAACTGGCATGCTAGCAATACCTAACAAGCAATTTACCAGCACCCCTTAACTGGCAGATGCTGATGGCACGTCACTCAGTTGCTGTGAAAATATCATGCAAAAATTTTATGTAAAACTTGCAGTAATCACATTTAAATTAATTGCTACCTGAGAAGATCTGTAAATTCAGTCATACATAGGAGATGATGGGCTGCAACAGAAGATTAGGCCATTTAGTTTGCTTGGTCTATTCACCTTGATTAGGGAAATCTGAGCCACCCGATCCCTTTGACACACACTGCTGGACTAACACATTTATTAGAGATAGGAGCATGGGAAGTGAAAAGGAAGTAAAACAATTCTGCCTCACTGTGAGTCTTTCTTTCACTCTACTAATCCGGTTTACACATCACGCCTACATGGTTAAATAGGACTTCTGCACCGTAGCATAGGAATGAGATTATAAAAGGTAGTGTGCGTGCAGAAGGGATAATGTACAATAAAGATTTAGGACATAACTAATTCCTAGCAGTTGCTTTCCGATTGCACATCCCCTCAGGGGCTTTGAAGCTCATGTAATTGCAGATTCTGCATAATACATACATATACAAATATTACATCTTATAGATATACCCCTTGCTCTGTTCTTGTCCCAATGTAAAATATGCCCTTCTTGACTTCGCCTTAAAGAACTCCTAACTATATGCTAATCCACAGTGGAACTTGCAATTAAGGATCTCACTGATATATATTAGATAGATAGATAGATAGATAGATAGATAAAGCTAAAAGAAGCACCAAATAATGTACACAAAGCATATCTTCAAAACATACATATACAGTATATCCCTGTTTCTACCTACAGATTAATGTGGCAATAACAAAGCAATATTTAAAAATGACTTAATATGACACAATTATATTAAAGTTGTTAATATATTCCTGTAACGCTAAGTCCCCATATTTTTAAAACTGCCAAGCATTTAAATACAAGCAGATTTATTGTTACCCAAAAGGGAAGATGTTTGTATCTTTCTGCTCATCGTAGAATTGTTAAGAAGTTTTTACTGTGCCCTTTCAAGGATCTCTTTATTTTACAGCTTAATCCTCAAACCCAGATCCTGTGTGACACAGGCTATAGCCATACACATAAACTCACATTACTTTATAACTTTCCTGCCAACCATTCCCTGCCCTCCCTCTGCTCCCAGATCTAAGTCCAGCAGCAGTAGCAGGATCAAAACACAGCCGCTGCCATTTGCCAAGTCCTCACTCCAGAGAATTATTCCATTATCCCAGTCATCACTCTCTCATATCTCTGCGCTGCAGCATTAAATTACTTACCATCGGGCCCCTCTCTTGAATCTGCCAAGCCCCTATGATTTTTGCAGGGAGATATTATTTTTCCCAGTTGCCTTTTTTTTGGGGGGGGGGGGCAAGGGCGACCTGGTGCTATGCCGCCCTTTGAAATCACATCAGTTTCTTGCCATCAGGAACTTAGAGTGTAATAATCCTTCTGGTTAGAGGCATTCTGCAGAGTGCTGGAAGGTCTCACAATTACATGACTGTTTCTATTAAGCAGTTCCATCGTCTTCCATGTGGGTGGTCTGGCTCTCAATAGGCAGGACCTGTCAGGATCACGTGATTCTCCCTAAAAAAGCAACGTTTTTACATATACAATAAACTCTACAAAAGAAGCAAAGAAAACTTCTCTAACATGTTATGTCCAGCCTTGTAGGGTAAACATTAGCAGATTAGCAGTTTGTAGCCTCTGATGTACACCAAGCCCCCACCTCAATTTTTTACAGATCTGAAGTATTTAAAGACAATTCAAATAGCACAATTTATAGTGTAGGCAATGCAAATACAGTATGTCAGACTGATTTGCTGAATATTCTGAATTGTACGTTTTGAAAATTTTTGGTTGTGTCTTTTATGTATGTGTTTGTGTGTGTGTATATATATATATATATATATATATATATAATACAGATATATGTTATCTTTTATTTAGCAGGGTTTACATTCGCAACAGGGGTTAAACCTTTCATTAATTTAGAGTTTAAGCTCACATGCCACTTTATCTTTGTTACTGTGTATATTTTGAATTCAATGCTGCTCTTGGTATTATTAAGGGTCAATTTATCAAAGGTCAAGTTGAAAATATATTTTGACAGAAAAAATAAGCTTTTCTTCTTAAGTGCAATATTGTATGCTATTTACAAATTCTTGGGATCATTTAAAAAGAAAAAAAAAAAATACTGCCAAGATCAATTCAAATCAATGGGCACATCAAGGTTTGTTTTTAATGAAAATTTTCTGTCTTCCAGTATCTTCATACTTGAGAAAATCCTAGCATCAAATGATAAATACCACAGAACTAAAGAAATTTGGAAATATTCTGAGCCGTTTGTCATGCAAGAATTCTGGTGAGAAAAACTGATAATTATAAAATGTTGATAAATCTCTCCAAGTGTATTATAGAAATATACATTGGACAGGTGACCAGTATATCAATGATCAATACAATACTTTGTTATCCAAAGAGCACAAATATCTGTTAATGTGAGGCAGTAAATGTAAAAGCAGATTAATGAGTAAGGAGAGAATGAAAATATTGCACTAAGCCCCCTTGTGAATAAATTGTTTACTTAGTGCTTTGGAGGAAATGCCAGTCATGCTTTATTATCTTACTTCATTTCAAGACTGTTCACTGCCAGCAGAGCATTGGGAAAGTGGTAAAATGCCTGAAAATAAAGAACTAAAACTGGTGGAATGTAATTTTCCTGTAATGATTTATGGCGCTACTGTGTGTGGGAGAAGAGCCTCAGGAGCCACTAAGGTGAAAGGGTTGGTATGGTAAGAAGTCAATCATTCTCTGGATAAGGATCTCCCTCTTTTGCGTGGTATCTGCTAGCTACAACACATAATTCAACATAAAACACACTCCTGATTTCCATCCCTTATTCTTACGTGTCATTCTCAGTCCCTGTTAATATTACTAACAATTATTTGCTACATTGTTAACCCCTTGATGATTTAGCTGATGCCAAAAAGTAGAGGCATCACTTCATGGCTAAGGGTGAGATTCTATGTTTCATTGTTTGGTTATGTATAGTTAGAAAACTCACCTTTGTACTCGTACTGATATAGATATATCTATACAGTAGAAACCCCATTTTAAGTTTTTCAGGGGACCAGAGAAAAATGATGTAAAATCCAGGAAAATGTAAAATCAGGGAAATGTATTATGCATAATATATAGGTGGGACCACAAAACAACAATGTAAATCGAGGGAAAACAAAATCAGGGAATGTAAAATGGGGGTTCTACTGTATATAGAAATGCTGTTGGTGTCCGCAGAGGTGCACAATCAATATGTATGATACAAAATATTAAAGGATCAGCACACTCTTTCCATCTTGTGAATGAAGTGTTTTTATTGGTAACACAGCATTATATCCGACGTTTCGGTCCCTCTTGGGGAAGGGACCGAAACGTCGGATATAATGCTGTGTTACCAATAAAAACATTTCATTCATAAGATGGAAAGAGTGTGCTGATCCTTCAATATTTTATATCTATGTATATATTATCTATCTATCTATCTATCTATCTATCTATCTATCTATCTATCTTTCTATCTATCTATCTATAATACACAAAAGCCATAAATATCCTGTAAATTATATCCTTATAAACGGTGAGTTCTGATGTCATCAGTTATAAACGGTGAGTTCTGATGTCATTTCTGTCACATGACTCACTGAAACTTGTGTATTATAATAAATAAAGTACCCCCAGTTGAAAAATATGAGGATATTAGAAGTTACCTCGAAGTTCCATGACCTGTATAAAAACCTGAAGACGGCCCCAGTTAAGGAGCGGAAACGTTGAGAATAAAACTTCACCTTTATTTTTCAAAATGAAGTCCTTGGAGTGCAGCTTTTTTGTTCACTATATATATATATATATATATATATATATATATATATATATATATATATATATATATATATATATATATATATATAGTCCATCCAAGGAGCACTCACAGGTCTTATGGCAAAAAACAAAAAAGTGTTTATTGTGGGCAAATGAAATGACGTTTCGGCTGTGGCACCAGCCTTTCTCAAAGTGACCGATGAGGATTGTGCGGGTTAGTCATCGGGCTATAAGGCGAAGAAACAACATACTTGATCCTCCTGCGGTAAGTGCATAGATCAGAGTCGGGAGCAAAGCCATAAATAGTTACGGTACCTTGGTTTTAATGCCACATGGGCACCATGGAGAAAAATGTATATGCACAATAATAATCCACTTTGCGGGCACATATGGACTGATTTTGCAAGTTGGTCACACTGAATAAGGGATAACAATACTTAGCACGAAACCTCCACTAGTGTAACAGTGTTCTATTTACTAATAACAGCACGTAATGTTTGTTGTGGGGTATGTCACTTAATGATGACATCATGCATGATTGCGCCATGAATGGCGCCATTCTCTCATCTATAAAAGCACTAGCATTGTTGGCGGCACAAGTATAGATGCTGAAACGTTGAAAATAAACCACTTTTGATTTTTTCATCGATCAAGTCCTTGGAGTGCGTTTTTTTTTAATGTTTATATATAGAGATAGAAATATAGATATAGATTTATATATATTAATTATTGGTTATTAGTTATCCTTGATATTCAAGTTACAAATATTAGGCAAATGTGACACATTATTTGTTTTTTCCCCAGTGGGAAAAATGCAGATACCACCACTAAAGTCAGAATCCATCCCTTTGCCTAATCCCATTCACGCTTATTACAACACATACGCACAGGGCAGCATCTGCATTTTCTTCACTGGCATAGATAACATATCATGTGACATAAAACTCAGACGAAGATCTTCCCTCCCTCCTTTGTTTCATTTATTGAGTTATTGCATTATCTGTATCGATGAAATCAGAATGCAAGAAGACCTACATTAGACCTGTGACTGGACATATGCTCTAGGAAGTTTGAAATATGAATCAGGTGGCGTAAATGGCTAATCTAAATAATAAGTATTACACATAATTATAATTAACACAGGAATATGCAGCTTGCCTGTAACAGGTGGATAAAAAAGCAAGACAATGAAAAAGGAATTTGTCCCCCAGGCAGGGCAGCCATCAGAGGGGGACAGGGGGGAGAGTTGTAGGGGGCCCCGAGGGTAAGGGGGGCCCTGCCATGCCACACTTACTTGATTATACGGGCCCCCCATCTTTCTGAGAGCTGCTGACTTTTCTTAAAATGGGGGGGGGTTGGCCACCAATTTTTTTTTCTCATGGGGGGCCCTGGCCACAAATGTTATTTTATGGGAGGCCCTGACCACCAATATCTCATTTTCTTTAATTAACATATGGGGTCCTAGCCACCAATATTTTTTTTGTTTTTTTATTGTGTGGTGGGGGGCGGACCTGTAGGTGGGGCTTGCAGTGGGTGCAGCCCAGGGGGCCCAGAAAATTTTGTCGTATGGGGCCCTGTGATTTCTGATGGCGGTCCTGCCCCCAGGTAAACGTTACAATATTAGTATAATAGACTAGTTTACAGAAGATAAGATTGTATGGTAACAATAAAATGACTCAATAGCATATCTACATATATTTGTGTAAGGCAAGCAAAGTATTGTCTTCTGAAATGCCTTTATTTATAAATTTCGTTCAGTCTAAGGCTATGGACACAAAGGTTGTTTTTAGCGGCTGTTGTCAGCCTGCGTAATTTTGCAGGCTGAGAGAAGCAGATCTGCTCAGTGCCCCTGCTCCATTGATTTGAATCAGATCAGCCTGTGTGTGGTCACACATAGCGGAGCTGAAGCTGAGGTCAGTGTGTGACAGCACACAGACAGATTTGATTCAAATCAATGGAGCAGGGGCACTGACCAGATCTGCTTCTCTCAGCCTGCAAACAAAAAAAAACAGGCTGACAACATCCTGTGTGTACATAGCCCAAGAAGCACAGAAAGTGCAGATATTCCAAGTGAAATCTCAAGACATGTACAAAAATAGTGCTCCTGCAAAAATTAGGCCATGTGCAATTCCCTGTGGGTATGCGGCTGATTACCCTGGAGGAAAGAGAGGAGTATTTTCTATTAATGTTCTCAACACCTGGAAATTTGATTTACTATGCCATCAAAGGTTAGCTGTACATTCCACATTCAAATTGTACATGCCCATCTATTTTGTCTGCTGAAGTAGGTCTTTAAAATTACTTACAAGTATATGTATTAACAATTTTGTCTATGTTGTATATATTAACTCCTTCTCATAGTATGTATATTTCTTTCATATTATAGAATATATTTAATGGCTCCTTTTGTGAATGACAGCCTCATGTCCTTTTTATGGAGTGCGTGCAACAAAAATATGAAATAGATGTTTGTAGTAAGCGTTGACAGCATGTAATGCATGCCAAATGAAAATGACTCATACGTCAACTTTTGATTACATAAATAAAATAATGGTAAAACCCATGTATCATGTCATGCTGTTTTGCGCCATAAGGAGGGAAAGGCGGCAATAACATCATTAAATAAATAAGTATAGTAATATTTTTCCAAAGCAAACATTTTACAAGAAATTAAATATTTTTTTCTGAATTAAAAAAGTTAAGAAAATGTGCTTACAATAATGGTTTTTGTATTATTAAAGTCAATGTGCAAAGCTCTTAAAGGAAAACTATACCCCCCAAAAGGAATACTTGAGCAACAGATGGCACATACTACTAAAAAAGTATACTATTATGGAAATGGTTTATTTACATGAAGCAGGGTTTTACATACAAGCTGTTTTATGCAATATCTTTTTACAGAGACCTACGTTGTTTGAGGGGTATAGTTTTTCCTTTTAAATAGTCTGTTTTGAAATTACGCTTTTCTCTATGTTATATTACTATTGGTCATCAAAAGAAACTGCAGGACCAATTTGGAAATAATGATTATTCAAAGAATCCTTAGATTAGAAGTGTTCCATTTAGTCAGAGGCAAAACTAACTGTTTTTAGGAAATCATTATTGTTTAGGATAACACTTTGTTTAAGGTTCGACATTGTTAGTGAAATGATGTGATGCTGTAGGCTATGTTTGTTGATTCTGATATTTTTAGAGATTCTTTGAAGTTCAGCAGCCTTCTCAAAATTTTAGGTTTTTTTGAGTGAGATCCCACTTCAGGAATGCCAGGTTTGTACGATTTGGTGCTTTTTGTTTTCCTTATCCCTCACTTGCTGATCAGAAGCTTCATCCAGGTCTTTTGCATTTGAAACATCACAGCCAAAATTACAATAGGTGGCAGTTATTTTATATTTCATCCAGACCAACTATTAGGTAATTTCTTTATCTGAAGTCTTTAGCTGTGAACATACAGAAAAATCTCAGTCATTGTGTACAAACCTTTCTCAATCGTGGAAAAAACTTAATTTTTCTCACAAAAATTCGACCAAATACCCAAACCCGGATCCAGTGCCGGACTGGGAGGAAAAAGCAGCCCTGGTTCATTAGTCTGTAGACAATATGCACTTATATTTCATATGTATGAATATCCAAAAGGAAAAAGTGGAAAGCCAAATGCACTTTTTACTAATGCAATAAGTATAAAAATAGAGATAGAGACTTGATTGTGGCGGCATCAAATGTTGTGTTTTGCTAATTTTTCACCCGTTTTGCGAATTTCGCTGGAAATTTGCAAGTTTCATGGTGAATCAAAATGGGACAAATTCACCCATCAATGTCCATGAGTCATTAAAACCTGTTGCAAAATAAGAGCAGTCCTCTACAATGCAGCAGTAGCAATTTAAATCAAATGTGTTTATTAGTACATTTTGGACCTCCTTGCAATATAGGCTACAGCCTTTCACACTCAGTCTACCAATCAGTTCATTTGATTATATAGTGGATAACAGGTCCGGACTGAGAATGAAAGTAGGCCCTGGCATTTCAGGTACATGGAGGCCCAATCAGCCCTCACCAGCCCACTAAATACTGACTTTCTATGGCACCTTATAGCAGCCCCTCTGGCATTTACCAGAACCCACAGATTGCCAGTCCGGTCCTGGTGGATAACATACCCACTACTGTTATCTATGAATATGTTATAAGTCACTGAGAAGTTATGTGACCATATAAAAGCACAAGGCCTCAAGCGTTTGTTAATTCTGATATGTAGTGATCATTTGGCTAAAGTCACATGGGGCATTGTTTTCTGATGCAAACAGCATTTGTCAAAACACCCCTCTTTCCATTTTTGCAATAATTCTAAAAGTAATGTTTGCAAAATGTCCTGCCTGAAGTACACATAGGAAAGGCTTGCCTCTCACCACTGTATATTCTTCAGGCTTCAGTTTGCCATTAAGGCAGTGTCAGACAGTGAGAAACATTTGACTGCTGCAGATGAAGTGAAAAACTCTGTATGATATTAGATTTAAGGGGCTCTTATTTCCACAAAGTTTTTCCCAGGTAGCTACCAGCTTGACATTTACATGGGTAAAAGTAATTATTTTGATATTTAATTTTGGATTAATGTTGGAAAGAGTGTAAAAAAAATGAAATAGGCTGTCTGTGTGTACTGTACACAATAACCATGCAGGGCTGCTTTTGCCAAGGCACCATCAGTTATCATACACAATAATTAAGCATCTCCAAGAATAGGAGACCCCTCATTTCAGCTGGAAGATCTCTACAGCACTCTTCATTTCTGTTTTTTACTGTATCTAAAACAATGTTTCTTCTAAAGCTCTGTCATCTTTAGCCAATAGCCTTTTCCCTTTATTGTCCTTTTGAATATATAGGGAAGAATAGCATCTTTAACAGCTTTAAAGCACAGTCTTTTCTTGCAAGGGCCTAGGCACCACATGGCACAAACTATAAACAAGAAATCCCGACTAAACTGGATCCATTACATTATTTCCATTGAGAACTGAATCTGCAGGCCAGGTGATACATTCTTAGTTCTTGGAATACACACACAAGGCACTAAGAATTTCTCTAATGAAATATTTATTCTTCTAACTTTACTTCCTTATTGAAGGGGCAATATTTTGGGGTTTACTCACATTTTGTCTTTTGTTTTTATTAACAAATAAATAAAATAAATAAGAATGTTGTTTTGCTATTTCTTGCACTTAACTGTGCATACAGTGACACTGAAAGAAATACAGTTAAAGAGTGTCCTATTTAAATAAATTATTTTTAGTCTTTGACCAATTTGTTTTTTCTCTTTAATAATAAGACAGAATCTTGTACTTGATAACTAAGATACTAGAATTATGTGTTAATGTTTAAAAAACTATTTTAAAATTGTTTTACACTATTTAAATGTTTTTTTTTTAAAATAACCTTAGAGTATAGGGCACATTATGTAACCCAAAGATTCTCAGCATTGCAGATAATAGGTCACATACCTATTCTATTTAGTCAGATTATTTCTTATCACACCTAACAGGCAGCCCTTACATTTACAAACATTTCTAACATCGATATCACTACGGTGTGTGTATTAAAGCAATAAGCACATATTCTAGATGGCAGTTTATCACCATTACTTTTATAAGATAAATGTTGTACTTTTGAGGAGTCACACCCTTACCCAGGACCAGGAACAAACGTAAGGTAATTCATTTTTTTGAAAATTTCCCTTAATATGCTTTTTGTATATTTTGCCTTAAGCAGTCATTGGCTTAAATATAAATTTGCCAGTTTGCTATAGATGGCTGTGTCAAAGCAAAAGCTTTACACAAAAATATACTTACAGACACGACCTCCAAATATTAGAAGAAATATTGCACACTATCACAGATTACAGCAGGTGCAAATAATTCTCCCATTGCCAGTTAGAATCAATGGCAAATCACCTTTAGTATACCTTTATTTACTGCCTGCGAGCAAGATGGCATTAAATAATCCCTGTTGTGATAACAATAACCTTTCGTAAAAAAATATATTTATTGCATTTCAAAGTAGAAATTAATAATATACCGTACATAGTGCAAAAGGACAAAACCTACTGTATGTATTCATAGAAACATGCTTCATAGTTTACATTCATGTAAATTAAACAAATAGTGAATATTTAAACATCAGTCCCAGTGATGACACCTACTGGTGGGAAGCCCTTAGTTCACACATGGGAAAAGTTAAAGAGTCAATAATGGGGGGCTCTTATAACTATAGAATGACTCTAGAAGTGAAAGTGTAGGCTATTATGCGACCATTGCAAGATATTTTACACTAACCATTGTGCTAATTATGAGCTATAATAAATAAATACTGTAAGATATATCTCATACTGTCAAAAATTATTCTGTTCTGTTTCTGAAATAATCAAATTACAATTTAAATGCTTTACCTGTCATTGACACCAATGGAAAAGTATATTCAGGCATTTAGTCACCTGCACTGGATTAGATTTAGTATGGGTGATATATCCTCCATTGCCCTTAAAGCTCACCTCCCCTTAGCATTCTTTCTACATGAAGACATTGTGCCTGAGACTGAGTTGGTGTATATTGCGTAGGCAAAGGGAAAGCAGGCTTAGTGATAACTGTGAATTAATATCTCACTCCTGCATGTAGAGAGACAGATTGCAAAGAAGGGGATACTGAAGGGTAACTTTATTTTAGACACAGTACAAATTTTTTAATTGGTTACATTTAGGAAATCTCTTAATTCCATGAGATGAAGCTTATATTATGTTTTTCTTTTCACAATTTTTACAGCTAAAGCTGTAATATTTTTGTTTTGTATATTTAACCTGAAACAAACCCATGGTTAATAACCCTTTGGAGCTCCAGCTATGATAGAGCAGTCGAGTCAAGGGAAGGATACTGAAAGTCCTGTAATATATTAAGTTATCCTGTCTGCCCTATCTTTTTGTCTGCACTGAATACTTCTATTAGCATTAATGCTCAGTTTTACTGAATAACTAATCGTACACATTTTGTTCTCTGATTTATTTTAAAGCACTAACAGAAAAGAAATATATAAAACCTTCCTTATGCTGTTGCAGAAATATTAAAGGAATAGTTCAGTGTGAAAATAAAAACTGGGTAAATAGATAAGCTGTGCAAAATAAAAAATGTTTCTAATATAGTTAGTTAGCCAAAAGTTATGTATAAAGGCTGGAGTGAACAGATGTCTAATAAAACAGCCAGAATCCAACTTCCTGCTTTTCAGCTCTATAACTCTGAGCTAGTCAGCGACTTGAAGGGGGGCCACATGGTACATTTCTGTTCAGTGAGTTTGCAATTAATCCTCAGCATTCAGCTCAGATTCAAAAGCAACAGAAATGACCCATGTGCCACCCCCTCAAGTCTCTGATTGGTTACTGTCTGGTAGCCAGGGTAACCAGTCAGTGTAAACCAAGAGAGCTGAAAAGCAGGAAGTAGTGCTCTGACTGACTTGTTATACATCAAATCACTCCAGTCTTCATACATTACATTTTTGGCTAACTAACTATATTAGAAACATTTTTTATATTGCACAGCCTATCTATTTACCCAGTTTTTATTTTTACACTGAACAATTCCTTTAATTCCACACACGACAGTAATTTGTAGAGCCAGATTTAGCAGCAATAATAGCTGTAATTATTTTTGCTGCTAGTACAGTATGTCTCGAGAATGTTCTCCCGAAAAAAGAAGTGGGGGATAGAAGAGCCTCAAAGAAAGGAGCTCACCACAAAAAGAAAGGTGCATTCCATTGTGAATAATTTCAATAATTCAATAAAGTATACATTCAAAATTGCACTTACAAAATGCTGAAATATTAAGGCATGTCACAGGAAATATATATACAGTTTTTATTTTAATTACTAGGGGCCTATTTGGTGGTGAGCACCTTTGTTTGCAGTCCTTTTAACCTCTTTCACCCAACACTCTTATTTTCTGAGGGTACATTGTCCAACCATTATTGTACATTTTGGTCCTGGGAACCAACTCCTGAGAGATGTAACTATTAGGTACATGATAATTTTTAGTGCATTAAAAGGGTTGCTTGTGGAATATATTTTCATAAGTACAGCATGTACCAGTTTTGCACACTGTGCGGATGTGATTTGGGCTTAGTCTTTTAAGGAGATTTGTAACAGGTCATTCAGGTTAGCGTAAAAGGTGGCTCTACAAAATATGAAAGTGTGCGGACAAGACACTTTAAGGTGGCCCAGGGCCTCTGCAGCTCCCCAAAACATTTGTAGCAATACCTGCATTTACCCTTCATAAAGCAACATGTCAGCATGGCTTGAGATTCTACTCTGCACTAATTCCACGTTCCAAAATGTACCCCCTTCCTTGCTGTAGCCCCACTTGCTACTTGCCTTCAGTCAACGCTGCTTTTGGAAATTACTCTGGTCTTAAAGTGATACTGACACTAAAAATTTTCTTTTCAAAATATCAATCTACATTAAGGGGCACATTTATTTAACCCTCGATATTTCGACCATTGAAGTAAAATCTACCTTATTTACTGCGATCGAGCGATCAAAGGAAAAATTGTTGTGTGAACGATTCAATCATTCGAATCGAACGAATGAGAAATAGCATTTAGAAACAATGTTATGACAAATACAAAAAAAGGGCAACACACGGGAGGGGGGGGAGGGTTTTTGCGCCGACTGGGTTTCCTTCTCCTTTAAGAGGATTGGCTAGGCTGGTGGAAGAAATGTGAAGCTTCCTGCAGCCTAGCCAATATTCTAGTGGCAGGGCTTGGACTTGCACTTTGAGGGGGAAAAAAGCTAAAGTTTAGTCTGTGTCTACTGCCGTGAGTAACTGTTCCTGGGTTATGTGTGTCAGGGCCAACACACAGATACCTTTTTTTCTTTATTCCTTAGCTTTAATTCCCTTCTGCCCCTTTCCCCACCAGCCTGGAAACAGTAAAAAAATAGTAGAACATGCATATCAAGTTAGGAGAAGATGAAGTCAGAGCACAGAAATATGGAGGAGAGCAACCAAAATGCAAGGTTACTAGTAAAAATGCAAAGGGACTTGTAAAGTGATAGAGAGAAGATGGATTGGGTAAATGAGAAGAAACAAGAGAAAAGGGTATACAAAATAGAATGTATAGGTGACGGTGGAAAGCAGTATAAAAAGAGAGAGACAAGTTAAAAATAAGGTATACAATAGTGGAACATACAGATGAGTAACTATTAAGAGAGCAAAATGATAAATAGTAGGGTACATGGACAGGAGCTAAAATACAGTAATTGTGCTTTCTTCTATGACATGCCCTGTATTTATAGTACAGAAGCAGAGAGGTAAAATCAAAGCATGCTGGCAAGGAGTGGGTGACATAGCCTTCCCAAGTACAAAAATCACCCTCCATCTATGCTTTTTTTTGAATAACTTTAATTTTTTGTTTTTACTTCTACACAACTCTAAATTTGTATGAGTCCATTCAGATTAATTGGGCTAATGTTTCAGGAAACCACAAGTATAAAAGGAGCAAAAAAGATGCATGTTCTTGAACTCATCTATGCTAGCCCGGCTTGGCAATTTACTGCTTGCAGTACAAGGGGCAGCCCACTCTTGTGCAATGGAGCCTTTGCTTATCATCTGCCTTAGCCAAGCAGTATGTACTTTGTGTATTAAGCCTATAGGCCTTCATGATTACTCCACTTGTATCACATGCAGTGTGAGTGTATGTCCATGTCCTGCTCGTGTGGTGCACCATCACTCACAGACATAAGTTTGGACACGATTTGCTAATCTTTTATGCCTTCAGTATCTGCTGCAACCTACGGTGGGTGCAATTATGCAACAATTCTGGGAAGGAATGTTGCAATGTGATAGCAAAATGTGGGGATCTGTGTTGATTTTGAGCAATTTACACAGCTTTTTATGTTTTTTGTAAATTAACCTTAAAGCTAGAAAGCTTTTGCTCTCTACCAAAATGTTTCACAGAGAGTATGAACTTTATACTAGGTAAGTAAATCAGAAATTACACCATTTCGTTCACTGTGTTCAGCCTCCAGATTTCCTTGAATGCTTTTGAGATTTTAAGAAAAAGAGAATCATTTGATACCTCAGTCTTTTTGATGCAAATTAAAGACTTTGGTTCTTAAGGGGAAATATCAATATGAGCTGGGAAAAATACAACTTTGACTTATATTTTATAATAAACATTTCATTAAGCTGACTTGTCAATGAACTAACAATTGTGAATACATATGGAGAGGGGAGTGGGAAAATGACAAAACACATTTTGTTTCAATTAAAAATGATTTGTATTATTTTAGTGTAGACCATGCAGGCAATGAAGGGCTGATGTCAGGGGTATTGATTACCGGTGCTACCCTGGTTCAATTTCTCTCCCAGACATATAAGCCTTTAATTTAAACCAGCAGTAAATTCTTGATTAACAAATTGACAAAATATGCACATTTATATTGTATTACTAGTATAAAGGCCCCTTGTTTTACTGATATCTGCTTAAGAATAGCATACGTGCTCCATTTTTTATCCACGGCGAAACAAGACACTGGAAAAGAAAAAAAACCTGCAATATTTTCTGTTGGTGATATCTACATTAGCTGTTGTAGCTGAAGTTGTTAAAAAGTGTATTTATTAAAGGACATGTAAAGCCTACACTGTCCTACCATGTATATAAGTTAGACATATCATCCCCACCCAAGCCACATCTTTGTACTGCATGTACCCCCTCATTTGCTGGCACCATCACATTTTCTTAAAACAAATAGCAGCTTTCACCTCTGACACATCATCAGTAACATTGAGATATGTATGCTGTAAAGTGCATGCAATGCAGAATGCAGGTTTACACAGACACAACATACTTAGATAAAAAGTTCTGCTGGGTTTGAGCACTCTAATAGTTAAACTGAGCTCAGGAGAGGTGGTTAGGAGAAGAAAATAGGATCAGACAGCTAGAGCAGAGTTTCTATGGGAACCAACAATGCTATCTCTTCATTGGCTATTAGACTGGAGAGTGTGTTGAGTAATCTAAGCTGAGAAGAACTAGCATGCTCATAAGTCAAAAACCAAAGCAAATTCCTGAGAGAGGGGGCCTAGTGAGTTAGAGGAGGAGAAGGATTTCTAAGTGATTAAGGGGATGCTGTAGCCTTACTTTTAACCCTTTAACAAAACCAGAGTGGCACTTATCTAAACATTTCAAAGAGGCTGTTCACTGATTACATTATTGTGGAGAGGGTTTACATGTCCTTTAATGTAACAGAAGGGAAGAGAACACTACTGGAACATTTCCTTGCTAGTCATATACATTTTGCATTGTGGCTCATTCTTGTTATCAATTTGCACTGTGCAAAATCTTAGTGACGGCTGTATAATAAAATTTTTTCAGTTCAATTGGGCAACAAAAGTACACATTATTTGTAGATTGTGATTTTTATTATAGAGCAGAAGAGTTGTGGATATTAAGCCAGGTATAACATAGTAAATTAGGTTGAATAAAGACACACGTCCATAAAGTTCAACCTTTTAAGTCTATATATAACCTGCCTAACTGCTAGTTGATCCAGAGGAAGGAAAAAACATTTGTAGCCTAATCAATTTGCCTCAGAAGGGAAAAAACTCATTTCTGACTTCTTGATGACAATCAGATTAGTCCCTGGATCAACTTGTGCTACAAGTTGATAAGTCTGCATTCCCTCCCTTGCTAAAAAGCCATCCAACCCCTTCTTTTTTTTTAACAATTCTTTATTTAAATATTTTGGGGTACAGAAAAAAGAAAAGGTTTATTAAGGGGAGGGGTACAGGAAAAAAAAAGGACAAAATGGGGGGGGGTAGAAGGGGGGAGGTTTGGCTCCGAGTATGTTTATTAATTGTTGCAGGCATATCCATATTTTTTTGTATTTTATAGCAGTTTTATCTATTTCATCACTATAGTAACAAGTCCTGTCCCGTATAGTTCCTCCTTACTGCGTAAAATAATAAGTGTCCTGTATATTTTAGTTCGTTGACTTTATAAAGTTTACCCATGGATGCCATATTGACCAAAACTTGTGACTTTGATTATTAGTAAGATATGTGATTTCCTCCATTTGTCTTACTTCTTCAACCTTAGCTAACCATTCCCTACTCGTGGGGATTTCAGTTGACTTCCATTTTAATGGTATTATGACTTTAGCGGACTGCAATAAGTGTAAGGTAAGTGGGTCTTTTATTATTGTCTTCATATCTGAGTTTATGTTCAGTAAAATTATCTGGGGCCAGTTCGATCTTATCTCAAAAGACGTTACCTCCTTTATAGTCTGGAGAACTTCTTCCCAGTATACCTGTAAAGCTGGACATGTTAGCCATACATGGGTATGATTCCCCTCTCCTATATTACATCTCCAGCAAGTTCCCGAACTATTTGGGTATAGTATTTTTACCTTCATCGGCGTGTAATGCCATCGAGTTAACAATTTATACGCTGACTCCCTAGCTTTGGCTGCTTTAGATATCTGAAATGTGGATTTAATAATGTCTTTCCATGTAGTGTCCGTTATGTCTATATTTAATTCCTCTGCCCATTCCTCACGTTGCCGTTCTGGGCCTACAGCCAGAGTATCCACTAAAAGTTTATATAGTTTGGAGAGCGGCTTATCCATGTCTCTTGTAGATGAGAGTAACATTTCCCAGCATGTTTCCGGTCTATCCCAATTGTCCGATAATTTCGACTGGAGGTATCCGTGCACCTGAGTATATCCCCATAGATCTCTTGGGTGGTTACCCCATCTATTTTGTATCTTTGTTAAGGAAATCATCTTCCCATTTTCCATTAAGTCTTTTATTAATGTATCCTTAGGTCCAATTTTCCCCCATCTAGTAAATGAGCCTCTTTCCAAACTTGGGGTAAACTCTGGATTAAACATTAATGTTTGTAATACATACGGGGTTTGTGTTAGTCCGAATCGTATTTTATTTTTATGCCACACTTTAAGTGTAGCTCCCACTAAGGGGTGGTCACTTGCTAATTTGGGAATATTTCCCTTTTCTGTCCATAAATTATTAGTTAAAGGATAACCATTCATGTGGTATTCCAGAGTGCACCAGTC
The DNA here is from genome assembly GCF_017654675.1 of Xenopus laevis. Taxonomy (NCBI): domain Eukaryota; kingdom Metazoa; phylum Chordata; class Amphibia; order Anura; family Pipidae; genus Xenopus; species Xenopus laevis. The sequence continues at coordinate 125,864,866 of NC_054372.1, forward strand.
TTTATTTGTTTTACCCGTAGACCAATCTAATATCCTGGCTAAGTGGGTGGCTATATAATATAAATATGAATCAGGTAATCCCAAACCCCCTTTTTCTTTGGATGCTATTAAAGTGGAGTGTTTTAACCTTGGGTTCTTTTTTCCCCAAATGAATCTAGAGATCATTAATTTGATTGATTTGAAAAAGGAGGTTGGGATCATTACCGGCAATGCTTGAATGTAATAAAGAAGTTTAGGCATAAACACCATTTTTATAGCCTGGATTTTCCCAAACCATGAAAGTCTAAGTTTATCCCAAGTGTCTATTAATTTTTGAAGGGCGCCCATTAAAGGGAGATAGTTATCCTGATACAATTTCCCTAAGTCAGCCCTTATTCTAATTCCCAGGTATTTTATATTTAACTCTATCCATTTAAGAGGAAAACTGGATTTAAGGTGTTGTATTCTTGAGTTTAATAAGTTAATATTCAACCCCTTCTTAAACCTATCTAATATCACTTCCTTAATTCTTATCAGAATGGGTGAACTTGCATCAGCTGGAAAGACCTACTGGTAAATAAAGCATTAGAGAGATTATTAAATGATCACCTTATATATTTATACATAGTTATCATATCACCCCCTTAAGCGCCTCTTCTCCAGCGTGATTACCCTCAACTTGGCCAGTCTTTCCTCATAGCTAAGATTGTCCATACCTTTTACCAGCTTAGTTGCCCTTCTCTGTACCCTCTCTAATACAATAATGTCCTTTTTTGAGCACAGTAGACCAATACTGTACGGCATATTATAGATTCTGCCTTACCAGTGCTCTGTAAAGTGGAAGATTTTGATCAACAGATCAAAATAATTAACTGGCCCAGCTTCCATGCTCAAATGGTGTAACTCCAAATTATCTCCAAAGGCAAAGGATATGGATAACACCTTAACATAGCCACCTGTACAAAGGTATAATTAAGGTTCTCTTTGTGGACCCAAAATCAAATGTTTCCAGTGTTAACCCTTATGATGCCAGAGCGATACTGCACAATATTGCACTAAAAAAAAGACACTAAAATAAAATGTCTGCTTTATTATAGGTATGAAATGTATTTTGTGTTCATAACCTCAGCCCAGTTAGCAATGTATTTAATATATTAGATACTAAATATATTAGATACTCTAGAGAGTGAGCTAGTACACTGAACAGAAGTTCTTGTAAGTGTCCAAACAGATGGTAACGTCAATGGAAACAATCTTTGGGAAATAAGGGGTGACTGCAAAAGTAAATAAAGTCCTGTCCAATGTTGGTGGGAACAGTGTCACTTGGGGGTTTTCTAACAGATGGTGCGGTCATGGGCAGAGAGAGTGGATTAACAAAAACAGTAATGAAAAAAAGAAAATAAATGCCAAAAAGTATACATTAAAAATATTTTATGTCCAAGTGTGTGGGATTCCAGATGTTGGACAAAATCCAAGTGAAAACATATTTATATCTTATTTTATTGTTAGAATACTTATATGAGGTCATTGCTGTTGTCTTGCTATGAAGAGTTTGTTACAACTATAGCAAGTGGCTCCTATATGAACGAATATCTTGATGTATTGATATAAAGTTGTGTTCAGAATAATAGCAGTCTGACATCACTAGCCTGATCATTCCCTGTGTTTGGTAGAAACTATATTTCTTCATGCCACATAATTTACTAGTAGGTGTAGAAGAGTAAAAAAAAAAAAACAACAGACCCAATTGTCATGACATGCATACTGCTGATTCAGTGTAACTGAATCATTAATTGAGGCTTGTTTCAAATAATAGCAGCGTGGAGTTCAGTTAGTGAGGTAATTAATTCTGTGAAAAAAATTACAGCCCTTATTTAAGGAAGGAAGGCAGCAAATGTTGTACATGCTGGTTATAGTGCATTTCTCTCTGAAAACTCGAGTAAAATGAGCCGTTCCAGACATTGGTTAGAAGAACAGTGGACTTGGATTAAAAAGTTGATTAGAGAGAGGAAAACATATAAAGAAGGGCCTAAAATTATAGGCTGCTCAACTTAAATGATCTCAAATGCTTTAAAATTGTAACTAAAACCTGAAAGACACAGAAGAAAATGGAAAGCTGCCATTTGAAAGGATAGAAGAATAGCCAAAATGGCAAAAACTCAGCTAATGATCAGCTCCAGGAAGATCAAAGAAGGTCTAAAGTTACCTGTGAGTTACTGTTACAATTAGAAGACACCTATGTGAAGTCAAGCTATTGGCAAGAAGCCCCTGCAAAGTCCCATTGTTGAGAACAAGACATGTGCTGATGAGGTTACAATTTGCCAAAGAACACATTGACTGGCCTAAAGAGAACTGGTGCAACATTTTGTGGACTGATGAAAGCAAGATTGTTCTTTTTGGGCCCAGGGGCCACGGAGAGTTTGTTAGATGACCCCCAAAACACTGAATTCAAGAGACAGTACAATATGAAGACAGTGAAACATGGTGGCACACGCATTATGATATGGGGATGTTTCCATTATATGGTGTTGAGCCTATTTATCACCCACCAGGGATCATGGATCAGTTTTAATACATTAAAATATTTAAAAGAGGTTATGTTGCCTTATGCCGAAGTGGAAATGCCCTTGAAATGGGTGTTTCAACAACTCAATAGGGCAGATTTACTAAAGGGCGAAGTGACTAACTCTGGCGAAGATTCGCCAGCGTCACCGTTTTCAGGGACTTCGCAGATTTGCTAACTGGTGCAGGTGTCCCTTTGCTAGCGAATGAGATAGACACTAACGGTGATTCGCACTCTGTTAGACCAGGTGAAGTGCACTGGAGTGCATAGATCTTCCTCATTCTTCTCTTACTTACATCATATTTTTTAGTGGAAAAAGTAAAAAAAAATGCTGGTGTCTTTTCCTTTTTTCAAAGTGATAGCCCTGCAAAAGTCCTTCATTTTTTTTTGGATAACCGGGTTCCCCCCGATACATTTTCTAACATATTGAACATTAATTATACAGTGGGCTCATGTGTAGGGCATTATAACAACTCTATTTTCTTTATTAAGGTTCCCTGGACTTGTGTAATGTAATGCATTTGCTGCATCATATACATCCATTCAACTTTAAATTTCCCACCGTATGCAAATTAGCCTGAGCGAAGACCTCTAATGAAGTCGCGCTAGTCAGAATTTAATGTTAGAGCATCTTCACTTTAATTCGCTAGCGAAAATTCACCAGCGTTTGGCGCCCTGGATGCAACTTTGCATTTTAGTAAATTAGCGTTGTCTGAGCGAATTTTCATCTGGTGAAGTGTTGCAATGGCTGCAAAGGCGTCACTTAAATTTACTCCAATGACCCCAAACACACCAGTAAATGAGCAACATCTTAGTTCCAGACCAACAAGATTGACGTTATGGAGTGGCCAGCCCAATTCCCAGACCTTAATCCAATTGAAAACTTGTGGGTGACACCAAAAATGCTGTTTCTGAGGCACAACCAAGAAATGCAGAAGAATTGTGGAATGTAACAGGTGCCATAAGTTGGTAGACACCATGTAACAGAGATGAGCAGCAGTTCTCACAAACAGTGTTTATACAACCAAATATAAGTTCAGTTAGCAAAATCTTGAAATATTTTTCAGTTGATACACTGAATGTTCGAGTTTGTAAAGAAAAATGCAGACACTGATACTTTTTGGAACAGCCTAACATTTCCTTTTCTTCACTGTAAAGAATTAACACAAATTTGATACATTTGTGCAGTGTTCCCGATGTATTTGTGTGTATGGAAAGAAAAGCTATTACCGTATAAGGATTTTGATATTTTGAATATTATTCACTAAAACGCACTGCTAATATTCTGAACACAGCTGTGAATATTGATTTAAATATATGCAGCCTTAATTGCTATGGAACTTTAATGTATAAGGCAAGTGATCCAGATGCCCCTGCTTAGGAGCAAGTACTACCCAATCATTAAAATCAGAAATGTAATGTCTGTGGCACATGATTGTGTTGAGAGGTGCCAATTGTTCATGAATGTGGATGGCCACAGCAGTTAAAAATGGCATGAACCTTAGGGCAATGACATACAGAGGTACAATTAATAGCTACTTGTCATGACTACATAGACAATAGTAATAATTGGCTTTGCTAAGACACTACTGGGCAGATTTATCAAGGGTCAAAGTGAAAATTTGAATTTCGAAAATGTTTGAGTTTTTTTATGGCCAAAACTGTCATTTGAATTAGATTTTCGAGATTTGTCATACACTGGCCCTTTAAGAACTCAAATTCAACTATTCGCCTCCTTAAACCTGCCGAATTGCTGTTTTAGCCTATGAAAGATGTCCTGGGATCAATTTGTAGTTGTTTGCAAACTTCTTGACATTTAAGTTTTTTGCTCAGAAAAAACTTGAATCGAGTTTGAAAAACTCGATTTGAATTTGTTTTGAGTTTTGGGTCAATCCTATTTTTTTTAATAAATTTCAATTGAGTTCATGGGTGTTTATGGGAGTTTTAATTAACTCCCATGAACTCGAAATTCGACCCTTGATAAATCTGCCCCCACGTGTGTTTTAACAAAGACAATTCTCAATATTGTTTATGACAATTATTTTTTATCTATCAAAGTACACAAAGGATGTCGGAGCACATTGATAAAAGATCATTGATTCGTCAACATTTTTATGACAAAATTGGAAGCAAAAAATAAAGGAACAGGCCTGGAATCATGGGTCAGAGAAGACTTATCTCTGAGCCACAACTTATCTCACAAGGTCAAATACAAGAGGTCCTCTGCACTCAACCCATTATCAATATATTTAAGACAGAGACATTTTGTGCATACTGCTACTGAAAAATGCCTTACCCTTTAAACAAAACAAGGATTGTTTGTCCATATATTGCAATATATTTAAGCTGGCCAACTACGTCAAAGTCATCCCATATCTGGCCAGTCCTACGCTCAATTTTCATCTGATTCTTTAAGAATTCAATTGCTTAATTATATTTTTTACAAAGGGACTAAGTTTTACCTGCAACTTACTAGCTGCTTTCAAAGTAAAACTCCCAAACTTTGCTGCCCTTTTATTAGACACCAGTGGGATCACCTGACTATAGCTGGGAAGGGTGGGAGCTACAACATGGAGCTGGTCACTGCTCCTGTATAACAAACAAGGGAAAGTTGTGCTCACCACTAATTTTAAAACCATTAGGCGGGGGTGCAATGAGGCTGTGACCACAAAATACATATAGACAAATACAAGAGTCCTCTGCACTCAACCCATTATCAATATATTTAAGACAGAGACATTTTGTGCATACTGCTACTGAAAAATGCCTTACCCTTTAAACAAAGCAGGGATTGTTTGTCCATATATTGCAATATATTTAAGCTGGCCAACTACGTCAAAGTCATCCCATATCTGGCCAGTCCTACGACGTAGTTGTCTATCTGGAGCAAACACACCAGTTTTACCAGTGCAGGGCAACAGTACACTATATTGTCATTCCTTTAAAAAACTTAAATTTTTTGGTGTTACTGTTCCTTTAATATGGGAGAAATAAATGTATCTATCACAGTATACAGACAAAGTTGTTCCTTGGATCTTGTTCAGTTCCTTTGTTCTTGTTTCCAGTGTCCTGATACAAAATGATTTAGATAAAGTACAGTATTTTAGTGCAAACCTTGTTCTTTTGTTTATTGAAAGATTAAGTAATAACACCAAAAATGGAATAGTAGAATACTCATTTGTACCTGCAGTAGGTACAATTAGACCTGAATTCTGGTAAATAATGATGCCTTGCAGTTAAAAACAGTAAACGGAGGCAATTTATTTGCTTTGCGAAGCTTGTGAGTCTTCTAGTGGGCAATTATTTATTGCAGTTACTTGCCCACCACTGACCCTGAGTCTGGTAGTTTAGTCAATTTCCAGTCTGAGAATTGTCTCATAGGATATGAAGCCATGATACTGTCCCCATAAGCCTTGGTAGATATTTTAAAAAAATGTTCTTATGCCTTTCATATCCCAGACTTAAAATACTATTGGGTTACCTATATTGCCAAAAATATTTTGTTCTCTCCTTTTCTCAGTAGTGCATATAAATAATGGAGTTAGGAACGCAAAGCCTAAATATAAAATCCTATTACATTGTGCCCTATTACCATGTAACATTGGCATTATATTTGAAATATCATACCAACCAATTACAGTATCTGTATGACATGTATGCTACTTTGTGTGGCAGGTCCTAATACACTGTTGAACTGATGACTATATTTGGGGTGTGCCAGCAGGGTCAGACTGGGGGGCTCGGGGCGCAAGCACTTTGTATTTGCCACGGCCTGCCTGATAAAGGGAGGTTTCAGCTGGGAGATTTGGCAGGGAGCAGATCTGGGCCCACAAAAGCCAGGGGCACATCAGGTTTTTTCACAGTGCTCTGCCGGCCCAGTCCGACCCTGTGTGCCTGGAGTAATTCAGCACCCTGATTTTGCATGGACCCATGCTTCTACATAATGATTTTGACTGATAAGTTTGCAGGAGATTAATGTAATTTGGAGACTCACTTATGTAGCTAATGTTGCAGATTCATCATCAAAATAAACTCAATTCTGGCATTACAAAAAATTTTCAAAGATCGACAGTTTATTCTGTTCCATGTTATAAGAGTACTGGAAGCATAGACAATTTTGCTGAATGTGGGAATAATTAAAGTAATCCTGGTTATGTTTGCCATTAATAAAATATAAACAAAAGAAACAAAATTATTCTGTTTGTTCAAAGAAAGCTGATCTTACTACAAATGCAGGGCTAAGCTAGAAAATAACCCTGCTATCCCTAGCAGCAAGCTTACTTTATGTGCAAAACAAGTTTGTGACAGAGAAGGAAAGCATTTCATAATGAGAGCCAGGAAGAGAATCCACAGGGAATGACCTGAGTTTATGTAATAAAAAAACAGGAAAATCAGGGGCAATTCTCTATATTTAAGAAGATTACTTTCTGCAACTGTTAAGAAGTAATGAAATGATGCCATGTATCAAGGTAACAACCGTCAACAGTGCAGGATGAAACTGTAAAATGTTTCCTCAGGCCTATTAACGAGATGTTATATGATGGATGCAGGTCAAGCTGTAGACTAGGTTGTTTCTAGAAGGCTTGCGGTACTGCGGTTAGGTACTATAAAGGCTGTGTCAGGCTACCTGCCAAAAGAGCAGAAGCAATGCACTACAGAAATGACTTTATGGTTTTCCATATGGAAGACTAAATTCTGGTGGGAGTCATAAATTGCTGCACATATTCAGATCTACCTCAGTCTCAGTTTGAGAAACACCCCATACTGCTTCTGCCACTTTTTATCAGACAAGGACCAAATCTGTTTATAGGAATTAAGCAACAACTGTTGATTGTTGAAACATCCCTAGTTAGACTTTATATATGTTTTAGTGTGTTAACTTCTGTTTGCTTTCAAGGTGCGAAACAATAAAATGGCAAATAGTAAAAATGTTAGTTATTAAACCCTTTCATAGTGTTTTCAGGTGAAAGCAAGCCCCTTTGATTACTATTACATGTTAAATGCATGGTTGATTCCTATCATGTATTGCAGTCAGGATGCCGTTAGTAAGACTTTTTCTTTAATGTAAAAAAAATCAGACTCATTTATCAAGGTGGGCAAGGTTTATAGTGGTACAGAATGCTTGGAACCTGGGGTTTTCCAGATAACTCTTTCCGTAATAAGTCTACTAGAAAATCAATGAAACATTAAATAAACCCAATAGGCTGGTTTGCTTCCAATAAGGCTCAGTTATATCTTAATTTCGATCCAGTACAAGGTACTGTTTTATTGTTAAAGAGAAATCAAAGAAATCATTTTTACAAACTGTGGATTATTTGGATAAAATGGAGTCCGTAATTTGGAGCTTTCTGGATAATGGATTCCATACCTTTGCATTAAAAAAAGTACAAAGTGCCATGGGTTTGCCCACAATAAACTTCTTTAGTATGGAGTACAACAAATTGTGAGTGAATTTAACAATGGAAAAAAATACCGCTGCAAAAAGTGAAAACTTGAATTTGTTAGGTCAAACAACCAGGCCTGGTTGCTTCAAGCTTTTTTTTTCTTCTCTTGAATCTTTATTATCAGCCAGGTTTGGGAAGGCGTAGCCTTCTCTAGCCTTAGTTAAAATCCGCCCATAGGAGTATTATTTCTCTAATGTCTGGGTAATCATAATCCTCCACTGACTTGCCAATAAAGCAAAGCTCGTAAAGTTACCAAGCTATTGTGAAGAATCCTAAATTTGGGGCTAACAGAATGTTTGTGTAGATGATGACTGTGATGGCCTATAAGAGTCTGAATTATTTACTTCAGAAGATACTGCAATATACCATGAGTGTTGCCACTATAACCAAAGATATTTTTTTAGTATAGGGGTGTGCCACTGCCAGTATACTGTTATGGTATATCACTGTACACGCTACAAGGGAATTTAACAATCTGTCTGTATATTGTGCTGAGAATTCCCTTTTTCATCCCAACAGTCACATGCTCTCAAGAGCAATAAAAGGGCACTAAGATACAATAAAATATGCAATAAATCAACAATTTATTGCAATACAATACACTGATGTAACCAGAGAACCTGGGAGTGGTAAATAAATTAAGTTCCAGTCAAACCATAACCAAAACATGGCTGCCCCACCTCACCAACTGGCCAAATCAAGATCATCCAAAAACAAATAGAGCAAAGAGGAGTTTACTCCCATAGAGTATAAAACAGTATAATATTAGAGTAAAAACATTAAACTTATGATAGTTGAGAAGAAGTAGGCTAATCAAACTGAGAGGTTGCAAAGTATAGAACCCTGTATATTTATATATTATAGCAATGGCATCAAATAATCGCAGACTTTACACTATAGAAACAGAGAAACAAATATGAATATATTAAAGGAACAGTTCAGCGAAAAAATAAAAACTGGTTAAATAGATAGGCTGTGCAAAATAAAAATGTATTTAGTTAGTTAGCCAAAAATGTAATTTATAAAGGCTGGAGTGACTGGATGTCTAAAATAACAGAACAGAACACTACATCCTGCTTTTCAGCTCTCTAACTCTGAGTTAGTCAGAGACTTTAAGGGGGGCCACCTTGGGACATAACAGTTTGCAGTTGATCCATAGCATGCAGGTCAGACTCAAAAGCAAATAGTTATGACCCATGTGGCCCCCCATAAGTCACTGACTGGTTATTGCCTGGTAACCAATCAGTGAACACATGGGGGTATACTTACTTAAACTCTACTTTATCTCACTTTATTAAAAAAAAATTTGACAAAACTCCCAAACCCAAATGGCCTTAATCTACTTATTTTTTTAAATCATACAACTTATTCAAATTGATGCTCTGAAAATTACATGATTTTGAAATTTTTTAGCTGGAGTATTTTTTTCCGGATTTTAGCAGCTTTGGAGCATAATAAATCTAAAAAAAAAATCAAGATTTTTTTCCCCTCTAAAAGTTTGGATTTTTTGCCCTTTAAACTTGACCAGAAAAATTTGAGGTTTCATAAGAGAGCTGCATACAGAAAGTAGTGTTCTGGCTATTGTGTTTGACATCCAGTCACTCCAGCCTTTATTGAGTAAATTTTTGCCTAACTATATTAAAAACATATTTTTTTATTTTGCACAGCCTATCCATTTACCCAGCTTTTATTTCTATATTGAACAAACCTTTATGATTATGCTGAGACCATAAATTCTGTAGTAAACCAGAGATATTCTAATGCCGAATGCTATACAGTATACTTTTAAGTCACTTATTGATGAAGGTTTTTTAGCAACACCAATATGAGGAGTGATATTATGAACACAGGCTGTAAAATATTATATTTCTGTTATGTGTCATTTGTTCAGGTTGTCCTATTATTTTTTAAATGGATTCTATTTCATCTAATTTATTTTATCTCATATTGGACTGTCATTTACAGAAATATGTAGTTTGTTTAGATTTCTATCTTAGAAATTCTCAACATGTATTAAATCATTTGTATGATATGAAGTAGGATGATCAATATACTGTATCTGTGCAACTGCTGATGCTTAGCTGCTATATACTAATATACAACTTTATTTCCATAATTTGTCATTTGTGTCATACTCTGATCCATAACATGGCTCTAACAAAGTAGAAGTAAGCAGAATACATGCCCACAAACAAGGGCTAAAAGGTAAACTAAAATCTTAAATTGTAAAAACTCAATAGTGTTAAGTCACAGAAAAATACTAAGCTGAAAAGAATGATTAAACTGTGCCATTCCATTTTCAATTGTCTGTAAAAATGGTTACTTTTAAAAATAATCACATTGAATGTTGAATTTACGCCTCCCATTGACTTCTATAGAAGCTTGAAAGGTTTTATCTGCCAGTTTTTTCAATTGAACTTGAGTTTGAAAAGCTCAAATTCAAAAAACGATATATACAAATAAGGGCACATTTATTAAAAATTGAGATTGCATTTTTTCTGCACTTTGAGGAAATTGAGGCAAAATTGCAGTCAGATTTTATTAAAAACTCCCTAAACTCCCATAAATTAGAAATTCGACCAATCGAAATTTATTAAAGAAATCAAGAGTTTACAACTGTTTACAACAAATCGACCTGAAAACTCAAATCGAATTCGATTCGATTTAAAAAACTATATTTGTGTTTTTTTTTGTCAAATTGAACAATGGACCTCTCCCATTGATTTAAATGGCAATTTTGCAGGTTTTAGGCGGCAAATAGACTACATCCAGTTCTATAAGGGCCAGAGTATGATAAATATCGAAAATATTATTTGAATTTTTTTTAAAAATTCGAATCGAATTTCAATAACTCCCTAGTCGAATTTGACAGTTTTGACCATAAAAGAATTTAGAATTAAAATTTTCAATTCGACCCTTGATAAAGCTGCCCCTTAGTATTTAGCAAATCATGATCAAAATGTTGATTTTTTTTAATCTCTAAAAATGATAAAACATTAAATCATGAATTTGACTTTGCATTATACATCTTTAAAAATAAATTTGCAACGAAAAACTGATTTTGTAGCACTACTATCCACAGCCATTCCCTGTCCTGCTGTGTGCTTTCCCAGGCTGTGCAGGAAACCTTGTGGCTTTCAACACTTTGCACTGTAGGATGCCATCCAATCAGCAGGTAGGCAGACCTGCCTGCCATGTTCCCCTATGTAATGGCAGAGCTGGAATGCACTTCCCACATCCCACTGTGCTTCTAGAAGAGTCTTTACCTGCTTTCAGAGAGTATCTATGAGATTACAGTCCTTTTTCCTATTTATCATTCACAATTACCTAGATTATGATGGTGATTTTCATACACTTTTTTCTATATTTCTTTAAAATGCTAAAATGTGAGATTTATTTAGTGTAAAAACCATGAAAAACTAATTAAAAAAATAAAGTTGGCAGGTAAAAGCTGTTGATGTCCTATTGAAGTCAATGGGAGCTGCACTGATCTTTTAGGACCATTCTTAATTAATTCAAATTTTTTCTTTAGTGATTGTCTGAATTTTTTTTTTTTGAAAATTTTCTTTTGTGCATTGTCCAGCATTTTTTTTGTTCATACTTTTATATTTGTGTTTTTTGACAAGTAGAGTTTAATTGTGGTTTCAAAAACCTCTAAAACTACTAAACTTTGACTTTTAATAAATGGGTTGACAGTACCCCTTTAATATTTACATTAAAGGGATTCTGTCATGATTTTTATTTCTAAATTACACCGTTTACACTGCAAATAATTCATTCTACAATATAAAATTTTATTCCTGAACCAATTTTTTTATTTTTTATTTATAGTATTGGTATGTAGGCAGCCATCTCAGGTCATTTTGCCTGATCATGTGCTTTTAGGAAGAGCCAGCACTTTAGGATATAACTGCTTCCTGGCAGGCTGTTGTTACTCCTAGTCAGTGTAACTGAATGTGTCTCATTGGGACCTGGAATTTTACTTTTGAGTTATGTTCTTATATCTACCAAGGACCTGTTATCTTGTATTAAGGAGCTGCTAACTGATTACCTTCCCATTGTTAGGCTGCTGGGGGAGGGAGGGGTGATGTCACTCTAACTTGCAGTACAGCATTAAAGAGTGACTGAAGTTTATCAGAGCACAAGTCACATGACTGGGGGCAGCTGGAAAACTGACAATATATCTAGCCCCATGTCAGTTTTTAAAATTAAATATAAAAAAATCTGTTTGCTCTTTTGAGAAATTAATTCAGTGCAGAATTCTGCAGGAGCAGCACTATTAACTGATGTGTTTTGAAAAAAAAACCAACATGACAGTATCCCTTTAAACAAATACACAGAAATGTGAAATGGGTCTCTATGTAGAGAAAAACTACAAATATACAGTAAATATAATATAGTTTGTATTTAAGAGATAGATACAATAGAGGATATTAAACTAGGACATTACATTAGTCATAAACTAAAAATGTCAACTTATTTTGCGTGCAGTATCAGATTTAAAATGTTCACAAATTGTTTCAAATAATGTGTTTGTGTTACTCTCTAGAATTCTTCTCCTATCTATCTATCTATCTATCTATCTATCTATCTATCTATCTATCTATCTATCTATCTATCTATCTATCATCTGTTTCACATTACCACCTGTCTCTTTGTGTTTCACTTTTCTATTTTCAGATCCCATGGCTCCCTTGTTTGTACAAATTTCTAAGCAGTTAACAATCTATGGCAGTTACTGAAATAACTATTGCTGTCACTGCTAAATAAAACATTTTACAGGCATGTAAACAGACATCATTCACATATTGCTCTTTGGGGATTGGCTGATCAGTTTAACATTTTGCCATGCCTAATTTTCTCCTTCAGACACCCCCTGCAGTCATTTCCTAAGGAAGTGATCTCACTTTCTACCATTGAATGGTTCTGGAAACTGAATTCTTACTGCAGTTGTAGATATGTTTTATTTTTTTCCACCCTTTCCTTGCTATCAACAGAAACATTCTTACCCTCCGACTATCACCTCTTCTCAAAAGCCTCTTAGAAATCACACAGCCCCCCATTTATGTCCTTCACTCAACATTAATTAAATGTTAACTATGTTACTGTCACTGAAGGAAATGCAATAACTCAGGCTGTATATGTTGATATATTTATGTCCAAAGTTCATTTAGATGTTATTATTTCACCAAATATATAGACTTGTGGCTGATTTAACTGCGAGGTTGATGTGTTCAAAAATACAGGCACAAAATGTCCGTTGTGGTCTAAACACAAACATTCCCCTGTACACATGCATTTCTGGCACTTTTTATTAGTTTATTACCATTGCTACTATTTTAAGAATGAATACAAAATAAGCAATGGTACAGTTTAATAGTTTTCCCCCACCATGGGCAATATTAACAAACTGCCATTTGAGTAGTTGCTTGTGCCAATTGCAAGTGGCACTTTGGAATTATTTATATATATATATATATATATATATATATATATATATATATATATATAAATTATCCAAAGGAGAATGAGTGCACACTGGGAGCATTTACTTAGATCATTTTAAAACCATAATTTTATTTAAGTTAATTAAAAACAGGCCGACGTTTCGGTCCACATCTAGGACCTTTTTCAAGATCCGCACTCATGGGTCTTTGTGATACAAAAAACTTTTTAATGTTTATTCGACGTTTCGGCTCCTAAACGTGAGGAGGACGGCTCACGTTTAGGAGCCGAAACGTCGAATAAACACTAAAAAGTTTTTTTGTATCACAAAGACCCATGAGTGCGGACTCTTTTCTTTCTTTATTGATTATATATATATATCAGAAAACAAAAAAAACACATTCCAAGGACTTCGTGTCTCAAAAGCCAAGTGAAAGTTTATTCTTGCTCAACGTTTCGGTGCTCAAACTGAGGCCGTCTTCGGGCGGGTGAGGACAGTTTAGAGTGCACCGGTTGCATGGGATTTATATATATATATATTTATATATTTCCTACATTGATCGTAGATCTATGTTGGGAAATACGTGACTTGACTTTTTGTACAGTTTCCCCAACATAGATCTTACCACAAGGGCTACTATAGCATATACCGTATATACTCGAGTATAAGCCATCCCGAGTATAAGCCGAGGTACTTAATTTTACCTCCAAAAACGGGGAAAGCTTATTGACTCGAGTATAAGCCTAGGGTGAGAAATGCAGCAGCTTCTGGTAAGATTCAATCAAAAATTGAGGGTTTCTGCTCCCATTGGAGGTGCCAGCGTCTCGTTTTCGGATGCCGGCGACCATTCTTGGATGGCGGCAAATATTCTTGGAGACTATTCTTAGGCGCCGGCGACTATTTTTAGGTGCCGGCGAATATTCTTAGGCGCAGGCGACTATTCTTAGGCGTCGGCGTCCGTTTTTGCGCTTGACCCGAGTATAAGCCGAGGTAGAATTTTTCAGCATATTTTGGGGGCTGAAAAACTCGGCTTATACTCGAGTATATACGGTACCGCATATTGTAAAATCCAGTTTCTTCAGTTTCTGGATGTTCCAAAGATTTCCCTTTAATTACATATTGATATTGTTTACAATTCAAATACGGATACATGCCACAGTTCTTACTTCCAAAATATGTATCTCTCAACCTAGTTTCCTTTTGTACCTGTGTTCTCGTTACTTGTGAACCAATCGTCCTACCCCTCCTATAGGAGATTAAAGGTGGCAGTGTAAACTCATTCCACGCAAAGGATACCAATGTTTCCTTAGTATATCATTTACTTTTCTCACCATACTGAATAACAATGTTGACCCTAAGATCTACGATCAATGTAGGAAACATGGCACTACCACTCTACCACTCTAAGCACTTTAAAGAAAAAGGCCATATGGCTGAGCAATTAAAATTTACGATATTGGAAGTAGTGCCCCCATTAAAAAGAGGGGGGATTGTGAGTTAAAATTAAAACAGAGAGAGGTCTGGTGGATAAAAATTTTTAATTCTTTACATCCACACGGGCTAAATAAAGACTATAATCTGTACTTATTTTTGTAGATAGGGATATTTAATTTTATCATTTGTTAAATATGGTATTGTTATATTTTTACAATGTTATAAGCATTTATATGTTTATTCTATACAGCGTATGTGGTGGCAGCCCTGTATAGGGTGTATCGAAAGAATCAATAAGTCACTTCCTCTGATGGACTTTAAAAATCTGTATGGACTATGTGGATTTTAGACACCATTGGCTTGAGAAACTTGGCTCGAAACGTCGCTATTTAAATGTGCACACAATATGGTGATGTATATGTTTTTTTAATATAATCCTTTTGCATTATAGATGCGAGTGCTGTCCATTTCTTTGTACTATATATATTTCAGAAGGACCCACACTCCATTTTCTTGTGAATAAATAGTGCTTTATTTAATGCATATCCAGTCTGACCTTTCTTCAAAGTGAAAAAAGTTTTCACTTTGAAAAAGGTAAGACTGCTGACCGAAACGTCAGTGTTTTCCACTGTGATATAATAAACTTCTTTATTATTTTTTAAGTCCTGAGAGTGCGAGACTCCTTCTCCAGCTTACATTTTCCATTTTTGTTTTTGCACCCAGGCATTATCCACACCTTACAGTATGTGACGAGAGTGCTGGTATCCCTACTGTATATGTATATATATATATATATATATATATATATATATATATATATATATATATATATATATATATATATATATATATATATATATATATATATAAAAATATATATATATACATATATATATATATATGTGTACTGGTGCACTCTTAAATTATGCCGCAATGCCTGGGTGCTGGTTAGAAAATAGATAAATGGCAAACCATCAAAGAAAACCGCACTCACAGGACTTTTATAGTGCAAACAAAATCTTGATTTATTTCAACGTTTCAGCTCACAACGGCTTAATTTTGTGCTGAAAAGATATTGATAGTGGCAAATGAACTGGTGCACAGACAAATTAATAAATACCTCTATGTTGTTTGTGCATGGTGCTTTTATAGATTTAATATTACAGTTAGATGCATGTAGCAGTGCCCAACATTTACTCAAGGTCTACACAATTCTACCAATTACCAATTAGATATTTTCCTTTAAACTGCAGATGGTTACTAGGGTGTAGTACAATAGCCGGAGCAAAGTTCTCTTCAGGTCTGGTAACCCATTGAGTTAATTAAGAAAACTGATTGCACCTCCTACCTCTATGGTCAAAAATGTATAAATTCAGCAGTGTGCAGGTTTTAGTTAATTTAAAACATATTGCATAGCAAAAGGAAATACCCAATAGCACTAGATAATAACTCCCCAAAAACTCTGACAGGTTTTTTTCCGCTTATTCATTATTAGATTTTCCCGAAAATGTGGTTCACGGGAAAAATCCAAATTTCATGATTTTTTTCAGATTTTCCACCCAAAAACTCAGATTTAGAATGTTTTTTTCCCGAAAACTCAAAATATTTGGGTTATTGCACAAAACCCAAAAAACAATTGGGACTTCTCCCATTGACTTATATGCAACCCTCGTCAGGTCTGAGATGCCGGATTTTCTGAATTGGACTTTTCCATTCTCGGGGTATAATAAATTATGAAAAAATTGTCCGATTTCATACTAAAATTTTGGAGTTTAGTAAATAACAACCTAACTGATGCGTATTGAAAAAAACATGTTTTCCTGTGACAGAATCCCTTTCAGTATATAAAATACTGCATATTTGTTTTTACAGTTTAGTAATTTAATCTGTTCCATTTAAGTATTCTGAATAAAGCGTGTTCATAGAATGGGTCATGGACTATTGGATCAAACACAGATCTATGACAATGCTGAATCAGAACACCATTGGCAAGTTTTCACTAAGGCTAGGGAAGGCTAGGCCTTCCCAAACCTGGTTGATAATAAAGATTCAAGAGAAGAAAAAAAAAAAGCTTTACTTCCTCCCCCTCCTCAAGATGTAAGTCTTGGTACAGCCTCAAGATGATTGGCTAGGCTGGTGGAAGAAATATGAAGCTTCCTGCAGCCTAGCTAATCCCCTAGTGGCAGGACTGGGACTTGCACTTTGAGGGGGAAAAAAGCTAAAGTTTCGTTTGCGTCTGCTGCTGTGATTAAGGGGAATTTTCGAAGAAAAAAAAATTCAAAATTTGAAGTAATTTTTTGGATACTTCGACCATCGAATAGGATAATACGAATTTTAATTTACTTTGAATTTGATTTGAAGTAAAAATAGTTTGAATATTCGATAATCTAAGTACTCTAAGTAAACTCTATGAAAAATCTGTGAAAAATCCTGAAAACTTCGATATTCGAAGTCGAAGTATTTTAATTAGATGGTCGAATTTCGAAGTGTTTTTTACTTCGAAATTCGACCCTTGATAAATCTGCCCCTAACTGTTCCTGGGTTGTGTGTGTCAGGGTCAGCACCCAGGTACCTTTATTTCTTTAATTATTTTACTTTAATTCCCTTTTGCCCTTTTCCCCACCAGCCTGGAAACAGTAAAAAAAATAGTACAGCATGCATATCAAGTTAGGGGAACATGAAGTCAGAGCACAGAAATATGGAGGTGGGAACCAAAATGCAAAGTTACTAGTAAAAACCACAAAGGGGCCTGTGTAGTGATAGAAGAGAAGCTGGATTGGGTAAATCTTTAGTGCTCATCACGACCCAGTAAAACATTCTCCAAAAACACTTGTAGCTGTATCACAAATGTATTAGTAGCAGCAAGCCTATTATAGTTCAATACCAGTGAATATCAAGTGCTGATGGGTTTCTTTGGGTACCTACAAGTCCAGCAAACCTTTTATTACATTATTCTGTTATTGGCTAATGTAATAAAAGTAATACAGGTATGACAGGTATGATGACATCTATGGGAGATGACCTTCCTATAATTTAGCACTTTCTGGATAACGGATACCATACCTGTAGTACATTATCAATTAAATTAGTTTTTCACTTCAGGCAAATTATCATTATTGTTATTATTTATAAAACATATTAATATTTGTGTGTTGTACAAAAAAATATTTTAATTTAAAAAAATCAATTTATACAATATTACCGAAATTAGGCAGATTTGAAAATTTTCACTTATTTTTGTTCTAATTCAAAAAATTCAAAACCTCAAATGGGTACTTAACAGTACACTGAAATTTCAAAACTTGATTGCATAAAAACCTGAAATCCTATTATACTTTAATTCTTTAATTGAAAAATGCCTTGAATTTTGCTCATACAACTCCTATTGAATTTTGAGTCAACTGGGCAGCTTTTATATCTGAGCTTTCAAGGTTTTTGTGTTTAATACATCATAAAAATTTGAGTTTCAGAAGCTCAAATGCAAATTTACAGTTTTTGCTACAAAAGCAATGAATTCAAATATTGATAAATCTGCCCTTAAGTTTAAATGACCCAGGCAAACAGAACATATTTAAAAAAAGACTGACAGCTGCAAATCATCAAATGATAAAAAAAAGGGGAGAAAACAAGACCACTAAAAGTTGTCCAAGAATAGGGCAGTTTCTAACCTACAGGAAACGAAAAAATGAAAAGGTTTCAAATAGTAAATGTTTGCAGTTAAATAACATTGAAACAAAAGTCCTTTCTTGTTGTTGTTTTCACCAATATTTTGTCCACCTCATAAGTAAATGTATACTCATATATATGTATATAGGCTAATAGAGTTCTGTATGCTTTCAAATCATGAATATAAAAGATAAAATGTATGCGTGGCTAAATATTAGTAGACCTTACACTGGAAGTATGCTTTAGGCATGAATATAATAAGAAACCTGTTTTCTTTATTTATGTAGTGGAAATGGTATATTAGTATAGAGAGTGTGTGACAGATCTATTCAACCTTTCTCTAGACAAAAAAGATAAATACAATCCATAAAAGTATCGCCAACAGACTTAATAAAGTAGCATCAAAAGGAAGAGTATCAGTGGTGCATACCATGGATTTATACATAGGAAATGCAATAATAACATTCACATATTTGCCCCAGTGTTTCCTGTTTAAATTAATCCTGGCCATTCATTGAACATTATTAAAAATATGGCTATGAATGCAAGAATACAGTCAAACTGCATTAAAAAAAAGGAAGATGTAAAATGGAGGTTTCACTGTATTTAATATTCTGATCTCCTGATTGGAGTCTGGTGTCCCTGTTTTTGCCCCTCCAGTCAGAATGATGGTGGTGACAAACTTATATAATTTCTAATGGATTATTCTAATATAAAATGATATAATGTGAAAAAAAGAATGTTGTACTTGAATGCTTCTAAATAAATGGAGCACATAGACTTCAATCGTACCATAACAAAGAGTCACTGAGAGTTCTTGCTGAAAAGAGTTCTGGAATTCAAATGAACAGTTTCTTAAAAAAAAAAAAGTATTCTTCTAAGAGCCCCCACACATCTGACTTAACTGGAAAGCATTATTATAAGGCCACCCGCGTTTTATTGACCTCTAACTACCCGAGAGCTGAAAGTGACTACGAAGCATAAACTTCTTTGGCTACAAGGTTTTATTTTGGGATAATCGCCTGACTGTAGTGCTCACATAGATGTAGCTGATTCAATCTCCTTTTTCAAGGGTGACCATTCTATAATTTTAAGATCCTCTGACCACATGCAGATCGCCACAAATGGAAACGCAACCATAATTGCAAGGGCCTGCTCAGTTAAGCCGAGGTTAACAAATGTCAGTTAAAAGATATATAAGACTGGCAGGAGAATTTCCTGCAGACCAGGGAACCCCTAGTTTCATTAGCCTTTATGTTGGGTATAAAAATGAAATATATCACACATCCTTGTAAATTAATTATAGCCTTTTCAAAAACTGAAGAAACTCTTTGAAGTCAGATCATTTGCAAACTCTATTTTTTTTTCTCTTGAACTTCACAAAACACGCTCTAAATAAAAAGTATTGGAGGTTGGTGCTCACCACATATTTATACAGAGTTGTGTAAGCAATTGAGGAAAAAGGCACTGCTGCTATGCTATTTGAAAACTCTTTTTATGCTGCTGGGAGTTTTAACTTCATTTTATATATGAATTTAAAGGGATACCATCAGCACATAAACAACTCACTTATATTTATTCATTTTATTGGCCTTTATTTATATAGTGCAGACATGTTTTCACAGTGCTTTACCAAGATTTTCCATCATTCACTTCAGTTCAAGCCCCAGTTGAGCTTACAATCAATGGTTATAATATTTAAATTTCTTAAAGTGGACCTGTCACCCAGACACAAAAATCTGTATAATTAAAGTCCTTTTCAAATAAAACATGAAATCCAATTTCTATTTTTTATTAAAGCATTCTGTAACAGCTTACCCTGGTGGTCTAGTGGGGGGACGGCAGGGACGCCTGCCGCCCCCTCGGTGGGGACGCCCGCCTCGCGCCCGTCTTCGTCCATCGCATGTTGACTATGGGCGTGCACGGCGCGCCTCTGCTGTATTTATAGGCAAATGTGCGCTGGTGCCTTGACGTCAGTGCGCAAGGGCGCGAAATTCAAATATTTAAAGGGGTATTGTTTAGTTTTTCACTGCCCATTATAGGTTTGTTCCTGGTGCCTTTAGCTTTTTGCTATTCTGATTCTGAGCTTGATTCTGACTACCTGTTGTGACCCCTGCCTGTTCCTGACGATTCTGACCTCTGTATCCTGATCCATTGCCTGAATTTCGACTACCTCTTCTGCCTCATCCCTCTGATTGATCTCCCGGTTTTGACCCTTGCCTGCCTGACCTCGCTTTGAACGCTGCCTGCCCAGACCCGGCCTGATTTTGTTACGCTCACATTCTGCCTGCCTTGACCCAGCCAGTTCCGACTACGATCCCGTTTAACACCTTGTACCACGACCTTCTGCCCAAAGACTTTGCTAACAGTCGTGCCCCTCTGCTCAACCAGAACCTCTAGCCGTGCACCTCTCGTTTAAGTCCTGGTGGCATCCAAGTAGCTGAGGGCTCCTCCCGAGGCCAACGGCGGTCACACTACAGGTGAAGCACGAGCCGAGACCAGGGTGCTTGGCATTTGTTCTGGTGTTGGGTGCCGACCATGACACATTCATAGCTGTTGTAAGCTCGTTTAAAAATCTTAGCTGTCAATCAAATATTGTCTGCCCCTCCTTTATGCCTTAGGCACAGAGGCGGGGCAGACAATTACTTTCACTTTCCCTTCAGCTCTTACTAGATGTCACTGCTCTTCCCACATTCCCCTGTTCTCCATTTAATTCTGTAGCCAGTGCATGGGGATGGACAACGGGTCCCCCATTCTGGTACAACAACAAGATTCTGAGATGATTCGAGGCTTGCCTTAATAACAGTGTCCACAAAATGGCTCCTACTTGCTTGCTATAACTATGAATTACCAGACTGAAGGAAACAAGATTCAAATAATTTATAGTGTAATTAAAATTCGTTTTGCTTGACTAATGTAATAAAATATAATTTTTAAAATTAATCATTTTTTTGGGTGTCGGGTCCCCTTTACGATAGCTTTAATAGTGTTTTGATATTTTTTGCCACATTAAGGGTGCAGAGCGCATATATTTATATAGTTTATAGACTTAATGCATTCCATTACCTTACAACAACCAAACCCCTCTTACTGTATGTCTTTCACTGTCATTGTTATATCTGCAACAGGCTTTTAAAGCTACATAGTAGAACATGTTAGTAAGTAGAAGGAATTCTGGAAAGAAACACCAGTTACCATTGTCATAGAATGCTATAAAGCAGGATAGGGGATTTTTGGTTTTGCAGGAAAAAATAGAAATAGTCACATATAGGTGCACAACTACTAGCGGTTACTAGAGTTTACTAGAGGAAGCAGATCCAGAAGTGCAGAGGGCCCAGTGGAACCTAATTAATTAGCTTTTTCTATATATATTTTTAAATCTGGTCAACTTCTGTCAGTTTGGGGGGGAGGTTATAATCTGTTGTCTGTCCAATAAACTCTGCTTTTCTAGAAGTAAAGCTAAACACTTTATTTAAAACTACAATACACATTGGTTTCAGACAAAAGCAAACACTTTTTATACACACTTTGGTGTCAGGGCTATGCAGCTCAAGCACACAATGTACATTCACGAGTCATAATTAATAACAACAAAAACACTTCTTTGGCAAGTAAGGGAATGGAGATTAGTAAAATGATTGTTAAGAATCGTAACTTGAATAATTCCTTCCAAGGGATGGTTCAACTTTTAGTAGGACTTTGCAATTGCATCTATGCAATTCGTTTTCATTATTTAATTTTTTATAGTTTTTAAATGATTAGCCTTCCTCTTCTGCCTCTTTTCAGGTTTTAAATGGGGGACACTGACCCTGGCAGTCAAAAACTATTGCTCTTTGAGGCTTTAATTTTATTTTTATTGTTATTTTTGCTTACTAATTCTTTAATACAGACCCTCTCTAATCACAATCCCATCTCTTGTTTAAACCACTGCCTAATTACCAGGGTAAATAAGGCCCTAGCAACCAGATTAGAATCCAGAAGGTTTATTGTTGGGTCCTCATATATCTATGCAATAGACTCACAGGTCCCACTTTTCTCTAGTGTAAACAGTACCAACTTGACTAGCCTATCTTAATTTCTGTAAACACCCTTTATTTATTTTGTTGTCCTTAGCTTCATAATGTGTATGAGCGACCAACTCTAAATACATACTGTTAATGGTACTTCAACATTGCTTTATAATGGGACAAAATTGCATTTAGCTTCCATGAGGCAATGAACCTTATAATACAGGACCATATTTATTGCAAAAATAAATCTAAAGATACTTTAATCACCATTCATTCTATGTTAAATATTTTCAAGAATTGTACAAGATATTATGCTGTGGTTTTTCTAAGACTGATGATATTCTTTGAACCTCTATTAGTTGTTTTATTGGGTTTTGTTCACATCGTTTTTACAGAGTTTAGAGTTTTAAATTAGATTAGATTAAATTAGAACTTCAAATCATGTATTTATTAAGATAAAAAACTCAAATGTAAAACATTGTCATCTAAAAGCTTGCAGTCTTATGTAGAAGTCATAAAGGGAGATGTTTTAGGAAAAATGTTAAAGGGATACTGTCATGGGAAAAAACATTTTTTTCAAAATGAATCAGTTAATAGTGCTACTCCAGCAGAATTCTGCACCGAAATCCATTTCTCAAAAGAGCAAACAGATTTGTTTATATTCCATTTTGAAATCTGACATGGGGCTAGACATTTTGTCAATTTCCCAGCTGCCCCATGTCATGTGACTTGTGCCTGCACTTCAGGAGAGAAATGCTTTCTGGCAGGCTGCTGTTTTTCCTTCTCAATGTAACTGAATGTGTCTCAGTGGGACATGGGTTTTTACTATTGAGTGTTGTTCTTAGATATGCCAGGCAGTTGTTATCTTGTGTTAGGCAGCTGCTATCTGGTTACCTTCCCATTGTTCTTTTGTCTGGCTGCTGGGGGGGAAAAGGGAGGGGGTGATATCACTCCAACTTGCAGTACAGCAGTAAAGAGTGATTGAAGTTTATCAGAGCACAAGTCACATGACTTGGGGCAGCTGGGAAATTGACAATATGTCTAACCCCATGTCAGATTTCAAAATTGAATATAAAAAAATCTGTTTGCTCTTTTGAGAAATGGATTTCAGGGCAGAATTCTGCTGGAGCAGCACTATTAACTGATTCGTTTTGGAAATTTTTTTTTTTCCCATGACAGTATCCCTTTAACTATATGTTCAATTTGAGTTTTTTTTTAGTTTTTATAGTTTTTGACATTTCTCCTTACCAAATTTGTCATAGTTTTTAAAGCTTGTAAACTCAAAGGGGTATAATTATCAAAGAGTGTAGTTAGAGATATCCACTGTCCACAGAGTGAAATACCGCCTCTCTCCATTCATTTATATGGGATGTTTAAAGGCGTAATTAACAAATCTTCACCCTTTCATAAATACGCCCTTAAAACCCCATAGAAATGAATGGAGAGAGGCGGTATTTCACTCTAGTAGACTATGGTGATCTCTAACTTCACTCTCTGATAAATATACCCCAAAATGTCAAATCTGACATTTCTCCTTACCAAATGGTTCACAATAACATGTACTTTTCTTTATGTAGATTCATGAGAAGAGCATGGTCCAGAACATTTCTTAACCAGCCAGGTAAGTTTGTTCAGCAAATGATGTAATTTTAATAATGCAAAAATCTTGCAATCTATGTTTTGAAGTGCGTTAACATTGAGCTTTTAAAACTAAAATCTTTTGAGAAAAGCTAGGGTTTCTAAATAATTATCTGAGATTTTTAGCTCAATAGCACTCTTTCAGAGATTTTACTCTTGGTGCCATCATCTTACTATTAACCTGTGTTTTGGGGGAAACAGTCTATCTGGGGGTTACAAATATTTTTCTGTGGCTTTGTCCTTTTCAAGTTTAAACAAAAATGTTTTTGTATAATGCAAGTTACACATGGTTAGTAGATCAAGATTATTACGTTATTGTTATTTATGTGATATACATTATACAATAATATGGTTTGTGTCACAAAGATGTGATGTATTGATTGACTTCATGCATGGAATGCTGGGTATATAGGAGTTTGTTGGGGAGGGGGTATTTCATCCGTGATGAAGTGCCCAAGAAAGTATGAAACACATAAAGTGTAAGGGTATGCACTTTATCTACCATGTATAAAGTACTGATTTCTGCTATTTTTAATTTGTGAGAATAAATGTGAATGTTTTAGATAAATGGATTTTTGACGGAACTAGTCACTTTTGCTTTTAATTTGCAAATCCCAATACTGTATGCCATTGCTGGGGATCCTTTGTGCTCTGTATATGCTATAGCTCCTGCCTTCTAAGTACATTCTAAGGCAGGGACGTGAAACAGAATTCTTCTCAAAGGGGATTCCAATAAAGGTTAATGGAGTGAACTCACCAAAACTAGAGGATATGTTCAAGGGTAGAGATGTCGCGAACTGTTCGCCGGCGAACTTGTTCGCGCGAACATCGGGTGTTCGCGCTCGCCGGAAGTTCGCGAACGTCGCGCGACGTTCGCCATTTTGGGTTCGCCATTGTTGGCGCTTTTTTTTGCCCTCTCACCCCAGACCAGCAGGTACATGGCAGCCAATCAGGAAGCTCTCCCCTGGACCACTCCCCTTCCCTATAAAAACCGAAGCCCTGCAGCGTTTTTTCACTCTGCCTGTGTGTGCTGAAGAGATAGTGTAGGGAGAGAGCTGCTGCCTGTTAGTGATTTCAGGGACAGTTGAAAGTTTGCTGGCTAGTAATCGTTTTGATACTGCTCTGTTATTGGAGGGACAGAAGTCTGCAGGGGTTTGAGGGACATTTAAGCTTAGGTAGCTTTGCTGGCTAGTAATCTACCTTCTACTGCAGTGCTCTGTATGTAGCTGCAGTGGGCAGCTGTCCTGCTTCTGATCTCATCTGCTGACTGCTGCAATAACAGTCTTCCTTGTAAGGACTGCTTTTATTTATTTTTTTGTTGTTTTACTACTACTACTACTACTACTACTATAAGAGCCCAGTGCTATTAGTCTAGCAGTGTTGGGGAGTGGGACTGGTGTGCTAATCTGCTGCTCCTAGTAGTTCAGCAGCACCAACTTTAATTTTTTTTTTTAATATTCATTTTTTTTTTATTTTACTTTTTTTTATTTTACTACCGCTGTAGTAGTGTATAAGTTGACCTTTTAGGCATTATTTGCCCTGTAGGCATTATTTGCACACTGTTTTCTTCAACCCGCCATCTAGCTGTGTGACCTTGTTCACATTCTGTCTAAATATCCATAATATTACCGTCTCCAGAAAAAACACCGGAGTGACTTTTTTCAAGCAGCCATAATATATTTTACGTAATCCGTATCCACCGCTGTAGTAGTGTATACGTTGACCTTGTAGGCATTATTTGCACACTGTTTTCTTCAACCCGCCATCTAGCTGTGTGAGCTTGTTCACATTTTGTCTAAATATTGATAATATTATCGTCTCTAGAAAAACCACTTGAGTTACTTTTTTTCAAGCAGCATTCATATATTTTACGTAATCCGTATCCACCGCTGTAGTAGTGTATACGTTGACCTTGTAGGCATTATTTGCACAGTGTTTTCTTCAACCCGCCATCTAGCTGTGTGACCTTGTTCACATTCTGTCTAAATATCCATAATATTACCGTCTCCAGAAAAAACACCGGAGTGACTTTTTTCAAGCAGCCATAATATATTTTACGTAATCCGTATCCACCGCTGTAGTAGTGTATACGTTGACCTTGTAGGCATTATTTGCACACTGTTTTCTTCAA
The DNA here is from genome assembly GCF_017654675.1 of Xenopus laevis. Lineage (NCBI taxonomy): Eukaryota > Metazoa > Chordata > Amphibia > Anura > Pipidae > Xenopus > Xenopus laevis. The sequence goes on from NC_054372.1 coordinate 125,891,177, forward strand.
CCCGCCATCTAGCTGTGTGAGCTTGTTCACATTTTGTCTAAATATTGATAATATTATCGTCTCTAGAAAAACCACTTGAGTTACTTTTTTTCAAGCAGCATTCATATATTTTACGTAATCCGTATCCACCGCTGTAGTAGTGTATACGTTGACCTTGTAGGCATTATTTGCACAGTGTTTTCTTCAACCCGCCATCTAGCTGTGTGACCTTGTTCACATTCTGTCTAAATATCCATAATATTACCGTCTCCAGAAAAAACACCGGAGTGACTTTTTTCAAGCAGCCATAATATATTTTACGTAATCCGTATCCACCGCTGTAGTAGTGTATACGTTGACCTTGTAGGCATTATTTGCACAGTGTTTTCTTCAACCCGCCATCTAGCTGTGTGACCTTGTTCACATTCTGTCTAAATATCCATAATATTACCGTCTCCAGAAAAAACACCGGAGTGACTTTTTTCAAGCAGCCATAATATATTTTACGTAATCCGTATCCACCGCTGTAGTAGTGTATACGTTGACCTTGTAGGCATTATTTGCACACTGTTTTCTTCAACCCGCCATCTAGCTGTGTGACCTTGTTCACATTCTGTCTAAATATCCATAATATTACCGTCTCCAGAAAAAACACCGGAGTGACTTTTTTCAAGCAGCCATAATATATTTTACGTAATCCGTATCCACCGCTGTAGTAGTGTATACGTTGACCTTGTAGGCATTATTTGCACACTGTTTTCTTCAACCCGCCATCTAGCTGTGTGAGCTTGTTCACATTTTGTCTAAATATTGATAATATTATCGTCTCTAGAAAAACCACTTGAGTTACTTTTTTTCAAGCAGCATTCATATATTTTACATAATCCGTATCCACCGCTGTAGTAGTGTATACGTTGACCTTGTAGGCATTATTTGCACACTGTTTTCTTCAACCCGCCATCTAGCTGTGTGAGCTTGTTCACATTTTGTCTAAATATTGATAATATTATCGTCTCTAGAAAAACCACTTGAGTTACTTTTTTTCAAGCAGCATTCATATATTTTACGTAATCCGTATCCACCGCTGTAGTAGTGTATACGTTGACCTTGTAGGCATTATTTGCACACTGTTTTCTTCAACCCGCCATCTAGCTGTGTGAGCTTGTTCACATTTTGTCTAAATATTGATAATATTATCGTCTCTAGAAAAACCACTTGAGTTACTTTTTTTCAAGCAGCATTCATATATTTTACGTAATCCGTATCCACCGCTGTAGTAGTGTATACGTTGACCTTGTAGGCATTATTTGCAAATATAGTATTCAGAGCAAGCTCACCGAATTTCTTTGTTGGCTTCTTCCACAGGTATTCTGTGTGTAATACCCAATAGTTCAATGCATTCAGTAGTTGTGGAACAAATCCAGGGCAGCAACTTGTCTGCAAAGTTCTTTATTGGGATAATGAGTTACACAACATGTTTCGGGCCCACGCCCTTTATCAAGTGTCTTGATAAAGGGCGTGGGCCCGAAACATGTTGTGTAACTCATTATCCCAATAAAGAACTTTGCAGACAAGTTGCTGCCCTGGATTTGTTCCACAACTACTGAATGCCTTGTAGGCATTATTTGCACACTGTTTTCTTCAACCCGCCATCTAGCTGTGTGAGCTTGTTCACATTTTGTCTAAATATTGATAATATTATCGTCTCTAGAAAAACCACTTGAGTTACTTTTTTTCAAGCAGCATTCATATATTTTACGTAATCCGTATCCACCGCTGTAGTAGTGTATACGTTGACCTTGTAGGCATTATTTGCACACTGTTTTCTTCAACCCGCCATCTAGCTGTGTGTATTATCGTTTCCAGAAAAACCAACTGAGTTTTTGTTGTTGTTGTTGTTTTTTTAAAAATAATGCCAGGCAAAGGCAGGCCGCCACGCAGAGGCCGTGCTAGGGGCCGTGCTGCTATGCAATCCTGTGGCCCTAGCAAATTGCCCAGTTTTAAAAAGCCAATGACCCTGAACTCCCAAAATGCTGAAGAGGTAGTTGACTGGCTTACACAGCACACCCCATCCTCTACCGTTTCTAACTTTACCACAACATCCTCCTCATCCTCCACTGCTATGGCCACCCCACGTAACACTTCCTCCACCACCGGTGCCCCTTCTTCATTGGGGTCAGAGGAGTTATTTTCCCATGAGTTTCTTGAACTGAGTAATGCGCAACCATTATTGCCAGAAGAAGATGAAGGAGATGAGGACCTTACACCAGATTTAATTCTGGCAGAGAACACGATAGAGATGGACATAATGAGTGATGAGGAGGAGGTCCCCGCTGCTGCTTCCTTCTGTGATGTGTCAGAAGAAATTGATGCATCTGAGGAGAATGATGATGAGGAGATTGATGTTTTGTGGGTGCCTAGTAGAAGAGAGCAAGAGGAGGGTAGTTCAGATGGAGAGACGGAGAGTCAGAGAGGCAGTAGGAGAATAAGACTTAGAAGAAGCAGGGAGGACAGCCCGCAGGGATCAGTAGGGCAACAACATGTATCGGCACCTGTGTTCAGCCGGCCAACGCACCCGCCATTGCCGCCAATGCCGCCAACTTCTACTGTTACCGCCAGATCGCACACTTCCAAAAAGTCAGCAGTGTGGGATTTTTTTAATGTGTGTGCCTCTGACAAAAGCATTGTAATTTGCAATGAGTGCAGTCAGAAACTGAGCCTTGGTAAGCCCAACAGCCACATAGGTACAACTTCTATGCGAAGGCACATGAGCGGCAAGCACAAAGCACTTTGGGAGCAACACCTCAAAGGCAACAGGCAAACTAAAAGCCACACTCCTTCTGGTCCAGCATCTTACTGCTCTACCTCTGCTCTCCTTGACCCGTCTGAACCACCCTCCACTCCGCCTTCCACCTTGACCACCTGTTCCCATTCCCAGTCATCTGCCACCAGCCAAGTTTCTGTGAAGGCCATGTTTGAGCGTAAGAAGCCAATGTCTGACTGTCACCCCCTTGCCCGGCGTCTGACAGCTGGCTTGTCTGCACTCTTAGCCCGCCAGCTTTTACCATACCAGCTGGTGGACTCTGAGGCCTTCGGCAAATTTGTAGCAATTGGGACACCGCAGTGGAAGGTACCCAGCCGCAATTTTTTTTCTAAAAAGGGAATACCACACCTGTACCAACATGTGCAGAGCCAAGTTACCGCATCTCTGTCACTTAGTGTTAGGCCAAAGGTCCATATGACTACTGACGCATGGTCCTCCAAGCATGGTCAGGGCAGGTATGTCACCTACACTGCCCACTGGGTGAACTTGGTAATGGCTGGGAAGCAGGGAATGGGTAGCTCAACAACAACAGTGGAGTTGGTGTCACCGCCACGGATTGCACGCGGTTCTGCCACCACCTCTACTCCTCCATCGCTCTCTACCTCGTCTTCTTCTTCTTCTTACTCTGCTGCTGGGTCCTCCTTCTCCTCCTCCACACCTGTGCACCCCCAGCTCCCCCTAGGCTATTCGACGTGCCAGGTACGCCGTTGTCACGCTGTCTTGGGGATGACGTGCCTGGAAAGCAAAAACCATACCGGATCTGTACTCCTGTCATCTCTGCAGTCACAGGCCGATCGGTGGCTGACCCCACACCAACTGCAGATCGGAAAAGTGGTGTGTGACAATGGAAGCAATCTGTTGGCAGCGTTGAGACTAGGCAATTTAACACATGTGCCCTGCATGGCACATGTGTTAAATTTAATAGTCCAACGTTTTGTCTCCAAGTACCCAGGATTCCAGGACGTTCTCACCCAGTCCAGAAAGGTGTCGGCCCATTTCAGACGTTCCTACACAGCCATGGCACGCCTTGCTGACATTCAGCAGCGCTACAACATGCCAGTCAGGCGTTTGATTTCTGACAGCCAGACTCGCTGGAATTCAACGCTCCTTATGTTGGAACGTCTGCTGCAACAACAAAGGGCCGTCAACGAGTACCTTTTTGAACTGGGTGGTAGGACTGGATCTGCACAGCTGGGGATTTTTTTCCCCCGTTACTGGGTGCTTATGCGCGATGCCTGCAGGCTCATGCGACCTTTTGAAGAGGTGACAAATATGGTCAGTCGCACCGAAGGCACCATCAGCGACCTAATACCCTTCGCTTTATTCCTGGAGCGTGCCGTGCGACGAGTGACAGATGAGGCTGTAGACCAGCGTGACGAGGAGCTGGAAGCGCACGATTTCTGGTCGGAATCACCAGAACGAACCCAGGCACCTGCTGCAACGCAGGGAGAGGTGCCAGAAGTGGAGTCAGAGGAGGAAGGTGGCTTTGTGGAGGAGGAGGAGGAGGACCAACAGGAGCAGGCTTCCCAGGGGGCTAGTGGTGACCTTTTGGGGACCCCTGGTCTTGTACGTGGCTGGGGGGAGGAGACCGTGGATGATGCAGTCCTTGATAATGAGGAAGCGGAGATGGATAGCTCTGCATCCAACCTTGTGAGAATGGGGTCTTTCATGCTGTCATGCCTGTTGAAGGACCCCCGTATCAAGAGGCTTAAGGAGAAGGACCTGTACTGGGTCGCAACGCTACTAGACCCTCGGTACAAGCATAAAGTGTCAGAAATGTTACCAACATACCACAAGTCCGAAAAGATGCGGCATTTACAAACCAGCCTGCAAAACATGTTGTACAATGCTTTTAAGGGTGATGTCACTTCAGGAACTCATCAACATTCCAGGGGCAGAGGTGCCAGTAATCCTGCCACGAGCACACCTGCAAGGACAAAGCCCTTTGGCCAGTCTGTAACGTCAGACATGCAAATGTTTTTCTGTCCAAGGCAGCGCCACAACCCTTCTGGATCCACCCTCAAAGAACGCCTCGACCGGCAGGTAGCGGACTACCTGGCATTAACTGCAGATATCGACACTCTGAGGAGCGATGAACCCCTGGACTACTGGGTGCGCAGGCTTGATCTGTGGCCAGAGCTGTCACAATTTGCCATGAACCTCTTGTCTTGCCCAGCCTCAAGTGTGCTCTCAGAAAGGACCTTCAGTGCAGCAGGAGGGATTGTAACTGAGAAGAGAACTCGCCTAGGTCACAAAAGTGTAGATTACCTGACCTTTATTAAAATGAATGAGGGGTGGATCTCGGAGGGTTACTGCACGCCGGAAGACTTGTTCTGACTTCTATGCAGCTGTCCTTCTCTTCAAGCCTCATGACTCCACACACAGCTGTCCTTTAGCGTCCTCCTCCTCCCTCCGCCACCGTTACAAACTAGGGTGCAAACCCTACTGGTTTAATTTTTTCTGGCCTCTGTGCTTCAGTGGCTGCAACCAAAAAAACTGGGCAAACAATGTCTACAAGGTCAACGTATGGCAAAAAATGACTATTTTCAGCATTTATATGGCATATTTTTTCTGGCAACTGTGCTTCAGTGGCTGCGTCCAAAAAAATGCATATTTTCTGCATTTATATGGCATAATTTTTCTGGCCTCTGTGCTTCAGTGGCTGCAACCAAAAAAATGCATATTTTCAGCATTTATATGGCATAATTTTTCTGGCCTCTGTGCTTCAGTGGCTGCAACCAAAAAAATTTATATTTTCAGCATTTATATGGCATAATTTTTCTGGCCTCTGTGCTTCAGTGGCTGCAACCAAAAAAATGCATATTTTCAGCATTTATATGGCATAATTTTTCTGGCAACTGTGCTTCAGTGGCTGCGACCAAAAAAATGACTATTTTCAGCATTTATATGACATATTTTTTCTGGCCTCTGTGCTTCAGTGGCTGCGGCCAAAAAAACTGGGCAAACAATGCCTACAAGGTCAACGACGTTGACCTTGTAGGCATTGTTTGCCCAGTTTTTTTGGCCGCAGCCACTGAAGCACAGAGGCCAGAAAAAATATGCCATATAAATGCTGAAAATAGTCATTTTTTGCCATACGTTGACTCAACGTATATGGCAAAAAATGACTATTTTCAGCATTTATATGGCATATTTTTTCTGGCCTCTGTGCTTCAGTGGCTGCGACCAAAAAAACTGGGCAAACAATGCCTACAAGGTCAACGTATGGCAAAAAATGACTATTTTCAGCATTTATATGGCATATTTTTTCTGGCAACTGTGCTTCAGTGGCTGCAACCAAAAAAACTGGGCAAACAATGTCTACAAGGTCAACGTATGGCGAAAAATTACTATTTTCAGCATTTATATGGCATATTTTTTATGGCAACTGTGCTTCAGTGGCTGCGTCCAAAAAAACTGGGCAAACAATGCCTACAAGGTCAACGTATGGCAGTTGTTTAAAGAGAACAGTAGATTACTAGCCAGCAAAGCTACCTAAGCTAAAATGTCCCTCAAATCCCTGCAGACTTCTGTCCCTCCAATACAGAGCAGTATCAAGCAGATTACTAGCCAGCAAACTTACTATCATCTGTCCCTGAAATCACTAACAGCTCTCCCCCTACACTATCTCTTCCAAGCACACACAGGCAGATTTTTCAGATACATTTTTGCCCTTGATCCCCCTCTGGCATGCCACTGTCCAGGTCGTTGCACCCTTTAAACAACTTTAAAATCATTTTTCTGGCCAGAAATGTCTTTTCTAGATGTTAAAGTTCGCCTTCCCATTGAAGTCTATGGGGTTCGCGAACCGTTCGCGAACCGCTCGCGTTTTTGCGCAAGTTCGCGAATATGTTCGCGAACTTTTTTTCCGACGTTCGCTACATCCCTATTCAAGGGAACACTGCAGTTACCAGGCTGGCACAAAAACCGGATCATCAAGATGAAGTGGTGCATTAAAAAAGTGTTTATTTATTTTAGTATGCATTTTGTGCCAAAGGGGGCTTAATTTATGTGAAAATGAATGCCCACATCTTGTTCATTTAGTATGCAGAGCTGCTTACACAAATGAAAGCAACTCTTTGATTTTGCAAAGTGTTGCATCTGAGGGAAATGTAAGCCTCTCCCAAGGAGGCAAAGTAGAGAATACATGGTGTTTCAAGGTTTTTGCTCCCCCCCTCAACTGCAAATAGGGACATGGAATGTGAACCATGGTGTCAGGTTTCTGAGATGGATTAGCCACTATACTATGTGGCGATTTACTTCATTCATATTTCATTTGTTTTCCTCAGTCATATCACCATCTCAAAGCTTTTTTAGATGGTATCATACCATGAGAATCCAGTATATACTGTTCTTTTCAGTGCCCAACAACATGTTATATTAACTATAGTTTGTAAACTATATAAAACATCATCATAAAGAACTTACCCAATGCTGTGATACTCCCAAATTCAATCCTAGGCCTATGTGAATACTGTATGTTTTTATGACACCCATGTGCTCATTCAAGATGTTTTCTCTGCATTTAAAACCCTTTCTCTTAGCCCAAATACCGTAATTTCATCAACCAGTTTTTTATATTGGCCAGGATCAAATGTTTTCATTTTATAAACTTCATTCTGTTTACTGAACTCATTTTCTCCTTATATAATTATTGTACACGTGCTACTCATTCCAAATTTTTAATCAGATGACTTCCTTTAGTATGTGCAGTAAATATTTTGCTTCATTGAAACTTCTTTTGTGTAAGATTTTATTTCAGTGATAAAAAAAATTACATGAGGGCATCTGAATGGATGGAAGGATTAAAGCTTGATGACTTTAATCTTTATTCTTTTTTCTTAATTGTTCTTTCTTTTTATCAACCCTATGTAACTCAGCTATAAATGGATGCTCTTGTATATGTTGGAAGAATATACTTGTAAATAAAGCCTCACATAGTTTACTGCGTGGTCCCTTTGTATATTTATATATATTTTTGTATCCTCCCTTAAAGGCCTCTTCTCCTGTGTAAGCAACCCCAACTTGACCAACCAACTGAGAACTGCCATAACCTTTATTAGCTTAGTCGTTCTTCTTTAGACTTTCTCTACTTCATTAATATTCTTCCTAAACACTGGAGACCAAAACTGCACTGCATATTCTAAATGGGGCTTCCTCTCCTAGTTCCATTGTAAAGTAAGGGATTCTGGGAAGTCCTTCTGCTTTTCATAGCAGTTGGTGCTTATATTCTCTGGGAGCAGCTGGACTTCAAGTCCCAAAATCCATCACAATTTCACTGTTTCTTAAAAGTATAAATAATACCATGGTTCATGCTGCCTCACTCTATTTGTATCAACCCATAAAATGGGACTGATAACACATGCATCTTTCTTCTTACAAGTAAAACCGTAAGTCTGTGTCCAATGTTTACACCAGTTCCCTCATCCTCATTCTTCTTATGAAGAAATCATTTCACAGAAGTACAGTTCTATTATATGGATTGTTCATAATACTTCTTTTTCCTCACATTCTCAGAGCAATATACCCTCTCATCTGGCTCCCAGCAGTTGGAATGCATGATGTTTTTTCTTTTCAAGCCAGGACACATAAACAGATTTGGAGCTGCCCACCCACAAGATACTGTAAACAGGTTTTATCCATTCTCTAGAACTCAGCTGCCTTTCTTTATGTTAGTGTGTGTATGTTAGTTTACTATATATATATATATATATATATATATATATATATATATATATATATATATATATATATATATATATATATATATATATATAGATAGATAGATAGATAGATATACACATCATAACACATTATGGGGGTTAATTACTAAAACTTGACTTTTTCTGACTTTGTTTAAAGGGATACTGTCATTGGAAAAAAAATGAATCAGTTAATAGTGTTGCTCCAGTAGAATTCTTCTTCATGTGACTTGTGCTCTGATAAACTTCAATCACTCTTTACTGCTGTACTGCAAGTTAGAGTGATATCACCCCTCCCTTTTTCCCCCCAGCAGCCAAACAAAAGAACATGAGAAGGTAACCAGATAGCAGCTCCCTATCACAAGATAACAGCTACTTGGTAGATCTAAGAACAGCACTCAATAGTAAAAACCCATGTCCCACTAAGACACATTCAGTTACATTGAGAAGGAAAAACAGCAGCCTGCTAGAAAGCATTTCTCTCCTAAAGTGCAGGCACAAGTCACATGACTGGGGGCAGCTGGGAAATTGACAAAATGTCTAGCCCCATGCCAGATTTCAAAATTGAATATAAAAAAATCTGTTTGCTCTTTTGAGAAATGGATTTCAGTGCAGAATTCTGCTGGAGTAGCACTATTAACTGATGAGTTTTGAAAAAAACATGTTTTCCGATGACAGGATCCCTTTAATGTCATTAATTTACCAATGACAGTTTAGAAAAAATTAGTGCAACAAAAAGTCACAACAACTCGAGCACCAATTCAAATCATGCACCTTTTTCAAATTATCACTACAAAAATTCCAATTCAAAAACTCAAATTTATCGGATTATTGAACATAAACCAGTGCAGACGGCCCAAAATGATAAAGAATCCTGAAGGTAAAAACATGTTCCAATTGATAAAGGGACCATCTGCCATTGAATTTTAAATGCTTTTGACAGGTTTTAGCTGAAGTAATTTTGGATTTGTATTTTTAGCATTGAATTTTTCCCTTTAAAAATGAATCCAGAAACATTTGAAGTTTAATAAATAGGCTCCTATATGTATGTAGCTATGCAATCATTTATTGCTTTCTGCAAGATTAGAAACAACAGTATGAAAAAATTCAGAATGCCTTTTTTATCTGAAGAATATAAATGTCATCTAAAGGAATGTACATTCCATACTGAGCTCTGTCTATAAGCCAGGGTAACATTCCAAGAAAAGCATACTGCTAGCACAAAATGGGTGGGCCAGCTTGGGAAGTCTATAGTTTTTTTTAGATTATAGAACATTTTTACAACAAATGACAACATTGGCCTTGAAGTTATTATTCACATTTAAAAATGTATTTTCCTCTCCCTGTGCAATATATATATATATATAGTCATGTGAAAAATTTGGAGTTTTGTTTATCATTGGCTGAGCTTTCAGTAGCAACTTCCTTTTAATATATAACATGCCTTATGGAAACAGTAGTATTTCAGCAGTAACAGAAAATATGCAATATGCATTATAACAAAATTAGACAGGTGCATAAATTTGAGCACCCCAACAGAGATATTACATCAATACAAGTTAAGCCTCCTTTTGCAAATGTAACAGCCTCTAGACACCTCCTATAGCCTTTGATGAGTGTCTGGATTCTGGATGGTGGTATTTTTGCCCATTCGTCCATACAAAATCTCTCCAGTTCAATTAAATTTGATGGCTGTCGAGCATGGACAGCCTGCTTCAAATCATCCCATAGATTTTCCATGATATTCAAGTCGGGGGACTGTGACAGCCATTCCAGAATATTGTACTTCTCCCTCTGCATAAATGCCTTTGTAGATTTAGAAGTGTGTTTAGGGTCATTGTCTTGTTGGAATAACCAACCCCTGCATAACTTCAACTTTGTGACTGATGCTTGAACATTATCCTGAAGAATTTGTTGATATTGGGTTGAATGCATCCGACCCTCGACTGTAACAAGGGTCCCAGTCCCTGAACTAGCCACACAGCCCCACAGGATTTGACAGTAGGTAGCAGGTGTTTTTCTTGGAATGCGATGTTCTTCTTCCGCCATGCAAAACGCTTTTTGTTATGACCAAATAACTAAATTTTTGTCTCAGCAGTCCGAAGCATTTTGTTCCAAAATGACTGAGGCTTGTCTAAATGAGCTTTTCCATACAACAAGCGACTCTGTTTGTGGCGTGAGTGCAGAAAGGGCTTCTTTCTCATCACCCTGCCATACAGATGTTCTTTCTGCAAATTGCGCTGAATTGTAGAATGATGCACAGATACACCATCTGCAGCAAAATGTTCTGCAGGTCTTTGAGTTGTCTGTAACCATTCTCACAATCCTCCGCATATGCTTCTCCTGTATTTTTCTTGGCCTGCCAGACCTGGGTTTTACAGCAACTGTCCCTGTGGCCTTCCATTTCCTGATTACATCCCTTACAGTTTAACGGGACAGTTTAAATCTCTGAAATAGCTTTTTGTAGCCTTCCCCTAAACCATGATACTGAACAATCTTTGTTTTCAGATCTTTTGAGAGTTGCTTTGAGGATCCCATTCTGTCTTTTCAGAGGAGAGTCAAACAGAAGCACAACTTTCAATTGGCCACCTTAAATATCCATTCACATGATTGGACACACCTGCCTATGATTTCCAAGGCTTAACAAGCTAATCCAACCAATTTGGTGTTGCCAGTAATCAGTATTGAGCAGTTACATTCAAATGATCAAAATTACAAAGGTACCAACATTTTTGCACAGCCAGTTTTTCACATTTGATTTAATTTCATACAACTGAATACCGCTTCACTAAAAATCTTTGTTCAGAAAACACCCCAGTACTCAGATGTTCTTGGGAAATGAAAGACATACATCTTTTTTGTACATGTTCTGGGAAATGAAAGACATACCACTGTTATCTTTTTTTGTTAGAAGTGGATTAAATTATTATGCAGGCTTAGAGTTCTTCCCACTCTTCCCAAACTTTTTCATATGACAGTATGTGTGTGTGTGTATATATATATATATATATATATATATACTGTATATATATATATATATATATATATATATATATATATATATATATATATATATAATATATAATATATATAATTTAATTTTAAAATATATATCTGTGCAGTGTTCCTCTATCATTGTTTAAACCATTTGCTGGTGCCACAGCAAGGCAGTGTTATTCAAGCTATGCCAGCCCCAACCAGTGCTTGAATTGGGTCTAAAAAGTGAAGGGATGGTACATGTGCTGCGCAAAGCACGGTGCAAAAAAAAAAAAAGAAAACACGCCCACACTTATAAGCAACACCTATTGGCAGGGCCGGAACTAGGGGTAGGCAGAGTAGGCACGTGCTTAGGACGCAAAGCTTGGAGGGCGCCAGGCACCTTTCTCCGCTTCCTTCCCCTAGTCAGGCTAAGTGCGCTCCTCTCCTCTTCAGTCCTCCATACTGTTTATGCGAGTGTGTATGCGTGCGCGTACAGGAGGGGAGGAGGAGAGCATACCGGAAGGGGGTGACAGGTTGGTCAGCGCACATGCTCAAGTACTTCCTGCACGTGCGGTGGAGGGGGCGCCATGACTGGCTGGGTTGCCTGGGGCACCTGGCTGGCCTGGCCCGGCCCTGCCCATTGGTATAAGTCACGCCCATTGATGCATTTTTGGGTTCCCCAGTAAAGAGAAACTGACACCAGTAACCAAATATTTTTTTACATCTATCATGGCATTCACTGACACTGAATGGATCATCAAGTACACTGCTATGAACAGAAGTCATCCAGGGCAAAAAACTAGATTATACATGCATATAAACATGTAGTATGTAAAAGCAACAACTACTAACCTTATATTTATGTTCCATGCTCTGCTTTTCTTTTATTTTCTTTTACATCTTTTTCTTGCTCCTGCTCCTCTATTTGTCTTGTTTGTATTTTCTTTCTTCCACCATTTCTTTACTTTTTATATATTCCTCAACCTCTTCTTATTCCTCAGCTGGCACCCCTCACGCACTAAGGCTCACCCAAACACACTGAGGCACACACACGCACCCACTAAGGCACACACCCACTAAGGCACACACACACAATGAGGCACATGCGCACACTGAGGCACATACACACTGAGGCACACACACAGCCACTAAGGCTCACACACACTGAGGCTCACACACACACTGAGGCACACATACTGAGGCACACACACTGAGGCACACCACACCCACTAGGGCACACACACATACACTGAGGCACACACTGAGGCACACACCCACTAAGACACACGCACACCCACTAAGACACACACACACACTAAGGCTCACATACACACACACATACTGAGGCACACACAGTGAGGCACACACAAACACACACAGGGACACATATACACCCACTAAGGCACACACACACACACACACACTAAATTCAACTTCAAAAAGCCAGGAGAGAGACATACCATAGCAATCCAAGGGGCATGGGCAAATCATCATCATGATTTATTTATATAGCACCCACACTTTCTGACAGAGGACGTAAATACTTTGCACAAAATGCCAGAGGGGCTACTGTAAGATGCCATAGACAGTCACTGTTTCAGGTGTCTGTGTGCTTGGAATGCCAGGGCCTATTGTGGATCTTAATCTGGACCAGTGGCGTAACATGAATTTGTTGGGCCGGCCCCCTGCAAGAATATCTTCACAGGGGCCAGGAGCAAACATCATTCCCTTCTTGGATCTCCCTCCATCTGCCGGAATGGTTATGTCCCTGCTACCCGCTCGGTCGTGTCCCAGGGCAGGTAAGAGAACAGGTGGGGATGTTGCATTTTTTAAAGATGAAGAGAAGCAGCAGCCCTGGGTAACAAGCAGGTCTGGATGATGGATCAGTAGAAGAACTATAGAGGAGGCAGACCATAAAGTCCAGGCCCCCCGCAACTGCAGGGACTGCTTCTCTATAGTACCACCACTGCTCCAGACCTGCTTGTTATCCAGGGCTGCAGCTCTTCTTCTTCTTCAGAAAATGCAACAGGCTTGGGGCCTGCTCCCAGGTGCACTCTTCTGTGATTATGTAGAGCACAAGTGCAGTACAGAAATTCCAGGAAAATAAAGATCATTATGTCCCTAATGACCTGGGGTTAATTAGCAGTTGGCAAAATGGGAGGTACCTGTGGTCCTGCCCTGCTTGAGGGAAAAACGGGTGACCCTCTTTACCCCACTCCCATGTATGATATGATGCATCACTAGTCTGGAATCATGGCTACAAATCTGTGTGCAAACCAAGGAGTGATATGCAAGGATGCTGGGAATTGTATTGCCACGAACAGCAGGTTTAAGTTGCCTGTTCTGCAGAGCATTCTCACACTCTGAGGTTCCTTTGCATTACTCTGTGCTGGCTCACTTCGAGGCTGGGCACTGCTGTTGTTGGCCTGCAGGCGACAACGTATTGTGTGTACGATGCGTTGGTGAATAGGGAGGTGCGACTAAGCGCTAGCATGATGTACTCTGGCAGCTGGGAGACGCAGAGACCACAGTGGGGAGGGCGATGGAAGTAAAGTAAATAGAGAGCGACGGCGCTGCCTTGCCCTGACCCCACTTACATTTGGATTATGAGCATATAGAGAGCGGTGGATTTAGCACTTGTGAACATTCGGTATGTCCTTGGGAATACACGCGGTGAAACTCTTACCTGGACTGCTTAATCGCCATTGCTTACTGCAGGCAAGTTAACCCCTTCCCCAGACCCATACAGACCCCAGCACGTCCAGCAAGCATTAACCCACGGATTGGAGTTATCTTAATACTGATCCACAAACATCAAAGACTCAGGGGTTCCCACCCCCCGCAAATCTGTTTCATATTATATGAAGTAGGGGAACATTCGCATGCTGTTTATTCAAGAGCTTTGGAGACTTTTCGTTTAGGATCAAGACGGACTCATTTAACTGAACCCTATCGAATCATTGTGTTTACAAGCGCCCATCCATAATCTTGTTCCTAAGCTTCTCCATTACATTTCTTATCATAAATTCATTACCATACTTAATAGCATGCTAATTTTTCCCTGAGTTGGTTAACATAACCAGCTTTTGGGTTTCTGTCCTCTCAGAAGGGATCCCTTCAGTTTTATATGCAGCGCTGCTTATTATTTTAAATGGTTTTAATTTTACTGTTTCAATATGGCATGGTGGTGAATAAAAATTGCTTTTTACTTCACTTTGACATTTAATTATCATCATTTTTGTTAATAGATTTTTTCAGACATATGTAGCGTGGGGAGAAGTCCCTTGTGTTCTTTTTTGGTTTATATATTGCTAATTTAGTGGACACCTCAACACTACAAGTCTGCTATTACCTCATTAAGCCTCATCTGAGTCTCTTTTGTACATGGTAAGAGTGAATCGCAAGCAGGAGTATTTGTGAATTTTTAGCGCACAGGTGCTACTGACCTCACTGAGTGGGGCTACAGGCTGTAGGGCATTATGGTTGCTAGGCATTCCGTCACCTACCTTGTCTTGTGGCAAAGGATGTTGGGGCTACTACAGCTATGCCATTGTAGGATTGGAGGGGTGCATCAGCAGCTGTCACCAGCACAACAGTGCTCCATTCCCTGCCCATACCCAGCAGAGCCTCCCTCTATTTCCTCTGATTCTGTGTGGGCGTGCGCTCTCAGTCTCAGACACAGTCCAGTCACACTGAACCCTCCCACCGAGCCTGTGCCACGAGGGGCCCTGGGAATTATGGAACATGTACATACCTGGGGTTAACTGTGCTGACCAGTGGTTGCCTTCTTGTGTGCGGAGTTTTCTCACTATCGTCTCCCAACTCCCAGACTGTGCGCCGGCCATAGTACATGTAATGTGCTGGAAAGCACGCCACACACGTAACGGTAACGGTCCTACACACGTACGCAATGCCGCGTCATCATGCGTCGCTGCGGGCCAAACCATGTTCAAAAATAAATGTGGGTGACCGTGTACTGGCACAATCTGCCTAAGAAAAATGCTCCGGTATGCTAAACACTAGCATCCCGCCTGACGGGATGCATTTTGTTAAAAAAGGATGCCATACCGCCGCATCCCGCCCCAATTCAAGCACTGGCCCCAACAGTAATTAACTAGGGAAACATATTATATTGTAAATAGCCCATGTTCCAAACTGGCAAAACATTTATCTTGACTCTTGAAAAAGTCTGCAGATGTTCTGAGAGTGCTGGAATTTGAGTACATGCACTGCATCAGTCTCTTGACAGAAAATTTTAAGAACCTGGTGAAAAGCGGATTTCCTTCAAGAACAGAACTGCTATAGTTAAAATATGATAAATTATCGACTTTGTCTATTTTTAGAGCCTACAAGACATTATTCAATCACAGAAACAACTCAACAGGACTATAATTCTATTTACTCTATTATATATTAAGCAGAATACATTTCTGTCACCTCTGAAATTATTTCAATGATAAATAATTTTTTCATTTTGGGCAATATTGTGAGACGGATTCTGTAGACATAACAGCTAGGGATGCACCGAATCCAGGATTCGGTTTGAGATTCGGCCTTTTTCAGCAGGATTCAGATTCTGCCGAATCCTTCTGCCAGGCCGAACCGAATCGGAATCCTAATTTGCATATGCAAATTAGGGGCGGGAGGGAAATCACGTGACTTTTTGTCACAAAACAAGGAAGTAAAAAGTTTTTCCCATCCCTAATTTGCATATGCAAATTAGGATTCGGATTCGGTTCGGTATTCAGCCGAATCTTTCGCAAAGGATTCGGGGGTTCGGCCAAATCCAAAATATTGGATTCCGTGCATCCCTAATAACAGCTGTACTAATATTAGGTTGAATAAGATGTCTGAGGGCCTAAAAGAAGGTTGAACATTTCATTTTTAGGAAAGATTTAGCAAATTGCATGGGTAGCTTTACAAGGATCAATTGAGGTTATACATAGTAACATAGTAAGTTAGGTTGAAATAAGACACACGTCTATCAAGTTCAACTTTATTTTAACCTGCCTAACTGCTAGTTGAACCAGAGGAAGAAAACCCCCCATCTGAAGCCTCTCCAATGTGCCTCAGAAGGGGGAAAAATTCCTTCCTGACTTCAAAATGGCAATCGGACTAGTCCCTGGATCAACTTGTACTATGAGCTATCTTCCATAACCCTGTATTCCCTCAATTGCTAAAAAGCCAACCAACTCATTTTTAAAGCTATCTAATGCATCAGCTTGTACAACTGATTCAGGGATAGAATTCCACATCTCCACAGCTCTCACTGTAAAAAACCCCTTCCGAATATTTAGCCGGAACCTCTTTTCTTCTAATCGGAATGGATGACCTTGTGTCAGTTGGAAAGACCTACTGGTGAATAAAGCATTAGAGAGATTATTTGCTTGACAAAGGGGGTTACCCCGAAACGTTGCATTGCACTCCGCACCAATAAATCACTGGAATTTTCATGCAGATCTGTGTGCCGTGTGGCTTTTCTACATTGCTATCATTCATAAAGCCATGCTGATTGCTGTTTATAATGCCATTCACTAGGACACAATTTTGAATGTGATCCCTTAACAAGCCTTTAAATAATTTGCCCACCACAGATGTCAAATTTACTGGCCTAGAATTGCCAGGCTGAGATTGTAATCCCTTTTTAAATATTGGAATGACACTAGCTTTTCTCCAATTCATAGATACCATACCAGATGAAAGCGAATCGGAGAAAATCAGAAATAGGGGCCGGTCTAAAACTGAACTAAGCTCTCTTAAAACCCGGGGGTGTATGTATGCCATCAGGCCCTGGATCCTTGTTTACATTCATTTTTATTAAAGCTTTATAAACCATATCCTGAGTCAGCCACTGACTAGATTGAGCTGAGCCATCAGTGCAGCTATGAAGTGAGCCTGGCAACTCAGATGCCTCTGTTGTATAGACTAAAGAAAAGAGCTGATTTAGCATATTTTCTTTTCTTTATCTGTATACTGGTACCATTATTTAACGGAGCAACACTCTCAACCCACATCTTTTTACTATTAATATACTTAAAAAACGTTTTCGGGTTAGTCAATGCATTAATTTCCTTTCTTTGCCTTCCGGATTGCTGTTGTACAACATTCATTATAATGTTTATATTCATTAAATGCAGCTTCTGTCCCCTCAGACTTGCAGTTTTTAAATGCCTTTCTCTTCTTTCATATTAACTTCTTTACTTTTATATTAAGCCACATTGGGTGATTGTTAGTGCTTCTACATTTACTCCTTAAGGGAATAAATTGAGTAATGATTTAATATAATTTTAAATGACAACCATTACTGTTCTGTGTTTTTAGCTGAAAACATAATACCACAATCAATGCTCTGAAGGGCAGTAAGGCACTAAGATTAGCTTTTCTGAAATTCATGGTTTTTGTGGCCCAGTGCATATTTGTTTTTTGCACCAGACATTAAATGAGATATAGAAAATGGTTTGTTTTGAATATATCTACCTGCCAAGGTAGTGCTGCATAAAGCCAGTTTGCTCTGCCACCCTGGGGGCCTCCGACACACTCACTTTGCAGGGAGGCACAAGCCTAGTGCTTGTAATGCCATTTTTGACACTGTCAGGGTGTTGGTGAACCCTCTGGCTTGGGCAGAAAGAAGAGACCTAGGGATCTATGCAGCAGTACTTTTCCAGGTAGATATTTTGAGAATTATGCAATTTTATTGATAACACCTTATTGTAAATACTGTATTTCAGTGGTTATATTTCTTTATTTTTAAAAACTGTGATAAAGGTGAACATCCCCTTTAAGCAATCACTGGGCTCATACACAAAGTAGCACAACATTGTAAGCTCTTTTTGGGCAGGGCCCTCTTTTTTATCTCTAGTATTGACTTGATTACGTCAAACTTTTCGAATTTATAGGCTTAAAAAACTTTAATTTGTTAATTAAAACTCAAATTTAAATTGTTTTTGAATTTTGCCTAGAACAATTGCAATTTAATTCTACATGAACTTGCCAGGTTTTAGATGCTGATTTTTTACATTAGAGTTTTTGAGCTTTTTTGCTTAATAAATACCAGACATTCGAATTTTTGGAAATATAATATGAATTTGTTTTTATGCAAAAAAATTTGAATCATGGCAAAAATTCAAATTTGAACCTTGATAAATCACCCCCTTAATGTATACACCCATTTATTTTACAACGCTGCAAAAAAAATTCTAAAAATACTTTATAATGATAATAATAGACATGGGAACCGCAGTGTTAGTTATAGCAAATTGCATATAACAGGCATATCTGCTTTTTCCTGGTGAGTTACCACAACTCTATTAAGACTTCTAAAGGTCACATAAATCTGCTATGTGACTAGTTTAATTTCATTCTTAGAGCTCTTGTTACAGTTTAACTATTTCAGTACAACCATGACAGTTGCCGAATTAAATAATAAAGTCGGTTTTATTTTTACAAGATGGGAGAGCTGCTATTTTTCTACTTTTAAACATGACAGTTGTCCAGGGTCTTTATTTTTTCACAATCTATCAATTATAACAGAAAGTGGGTTTTCTACAGCTTAGAAAATTGATTACAGTGAAGTAACAGAAGATATTAATAAAGATATATTGTTCTTTGGTAACTCAATTTGTTATGCTCTCAGATTTGCTAATGATACATGATGGATAATATACCTCTGGACAATTATATGCAGGGCAGGATACATTTATAATCCCATGAATATGAAAAATGAGTTTTATTTCCTAGGGATGTGTTAATAACACAATGATTCATGCAGAGCTCCAAAAGAACTACAATAATAAAAAAAGAAAAGTTTTTCTGTCAGTGAGGTTTACTGATAACTGGAGTCTAATATGGTTTATTAGAAGAATTAAGTATCATGTAAAGAAACCGTGCTGGAGTTAAAATTCCCACAGCTGTCTTTTTTGATTTTTATTCTGCAAAGACAAAAGTAAAAGCATTAAACATCTATATCTCTGGAATTATAAGGAACAGATGGTATTTATATATTGTTAATAGCATAAGGTTGTCTCTTAGAAGGCTCATATTAATTGGCTGATGTGATTTTAACAGCACCCAATGATACTTACTGTTAAAGTCAAATACAAGAGTCCTCTGCACTCAACCCATTATCAATATATTTAAGACAGCGACATTTTGTGCATACTGCTACTAAAAAATGCCTTACCCTTTAAACAAAACAGGGATTGTTTGTCCATATATTGCAATATATTTAAGCTGGCCAACTACGTCAAAGTCATCCCATATCTGGCCAGTCCTATGCTCAATTTTATCTGATTCATTAAGAATTCTATTGCTTCATTATACATTTTACAAAGGGACTAGGTATTACCTGCAACTTAACTTGCTGCTTTCAAAGTAAACCTCCATACTTGGCTGCCCTTTTATTAGACACCAGTGGGATCACCTGACTATAGCTGGGAAGGGTGGGAGCTACAACATGGAGCTGGTCACTGCTCCTGTATAAACTATAACAAACATATGTTATAGTTTATACAGGAGCAGTGACCAGCTCCATGTTGTAGCTCCCACCCTTCCCAGCTATAGTCAGGTGATCCCACTGGTGTCTAATAAAAGGGCAGCCAAGTATGGAGGTTTACTTTGAAAGCAGCAAGTTAAGTTGCAGGTAATACCTAGTCCCTTTGTAAAATGTATAATGAAGCAATAGAATTCTTAATGAATCAGATAAAATTGAGCATAGGACTGGCCAGATATGGGATGACTTTGACGTAGTTGGCCAGCTTAAATATATTGCAATATATGGACAAACAATCCCTGTTTTGTTTAAAGGGTAAGGCATTTTTTAGTAGCAGTATGCACAAAATGTCGCTGTCTTAAATATATTGATAATGGGTTGAGTGCAGAGGACTCTTGTATTTGACTATATGTATTTTGTGGTCACAGCCTCATTGCACCCCCGCCTAATGGTTTTTAAAAAATAGTGGTGAGCACAACTTTCCCTTGTTTGTTATACTTACTGTTAAAGACCACCACCTAAGAAATGGCAGGTGGTTGTACCATCTTGGTCATCTTTATCTTGTTTATAAAAACAATGCCCCAAACCCATACAAACCCTACCCACTCCCCACAAATGGATTTTTCACATATTTTGGGCCCCCTTCTACCATGGGTCCCTGACTGGTGTACCCCTAGTACTGTACTGATGGCTCCCTGTGTACCGCAGACATTGGAAATAAGGGTAACATGAGAATGCTTAGTCCCATTTGCCAGTTTAGTGTAAAAATAAAAACTGGGTAAATAGATAGGCTGTGCAAAAAAAAAAATTCTAAAATAGTTAGCTAGGCAAAAATGTAATCCAGAAAGGCTGGAATTACTGGATGTGTAACATAATAGCCAGAACACTACTTCCTGCTTTTCAGCTCTCTAACTCTGAGTTAGTCAGCAACTTTAACATGTGACCTAACAGTTCAGTGAGTTTGCAATTGATCCTCAGCATTCAGCTCCGATTCAAAAGCACAGGGCCGCCATTAGAAATCACGGGGCCCCGTACAACAAAATTCTTGGGGCCCGCCCACACTGATGACCAAGCTCCACCCCATATGCCGCCCACTCCACATCGCAGTTAAAAGACCACACAGACATCAGCACTAAAAAAGTAACACCCCCCCACAAGTTATAAAAAGCTATTGATGGTCAGGGCCCCCTTATAAAAAATTGGGGCACCAAAAAAAAAATGTTTTTTTAAAAAAACATTGGTGGCAGGGGCCCCCTTATAAGTTAAAAAAAACTTGGGGCCCCAAAAAAAAAAATGTAAAAAAAAACATTGGTGGCAGGGGCCCCCTTAAAAGTTAAAAACAAATTGGGGCCCCAAAAAAAAAATTTAAAAAAAAAAGTTTTTTGAAAAAAAAAAATAAAAGTGGCAGGGGCCCCCTTACAAGTTAAAAAAAAACTTGGGGCCCCAACAAAATTTTTTTTAAAAAAAACTGGTGGCAGGGGCCCCCTTATAAGTTAAAAACAAATTGGGGCCCCAAAAAAACATTGGTGGCAATGTTAAAAAAAATTGGGGCCCCAAAAAAAAATGTTTTACAAAAAGATTGGTGGTAGGGGCCTATAGAATATTGAAATAATACATTGGTGGCCAGGGGATTAAAAAAAAATACACAAACTGGTGTTCAGTAGAATTGAACTCGTGGCTTCAGTACTTCAACTTCGCCTCCTTTCGTGACTTCGGGTCTTTGTGCCGCTTCAGGACTTCGGCTTCGGCTGTTTTCGTGACTTTGGGTCTTTTCGGCGCTTCGTGACTTCGGGTCTTTTCAGCGCTTTGGGACTTCGGCTTTTTCCGTGACTTCGGGTCTTTTCGGCGCATCGGCTTCGGCTATTCGGCAATGCAGAGGGAGGACGTACGGCTTGGGCGCTCGTAAGGGGGGCCCGGATCTTCAAAAAATGCAGCGCTGCCGGGCCCCCCTTCATGCCCGGGCCCGGTACGCTTGTCCCCCCTGTCCCCCCCTGATGGCGGCCCTGCAAAAGCAAACAGTATTATGTTTATAGATTTCGTTTTTGGCTAATTAACTATATTGAAAATGCTTTATTTTTAACAGCCTATTTACCCAGTTTTTATTTTTATACTGAACAATTCCTTAATGTTGGGATGACAGATACATTGTGTAACCTCTCACACTCTAGGTTCAAGGATTTGTTGGATATCTAGTTTAAAAACTATAAACAAAAAAAAACTAAATTTTAGAAAACAGAGTATTCTCATTGCCATAAGTCACTTTGAACAATCACTTTAGCATTAGTGCAAATTATAACCTCAAGTTCAAGTTGACCATTTTCTAATAATGCTATAGTACACCTACCATTAGATATTTTGAGTGTAATAGTTTGTGATAACTAAGGATCTCCACAGTTACTTGGTTACAATTGGCACCAATTTCATTATAATACCAATGTTGGGAGTTTCTTGGTCACTAGCTGTGTCTTCTGAAAATCTTTGTCATATTCCTAGGGTGGCTCTTCTTCCTAGGTTAATTTGCCTGGGGTTTCCTTCCTAGTTGAAGCTTGAAGGTGTAACAGGGCTTGTCCTTTTCATTGCACTGAGCTTGCCATTCCTATTCATTTGTGTCTGCATTACAGAGCAGTCACACAATTTACATACCACCAATTAGGTAACTTAATGTCAATGCAAGATCTATTTGTAATCGGTTGCTTGACTGGGAAGAGTATAACAGTTCAATGTTTCTGAACAAGGACTTTGTAGGTAAGACAGATCTGAATTGAGGGGTACCTATTTTACCCTAATTTAATAGCTGAGTGACAAGAGATCCTAGTTTCATTTTCTAACTTAAATGTAAGTAAAAAGGTGCTTAATGGAGGTCTCAGGCTGCTTTTCTTCTTTCTCATGTGTCGAACTGACCCTCATGGGCCCCCGCCGGGCCAAACCCCCTCTCCTGACATTCAGTCCGGGCACGCGTACCGAGTGCCTTCACATCACAGTAGGGGCGGGGCGGCAGAGGGGGGGCCATGGACAGCAGTCCCAGTGGGACGCCGGCCCCCCAGTCTTTAAAAATTACCCCTTTAAATGAGGGTTGGGCGTGTCATAACTGTCCCTGTCGGAAGCACAGTAGGAGGAGGATAGCCAATCACAGCCCTGCAGTCACACAAGCAAATCACACTGAAGCACACAATCAGTTCCCTATCAGGTCAGCCTAGCTGCTGATTCCTATTCTACAGTGCAGTGTAATGCGTGCCGCCGGTTCACCTGCACAGCCAGAAAATTCAGTAGGCAGGAAGTGGAACAGATTGTCAAGGCTAATTGGGTTTTGGGGGACTTTTTAAATAAATCAGCCCCAAACACCTTTTTTTAGGGTAAGGCCACACTGGGCGTTTTGGGGAGATTTGGTCGCCTGGCGACTAATTGCCTCGTCTGTGTGGCGACCAATCTCCGGCTAAAATGAAAAAACACCGTCGCTAATCACACACGGCGATTCATTTTCCAGTTAGAGGAGTATAATGCACTAGCAGATTCTTGGTTTTACACACTCCTTTAAATGATTATGGCTCTGCAGTCCTGACCTGTGGTCAGCCTTCTTTGATAAATATGCCCAAAATGCCTGGTTAAGCTTAAGAAGGAAAAAAGTTGGATAACTCTGTTAAGAGCTAGTGTTCAGCTGATAATGACTAGAAACCAGGTATATCTGATATCTGGAAATGCTTCCACGGTGCTTGTTATGACACTTTTTGGAAGGATTCTTATCACCCATCAGCAGTTGCTAGTTTTCACCCTTTTTCAGGCTGCTCAGACCCTGGCTGTTGACCCTGGCACAGTCAGGCACAAAAACCCCAGCCAGAGTCCACATAGTTAATTACTCGACTCCCAAGTGGAAAGTGTTAAAAATGTTTTGATTAATAAACATGCGGAAACTGCAAACTTTTAGGTCTCCGCTTTCAAATGTTCTGCTTTTAATGAAGAAGGGAGCGCGGTTCCTGCATACTGTAAATGTAATCAAACTGTCATTCTAATACTTGGACCAACAAACAAAGAGATCCATATAGAGAAACCTTATTTATCGCAAAGACATGTATGCATCTACAGTGGGGAAGGGGTATAGCTTTTAATAACATAATCATTTTTACATAGATAAGTTCTTAGATCACTTTTGTACTGCAAGTTTAAAGGTATGATGGATGTCAATTTTTACTAAAATATGTGTAAAAGTAAAACACTTCATCAACTTTTTAATTTTTTTACTGGGATTTATGTTTTTGATGTTTATTAAACATTTAACTTTTTTGCTTTGTTGCTTTCCAGTTTAAAATATATACATCATTCTAGTTGTTGGGGTCACTGACTGCAAGGCAGTCACATGAAAGGCAGACTGGGAGTAGCCTGAGCAGAAAGATACAAATTATATGCTAATGAAATTGACAGTGGAAGAAATTTGCTATTCCGTACAAATCTAACTATGACCATTGAAACTAAGAGGCCAATTTCTTAACATTCATATTATTTCCATTTTCACGTATTGTATATTACAGGGCTAAAAATGTGGATTATACTAAGCAATGGGAGGTCAATGGGAGCTGCCCATTTTTAATTATAAAATTGTTCTTTGCTTTGTGGTTCGTACAAAATTCTCTTACAAAAACGAGGATTTGGGGGTTCTCGTTGGTTTTTGGATTACTTTTACACTTTTCTCATTAAGATCTTTTAATAAGTTACTTGACATGTGTTGTTTTGTGGTTTATAAAACGAAAAATATAATATATAATAATATAATTGATAAATGGGCCTCCAAGTTGCAGTTATAAATTCTCCTCCAACCAAGGCCCACTTTCCTGCAATGCCTGGAGCATTTCTGTGATTCTCCTTCTTTTCTAGTCTGTTAATCACAGAACATGCAGAGCATTTCAGGACTTGTAGTTTTGACTGGAGGGAAACTCAAGTTTATGACATGAGGCTTAAGTGCAAGAGGGGAGCAACTGAACGGCAAGCAAGGTGCAGGGAGGGATGGGACAGGATAGGGGAAGCCTTTATATAAATACCAGATTACCTGCACAGTATACTTTATAACATCCATTCTAGGTTATTTAAGGGACAGCATATGCACATTAAATCCTACAAAGAAACAATGTATATTTTCTCTATAAGAAAATAAATGAAGTCATCATGCATAACCATCGGGCAGAAGGTCAGAAATCCAATTCCTGGTATACTTTGTCTTCTATAGTTGTAGCTCTGACACAGGCAAGTCTCATTCTTCCTTGATTTCTGGAGAACAAACAACATCACTTAACCAAAACAATTTAATACACAGGCTTTCTTATGTGGAAAGGTAAGAATGGATTTCTCAATTACTCTACAAGAAAATTTTAGATTTAAGCCAGATGTCCCCCTCCTTTGTGAGTGAAACCTGCTGTGAATGCATAAGTAACATTAAACTTACTAAACTCACCTTAAGAAGATGGTGTTATAGGTTAGTCCTTAGGGTTACTGATTGTGTTGAATTGATAGGAGGCAAAAAGAAAGGTCACTTGTTTTCCAAACAATAATAAACATTGTGCATTTGCTGGGTCAAAGTTTCATTGGGAGAGGAAGGACTAGTAATTAACATTAAGTTAAACCAGCTATGCTCTTTAGACTAGAAATGGATAGGGGTAAGGCTTATATTGAGATGTCACAACGAAAGGCTTACACTAACTACTACTGTTATCTGGAAACCTGTTATCCAGAAAGCTCCGAATTACAAGTAGGCCAGTTCCCATACACTCCATTTAAAGCTAATAATTCTAACATTTAAAGGTAATTGCATTTTTTCTATGTAATAATACAACAGTACCTTGAACTTGGTGGTATTTAAGCTGCATAAATCCATATTGTAGGCAAAGCAATCCTATTGGGTTTATTTAATGTTTAAATGATTTTTAAGCAGATTTCGGGTATGGAGATCCAACACGGAACGATCCCTTATCCGGAAAACCCCATGTCCCAAGCATTCTGGATAATAAATCCTTTACCTGTAGTCTGTGAGTGCCAGAAGGAAGTTTGTGATGGAGGTGAACAGTGGCCAATGATATTTGGGGGTACCTGTACCAACACAAAGGGACCTAAAGGTGAGAATAACACATAACAGGAACTCATTTACTGACACTGGGCCAATCAACACTGGTGCAAATTTTTGCCTGAGCTGCTTCCTCCAACTGTCTGAACATATTAATAAATGATTGGTTGGAGTGGGTTACTGTCATGTGTGTCCTGGATACAAATTTACCCGGTGCTTGTAAATGAGCTGTGTAGTAAGACAGAATTCAGTCCATGCAAAGATGAGAGGAGGCAGCTAACAAAAACAACACTGTAAATGGGTGAGAATGAAGGAAAAAAATTATCAGGCATGTTCAGAATAAAATTATGGAACCCCGAGCATGAGCACTTCTTCTTTGCTTGATGTTTACAAGCCACAAAAGCATTTTGCTTATATGTATGTATGTATGTATGTATAACTTTATTTGTAAAGCACTGTTAAGTAGCCACAGCTCTGTACAGTGCATAAAAGTAAAAAATAAATAAATAAATAAATATATATATATATATATATATATATATATATATATATATATATATATACAGTATATATATATATATATATATATATATATATATATATAAGTATACATGGGAGAGACAAATCACATAATAAATGTATACAGAATCATAGGACAAAGAGCTTAAGTGCTATGTGGTAGTGGGAAGGCGGTCCCTGTCCCGTAGAGCTTACAGTCTAAGTGGATGGGAGGCTAACATACAGGTATCTAACAAGGCTGCATATTATATGCCACTGATCAATGAAGTCATTCAATTTCCCACCCCTTTTTGAAAGTTATCATATACTTGCTTAGTTATTAATTTGAATATTTTAGCATCTGTTTTTTGTTCGTCATTGAGGTCTTGTAAAGATCTGTGTTTAGAACGTGTAGGAGTGCCTGCTCGCCTTGGAAATTGGATCCAACAGCTTGTAACCATACCCGGAGGTCACATCTGCTGCTCAGTAGGGGACAAATCTGCTGGTAAATGCCAGCAACTACGTTGTATGTGACTGTAAGAATGTAGAGAGTCAGCTCTACCAAACCCCAATAGGAGTTGCCTTGTGTGCAATTTGGTTTGGTGATATACAGTATACATATTAGTGGAACTACACATTATATGGAAAACTTTTAATATTATGCAATTTTATTTTGGCCTAAATCATCTGAAAACGTCTGACTAATCCTATATGACTCTTTTTGTGGTTTGGGAAAAAGTTCCCTTGTATCTCTTTCAACTTGAATGAGACTCATGACAAATAAACTAGTGAAGGAAAAATATATGAATACAAAAGAGTAGCTAGATAGATGTACAGTATATATTGGACATATTTAAAAAAGATACAGGCTTGTTATCATTCCAAAAAAAAGCATTTCTAGAAATAGAAATCTTTTTGCATTATTTATTAGCAATTCAGTAATTTTGCGGGTTGTATCTTCTGGGTCATTTATTACATCCAAATATAAAACAATTTGTACTGTTACCTTAACTCAACTAAAACAGTGTTCTAATGTGAACCAGAATCTCTTCCTGAAATATATACATATAACATATGGTCTCTGCAGTGGTAAAAAAGCTGGCCTCTTGCCAAGTCTAACAGGCTTCCAAGTATATATAAATCAAACTGCTCAAATATCTAGCGATCAAGCAGCAAGCAGACCACCATAAGGGAGCTAGTAGCCAAAACCTCCTAAAATCTGTCAGTATCAATGGAGCAAGAAATAATAAAAAAAGACAATTCTTCAGTAATGTGTGGGATATTAAAATTGAGCCACATGTGTTACAAATGAACAGGAAAGTACAGCTCAAGCATATATATGTTTGTATTTACTGGGGCATCTATCTTATCTATAACCCAGCGGGGGACATCTACCCATGATATGCCTTTCAAAAAAGGAGCGAAACCAATGTTATACCCTTAACTACTAATTGCATATGTCCTATTCTATTTTATAAGTTCCTTCAGAAAAAGAAGTGGCAAAGAAGCAGAGTTTATTATTTTCAAATATTTTAACTAGTATTTATTGCTGCTACCGGGAACGCACAGTTACACTTCTGTTAAGACTTGTAGCGAGAGGGATCTCTTGTAATGCAGCTGTCAATGTCATTCAATGAGTTTACACAGAACAGGCTGAACAGCTTCAGAGTTCACTTTACAACCCCTGATTGTTGATGAAGGAGGAGAACACCAAGGCAAAGTCAATCCAATTCTACAGGGGGTATTTATTAAAACACTAGTTGAGACAGAACTGTGCAACGAATTGTCACCCGAAAGCCACAATATTTTGGGGATTTTCAAATGAAAAGCAGAGTCAAACAGCTCAAACAGTCAAATCATGAAGGTAAAAAACATCTTCCATTTGTAAAAGGGACCATCTGCCATTGCCTTTTACATGACTTTAACAGGTTTTAACTGGAATATTTTCAAATTCAGATTTTTAGCAGCTTTGAAGCGTAAAAAAATCTTGAAAAAATTTTAGTTTTTTTTTTATTTTTCCCCTTAAAAACTCAACCAGAAAAATACTAATACTGGTTGTCGCAAAATCCAATTAACCACATCTCCATTTAATCTGACATCACAGAAAGATCCAAATTATGGAAAGACCACTATTCCAGAAAACACCAAGGCCCAAGCATTCTGAATAGCAGGTCTCATACGTGTATTTCCAATGTCATTTTAGTTGTGTTGAGTTAATATATAAAACATTTGGAAGCTTTGTCCCAAACAGTGTCTAAATAGTTTATAAGGGACATGTGGGTTCGATTCCTCTACTGGCTCAGGAAGTCCAAGTTCTGTCAGCTATGCCCTGTAGGAGGAAGGTTTTCGAATGGGTCCAAGGATATATAAACTGTCAATATTGGATATATGCAAGAGAGTACTTTGCAGCAAGTTCACTAGCATAGCAAATAATCAATATAGATACATGCAGAGTAATTCATTTCAAACATTTACCTCCATTCACTTCCTCTAATGAAGCACCCAATGGGGTGAAACACATCAGGAGGGAGTGGCTGACATGAGTTATGCAGACAGGGGGAGGGAACTGCCTTGTGGCATTGTTTTTATTGTGAATCACTTGGTTTTATATCATTTGCTGTGATGACTTTGCACTAATAAATGCTTGAAGTCAGTTACTCTGCATGTTCTATATTGATTATTTGCCCAGGGATCTTCTGACTATTTCCTGCCCTTAGTCTCATTGCCGGGACAAACTGTGACCAAGGCAGGAACCCCTTTCTTCAAACTTCCCTCCAGTAAATAAATAAAATGATTTCCCTGCTGAGCTGCTACCTGCACTACAGAAGAGGAGACAGTTGTTGGTGGGGCATGAGAGAGTGGTGATGAGCTACAGAATGGCTGAAATTCAAGTAGGGGGACAGAAGTTTCTTACCATTAGTTGTGGTACATGTGCTGGGCTCAATTAATCATATTGATGGTTAAGGATCACTGGCTCTTATTCATTTTTCAAGCATTTGTGACAGTTAAAGGTAAGCTTCCATTACCTTACCAATAACACCATTGAAAGGGCCCATTGAAATGTATTAGAAGGGATTTCATCCGACACCCCCCCCTCTACCAGTTACAAAGTATACAACATTGGGCAAATTTGCCCATGGGCAGTAACCCATGACAACCAATCAAATTGCTGCATTCATTGTGCTACTTGCAGCTGACTTTAAAAAGCAAATCACTGATTGGTTGCTATAGGTAACTGCCCATGGGCAAATTTGCCCAGTGTTGATAAATGAGCCCCATTGTGTGCAAAATGAATAGTGTAAAGAATTCCAGTAACTGTAAGAAATAATAGCCAATGGCAGTGATGTCAGATCTCTGAGCGTTTACAAGAGCAGTGACTGGTTTGCACAGCTGGAAGTATAGACAGGAATGAAAAAGAAAGTGTACATGTACATTTCATATCATGACAGGCTATATTTTAGCTATACATGAAGAATATTTACCCTAGGCTTGATCTCTGCCACAGTGGAAATTATGCTGTGGAAAAAACAGGAATAAATCCAGTGTTACATTGTACTCGATTGTTCTCTTTTGCAATCAGTTTGGCAGCCACTTTAATGTGCACTCCATGATGTGTTTTGAATTAGAACCAAATCCCCCCCACAGTGATTCGTAGGATTTTTGATACTTAAGACATAGGAGGTTGCGGCTCAAACACTGAACAAATGGGGCACGGTCTCGGAAGAAAGCAGTGGTCATTTGTGCTTTCTCATAGACCAGTCTTTTGTTTTTTCTCTAACACAAATTATTTAACATTATCCAGAAAAAAGGTTACTAACTACAAATAAAAATATAATCACCTATCACAATTAGCAAGCATTAGTTCTGCTGTTATGCAAGATGGTGGATGGCCTTTGTGCAGAAAATGTCTAGTCGCCAATCTACATGGGTCTTGATCAATGGTAGTTCTGACTTTTGTTCAGATGTCAACTACGTTTTTTTTTTGTATGACTAGGCTGTTATCTCCTTATATACCAGAATCAGCTGGTATTCACAGTATAGAGAATAACTAAAAAAAAGAGTTACAATGTGCTTTTTATATTAAACAGTCTTGTCTGTAATAAATGGTGAAAACTCTGCTGTAGGATTAATAATAGTAACCCATACCAAGCAATCAGATGTTCACATTCAAACAGAAGACCCATAATTGCTCCCCCATAGAACTCCTAATGATTAGTTACATTACGACCTGAGCAAATTTGACACATTTTCTTACATTAAACCCAATATATTTCAGCATAGAGTGACCTTTACAACAGCAAAACAAACACATACACTTACATTTTACACTTGAAATATTACCCATGACCTAGGAATTCAGCATAAACTATGAAATGTCATCATCTATTATGTATGGATTTTTATTTATATAGCACTACTCATGTACACGTACTGTACTGCAGAATAATAAACTAATAGAACAATCAGGCAGTCATTAAAATAATAAATAAAGTACAATAATAAATACAAATAAATATAATTCCAATAAAGATTAAGAGCTTAGTTTCAAATACGGTAGACAAGATAATAGAGGCCCCTGCCCCATAGAGCTTACAATCTAAGGGTATAATACTGTGCCATGGATTTTTTTTACTGTTTTATGTTTGTCCCATGTCCATAGTGCAGTGGTTTCATTCTCTTTTTTTAAACATAATTGGTGCTATTTATTTTGAATTTATAATAAATACAATATTCAATGCAGTAAATAAGCAATCATCCTGAAATTTCTTCTAGGCCAGGCTGCCCTTCCACTGCTTTGTGCCACCGTTAAGAAATGAATGATATTGATAAATGTCAATACTATTGGAGCTGGAATCCCTTGGAGAATCATTTATCAGCAGTCTCATTTTGTGACTTTAGAGGTTTTTGTAACCACAACTAAACTAACTTTCTCCAAAACCATGAATGTCATGAAATGTATAAAAAAAAAATACTAAAAAGTTTAAAAAGCACAAACGATCCAAAAAAAACCCCAAAAAACAATACCTCTAAAACCTCTAAAAATTTGAATTTTTTGGACAATTACTAGCAAACAAAATTCCTAAAACTTTTGAATATACATTAGATTAAAACTTTTCCATGGTTTTAAAGTTATTTGTAAATGAAATTTCTATGTACAATCTATCTGGCCGTTTCTCTGAACTCCTTTGTCACACATGGTTACCCAAAATCCAGAATAAGAGTCAAGGTTCTGGTTATGGCTCACGCTGCTGCCTATAATAAACGCCTTTTGCTTCGGGAGGAGCCCTCCTTTACTCATTTGCAGCCAGGTTTTAAGAAAGAACCAAGACTCAGATTCTTGGCAGGCAAGCGAACCAGAGAACAACGGGGATCAAGCAGTACGTAGTCAGGTTTAATACCATGAGAGCAGCACAGTACTAAATCAGAATCCAAAATCATAGTCAAGTACAGGCAACTGGGTAATGGTGCCTTAAAATATGATGTCATTGCACCGTACTGTGATTGCACATCTCCATATCATGCAAAAGACCAAGTGTGCCTGACGTGTACCCAAGAAGATCACGGACATCCCACTGCACCACTGCACAATCAGGGACCTCTAGACCACCAGGTACCGTTACACCCTAGTTCTGCATCCTGAAACACAGCAGCAGAAGCCAGCTGAACCGACTTCAGCTCAGAACCAGAGAAAAGAAAAGGATAAACAAATAATGCTTTTAAATGAAATTAGATGCTTAATTGGTGTATATTAAAAGATTTCTTAGAATTGCAATTTTTCATTATGCAAAATATTGTTTTTGGGTGAAAGATCCCTTTATTGTATTTGTCCGGATTCATTTGAACATTGTATTAGTGTATAGAAAATAAAAAACATAAAGCATCAATATTTCAATTGAAACAGCTGAAAAATAAAGAGTGCATTTCCCCCACACCTCAGGTACGCAAGATTAAAGACTATAAAGTATTTCTTAATTAGCGTTTTGCTTTTCAAAACTTTTCCATATGTTACAAAAGAGATCTTACTCACTGTCTTAAGGTACCAGTACTTGAAAGGGCAGTAGGGAAACACATTTTCTTTTTCAAGAGACAAATCTTCGGTGGTGGCCTTCCCTTTCAGACCACACACACACTGTAATGACTTTGTTATTCTGGGTTATTAGGATAAACAAACACAACAAATCGGCATCTCTTTGCTTAAGTTAGTACATTGGAACAAAAGGCCTAACCCATATAACCTCAGCACAAATGCTGACAGTGTGGAATGTGCTACCTTTGTAAACCAAGTGGATGAGAAATCATTTTTTGCCTGTGAATCCAAAATAACAGATACAATTTGCTGAGGCATATATCTCTGGACTTGTTGTTCTGTGGTCATCTATATATAGTTTTAAGATAATCAGAGAACAGATATATTACAGTTATGTACATAAGTTCAGCAGGAATATTTGTAGGATAATTACAGGAAACACAGAAATCTGTTTTATATGTAAAAGTATCCGGTAGGGCTGTACTTATTATAAACAATATTGTATAGGGTCATTTATTAAGTGCAGGTCAGGTAGAAAAAAGGGCATAATCCACACTGTTCTTCTCCAAAATAGAGAGTCCTGTGTTCTCCTCTGACAACAGGTTTGTTGTATTCATGAGGGGCAGCCACAGGGAGCCACTAACCTCCTGTCTAACCTCCTACAATTTGCAATTTCATAGCACACAAATCAGGAAGCGCTGATGGGTGCAGGGCGTGAGGAAGTGCCAGTGGATGCAGGGTGCAAGGGAATGCCGGTGGGTGCAGGGTGTGATAGAGTCCTGGTGGGTGCAGGGTGCGAGGGGGTCCCAGTGGGTTTAGGTTATAATGGAGTGCTGGAAAGTGCGAGGGAGTGCTGATGGGTGCAGGGTGCGAGGGAGTGCCGGTGGGGGCAGGGTGCAATGGAGTGCGAGAGAGTGCTGGTGAGTGCAGGGAGTGAGGGAGTTCCAGTCGGTGCAGGGTGTGATGGAGTGCTGGTGGGTGCGGAGTGAGACAGAGCCCTATACTTTTTACTTGTCCTAGATTTCCAGATGCAGTGCACAGCTAGTGCCTGGATGCAATTGCTTTTTTAAATGAACTATAAGGGGCACACCTTTGCATCCCTAGTGCTCCATGAAAGGTAAGGAATCTTGAGAAATCTAGAGAAATAAATTAAGGTAAAAATGTTTAACACTCTGCTACCTGGTTATTGGTATCAGGGCTCGTTTACTAAAAGCTGGGAAGGATATACATTTTCCCAAATAAGACAGTGATGCCTGTTCTGCAGCACTGTATTCATAATGGGAGGGAGGTGGTAAGCATGGAGACATCCGCCACACAGGTGCACAAGTCACACCTCTCACACCAAATAGAGGAAATTGCACCAACTGGAGTGAAAACATTTTTAGAACAATTGCATTCAATTCACGTCGAAGTGCAAACACAATTGGGTCAACTTTGGCATTGGCAATTGCATATGACCCCTTTCCTCTGTTATTACACAAAATCAAGGGAAAACCCCTGCATTATGGGGAGACATTTGATTGTGATGTCTCCCCATATTGATTGTGATCAAAATTGCACTTAGCCTACTATAGTTTTAAGATTTTATAGATGAACAATCAAGACTAGCATACCGGTACATGTAATTTCAAGCTATTTTTTCACTATTTTTTTTTGTTGATTATCTTAGGTGAAAACCTATCTGATCCCATTAAAGTAAAATACATTTATTGGGCTATTTTGCAGATTGAAAACACTCAAGTACATGTCATTTTCCAATGCATTGTTGAGTAGCTGGAATGGAAACATTTCATTGTTAGATAGCTAGGCAGAGTAGGGATTTTTTTTTTATTTTTTAACCAAAAAAAGTACTTTCCTTCGTCCAGGATAAGAGTTTTGTCCCAGAAACATTTTGTAGAATTTTGTTGTCAGTTGGACTGGTGGAGTCTTGCAGGTGGGGGAACTGACGTTTTTTTTTAAACAAAAGAACATTGTTGAGAGGTCCACAGAAAAGTTTTGTTGAATTCCATATCCAAATGAATGATATGTAGTACACTGAAGCAAAACTGCAGACATGGGCCTGAGATATGCATTTTTTCTAACAAAAAATTGTTGAACAAATTGGATGAGAAATTCTTTTGCATTTGGACATACCTTGTCCAGATTAATGAATAACAAATAAAACAAACAGAGCCACAAAAAGACAAACTTCCAACTCTATATAAAGATTTTTGCCTCATATTTAACAATGACTAGAGGATTTTCTCCAACCACTGGCAGTCTTTGCCTACTTGCTATGGCAGGCAGACACTATTCCTGTCACGTTCAGTATCCCAAAACCCAGAACAAACGCCAAGGTTCCAGTCATGGCTCACGCTTCTGCCTATAACAGCTGCCTTTCACATCAGGAGGAGCCCTTCACTACTTGGATGCTGCCAGGTCTTAATGTGAGAGAACCAAAGTGGAGGTTCTGGGCAGGCAAGGGAACCAGAACGTGTAACAGGAGGAATGGGAAAAGAGTAAGCCTAGTCATAGAACAGGCCATGGTCAATAGCCAATCAGTCAGCGCAGTACAGAATCAGAATCCAGAAGGGTAGTCAGTAATCAGGTAATGGTCTGTTTAGGCTGCAAACAGGAATGATTAAGGACAGGCAAGAGACCAGTAAATCAAACAAGAAGCACACCCAAGAACTATATGAAATAGACCTATGTTGGACAATGTGACAAATATTTGAATTTCGCACCAGTGCAATGACGTCAGACGCACACTTCAAACCAAAAAAGGATGTGTGCCAACCAGGAAGAAGAATGCATGCACCATGCAAGAATGAGAATGCGGGCTTCCCCACAAGGAGAGTGACGGATGACCCCTGCTCCACTAGACCTCCATGTATTGTTACAGTTCCTAAATAAGTACTGGAATGGTATGGTACTCAATCAAACTAAGGTAATAAATGAGGATAAAAATGGCAATAATGTTCAACTCTTTGTTCAATTGTCTTGATGTAAGTTAATCCAGAGAAAAGAAAAAAAATCCATCTGAAGCCTCTACAATTTGCCTCAGAGGATGAAAACATTCCTTCCCGGCTCCAAGAGGACTTTGAAATCAGTCCCTGAACCAACTTTCTACTAGGAGTTAAATAATTCAATACCAAACTGTAACAATGTGGCCATTACTAGCTTTGAATTAGTTAAGCCTGGGTCTTTGTTATTTGTCATGGAATAATTAAGGGAACTAATCCAATTTTAACAGCAGAAGCGCAACAAGTAAATTCAGTGTAATATCATATACTAGAAGTTTTATGAGAGCGCTGTGTGTGGGCATTCACATGAAAAGGGTAAGAACACAAACATATAGACAAACACAGAGATAATGACATGTAGGATTTCATTTTTCACCACCTGCTCTAAACATACATTATCACATGTTAGGGCCCCAATAAATAACATACTTGGTGTAAAAGCCAGCTACTCCATCAGAGGCTAACTACTTAAGGCTGTACTTCAAACACCACACAACGCTCTTGGAAAGTACAGGTTTCAGATTCCAACGTCAGAATTATTGTCTGTTAAAGGAAATTACATTGAAGGTGTTTCTGAAATAGTGCTCCCTCATTATATGGCGAATTATAGTGCTATGGTAAATATATATGTGCCATGTACTATACTGTACATTTATAGCTTATAGTTACTTAAAACCACTGTAGAAACTAACAATGTCATTTTTCCTCCTCATTTTTCATTTTATTTTTTTACATTCAGATCTTTTCAACCACATCTCAAAATTGTTTAGGAGGGTTTACTTTATAAAAAGTAAATTTTATAAGGTTGAACTGCTGTATTTGTTGGAATAAAACTGCTAACACACACACACATATACAGTACATACATAGATACATATATTTGTATTTTATCCAAAATCCAAGTAATTGTAACAAGCATTAAATTAAAGGAGAACCGAACCCTTAATTATAAAAAGAACCCTACCCCCCTACCCTACATAGACGCCCCCTCCCTGCTCCCCCTCAGCCTAGGGGGCAAATTTACTAAAGGGCGAAGTGGCTAACGCTGGTGTAATTTTGCTAGCGAAGGAGTTATACTCTGGCGCAACTTTGCACTCTAACGCCAGGCGAATATTCGCTCTGGCGAAAGAGCGTTACTACGCAAATTCACTAAGTTTTTGATTTTACTGAACGTTACCTCTTGCGCCAGAGTTTACTTACGCCAGCTCAGACCAGGCGAAGTGCAATAGAGTAGATAGGAGTTTGACATTTTTCTAAAATGGCGTCTTTTACTTTTTACAGGGTGATAGGCTGAAAAAGATTGAAAAATTTTATTGGGGTACCCTTCCCCCCCTACATTTCCTAACATATGGCACATAAACTATACAGTGGGCACATTATAACAACTCTATACAATTTTGTTCCCTGGCCTTGTGTAGTATAATGTATTTGCTGCAGCATATACGGTCATTGTACTTTAACTTCAAACTGCTGATCCTATTTTCGCTAGCACAAGCGTTCGGTACCCTGTGCACACCTTCGGATCTACATGAATTAGCGTTGTCCAGGCGAATTTACACCTGGCAAAGTGTTGCAATGTGCGCAAAGCCAGCGCTGGCGGATTTTCGTATTTAAGTAAATTTCCCACTAGGTTTTGGTGAATGCCTCTACCTCTTTACTTACCCCAGATTCTGTGCAGCGGAGTTCACGGGCGCCTTCTTCTCTTCGGTAATCTTTTTGTCTTCTGGTGCTTCGGCTATTTCCATCAATTCCGCAGTTGTCGTGAACCGGAAGATTGCTCCAACTGCACATACGCTGTTATTGGTTCCCAAAGTTGGGGCATTTACCGAGTTAGAGATCGCAACATAACATAGAAAAAAAACTTTGGAAAAATTTTGGAAAAATTTGGATTGATCATGTTTGGGGGTATATTTATCAAAGAGTGAAGTTAGAGATCTCACAGTCCTCTAGAGTGAAATTCCGTCACTCTCCATTAATTTCATTGAAAGGTTATTTATCAAAGGAAAGGATCACTTTCAGCCATTGATAAATACTCTTTTAAAAACCCCATAGAAATGAATGGAGAGTGGCGGAATTTAACTCTAAAGGACAGTGGTGACCTCTAACTTCGCTCCATAATATATATACCCCTTGGAGTCCATACATTTAATATTTTACTTACTATTATATATATATATATATATTTATATATATATATATATATATATATATATATATATATATATATATATATATATATATATATATAACTTCCAGACGAGTATCCGCACTCCAAGGTCAATCTTAATAGAAGCAGGGGTGCACGGTAAATCTTGTATACACCAATGGTTTTCAGACCAGCACTCCCTTTTATGTAAAACAAATAATCTTTTATTGTTGCATCATTATGATGATGCAATGATGCAACAATTAAAGATTATTTGTTTTACATAAAAGGGAGTGCTGGTCTGAAAACCATTGGTATATATATATATATATCTCCAACCCAAAGACTTCCTGATGACGGCTTAAATGAATAGCCGAAACAACGTAATAAAAACAGAATAAAATTTGTTTGGCACTTTATACAAGTACTGAGAATGCGTTTTTTTGATGCGCATATATGTGTATATATATATATATATATATATATATATATATATATATATATATATATATATATATATACATACAAAGTCCAAACGTACCCGCACTCTTACTCCGATGTTCAAGGATGGGTGCTTGGTCATAGAAGCTTTATGTAATAATCAAGATGGACCAGCACTCCAATATTCTTCAAAAACTGTGTTTATTGAGTCATCACTCGTGAAACCAACGTTTTGGCCCTCATTGGGGCCTTTATCAAGGTTGATAAAGGCCCCAATGAGGGCTGAAATCTTGGTTTCACGAGTGATGACTCAATAAACACAGTTTTTGAAGTGCTGGTCCATCTTGAATATTATATATATATATATATATATATATATATATATATATATATATATATTTTTTTTTTTTTTTAACTGTAAATTCATAAACATTTAAGCAAATAACATTTGGTAATTACGGCAGGTTATAATATCCAGAACACACAGCTTTCAGAGCTTTGTTAGTAAAATGAATACTTCACATAGCCACAAAATTACACTGTTGTTACTTGGTTTTCTTTAAATGGAAAAATTTGTGGTTGGATTACGTTCAAACATTTAACTCAATTTGTGTATGGATGTGACTAAAAAAATGTTTTGGTTGTTGCATGGCCTCTTTTCAATAGCCACTAGTGACGTTAATGTGGCGGCACAGTGTCATTAGTAGCGGAAGTGAACTATAGATAAATTGGGTGATTCAGATCTTGTAATTTCTGCTTGGCATTGATTTCAACCAATGTGGTAGGGATGGATGTTAAGCCTGGAAGCAGAATTGCATGTTTAACACAGTGTCTAAGCATACATTGAAAGCCCCAGTTGTGTACTATTTCAGTAGTTATTTGTGTGTTTCAGATACAAACCAACCCTTTTTTCTGGCTCGCCTGTTAGACAATGGCTACACAAACACCATAAGGTTTCAGTCCACAGTTAGTATATTTTTATTTTATCTGTACACTACTTGGGTAAATAAAAAGCAATGCAATTCACAGAAATAAAGAACAATAACTGGGGGATCTGCTTTTTTTAGGCTTTCTGAGGGGAAATCGCTAAACATCTGTTTTAATATAGAAACAATTTGTAGCCTGAAAAAAAAACCTTTAACCAGCCAATGTCTGACACTACCAAACAGATCGCTTCTAGCTTGATTTTAAAGTTTTTTTACCCATTCCAAAGCTGTGCACAGCATGTTATCCTGAATGCTCTTGACCTTGGGGTTTCCTGATAATGGATCTTTCCATAATTTGGATCTTCATACCTTAAGTCGACTAGAAAATCATTTAAACATTAAATAAACCCAATAGGCTGGTTCTGCTTCCAATAAGGATTAATTATATCTTAGTTGGGATCAAGTACAATGTACCGTTTTATTATTACACAGAAAAAAGTATTTTTTAAAACAAATTTGATTATTTGTGTAAAATCGAGTCTATGGGAGCCTTTCCGTAATTCAGAGATTACTAGATAACGGGTTTCCAGATAATGAATCTCATACCTCTCACTCTCACTTAATTTCTGCTTAGTTTCTCACTTCTACTTAATTCTCACTTAATTTTTGCTACCAAAATGCAAACCTTTACATACTAGCAAATACTTTTCCTAAAATAGTGATTTTTCATGAATGTAGTAATCCTTAAGATACACTGAATGCACCTTTCTATTTAAATTGTGACAACGATCATTGCAAACTTAATAAAAGATACAAAATATTTGTAGTTTTATAGGATTGAGTGCTGTCAATAGACACCTTGAGCAGTACACTCAGTTAAGTGGTCCATTCATTCATATTAACTGTTTTTGTAAGGTGTTTTTAAACTTGTTTCATATGGTTAAGTGTTCCTTTTTCAGAATATGAATTTACACATTGAAGATTTAAACATCTGAAGACACTGGGAGGTTATTTCATATATGACATATTTTAGATATGGTGGTCTTGATCTGGTTGATAACGCCCACATGCTGCTGGAAGATCAATAGCTCACTATCAAAGTAGTCTAACAACACACTAATTAAATGAGTCAGAACGTGCTAATATGGAAAGAGGAGATCTGACTTGTATACAAATACTGTATCACACTTCATTAGAAGCTCTTCATAACCTCTGATATAATTTCAATCAAAGGATGTAACTAGAAAATGCCCAGCTGTTCCATTAAGAGTGGTCTCATAGACTGGATCTGGCTTCTCATAAATACATTATTTTGTGGGAATGGATACTGTGAAACCTGTGAGAGGAACACAATATAGAATCTATTTTATAGACACAGGAAGGACAACTTCAATGAATAGTTGATCTGGGGTAGTAAAAGCAGTGAAGCGGTAGATATATTTGCCAGTGTTTGATGTGGAAAAAATGTGTAGGCAATAACAGGATGAGGTTTCCTGATGAAATTAGAGAATTTTTTAAAAAAAATATCCTGTTTGTAGATGGAATTACAAAGGAATTTATATGTGAGACCACACCTCACTATAATACATTTTATAGGATGTTGGAATGGTATAAAGGCTAACAGATTATGCCGTGTTTAGATTTACAAACACAGTGGCTTTAAAGGGCAAAAATATATAAATGTATTTACTAGTAAAAATGGATTTATCTGCAGGCTGAGAAACAGATACATCGGCCCCTTGTGAAAGCAGTCATTGTGTTAACCTGTCTGTCCAAACTATCCCTACTGTCATCCATAGTCCTCTTATAGTTTTATTATTGTTTTATTACAATGTCACACCATAGTGTGGCAGCCAATCCCCTCCAATTATCAGACAACGTGCATTTTAGCCTGAAAACACACAACTGTGCATTTTTGGGGCACATTCTACCACTTGTGTGCACTTATAGGTGTATCTAATGGCCATTAGTGCTACTGAAGCACGGGGCAGATTGCAGCAGATTAACATTTTCTCTGCCAACGCAAGAATCAGACTTTGTGCCTGGTCTAGTGGTCCATTGGCTGTGGACTGCCAGCTTTTATTATAGGTATTGAAAACCAGATCAATTCTGTGCCCTAAATTTGTGGCTCAGTGACAGGGCAAAAAAAAAATGCTTGCAAGGCTTACTGAACATGTCGAGAGGATGAATGAGAACTTGTCACGGCTGGCACCCGATACCAGAACAAATGCCAAGCACCCTGGTCTTGGCTCGGCTTCACCAGTAGTGTGACCACCGTTGGGCATCAGGAGGAGCCCTCAGCTTACTTGGGTGCCACCTTGACTTTACAAGGGGTGCAAGGCGAGATGTTCTGGCTGGCAAAGGGGCACGGCTGTTAGCAAAGTCTTTTGGGCCGAAGGTCACGGTACAAAAGGATTAGGCAGAAGGATGGTCAGACAGGC
Source organism: Xenopus laevis (assembly GCF_017654675.1). Lineage (NCBI taxonomy): Eukaryota > Metazoa > Chordata > Amphibia > Anura > Pipidae > Xenopus > Xenopus laevis. The sequence continues at coordinate 125,932,677 of NC_054372.1, forward strand.
TGGGTCGAGGCAGGCGGATATCAGAATCGTCAGGCAGGCAAGGGTCAAACCGGGTTGTCAATCAAGGGGTTAAGCAGGAGAGTTGTCCTAGGCAGGCTAAGGTCAGGATACAGAGTTCAGAGTAGTCAGGATACAGGCAGGGTCAAACACAGGTTATCAGACAGACAAGATTCAGATCAGATGCACTAGGCTCAGGAAACCACAAGAAACAAGTTCTATCACGGGCAAGGAACAGTACACTGAATGGGCCTTAAATAGTATTCAAAATTCGCGCCAAAACTCGCTGGCGCAAACACGCCAGCACGCCTGCGCCTTTAAGAGGTGCGCCGTGCGCGCCCTAATAACAAATATGGCGCCTAGGAGACACGCAACGGGCGTCCCCGTCGGTGGAGCGGCGGCCGACCCCGCCGTGCAGGTAATTTTATTACAGAACTCCTTTTTGCCTTTCCTAAATACCCCATGCTCTTTATTATCCTAACAACAAAAATATGTACGTATATCATTATTTCTTTCCTGATGAAACATATTGCTGTTCTGTAATTTACATAAGATAACAATTTAATTTGCCAAATGTATTTTCTTCCACTTCATAAAGAGAGAAACATACATTCAAGTCAATATAAAACATAAGGAGTATCAATAAATAAAAGTTTTCTCGTTTCCAGATGTACTGCACTGATGATATGGGTGGCTCCTGACACAAGCTGATGTATATGCAGATAGCCTTTTGTTAAGAAATAACAGATGAGAAAATCATACAGTAGCATAATGCCAGGCTGACAAGGATTTCCATCTCACATCTACTTAAATAGAAGAAACAAAACCCCACATTAAATAATAAAAACTTTACAAGGTGCACTTTACAAAACCTTTGAAGCATTTATTCAAAGCATACCTCTGATTTCCATTTATTTATTTATTTTAGATGATGTCACAAGGGACCTTTAATTATATTGCATATTATTTAAATCGGGTTGATAACAGGCCAACGTCCATCAAGTGCAACTCCTCCAAATGACACCCAGCATCCATACACACATACACACTCACATTGATCCCTCCATACACTCACATAAACTATATATACCAATATCTATACTAACTGATAGATAGATTTTAGTATCACAAAAGCCTTGGATATTATGCTTGTCCAAGAAATCCTCCAAGTAATTAAAAGTATTAACTGAATCAGCCATCACAACATCAAAACTTGTTAATATGCAGTTAGATGTGTCTCCTAAAAATCTACTTATCTACTGGTAAATAAACATGGCGGGAGTATAGTCCCTGTTTAAACCCCTGGGCCAGATTGTATCAAATCTGTGGATCCACTGCATCTCTAATTAATGCAACTGTGTTAATCTGTTACCCCCTCTTCAAAGTGGCTCAATGTTTTACATCAACATTCACAGAAGCATTTTTCAATAAAGCACCACATTACTTGCACTACCACATGTTATCTATTTGGTGACTTGCTCAAGCTGTTATGAAAGGGTGGACACTATTCTGCAATAAATACAGCCTTTAGGGATTGTGTGGCCAATAAACCAGTAGACAAGCATTTTTTTAGAAAATAGCCATACCTTCTTTTAGAGATACACAGTCAGTTTCCCAGTGTATACCTATATGTGTTTATGTGAAAGAAGTAGCATTGGGTAGCACCCAGGCCAATTGTTACCCATTAAACAGTGTGCTGAAACATTATGGGTTGCCAAACTAAAGAATAAAGAATGTATTCTTTGGTGTTTTGTAGCTGCAACAAAACCCACTGTGAGTCATTGCCCCAACACTAGAATTTCCTTTCAAACTCTTTATTTTTGAATCAGTCAATAATTTTCACAAGGGAAATAGGCATTGTTTCTTAAATGTGGCCTGGAATAGACTGCTGTTTATTTTCTTCTGTAAAGCCATTGACTAAACATTTATTAACTTAGAAGCAGGAATATACAAGTGCTATAATTGAAGGGGATATGAAGTTTCACCGTACTTATTATTTATTATGGTATATTTTCTGGCACGCAAATTTCTTGAAACTGTGAATTTGCATTTATGGAAATATCATATATTAATAACAACATAAATGCAGTCCTTGGACCAAATTCATAGATATAAAAACACATTACATGGGGTTATTTATCAAAGTCCGAATTCAATATTTTCTGCTACAAACTCCAAACAAATCCGCTCAGGTCATCAAAAAATCATTGGAACGTCTCCCACTGACTTATATGCAACCTCGACAGGTCTGAGATGCTGTATTGTCCATCCTCGAGGTTTACTAAATTGCGAAAAAATAATGTCTTTTTTGTGAATTTTGCATTCAAAGTTACTAAGGGTCGAAGTGAATTTTCGAATTAATTTTTGGTTACTTTGACCGTCGAATAGGCCAAATTCGACTTCAACTTGAATTGAAAATACTACACAAATTCGACCATTCGAAAATCGAAGTACTGTCTCTTTAAAAAAACTTTGACTTGGACACTTTGCCACCTTAAACCTGCCGAATTGCTATGTTAGCCTATGGGGACCTCCTAGAACCTATAGACAGTATTTGGCTAAGTTTTGGGAAGTCGAAGGATTTTTTTGTACGATCGTACGATTCGAAGTACGATCATACGATCTTAAAAAATCCTTCGACTTCTAATGTCGGACTACCCTATTCGATGGTCGCATTTTCAATTTTTTTCACTTTGAAATTTGACCCTTGATAAATCTGCCCATGTATGTATGGGAGACAACTACCTACAGTTGAGTATAGTTAAGTATGCAAATTAAACATTTAAGGAAATTATTGTGAAAACAAAAAATTAATGAGAGTAATCTCATGGAAATAAGGAACTTTCTAAATATAACCAATTAAAAATGCTGTACGGTTGTTCCCACAATGCCAGTGTGCACCCAATCTTGTTGTGTATGTGCTTCAATGCACGTGTTAAAAATCTGATGTTGCCATTTTTGGCATCAAAATTACATATGTGCCCAATTCTCCGTGTTCAAGTTAGCTGAGTCAGTTAAAGTAGGTTACGGTGGGAACCCTGGCAGTAGGTACAGGGTTACTTTGTGTTAATAGGCCCACTGCGAGTGGCAGCGAGTGCAACTATGTAGAAGTGCAACAACTAGCTTTAGACACAAATACCTTTAATGAATGGCATTTTTTCACATTTTCACTATTACGGCAAGATTTGCACTAAAACGGCACTGAGCACTTATTAATGAGCCCTTTTGTCTTGGCAAAGTAATCACATAGCAATAAAGAATTAAGGGCTCTTACTGATGAGCATTTTTACCCTGCCCTACCCCGTGGTCAGTTTTCCAGCATTTCACTGCAGGGGAGTGCGGAATGAAATGCAGTTCTGTGCTGTGGAATGCGGGAAAACTGACTGCAGGGGAGCACAAAGTAAAAATGCTCATCAGTAAGAGCCCTTAGAGAGACATATTGCTGAGAGGTTAATACTGAGGAGCACTGAAGTTTTGAGTATGCTACAAACTACTGTTGCTAGGCAGAAATTTGGAAGCTTGCAGTGCCTAGCACTGAAGATGTTAAGGGGCCAGTGTGAATGTTGTATATAGTGTGAAGACATTCAACAGGAATGTAAATCATATTTTTTGTAAACTGTTTCCATTGCACTGTGTATAAATTTAAGTAAACATTTATAAGCACAAATGCTACCCAAGCAGTCTAACTGTTCCCAGCTGCATGCAGATTCCTCTTCTCCCACAGTAATTAAATTTGTTGGTAATCAGCTCTACATCTACAGAATGCAAGAACCATGAAAAAGTTTCCATACTCAGTCAATTGCCATTAACTTCACAATATGACATAGCTTTGTGGATAAGAAGCACCTTTTAAGCCTTGCACGAAGACAATGTTCCATACAGCGACGTGATACTTCTCCAGATACAGGTCAACTCCAGATTTCTCCAGATACAGGCCAACTCTATGCAAGACTTGAACTAGAAATGTGGAAATGTACTTGCATAGTTATGCTGTAAATAGATCTGTAGTTAGAGTTTCAAAAATGTAACAAAGCACCCACAGGCCCTGGTACAAAATTTGCAACCAGATTTTGAATCACTACAAGGTTGGAACATTTGTTGTACTTCCTTTTCATTTGTTTTGGGGAGACAGACGGTAGGCCTACTGCTGGTTAGTTAGGACAACTGACCTGTATTATTTAGAAGCCCATTAAGTGGCAAGGAGTTTATTTTGAACTGTTAAAAATAAACTGCCAGAAAGAGACTACAACTCTTGTGAGTCATGATTGTGCCGTGGGCTGCTTTACCCCCAGAAAGCTTATCACAACTACCTAAACCCTGACTATATATATATATATTATTATTATTATTATTATAATACATAATAATTATTTCACAATAAAATACCAGTAGACTGGAACATATATCAATGACTTTTCTAAATGACCTTTAAAATATACTGTAGCAAGTGCAAAGTTATAATAAAAATCTTTTAAAGCTGAAACAGGTAGTCTTTTCCATTTTAACTGTTTTTATTATTACTGCCAATAGTGGATAAAGAAAGAGGGAAAAGCTTTCAACCACATATTCAGTGTGCAGTTTTTTATTTGAATGAACTCTAGGAACATAGCGTGTCTCTGGCTATATTCTCGTGCAAGGTATTCATTCATATGTATAGAATTCCATCCAGTTTCAATTGTGTACATGAAGCCAAACTAGGCTCTAAGGCCTTTCATGAAAAGGTAGATGAAACAGACAGTGCTGTACTTTCTGGCTGGCGTGCTTACTTTGTTTCAGCTACTCACACAAAAGGTTTCTGTAAAGGGTCACCGTATAATGAGACACAGTTCAGTTGTAAATACGTTTTCAATGTTTCCATCCCGTTGCTGAACAAAGAGAGACATCCTAATTCAGGTCAACACTTTGCAACATCATTATTAGATGAACGAGACAATTTATGTCAGCAGTTGTCTCTCAACCATGTCTATTCCATGGGAAGCAGACTTGCTGATAACTTTGACACTGTTGGTGATGTCAAATGCCTTTTACTTTTTTTACTTTTTAAATTAATTGCCAATCACTGCACTGTTGGTTTGTTGTGTCTCCAAGGAATGAATTAGTGGAAAGAATACGGAACTCAGTATTGCTGATTATCGTGGGGAAAAGGAACACAATGTTACTTCAAAGTTTTAATGAAACAAAATGAGTTTGTAATAGCTGGGCATCTTGTACAGGTAACATGCTTTGTATTTTAAAGCTGTTTTGCATTGTTAATGAAAGAACAAATAGTATGAAGCTTAGTTATTAAAATCACAAGGACCTGTTGTATTAGCTTGGAAATTAGAAAAAGACAAGAGGTCCTCTGAACTCAAGCCATAATCCATATATTAAGAACATTGAGACATTTTGTGGACTAATATACTAAAAACTGCCATCCCCTTTAAACAAAATAGGGATTTTTTGTCAATATATTGCAATATATTAAAGCTGGTCAACTACATCAGTGTCATCCCTGGTCTGGTCAGTTCTACACTCACTTTCAAATGATTCATTATGAGTTAGAATCCATAACATCAGTAACTTTACCAAGAAGGGGTCCTTTCAGAGAGTGAGAGAATCATGCAGTGTCGGACTGGGCCGGCGGTACACCGGGAAAATACCCGGTGGGCCCGGCCCTCATGGGCCCCCGTCGGCCCAGAACTGCTTCCCCAGCCCTGGGTGTGCTATTAAGAAATAAAGGTAAACGCTGTTTGCACACATGTGTGAGCAGCACGACATGTCTGCGCATTCAAGAGCATCGTGATTTATCTGCGCGTGTGCGAACAGCGCAACGTGTGCACCAACAGTACGCAGCCAGCCAGGGAGTTGGAGCTCGGGAGGAGGCGCCCGGGGACTGCCAGGAGGCAGTTTCGTTTGCAGCCCTGGTGGGCCCATAAGGCTCCAGTCTGACCCTGGAATCATGTAATCATACAGTTCAGATGAACTGTATTTGAAGCACCAGAAAGTAATATACTCTGCGAGGCCCATTTATCCAAATTTGAGTTTGTTAAGTTTTAGAGGTTTTTGAAACCGTGATTAAACAAATTTTCTCTAAAACCACGAATGTCATAAAAGTTATTAAAAGATCTGAATGGAAAACGAACAAATGCAAATAAATAAACTGAAAGATCTGCAAAAAAAATCTGAAAAAAATCCCAAAACCTCTGATGGGTAGAAAAATTGGTAACAGAAGTACTATTAGCCATGAGAAAATGTATGCCTTTGTACAAACAAATATTCCTTTGAGTGAATTTAACATAGCTTTTGTGAACCTGGAAAGTGTTTAGTGACCACTTTCGACAGTGGAAGAAAAAGTGCAGATTTTATAGTTTGCGCATTGCACGTAATAAAACATCTTATGGAAAAAGTTGTTACGTTTGCTCCAAAAGATTACGACACCTTCAAACGCTTGTTAAAAGTGCATAGTTTAAAATCACAATGCAATAACAATCTAAGGAAGAATATTACAATGCAATAACAATATAAGGAAGAAGTGCTAATTTGTATTCTCATTTGTGCAAATTGCTTTTCTCTTCTTACATTTCGCCCTACAAGTCAGAATGGCTAAAAAAAACCCAACAGGATCAATGCAGCACCCAATGATTTCTATAGGCTCTCCGTTGCTTTTACCTCGCAAATTTTTGTATTAAAGTTTTTTGTGGCTTTTACACTTTATAAACCCTGAATTAGAAAAACACATCGAAAAACAAAGATACAAAATTTGATTCCTCAAAAAAAAATACAAATTGGTATGTTAGTAAATAGGCCCTAACACATTATTCTGCATTAAGAAGTAAGAACACAAATACTATCAAATTATAATATTATGATAAATATGTAATAGTGTTCATTGGACAGTTATCACAGTAAACATTTGTGCATAGTCGTTTCTTTAATTTATTTACATTCTCAATCCAAAGATACAAACATAAGTTTTATTACATACACTGCTTACTGGTGCGAATGGCAATCTTTTCCACTTGAATCACAAAATACTTTCCTAGGTTTACAATACTAAAATATCTGCAAAGGAAAAAATTGCATTCTAGGCTTCCCCCCCGCAAACTTTTGTTACATTCCCCTACATTATTCTATTGTTCAAAAACATAATTTTTGTATTGCCCACATAATAGATCTGTTGTGAAATGGTGAAAATTCACAATAAGCATTTAAGTCTATAGGTGTTTTTCTTGCACATTTTTTTTTTTTGTTGCAACTTATCCAACACAAATTACACTGGAATCAACAGGTGTTTTTTTTAATCGCTACAAGCTTTTCTGCCCAAAATATATTGCAGTTAGTGATGAGCTAAGTGTCCCGTTTCCCTTCACTGAAGAATTCGCAAAACTCGAATGAAACGCATTGAAGTCAATAGGCAACAATTTTTTTCTCACTCCAAATGCATTCAAGTGAATGGGCGTTTTTGTTGTGTTAACTTTTTTGTTCAAATGGATTAAAGTCAATGTACATTTTTTCTTATGGCGACAATTATCTCTTGGCGATTTTTTATTTGTCGTGGCTGCAGTTTCATGAAAAAAATTTGCAGATGGCAAAGTGCAAAATTTTGTTTTTTACAAGGATAATTTTTCAGGCACAAAACTTTGGAGTCAATGGACATTTTGTTGTGGCAACCTTTTTCATGGCACATCCATGCCTAGCAAAATATTTTTTACTTATCGCTACTTGCATATTTATAAACACAGTCAGTGATTCTAGATATCTATCTCAAGCAATTAGCTCAACAGTGGCAAAAATGATAAATCTAACATCTTTCTTTTCTTACATTTTTAATAAAAAAGATGCAGTTGTTTCTGTGTTAGGCTAAATGAGATCCATAATTAATTCATTGAGGATTTTTGTAAATCTAATTGGCTGAAGTGAGATGTCCTTTGAGTCATGATGTCACCAGACCTCTATACACTCTTTGTAATTATTAAACCATTTGGGATGATCTTAGCTGAATGTTCTATTTACAGTTTGATGTAACTATGAATGAAGCCATTGTTGAAGTTTTCTCCACCCAATCCCCAACACAGTGCATTGCTACAAATCTTGCGCTTCTACGTAATGTTTGGCCTTACATTAATTAGTTTTGGCAAACGGATTTGGTGACTCATAAGAGAATCCCTGCAGTCTATTTACTAGCAGATGTGCCATTTCCTCAACTGAAAGCCATTACAATAATGTGACTTTTTTTGAAATTCAAGGAATGTTATTATTGCATACTACTGTAAGGAAACTTCATTCTATAGCAAGGAAAAAGGAAGAAGGGAGCATGTTCCATACATATACATTGGTGGCAGGTTCTTGTTAGCTGTACCATGATATTACTTAAATTAAATATTTTACATTACATTATATAAATTTAAAGGTACTGGGAGACCCATTTATCAACATTCTCATTTTAGTGGTGTAAGAGGTTTTTGGAACCACATGTAAACTAATTTCTCTAAAGTCATGAATGCCATTTAATTTATGAAAAGATCCGAATATCGAAAGTACAAAAGAAAAAACTGGACAATTGCTAAAAAATAAAACAACTTCTAGTTTTTCGGATAACTACTAGTGAAAAATAATCTGAAAACCTCTAACCTCTCTAGCTAAAATAAAGGTCCAATAGGAGCAGCGGAGCTCCGGCTGATTCTTATTGGACCTCTATTGCGTTTACTTCCCAAAGTTTGGTACCAGTATGGGACCTATTATCCAGAATACTCAGGACCTGGGGTTTCTGAGTAATGGATCTATCTGTAATTTCGATGTTCATACGTTAAGGGAGTTATTTACTGAACTCCGAATGCAAAAATCACGAAAAATTTGTGATTTTTTTAAATATAAAATCGGACTTTTGAAAAATCATTAATTTTTTGGAATTTATTAAACCCAGAGGATGGAAAAGTCGGAATCCGAAAATCTGGCATCTCAGACCTGTCGAGGTTGCGTATAAGTCAATGGGAGAAGTCCCAATGATTTTTTGATGTGTGCTGGGTTTCGTGCATTAACCCAACGTTTTCAGAATTTTTGGGAAAAAACATAAGAAATCAGAGTTTTCAGCTGGAAATTCTGAAAAAATAGTGAAAATCGGATGAAAAATACAAAAAAAACCTGAAAATCAGATTTTTCACAAATTTTTCAGATTTTTCCCACATACAAAATTTTTGGGAAAGTGTATTAATAAATGAACTAATAAAATAAATAAGCCGAAAAAACCTGTGTGGATTTGGTCAGAGTTTTTTTCAGAAAATATTGAGATAAATTCGGACTTTGATAAATAACCCCCTAAGTATAGTAGAAAACCATAAACATGCAAATAAACCCTTTAAACTGGTTTTGCTTCCAATAAAAATGAACTACATCTTAGTTGCAATCAAGTACAAGGTACTGTTTAAATATTATAGACAAAAAGGAAATATTTTTTTAAAAATTGGATTATTTGATTATAATGGCATCTATGGGAGACAGCCTTCTCGTAATTTGGAGCTTTTCGGATTTCCAGATAATGAATCCCATACCTGTATTTGTTTTTTTAAAAACATGTTTTAAAAAACACCAATTTTTAGAGAAAAAAAATTTGATTTGTGAAAAGAAATAGATATGCAGTAAATAGGCTCCTTATGGTGCCTTAAGACACACAAATATTTTATTTTTATTCATTTGACTAGGAAACACGCTGTCTACCGTATAAATTAATACACCCACTGGAACAAAAGATGCAAACATTTCTGTTTGTCCTAAGATTAAATGCTAAGGCATTATTTCTAATTAAATGGAAACTCTGGTGTTTAAAACCCATGTGAAAGACAATACCCTGAAACAAAGAGGTATGCAGTTTCAAGTGATAGTTATGTATGCATGGAGTAATAGTTTTATGACAGTATTAGTGACAGTAGTGACATTCAGTCAATACGTTATGGAGTACCATTTTATGCATACTTTTTTGGCTACATTTCCAAAGACATTTGGGTGTGCTTCTCTAGCATGGTATGTATACCCAACAAAAATTTGTATTAAAGTGTAATTCATTTAACATCAAACACATTTTTGAACAAATATGTTATCTGTTCTTCTTACTAGATTGCTAGACGACAAAAAAAAACAATGCTAGAGGCCTTTATAAAATAAGCTTGGCTCTACACTAAAAGTAATGATTTTCTATCTATAACTTATTTTTTTATAATAAATGTAAAGGGAATCTGTCATAATGCATCACTTAACAGTGTTCCTCCACCAGAACTCTACATTGAAAACCGATTCTCAAAAGAGCAAACAGGTTATTTTATAATTAGCCTTTTAGTTATGTTCTTAGTTTCCCAAGTGCCCTCAGCCATGTGTCTTGTGCTTTCACATTCACTGCTTCACTACAGGTTGGAGTGTTATCACCCCTCTCCCTTTCCTCCCAGCAACCTATCCACAGAACAATGGAAAGGTAACAGGATAACAGTACCAATATTGCTAAAAATGCTCCCATACCCACCTAGAGGTAGATATGAACATTTACTTACTTAAAATACCCAATCACAGCCATGACTTCTCCAGGTAAATTGAGTAGGAGAAAAAATAACATATGCATTATATATAGCAGTTCCATTCTGATATGCTGGCTTTTACTTCAGAATAAAATATTAAATGTTAGAATAATTTACTTGCAACAAAGACCCTTGATAAACCTTGATAAACGGTTCAATAAATGTCTTTTTTGTTCATCACTAAAGACCTCTGAGCGCAGCATTACATGATGTGTTGTAATTTACAGACTCCTGCACCCAGGCATGTAACCTTGCATGCTGTACATATAAGAAAATGCAGCATTTAAATTATTTATAAAACAGTGAAATGAAAATGTATTTCATTTTTGATTTTTTACTCATTCATAAATCATGGATTTTTTTCATATGGATATTCATTTCTCTTGAATGCAGCTGGGCTATTTTCTCTTAGATCAGTAGTGTGTTATATAATTTGCTAATATATGTATATATACAGTTGTTATATACTGTATCACTAATTTCCCCTATTCTTCCAATTTTACATGTCTACTCTGCTTCCCGCTACCAATCTTCTAACTTCTTGTTATTTTTGGTGAAAGCATAGAATATATTTTGATCAGTGTTGTTATTACATAAAATAATTTCTTTCTGTTGGGTAATTCTAATTGTACGAAGACCCAGACATTGCAATTAATGAAGGCAGAGACAGAAAACATCACAAACCCAAACACACAAAGGAATTAGGGATCAGTATGAGTCACTGTTGATATATTCCTTCATGTTTCTGTTTCTGGTAAGCAGCCCTTCAGCAAAATACATATTCATTTGCTTGCACTTATCAACATAATACACAGCTGTCCACTGACTAAAATGTGATGAGGTGGCAATAGACTTTTCATTCCGTTTGTTGGAATGATACAAGGGAAGTTTTGAAACATTTAAGTGATTGTATACTGCAGATTAGTTCCTTCCACTCATCTAATTTGTTGGTTCATTTAACTGTCAAATCCCATTCTCTATTTTAGCTAACAATATCTTTCATGGAATGATCATAACATAAATCTGAAACATGTTACCTTAATAAATTAATAAAGGTTAAATCATTCAAAACATATGCTGTAAATCCCCAAATCAAGTCAAGATGCGTGAGGGCAAGAATTATTAGACGATTTATGAAACGTGCCCTCGACAAATTAATTCATCGGTTTAGCCAAAGGCCTGTCAATGAATTCAAGAGGCTTTAAAAAAGAAACATCTGTTATGGTTTTGTTTGCAAGTGAATATAAAGGAATATTCTTTGTAAGAAAGGATATACAGGTTTGCATTACAAGTTTGTAGAAGAGCTATGTATAACTCCTGCATTCTATTCTATGATCACTGGATTATCCAAGCGATTTGTTTGCCTTATTATTGCATTCGTTCATTCTAGTTCAAAACGAAAAGAAAAATATACATTTTATGGCCACGGAATTGTACTTAAAAGGGCATTACACACCCTTGTTTATTATGAACCCAATAAATCTGGCTTACATTGTAAATGTGTTGTACCTAACACTGTCATTGGCAATAGAAAAAGATTTCTTTAGTTTTTATATATTTGATAGAAACGTAGAAATGGATAAAAGTTTTCCTACTGAAGCTATGGCCTGAACTCTTCACAAAGTTACTCTTCAAAGTCCATTTGGGAGTATGAGTAAAAAGAAACCTCTGTCTGTGTCAACTGTTCATATCTGTTTACAACAATAATAAATAATATGCAACTGCCAATAAAACAATTCATTCATTTTTTTACTTTCATGTGGCTCATCTTTGATGTCAGATGAAATGGGGATGGGGTTAATTGGATTTCGTTGATTAAACCCAATAAGATAGTTTTGCCCCCAACAAGTATTCTTTATACCATAATATCGAGTACAAGGCACTGTTTTATTATAACGGATAAAAAGGAAATCATTTTTAAAGGAGAACTAAACAATAAAAATTAATGTGGCTATATTGCTATACTGCACTTATTGCACCAGCCTAAAGTTTCAGCTTCTCAATAGCAGCAATGACCCGGATTTTAAAGTGTCTGTGACACTCACATGGGCTCTGAGCAGCTGTTGAGAAGCTAAGCTTAGGGGTCGACACAAATTATCAAGCAGAAATACGTTGGCCTGTAATATAAGTTGATGCTACAGGGCTGATTATTACATTCTTATGTTAGTTGCTCTGGTTTCTGTGCTGCCATGTAGTAATTATCTGTATTAATAACTAATCAGCCTTATACTGTGACTTTTATATTTTATGTGTACTTCATATTTTGAGTCAATCCCTAAACTCAGAGCATGTGCAGTGAATCAGCAGAAGATGGGGAGCTACTGGGGCATCTTTGGAGACACAGATCTTCCCTGCTAAAGGGCTGTGGTTGCCTTAGGCTTGTACAGAAGCCCAAAACATAATGTACAACATTTCTAGCCTACTTCTTAGTTAAAGGAGAAGGAAACCTAGTTGGCGCAAAAACCCTCCCCTGTGTTGCTTCCCCTCCCTCCTCCCCCCTGGCCTACCTGTCCCGCTGGGCAAATGCCCCTAACTTGTTACTTACCCTTCTGTGCAGGTCCAGTCTACGGAGTTCACCAACGCCATCTTCTTCCATGCGATCTTCTCCTTTAAAACAATGAACAGGAGACTGACCATACAGTTGCGTAGTTGTTATAATGATTTAGTTGGTATAAAAGTGTGCAGACAAGCCAAATTTCTCTCTGTTAAAAAAACAGATATTGCAGTGCTGCGGTGCAAAGTTTAATATTAGCACTGCTCACTTGCAGTGTTTTGTATTCTGCCATCAGAGTGGTGCTAAGCTGGCCAGGCTCCCTAGGCAACCTGGCTGGCCTACTCCCCTTCCCCCCCCATCCATGTGCGAGCAGACAAGAGCACACGTGTGATAGCATCACAGGGGGTGGGCGAGAGCACATGGGTACTACCTGCAGTGTGAGATCAGGGCCCAGACTATGGTTAAGCAGAGAGAAGAGCTATGTGCCCAGCCCCTCCAACCATTGCACCCTAGGCACATACCTCTTCTGCTTACCCCTATTTCCAGGGTTATATGTCATATATATATTGTCGCATATATTTGTCAATATGTTTTAATATATGTTATTTTATGTTAATAATCCAAAATCCTTGGTACCCACACTTTGCTGGATAATGGGATTTCCTTGAATATGAAGCCTCTGCATAAAAACTTTAAGGGCAGTGTGGGCTGATTGGAGGCTCCAAAGCTGCTTTCAAAGTGTTCTGGAAACCATGATTCGTCTAAAAATGTTTCCAAATAATGCTAATCACTGCCTAGAATATTCTTTTTACGGTAACTCCAAAAGCTGTTGTGCTGATCCCTGCAGAATGTCATTTATTTTCACAGTCCACACCTCTCTAGTATTTATTTTTAATGTTGTATCAGAGAGATGGGAATTTAGACCTTGTGGGGCAGACACCAGCCATCATGACTCCCACGGAGCTCAGAGAGAATGTTCTGCGCCTAGAGCGTAGGCTGATGACCTCATTCCTGGCAAAGAAAGTGATCAGGAAATGTGTAAAGTAAATATCTCCAAATTTATCATTCTATTTTTTTTAAGCTTAAATAAACCTTTACTTCACCCTTAAAAGGTCAATAACACTAAAAATTCAAGTTGCTTAATTAAGAACATTAAAATAACTACAGATGTTAATGGTTCCATATCCTATATTGAAAGGAACATATTTTATTTTTAAATGTTCTTTCTGATCAGGTCTATTTTCATAGCTTTGTGACCAGACTAATTTCTCAGAAAAGGATATAATTATAACAGTTTTAGCTTTATTATTATTATTTGGATTATGTAAAAACGTTACAGTTTGCAGGAATACATAGAAAAAGAGGCAACACAAACTTTAACATATTTTACATGTGTTATTAAATTAACCAAGTCAAAGTTATATTCCATATAATTCCAGAATATACTATTCTTTTGCCTTGATTTACATTATTTGTTGAGTAGGAATAAGGTTATATATATATATATACAGACTGTATATATATATATATATATATATATATATATATATATATATAATATATATATATATATATATATATATATATATATATATATAGATACACCCTTGATCATGTTTTGTTATTATATGAACTCTTGATAAAACCCAAGGGCAGGAACAAATATTACCTACAGTAATTAGTGAAGATCTGGCAAGAAATTGTATACCTTATATTTTTGGCTTCTTTAACAGGCAAAGGCCACCACAGCCCTTTACCAGTCATGATATACAGTACTGTATATATTCAATGCATATATAGTTGTTTAGTAATTAAGTGGCAAAACCCATTCTGCACCAAAATTAATGATCAACCCTGTAACATCACCTTCTATGACCAATGTACTTTCTGCTACTGTTTAATCATTTCAGATGACTCCTAAGTATAATGTCTCGGCAGCCTCCCCCAAAAAAACTCTGATCATGTGCAGTAGTGCTGACTCTCAAATGATGACCTGCTGGGGATCCAAGTTAGAGAGCTGCTGGGGACAACTTTGAAGGAATTGATTGATCCTGTTATAAGGCTACTTAACCAGTGGGTGGAATGAGTTTTTGTCCTTAATGGCTGCTCTGTGGCTAGCAACAATGATAGGACTGCCTCGTGCCTACCAGCACTGTACCCCGCACCTAGTGTCAAAGTTTCAAACCAGTGCCAAGTCCAGAGTGCAGCAATTCCGGGTGCACGTGCTCTGTGGGTGAGCACTTAAAAAATGTAATCTATAAAGGCTGGAGTGATCGGTTTTTTATTATAATAGCCAAAGCCCAACTTCCTTAGTTAGTTTAGTTTCCACTTCAGTAACCAATCAGTGTCTTGAGGGGCGACCATATGGGTCATAACTGTTTGCTTTAGAATCTGGGCTGCATGCAATAAATCAAAAGCAAACTAACTGAACAGTTATGTCCCATGTGGGCCCCCTTCAAGATGCCGAATAACTCAGGTAGCAAGCTGCAAAGCAGGAAACATTGCTTGGTATGCATGTTCACAGAGATTTTCTATAGGATGTAATAAAAAGCTGTGCTAAACTCTTGAGCTGCATCCCCTTTAGTAATTCTATTTACAGTAAACTATATTCTTTTATTTTTCACAGTGGGTTTCATATTGGTGATTGTAAGCAATGAAATCACTATAGCTTATGGAATCAAAAGGACCACATTTTAAACTGGGGAATGTGTGTACTTGCTGTTTCAGCCGACAACATTTCTACTGAAGTGCAATAAACAAAATGGGAGACTGAAACTTTAAGTAATTTAATTCCTGCAAAATATAATATGAAAAGAAAATACAATCACAAAAGGAAATGAGAAACAGTTGAATCATTTTATAGATACCATGGGAGCAACATAAAGGAAATAGACACAGTTATTTGCATAGTTTCAAAATCAAGCATATACTGTATATATATATATATATATATATATATATATATATATATATATATATATATATATATATATATATATATATATAGCCAAATACAAGAGTCCTCTGCACTCAACCCATTATCAATATATTTAAGACAGAGACATTGTGTGGATATTGCTACTGAAAAATGCCTTACCCCTTAAACAAAACAGGGATTGTTTGTCCATATATTGCAATATATTTAAGCTGGCCAACTACGTCAAAGTCATCTCATATCTGGCCAGTCCTATGCTCAATTTTTTTTATCTGATTCATTAAGAATTCTATTGCTTCATATATTTATATAAATAAATATATATATATATATATATATATATGCAATTAAAGATATTCTGGAGTGTTGCTGAGTGTATATATATATATATATATATACACTCAGCAACACTCCAGAATATCTTTAATTGCATACCTACAAACAACTGTTATATGAGCTAATTTATCAAAAATCGTGCACAAAAAAAACATGCAAAGTCATAACTAATTGTGATTGTGACTTACCCCCTGACTTTCAACAATTTTGCAAATGGATTCATAATAATCACATAAAGTTGCCAGAAAAACACAGGAAATTGCAAAGTACTCTGATATGAGGAAAATGTGAATTATCTCTTGGTGTAAATTTTTTGTGAAAATTCATTAGTTTATTTTAGGGATGCACCGAATCCACTATTTTGGATTTGGCCGAATCCTTCACGAAATATTTGGCCGAATACCAAACCGAATCCGAATCCTAATTTGCATATGCAAATTAAGGGTTGGAAGGGGGAAAAAATTTTTTACTTCCTTGCTCTGTGACAAAAAGTCACACGATTTCCCTCCCCGTTCCTAATTTGCATATGGAAATTAGGCTTCGGTTTCGGTTCGGCCGAGCAGAAGTTTATTTTCCCCATACAATTGTAGAGGTACAAATATTCTAGAGAATTTCCACTATAAAAAAATGTTGTATGTGGGGTTTTACCATGTAAGAGTTGGCGTAGATAATGAGAAGCTAAAGTCGTACTCTGTCTTTATGATGACTTTTTGCCAGCCTGAACCTGGAGAGATTTTTTTTTTCGTGGTGAAAATTAATTCTGGCGCTCTTGGAATATATTCAACTGATACATTTTACATTTGTTCATCGGAAGATAATTTGCCAAACCTTGTCCTATTTTTCTTTTAGTACATTTTTTAATCTTTTGTTAAAAATACTCCAAATCATAACTTTCAATATAAATATATAATATATTATGCCCCAGAATTGATGTACTAAAAATAGAGAAAAAGCAATGGACCCCTAATGATTAAATCATTCTTCACTGCTTTCAAAAACAAGGCTTTAGTTTATAATAATAAAAAATCTACTCTCCTTCAGCACACATAGTTGATGGATGTGCTAATGATCTGTCCATAAATTGTTGTAGCCCTCTCCCAACAGCCAAACAAGTGAACAACTCTCTCCAGGAAGTAGGCGTATTGATATCCAAGTCTACCATAAAGAGAAGACTGCATGAAAGTAAATACAGAGGGTGCACTGCAAGGTGCAAGCCACTCATAAGCATCAAGAATAGAAAGGCTGGATTTTGCTAAAAAAAATGAAACCAAGATCAACCTCTACCAGAATGATGGCAAGAAAAAAGTATGGAGAAGGCGTGGAACAGCTCATGATCCAAAGCATACCACTTCATCTGTAAAACATGGCGGAGGTAGTGCTTGGGCATGCATGGCTGCCAGTGGCACTGGGACACTAGTGTCTATCCATGATGTGACACAGGACAGAAGCAGCCGAATGAATTTTGAGGTGTTCAGAGACATACGGTCTGCTCAAATACAGCTAAATGCAGTCAGATTGATTGGGAGGCGTTTCATAATACAGATGTACAATGACCCAAAACATACAGCCAAAGCAACCCAGGAGTTTATTAAAGCAAAGAAGAGGAATATTCTTGAATGGCCAAGTCAGTCACCTGATCTGAACCCAATTGAGCAGCATTTCACTTGTTGAACACTAAACTTCGGACAGAAAGGCCCACAAACAAACAGCAACTGAAAGCCGCTGCAGTAAAGGCCTGGCAGAGCATTAAAAAGGTGGAAACCCAGAATGTGGTGATGTCCATGGGTTCAAGACTTCAGGCTGTCATTGCCAGCAAAGGGTTTTCACCCAAGTATTAGAAATTAACATTTTATTTTCAGTTTTTTAATTTGTCCACTTACTTTTGAGCCCCTGAAATGTAGTAGCATAGTAGCATAGTATAGTAGCATAGTAAGTAAGGTTGAAAAAAAGACACGTGTCCATCGAGTTCAACTTTTTTTTTTAATAACTACCTATCTGCCAGTTGATCCAGAGGAAGGCAAAAAAAACCCATCTGAAGCCTCTCGAATTTGCCTTAGAGGGGGAAAAATTCCTTCCTGACTCCAAAATGGCAATCGGACTAGTCCCTGAATCAACTTGGCCCATGAGCTATTTCCCATAACCCTGTATTCCCTTACTTGCTAAAAAGCTATCCAACCCCTTCTTAAAGCTATCTAATGTATCAGCCTGTACCACTGATTCAGGGAGAAAATTCCACATCTTCACAGCTCTCACTGTAAAAAACCCCTTCCGAATATTTAGGCGGAACCTCTTTTTGTGATTGTGTTAAAAAAAAGGCTTACTTCCTCACATTTTTATGCAATCTTTTTGTTCAACCCACTGAATTAAAGCTGAAAAAGTCTGCAGTTCAACTGCATCTGAGTTGTTTCATTTAAAATTCATTGTGGTAATGTACAGAACCAAAATTAGAAAAAAAAATTCTCTTCCCAAATATTTATTCTTATTCCTATCTCTATTCAAAGCACTGCCTGGTTGCTAGCTATAAGTTGATACTAGCAACCAGATAGTTGTTGAACATCCAAACTGGAGAGCTGCTAAATAAGAGGGTACATTAAAAAAAAGGCAAATAAGAAATGAAGACCGATTACAAATTGTCTCAGAATAGCACTCTACATTATACTAGAAGCTAATTTGCGGATGAACAACCCCTTTAATATGATTTCTGCTGCTAGGCCCAATATCATGTAGCTACAGGTACATCAATGTACAATGAAATTGCACTATAATATATTTATTCTTCAGTTTGTTCAGGTGCCATTATATATGGCCAATGCTGTGTATTTATATTTCCACATTTTGAAGGGGTATAAGTGCACAACACTGGCACTGCATTTATACAGTATGCTGTATACAAGGTTGAATTTGTGTCCTCGAAGTATCAAACCAGAAGTATGCAATGCTTGATCTAGCCTTCTCAAATAAAAAAATACTATATCCCTCACTGTGTAAGGATGATGTCTCACAAAGAGGTTAATTGTGGGTAAGGGTTCTAATGAATGTCCCCCTAGCCCCTCCCTATGTTTGCTTTGCCAGTAAACAATTTATTTTAGCTGCTAGTGTATTACAAGCAAAAGTCACAATGAATAAGACAAGCAATGCTTATTGGCATGTGGGGGGAGCAATACATGACAAAACTACAAATCCAGAAAATTTTAGTGCAGAGCCGTATCACTTCATTTGCCATGTTGTCGTTTTTGTGATTTTATATTGATTATGTTTAAAACCAGTTTCCTAAGTGTCCAGCTAGGGTTGCCATCTGTTTTGACCTGAACAGCCTGGTTTTTTGAAGGGTTGTTTGGGTCAAAACTGCCTGGACAGGGCAGGATTCCCGAAGATTGGGCAATTGGCGATTGCCACGTCATAGTTCTGCCCCTGCAACGTCATAGCTAAAGTTGACAACCCTAGTCCAGCCTATAATGTAAATTATATTATTATCTGTGGCACAGCTGGCTAATCCAAGGCAGTTGCCTTATAAAAACCTCTCTCCCCTTTATTAATGTCTGTCTTGTTTGTAATACTACATAGAAAAATGCTAGAAATGGATTGTAGAAGAGATGACGAAGGCACATATCTGTTATTCTCTATCTGTTTTTGTGTTGTCCCTTTATTTTAACTGTTACAGTTGTTGCAAAGGTGGTCATCTGTTTGTATATTTCCATGTGACATCTTTACACATTTTCATTTACAGCCGCCCTTTGCAACTTGAGTTGTGCAACCTGTTACCTTTAAAGGGCTTACATTTCATTCAGATTTAGTGGTAGTCTGGGGAGTAGTGAGATTTCTCTACTTCTACATCTATTAACATCTTTCCTTTCTTTAATGTCAAATAATAGATGTGTGGCATAATGAATAAAAGTGCCTGGCTCCTTACTCTGAAAAGGGTGAGCTCTGTGAGGCTGTGGTCCATCAGTTGTGAAGCGAATGGCTTATCTTATGCTGTGATCTCATTTTCGGATTCTAAATTATTCTATAATAAATTGCCACTTTCAGAGCTTCATAAACCCCCAGCCTATAAAAGCTCCTGGAACGCATCCATGTTTGATGATGAAGATTTGGAGA
This sequence comes from Xenopus laevis, assembly GCF_017654675.1. Taxonomy (NCBI): domain Eukaryota; kingdom Metazoa; phylum Chordata; class Amphibia; order Anura; family Pipidae; genus Xenopus; species Xenopus laevis. Next base: position 125,953,078 of record NC_054372.1, read on the forward strand.
AACCTTTTTTCCCATGGAGACCCCATGGACCTTAGGAAAATATTTAATTGTCAAATACTGGAGTGTCTGTTCCTTATACAATTAATAGATATTTTTAATAAACCTCAGTGGTTTCTCAGTATTCTGACACTGCTTAAGCTTTCTCTCTTACGTTGATCCTTTTTATTTTGACTCTTGCTTGTTTTTGACCCTGAATCTTACGCCTCTGCCTGTCCCTCTTGTACTGCAAACTCATCTGCCTTTGTCGTGTGCATGATCCTTGCCTGCCTCACAGCAGAAAGTTCCGGGGGCCCCAAAAGGGCCCCAGCATAGGGTGGACACATTATCTATTAAATGAAATATATGCTGATTAAACCCAAATGTCTTTCTAAATGTGTAAACTAAAAGTAATTGACATAAAAGCTGTATGGCATGCATATTTACAAAATATGGATGAATATGTGTTCACAGTGTTCAAAAGTAATCGGAGAAAAGGAAAACAAATGGATTATGTAACTTTCCTAATGATGTTTAAATAGTGATAGATCAATGTCCATATGGGTAGAAAATTAACTAAGAATTCTATCATAGAATATAATAGAAATGTTTTAATAAACTTTTTATGCATATTAAATGTTTGGAATTTTTTCCCTAGCCAATCATAATTAGCAATCTCAAGCTAGGAAACAGATGTTTTGGTGAAAATATAGCAGTTTCACCTTTTGCTTTATTTGCATTTTTCAGCAGGCCGATATTCAGCCCTGTGTGACATAAGTTTAAGGAGTCGGCTGGCCTTTAGCTAAGGGTAACCAAGTAAGATTATATTGAACTGGTGAATTTAAGAGTCTGTCACTGATTCAGTGTGTGAAAAGAACCTGTTCAGGGCTGATGCAGTGTAATAGGTTTGTCCATTTGCACCTTGCCCTTTTTGCTTACACAGTACAGGTGTGAGGTTTTTTAATTTGAAATGCATTGAGCTTGGAAAAGGGGTCTTTACATAATTTGGATCACAGTAACTTAAAGAGGCAGTATACACCTTTTTAACAATATATCAGTGACTAGGGCATTTGCTGTACATACTTTTTGCCTATTCCTTTGATTAATAAATATCAGTTTTATTTTGTTGGAGCTCTAAAAATACTTTATAATAATAATAATATTTCTTCCTCAAAACAACCAGTATCACAAATTGGCTCTTTTTCTTTAAGGTTGAAGCTTAGGGAAGGTAGGTCTTTGTTAATTCAGATGCCTGAGCTGGGACATGTATCACCCTACCAGTTTTTAATGGGTTTGGAAAGACTTGGTAGGTACGTGGAGGTCTTGTTTTAACTACATATACTTTTATTTTATATATATATATATATATATTTGAAATGCTTTTGTTTATATTTAGCCAACTCCAAAATTACTCAGGGCAGTCTTATGCTGATTCTATGAGGAGCATCACAAATGAATTGGGCTGAAAAAGTTGGTTATGAACAGTCTTAAGAGATTTTGGATAGTCATCCCTTTTTGCGATGTGCTTGTTTTATACCATCTAATAACACATTTTCAGTATCTGCCACTGTTGTGTTAGTGGACTTGTTGGGTATATTCAGTTCTTATTTTTCATCCGTGCAACTGTAATGGACAGTTCCAACCTTCCAGTTCCAGGTGAACAATGTTTTGTGGCCATTACCCTGCCACATTACATGTCACAATTATAACCCTTTTGCTGCATAGTTGTAAATGATGTAACCCTTTAAAGGAGATGTTCACATTTTACCTTTGTCTTTTCAACTGGTCTTCATTATTAATTTTGTAAGTTTTAATTTTTAGTAATTCTAATCTCCCTATTTTTAGCCTGCAAGTGAAAATTGTGTTATTGGGGGTTGCTGATTCCAGTAAAAAAGATGACAGTAAATTGTAAATGTAATTATTATTTTTATTTGTTTCGCTTTCTTTTCATCTCATCTTCTATTGATTTTCATTCTGACATGCACACAGCTGCCTTGTTTCTAGGGAAAATGTAATCCTGGCAACAAGGCAGCATTTGAAATTGCATGCCCCAGAGTAGCAGAACAAACATTGTTTACATTCTGTTATATTATTTTAAAAACAATGGAATACAGCTGTATGATTTCATACTAAACATTACATTTAGGGGCATATTTTTCAAGGGTCGAATTTCAAATTGAAAAAACTTTGAAATTCGAATTCAAAAAGACCAACCAATAGGTCAGTTTTCGATCGAATAGGTCTGTATTCAGCCGAATTCGAATAGTTCGAATCGAAGTAATAGTGCATTCAATCGATTTTGATTTGAAGTTTTTCCCCAAAAAAACTTCGATTGATTCCACCAATTGACTCCACATAAGTTCTAGGAGGTCCCCCATAGGCTAAAACAGCAATTCGGCAGGTTTTCGATGACGAATGGTCGAAGTCAAATTTTTAAAGAGACAGTACATGATAAATTTCGATATTTGAATTTTTGAATTTTTTTCAAATTCAAACTGAATTTGGACTATTCAAAGTACACAAAAAAATAGCTGGAAATTTGATTTTTTTTTTCATTCGAAAATTCACCTTGACCTTTGATAAATCTGCCCCTTACAGTGTAATACCCTTTAAATGGACACTTGAATAAGTCTGAGCTTGACAGTAAACTATTTAGACATATTGATAGCATTGGGAAATTTTGTACCTGGGCAGTAAACTATAACAATCAATCAGTGATTTAGCAAGCAGCAAATAGAACAATGAAAAATGTGATTGGCTGTCGTAGGCTTCTGTACTAGTGAGATTGTGTAGCTCTAGTGTAGATGAGCTTTGTTTTGTTTATGTTGCACTGCAATAAATAATGATTTATCCGTTATAGGCATTGGTCTTGGCTTCCTCTCTTCTGTTTTTTTAAGACAAACTTTTAGCAAAAGACTACTCTTGATAAAGTACAGTGTTTAAAACCTAAATAAGTAACATGTACCTGATATCTGAATTTCTTTACTAGGTTATATAATTTCTGGCTGCCATTCCCAAGAAGGGTAAACAGGAAGATATTGAAAACAATATGCTTGAATTTTTATTGTGAACTATAAAGAAAGTCTGCAGTACTTCAACTCCTAAAAAGTTAGGGATTTTTTTTTTAAAAGAATCATGCTCTGTGTGCTCTGTGCATTGTCACCTCTACTCCTTGCTCATATTAAAGAGTTCATATTACAGGAGATATTGTAGACTATGTCATTAAAATCTCTCTGTAGTATTTAGTCCACATCTTGTTTTGTTTACCTTGTTTAATGTAAATATCATTTTGCTGTGTGTGCCAATACTTAACAAACTTTTTAATATGTACTGCTTGAAGCAATCTTCAGTAATCCTCAGGGCATTCTCAGTGCTACATCGACATCTACCCAATAGGAAAATTATTTGAAATATTCTGTGCAAAACCAGTAAACAGGACACAAGTCGGGAGATATTTACTGTATCAAAGAGTTAAACTAGCAGTACGTAGGGTAATATTTGAAAGTTTTATATTTAATTCTACAGGTTTTTTAAAGACATTTATCAAAGGGTACACTATTACTTTCACCTGTTGATAAATATTCCTTCCAAATACAATAAAAATATAACCAAACTAAATATAATTTTAACAGATAAAACCTAGCCACATATTTGGTGAGTTGCTTAAAAAGGCTTACAATATTATATTAAGAACGGCTAGCTAAACTCTACCTTGATGCAGGGAGACCAGGACCTTATTTGTAAAGGGTAGACAGAAGCGTTGAGATTTTGGGAAGTGGTGCCAGAATTCCTCTTGGCAGCTTTACCTGTTAGAATACTATCAAACCTAGATCTCAAGGAAGCTACAGCATTTTCCAACGCTCATGGAGATGAAGATATATATTATATATCTACATATTTACATAAAACCTTTGCACAAATATCCTTCCGCTGAAACTGTAATTGGTAGGTTTGGTCCCAGCCACAACATCAAAAGAAAGAATAGTAGCTGCATTTGTTTCTTTGCTGAAAGAGAAAGATAATAAAACAAATAAAAAGATAATAAAAAAAAAAATAATAAAAAAAAAAATATATATATATATATATATATATATATTGGTATATTGGAACTCCCCAGCACTCACTTCACTTGAATAGAATTTGTAGGATGATACTAATTGAAGAGTGGGTGAAAGAGTTCACTCTGCTTTGAGAAATATGTCTGTAAAGATTAATGATAATTATTTATTAATTATTAATCTGAATAGAATGTGAATTTGACTTTTTATGAACTGTGGCAACTCCTTTGTCTGCTAACTAGGATTAACTTGCTGTCAGAGTTATACTCAGCTTTGCATAAGTCGTTCCTCTCTTTAAAAAGCTGAAACCTGTGCATGTAACTATTTATTGGCCTGAAAGTGTGTTTATATACGGTATGCCTCCCTTACACTCCCTTTCCTGTTGTTACATCCCAGTAGATATACACATACTATCAAATAAAATTCGACCATGTTTTAAAAAATGTAAAAAAGCTTATTCAGCTTAGACCAATGTACAAACTGCAAGGAAAGTATTATATTTGGTACTACATAGTTCACTGTTCTTTCTTCTATTTTCTGGGTAGTGAGTGACACTTGTGGCTTTGTGCCTCTTGACAATGAAAATCTCTTTGGTGAATATGATCTGTAGATATGCCTCAGAGTATTTTCTTTACCAGTCACTCTGAACTGTTTTTTCTGGACAACTGTGTGCTCCCTTTGATCTGATGCCAGTACATTTTTCAGTTCACTGCACATTGAGTCATTGTTACAACATTCAGTGTGCACCACAACTCAGTTGGCATATATCTTAGCAGCAGAGAATTCAGTTAAACGTGGATCAAATATTTGCCTAGAATATGTCACCTTATTCATAGACAATTTAAAGTTATGCAAGGGTGGTTGTCAGAGCACTCTAAGGCTAAGTAAAGTAATGGAAGTGCTACTAATCTGGTCAATATTGCTATAAACATGTGTAAAAAAGGTTTGATTAAGCTGCATTGCCTGTCCCCATATTTTACTAGTTAGTCATTCCTTACAGCTTCATGTATATTCAAAAACACAACAATTAATGTTCAAAGTGTATGAAACACTTTCAAACTTCCATGTGGACTTCCAAAGCACCTACCCAGGCTGCTCTATTTAATAATCTGCTCATTGACTCAATAGAACAGTGGCATTAGCACCAACCTAGATATTGCAGGCAGATACAGGGTTACGCTACTGGCTCTACTAACAAATTGAAATGTCGCTATTCTCAGTCTAAAAGTGTTTGCCATAATGTGCTTGCAATGACAAAACACTCATGGTCATTGTGGTGCTTGTGTTATCAAACAGATGCAAATTGATCCTCATGTGGCATTTAAAAATGAAGTCCCCTGAAACTCTATCAAATGCCTTTTTGGCATCAGTTCACAGTATAGCCGAAGGGATGTTGTTCTTTTGGCAATATGTTAAAAAACTGTAGAGTCTAAGGGACATATTTATTATTCAGTGTAAAAAAACAGTGGGATAATTCACTATACATCGCCATGCTTCACTGTGTAAAAAAATCTTAAAAAACGCCATTTATTTTACGCTGCTTTTTACACCATTTTTATGGCAAATTCTGTTTTAGATAGCATTATAAATATGCCCCCGAGTGTGCTGTCACGTATTTCTCTCTTGGGTACAAATCCTACTTGTTCTGGATGGATGAGGTTTGGCAGATTTGAGATCTTGGAGGAGTAGGCCACTTTGATAAAAGTAGTCTTAATATTAAATGCCATATTTGGAACATATGTATAATGTACATCCATTAGAAAAAATGCAGTGAAGCATAGATATTCACCAAGCCCAGGCTGTTAGCTCTTGACTAGTGTGAGGATCTACTCACAGAAGGCTCCCTATCCCCCTTATCCTCCTGGCTGACAACAACTCTGATCCCTGCTTTCTCAATCACAGTAGGCAGGATCGCTTCAGGATCTTCTGCACATGTGTTGGCTAGCATGACATTGCTTCAGTGCAACTTTTCGGTTGACTTTTTTCTACAAGTCAGGCAATGATGCAGCCATGCATGTGCTGAATAAACCAAGCTCCACCTCTCCTTTCTGTATCTGCATTATCAGTAAGCTAAGAACATTAAGGTATATTAATGTGTGTAGTAGTTCTAACTGTTGCTGAAATGATCACACAGACTCAGCTGGCTATATACTTTATTTAAAAGTATCAGAAGTTGAACATCCCCTTTGAGAGATTGGGAGTTCCTTTGAGTACTGTTTCTTATCTACATTCAATAATAAGATTAGCCAGTAACTTGTTACATCTTCTGCTGGATGATTGTCAACAACCCTTAAGCTTAGCCAACAACATCCAAGAAGGTTAGCTACTTTTGACAACTTTAAAGGTACAGCCACACTGGGCGTTTTGGGGAGATTTGGTTGCCTGGAGACTAATCGCCTCGTCTTCTGAGCGACAATCTCCCCGAACTGCCTCTGCGTGTTTTCCCATAGGCTATAATGAATAGTCACCTGCGTTAAAGCACACGCAGCGTTTTCTGTAGTCGCCCAAAGTTGCATCGAGGCCTCTTTATAGGTCTCTTTATATGCCTCTTTATAGGTCCCTGGTAAGGCCTCATCTGGAGTATGCAGTGCAGTTTTGGACTCCAGTCCTTAAGAGGGATATAAATGAGCTGGAGAGAGTGCAGAGACGTGCAACTAAATTGGTTAGAGGAAGAATTAAATTATGAGGGTAGACTGTCAAGGTTGGGGTTGTTTTCGCTGGAAAAAAGGCGCTTGCGAGGGGACATGATTACACTTTATAAGTACATTAGAGGACATTATAGACAAATAGCAGAGGGCCTTTTTACCCATAAAGTGGATCACCGTACCAGAGGTCACCCCTTTAGACTAGAAGAAAAGAACTTTCATTTGAAGCAACGTAGGGGGTTCTTCACAGTCAGGACAGTGAGGTTGTGGAACGCACTGCCGGGTGATGTTGTGATGGCTGATTCAGTTAATGCCTTTAAGAATGTCTTGGATGATTTTTTTGGACAGACATAATATCAAAGGCTATTGTGATACTAAGCTCTATAGTTAGTATAGGTATGGGTATATAGAATTTAATTAAAAGTAGGGAGGGGTGTGTGTATGGATGCTGGGTTTTCATTTGAAGGGGTTGAACTTGATGGACTTTGTCTTTTTTCAACCCAATTTAACTATGTAACTATGTAACTTCTCCATCCTTATCCTCCTTGACCTATCGTCTGTATTTGATATGGTTGATCACTCTCTCCTGATGCAGATTCTGTATTCGCTTGGCATCTGTAACCAGGCTGCATCTTGGCTTTCTTCTTACCTTTCTAACTGATCATTAACTGTCTCCTATGCTAACAACACCTCATCTCCAGTTCCACTTAATGTGGGGGTGCCGCAAGGCTCTGTGCTTGGCCCGCTGTTGTTCTGCCTGTACACTCTGTCTTTGGGAGATTTCATCCAATCATTTGGCTTTAATTATCATCTGTATGCTGAGGATACCCAAATATATTTATCCACTCCTTCATTAACAGCTGAAACAGAGGCTCAAATCTCTAACTGCCTCCTGGCTATCTCAAATTGGATGAACCAGTGCCACCTCAAACTCGACCTAACAAATCTTTCCACCTAAGCCTGGTCCTACTCCCCTTTTTACTATCTCTATTGATGGCATGCTCATTAACCCTGTCAACTCAGCTCGCTGTCTGAGGGTAATCTTTGACTTCTCTCTCTTCTTCTCTGATCATATTAACACCACTGTCAAAACCTGTCACTTTTTCTTGAGCAATATTGCCAAACTCCGTCCCATACATAGGGCGTATTTACTTGGTGTACTGATTCCCATTAGTCGTAGTACTGTTGCGTTGCCTCTGTTATTTTTATGTTTATGTTTAAAATGCATAAATAAAAAAACTTTAGTAAAAAGCTCTGCCAACAGGCTTTTTTAAAAGTGTGCTTTAAAAAAAGTTAATAGTTTTTTAGTATAATGTGTCTTATTTGGTAAAATCCTATAAGTACCCATTTTTTTACACACCTAAATAAAAAGAATTTGGCTGTGTGTCTTCTTTTGCTACCATTATTCATTGCTGACATCTTGAGCTCTAAAACAGGATTCAATTTGCTTGTTAAAGCCTTTCTTTGTTGGAAGAAAATCTCAGTATAAAAACAGTTATTTGTTGTGCCTTAATTTTGTGCTTAAAAGCTGTAGTAGCACATATGAGCTGCATGAAATGGAGATGAATGCTTTACCAACCCTCTATTCTTAATGCATGGAAGCTTAAAGGCCTCAAGTACAAGTACTTTCCATACGTGAGGGGTTGGGGGCCTTGCTTCTTTGTGCTTGTTCTGTGGAGTGTGAATAAAAGATTTGTAAAATGTCATGGTTCTCCTTTCTTTTTCCTGAATAAAATCTAGAATGCAGACTATCCAGTCCCATGTGCTTATGTTATTTTTTACTCTTGGTCTTTATCGTTTCAATGCTTTTAATGAATCATATTCCTATACATAAATCGGTTTGCATTTTTAAAGTATAATTAAAGGGAAACTTTTAAAGTAGAACCTTCGCGTCAAATACTTTTAAAACCATATGTAATATATGTACATAGATTCTATAGTGAAATGTGAAAACAATTGTTTTTTAAACAGGGGGAAGGTTTGTCTTTTTCAGTATTTAAAGGGTTTTTCACCTTCTAAAACTTTTTTGAGTTATTTTCAGATTGTTCATCATAAACAAAGGCTTTTTAAAATGGCTTATTAAAGTCCAGATAGGGGAATTGGGTAGAGGCTCTGGCCTAGCCACTCACCAGTGAAATAGTCAAAAATAAATGGAAAGCCAATACCTTGTCTGCTACAAACGGGTGAATCCCAAACTTTATTCCATGGTGCTCACAAAACTTCAATGTTCAAACGTTTCGGGACCCGAAACGTTTGAACATTGAAGTGTTGTGAGCACCATGGAATAAAGTTTGGGATTCACCCGTTTGTAGCAGACAAGGTATTGGCTTTCCATTTATTTTTAAAATGGTTTTCCATCTTTTAATTCTTACATTTAAAAATTGAAGTTTAAAGTTTAATGTTGGTGTTTCAGTGTGGCAGCTCAGTGATCCAGGAGCAGATTCTGACTGTTACGTTCAAAGTTTGACGTTCAAAGCAACAAAGTATGTTTTAAAGGAGTAGGAAAGTCTACTTCCACTTGGGGGTGCCAAATGTTAGGCATCCCCAAGTGAATGTATTTACTTACCTGAAACCCCATGCCGGTGCAAATATAGGCAGAAAACTGCACTGGCTCGGGGTTATACCAGTTAGCACCATGAAGCAATCCTCTTCCGGCTTCATCTTTCTTCTCGCGGCTGTGCATGCGCAGTAAATCGAAAAGGCGAACTTTAACTAAAAAGTTGGCTATTTCATTTTACTGCGCATGCGTCTGTCCCCGGAAATTTGAAGAAAGAAGCCGGAAGAGAATCGCTCCGTGGTGCTCTCTGGAAGAACCACGGGCCGGTGCAGGTATGAAGATATACGTTTTTGCTATTGAAACCAAATAATTTTCCTAAACTTGATTCGTTGTTTATTGGCTCATGAAACATAGTTTAACCACACCTTCCAACATTTTAATATGAAAAAGTAGAAAAAGCCACAACCCTATATCCAACCGCCATCCATATTGATGTGTTCAATTGTGATGCTTTCCCATATGGGGACCACTGAGAGGTATGAACTCATTGATTCAACTCATTCTTTTTAGGTTATTGCTTTGATTTTTAGATATTTTAGAGATTATTGGAGAAATGTAATAAAAGTTGCAAAGAGCAAAACAATTTGCACAAATAAGAATAAAAATGTGCATTTTGCATTGTAATATTCTTCCTTAAACTGAATTTTTATCGCGCATTGCCCACTTTTAAGAAGTGCTTGAAGGTGTCGTAATCTTTTGGAGCAAATGTAACAAGTTTTTCAGTAAGAAGTTTTATTACATTCACTGTGCATTGGCGCAAACAATTCGCAAACCTATAATTCACAAAAGCTATATTAAATTTGTGCAAAGCAAAATTTGTTCACACAGAGGCATAACTTTTCGCATTGCGAATATTTTTTCCATTAACGACTTTTATTACACCCCCCCCCCCATATGGCTTATAGTCTACAAAATACACAGTAACAAGAATATGACCAATGATTGAGGTATAAAAAAAATGTATCGCCCTCTCCATTGTTTTCACATTTGCTGCTGGTAAACAGACTTTGCCATTCCTTATAACTCTGTTCAACCTCCTCCATGGAGCATGTGTTTTTGCATCAATATATTTTTCTTGGCTTTCTCAAATTTTTTATTTGTACCCGGACTGATTTAATGTTAAATGAGAGAGAAAGTCCCCTAACATTATGGGGCAGATTTATCAAACGTCGATTTGAATTTTCGAATGAAAAAAATTATGATTTCAAGCTATTTTTTTTTTTTTTATTATTTGAGTTTTTTATTGATTTTCAGAAAAACATTGAAAATTTCCAGTGAAGACTGGGGAAGAAGAAAGGAGAAGGAAAGGAGCGGTGAAGCCAGAAAGGTAAGCAACAGTGGAGAGTGTGTGGGGGGGGGGTGTGGGTGGAGAGGTTTGTAACTTGTGCAGTCCATGGAACCATAGTAGTTAACTTGATTGGGGGGGGGGAAGAGGTTTGATGTGCTTCCTGTAGTTTAGTGTCCATAGGTTGACCAGTACAGATATCTGAGCTTTTCACTGGCTTTAAAAGGTTCGTAAATCCGTTTCATCAGGGATATTCGGGTATATGATAATTTTGTTTCCATGTTGTCCACAATTCGTGAGTCGCCAGATTTTTGGTGATTTGCGCAAGGGTCGTTGCAGCATACTTTTCATGTAAGAGATTGGAGTCTATTAGGCGGATTGTAGTATCTCTATCGGGTATTTCCGTAGATTTCCAGTGTCTTGGTATTAAGAGGCGGGCTGCAGTAAGAACATGGAAAGTCAATTTCCTTGTTTCAGGAATAAAGTCTTGTAACCCAATGTTTAAGAGTGCCATGGCTGGTGATAGATGTATTGGTACATTGAATATTTCTGAGAGCAAGTCGTTAATGGCTCGCCAGAAAGGCAATATTTTGCGGCATGACCACCAAATATGTATCATGGTGCCTTTCGCAGCATTACATCTCCAACATTGGTCTGACACATTGGGGAACATTTTGTGTAGTATTGAAGGTGTTTTGTACTACCTAAAAAGTATCTTTCTGCAATTTTCTATATGATTGGTGCACTTGGTGTACTTAGCGGCAATATTCGCCATTTGGGACCATTGAGGTAGCGGGAGATCAATTTCAAGGTCTTGTTCCCATCTTTGGATATGTATCGGTTTAGTGGGCCCAATGTCTGGCATAATGGCTTGATAAACTTTAGACAGTCCTTTCTTTTTACCAGCACTATTGAAACATATGCGTTCAAAGGGTGTTTGAGGTCTGGAGAGGCGATTAGTATGTGGACCTAGGAAGTGCCTGATACGTAAATATTTGTAGAAATCTTGTTTAGGGAGGTTAAACTCAGTTTGAAGCGTCTCGTAGAGTTTCAAGTCATTATTCGAAAACAGCTGTGCTATGCTTGTGAGTCCTAGAGTGTCCCAATTGGCTAGGGAGATGTCAGGAATTTCCGTCTCTAGTATCTTGATAGTAGAGTTTTTTGTGGGGAATATATGGATGTATTCGTGTTTCTTCAGCAAATTCCAGACTTTCAAAGCTGTCATTGTAGTGTGGAATAATGAAGCTAGGTCAAGTTTATGTGAGGAAGACTTGGTCCACATTAATTGTTGTAGCGTGAATGGACGAGCTTGGTCTTGTTCTATCTCCAGCCAGTGCTTGCTATCACACGGAAGGTTCCATAGGGTGAGTTGCTCTAATATTGTAGCTCTGTAGTAGTATTCGATACTGGGTACACCAAATCCTCCTGATTTATGGTGAAGTTGCATTATACTGCGTTTGAGTCTAGGCTTCTTACCACCCCAGATGAACAAGTCTATAGTTTTTTGCGATTGCAGGAGAAAAGTTTTTGGCACTGTGATTGGGAGGGTCCTGAATAGGTATAGGAATTTGGGCAGTAACATCATCTTGACTGCTGCTATTCGTCCCAGCCAAGAGATATATGAGGTTTTCCACTTTTCCAGTTGGGTTTGGGTTTCTCTCAACAGTTTTGGGAAGTTGTTGCTGTAAGTCTTCGCCACCGTGCTACCCAGTTCGATACCAAGGTAGGAAATAGTGTCTTTTCTCCACTGGAACGGGTACAAGTGTTGTAGTTCGGTCTTTGTATCCGTTGTGGTATTTAGTAAGAGGGCTTGTGTTTTACTAACGTTGAGCTTGTAGTAGGACACCTGACTATAAGACGTTAATACCTGGGTAAGTTTTGATAGAGATAAAGTCGGGTTTGTAAGGGTTAGCATAATGTTGTCTGCAAAAAGCGCTACTTTATGTTCTGACTGGGATGAGGATATTCCCGTGATGTCTGTCGTGTCTCTTATCGTTTTTGCCAGCGGCTCCAGGATTAGGTTAAATATAAGCGGGGAGAGTGGGCAACCTTGTCTCGTGCCATTTGTGATGCAGAAGGGTTGCGAGAGAAATCCCATGTTAGTGACTTGTGCTGTCGGTGTGGAGTACAATGCTAGGATCGATTGTAGTATCAGACCACGAAAGCCAAATGCTTGCAGGGTATTTTCCATATACGCCAGTGGACTCTGTCAAACGCCTTTTCGGCATCTAAGTCTATTCGCCAACACTTTAGCATACAGTTTGATATCCCCATTCAACAGTGATATAGGTCGGAAATTAGGGCATTGATTCGGGGTCTTGCCTGGTTTGGGGATAGTTGTTATCGTAGCCTTCAGCATTTCTTCTGGTATTTTACCATGGTGGCGGAAGTGGTTAAAGAGTTGTGTCAGTTGAGGAATCAGGATATAACGGAAGGTTTTATAATAGGCGGCAGATAGGCCATCCGGTCCTGGGGCCTTCCCTGTTGGGGTGGAATCGATCGCCTCCTGGATTTCCTTGGGTAGGATAGGAGCATTTAATAAGTCTAATTGAGGTGGTGATATTTGTGGGAGATTGGCTCGTTCTAGAAAATCAGTAATAGCTTGTTTTACTGGTTGTGGAGTTGACACATCATGGTTTAGATTGTACAGAGATGCATAATATTCTGCAAATTTGTCTGCTATCTTCTTGGGGTTTGTGATTTTCCCTCCATCTTTGTCCATCAGATGGTCTATGGCCTGTTTCCTCTGTTTCTGTTTCAGGAGGTTTGCAAGCAATTTTGAGGCTTTATTACCTTTTGTGTATTGCGTGAGGCGTAGCCTTTGGAGGTGGTAATGCATTTTAAACAGATCTATCTCACACAGTTGCGCCTTTACAGCGCTAAGTTGTTTAGTGGTTTGCTTGTTGGGTTGCGTTTTATTTTGTGTTTCTAGATCCAATAGCAGTTTCGTTAATTCTTGCTTTTTCTGTTCACGCTGTTTTTTAACTAATGAGCCATATTTTATGAGATGTCCTCGAACTACTGGTTTATGTGCACACCAAACCATAGGTGTCGAGACTTCGCCATTGTCGTTGAGGGTGAAGTATTCCTGTAGTATGTGAGAACACTGTTGAGTTATTTCTGTATTAAGTAGCAGTGATTCATTTAATCTCCAGTGTGAGGTGAATGGCATGATCTCATTTAATTTACTGGTCATAGTTACAGGTGCATGATCTGTCCAAGTCATCAGCCCAATTTGTATATTTGCGACTGCCTGGAGGGTGTCTTTGTCTGTAAATATATAATCTAACCTAGCGTATTTTACATGCGAATGAGAATAATGTGTATAGTCTCTGTCCGTTGGGTGTGATGATCTCCAGACATCGAATAGATTATGTTTGTTTAAGAGGTTTTTCAAATTTAGTGAAAGCACTTCCCTTCTAGGCTTTTGGTTGTTTGCAGAGCTGGTGTCCATGGCATGAGTTAAAGGTATATTGAAGTCACCCCCTATTATGACTTTCCCTTGTTTCAGTTTATCCAGGGTTCTAAAGAAGGTGCGGTAAAAGTAGGACTGTTTTATATTCGGGGCATAAGCCGATGCTACTGTATAAATTTGATCTTGTAGTTCGATCGTGACGATAATGTACCTGCCCTGTGGATCTGCTTGTTGTTTGAGCACTCGGGGTGTGATAGAGGAGTGGAACCAGATTGCCACCCCTCTCTTCTTCACAGGGCTGTTCGCATATAATTGTAATGGGTATTCCTTGCAAATTAATCTATTGGGTTGGTCTTTGGCAATGTGGGTTTCTTGGAGGCACAGTATGGACGGTTTTGTTTGTCTAGCCCAGAGCAATAAGTGGGATCTTTTGTTCGGGCTATTTAACCCGTTGACATTTAACGTGATTACAGTAACTGCCATTTTGTTGTTGTGTGTATGCGGTGCTGGTTTTTGGTACTCACTGTTTGTCGTTTGGCGAAGCATGGCTTTTGTGGCCAGCAGCAGGATGGGTGGGTTGCCGCTTTAGAGGTACTTGCAGTGATCCGCAATACAGTCCAAGTGGGGGTCATCAAACCTCGGGCAGGGTTGGGGGGGTGGGGAGAAGAAGAGCAGAAAAGGTAGGAAAAGAGAAGAAAATCAGTGACAGTAATTGAAGGGCATTAATACATACAAACTTATGTACAGCAATACTATAAATAGCATCAAGTAGAGTGGCTTCTAGGCGGTGGTCGGTGCCATAAGTTGGTTTGCCTGTCGCCAGGGTGGTATCGTGCAGTACATTGCACTTTGAAGCCATGGTCGGGGGGAAGATCCTTCTAACAGAGGGAGTTCCGTTTCACGGGGGAAACAAAAAAGTCAGTTTAGTTGAATGTCGTCAGGTGTGGAGTATGTTGCCTCATTTGTAGCCATAGCGGTGTCTGAGCTGACAGAGGTCTTCAGGTGTCGTCAATGGTATCCACCTGGTCTGGGCTAGGGGGATCCTGGCAGGGTGGTGTTCTGCGGTGTGCAGTTTTTTGTACTTGCCATTCCTGTGGAATCTTGGGTTGCTTAGCGGCTGGTCGTGGCATCATGTCCTGATTCGGTAGAAGGTGCCATTGCTTCAATAGTCGGGCCCCATGTTGTGGCGTGTCCATAATATAGGGTGTATCTTTGTAGACGACCCTAATCTTCACTGGAAACAGCCATCTGTAGGGTAATTGTGCTTCTCTCAGCACTGTGGTGATGGGAAGGAATTCTTTGCGCTTTTTCATCGTGTGAGCTGAGAGGTCAGGATAGCATTGGAGCATATTGTATTTCTCAGGTATACCCTGCTTATCCCTAAACGCCTTCAGAGTGAGTTCCTTGATGTGGAAAAAGTGTAGCCTCAAAATCACCTCTCTGGGCACATTAGGGGGAGCATTTTTATTTTTTGGCAGTCTGTGAGCCCTGTCTATTAGGAGGAGATCAGGATTAATATCTGGGAACATCTCTTGGAACATGCTATTTAGATATAGATGCAGGTCTTCCATTTGTACCTGTTCTGAGACTCCCCTCAGTCTGATATTGTTCCTCCTGTTCCTGTCTTCCAGGTCAGCGATTTTATTGTGCAGTTGAGAAAGTTCCTGCTCAAGTGCTGCAGTGGAGTCTATCAGTTCGTTGTGGGAGCTCACTAACTCCGCCATTTTCCCCTCCAGATGGTCAGTCCGGTCCCTTATCTGCCTCACTTCCTTATGGAGCTCTGCAATGGCGCCCTTGAAGTCTGCCTGAAGATCTGACCTTAACGAGGTAAGTAGACTCTTTAGTATGGGCAGGGTTATGGCTTGTGGGGATCGCGTGTCAATTTGTGCTTGAGATTCTGCACTTGCCTCTGAAACTGCGCGCGTAGGGCTGTTGCTGCCAGAGCCGGCGCCATCTTGGAGGGAGAGACACGCATCAGGCAGCGGTCCGGATTTCGGGTAAAAGGCTGTCATTTTTTGCGGTGACGGACGCTTTCTCAGCTTCCCCATGATGTCCGGTTGCTTATAGTCGGGTCGCTGACCTTTCTGCTATCGCTTAGGGTGCTCCAGCCTGCTTAATAAAAGTTTCTCCGCACGGAGCTCCTCACTGCGCGTCCGGCTGCATCAGCAGTTAACTCCGCCCCCGATTTCAAGCTATTTTTTGTGTACTTCAACTAGGGAATAGTCCAAATTCGATTTGATTCATGTCGAAAACCTTTGACTTCATTTTGGTTGGTCTTTTTGAATTCGAATTTTGAAGTTTTTTCAATTCAAAATTCAACCCTTGATAAAAATGCCCCTATTAATACACATACCTACTTTATTCTAGCTCCTGTAGTTAAGGCCACCTCCTTTCAACCAGTGAGACTTTGCTTTTTGTTTATGCAGACCAATCTCTCAGTGGACAAAACAGCAAATCCTGCAATACATTATTAGCCCTTTTTTTCACGCAGAGGTTAGAAGGATAGGTACTGAAGTATTTCAGTGTGAAACCATTATTCATATTAAAATTGTTACTTGTGTTATAGTTTAAACACATTAACTTCTCAAAGCATTTACAACACAAAGCATTTAGGACATATTAGTTAGAGCTTCCATTTCGTTGGAAAGATTCCCATCTTCCACACAAGGTAATGTTTTGAATTCTATGAGAATGGTCGGCATGCAGGTCTTGATACAAGGCAAATGGTTTAATGCCGTAAATCTTTCTGACAGTTTTGCAGTCAGTCAGTAACTAGTTTATATAAAGTGCAATTGTTTATTCAAAACAGAAACTATAATTTCAGCTGTTAAAATAGTTTATGTGCCATATTTAAATGCAGAAGCTTGTGTCAGATAGGGACATCTAGTTCCCATAAGTGGTGTTAAAAAAACAGAAAAGCTAAATCTAGTCAGAGAACAACTTGATTATGGACCAAGATATCAATCGGGGAGGTTTTTTCTGGTGATCAAGGTCCAAATTGGCTAGTTCATGCTGTCCTCATCCCATCAGCGCCCAGTCTCTTAGTTGTTATCCGATTGTTCGACCCTAGGGCTGAACATTCGGATTAACCGATATCACCCTGCCATTGGTGGGCATATTATCATCATCATCATTTATTTATATAGCGCTGTCAAGATACGCAGTGCTTTACTGCAGTTATAGCAAACGGAATAAATGGTGGCTAACAGACAAGGATTACAGAGTACAATAGGGTTTACAAACTAAAAGGTTAGGGTACAATTGAGACAAAAGGATCATATAAACACTTTGTCATTTTTGATACAGCAATGATTAATTAAGGTACAACGAATAGGACTCTTTAAACAGATGGGTCTTTAAGGAGCGCTTGAAAGTTTGGAAGGAAGGAGAAAGTCTGACAGCTTGTGGCAGAGAGTTCCAGAGAAAAGCAGAAGCCCGAGAGAAGTCTTGTAGACGAGAATGGGCAGAAGTGACCAGAGGAGAAGTGAGGCGAAGATCAGAAGCGTAGGTTTCGTGAAGGAGTGTATTTGGAGATTAGAGATGAAATATAGGGAGGGGTTTCATTATTAAGGGCCTTGAATGTGAGTGTAAGTAATTTGAATTTGATTCTAGAAGAGATTGGGAGCCAGTGAAGGGACATACATATGGGAGCAGCTGATGTTGAGCGGCGAGCTAGATGAATGAGTCTAGCGGCCGCGTTTAGAACAGATTGGAGTTGTGAAAGGTGACTTGTTGGAATACCTGTGAGGAGTAAGTTGCAGTAATCAAGGCGGGAGATGATGAGAGACTGAATCAGTGTTTTAGTTGATTCTGAACTGAGATAGGGTCGTATTCGAGCAATGTTGCGCAGTTGAATACGGCAAGATTTTGCAAGTGTTTGAATGTGTGGTGAAAAAGACAGATGAGAGTCTAAGATAACTCCTAGGCAGCGTGCCTGTGTGGTGGAATGAAAGGTGGTGTTGTATACGGTGAGTGATATCTGAGGGACAGGGGAAGATCTTGGAGGAAATATGATGAGTTCTGTTTTAGAAAGGTTCAGTTTCAGGTGGCGCTGTGACATCCAGGAGGAGACAGCAGAGAGACAGTCTGTGACTTGGGAGAGGACAGAATTAGAAAGATCAGGAGTAGACAAGTAGAGTTGGGTGTCATCAGCATAAAGGTGATACTGAAGTCCAAATGACTGAATGAGTTTTCCTAGTGAAGTTGTATAGAGCGAGAACAGCAGGGGGCCAAGAACAGAGCCTTGAGGAACTCCAACAGAGAGTGGGAAAGTAGTAGAAGTAGAGTTAGAGAAGGAAACTTTAAAGGAACGTCAGACAGATAAGATGTAAACCATGAAAGAGCAGTGTCCCGAATGCCAGATGAGTGTAGAATGTCAAGGAGGAGTGTGTGGTCAACTGTGTCAAAGGCTGCAGAGAGATCTAGTAGGATTAGAATGGAATAATGACCTTTAGACTTTGCCAATAGAAGATCATTGGTTACTTTGGTGAGGGCAGTTTCAGTCGAGTGTGATGGGTGGAAGCCAGATTGCAAGGGGTCGAGGAGGGAGTTGTGAGTGAGATGCTGGATCAGGCGTTTATAAACAAGCCTTTCTAGTAATTTGGAGGCGAATGGAAGAAGGGAGACCGGTCGATAGTTAGTGGGAGAGCTGGGATCAAGGGAAGGTTTTTTTGAGGATAGGAGTGATTAGTGCTTGTTTGTATAATGATGGAAAGGTACCAGTAGAGAGTGAAAGATTGAATAGGTGGGTAAGTGCAGGAGAGAGTGTATCAGAGATTGGGTGGAGAAGGCGAGAGGGTATGGGGTCAAGGGAGCAGGTGGTGGGTTTTGAGCTGGCTAGAAGTTTGCTGACTTCATCTAGAGTTGCAGGGGTGAAGGAGTGCAAAGTAGATGTGAGTGGACTGCACGTTGGTCTGAGATTGTTGTTGGACGGTATGCTCAGCCTAATGAGATCGATTTTTTCATTAAAGAAATGAGCAAGGTCTTGGGCAGTAACATTAATAGGTGGAGGAGGTGGAGGGGGGCATAGGAGTGAGTTAAATGTGGCAAACAGCTGCTGTGGTTTGGAGGACATAGTAGATATTAGATAAGAGAAGTATTGTTCTTTGGCTAATGATAGAGCTCGGTTATAGCAGGAGAGCATGAATTTGAAGTGGATGAAATCAGGATCAGTTCGTGACTTTCTCCATCGTCGCTCAGCTGATCTACTACATCTTCTGAGGTACCGTGTTACACTAGTGTGCCAGGGTTGGGGTTTAGCTGGCCGGCTGTGACGGGTGGTAGAAGGTGCAAGGGAGTCAAGTGCTGTTGAAAGGGCATCGTTGTAGAGAGAAGCTGCCATATTGGGACAGGAGAGAGTATTATATTAGGGAAAGATCCACTCAATTGGCTACTTCTCCAAACGAGCAAATCTTGTCATGCATGGTTACCTTTACTCAGTGTTGGACTGGCCCACAGGGATACCTGGAAAACTCCCGGTGGGCCCAGGTGTTAGTGGGCCCTCTTGTTTCTAAACATTTGGCCAATTTCATGGTCATTCCCTATTTCTTTATGGGGAAAAATGCTTAATAATGGGAGACTATTGTAAGTATATATAAAAGACTAGGAGAATAAAGCGGTTGAGTGAGTAGAGGAGGAATAATAGCTTGGAAAAGGTCCACTGTCTAAGATTTTCTGGTGGGCTCATGGTTTTAGGTTTTTTGGTGGGCTCAAGGTCTAAGGCTTTCTGGTGGGCCCCTGGTATCCCAGTCCAACACTGCCTTTACTTAGGACACCAGCATGGGTCAGAACATGGGCACATTGGTCAAGGTTATGCAGCACTGGTACCCCTTTCCCTTTAGGCTAATGATCTTGTGACTTAAGACCAGACATAGGCAGGGGTAATTTCACCACTTCCTTCCTGATGGTAGATTTATGTTGACTCACTCTATCTCTGATCGGTTGAATAGTTTCCCCTATATAGGCAAGCCCAAAGGGGCATTTAAGCATGCATATCACATACTCTGTGTCACATGAAAAGTGATTTTTTTTTGCCTGAATGAGGATGTGTGAAAACATTGGTGCGCACAACACTCAAGCACTGGTTACACACGGGTACATACCATCTTTTAGTGGTGTCAACACTCTCTGTGAACTGGATCTCTGTGAACTGGAACTGGATCGTAGAGTCCCCAGGTCAGCCTTCACCAACCTATCCCTCAAACTCTGAGGACGTTTATATATATATACAATAAGGGAGGTTCATCAAACTCTGGAATATCTGGATAGACCCTTCGCAAGAGTGGACAATGTTTATAACTAATTTAATGAATCTTCCGTGCACAGGGATTATAGATATGTACAAACAGTATACAGGCTTTACTCACAGAGATCAGAGAGTAAAACCCGTATACCGTATGTCATCCCTGTGCATGGAATTTGTCTACGAATGTGGACTAAGTCTCGGACAGGTTGAGTGATCCACTCCGATTTGTACAGATATATATATAGTTCACAAGTAGAAAGCACTCACGGCACAATCTTCATAAATAGTTAAAAGACCTTTATTCCTCCTCTACGCGTTTCGGTCCACAGCGGACCGTCATTATGATGATGATGGTCCACTGTGGACCAAAACGCATAGACATGTGGTCAGAGGAATAAAGGTCTTTTAACTATTTATGAAGATTGTGCAGTGAGTGCTTTCTACTTGTGAACTTTGAATTTGTTGGTGAGCACCCAGCCCTTGTTCAAGGTATATACTGTGGGGCTGATTCACTAGGGGTCGAATATCGAGGGTTAATTAACCCTCGATATTCGACTAGGAATTAAAATCCTTCGACTTCGAATATCGAAGTCGAAGGATTAACGCAAATACTGCGATCGTACGATCGAAGGATTATTCCTTCGATCGAACGATTAAATCCTTCGAATCAAACGATTCAAAGGATTTTAATCCAACGATCGAAGGAATATCCTTAGATCAAAAAAACTTAGGAAAGCCTATGGGGACCTTCCCATAGGCTAACATTGACTTCGGTAGCTTTTAGCTGCCGAAGTAGGGGGTCGAAGTTTTTTTTAAAGAGACAGTACTTCGATTAAAGGTACATTTTTCTACTATGGACAACAGAGACACACACGCACTCGAGGATGGTGAGACTGCTTTACTTACTTCGAAACAATTTGGTCTCCGCAGCAAAAGTAGATTTGTTCCCCCAACTACCTACCCTGCTGTGGAAACATATATTAACAACATCCAGCAGTATCTTGAACAGGTGTATCAACAGGGGCTAGATTCTCCTAGTGTGATACCTAACCTAACAAAAATAGAAAGGGATGCAATACACAGTTTGAAAGAAAATAACATGATTACTATCAAAGCCTCTGATAAGGGGGGTGCGATCGTAATCATGGATACTGATTACTATATTGGTGAGATTCTGGGACAATTGTCAGATCGGGCAGTTTATAGGCGGTTAGATGGGGATCCCATCGCAGAAATTTCCAAAAAAATAGATCATATGTTAACCAATATGGTAAATAACAATGTGATTTCTGATGAATTAAAGACATACCTTACTGTTACATTTCCACGTACACCAACTCTATATACACTGCCCAAGGTCCATAAGGATCCTGTCCATCCTCCTGGCCGCCCGATCGTATCGGGCATTAATTCAATTTTTTGTCCGTTGGCCATTTTTTTGGACAAGATTCTTGGACCTTTGGTAACAACCACTCTCTCATTTGTGAGAGATAGTGGTCACTTTTTGGAAAGACTGGATAGTCTAAAGATACAAGATGAAGAAGATGTCATACTGGCCACATTTGATGTGTCCAGTTTGTACACTTCGATACCGCATAATGACGGTTTAAAAGCCTGTGAATGGTTGTTACGTGGGAGTGAACAATATCAGGATATGCAAATTAATTTTTTTCTGGAGGCACTAGAAATCATACTGAGGATGAATTACTTCATTTTTCAGGAAGTATTTTATCTACAGTTGCGTGGGACCGCGATGGGATCCAATGTCGCCCCTTCATACGCCAATACCTTCATGGTTTGGCTTGAAGAACTATACGTATATCGGGATGATCTTTACCAGGCACATTGTGTAGCTTGGTGGAGATATATCGACGATATTTTCGTTATATGGCGGGGTGACATGGGCTCCCTATCGCGATTCCACGAACGACTCAATGGTTTTCATTCCTCCATCAAATTTTCCAGAATTTGTGATCATAAAGAAGTGTCATTTTTGGATATTCTAATTTACAGGGAGAGAGGTTTACAAACTAAATTATACTCTAAGCCCACTGACCGAAACCAGATACTCCACTTTGCAAGTAATCACCCCTTACACACTAAACAGTCAATCCCTATCAGTCAATTCACTCGGGTGCGTAGACTAGTAAGTGATCCTATGACGAGAGAATTTCAAACTAAACAAATGAGAACTAAATTTAAACAGACGGGATATCCATCTAGGGTATTAGACAGGGCAGAAAAAATCGTTGATCACAGAAAGGTTAAGAAAACAAAAAGGTCAAGGATCACCTTTGTGACCCAATATGGACCATTGAGCAAGCAGGTCAATACCATTCTACGTAAACATTGGTACATACTACGTAGGGCATACCCTATGGTGGGGGAATTTGCTTCCCCTCCACTGATATCATACAAAAAGGGCACAACTATTGGATCTAAAGTATCTAGATCCCTAGTTCAAAAGGGAGATACTCAAAGTAATACATTTCTTGGTGTCAGAAATACGGGTATGTACCAATGTTTAAATTGTACACAATGTAAATATGTGATAAAGGGAAAAATTTTGTACATCCAAGCACTGGCGAGATTATACAGATTAGGGGATACCATACCTGTTTGTCCCAATATGTGGTATATGCTATCGTGTGCCCATGTGGCAAGATTTATGTTGGGGAAACTGTCCAGAAAGTCAAGTCACGGATTTCGCAACATAAATCTACCATTAAATCAGGCAATTTGGCGTTGCCACTTTCTAGACATTTTAAGGAATTTGGCCATACGGTCGACCAGTTACGATTCATTGTGTTGGAAACTGTACCTCCACTTAAGAGAGGAGGGGATCGGGAACTGAGATTAAAACAAAGGGAAGTTTGGTGGATTAATAAATTAAATTCACTCCACCCACATGGTCTTAATAGAGACTATGATCTATATCTGTTTCTTTGATAATTGAAGGATATCAGAAAAAATGTGTTTAGTAATTGCCTATGTATATATATCTGTAAGGCTATGTACATTTTATGCAGGTTACAGGGTGGAATCCCTACAGAGAGTATGAACAAGAATGCACTATGTCACTTCCCCTGCTGGACTATAAAGGACGTTATGGACTTTGTATGCACTTTTACACCATTGTTTCACATGGCTTGAGAAAGAGCCTTTTCGGCTCGAAACGTCGCTTTTACGTATGTGCACATATATGGTGATGTAACTGTTTTACCATTTAATACAAAATATTGAGCATTTATGGCGAGTGCTGTTTCTTAATCGAACTATATATATTATGGAGGACTGACCGGAGACCTCATGGGACGTGCACCGCAAAGATACTGCAAAGCGTGAGTGCTGTTACTAGCATTTGTATTATATATATATATATATATATATATATATATATATATATATATATATATATATATATATATATATATATATATATATATATATATATATAGTTCAACAGTTATTTCCAGCACTCCATTCCAAAAATCAAACATTGACCCAGGTGCTATCTGTATGTGCTTCTATCTAAAAAATATTTGAAAAAAAGATGCACACCAGGATTTAAAGGAGATTAAAAAATATTACTTTTATTTAATACATTGCTAAAAATAGATCAGGCCAACGTTTCGGTCTCCATTTAAGACATATATATATAGTACCTGACACTGGCCCACTTTTGTAAAGTTCGTCCTCCACAACCTCTGCCTTTTCTCACACCAGATTGCATGACAGAGAATCCAGAACCTGGCGAAGATCCCAGATACGGATCGAAACATTGAGTCAAATAAATATCTTTGTTTTTGCTTATACAAAAGTCATGTGAGTGCCGCTATTTCCTTATCTTATAACCAACGTTTCAGTCCCCATTAGTACCTTTTTCAAGGTATAAATTTCGTCCCCCACAACCTCTGCCTTTTCTCACACCAGATTGCATGGCAGAGAAACCAGAACAGCTTTTGAACAGGGTTGTTGAGAACCTGGAGAGAAAGGAGGAGCTCTCTGAAAACAAACTCATACTGTAGATATAGAGAGCTGCAGATTACAATGAAAATGTAGATATACAGTATATATGCAGAAATGTGAACACATTTCCTTAGGAGAAAAAATCATGTTCTGGCATTCTTATAATAAAATAGTTTTTAGTTTGGTCAGTAGACAAGACTTAAAGCCTCCATTCATAAGAATATAATTTACAAAATATTCCGGCCACGTCTGTATTATATATGTTTATTATATGAATAATACAGTGACTTTTCCCTTTGTGTTCTCCTGGTCAGGAAGCAGAAGTCTTCAAATTAAATAAATAACCTTGAAGCAGATCTCCAATAATTCTTTTTCAGTTGAAGGGAAATGAATGAAAATTTGGCCTTAATCTGACAAGGTGATTGGATTGGTTTAAACTGATATTAGAATTTCAGACGTGTTTTGAAATTAATAATACGTGAGATTTATGAGGTGATGAAAATATAACTGTACCTTCTAGATTTCGAAATCCATCAAAGTCTGCTACAAAAGCATTGAACGCAAGTCTTTTCCACTAAGAGAGACATCATTAATATGTCTGAAGTACTGTACTGTGTGTTATTTGCCAAACTAAGCAATAAATGTTTTTCATTTCATAGCTTACCATTGTCATGTACTGATTTGTGAGACTTTAGTTGATTCCGATTGACCAATCCACCATTGTTGTAAATTAGGGTCTTTATAAGTAGCTCACCTTCCAAAAACTGTTTTAAATTCCATTATTTTTAAATAGCAGACCAGAAATAATGGCCTTTTAAAGTTGCTTTAAGATTTAAGTTTATTTTTTTCACCACTCTGGGGCAGTGTCCTACAATCCTGGCCTACTGGTTGCAGGCCCTGACCCATATGCAAGATACCATAGCTCTGCCTTACATACTGTCACCCCAGGTATGCCTATCTGGCATCATTGATGATGTCTCACAGTCAGCGATGAGAATAGTATATCGCGCCCTTCTGTGCTATGCCTGGAAATGGATGGCAAAATCCCCTCCTACATTGGCGATTTGACTAAATCTACTTAGAACCATTCTACTACTGGGTACAACTTACATATGCTGTTACAGGTTACCCCCAACAATTTGAAATGATATGGAGGAGCAGGTTTGATACCCACTGCTCAAAAGTAATCTCCTGTGTTTACCTGTAGCCCTAAACCCCTGACCACTGCTATTGGGACAGGTCACGGCACCTATTTGAAAAAAAACAATTAAACAGGACCTGTACTGCTTCTGTATAATTTATTAATTTAATTAATTAATTTATAATTTATTAATGATGACAGACTGTAGAACCAAATGTTTGTAAATCATAGTTAATTTTTCTTTTTCTGTTATGTTGTATTTTTTATGCAAATAAAAACCTTTTCAGTTAAATGTTTCACCTCCTGTTTCAGCTCATTAAGGGAGATGAACAATGCAAGTAAGATTTCACCCTTTTCACACTTAGCTACTGTAAATATGCTATTCATTCTTTTCTTCAGCTGTATTGAGAATACTCCCTGGGTCAACTGTTGCAATTAATACATTAAGTGCTCACATTACTATGATGCTGCTCAGAAATATATCAACTAATGCTGTGTATGGCTTTGTTTTCTCATTATAGTATGCTTTCTGGTTCTACCTGTGTTTTTGTATAATTTCATATATTTATACACTGTACAGTATATTTGTGTGTAGATTAGAAACTAACAGTACCTGCCATATTTACAAAGCATCATTTTAGAAATCAGCATGCTTTAAATTGCAAGTAAAATTCCACCAACAGGATTTTTGCAAAGTCCACATGGCGAATACAAAATGGGTAAATGTGTGTTTTTACTATAACCTACCAAAGTGCAATTCTTTATTTAATTCCAGGAAACAATAGAGGCTAAGGTGCAAATTACAAGTATGGGATCCGTTATCCAGAAAGCCGCTATCCAGAAAGCTTTGAATTACAGAAAGACCGTCTCCCATAGACTCCATTATAATCAAATAATTCAAAACAGATTTCCTTTGTCTTTGTGATAAAAAAACAGCACCTTGCACTTGTTCCCAACTAAGATATAATTAATCCTTATTGGAAGTAATACCAGATTATTGGGGTTATTTAATGTTTACATGATTTTTAGTAGACTTAAGGTATGAAGATCCAAATTACAGAAAGATCTATTATCCAGAAAACCCCAGGTCCCGAACATTCTAGATAACAGGTCCTATACTTTTGCATCTTTGTACTATTCACTTCTGTGAGCACCTGTATTATGTGCTGGGGAAGTTACATAGACATACCCCATTGTGACCCCAATACAGCCCATAAAATGTCCATCACTTAGATGTACAAGTTACGGAAAGCTGACAGCTATGGGGTACAAAGAATCCAGTGCCCACCAGCCAGCAGCTTTATATTAAAAATGTGGGTGCAGGCACAAGTGCTCAGTAAACAAACAGTAAGCGGAGCCCTAAGTGTTCTGGGGCAACGTTAAATGATCTCTGATTCTCTCATTGATTAAAAAACTGTTTAAATATAATAATTTACTTTTAAATAAACACTGTGAATAAGTAGTTTGAGTTGTTCAGCAAATATAAAGATGTCCAACAAAATAATACAACACATTAGACCTTAGAGAGAGCTATAACTTTACACGGTAAAACTGTAACTTACTAAGGTTAGTGTTTGAAGGGACAGTATACCACTTTGTTCAACATGAGTTCAGTTGTGCTGAACTTTTTGCCAGTCGTGTTAATTAATCAAAATCTATGGTTCTTGACATTTCTTGAGTTTAAAACGGCCATTGGAAATAGGTGTGGAATGTGTTTCACAGCAAAGATTCATTACAAAAACTGGCACTTGAGATGATTTGTACTTATATGATAAATCTCATGGCGCTTAACCACATCGTTTTTGCCATTTTGTATATACAGTTCAAGAAGCTTTAGACCACCCTACAATGTTGCATGTGTCTAATTCATGAGGTTTAAGTTTTCATTATGCATAGAATAATAAATATAACTCCTTTCCTGCTGAGTCTATACAACGCCCTATATTTCAAATACCTCTTACCGTTTTAATGTGTGCCTTTTAGTCATGCTTATCCTTATAGCTTTGTCTGTCACATATACAGTGTATCATTTGGCTTAGTCTGTTACACTTAGGTATTCTTTTTTCTAATAATGCACAAGACCTGTGTTCTTTCCTGTTCTTCAGAAAGTATACTTACAGTATCTACTCCACATACAAAACATCCTACGATTCACTCAAAGGGACATTTCCTTAAGTGTGAAAGGATACTCAAGCAAGAAGCAATGCTGATTGATGGGGTTGCAAAACAGAAGGGCTTTCCCATACATTAAAGCAGTTGGATGGTGGTCTTATAGACTTTAAGGCAGGTGTCTATACTTCTAACAACATTGTGAGAAATGTTTGTGATATTGTAATATTATGGGGTCAATTTACTAGCAATCGAATTTCGATTTTTTCCACGAATCTCAACAAATTTGTGGTTTTTCTATATTTCTTAAAAGCTCTAAAAAAAATGAGATTTATTAAAGAGGATGTAAAGGCAAAAAATAAAATCCCATTTTTACTTTCTTTAATGAAAAAGAAACCTATCTCCAATATACTTGTACAGTATTTGTACAGTTTTTATAAGAAACCTGACTGCATGCAGTGAAATTCCCCCTTCATTTTACTTGCTCAGCTGACAGCTGCGGATAGGAAACTTCAGATGGTCCCTAACTGCTCTGCAGGGAAACAATTATACTTACAAACAGCTCTTACTTACCAGAACTTGAGCAGCTTTCTTTGTTTCCCTATAGAGCATTCGGTGACTGTTTAGAGATTCGTATCCACAGACCCAGTGCAGTCGCATGGCAAATATTATTTGACTTGTGCTGTTTTGATAATTTATGACGATCCCTAAGCTTAACCTCCCAACTGAAGCTCAGACCACACTGAGCATGTGCATGATCTTGGTCTTGCACAGATGTTTAACAAAGTTACAAGATGATGACCTCCTGCGGCCAACTTTGAAAGCATAAATCATTTGTTTAATTAGGCTTCTGCTGCAGTAAGTTCATGTTCATGTTTAGTATACAAAACAAATAATTTTATTTTATCGTGTTCATGTTCTTTCAATAATGTATATATGTATGCTGGCAACACAATGACCTTATTTGGTCTCACAGTGGTTAAATAAGAGATTCCAGAAGATTTTACCAGTTAAGAGTAAAAAAATAAATAATAAAGAAAAATAAATATAGCATTAGCATTCTTTACACGTGATTTCAGAAGATGTTTGATTTTTGATAATTCCCCGTATTGAGCTGAAGTCTACACTGGACACATTTCAGAAACTACTGGGTATATAATATTGGGCCAATTTATCAACATTCCAATTCAACTTCTTTCCACTATATAGATTTTTTTAAGCATAAATCGCAAATTTGAACTCTAGATTATGAGACATGAAGTTTTGTAATTTGGTTATCGAAAGAATGTATTTTTCAATTTGTGTTTTTGATGTTAATAAACATTTGGCAGACATTTGTTGAAAGTAATGGGTAAAATGTAATTTTACTGATTTTATTTCACTTATTATTTGTTGAACAGTTAGAGATTCAAGCTTCTTAATGAATAAGTGAACATTCAAGATTTTTTTTTTTCAAATAAGAAACAAAAACAAAAATTATATATATATGTTTTTTATAAATCTGCCAAGACTTTTTACACAATAAAGAAATAGTAACATCTAGGGACACATTTACTAAGGGTCGAATATCGAGGGTTAATAAACCCTCGAATTCGACCCTCGAAGTAAAATCCACTAATTAGAATATCAAATTCGAAGGATTAACCGCAAATCCTATGATCGAATGAAAAAAATTCTAAGGATTTTAATCGATCGATCGAAGGATTTTCCTTCAATCGAAAGAACCTTAGAAAAGTGATGGGGAAGGTTCACATAGGCTAACATTGTAACTCGGTAGGTTTAAACTGCCAAAGTATGTAGTCGAAGTTTTTTTTAAAGAGACAGTACTTCGATTATAGAATGGTTGAATAGTCGAACAACTTTTAGTTCGAAACGTTCGAATCGAAGTCGTAGTCGAAGGTCGTAGTAGCCTATTCGATGGTCGAAGTACCCAAAAAAATACTTCGAAATTTGAAGTTTTTTACTTTGAATCCTTCACTCAAGCTTAGTAAATGTGCCCCCTAAAGTTAAAATGAATATTAGCATACTATTTTTCTTTGTACTTCTCATACCATGGCTTTTATTGAGGTTCATTTTCTATTATCAGCTCTGCTGTATTTGTCCATCGAGTTTTAGATAATACATATTTATTAACTGCTCCAGAAAGCCCTTCCATAAAAACGACAAGTATTCTGAAATAAAAATACCATGCATTCTAGAAATTGTGTTGAGTTGAAGTGTGGGCTAAGTGAATGCTTTTAGGGCATTTTCTTTTCCTGGTGTTACTTGTCCTTTAATGTAGGCTTTAGCACATGGCAACCAGATTTCTTTGAGAAGCTGTTTGATTATTGTTAATTTCTGGTTGTCAAGCCTCTGCTTTTGGTGGTTAGTCAGAAAGAGAGCCTGTATACAATGTTAAGAGCTTGATCTTCATAGAAGGGCTCTTTGTTATATTACTTTAATAGGATCTTTGTGATATATTTTTAATATATGGTATTACAAAACGTATATAATAAACAGTATAGTTAGTACAGAGGCTGCACAGCCTACCCAAATAATAAGGCTGCATGCTTGCATCCAGCAACAGGCCATGGCCTGCTGGTAGTTGCAGACGGCAAACTTGTTTTTTTTCAGTGTTCTAAAATTGCATCTAACCAAGCCCCTGAAATCTAAACTGTGGGAACCCTGATTATATGAATAAAATAACAAGGATAGTCCAGATAAGCTGACTTATTGGAAAGAGGCTATATCCTTATAGTTGATCATCTGCACTCTAACTAATATTATATATATATTCAGGGGCGATCCGTGGGCTGATGCTGCCCCCCTCTCCCGCTCTGCGCTTAAAAGTTTAGTGTCGGAGCAGGTCAAAAGGTGCGGCATCGCTAGTGTAATGTCTTAAAGTTTCATAGAATCCCTTTCTTTCTCTTTCATTATGCAAAACAGTTATTGCAATAGAATTGCACTGGTGTTTTCTAGCAGGTTTGCAAAAGCAGTTTTTATTTAATACTATTAACTGTACAGATAGAAATCCTGTTGGTAAGAGTTTATAAAAGTGCAGTATATAGTAAAGGAACAGAAACAGGATTTGTTTATAACAAAAATTTCCTTTTGCTCAAATTGCATATTTTTCATTATTAAACTTGAGGTCACCAAGGCTCATTTTTTTGTTCCTGCTAATTTTAATCAATTTGGCGTTGTTTTTAACGGTTTCAGTTAAAAACATAGAATAATAAATGTAATGCTGTAGCTAATTAATTTGTCAGCATTTGCCCTAGGCAAGTTTCCTTTGTACCGCCTGACACATGAATTGAATTTATGAATGGATTGGGATCTGTGTTTTATTTAAGATGCTGACTCACACCTGTTATTATGTGATATAAATGGTATATTTTAAATAGCAGATTGTAATTTGGCCGTTTAAGCAACGGTGTTGATTAATTATGTAAATATTTATAACAGAGTAAATAAAATGGTTCAAATATTTATTGCCCTTTGGGGGCAACCAACAGAGCTGGTGCAGAAGATTCCTTTCTTCCCTTTGGTGCATTGCGTCAGTGGAGGAACTTGGAACTTATATTGCCAGATGTGGACGTACTTTTCTTAACACTAACAGTATCCATATTACATACACGTCTCCACATTACATAGTCCTTTAGCAGAAGAACATCTTGTGAGGGCGGGTAGCTGGCATCTTGAAGTCTGATGAGCATGAGTAGTCAGCAATTTGTATAAACATAGGAAGGAGAGAGGTTGGCGGCAAATATCCCATGGATTATTTTAATAAGCCTTGTTCCAAGAAGCCTTCACTTTAGCAGTACAACATTGCAAACTATCAATATGCTAGCCTAATAACTAAATCTGTAAGGGATATTCTTGTTTCCTTAGTACATGCATTAAAAGAAAACTTTACCAAGAAGTAGGCATGAAATGCTATCCAGCCCTTTAGAAGTGAGGATCTGGGTATCTTATGCCCTAGTAGATCCCCATCTTATGTCATGCTGATTTACAGCAGATGCTCTGGGCTGCTCTAAATTGTCGAAGCTTAAGGGCAGACAATATACATTATATATATGAAAGTCACATACAAGGCTAATTAGTATGCGTTATGTAAGGCAATATATACATTATGACCCTTGTTTGGAAACAGAATGTTTAGTCATTAGGGATGGGCGAATAAATTTGGCAGGTGCAAATTCCCGGCGAAAATTCAATGGCGGCAAAAAATTTTGGACAGCGTCGGAAAAGTTGATTGTGTCAAAACTGTCACACTATAGATTCCTCGCTAGCAGCGCCGGCCATTCAACGGAAGGAATACCACTGTTTAATATCATTCGGCTTTATTAGTACACACAGTGCGGAGTTACAATTTCAGTGGGTGTGCTGTGCAAACCTACGCGTTTCGTGTCTAGGTAAACGACACTTCCTCAGGGTTGTGTCGAAACTGTCGCCCGTCAAAACTATTCGGATGCCCATTGACTTTAACGACGGTATCAAAATTGACGCGATTGTCAAAATTGCTGGGAGTTGATGTGGGCATCAAAATTCGCGTTTTGGGAATTTTTCGCAGTTTCTCGAATTTACATAGGAAATTCACAAATTTTTTGGCAAAGAGAAAGGAGAGAAATTCGCCCATCACTACTAGTCATGTTACATGAAAATAAATTTGCTTGGGTCTATGGCGCATAATGACCCGTGCAGTGGTTTAGAGAAAATCATAATATGCCACATGCTCTTTCCCACTTGTAAAGTCAGTGCAGGTGACTAAGTGCGGCTCACTCCAGGCTTTTAATTCCCAGTACACACCCCAGCCTCAGGTGTAGACATCAAGTGCAAAATATCCAAAGGTTTACTAGGAAAAAGCCTTAAGCAGATCTTGCTGCAAAAGTGTTTTATTTCCACGTTTCTACGCGTTTCGTATCTGAGCGATACATAGTCATAGGCATGCCTATGACTACGTATCGCTCAGATATGAAACGCGTCAGGATGCAATGGTTTTAATGTATTTGAAATAAAGCTGAATTTTACTTACTACAAGAGGCTTCCAGAGTGCTCGCTGATTTTTCTTCATACTCCTTAAGTGAATCTGAAAATACTACATCCTGTCGAGGTCCTGAAGAAGTCAATGGCAAAGGTCCTATTTGCAATTTTAAGATATAATAATATAATATAGATAATGCAAACATTTCAGGCTTTTCTGCCTATTCCTACAATTTCACAAAAATGTTTGACTTTTCAGGCGTCAAACCGGAAAAATTCATGATTTTGTACGACAATCCGAAAAAGCAGCAGTTCTCGTGGGACAATCTGAAAAAGTCGAGTTTTTCTCCAGTCTGATTTGTTTTGTGTTTTTTTTTATTATAAATAAGGGTAAATCGTGGATTTGGTCAGACTTTTTTTTATTTAAATTCTGATTTTGATAAATAACCCCCTAAGTGTGGTAAAACCTTATATCAGCAGAGGACAAGAAATACAGATGCTGGATATTTTGCAGAGAAAATTTTCAAATGGGATCCAGTAATGGCACTATGACATGTATAACTGGAGTCTAAATATCAGTTTAATCCCCAAAATGGCACTTCCTTTAATGTATACACCAACATCAAAATAACAGATATGATTGACTTTGTAATCAATTTCAGATTATGCACAAGACCCAATTTAGTATGTTGTTTAAAGATTTGCACCCATGAAATGGGGGTGCCTACATCTCAAGAAACAGTCCATTCACTGCAGTATAAATAGTGCTATCATGTGTACTAGACACAAAACTTTTTACTTTAAATACTGTTGAATGTTCTGCATAATTTTTGATTTAACATTGTCATATTTTCCAGTTTTATCAGCACCATTTGGAAATGTTGGTTCATTGGTTTCCTTTGGTTCATTTCCAGGTCCTTCTAAATCATTGCAGGAAAAACAAGGATAAACTTCTTATTTTCTCCTTTTCCACAAAGGTAGGATGTCTACCATGCTTGCCTGAAATGTAACTCCTGAATGATAAAGCAAAAAGTTTTGCTAAAAATAAAAGAAACAGTCAACTACAAATCCTTCCTCAATTAATATTTGAAATGGCAGGCTGGAAAACAATTAAAGAAGCATGACATTCCAGTCAAATGCATTCACATTTTTGCACCCATGTAGCAAGTGATTTGCATCGCATTTAAATTAACCAAATGTTGGCTTATTTCAAGTGTACTTTAAATTCTTTATAGTATTGTAGTTCAGCACTGCCACTGAATTATAACACATCATTGGAAAAAAAAATCAGTCGCATATTTGTCAAAGCAGGAAATGCTAATTCATAAAATTTTCCTCTGAAATCCCCTAGAATTTTTTTAAATCTGCAGGATAAAATGTCCTCTGTCTTTGCATTCCATTTACTTTTTTGCTCTTTCCTTAATAGTTGCTTGATGTTTTGGAAAGATACTGTATGGCTTCAGAATTAATAGTTGCTTAATTTTTTGGAAAGATACTGTACGGCTTCAGGGTTAGATTATAGAAGGCGTGATGTAAATACAAAGGCATAAGAAAAAATCTATGCCGGAAGCAGTATGGAGACGCAAAACAGCAAATACGGATGACAGATTGGGGCAAATTTTGCCTCGGAAGGTTTTGCCATACTTCACACAAAATATGCCTATTTATCAAAATGCAAAGTTTCATCTCGGCAAATGAACGCCGGTTTACTGTCGCCAAAAGAACTTTGTCAGGGCGAACGTTTCTAAGCAAATTTTCTCTAGTGTTACTTTCTTCGTAGCAAAACTTCACTAACATACTTACGTCAATTTAAATATGGCGGAAACATAAAAGTCATATATATATATATTTATATATATGTCTTTATTAGTGGTTGTTGGTGAAACTGCTGGAAGTGGCCACTTATTATTAAAAATTCCCAAGGAAGCAAAATGAAGACAAAAAAGAGAGAGATCTTCTATTGTCCTAGACATGAGCCTACCTAAAACAAATCTGGCAAATAGTTAAAAAAAAGTGTAGATAACATATGTTTAACCGACTTTTGGATAGAATTGGACGGTATCCTATATTGTAGAGCCTTTAAGACTAAAGAAGGTGAAATACAGTGGTGCTTAAAGGTTTGTGAACCCTTTAACATTTCTATATTAATATATGAATGTGAACTAAGACATCATCTGATTTTCAAACAAGTCCTAAAAGTAGATGAAAAAAACCTAGTTAAACAAATGAAACAAAAATGATTATTTGGTCATGTATTTAAAAAAGATCAAATAACATATCTGCATGTAGTAAAAGTAAATAAATCAGTATTCACTTGCTTTCGCTCAGTATTTGGTGTGACCTCCTTGTGCAGCAATAACTGCAACTAAATGTTGATGCAACTGTTGATCAGTCCTGCACAATGAGTTTAGTAGGGGAACAACGGTTTTGAATTTTCTCCATTTGTACACAATATTTCTGACTGTTTATTGGGGGGGTCCAAACTCTTTAGAGATAGTCTTGTAACATTTTTCAGCTTTATGGACATCAGCAACTGTTTTTCTGAGGTCCTCAGAGATCTCCTTTGTTCAGGCCATGATACACATCAACAAATGTGTTGTATGTGTGATCAGTCTTTGCTAGAGCCCAGTTCTTTAAATAAAACAGGGTCTCACTCACACCTGAATGTCATCCCATTGACTCTAATTTCACCTTCAAGTTATATGTTAATCCTAAAGATTCACTTACTTTTGCCACAGACAGATATGTTATTGGATCATTTTTTTTTCAATAAATACATGACCAAGTATAATAATTTGTCTCTCATTTGTTTAACTAGGTTTTCTTCATCTACGTTTAGGACTTGTTTGAAAGTCAGATGATGTTTGAGGTCACAGTCATAAAAAAATATAGAAAATGTTAAAGGTTTCATAAACTTCTTTAGTCCATAAGGTTCTACAATGTAGGACACTGCCTAATTCAATACACAAGTCGTTAGGGAGATGACACATGCCATTGATTATCCTGGTTGAACAATTAGGGCAATCAGCTTGATGCAGTTGAACCTAAAGGTGATTGGTCAAATCAGTTCTTTTGGGGACAACAAGAGCAAAATTGTACAATGTTGGCATTTGATTTGAGTTTAAATATCTCATTATAATAAAACAATTATTAAACATAGTTCAAATTTCATTTTATATATGTTGTAGGCAAAATATTGACACATAGCTGCCAGGAAAATAAACAATATTGTCAGGTTTAACCAGCTAAGTGTAGAGGGGCAAAACCTGGAAATTGGGCCATGAGCAGTCTGACATGGTAGAGAGCAGTACTTATTCATGGAGAAAGTATGGCAAACTGAGACAGAGTCTACTGCACAGGCCAGGAAGAGACAGCTTTTAAGAACACAGGCCAGACATCAAGACAGGCAGAGTCCAGAAACAGGCCAAGGGGCACATTTACTATGGGTTGAATATCAAGGGTTAATTAACCCTTGATATTGGACCATCGAAGTTAAGTCTTTAGACTTCGAATATCGAAGTCAAAGGATTTGCCGCAATTCGTTCGATAGAAGGATTTTAATCCATCGATCGACTATTTTCCTTCGATCACAAATTGCCTAGAAAGCCTATGGGGACCTAACATTGGTGCTCGGTAGG
This sequence comes from Xenopus laevis, assembly GCF_017654675.1. NCBI lineage: Eukaryota > Metazoa > Chordata > Amphibia > Anura > Pipidae > Xenopus > Xenopus laevis. Next base: position 125,989,074 of record NC_054372.1, read on the forward strand.
TTTTAGGTAGCGAAGAAGGTGGTCGAAGTTTTTTTCAAAGAGACAGTACGACTATCGAATGGTCGAATAGTCAAACGATTTTTAGTTAGAATTGTTCGATTCAAAGTCAAACTCGTAGTCGAAGTAGCCAATTCGATGGTTGAGGTAGCCAAAAAAATACTTTGAAATTTGAAGTATTTTTCCTTCTAATCCTTCACTCGAGCTAAGTAAATGTGCCCCCAAGTGTTGGAACCAGGGTATTTATTAACAAGTAGATGATAAAAACATTGAACCTGGGCAGTATAATAACCAAGTAATTGCCAATAGATGTAAGCAGGCTTATATAGGCCATTTGTTAAACAACACTAGCAGCTGGTTAAAGCAAGGTTGTAGAGACAATAGAATTTGCACTGAAAACCTTATAAGAGCTTTTTCTCTGTATACGCAATGCAAAAAGTGTGGTTGAGTATGTACACCTAATTGTTAAGGTGTCCATATATTGTTACATAAATATAAGTAAAGTACAATGGAAGTGCAACTCATCTGGCCAATTTCATATTGGCTGCTGACTCTGAACTCTAGACTAAGGATTCACTGATTCACAGAGCGGATCCGTTTGGTGCTTTATTTTTATACCATTAAGTAAGCTTCTATACATTTGGGTTTATGGATACAAGACAACTTCCACCTGCCTCCCAGTGCAGAACCTATATTCTCCCTGGTAGGAACATAACAAACTTTACTTGTATTTATACTTAGTGCCACTTAAAGTGGTGCTGGAACCTTTCCTTAGTTAGTAGGGTAAATTTCTTTGGGGATTAGTCACTTTGGATAAAGTAACTATGCCTAGATCTATTAAAAGGTGGATTTCTTTGCATCATTCTATGGTTTAACCAAGAGTGTTCAGTAACTGGTGAGCTAGAACAATGTCTGCATCCATCTGAGATCCCAAGATGGCCCAGACAAAACATTCTTTAAAAAATGTTTGCTGCCGTTCAATTATGCCATTTGCCTTTGGATTGTAGGGGAACATTTGAGTTTGAACCATATAGACTGGCAAGGAGAAACTTGGAACACATTTTCTTAATTGGGTTAAAGAAAACATCTGTCTGTATAATCTATCTTTCTTTTTTGTAAATTGATAACATTTGCTTTGATGTGATATGTCTAACAAAAATAACAAAATTGTCTCTACAAAACAACAATTTCAGTGTGCAGGTGTTGGAAGTGAGACTGCAAAGTGCTATTTTGATGCTACCAAGGTTCAAAGGAACATAAAGGAGAGCTGGTATTATTGGTATCAATAATTTGTTCAAATTAAAACCACTATGAAACTATCTCACCAGAGATATACTGGAGGTGAGAAACTTGATTGTTTTTCCAAAGTCTACCACTTTTTTTTAACAACATTGTTGTAACATTATTCACAAATTCTGATTCCAATGTATTTCTGATGTCCCGGTTTTGTTTATGATTGGGTTAAAATTAAATATTGATTCTAGCACATCATACATACAGTCTACTAATTTTTACAGTATGTGACATGTACCTACATGCTGTACTTAAAGGGGTTGTTCACCTTTAAATTAACTCTTAGTATGATGTAGAGTGATATTCAGAGACAATTACCTACACTACCCAGAAATCTGTCATTTACTTCTGGCAGTAATCTCACTAAAACCAACCAGCCCAAACCTGAAGTTTTAGGTAGGGATCAATACTTAAAAAGGAGTCCAAGAAAAAAATAAAACCAAATGAGACATCACAAACGTGTTAAAATACAACAGAACTTATTATAAGAATAAACCTTCAATGTAATCGTTCGATCGAACGTTTTTTCGTTCGATCGTTCGATCTAACTATTTGCGGTAAATCCTTCGACTTCGATATTCGAAGTCGAAGGATTTACATTCGGAAGTCGAATATCGAGGGTTAATTATCCCTTGATATTCGACCCTATGTAAATCTGCCCCATAATGCAGAATTGGTAAGATTTTTGGAGTTTTTTATATACATTGGTTTTCAGACTGAGTACAATATTGAAAGACTAGCTTGCACTTTCCACTGTGAAGGGAAAGAAAGTTTCCGTTTAAAAATGAGTTACATCTACCTCTCAAGGACCAAACGTGTCAATTTCTGTTTGCCCTGTTTAGCTCAAGAAATAACAAAACCCATATATTATTCGTGATTAAAACAATAAGCAAAAAGTATGCTTAGCACATACGTAACTCATTGCACTAAAGTTGTACAAGGGAACATACTGCTCATTTAATGCAAAGCAGCACAGCATAGTATTAAAAAGTGTATGGGGCAAATTCACTAAGATCCGAAGTTGCGCCAGCGACAGCTTCACCTCACTTCACCAGGCGTAGTTTCGCCAGCGCTACGCAAATTCACTAAAATGCAAAGTTGTTCTCAGGGCAGCGAACGGTAGTGAAGTTGTGCTACCATTACTTCGTCGGGCAAAGCGAAGTTATGCTAGTGATGCCTAATTTGCATACGGCGCAAAGTTAAAATATAATGGACGTATATGCTGCAGCAACTACATTACACTACACAAGCCCAGGAAACCTTTAAAAAATAAAATAAAAGTGTTCTATTGCCCTATACATGAGCCCACTGTATCGTTGAGTTGCCATATGTTAGTAAATGTAGGGGGGAAATTTACGCTATTTTTCATACTATCACCCTTAAAAGACGCCAGCATTTTTTGGGACTTCAACTATTTTTGGACAAACTCCTATCTATTGTATTGAACTTCACCTGGTCTGACCTGGCGAAGTAAAGTCTGGCGCAAGAGGTAACGTTCAGTAAAATGCTTAAATTAGTGAATTAGCGTAGTTAAGTCCCTTCAGCCATAGCGCAACTTCGCCTGGCGTAAGTTTGTGAAGTAGCGCTAGAGTAGGTCCACTTCGCTAGCGAATTTATGCCAGCACCCGTTAGTAAATCGATGAAGTAACGAAATGACGTCATGCTGGTGAATTTGCGCTAGCGTTAGCCGCTTCGCGCTTTAGTAAATTTGCCCTTCAATGTTAATGCAAAACATGATGTATTACTGTATGTGAAAAACTGTAGAATTATTACTTCTTCAGAATTATCAGAAAACTGCTATTGTGTATGCAGACCAAGTAAAACTGCATGTAACACCCACCAATTCTGGAAAGATTTGCTATTTGGTATTTTCATGCACTCGCCAGTATTTATCCATTTTGGAATTTTGCAGGGCAAGAACAACTTCATATAAAATGTACACCTCAACATTTGATAAATCTGCTTTATATTTCAAGTAATAGAAATGTTCACACTGCATTTCATCGTTCTGTTAAAAAGTTACTTTTAATTAAATATGTGTATTGTAAAGCCCCTTATATAAGCAAAGATACACAAAGGAGTAAGTAAATCAAAATGAATGTGTGCTTAAATAACATACATTTAAAAACTTGAAAGCGTAGAAGCTGTTTGGTGATGATTTAAAGAAAGTTGCCATCTTTAAAATAGAGCACCATTATTTTAAAAGATATATATATATGGTTTTATTTCCAGCTGATTTCAACTGCAATCGAAATATACATTTTTATGTAGATTCCTAACAATGTAAATAAATGAGAAAATGTTATACTGTATCTGTTTTCAATTTCATTTTATGCTAGATTTGCAGCTGTTTCAGACTGTCTGTGTCTTGCAGGCCCGGACTGGCAATCGGTGGGTTCTGGCAAATGCCAGAGGGGCTGCTATAAGGTGCCATAGTCAGTATTTAGTGGGCTGGTGGAGGCTGTTTGGGCCTATATATGAGCTGATTGGGCCTCTGTGTACCTGAAATGCCAGAGCCTATTCTAATTCTCAGTCCGGACCTGGTGTCTTGTCTCAATTTGGTATCCTGTAGTGGTATTACCACCTCACCCTTTTGAGTCACTTACATAACATAATTTGGTTATGCCTGTTTTATATTTCACTAGTACACAGACATAGTACACTAACATATTTCTTGCTTTGCCAGGGATTATTAGAATATTAGCAGTTGACCATAATCAAATAGTTTTAGTAAAATGTTAGTATCTAAATGTCCCATGCGTCAGTGTTTTATAGACAATTGCTGTTTTTAGATATCATAATTGGTTCAATTTTGTTGTTCTTTTTTCTTCTGAACCAAATCTGATGGAGTGTGCTGTACAAACAGGAAACTTTAACTTGATTAATATTTTTTACCCTACTCCAAATATTTTTCCAATGAGTCAATTACTTTTCACATTAGTTAAAAGTAAAAAACACATGTGTGAACTCAGCGTGGTTTTCAGTCTATTTAGTAAATGAAGGAAACCAAAATCCCTTCCAATGTTTCAAATGTTACCTTTCATTTTTTCATCAAAGTGTTTTGCCAGATCTAAGATGGAGAAAAAAAGTATTATAACCTGAAAGAAATATTGTTGCCAGTATTAAAAAAAAGTCAAGAGAAAAATCTTGACTTGATAAGTTCTCATAATGGAGGTGTAGGTGTAGGCAAGAAAGATTTCCACCATAATGGTGATAAAATTTGACTGGCAATACAAGCATTTTTAGGCCATTGTTTAATAGGATTCACATTTGCCATATTAACTGATTCGCCAACTTTTACAGTCCAACTGTAAATTTTTCTCTTTTTATATTTATTCAATCATGAACTGCCCTTTCATCAAACACATTTGCCTGACAATGACATTCCTCCAATATTAACTCATTAGTTTAAGTCTTTTGGTGGCGTTGTAGAATATACAGTGGTAGCATAAAAGTACCATAGTACCAAAACCAAATATAATAATTATGCACCAATCTTGTGGGGTAGTTCTTTTGTTTTTGGTTCCTGATGGGGTGCCTCCAGCTGAGGCCTTTAATATTCTATGCAATGTTTCTGTGTGCAAGAATAGGAGTATTTTTTTTACCAAGCCTATGTTTAAAATGAGAGAGAAAGTTCGCATAGTGACCATATAATTTATATGGTTTATATCTCAATGCCTTCATGATAATGGGTTGTCAGTGATTGTTTGTTCAGCCAAGTTCTTAAGCTGTAGGACTTGCTTTGCATTACAAGTAAAAGACAACTGGTAAGATGCAGTTGTTTTAGTACTTACAATAAATAGGGGTCAAAAGTCAAATATGGTTCCTTTGAGAACTATAAGACAAACACTTTTCTCATGTAAAATAGTAGTGATAGTTGTTGCCAAAAACTATTTATACCTTTAAATGTGAATATTTTTATTTACTTGTGATACCAGTCCATTAGCATCTGTGGTTAAATTTTTTCTTATAAACATTGGCCACCTTTATACAGTTTGATAAGGAAAACTAAGAAATGCAATCAAAATTAATGTATGAAATATTTGGTAGACAGTCTTAATTTGAAAACAGTGTGGCTGAATTTGTTGAACAGATTCTGTTTGGCACTGCAGCTGTTAAACAGGAACATTATTACAAATGAGATGAATAACATGGTTCCCTGTTTTTATAAATCTGTACACTACATGCCAAAATACCATACCGAAATGTTGAAACTACAAATACATTGTTGCTTTCTGCAAATCATGCAGAGTTTATCTTCCAGACATAACTTACTACATTTGAGTTTAGACAGATTGCAGACTCTCTTAACTCAAAAGTTAGTAGGTTAATTTTCCTCAACATAACCAGTACATTAAGTATATAACTTTTTGGTCTAATTACAGGTTGCATATCTTGATAGTGATGACCCTAAAGTGGGAGCCAAACATTGTCAAAGATTTTCAAACAATCCACCTGGAATTTTAGCAGCGGCAGTGATGAAGAAACAGAAGGAACATCAGTAATCAGACCCAGTAAAACACCTTCAAATACTGGTAATCAGAGGCATCTTAAATTACAGCAATGGGGATTTTCTAAAATACTAGAAAAATAAATTATAACTGATAATAAGAAAACTTCCCTTCCTGGAGAAAGTATTTTGTCTCTATTAAGGTGAATAATAAAAGTCAGTGATTCCAGATCCGTACAGCAAAATATGGATACTGCAGACCAGAATGTTGTGCCATTTTCTGAACAGCATAAAGCTCCTCATAGACACGACGATTCTTCTTGCCGAACGACCAATTTTAGGGAAATCCGACCAATCCTTCGAAATTATCATGCGATTAGTGGGATTCGAACGATCGTACATCTTACGATTTTTCGGCCGACATTCATTGGCCAGGTCAAAAAATCTTTGTCGGTCCCAGTGCAATCTATCTATGTTTGCAGGGCCAAGCAGGCAGCTCCCCTTTGGCAAATTGGGCTTTTTAGTTGATGATCAATGCGTATGATCATTCCGAGAAAATTGTGGTCTCACAATGAGGATCGGATCTTTTAAAAATCTCAACATGTATGGCCAGCTTTACAGCCCTGGAAAATCTACACATACGGTACATTTTTGGAAAAAGAAACTGTTGTCTTTAAAACAGAGTACAGCTCTGATGAGAGTGGTGAGGATATTGTCTTGTCCTCCCAAGTATGGAAGAAGGATCCAATGAAAAAAACATCTCTTTTAAAATGCATTTCAGAATCAGACTATTCAGACATTGATTTAGGCAATCTGTAAGGAGTAGCTGTGATGATATAAGCTATGAATCTAATGACATTGAAATACCAATGAAATCTGGCAAATGAAAAGCTCCTTTTAATACAAGATATAGTGCAGTAAAGATTCTCAGACAATATGGGGCAGATTTATCAAGGGTCGAAGTGAATTTGAGGGAATTTTCAAAGTTAAAAAATTCAAAATTCGAAGTAATTTTTTGGATACTTCGACCATTGAATAGGATACTACGACTTTGAATTTACTTCCAAGTATAAGAGAAGGAAGAGGAACTCCAGCAGTATTACTGCAAACAACTTTTTATTCCAGGCAGTGGTAAACACAACATGATTCGGGTTCAATACCCTCTATCAAGTGATAGTTATGTTCTAAATATTGCTGTTATTTGCTATCCTTTTAGATTGAGTTGGAGGTGTAGCATATATACACTCAAATCAGCACATTGTGGGCTCAAGCAAAAGAAGAAAATCAACTGAGCAAGTGGGCTGTATGAAATGTTTTTGAATTAAAACAATTCTTCCAGTTTTCAGCTAATATTACACTCCTTAAAGAAGAAGGAAAGGTTAAAACTAAGTAAGCTTTATCAGAAAGGCCTATATAAATACAGCAGTAAACCCTCAAAGTAATGCTGCTCTGAGTTTAAATGAAACACTGCATTTCTATCCTTCAATTGTGTATACATGAGCTTCTGTATCAGACTTCCTGTTTTCATTTTAAACCTCCAGGGCTTGGGCTTGTTCATTTTGCTCCTCTCCCCCTTTTCACCCTCCCTCCTGTAATCTGAGCCCAGAGCTATGAGTGAGCAAGAAGAGACTCAGGCAGGAAATGATGTGACACCAAGCTAATATTGCAGCTACTATCCTAAAACTACAGAGAGTTTCTAGAGCTGTTTACTCAGGTATGGTAAAACATTCTACAGAATAAATGTTGAATTCTAGCTTGCACTATTGTAGTTAATCTATTGGCAATAAATTGCCTCAGTAGCTTTCCTTCTCCTTTAAAATGAATGTAAGTTATTTTATTCCCTTATTTGAGAAGACTAGTCTTGCAGAAATACATGTTTGCTTACTACGTTTATATTTTTTCTTACTATAGAGTGAGAGTTTAGACTGAGCGAATTGACATGTCATCATGGCTAGCTTAATAAGTGGGTAATAGTTTAAAAAAGACAACCTTAAACCTTGTAAAATAATTTTTTTTTGTAATTTTGGTGCAGATAAGGTTGAAAAGTATGCCCATAAATGATGTTAAATCAAAAATATGCTCATGTGAAGTATGTACACACTGTAGTTCTTCTTTCTAGTTTAACCAGCTCTATATTACTGCCTACTAGGCTGGGATGCATACAAACCTGGTATTCTTTTTTAGAGCGAACCTACCACATTGTAGGATTTTTCCTGAGACCAAATCACTTTAAGGGGCCAATTTCTTAAACCAGGCTTTTTGAAATCTGAAAAAGTCACGGGGGAAAAAGTGCAACTTTTTGGGGGTTTATTATGTGACAAAACTGGAATAATTCCAAATAAAAAATAATCCAGCTAAAACCTGTCAAAAGCATGTAGAGGTCAATGGCAAATGTCCCTTTTTCAACTGGAGAAGCTTTCTTTGATTCATGGTTTTACAGGTTTTCGAGTGTTTTTGATGCTGGCTCTTGTGCAACAGTACTAAAAAGTCATAGTTATTGTGCAACAAGTCAATAAAGTCTCAATCTTTGTAACTTTTCCTGTTTGTGCTTTTTAAGTTAAAATTTTTTATAGGAATTCTGTTGTGATTTTTATGATGTAGTTTTTTTTTCTAAACTACACTGTTTACACTGCAAATAATTCACTCTACAATATAAAATATCATTCCTGAACCAGCAAGTTGTTTTAGTTGTAATATTGGTGTGTAGGCGCCATCTCGAATCATTTTGTTTGTTCATGTGCTTTCAGAAAGAGCCAACACTTAAAGATGGAACTGTTTTCTGGCAGGCTGTTGTTTCTCCTACTCAATGTAACTGAATGTCTCACAGCGGGACCTAGATTTTACTATTGAGTGCTGTTGTTAGATCTACCAGGCAGCTGTTATCTTGTGTTAGGGAGCTGCTACCTGGTTACCTTTCCATTGTACTGTTGTAAAGCTGCTGGGGGGGGTGATATCACCTCAACTTGCAGTTCAGCAGTAAAGAGTGGCTGAAGTTTATCAAAGCACAAGTCACATGACTGGGGGCAGCTAGGAAGCTAACAGTATGTCTAGCCCCATGTCAGATTTCAAAATAAAATATAAAAAAATCTGTTTGCAGTTTTTAAAAACCAATTTCAGTGCAGAATTCTACTGGAGCAGCAATATTAACTGATGCGTTTTGAAATTTTTTTTTCCCATGACAGACATTTAGTCCATAAATTAAGTTATGTGTAATATGTATTGAATAAGTATTGATCAATTGAAGAAAAGGAGGAAAGGCATGGAAAGCCAAAAAAAAACAGCTGAAATCTGTCATTACTTAGAAAGCAATCCTGCCCCCTATCAGTGCTAATTAATATCAGCTGGTTTAGTCTAATTAATGGCCTATAAAAAGGTTTCTCATTACCAAGGTATCACACAAGAAGCATCTCATAATGAGTAAAAACAAAGATCTCTCTCAAGACCTTCACAACCTTATTGTTGCAAAACTTACTGAGGGCATTGGTTTCTAAACTTCTCAATGGTCCAATGAGCACCATTGGGGCCATAATCTGGAAGTGAAAGAACAACATTTCACCCTAAACCAGCCCTGACAGGTGCTCCAGGATTTCTAACAGAGGAGTCAAAAGAATAATCAGAAGAGTTGTTCAAGAGCCACAGATCGCTCATGGAGAGCTTCAGAAAGATGTTGAATAAACAGGTACAGTTGTTTCAAAGAAAACAATAAGTAATGCACTTAACCGACATGGCCTCTCACTGTGCAAGAATGAGAGACCAAAATTGAACTCTTTGTATGTCATTTGAAGGTATTTTTAATACCCAGAGCTCGTTGTATAAAGCAAAACTCATGGACAAGGCTATTCAAATAAGTGAGGTAATTAGACAAAGAAACAAGACAAGAGTTTTGCCTAGGAAGGTGTTTGACTTCTGTCTGCAGAGTCTTGACCTTTGGTCAGTATGCCAGTGTTTGATAAGACTTTATTTATTTGATTTATATTATTGTACCCTGTATACCAGCTGTTACCTGTCTCTGATAGGGTTTCTCATTATTTTATTGTTACATTGCACACATCATGTTTGGAGGATAAATGGCACTGCACATCAGGCCCGGACTGGCAATCTGTGGGTTCTGGCAAATGCCAGAAGGGCTGCTGTATGGTTCCATAGAAAGTTACCATAGAGTGGGCTGGTTGGGGGCTGTTTGGGCTGGTAGGGGGCTTTCTGCGTACTTGGAATGGCAGGGCCTATTATGACTCCCAGTCCAGGCCTGCTGCACATCACCCCAAAAACACCATGGTGTGGGGCTGTTTTTCAGCATATGGTACTGGCAGACTTCATGTAATTGAAGGATGGATGAATGGAGAAATCTACTGGAATATTCTTGATACAAATCTGCTGCCATCTACCAGGATGCTGAAGATGAAATGAGGGTAGACATTTCAGCAAGACAATGATCCTAAACACACAGCCAAGGAAACTCTCAATTGGTTTTAGAGAAAGAAAATAAAGCTGCTAGAATGGCCCAGTTATACTACACATAACTTAATTTATGGATTTATTTGTTTTGAGGTCCTTGTATGTGTGGATTACTTGGGTTGTTACCGACATCTGGTGTAAATTTCATGCCAATAACCCCATTAGAAATATATTTACTGAGAAAAACATTGACTTTCAAATACTTATCTAATACTAATCTAATACTGTATCATGACATTTGTGGTTATAGAATGAATTTAGTCATGATTTCAAAAACCTCTAAAACCACTAAAAGGAGATTGTTGATAAATAGGCCTCTGTGGTGTGTTGGCAAAAACATACTGTGATTAAATTGATTGGTGCCTTGTATTTTTTAGGGCAAAATAAAATATCAAAACAATTAATATCATAATATCATAAACTCCTTTCTCATCTTGGTAAATATAAAGTTTCAAGACTGTTATTACTAGTCCTCAGAGTTTTTGTGTTTTTTAATCCAGAATAAGGTCAGGAAGAAGGGCAGAGAAAATGTCTCCCAAATTAATTAGTGGCAAGTTCAAGGATTTTGTAAAAAGCCAAAGTTACCCTTTCACTGTTGGAAAATCTGCTGGTCAGAACCTCAGCACACGATCCGCCACTTATATGGCATGCAGTTTTTTTTAATCAGTTGCATGAGTTTACTTTAGGTTTACATAAAGTTTTGGTGAAAAGAAATGTACAAAGGCAGCTATTCAGTCAAGGATTACTCACTATAGCAACTGAAATGTGCTGACTGAGAAGAGGGAGGCTGCTTTCCTCTTAGCTTCCTACCAGCTGTCACATACAACCCCGGCAGCATGAGCCCCATGGAAAGTACAGACCAGTATCAGCACTAGGAAATCATATCTATACTTTTAATAAATTGGTACAAGTATCAGCCTATGACAGAAGAACGTAATCCTTCAAACTGGATGACAGACACTTGGCCCTGTTTCTAGTATTTGACAGAGGCATAACAGGATACTTTGTAGTAAAACCTGGATTAATGGTAAACCCCTCTTTATGTTATTGCAGTGTGGTGTAAATGAGAGCATTAAGCTCTCTGTCAGCATTGTAAATGCTGCAAGACAAGGAGTACTTATTTTAAGCTATTAAGTGGATTTTTATATAACATTTCTAGATTTTTTTTTTTATTGCCTAAATCATTTTTATATGTAGAGTATATGTGTGTTTATGCGGATGTGAAATCCATTCTGAAATTGAGGTGATTTCCAGTAGAGTTAATTATATTCTAATCATGGTCCCAGTTATATGTTAAATATAAAATAGAAGCATGTTCTCTTATAACTGTTATTTTTACATTGCTGATGATAATAATGTAAAATGTTGTCCTTCATATTTCTAATACCTTTTTTTAACATCTACTGTATATTATAAATACATAGTAACATAATGTAGTAAGTTAGGTTGAAAAAAGACACATGTTCATCAAGTTGAACCTTTTTAGTCTATATATAACCTGCCTAACTGTTAGTTGATCCAGAGGAAGGCAAAAACCCCAATTATAAGCCTCTCCAATTTGCCTCAGAGGGGAAAAAATTCCTTCCTGACTCCAAAATGACAATCGGACTAGTCCCTGGATCAACTTGTACGATGTTCCATCTTCCATAACCCTGTATTCCCTCCTTTGCTAAAAAGCCATCTTTGTTAATAAGTTTAAAGAGCACAAGAAACAGGGTCATATTTATGTGTCCCCATTACCACTTCCTGGCAGGACCTGTTTTGTTTTGATTGGATTTATTCTCTTGTAATTTGGCATCAATGTCCAGTTCCCATACCCACATTCATGTAGTGATTTACCTTAATAAGAACTTAATTATATAAACAAGTACAGGCAGCGGCCTGGAACAATGCCAGCGGGTCCTCCTATGAGAGAATCAGAATAAGATGCTAAAGGCACCTCCACTCGGAACTTTCCGTTTGAAGGAGCAGCAAATCTACTCTGGCATTTTTTGAATCCCTCAACTTTTCATTTTAACAAGCACTACTTGTGGTAGGGATTAAAAACACCACTACCTGCCACAGTTCACTCTTGGGTCATTTGAATGGGAAGCATCACAAGTTGTCCTTCACTCCCTATTGTCATTCCAAAATTAATTTTCAAGGGTGACATATTATGGGTGGATGTCACGGTCTGCACCCCAAATCCAGAACCAATGCTAAGCACCTTGGTCTTGGCTCTTTCTTCAGCCTTTAACAGCTGCCTTTCACCTCGGGAGGAGCCCTCGGCTAATCAGATGCTGTCAGGTCTTATTAAGAGAGGTGCCAAGCAAAAGGTTCTGGACAAGCATAGGGGCACGAATGTAAAGCAAAGTCTTTTGGGCAGAAGGTCGCAGTACAAGGCATAGGCAGAAAGCGTAGTCAAATCAGGCCGGGTCGGTGCAGGCAGAGAACAAGCAGAGTCAGACAGGCAAGGGTCAAACCAGGAGATCAGTCAGAAGGGATACGGATAAAGGAGATTCAGTTACCAGGCAGGGTCAGGAATACAGAAGGTAGGATCGTCAAAAACAGGCAGGGGTTACAACAGGAATCAGATATCAGAAGCTTTAAACAGCACAGAGGCACCAGGAACTCACTAGGAGGAAACCTATAATGGGCAATGATTACAATTACAAAGGTCCCTTAAGTACTGTTTGAAATTTGTGCCATTGCACGCTGACGTAAACACACCAGCGCCAATTCGCACACAAATTGTGGAAGTGCGCGCGCGCCCTAAGGGACCGGCAGTGTAAAACAATTTTGTAAAACATACAAATAACATAAGCTTATTACAGCTGAATGAAAAGGAATATTTCTCATTTGGATTTTTGGAACTCTGTTTTGTATCTCTATTTTCCAAATATATATTACATTGTAGAGTCATCTTTTTTAACAAAACAATAATCTACTATTTATATAGAACCACATACTTTTGGTATCCTATGAAATTAGGGTGTCTAGGCAAAAGATGTGATTTTCATTTTTAGAACATTTTGTCTTACCACCCAAGAGAAAATATACGGTAAATTACAGCTTTTAAACCAAATGCTGTAAAGTGTAAAAAGTGTCTCCTGGTACAACTTTCATACAAGACACCTCTCAGCTACAAGACCCATGGGCATGTGGCTGATTTATTACCAGAGGAAACTCACAGTTCAGTACAAGCAACAAAACATACAGTGGACAGCATAGTACCAAAAATGGTGGTGACATAAATGAGTGCTTTTGTAGCCTCCTTGATTTTTTTTTAACTTTGCATATACATTTGCCAGAGGCATCATGGACTTTCTCCAGGGTCAGAAAATATTTTTGGAGAAAGGGACAGTCATGTCCACTGTAGAAGAGATATCTAGTAGGCCAGTATTACTAGTGACCCCCGATTTGAAATCTGGAAAGAGTCAGAGGAAGACAAATAATTCAAAAGCTATAAAAGAGAAAAAATAATGGGCAATTAAAAAGTTACTTCGATTTTGCAATTCTGTAACATCATACTTAAAGGTGAACCGCCCCATTAAACATGTTTATTTGTTGCCAGCACTTTTACTCTTAAATAACCTGGGCACAAACTGTTTTGTTTTAATTTAGGATTTTCTCCCCCCATATTATTGCTTTGCATTGTTATTTCAGTAGGAGATTTTTATGCCCTCTTATTTGTACTGGGGTATACCTGCAGCACCCCTGCTACTACTCTGCATTATGGTGGTCATTTTTATCTGATTTTACATTTGATGATACAAATACTAACTTATTGTATCTGTAAATGCTATAAAACTAAGATGTAATTTTGGCATGGGTCGTTAATAAACTGCAAATCACCTTAATTTTGGGCGATTACTTATTAATTAGTTACACAACATTACTGTGCTTCATTTTATGACATTTTGCTTTAGAAGATTAATATATTCAGTATTTTACTATGACTTTACAAAGCCATGTAAGCGGATTAATTCTGTGTAGTAATCCAACCCTGTAAATAAATGTATACCCATTGTTACCACAAAGGTTGCAATGTTTATGGTACTTTGTGGTTATTGTATTAGCAACAGTTCTACTTTGTTTTTATGGCTGGGAACAAGAATATTGCCAAAATATATTAAGATCTCTTAATCATACGGCAGATTGTTAAACAGATTGTAACAGGAAAATAAATATATTGGAAACATCTTTTGTCTCATTAAACAAGTTAGGAACTCTTTTTCAATGTGAGTTTGTGGTAGGTCTTGTAACAGGCTGGCATGAATCCCAGAATGCTGATTTAAGACAATTCAAGGATAATTCATCTTTGCCTACGGCATCCACTAGAACTGAATCTACAAAAGTGTGTTTACTGTAACAGTGTGTCCCTCTAAGCAAAATCCTTGACCATTGTATTTAAAAAGAACAGGAGTTCCTGTACATGCTTTTACAAATGAAATCAAACTTTGTTTTGTTCTTTCCATTTTCTAATGGAATCTGTGTTGGTTTATACAGTCATTTTTTTTTTTGCCTTGCAGAGACAAGTAACTGGATGTCATTTTAAGTTTATGGGATTTGGATGTAATCCGAAAATATGTTTTCATCTTTTTTATTTGAACAGATGTGTAAACGAAAGCATTGTGACTGCGTGTGCTGCATTGTACCACCCCAAGCAAAAAAACTGGCGCAAGTTTATTAGCATAGTGACAGGTCATCATGGCATAACAGTTTTACGTGGGTTCATAAAGTTAAGGAAAAAATGAAACTGACTTCCCTACCTCATTCTGCAGTAGTTGTGTTCTGTATATGACAATGAAATCCTGCATACTTATGCATAGATCATATATGTGCAGCCTACTGTCTTTTTTGGACTTTTATTTGGCAATGCAAGCACAGTCATCTGTCTTTTTACTGAATTCAACAAAACAAAGCAACTTTAACTGAATGAATAAATCAAAGTGGGATCTCCATTGTACATTGTAAATAGTTTATTCTACCATTTAAAATGTTATTCTTAAACCGATAAACTTTTTAAAGTTTTTTCAATTGTAATATTTAAATTTTAGAGTTACAAGTATCTTCTGTCAAGGTGATCGGAGATGCTTAAAATTTTGCAAGCCTGAGTAAATCATAATGAGTGTTTATGGTTAAGGAGCTCATCAGAGAGTATAACAAAACAGTGGTATAATTACCATTTACTGAACCACACCACTTATTGTACCCATATCATGTTACCTTAGCTTAAAGAAGGTTATCTGTGTTTCTTACATGCTGTATATTCCATGTTATTGCATTCAAGTATCGGTGAGGACCCTTGCTGGACTGTTTGAATTACTGCCTCCCCAGGAGCCTCTGAAATGTACTACTGTTTTTATTGTTACACCGTTGAGTCTAGATAATCATAGATATTTCATAGATATCCATTTTCATTTATCGGATCATAAGTATAGATTTTCCAAAAGTAGTACAGTAAATAAGAAAACAAAAAAGTTTAAACTATAACAGGTTTATTATATCCAACGTTTCAGTTCTATCTAAGAACCTTCATCAGGGAAAGGAAATTAGACTTTTTAGATCTGGCGAATTGAATCGACCTGAAAACTCGAAGCAAATGGATTTGAATTATAAAAACTCGATTCAAATTTAAAAAAACTTGATTCATGTCAGGAAGGCTGCAAACATCCCCAAATTGATCCCTGGACCTCTCCCATTGACTTATACAGTAATTTGCCAGGTTTTAGGTGGTGAATAGTTGAATTTAAAGGAACAATAACACCAAAAAATGTAAGTGTTTTAAAGTAATGAAAATATAATGTAGTGTTGCTGGTAAAACTGATCTGTTTGCTTCAGAAACACTACTATAGTTCATATAAACGAGCTGCTGTGGAGCAATGGCGGAAATTGAAAAACGGCTAAATGGCACAGGTTAACTAATGGATAACAGATAACACCATTAGACAGACAGCGCTTATCTGCTATCTGCTGTGTAACTTGAGCTTTTTCTCCTTTGAATGGCTGTCCCCATTGCTACACAGCAGCTTATTTATATAAACAATAGTAGTGTTTCTTAAGCAAACACAACAGTTTTACCAGTGCAGGGCAACACTGCATTATATTTTCATTACTTTAAAACACTTTAATTTTTTGACGTTACTGTTCCTTTAAGTTCTTAAAGTGCCAGAGTATGATAAATCTCGAAATTCTAATTAAAACTGAAATCGGTTTTTAATAATTCACAATTCAAATTTGAGAGTTTTGACCAAAAATTTTTTTTCAAAATTCAAATTCAAATTTTCACTTTGACCATTAATAAATCTGCCCCTTAGAAGCCACTCGGATTTTTGTCGAGAGTATATTATTTCTGTAAAATTCGCACTATAGTGAATTTGCGGAGTAACGACTGTTCATCTGATTGATTTGCCTGGTGTTAGGGCGTGAAACTGCATTAATGATGGTCTCTTTCACTAGTGAATTGCCATCTATCTGTTAGTAAATTAGCGATGTCCCTGCGGATTACATTTCTGGTGAATTTTCGCTAGAAACGGCCAATTTGCCCTTTAGTAAATATGCCCCCATATATATGCAGTACAGAGATTTTCTCAAACAGGCATTGTGTCCACCAGTGATGGGCAAATAAATTCAGCAGGCATGGATTCGCTAAAAATTTGCGAAACTGCTTCGAAATTATTCGGACACCCATTGACTTTAATGCATTTGGACAAAATAGTTGAGTGTATAAAAATTATTGCTTGCGTTAAAATTGCAGCACATCAAATTATTATGATGCCCATTGACTGCAATGCTTTTCGCAAATTTCTCTGCCATTTCGCCAATTTTTTCGCCGTTTCATGAATTTTTCGGCAAAACAGGACAGTTTTCTGCCAAAGAAGTAGTGGACAAAATGACCTTTGTGCCATAGCCCTAAAGAAAAAGACTAATGCTGCTTACATGATCAACTTTTCAAGCCTTTAGCCAGAGTCTAAAGAACAATATATAGATAATCTGCACACACAAATATGTATAATATGTATATCCTTTTTATACATACATTGTATATACAGCATGTATAACATATTACACAATGTTTCACGGCCTTGTCTCATCCTTAATGCTTATATATGTGAGTGTAAATGTAACCATGCATATACAGTGAAACCTCAGTTTTACACCCCCTGATTTTAAGTTTTACATCATTTTACACTTTTTATTTTTTGAGGTCCCACAAAAATATAATGCATAATGCACTTCTCTGATTTTACATTTTCCCAGATTTTACCCCTTTTGTTTCTGGCCCACTGATAAACATAAAATAGGGTTTTTACTTTGCATAGCATTCATTTTCCTACCAAATACTTAAAGCTGTTAAAACCAGGTCACAGGTCTGCCGTGTGCCATTTTTTAACATTGAACAAGAGAGCATGGTTTGTGCACACTGGCCAATCAAAATGTTTCTCATTTCTTTTATCCTTTTTAATATATGTAAATCAAGACTCATCATCATATTGTCCAATATATAATGTATATATATTTAACCTGTTCATGCTAAGATTATACATTTATGTCAACATTAAATTTGGGATTGTTGCATATTCTAGACTTTTCTACTTTTATCCATTTGCTCCTAATAAAATGTTAATGTTTTGATCCTGGGACATTGTTTACCATAAGTCAGTATGAATAGGAGTGGCCCACTAATCTGCACAGTGCAAGAGAAGCTTCTGGTGGCAGTCTCATATGCTGCCAGTAAAAACATGTATTTCCGCAAAATGCCTTACAGTTCTGTTGGAATTCACTGAAATGACAAATGCAATAATACTCTCAAAGTATGAGATAGCAACACTCAGGGTGACTTCAAGCAAGTATGTACCTTATTGCTTGTTTTTTATTCACAAAACAATGTACTTTTCAATGTGACACTGAACTGGCAGTCTGTGTATATGTGTGTGCATGTATACATGCTATATAAATTAAATATACCAAACAAGAATGCTCCTCATCCCATAACTCTTTAATAGTACCTCAGCCACTATTATGGCAAATGAATCAAGGAAATTTATTGAACTGATTTTTAGATCTACTTCTCACATCCCCTTACTTCCTGGTTCCTATTCCTCTTCACAGACCCTCACCTTTTCCACAACTATTGACACATCAACCCCTGTACCAGCTTTTCCAGACACATACCTGTTTATTCTCCACATTTGCACATTTAGTTATAAAGCATTCTGTAAAATATAAATATTCCCTTTAGAGTCTTCCCAGCTACTGGGACACAAGTCTCTGCATTTCTTTAACATGTTTATACTGGCACATGCTACTTAAACTTATAGAATCATGCCTCTCATAAGTCTCTTAACAACATATTCTCATATAATAAATCCAAATTGCTTGCTTTACATAAAGACATACCCTTTGGACATAAACATCCAGTATATATATATATATATATATATATATATATATATATATATATATATATATATATATATATATATATATATATATAAACATTTCAGTTCTGCAATATACAGTAGCTGATTTAATAACATATTTAAACCTGCAATTATAAGATCATTATCTGTAATGACTCTAGATTGGTTTCAGCATGCCAGTTCTATATTTCACATGTACGTAGAAGCCATTTGCATAATTTACCACCCTTGCAGTCTTCTTACCCACAAGTCTTTTAGAGAATCTGACATGCCTGAACAGCAAAAAAAGAAAACAGATGAACTGAGGTTTAGTGCTAGAGTTTGTGGTCTGGATAAATGCCCAGAAGAAAATATCTGAACCTGATATGTATATTTTGAAATTGACATTATAGGAAGTTTGCACATTGTTCAATTTTATTTTACTGTTGGAAAAATGAAATAAATGAAAGCCATACAAGATACATACCTGCCTTAAAGAAACTTACTAGCTCTACCTGCCTGCGATCCCCCTATATGTAACCCTAGAATATGTTTCACATTTCACAGTTTATTATATTATTATATATATATTTTTAGTCTTTGTAATACATGAATTTAGGGCTTTTCTAAACTTACACTGGGAAAGAGAAAGGCATTGACAAATGTTTCAGATCTTGTCATCTATCAAGAGTAGATCTTGTTTATTTGCCAATGCTTTACTTGGAAGCTGCCCAAAATAAGGCTTTTCCATTTTTTTAAGTACACCACAATTTTGGATCCAGGCAGCAAATTTCTACTTCTTTTGTATATTTTTATTTTTAATTGACTTTCTGAGTTTAATACGGTAAGAGGGAGCCAAGCTCTAAATAGAGGAAGAAGAGAATAAGAATTTGTCCACTGATGCTAAATCTTTATAGTCTGGAAAGGACCTCACATGCAAAATAGACCAAATATGCAAGCACACATTGTCTTCCTTCCTTTTTTTTTTTTAAAGAAAACATCCACACCTTGAGCTGCCATACTTTCTTTAGAATTTACATCTAAAGACTTAGATGGCAAGCTCCACTGGGGTAGAGACATATCTGTTATAAACAATTTGGGTTGGAGTTAGAGCACTTCTAGTACAGGTTTTAGGCAACTGTAAACATTTTTAATTCAAGAGGCCATACTAGAGCATGCCGTTGTATCCAGCAGATACAGGGGCATTTGTTCTGATCAGAAGAGATGAGGTTCCATATAAATGTTCAGAAAAGGTTTGATCAAGGGACTGGTCCCATTGCCATCTTGGAGTCAAAAAGGAATTATTTCCCTCTCTGAGTCTAGAAGCTAGAAAGGGGGGGGTGCCTTCCTCTGGATTATTTAGAATTAGGCTTGTTATATATAGATTTAAAAGGCTGAACATGATGGACATGTGTCTTTTTTCAACCTATGTTACTGTGTATTAAAATGACATACATAGTTGCACAGTAATTAAGCTTGAATAATGATAGACATCTATCAAATTTAACCTATCCTACCTATCTACTAGATGATACAAAAGAAGGTAAATGTGATAACTCTGAAACTTGCCTCAGAAGGAGAGAAAAATCCTTGTTATTATTATTATTTATTATTATTAACATGTATATATATAGCGCCAACATATTGCATAGCACTGTAAAGTAAATGTGATTATACAACTAAATCCCATGAATTATATACATAGAACATATGGAGTTACATACATCACAATCAATACCGGTACAAAAGGTGAGGAAGGCCCTATGCAGAAAGAGCTTACACTCTAAAGGGAAGGGAGTAATACACAAGGTGTGGGAGTGGGCAAGATCAAATTAAGTGGGTGAGAAATGTGGTACTGTATGTGGTGTTGTGTTTGGTAGTTAAGCAGAGTGAGGGTAGGCTTTTCGAAAGAAGTGTGTTTTCAGAGATTTCTTGAAAGCAGAAAGGTTGGGAGAAAGTCGGACAGACCGTGGGAGAGAGTTCCAGAGGAGGGGTGCAGCCCTTGCAAAGTCTTGAATGCGAGCATGTGATGTGAGGAGGTCATGAGAGAAGAGTTGAGTAGCAGGTCAGTAGAGGAGCGTAGTAAGCGGTTGGGTGAGTATATAGAGATGAGTTCAGAGATGTATGGTGGTTGATTGATACTTCCGGGATGTTACTGGTGTTAGTTGTTAGTTAGTTGTTGTCTTTAAATCACCTTTTGTATCAGTACCTTGCCAACTCTGTGCTACGTAGTAACCCCTGTAGCCTTCTATTTCCACACTTAGTAAAAAGGAATCTAGACCTTTCTTAAAACTTCATAATGTATCTACCAGTTCAACAGCTTCAAACAGAAAATGGTGATATATAAATGTTACTTCAGTCAAGACAACACCGTTGTTGTTTAAATTAGCACCTTTTATTAAAGTTATTTGCATCCAAACACCCTCCGGGCACTTTTGTTTAGCTGCACTATGTGAGTGCTAGTGTGCTTTTTGACACAGGGTCCTTGTGAATCACATCAAGAAGGGGTTGGATGTTTTTTTTAGCAAGGGAAGAAATACAGGCTTATTGAAAATAGCTTTTAGTACAAGTTGATCCAGGGACTGGATTTTTTTTTAAAAACTGTACAGTTGTTCTTTGTTGTACGATTTATTTGCCATTAATAATAACATCAGCATATTTTTTCCAAATGTCAGCTTTTTACTTTTAAGTAAGTGCCCCAACCTATTATTTTCTGAATTCTCTCAGTTATGAATTCTGTCATATACCATCTAAGGATATAAATAGGTATCTCCGCATACATTGCTTACAGAACTGGTATTTGTATCACCATATGAGGATTACTTTGATACATACAGTAAAGGATAATAATAATAATGAATATAATATTTCAGACATCTGTTAACAAAACTCCCTTTTAATTCACAACATGGCAAAAAAATATAAATTAGTGCAGTGCTGCCTTAAATATTCATTGACTTGTGCTGTTTTATAAGAATGTCTTGGTTTAATGCAGAGTAAATATATATTTTCCTTTGGTGAGTGAAGAAGTAAAATTACAGTATTCATTCTCAGCCAGCAGCTATGGGAGTAAAACCATACTTTTAACCACCACAGACAGATCCAAGCCACAGAGAGCCTGGAATGTTTGGGGCTTAGTGGTGGATGGGAGGCAGGGTCACAGCTAATTGTGTCAGGAGTTATATCATTACATTATGAGCAAAGTACACAAATCACAAGTATATTATCATAACAAATTAAGTTGCAGATAGAAGCCTTAATCCATATCCATTTATTATTTAAGTTTCAACTTTCTCTATGGTTGACAGTTTTAAGCGTAAAGAAGGTAAATCATTAGTCATTTCTATGAATTTTCCCCCCAACACTTTATATATCATCTGTATTGTGTTTTGTTCTCGCTGAGTGCCAGTAATGGGTTGTGTGCTTTGGGAATAAAAACTAGGAAATGACCAATTACGCGTGAGTGACCGAAGTACAGTGCTTATTTCCTACCATAATTCTCCTCCCTTATACTTCATCCTAATGTGGCCTTATTTTATATATCGATCATCAGTAATTACATCTTATTATAATACAGTAGGTTCAATCTCAATGCAAACATATTGCTATCACGTATTTATCATATACTGTATATTAAGATGGCAGAAGTCAATGAAAATATACCTTGATTGAGTAAACCCGTTTCCAAAACTGTGCTGTAATACAGAGAATGCACTGTTGTATATAAGGGTTAAAGAACAAGTAAAGCCTCTTAATTTACAGGGCCCCCTCCCCTTTAACTCCTCACTTTGGAGAAAATTCTTGACATTACTGGGCCCACAAAATTGTCTTTTTAGAACTTATACAAACCATTGGGAATTTGATCAGTTTTGCAGCAGATATTATTATTATTATTATATACAGGTATTGGATCTGTTATTATGAAGTTTGTTATCCAGAAAGCTTCAAATTACAGAAAGCTCATCTCCCATGGATTTCATTTTAATCAAATAATTAAAATGTTAGTGTCATAATAAAACAGTACCTTGTACTTTATCCCATCTAAGATATAATCTATCCTTATTGAAGGCAAAGCAATCATGCTGGGTTTAATTAATGTTTAAATTATTTTTCAGTAGACTATTCGGTATGGAGATCCGGATCTCTTATCTAGAATACTCAGGACCTGGGCTTTTCTGGTTAACAGGTCCCATATCTTTGTATTGCATTATATTAAAACTGCATATCAATCAGGGCTTCACCTGCCATTGCATTCATTCATTTTAATATTACAACCCTGGAAGGTGACACCACTTAGCATTATAGGGTATATGATCGTGATTGCACCACCAGTCAGCAGTTGGGAATGCTGGGTTCCAAACAGCATGCCCCAAGCAGGAAAAACTTATTGGTTTAAGGATGGCACAAGCAAATAACTGAATACCTCAAAATGTATTTAAAAATATGTATACTTTAATATCGTTTTAGTACATTTCTGTACAGATAGTATAATATGGAATATTGTTATGGTTGTTTGGCTTTCATGTTAAATCATTTAGGTGGCAATGCAGATTTCATATAATTCACAAAAAGGTGTGCATTCCCTTTGCAGATGTTAAAAGGAAGGATCCTGTCAATCACAGTAAACCTTTCTCTGGTTGTTTTAGGAAGGGATGCATTAGTGACATTTTGTTTATAATATGAATACAAAGAAAAGTAACACCTGCTAATTCTCGTCTAATTGGAGATACAGAAATCTTTCTCTGCCGGGAAGACCAACCAATCTGTCAGGTATATAACTGGTGATCTGGCATGTTTTAGCCCTGTTATTTCTTTCAGTAGGTGATTTAGTTCCAATCTAGCCATTAAAATATACATTTAGAACATAGGAAGCTGTGTTAAACACATATACAGTATTTACTTTTATATGATTTACACACCTATACACATACAAAAGCCAATCAAGGTAATTTGCAAACTGTAAGGCAGGGCGGATACTGCAAACAAGGGTATAATCCACCCTTTTATGCACTTTGCAACATGCCTTTCAGCCTAAATGCTCTTTTTCAGATATATGGGACTGGCTCCCATGAGGAGTGAGGGGGAGGCACACTTTATGGTAGGCAGTAAAGATAGGTCTGGTATGCATCAGCCAACACTGTGCTCTGCATATTACATGTAGGGACCCATAGGGTTAATATACCCCTATGGCTTTAAATCCCTACCTTTCCTTATTTTCCTAGTTCCTCAGCAAAAGCCCATGTATCAAGTTCAACATTTACATATCACAGTTATTGGCAATGACCACTTCATGCCACACTTTTATATAGTGCTTGCAAAGGGGTGGGTCTTCCTCTTTGTCTTTTGGTGTCCTAACCATCTGGATTTTCCCACTGAGACTGGGTACACCAAGGCCCAATAAAGTCCTTTTGCGCTAGAGGGACCAGTACCTCTAGTGTCTAAGTTGGGGAGCAGGGACCCCGTGAACCAGGTTAGCTAGAGACAGGATTTAGAACTGTAATAGTACTCTCTAGGAGAGTAAGATAGGGAGGAGAGTGAGAAAGAGCAGCTTTGTGCTCCATCAAGGAGGTGTAGCAGGGAGTAGCTTCCCAAGGCTCCTAGATTGCCTTTAGTGAAGGGACCACATTGGATAGGGTGTCAGACTTAGATTCTTCTCCCTGACCACTCCACTGGGTGGGATCCAAACCACTTCAATGTATATCTGCCTGGAGGTCTGCCTTTCTACTTGACTATATCCTCATGGGAGTCACATTCCCAGTTGTCTCATCTGCCTGTCCTAGACTGCTGATTTTATTCTGCATATGCTTCAATGCTTTGTAAGTAAACCCTGTGAATCATTTGTCTTGGACAAATAAACTGTTATCATCTGTTTTCACTGCAAGAACCTCCTGGCATCCATCCATTTTATATTTTTATTGCACAGTAGCCTGTGGGCTACTTAGCGAAGGGAAATGGGAAATGACGCATAAGTCACAACTGACTTGTTGTGACAACTTTCCCGATGTCACAAAAAGTTTTTTGTTTTGTTTTTTTTTCAATAAAAAAAATTCACATAAAATACTTGAATCATTCACCTGTATCCTCTTACCTTTTAGTAATTGTTATTAGGAGTCCAGCTGGAATCTCCAAAACTGCTGTTTGAGGCTCTAGTTTAAATTTCCCTGAAGATGAGAACAGCCTCATGAAAACAAATATTTCATTTTGTTTAATTTAGTTAAGAACTTAATGGAGGTCATAACTTTTTTAGACTACTGACAAGTCTAAACATAAGAGAAACAGAATGTAGCAAACTTGATCGCCTCCATTTATAAGAGAAATCTTTCACTGCTGCACATATAATCTGTATGGAGAAAGACAGGTGTTCTCTTTTACGTTTCATTTTTGCCCTTATTAAAGTTTTTGTTTTTTTAAATTCAGTGTTCTAGTCAGCTTTTAAATGCCAAATTAATCCTGGTGCAGATTTACCTTTTTAGGATCAGTTTTTATGAAGATTTGTCTAGTTGGTTTGGGTTCCATTTAGTTCCTGACACTAAAGTTTCGATGCATTTACCAATTCCAGCCTTGGGTCCCAATTATAGAAAGGGGAAAAGAATACCCTAAACAAAAAATATATGAATATACTTGCAGATGCACAGAGAAACAGCAGAGTACATTAGCTTTACTGCAAACATTACAATAATATAGATGTAAAGATTTTTAAAAGATACGATCGTCATCGTGAGACCACGATTATCTCGAAACAATCGTACGAATTGTCCATCAACTAAACAAAGGGGAGCTGCCTGCTTGTCCCTGCAAACATAGATAGATTACACTGGGACCGATAAAGATTTTTTAACCTGCCCAATCAATTTTCTGACAGAAGTCGGCCGAAAAATCGTAAGATCGTACGATCGTTCGAATCCCACTAACCGCACGATAATTTCGAAGAATTGGTCGGACTTCACTAAAATCGGTCGTTCGGCAAGAAAAATCTTTGCATCTATGGGGACCTTTAGAGTGAATATGCATAGGATATAGCCTACCAGTTATAGTTCTCATTCATTAACTAAGGTTTTTCTATTCAGTGGGGTCATTTCAACCCAATTTCAGGATACCTTCAACCCCTCCACAAAAGGAATTAGAAATAACATGGTATGCTCAGAAAAGTTGAAGGTACCAAGATAGATAGAATAGATAGAATAAATGACAAAAGATGAAAATACCACTGAGAAGCCTAAAGCCCAGGGAAGAAGAGACATTATGGAAAAACATGTTGGTCATGTTTGGTTGATATGAATCATAACAGTTTTGATGGGACTTAATAATAATAATAATAATTGTAGGGGACAGGAAGAATCCTTCCCCTGTTTGTCTTCCAGTGACATCATCCAGCCCAGTTGCATGCTGGATAGTGACCCGATTGGCTGGGAACCCCAGTGCATCCTGGGGAGAAAGGGTGTGCCAGACTTTGGAGCAAAAAGCACAGGGTCTCCCAGGGAGAGAGCAGAGAGAGCCAGCATGAGTAGCTGTAAGACTGTAAGGTACAGAGAAGAAGCAACTGAATCTGTGGAGATTGAGCCTAGCCTGTCCCCTGCCAAGTTGCTGCAAACTCAGAAGGAGAAAGGTGCCACTAGTGAGATTGTTTCTGCTGCAGAGCTGTGTGTGTGATCTCCAGTGTGAATTCCTCTGAGAGCACCCCGGTGAGTGAGCCACCCATGGGAGGATACTGGCCTGGATACAAGCGTGGGGCCCCATACTGAAGACTGCTTTAAACCATTTACCTGCTACGAGGAAGCTGCTGCCAACTTCAAAAGGGAGAGGTACTTTTGGGGAATAAGGTAGCGCTAACTGGGGAATAAGAGCTCAGGGGAAGGGACAATCATTTGAACTGTGTGATTATTAACCCCTTCAGGAGGATTGGGACTGTGATATCTACCAAGGACTGTGATATTTACTAAGAACTGTGTGAAGCAACAGTTAAGCACCTAATAGTGGTTTAGGTAGTGTCCCGTGTGTCCCCAGTGTAGGAGTGCAGAGTGTATTAGTTGCCCAAGTGTTTACTTCTGTTTATATAAAGTTTATATTGGTTCAACTTGCAATCTGTATGTTTTATTATTCCTAGTGGAACTCCCTGAGGTGTTTTCTTCAGTGTTCACTAGGTGGAGGCACTGCGCTGTAATTCCCAGTTCCCAGTACTTTTCATATGCAAAAGGGACTCAGGGCCCCTGGATTGCAAAGGGTAAGTGGTGATTTAAAGAGACAGTAACCATATTAGTGTTACATAATAATAATAATACAGGCTTAAAATTACAGTAAAGCCATCTCCCATAGACTCTATTTGATCTAAATAATCCAAATTTTTAAAAATTATTTAATTTTCTCTGTAATAATAAAACATTACCTTGTACTTGATCCAGACAAATCCTTATTGGAAGCAATGTTGGGTTTATTTAATGTTTACATGCTTTTTTTGTATGTAGACTTAAGGTATGAAGATCCATATTATAAAAAGATCAGTTATCCGGAAAACCCCAGGTCCCGAACATTCTGGATAACATACCTGTCATAACAACATGTGGTAACTGAAACATTGAAAAGCAGTTTGTGTGTCAGTGTTTACACCCCTGCAATAATAATTATAACTATAAAGATGAACAATGTGGGCTGCTGATTTGTTTGACTTTTGCTCATTGGGATCAGGAAATAGTTTGTGGATTTAGTTTCACTTTAATCATTTGCAAAAAGTAACACAAAACATATATATTTACTAATTAAAATAATAGGCAAAAAGTATTTCCATTACATCCTCCAGGCAGCACGCAAAGGGTTACCTTCCGATGTCTCCCTGTCCTATCAGTTAATGCCATTTTTTAACATATGTATATATACCCCTAGAAAACCCCTCCGACTCCATGTTTTTTTCCTGTCCTACCTGCGGTAGTGAAGATGCTGGATGAAGATCCAGGCTCTGAGGGGCTTGAGGACCATCCAAGTGGCTACCGGAGGGTGAGCTCTTGGAAGGAAACAATTATATTCCCTGGGTTCTGTAGCAGTCCCCATTGAATGGCTTCTGCATGGTTAGCTGAAGGCCATTCTGTGTGTGGATAGAGGGTGACATTTTGTGAGGCAGCGTGCAGTTCTCAGGGTTGATGAGCATTGATGATGTAATCACTAGGTGTGTGCGTGCTTTGATGCACTGAACATTCATTTTTTACCTATGGGCAATATGGATTAAGGTATGTATAACCCTTTTTTAATGAAAGCCTTGTCGTGGACCACAGTATTATATTGTTAGCAATATCCCTCAGTTGAGGAAAAGCTACGTTGGTATCTTTTTCCCATTACTGCATTGTATGTATGTCAGCAGTGCTGATGGTCTTTTTTTCTGTAAACTGCTCTTCTAGGTCACCTACAAAACAAAAGATGAAGCATAGATTATGTGCTGTATGTGAATGGCCCCTGCAAGACCAGAGGTCTGTATGGATGTGTATGGATTGTATGAAAACAACAATCAGGTCAAGCAGTCGGAATGCTTTATTGGATGGTTTAAGAATATGATGAGCCAAACATTTGAAGAAATGAAGCAGGCAGCAGCTCCATCATCTCCTGGTAAAGAAGAAGATTTTATTATACTGGATCAAGTCTCAGGGGATTGGCAATCAGGAAAAGCCTCTTCTTCATCTTAAGTTAAAGGGGATACAAAGGATAGCATATATTTATTTTCAAATGAAAAAACTTAGAAGTTGATTAAGATAGTAAACAATGTAATGGAAGATCAGGGGAAGAAAAAAAAAGACACCCCAAAAGATACCTTACTGTTTTTTTTGCAGCAGAGACCTGACAAATTTCCATTAAATCTGGTGATAAAGTAACTAATGGAGGTAGAGTGGAAGGATCCTACTAGGAAACCAGAGGTTTCAAAACAGTTTAAGCAGATGTTTACGCAATATGTTGGCGCTATATAAATACATGTTAATAATAAAAAAATGTTTGCACTGCATGAACGGGATGTGTCATGGGAGAAGCTGTCTAAAGTCGATATCTCAATCGCGAGGATGTGCAAGATGACCACAATACCAGTAAAGGAAACATCTGAGCTCAAGTATCCTATGGATAGGAGAGCTGAGACAGCCTTAAGAGGATCATATGTGGCTGCAGCTGCTATGTTCAAACTGGCAATAGAAGCAGTCTCAGTCTCTAGAACCTTAAAATGTTGGGCCAATAACCTAGAAGAGGATATTGATAGCTGGGTCCCAAGGGATGATCTATTAGACAATTCTATTAGTATGTGAAGATGGCTACTGACTTTCTGTGTGATGCAACTGTGGAATCCGTTAATCTATCGGCATGGTTTATGGCACTGTTATTAGTAGGTAAAAGGGCTTTATGGGTAAAGGCTTGGAAAGCAGATGCATCTTCAAAGAACGGATTGTGCTCTTTGCTGTTTGCATCAGGAAGATTATTCGGGGCAAAATTAGATTCTCTGATTGAAAGCCTTGAAGGGGACAAAGCTAAAATTCTACCACAGGATAGACCAAGAACAACAAAGAGTTCATTTTTTCTTCACCAATGTAGGAGTGGATCTCCCAGGGAAAAGCAGCCCAGACTCTCTAATGGAAGTAGAGTTTTTGTCAGAAGACCTAAGCAGTCCAGGACCACAGACTCGGAGAGAGACAGAATAAATAAGTCCAAAAATTTCAAGAATAAGAAGTTGGATTTCTGATGGCAGGCTTCAGGGGGTCCAGGAGGTCAGAGAGAGGCTTTAACCATCAATATATAACAATATATTTGGACAGGACTGAGGCATGGAGAAAATATGAGCATCTTTTTCTACATTTTGGTTGCAAGAACAGAGGAAATAAAGCCTCCAAGAGCACGATTGCTAGATGGCTAAAAGAAGTAGATGTTTCAAGTTATAAGCTGCATGAAAGGACTCCTCCAGAATACGTGAATGCACACTCCACAAGCGGAATGGCAACATCATGGGCAGAGAGATCATATGCTTCCCCACAAGAAATCTATAAGGCGGTGACATGGTCAAGTCTGCACATGTTTGCAAAACATTACAGACTTGACATCTTGTCCTCCCAGGCTTGTTAGCAAAGTTCTAGAAGCAGTTCTGCCAACACATGAAAATCCCCCCTTTGTTCTTAGGGAAGCTAGCTAATTCCTTGTGTGTGCTGCCTGAAGAAAATTACCTACCACTGAAATCTTCATTTCCATAAGTCCATAAGGCAGCACAAATTCAAATATGTTGAGCATCTTCTGTTGTTTTGTCAGTATTTCTGGTTTTATTGGCGGTAAGCTAGACAAATAACATGGAGTGGGAGGGTTTTCTAGGGGTATACAGTAAATACATATGTTGAAAAAAAGGTATTAACTGTTGTGCTACCTGTCTTATCAAGGAGACATCGGAAGTTAACCCTTTGTGTGCTGCTTTACAGGCTAATAGAAATGAACATTTCGATGGTAAGTATACGAATTTTCTACATTCAGCACAAGCCCTATTTATTGCACCAGTGCTAGAAAACAGGGTGTACTCGCCATTTAATCCATTAAATGGACAATAATTGTGCAAAGAAAAATGACTTTAACAAAAATCAATAGTCAATGAAATAGTTAAGCTATAGTATTTACCTGAACATTACCCACTATGAAATCCATAGGCTATTGTAATATCCTTTTCTCTCCTGAAAAAAAATTGACCTTTTGATTCATGGTTAATAGGCTGCTGCTGCCTACCTAAGCTCCTGAATTCTCCCTCACTGTTTGCGAAAGAAAACTTGAAGGTTTTAATGATGTCTGTCATCGTGATCATTTTTTGGGGAGGCAATTATTTTATAGGAGCTTGAGAAAAGGAAGCATGAACTAGATCTGAAGTGGTGAAATTGCAATGTGTGTGGTCTGAGGTTACAGAATGTCTGAAGAGAATTACATATACCTTCTTCCTGCATACTGCCATATAGTTCCATATCTCAGATAGCTCCCTATCCATTATCTGTAGTGCTGGAGAACATCCAACGGGTTTGTGCAGTTACACTGCTGTTACCAGAAAAGCCTGTTGATTTGACATAACAATTCCAATACATACATATACAATTATTTTCTGTGATTACGTTTTGAAGAAAGAACTACTACGCCTATGCATACTGAGGCAGTGCAATAAAGATACTAAAATGTTATTTTATGGTAAAGGTCTCTAGTTGTGTTCAGAATAATAGCAGTGTGTTTTAAAATGTGAATAAAAGCTTCAAATCCTTTTATTTCTATACACACAAATGCATTGGGAACACTGCACATTGTATTTCAAACCAAAATTTGTGTTATTCCTTTAGAGAAAGTGAAGAAAAGGAAATATTAGGCTGTGTCAAAAATAGCAGTGTCTGCATTCTTCTTTATAAACTCAAACATTCACTGTATAAACTGAAAAATATTTCAAGGTATTGCTTTCCTTTGAATAACTGAACTAATATGTAGTTGTATAACCACGGTTTCTGAGAACTGCTGCACATCTGTGTTACATGGAGTGACCAACTTCTGGCACCTGTTACATTCCAAAATGTTTCTGCATCTCTTGGTTTTGCCTCAGAAACAGCATTTTTGATGTCACCCCACACGTTTTCTATTGGATTAAGGTCCCAGGGATTGGGCTGGCCACTCGATAATGTCATTCTTGTTGGTCTGGAACCACGATATGGTGTGTTTGAGGGCATAATGCCCTTGGTCCAATAAAGGCCGTTTTATTCACTAAACAGTGGGTGCTGGACTAACTTTTTTCGTCAATATTACCAGTGGGAGGTGGCCATTGGAGGACGTGCACCCAGCCAAAGAAGTGAGTTGCAGTTGTGCTGACTACTAATCTGCTGCGGTCATTGTCTTGTTGAGACACAAATTTAAAGGGCATTTCCTCTTCGGCATAAAGCAACATCCTCTTCAAGTATTTTGATATATTGAATTGGTATTTTGATGTATTGAAACTGATCCATGATCCCAGGTATGTGATAAATAGGCCCAACTCTACAGTATTAGAAACACCCCCATATCATGATGCTGGCACCACCATGCTTCACTGTCTTCACAGTGTACTGTGGCTTGAATTCAGTGTTTGTGGGTCATCTGGCAAACTGCCCAAGGCCCCTAGACCCAAAAAAGACAATCTTGCTTTCATCAGTCCACAAAATGTAATGCAATTTTTGTTTAGGCCAGTCAATGTGTTCTTATGTAATCTCTTCAGCACAACTTTTTTTTCAACAGTGGGACTTTACAGGGGCTTCTTGCCGATAGTTTGGCTTCACATAGGTGTCTTCTAATTGTAACAGTACTCACAGGTAACTTTAGATCTTCTTTGATATTCCTGGAGCTGATCATTGGCTGAGTCTTTGCCATTTTGGCTTTTCTTCTATCCATTCCAATGGTAGTTTTCTGTTAGCTCTCCTTCTCTCTCTTTACAGCATATATTAATATGAATGAGTGCAGAGCACCTCTTGTCTTTGTCTGTATGAAGGTTGTGGTCACAGCTTCATTGCACCCCTGCCAAAATTATTTTTACCTAAGTATCAGCTTGAAGAAGGAACTAAAATGTTCTTAAAGCTTGCTATGATTATATTAGTTAGCCAATAAAGGTATCACCTTTATACCCCTTTTATTATTTTTTATTTCAAAAGTGTTTCCCTATAACATTTTTACTGGCTAACACGGTACAGCAACTTTACCTTCAATTACAAGAGTACACAGATTCCTTCAGGCTTCCCTATTCATAAGTGTTTGGTGCTTTGCTGGCCTCTGGAGGTGATATTTGGAAAAAGCATTAAAGAAAACAAAGGGGCCAACGAAGTGGATCTGTTGTATTTTAAAATGTATAGGTGTCTCTAAGCTTTGGTATGTCCTGAGTTTGTTATAAATCCATATTATATTCATTGTAGTAAAAGCTGTTTCCATACAATCCTTTTGTATACTCAAATGTTTACAGGAAACAGACACAGGTAACCAAGGCTCCAGCTGATGTATCTTTAACTATTTATAATACACAAAAGCCATGAATATCCTCTAAATGATATCCTTATAAACAACTCATGAGGATATAAGAAGTAACCATGACCTGTATTCATGGAGCTCCTCTGTGACTTATAATTAGAGATGTCGCGAACTGTTCGCCGGCGAACTGTTCGCCGGCGAACTTGTTCGCGCGAACATCGGGTGTTCGCGCTCGCCGGAAGTTCGCGAACGTCGCGCGACGTTCGCCATTTTGGGTTCGCCATTGTTGGCGCTTTTTTTTGCCCTCTCACCCCAGACCAGCAGGTACATGGCAGCCAATCAGGAAGCTCTCCCCTGGACCACTCCCCTTCCCTATAAAAACCGAAGCCCTGCAGCGTTTTTTCACTCTGCCTGTGTGTGCTGAAGAGATAGTGTAGGGAGAGAGCTGCTGCCTGTTAGTGATTTCAGGGACAGTTGAAAGTTTGCTGGCTAGTAATCGTTTTGATACTGCTCTGTTATTGGAGGGACAGAAGTCTGCAGGGGTTTGAGGGACATTTAAGCTTAGGTAGCTTTGCTGGCTAGTAATCTACCTTCTACTGCAGTGCTCTGTATGTAGCTGCAGTGGGCAGCTGTCCTGCTTCTGATCTCATCTGCTGACTGCTGCAATAACAGTAGTCCTTGTAAGGACTGCTTTTATTTATTTTTTTGTTGTTTTACTACTACTACTACTACTACTATAAGAGCCCAGTGCTATTAGTCTAGCAGTGTTGGGGAGTGGGACTGGTGTGCTAATCTGCTGCTCCTAGTAGTTCAGCAGCACCAACTTTAATTTTTTTTTTTTAATATTCATTTTTTTTTTATTTTACTTTTTTTTATTTTACTACCGCTGTAGTAGTGTATAAGTTGACCTTTTAGGCATTATTTGCCCTGTAGGCATTATTTGCACACTGTTTTCTTCAACCCGCCATCTAGCTGTGTGACCTTGTTCACATTCTGTCTAAATATCCATAATATTACCGTCTCCAGAAAAAACACCGGAGTGACTTTTTTCAAGCAGCCATAATATATTTTACGTAATCCGTATCCACCGCTGTTGTAGTGTATACGTTGACCTTGTAGGCATTATTTGCACACTGTTTTCTTCAACCCGCCATCTAGCTGTGTGACCTTGTTCACATTCTGTCTAAATATCCATAATATTACCGTCTCCAGAAAAAACACCGGAGTGACTTTTTTCAAGCAGCATTCATATATTTTACGTAATCCGTATCCACCGCTGTAGTAGTGTATACGTTGACCTTGTAGGCATTGTTTGCCCAGTTTTTTTGGCCGCAGCCACTGAAGCACAGAGGCCAGAAAAAATATGCCATATAAATGCTGAAAATAGTCATTTTTTGCCATACGTTGACTCAACGTATATGGCAAAAAATTACTATTTTCAGCATTTATATGGCATATTTTTTCTGGCAACTGTGCTTCAGTGGCTGCGACCAAAAAAACTGGGCAAACAATGCCTACAAGGTCAACGTATGGCAAAAAATGACTATTTTCAGCATTTATATGGCATATTTTTTCTGGCAACTGTGCTTCAGTGGCTGCAACCAAAAAAACTGGGCAAACAATGTCTACAAGGTCAACGTATGGCGAAAAATTACTATTTTCAGCATTTATATGGCATATTTTTTATGGCAACTGTGCTTCAGTGGCTGCGTCCAAAAAAACTGGGCAAACAATGCCTACAAGGTCAACGTATGGCAGTTGTTTAAAGAGAACAGTAGATTACTAGCCAGCAAAGCTACCTAAGCTAAAATGTCCCTCAAATCCCTGCAGACTTCTGTCCCTCCAATACAGAGCAGTATCAAGCAGATTACTAGCCAGCAAACTTACTATCATCTGTCCCTGAAATCACTAACAGCTCTCCCCCTACACTATCTCTTCCAAGCACACACAGGCAGATTTTTCAGATACATTTTTGCCCTTGATCCCCCTCTGGCATGCCACTGTCCAGGTCGTTGCACCCTTTAAACAACTTTAAAATAATTTTTCTGGCCAGAAATGTCTTTTCTAGATGTTAAAGTTCGCCTTCCCATTGAAGTCTATGGGGTTCGCGAACCATTCGCGAACCGCTCGCATTTTTGCGCAAGTTCGCGAATATGTTCGCGAACTTTTTTTCCGACGTTCGCTACATCCCTACTTATAATATTGTTATATTTTAAAATAGGGGGTACTTTATTCACTATATATAACCATTGTTTTTTGTGATTCTGTGTGCTGCCTCACAATTTGTATTTGTGGTAATTCCAAAACAGAAATCTAACCATTCCCAAAATAAATTTCTGAGAAAACATCAAGTATTTCTTTAATGGGTGGCAGATAGCCAAAACTTTATTAAAGTGGTGATTCACCAGTGGGGACAGTAGCATCAAAAAATTTGTGTTTTAAGGGAATGCCAATATAAAGTACTGGTGCCCTGCACGGTCCAAAAAAACTGGTGTGTTTACATCAGAAAAACAACTATAGTTAATATAAACAAGCTACTGTGTAGCCATGGGGCAGCCATTCAATCACATGATACGCAGTAGATAAATTCTGAATCCCTTTGTATACTACAGAGATTATCTGTTATCTGTTGTGTATCCTGTGCTTTTTATCCTTTTTCAGCTTGAAAATCTGCCCCCATTGCTACACATCAGCCTGTTTATATAAACTATAGTTGAGTTTCTGAAGCAAACACACCAGTGCAGCACAACATTACATTATATTTTCATTACTTTAGGACACTTTAATTTTTTGGTGTTACTGTTCCTTTAGGTTAAGTTTTAGGATGTTATAGACTAATTCTATGCAACTTTTCAATTTGCCTTCATTTTTTTTCTTTTTGCAGTTTTGGAATTATTTGCTTTTCTTTTCTTTTTCACTGACCCCATCTAAAAAAACAAATGCTCTGTAGGGCTACAACTTTATTGTACTTGATTTTTTTATTCAGGCCTCTCCTATTCCTATTCCAGTCTCTTATTCAAATCAATGCATGATACTGATTACAATATCATTTAAGTCTTTCATTAAAATATATCAAAAAGTTGATTATTACATTTGCTTTCATTATGCAAAATATTATATTTGGGTTTACAACCCTTCTCATCAAGGTATAGATAAGGGGGAAAATTAGTAGTCACATATCAATATAATTCAGGATGCATGCGCAGAGAGCCAATTAAACGTTCCAAATTTGTAAGCTTTAAATATCATTGAGAGGACAAACGCAGAGTCCCTGTTCAGATCTGCACAATGTTGTACAATAGAGGACTTTATTTCATGTTTTTTTTCAGCCTGCACATTTGTGACTGGTTGAACTTGTGTGCATGTTTAATTACTATATTAGTAATCTACAGTTGCAGGGAGGAGAAGCAGAAGCATTTTTAACAGTGAAATAATGAGGGTATTAAAACACAATAAAAAACATTTAAACACTCTTTCATGAGTGCAGAACAAGACCTGGTATATCTTTTTTTTTCTTTACCATTTCCAGGTCATTTCATGTCTCTCAAGGTGATTCAGAAATGATTAATAGTTTTTCTCCAAGAGCAGCTGCGAAAACGGCGCGGAAATCTAACAGCATGACATTTTATTTCACAGTCAGACTGAGAACTTCTCAGCAAGTTTGTTAACATGAGGGCAAGAGAATATTTTGTTTTTCGTACGCGAAAATTGAGTTTTATGTTACGCTCGTAGGAGCTAAGAACAATAATGTTCATATCATCATGAGATCATTCTTTCAGATGATGGAACAGAAATAAAAGGCAGAACCCACAGTATTAGACTGTATGATGTAGCTACAGAAATGTAGGGATTTCACCCATGCCCTGAATATGATCATGCAGGAGAGATGATGCCAGATACAGATGCATGTCTCTGTAAATAAAATGTACAAAGTGCAGGAGTAAATTTATGTATATACTCACATAGGGTATGCTCACTTTAGTCTGCACTAACCCATGTTGTATAATTTCTAAAACACATGGCAATAATATTTTAAAATATCTTGGTTATTGCATAGGGCACTTGGGGCAATCCATTTGCCTTAGTGCACAACAACTTCTACCCATGCACACAACACCATATTATAGTGTATCAACTGCTGTTTAATGCTATCTGCAGCAGCCAGTGCATTAACAGTCCTATGCAGCATTTTAGTTCGAAACGTTTGATTCGAAGTCGAAGGTCGTAGTCGAAGGTCGAAGTAGCCCATTCGATGGTCGAAGTAGACAAAAAAAACATTCGAAATTGGAACTATTTTTCCTCTATTCCTTCACTCGAGCTAAGTAAATGGGCCCCTTCAAGTGTCAGCATTGTCTTTTAGGGCCCTGTATAGAAGTGTTGCTCAATAACGGATTTCGCCATCCTGTCTGAAATTACTAGACACAAGCTCTTGAGGTTGTGTGCAGTTGGGACCAGGAAACTGTCTTATCTTGCAATACTGCACATCTTGCAAGAATGTTTAAATGTATATGTCAGTAAGTTTCCTTGCCAGAGTATGGTATTTCCATGTACCCCTTGTCACAATTACTGTAAATGCCTTCTGAAAGCTATATAACGATTGCACCAATAGGTGTGTCTTTGGTAAGTCCTCCAGTCTCCCCCAGGTGTCATGGCCAGTGTTACTGTGACAGCTCACCCAGACAAAACTGTTTTGTTATCGTGACTAAATAAATTGCTAAAGGTTTTCCTTTACTAAGTTTTGTCTTACACGGGGTCAAAAGGTATTACTAAAAATACCTTCAGCTCTTTCTTTCCCAGATTTAACGTCCTGCAATTTATGACATTTTGAGCCAGTTCCCTGGGAAAAGTAAAATTGGGGTTCTACTGTATTCCAAAGCTTCCCTCCATGCTCCCTGTGGCACACTGTACAACACCTTACCATTGACGTTCCCTCTAATTTACTTTTGGCCTTGTGTGCTCTTCATGAGAACTTATAAAAATCTACACAAATTCTCTGTTGGGCAAGTTAGCCTCAAAATTTGTGTTGATGTGTGAAAGTATGGGGTTCGGAGGGAAATTTGCCTACCTGTTGCAAATTAACTTTCTTGGGTTATTTTTTGTGAATTAGTGCAATTTTATGAGATACATTTTAAACCCAATACATTAGTGATACTGTTATTTATGTCCTGTAATTATAAAAAGAAAACTCTGTGTATTTCTTATACTCTACGGAGGTGAGACATCAAAAGTTTCAATCCAAATTTTTACTGCAATTCAATTTTTTGTTTTTTTGCTTTAACACTCCTGAAATCGAATTATGATTTCAAGAACTCCAATATACAACATTTATTAACATTTGAATTCAAAACTTTTAAAGGCTGGCAAGTTCATGTAAAATTCAATGGGCACTGTCTATGGCAATTGTTTTAAAAGTTTTATTTCAATGCAGATTTTTCAACATGTGGAAAACAATCAAATACAAATTTGAGGTATTCCAGTTATTTTTCATGATTTTATTCAATCAGTTTTTTTTTTATAATTACAGTTTATTCAAAGTTGAAAAAGATCTTACATCACACAAACTCAAATTTTGATAAATAAATCTTTCAGAAGCACAACACCCAGTTACAGTAGCACAGAATATTGTCGAAGTAAATTCAAGCAGATAGCCAGTGAATAAAATGTACAAGCTGCCCCCTGATTGAGTTGCTATGTGTCCTGAGGTTAACAAGGCAAATCAGCATCACATGTCCTCCACATGTATACACTGGCAACCAGGAGATCAATTCATACATCCTATTTTTCAGCTGGCTCAGGCTACATTTTTTTCTCTGCACAGTATAACCTGGGGGGGGGGGCACAGGACCAATGCCATGCTGAGTGAGCAAGTTATGCTAGGAAAAAATTGCTTTGTATTGCCACTGACTTCCAGACAAGCTTTATGTCACATAGTGATCTCAAAGAAATGAATCTAGTCGGGTAGTACATCTATGGGCTTGGTGGTTTTCCTAGAAATGTTTATTCATGGGCATTTGTCGAATGAATGCTTGGGAGGATGCATGGTGGAATGGAGAGAGCTAACATTTTCCTGTGCTGGTGCACTGGAGTGTCCCTGGTAGTAAAAAAATGTGTCTTTCCCGATCATATTTTACATACAGGCAAGACACATACAGTTAATTCTCTACTTCCTTTCTGGGCGTTAATGCAATATATATATATCCGTGGCTTTGTGTTATTATTATGGAGTCATGAGAATAAGCAGGCCTGTGTCGTCCAAATCCATAAAACTGTAAAATGCGAAAGTATATTTTCCTATATTTGGACATGTTTTTTGGTGCAGAATGGTATGAATCTCAATATCTTCCAAAACTCTCAGTACAGCTGCTACTTGTCCTTCGCATCTGGTTATGTTCAAGCATGGTATGGATTAAAGAAGATATCTGAACAATATGTTATGATAATGACAGAAATCAGGGATTCTTATTTTTCTATATGGATAGAGTTATTATATGGGCACAGTAACTTCTGCTGCCCTGCATGCAGCTTTCTACTTATGAAGTTTGTGTTATGTTTGAATAGTGTTGTTTGCACTTGAGGGAATATCATCTGACAGAGTGATCAGAGCCTGCAATGTGACACTGCATACCAGATGTACACACGCTCACTTGGTGAATTCTCATAGTAACACATGGCTGAACACTTTTGCTTTTTAATGTCTCCCTAAGATGAGTTTTAAAAAACTGGGCTCAGTTTGTAAACTTGGTAAATCTATACAGTTGAAATCTAACACACGTTATCTCCCCAAGAAACAAAAAGCCATGTTTTCCTCAAATTATCGAAAACACATATGAGAAAGGTTGTCAATACCTTAATTCATGAATTCAATTATGCACATATGGCTATGTACCATACTAACGATATTTAAACACATTTCTTTTGTTTCAATAGTTTTTATTATGCTTTCTAGCAAATAAATGGAGGGATACAGAAGAGAAAAAAGGGGGGGAGGAAGCATAAGTAAAGAGGTTATGGTCTCCAAACAATGGATACAATTCAATACCTGCATAAATTATCAAACAGCAACATTTTAAATCGGCACAAGGTCGATATAACATCTCAATCACATTATAGACTCTTTCAGGGTGTTACAATATATGTCATCTTCTCTACTCTATATATATATAACCCCATACTCGTAACGATAGGATACTGCCTGTGTTATGTGCATAGGTATGGGTTCCTCCAATAATATTATATTAGTTCCAGGGTTAAATATAAGGGTGTTATGCGGGCCTCAAAGAAAATCGGCTTCTATAGCTTATGGCCTAGCTGTGTTGTTTATATGTGTCTGTCTCTTTGAGAAAAAAAACCACCGCAACCATGTGTCTCCGAAGTTCTGTTTTTGTTTGTCTGTTCTGGCTGAAAGTTCTTCAAATTTTGCTAGTTTGTTAACTTTTTTCAGCCACTCCGATATAGTAGGGGGGGTGACTGTCTTCCACTTGTTCGGTATAAGTATTTTAGCTGCATTAAGTAAATGTTTTTCCAGTGTAGAGTCGGGTAGCATATCGCTAGGTTCTGTTACTAAATTTAGTATTAAATTTACTTCCCGCCTCAGTATCTGCGAGCAGGAGCTCAGTGTCATATCCCAGAAGGGGCGGATCAGACTGCATTCCCAGAAGATATGTAGGAGCGTAGCGATTTCGGTCTTGCACCACCAGCATATATTGCTGGCATTGGGGTATATTGTCTTCAATTTTTGAGGTGTATAATACTATATGCTTGTAATTCATCTCCTGGATTCGACAGGATTCGTGAACTGTAAAGCAGTGCTTTTGTTCCTTTCCCAATATCCTCTTCCGAAAGGTCTAAGTCCAGGTCCCTTTGCCAGGATATAACAAAGTTTAAGTGTTTCTTTGGTTCTTGTTGTGCTTGCAGACCATACAAGGTGGAAATTGTGTGCTTAGGGAGGTCTGGGGTGTGGCAGAGTTGTTCAAAGGGTGTAAGGTCTCTTCCAACGTGGGAGTTCCGGCCTAGGTAGTTATAGAAGTGCTTGATCTGATAGTATTGAAACTCAGGCAAGTTACTGGTCTAGCCTGTCTCAATTTTTCTACGTCCGCTAATTGGTTGCCTAACGTTGTGTGCAATTATGTGCAATTTGGAGGTGGCCGTCTACTAGCCATTTCCTGAATGCGTTGGTGTTTAAAGCGGGAGGGAACGCTGGGTTGGGGTGAGAGAGGATGGTGATGTTGAAAGTTTCACCCGGGTTTTCAGCGTGTCTCAAATCTCCAGAGTGTAGTTTAGAGCTGGATGAGATGTATGAATTATTCGTCAATGAATTTTATCAACCCATGGTAGGTGAATAAGGTGTGTACAGGAAGACTGCTGTTCAATTTTAATCCACGCCTTGTCATCCAGGCTATGCGACCAGTCAATAATTCTGTTCAATATTGCCGCTCTGTGATATCTTAGGCAATCTGACAAGGCGAGTCCCCCTTCTATCTTACTCCTACACAGTGTGCTTGCTTTAATCCGAGGTGGGCAGTCATTCCATACGTATTTAGCAATAGTTGATTGAAAGGACTTAAGGCAGGATGTTAAGAAGGGGAGGGGCAAGCATTGGAACATGAATAGAAGTCGTGGCATCACATTCATTTTTACCACATTGATTTTCCCCAGCCAGGATATTGGTTGTTTAGCCCAGAATATTAAATCCTTTTTCAATTTTGTGAGTATGGCTTTGGAATTAAGAGTAACCCATTCCCTGTAATCCTTTGTGATCTGGATTCCAAGATATGTAATATGTCTGTTAGCCCATGTGTATGTGAAATTTTGAGAAAGACCTTGTATGGTATGAGGTGGGATAGAGATATTGAGAGCTAGGGATTTGGTATAGTTAATTTTAAAATTGCTGATCTTGCTATAAATTGCTATTAGGCAGTTCAGGTTAGGTATGGTGATCAGTAGATTAGAGACAAAGAAGAGTAAATCATCGTCATAAACCGCTATTTTGTGGTGGTTTTGTTTAATCTGAACAACCGTGATGTCTGGGTGCATCCGAATCTGGGTGAGAAGGAGCTCCAGCGCCAATATGAAAAGAGTGGGCGAGAGCGGACACCCTTGTCTACTGCCATTCCTGATTTCAACATATTCAGAAAGGGTTCTGTTCACCTTTACTCGTGCAGCTGGACCATCATATAATGCTTCTGTCTAGTGGCAGAGACAGGGCCAAATCCATATACCATAAAACATCTAAATAAGTATGGCCAGCTCACTCTATTGAAGGCCTTCTCGACGTCGACAGCAGCATGAGAGGGATGTGTTTAATCTTGGAGTAGTGGAGTATGTTAATTCATTTATTTATATTGTCCGGTGATTTTCTACCTGGGACGAATCCAGCTTGGTCCAGATTGATTAACTTCCCTAGGTGTGATTGAATCCTTGTGGCCAAGATTTTAGCCAGGAGCTTTATATCCGCATTAATCAGAGAGATTGGGCGATAGCTACTGGGGTCTTCTGGATTTTTATTGGCCTTAAGTAGCAGCGAAATATGTGCTTCTAGGGATTGTCTCGAGAATTTAAGTTTCATTCTATAACTAGGAGACCCAGTTAAGCATAAAGATGTAGTTTACCTTTTGGAAATATGTTTCCTACAAGTCCCTTTTGAGAACAGTAGCATTTTGGGAAAAGAGACTTGTCATAAAAAAATCAATCCATTCCTTTAAACATTCGCTTACCTGATGTTGAGGTTTACTGACCCCTGCCTCCACCACTTTCCTGCAGAGGTTGGCAGTGTTAACCAGGAAAAAACAGGTAGGGATAAGCTTCAAGAAGTATTGGTTTTAGTCATCTGTATTCTGCAAAAGAAATGTTCATGCAATTGGTTGTTCTATTAAATGGTGTTTGCTAGAGTCATTAACCAACACATTACCGCCCAAACTCTCAGCTAACATATTTTTGCAGTAAATATATTTGAATTGTATTTATTTTTTGTTTTTAAAATAGTTTTTTATTAGAATTCCAGCACACGTATAACAAATGATTTCACTCCTGTAAAGGTACTGAAATATTTAAAGTATTGATTTACGTATAGAAAGGTTTTGAGAATTCATTTTTAAACATAAATATTATATGAACATATGCAAAAAGGAAGGCACATTAGGCGAATTCTAAAATCTGTTGAGATGGGGTGGTGGTGTTCATACTTCCATAATTACCACCACACCTAAATAAAGTAAGTGCTGGAGAGAAATTTTCTTTTTAAACATTAATAACAAAACAAACAAAGTAATTAAACTAAAGTCAAATATGTCCATTTTCATCCTAGATGTAAAAGATGTGAGTCATTCATAATCACCCGTATGTTAGTGGACTCTGGAAGGCAGCTGTTGTCTTCATCAGGTTGAAGTTGTTGCGTCTAGGATTAATGCATTATTGCCTTATAGGCATTCTAAGTCATACCACGGAGTATAGTGGAAGGTGGATACTGTGAGTTGTTTGATATCGGGAGGGAGGCTTAAAGGGGTGGTTCGCCTTCAAACAACTAGTTGTTTTCTGATAGATCACCAGAAATAATGAATTTTTCCATTTACTTTCTATTTTC
Organism: Xenopus laevis; assembly: GCF_017654675.1. Classification (NCBI taxonomy): domain Eukaryota; kingdom Metazoa; phylum Chordata; class Amphibia; order Anura; family Pipidae; genus Xenopus; species Xenopus laevis. The sequence continues at coordinate 126,032,188 of NC_054372.1, forward strand.
TTTTGCACAGCCTATCTATTTACCCAGTTTTTATTTTCACACTGAACTTTTCCTTTAATTAAGTTCATAGATGGTGGGGTAGTGGAAAGCCATTCCTGCAATATGGCTTTTCTGGTTGCTGCTGCTAATCTTTCTGCTAATGCTTTGTTAGCTTCAGATATTCGCTGCGTCCCTTTAATTTTGCTAAACAGATCGCTCTATATTGGGCTGGAACATTTGTTTGGTTAGTGAGTGTCAGTATTTTTACACTTCTAGCTGAACTTTTATTTTAAAGTGATCTTTATCTTACTTTGTCATACTTTGACTTACAAATTAAAGGAGGTTGAGACATTTATTGCTGTTGTTCCTAAAGGAATAACCTGAGAACTATAGCACCTTAATACTATTTTTAAATGTATATATATATATATTGCAGTCTGTATCTTTACAAGAAAATAACTTACCTGTCTTTGTATAGAAATACTTATTCAGAGCAGTGAGACGTAGTAGTTGCTTCTTCTAATAAATTAGTAACGTTAGTACCAAAATGTTTTTTTTATTACCAAGTTAGAACACCATGGAAAATCTCTCTGTTTAAATATCCACATGTTAATAAAGTCTTTATTATAGCTGTAAAGATATTCCAAAAAAACATAAATTCATAAATCAGGTAACATTTAGTGCAAAATGAAGTGTAATTAATTCAACCTTGTGGAACAAATTTTTTTTTGCAGCAATGGTGCATCTCTGCATTTATAAATTTGCCAAATCTGTAATTGTAGAAATTATTTTTCTGTCTTTTCCCCAAGTGATTCCACTTCTGGAAATTTCGGCTAAAAATGTAGTCAGATTTGAAATTCATTAGGCAGAAAGACCTCCCTCATTTCCCTACATAGATGTGTTGATTGTATGACTGAAAGTATTGCCAGGTTATAATGTGGCTCCATTCTTCTTTGAGAGACTTCTCATGAATCTCTGCTGTTTTCTTTGTTGGGACAGGGATATATATTAAATCTGGACTGCAGGGTTCTGTTGTACTGAAAACAATCAAGATCTTGTTAACAATGCAGAGAGGACAGGCCCTTTCTTAGTTATTAGTACTTGAGACAGGTCACTTGATGGATTTTGTTTTTTAGGAGCTGTGTAGTGAAGGGGCCTACATTCTTGTAAAACTACAACGACAAGGGTAAGATTCTATTTTGTATGATAACATCCTCTTTAAAAGTTTTTTTTAATTCTTGCACATACTTACAAAATCATTTTTAAGGGAGGTGCATAATGAGTGTAGCAAGGAACAGATATATTGGGCCAAATTCACTAAGATTAGTAGTTGCGCCAGGCGTAACTTCGCCGCACTTCGCCACACTTCGCCAGGCGTAGTTTCGCCAGCGCTTCGCAAATTCACTAAAATCCGAAGTTGCGCTCAGGGGTAGCGTAAGGTTGCGAAGTTGCGCTAGCGTTGATTCGCTAAGCGAAGCGAAGTTACGCTACCGATGGTTAATTTGCATACGGCGCCAAATTCAAATTTCAATGGAGGAATACGTATCAGCACTACAAATGCCTAGAAAACCTTCAAAACATCAAATAAAAATTTTATTTTGCCCTACACATGTGCCCACTGTATAGGTAAGTTGCCATGAGTCAGGAAATGTAGGGGGGGGAGGGGAGCCCCAAAAAAATTTGCAATCTTTTTCAGCCTATCACCCATAATGTAGAAAACACGCCAGCGTTTTTTGGGACTTAGAAAAAATTTTGACTTTATATTTGAAGCAATCCCTATCTCCTCTATTGCGCTTCGCCTGGTCTGAGGTGGCGAAGGAAGTCTAGCGTAAAAGGTAGCGTTCAGTACACTGCGCGCATTAGTGAATTCACGTAGTTACGACCGTAGCGATAATTCGCCAGGCGTAAGGGTGCGAAGTAACACTAGCGAATCTACGCCAGCGTTTGTTAGTGAATTTGCGCAGTAACGAAAATGCCAAACGCTAGCGAAGTAACGCTAGCGAAGTAACGCTAGCGAAGTAACGCTAGCGTTCGGCGCTTCGGCGCTTAGTGAATTTGCCCCATTGTGTCTGGATGAACTTCCCTTTAACACCTAGAAATATAGCTTTTTTGTGGAAAACTTTCACATTATGCTAGAACAAATACTGTAGAATAGGAATCACAGTAAGGTTATTTTATTGTAGTATTTCTGCTGTACTATCGTCTTCCTTCCAGTCAGGGCAAACTTTGTTTTTATTGCAGTGAATAAGCTACTGTTAGGGCTAAATGATCTAAATAAGGAAACATATTTCACTCATTCTGGTTTATCTCCTCCTTATCTCTCACAGCTGCACCTACCCACTCCCTGGACAACTCACACACTCACCACCCCTCCCCTTTTCCACAGTTGGTGATTTGTTATTTCAAAAACATTTGCTGGCTTTTCTAACCTCAGTGAACAAAGCCCCCTACATTTTCTCTGTCTCTGTCGTGCCACAGCATATATTAACCCCATTAATTTACACTCTTATTGTAATTTGGGATCGTTTCGCTTTCCATTTAAATAACTAAAAAACTGAAGGATCAAACATTTAAGTTTGTTGTAAAAACAATAAAATCTGAGCGCATACCATAAGGTAGGGGAGTTCTGCTCCTGGAACTAATGACGGTTCTCCTTCCTCATCGGGCAAGTATTCTCTTTAATATAAGAAAAATATGAGTGGCATAGTTTAATAAGCTCATATATTCAACAGGCAACAGCTAAGTATAGAAAAAGACATGCTTTTTTCTACATGTCCATATAAAACAAAAAAGCATGCCTAATTATAGGGATATTTTAAAAAATTGATGTGTTAATTGCCTAATGATAGGAAGGACATATGTTTAGACATATACTGGCTAACAAAACCTGAACAGACGAATAGTGATAATAATCGAGAGAGTAATAGTTATTGTGATCCAATTATACTTAATTGGTTGACACATGGGGGGTTATTTACTAAACTCCGAATGCAAAAATCACAAAAATTCATGATTTTTTTAATATAAAATCAGACTTTTAAAAAATCACAAATTTTTCGGAATTTATTAAACCCTGAGGATGGAAATGTCTGAATCTGACCTGTCGAGGTTACATAAGTCAATGGGAGAAGTCCCAATGATTTTTTTGATGTGCGCTGGGTTTCGTACAATACCCCCAAGTTTTCTGAGTTTTTGGGCGAATATTACAAAAATATCATGAAAATCTTAGTTTTTACTGCAAAGCAAATTTTCTGGAAAATGTAATAATAAATAAGCATAAAAAACCCCTAGCGGATTTGATCAGCGTTTGTAGCAGGAAATATTGGGATAAATTTGGACTTTGGTAAATAACCCCCATAGATACTCTTGATACATTTCTGTAAAGTCTGCAACTATTTACCATTATATAAAAAACCTTCCAATGTTCTCTATAATTTAGAGGTCAGTGTATTCTATTATTGCCACCATGATCTATTTTATTTTATTCCATGGTGTTAAGTTTAGTATTAAGTCACAGACTACATCCATTCAAGTAGCCAAGTGAACATTTTGTTCTTTTAGAACTCAAATTCAAAGAGTCCATACTTATATAACTGTAAAAAATTCTTATCTACTCTGATGAAGCACCCAATGGCATGAATCATGTTAGGAGGTAGGATCACAGGGACCATGGATCAGTGAGACACCTCTGTTGTTTGGAAGAGTATAAAATGGATATTTTCAACATTTAATAAATGTTTTAAAAATGTTTCATGGCCTTGAGTAATAATTCACCAGTATTATAGATGGTTTTCTCCTGTATACTAGTTCTTATTGATTATTGAGATCTGCAACATCCCCAGTTTATTTGCGACCCACATTTTGTTGGGTAAATATGAGACAGGGGTTTCCTAGGAGGGTCTTTTCTGATCAGGTCTTCTGGAAAGGGTTTCAATCCTTGGGGTAATGAACATGAGCTCAGGTGACAGTTGCCTAGAGAATATATTGCTATTGAAAGCAATAACTAGAACCTATTCAAACAAATAAACAAATCAGACATGTTCATAACATGATATGCTGAAATATGAAAACAAAAAGTCATTGTTAAATAAAAATGGGAGTCACTGTTATAACAGAAAAGTCATTTCAGGAAAAGTTATTTAAGTGCTAGGTATAATAAGGGATTTCCATAACTAAACTGAGTTTTTCTTGGAAGGTATTTGCATAAGCAAATATTTATTTTTCCAGACCAGCAGAAAATGATTAACTAGAGCAAAGACCTTACCAATGAACATTTATAGGAAAAGTACATGAAATTTAAAATATCCAATGTTTCTAAAAGCCGCCTCTCCTCCACAGTGCAGAACATGACAATACCACACCATAAATACTAATCATGAAAAATGTGTGGGAGCATTTCCACAGCAGTTCTACCCACAGAGAAATTATAGTAGAAAAAGTCAAATTAATACTCAAAAGTCAGTAATTTAAGCAGACACTATCACCACAACGATGTCTGAAAAGGAATGCTCCCTTCCACCTTTTGCAATATTTTGGCTTTTTTCCCCAAGAGCTTTTCAAGCTAAATGCTTCAGGCCCATGTTTCTAAAGTATTCAAGGTGTATTTTCAAAATGTTTGTTTACTTGCCTGATTTTTATTCTTCTGCCTTTCTATAGTTTGAACCTCCAAGCCTACTACAAATATTTTAATATTAAATAAACTCAATAGGATTTTATTACCCACATACCACCCCAGCCCTGGAATAGTTGGAACACAGGACAATTTTAGTTATAATGCAGCTTCCAATTCTAAATATATGTAGACTGAATCACAAGTATTGCTGACAAATTGGCAAGTAGAAGTGTCAGTTACCACTCATCAGTAAGCATAACCTGGATATTTGGGGTACTATGTTACACACAATAAATCAGCATATCTGGATCTTGTCTTTACCAAAAATATTTTGTTACATTTTCTATCTCACACTCTATGTGCCCACTGCTTCCTCTCACTGTCCTAATGTGGAATACATAGTTATTGGCCAACCAACTTCAGGTCCAGTCTCTCCTCCCTGAGAACTCATCCAATCCTGATATCTTGGTCAGTTACCATAACCATATTGTCCCCACTATTCACTCCTATGCACCCTTGCAGGTCAAGCACACTTGTGCTCAAAACCCACACAACTAGCTTAATTCATAAACAAGATTCTTATGTTCCTGTATTCCTGTGGAGAACATTCAATGTGCAATCAGATTTTAGTCACTGTTTATTTGATCATTCATATTTCAATTTTGCAAGACTTCTGCAGTACCCTTATAAACAATAATAATTCTAACCCATAAATCATGTTTTCTATATTCAATACCCTTCTTCACTCAAAAGAAACACTCAACTACTTATACTTCCCGCACTTTCTAATGTGTTAAGAAAAAAAGTACAATCAGATTCAATCAAATTACCACCTTTACTTTCACTGTTTCCTCTAACCACCCTTCTTTCTGCCTTAATCTTTTTGATCCTGCAACTACCAAGTCTCATGACTTATCTTCACTACTTACAACTTTTATTTTGTTTATTTTTTGGTATTTATATAGAGACAACATATTCTGCAGCACTTTACATAGATTATACATCATGCACATCAGTCCCTGTCACACATGACATAACATGACATGACAATCTGATATCCCTATTATATTCACACACACTATGGTAAGTTTAGTGAGATGTGTTGGCCTCTCTGTATGTTTGTGGAGTTGTATACTCACAAAATCAAAGCATAGTTCAACCCCATATGTGTCATCTACCCTCTCTAGTATTTCTTCCTTTTTATATTATGTGGATTCCTGCAGTTTTGGGAGCCCATCTGGAAAAGAGTTGTAGAAGATGGTGTACAAATAATCAGTTATAGACAGATATTTAGCTAGAGTTTAGCTTTAAATAATTATGTGAGAGCAATAGGTATCAGAGTAGCAATGTGGGAGGGAGACATGCAGTCCCATGTCATTGAATGCCTCTGTTAAAAAACACTAGTCGCAGACAGCCAGAAGACCTGTGTGGATACTTTCTTTACCTGGAATATTTGCAAACATTCCACCTTCCAGCACCTTCAAACCAAACAACAGTCCAACAAGCACAACTGTAACTCCAGAACTTGAACTGATAATGTTCTTTTCAGTATGGAGAGAGTGTGTTCAGAATCAGGAGGATAGACTGAGAATGGAGACAGCTGTGTCCAACCCTATACTAATTTCTGTTTGCACACTTTAATTGTAATATCTAGCAATCGTGGAGACATAAATGTAATTGACAGTGGCAGAAGGAAGGACAAAGAGGGCCTGTGGCTTGAGCTGTCCAATCTCTTTCTACCATATGCCTCTAAAATCTTAGCGTTGTTGTTGATGTATTGTTGATGTATTGTTGATGTATTGTGTTCTCCTGAAGTACTAATTTCTTTACACCGAAAATCTATGGCCCTTTGCATTCTGGATTTTGACCTGTACACCCTACTCTAACATTGTAAAGAGTAAATTTTAAAGTTTTTTCTTACTAAAAATTAAAAAAAAAGTAATAAATCTAACTGGGAGTGTCGAACAACAAGTAGACATTCAGCAACTCTCCCAAATTTGCCATCAGGTTAACCCCACTTTAACTGCAGTGTCCTCCCTGCGGCACCAGAGCTCCAATTTTGGTATTTTAAAGTTTTTTAAGCCTTTTATATCTACAGAATACTGGAACTACACCCAAAAAAAGTGAAAAACTTGAAATGAAAAATCCAAGTTTATTTAAAAGAATCCAAAATGCTTTGATTCAACGTGGAATAATTTGCATCCATGTTAACACATCTGAAACACATATCTCTTTGCTGTCAGAAAGAATGTCAATGCAAAATAATTTTCTAGTCGCTAAATATTATTGATGCCAGTTTTTGTATGGAGCATACACAGCTCAGCTAGCAATGTGCAAGCCAAAACCTTTTTTTTAGAACTGTCTAACTTTCCCACATGATTTAGAGACCCTTATTTTATTCATTTTATCTTTCACAGTGTGGTTTTCTCAAAACAAATTGTAATTGCAGTTTGCTTGACAACGCCTGTCTGGAAAAACTTGTGTGGTTAAATGTAAAAAAAAAAATGAATATCTATCTAATAATACAGCAACTTGGTTTCTGTAAGTAACCTTACATTGTCACCAGCATTTAAAGGACAAGGAACGTTTGAAACCAAGCAGGTCACTGTCTTCAATGCACTTACTGTGACATTTAGTATCTCTGTAGGTTTTTTATTCCAAGCATCTATCTTGCAGTGTGGTGGAGACACAAAAGAGCACCCATTCCTCCGTCCAACCTGCACTGGGCCAGGAATATGCGCAATTCAATTTAGTAGCACTATGAGCATGTCCTTTCACTTTTTTCCTCATCCAGGTGATATAGAAGTTGGTCTTCACTGACTTGATACATCCCATCCAGTTCACTACAATGAAGCCGATGCTTTGTGAAAAGAATGTGCATGAAGCTTTCATTCTTGTTTAAAAAATAGCAGAGCTGACTCCAGCAAAAATACTTGAAAACAGAAACATAACCAGCAGGAAAGATCTGCCTGTCACTGATTTGTAACGTTTACATAAATCTAAGTACGTTTTTATTTACTAGATGAGCCAAAATATCTTTTTTTATTTGCTTTTCTGAGTTATTCAAGTTTCCAAACACAAGTAATGTAAAATACATCAGCAATAGCCATTAATAACAATAATAATAATAATGAGATAACTTTGGCTTTGGATATAGGGTGGTAACTCCAGGACCTGCATAAACCAGTTGCAGATGATGTTATTGTAAAGAATATGGCCAGTAGTCATGATTGAATACGCTGCAATTTGCCAACTGGAGATAGGATTGTGAAATGGTGAGGTTTTGCTGAAATGAATTGGAGTCAATGGAAAGGTAAACTTCAGTAACAAATTGCAAATAAGTTACTTTTAGCTTTGCAGTAGCGTATATGTTGCCATACCTTGTTAATAAGTTCCTTTCCACTATGCTACAACTGTTCTTCATAGGAAAAAATATGAAAAAAGGCTCCCATGTTACCAATTTTGTCCAAATTGGGCATCTGGATGGTTACTTAGACAGACAGGGGCATGGCTGGGGAGGACTCAGTGGCAAATACACAAATGCCATGAAACTGTGCCGGTTCACTCACCCTAGTGGCAGCCTTTTAAGCACAGTCATTGCACATATCAACTTAAATAGTTTTTGCTAAAAGGTATTCTTTCAGCGTTGTTTGGTAGTGGCCTGTAGTATGGAGCATTATTTTGCATTTGTTTAAAATAATACTACACAATTATGTATGTAATACAGGTTAATAACCTAACTTAGTATATGCTGAAAAGGCATAAGGGAATCAAAAGAATTTCAAAGAAATCTCCCAGAAGTCCCTCACAGGGTAACACACAGAACGCCAAGCATTATTTGCAAGCCTTGATTCCCTCTGGTGTTCCACAAGAATACTTCAATCATGGGTATGGAAATCAGAGGCAAACAGCAGAATACCTGCTAATCAGTGCTTTATTGTGCGTCCACAGTGTGGACGCACAATAAAGCACTGATTAGCAGGTATTCTGCTGTTTGCCTCTGATTTCCATACCCATGATTGAAATCTCCCAGAAGAGCAGTTGCCAGCTTAGCTTTACGGGAGTGAAAAAATCTATTTTGATACTGCAAGATGCCCTTGTTTGTTGTGGTTGTTTCACAAAATAAGTGTCTAGTTTGACCCCTAGACAAATTATTAAATGTTTCACCGCAGAATTGACGCCCATAGACTTGTATAGCATCTTGCTTTAAAAAATTTCGCTGCTTATCAAAAAAAAATTTATGCCCTTAGACTTTAATGGGCGTCGGCGACAATTCGCTGGTGTTGAATTTTTGGCGAAACAAAATGGGTCAAATTCGCCCTTCCCTACAGAAGACTAATTCAACCATATGTTGCAGTCTTCATCCAACAGGATTTTCAAAACTGGACAAGCGGTCTAATGGTCTTGAGTGGCCAAACTGCAAAATATTGGCTTTTGTATGGCCACCTTTAAGATGGTTCAATAAATATCTATTGTTTCAGAATATATTAAATGTATACCTTGTATATTGATGCCATTTCTTGCTATAAAAGTGTCCAGCAAACCCCCTCCAAATAATCAACATCTCTCTTAACAGAGAATTCTATAAATTGATTGTTCTTTACAGTAACTGTTTTTATGCTGAAGATGAAAGCTGCTTTCCTCTTTTTATCTAAACCACTCTATGGAAAAAACATTCATTAAAGAAGTGTTTATACTGACCTGGTATATTTGCAAAATTCCATGTAATCTGTCTCAGTTTGTTTGTGCAGCCGAGACAATTTATATAAATAAAGAAATCTGAAGAAAAATGATGCTTAAAAGTCATCATTCAAAGAGCAGAAATGCTAATTACCCATGCTGATTATTCTTTTTATTACAATTATGAACGCATATTTATAGTACATCCACATATTTTACAGTTCTGTTCTATAGAAGGGTATATACAGTACATCAAATGAATTATCCTCCTCTCATCCAAAAGAATACAGGCCCCTCCCCTGTTGAAGTCATTATCATGGCTTCCTAAAAAACAAAGAATAACTTATAAACTCCTCCTCATAATCTTCAAAGCCCTTCATTCCTCTGCACCTAACTACAGTACATCTCATCTCTTGTTTTTCTATATGTACCTCCACTCCTCTTAGAGCAACGGCTTGGTTGCACCCCCACTACTACTGCTGTGTTCCGCATCAAAACCATCTCTGTTGGCTGCCGATAATATCTCTGCATGTATTGCAAATCTGACAATCTTCAGTGGGAGACTGTCACTAGCTTTTGTCAGACATAACTTTCGTACGATTGCTGTAGGGGCAGAACATCGGCTGATCTGTTCTTTTTCTACTTTATTTAATGTGAAAGGTTAGTGGCAGGTCGGGAGATGGGGATGTCCAATAAGTCCTCAAATCGTTGAACGATCATTCCTCTGCACCTAACTACAGTACATCTCATCTCTTGTTTTTCTATATGTACCTCCACTCCTCTTAGAGCAACGGCTTGGTTGCACCCCCACTACTACTGCTGTGTTCCGCATCAAAACCATCTCTGTTGGCTGCCGATAATATCTCTGCATGTATTGCAAATCTGACAATCTTCAGTGGGAGACTGTCACTAGCTTTTGTCAGACATAACTTTCGTACGATTGCTGTAGGGGCAGAACATCGGCTGATCTGTTCTTTTTCTACTTTATTTAATGTGAAAGGTTAGTGGCAGGTCGGGAGATGGGGATGTCCAATAAGTCCTCAAATCGTTGAACGATCGGATCTTTGAATCTATGGCCAGCTTAAGTTACCCTCCCATTTAGACTGTAAGCCCACAGGGTAGGGTCCTCAATCCTTTTGTCTCCTTGACATTGAGCACTTAATCTGTATTTTAATTATATTTTATATTAATGTGAATTGTATTTCTAATAATGCACTTATTGTTACTTATTAATGCAGTTAACCCTTGTTTGTTGCTACTAATTAATTTTATTGCTGTACAGTGCTTTGCCCTCAAGGAGCGTTATACAAATAAAAATATACATACATACATACATCTCAAGTAGCTTGTGACTCAAATGCCAGAGCCTGAGACCTTTAACAGAGAAGAACACTATAGTCCACAATCTTCAATTTTTCACAAGCAAAAAATTTATAAGGCAACCAAATATTGTCGTGGTTAGGTGCCAATACCCTGATCCCATAGCTGGGGGAGAAATCACAATGTTAAGGATATTGAAGGCTTGCACACCAAATAAAAGTTTGTATCCTTTATTCCATATAAGATCTTATATTCCAACTGACATATTGCATTCACAAGGATCTTAATGATAGGCTACACAAACCATGAACAACAGCTCTATTTTAAAAAAAACATAGCAGGAAGTTACTGTATATCATGCATTCCAAACCTACTGGTTACACATTAACTCAGGGAGGCCCATTTATCAAAGGTCAAATTTTAGTGGTTTTAGAGGTTTTTGAAACTAATTTTCTCTAAGACCACAAATGCCATGAAAGTTATTAAAAGATCAGAATATAAAATGCACAAATGAATAAAAAAAAAGCTGAATAATGTTGAGAAAACCCAGAAAACCTCTAAAAATTCAAGTTTTTCAGACAATCACTTGCAATAGGCTTAGTGCAGCTCCCGCTGACTTGTGAATATTTGTATTAGGGTTTTTATGGTCTTTACACATTATAAATCTAAATTTTTTAGTTTTAAAGAAAAACACACATTTTTATAGATTCATGAATAAAAAAACAAATTTGAATGCTAAAATATTAAAGGCTCCCTAATGTTTCCCATATAGACCAAGGGGTGGATTTAATTTAGAATTCTATCTTTCTATCTTTATTAATATTAAATTAATCAGAGGGATCAAATCCATTTTTTATTTGTGTATACGATTTGTGATTACATTCCTTGTGAACGGAACGCGTCAGGCTGATTTTAATGTTTAATATGGAATAAAGGATTTCAACTTTTATCGGGTATGCAATCCTTCAGTATACTCAAGATTATAGACAAGTACTTGCCAATGAAGGAGAAAAAGAGTACCCTGCTCAGTACAACTTAAAATCTAAAAGTTGAGTATATAGTTGAATATATAGCTTCCAAAATAACATACATAACAAAGTGCTTGCCTGTCTAGCCCTCTGCACAATCCCCAACATTTGCAAGCCATTCTATGTGAGGCCCTTGTTACTGCACTTTGATCTTTGCTACTCCTTCACTCAATTGTTTAAGTTTCTCCTGCTTGATTCTAAACACAAGTTTAAAAAATAAATGTTCTCAGTGACAGCAAAAAGACCTTTATCTACAACTACATAGCCTCAAGTCTAGAATAATCCTTTATTATACTTCAAGCTGTAGATTTTGGGGGAAAATGTACAGTAGTAGTTAATATGTATTCAATATTTAATAAAAGAAGTATAAGCATATTTTTTAAATTGCTGGAAAGATAATTTGTTTACATGTATTGATAGTGATCAATATAGAAATCACATATTCAGTAGTATCATGAAACACCCTAAAATAATGTGTGATTGGGTAGATAATAAAACCTTAAAATCAACAATGCATGGATCACTTACTTTTTTCCATTTGTTTTACTGTAATAATGTTTTAATGCAGTTTAATATGTTTATATTTTATTATATGGCATAGTTGGTTGTTTTTTTTCCCTAGATTAAATATTTTTTTAACCTATGGGCAAAATTGTTAGAAAGTTAGAAAGTTAAAAGTTTGAAAACAATTTAGAATCCCATTGTGAATATTTATGAAAAAATAATGCAATACAAATATTTCACAGTAAAACATTTTCTAGAATGTACATAGTACAAAGCAATAGTTTTTATAAGAAGATTGTTGAAAAAGGTCATTACAATATTATCCTGGCAAAAGAAAAAATCCCATCAAATGTAAAAGAATAAACCTTTGATTGTTGTAATTTCAAATGGAAGAAACCCTGGCTCATACTTGTTATGAAAAAATATTATTCACAAGTTTCCTCTTTTGTATATTTCTGTATATCTTTTGCTGAATGTATATTTTTCAATGTACCAGGGTCTCTACTTGTGATGTCGGCATATGTTCTGGAGGAAGTGTGTGTGTAAACAAAGCAGGGGATAAATGAGCTATCCACCAAAAAATTGCATCAGCCTAATTAAACAGTATTTATTGTTTTAACTTTAGACTTTAGGTCTGTTAGGGAATGTAATCAATGATTCATTGAACTCATTTTTTAAACAATGCTTAAATAGGAAAAGATGTGAACACTGATTACATTTCATAAGGACTTGATCAAGAACATTGCTATATTTTGGAAGAAGACAGAATTTATTATAGTCATAAAGAGAAAAGCTTTATCCAATGTGATAAAGTAAAAAGATAGGTTTCTTCTTTATTTAATTTGTTATTTATGTACATTGATTTTTTTTAATTATTACATTTGATAAAGCAGCAACATATTTTATAGTGCTGTATCAAAGACTATATAGCAAGACATATAAAGGTGTTGATACATAAATATAAAGAAGTGGTGAAAATGCCACAGTTTACAAAAAAGTATAAAGCATGGATTAGGTCTATCAGTTCTTTAGCTTCTTTCTATTGTTGTAGATCAAAGATATAGTAGAATGGGGTTAGTAGGTGATAGGATGCTGTGTCATGGCACGTCTGTGGTTGCATTGATATGATACAAAACAACAGAGCTTGTTAAAGAAAAAAATACCTCATTAGTTCAATTAACTAGTTATTCCTAAACTGCACATTTATTAAATCAATAAGTTTAAATTATCTACTGACTTTACACCTTAAACCAGGGATCCCCAACCTTTTTCACCCATGAGCCACATGTAAGAAGGGTTGGGGAGCAACATCAGCATGAAAATAGTTCCTGAGGATGCCAACGAAGGGCTGTGATTGACTATTCGGTAACCCCTATGTAGACTGGCAGCCTACAGAAAGCTCTATTTGGCAATACAACTATTTTTTATGCAACCAAAAGTTTCCTCCAAGTCTGGAATTCAAAAATAAGCACCTGCTTTGAAGCCACTGGGAGCAACATCCAAGGGGTTGGGGAGCAACTTGTTGCTCACGAGCTACTGGTTGAGGATCACGGCCAGGGCCGGGCCAAGGGGTAGGCAGAGTAGGCACGTGCCTAGAGCGCAAAGCTGGGGGGGCGCCAGGCACGTACCTCCTCTGTCGCCTACCCCCAGTCCGGTCCGCTCTGTTCCCGACTCTTTTTACTTCTCTTTGCGCTCCGGCGCATGCGCAGGAGGGAAAAAAAAACAGTTTCTTGCACATGCGCACGAGAGCACCACCTTGGGCATGCGCAGGAGCGCTAAGTCGGGGTCCGCCGGCTTGCCTTGGGCGCCTGTGCGGCCCGGCACTGATCACGGCCTTAAACCATTAGCTACAGAATATTGTCTTCTTCCATGATTGATATAGAATGGTAATACCACAAACAAGCCTAGGCGAGTAGTGCATACAGTGAGTAGAAACAAACAGAAATAAATTAATTAGGGTAGAGCCATACTTGTGCATTGGGAATAGAAGTATGCCATTGTGCTATAGTTGTTGATAAAGGAGGACTGAGTTGAAAATAATGGAAAATGCTGAGAAAAAGGGAGGAAAAGAGGATATAGAGTAGACAAAGGCAAAAAGGTAAAGGTGCAAGTACAAAAAGAAAAAAGACAAACAGGCATATAAAGAATAGAAGCTACAATAACCCATACAGAAGGTCAACAATAGTAACAGGAGAAATACGAGGAAAGCAATAATTGATTGACAACAGAGGAGAAATACTGTAAAAAATAATTAGGTGAGCACATTTCACATCACACATTTCTGATGGGCACCCCAAAAAAAGAAATCATCAGGGTTTTACATCAAAATAGTTAAAAAGAGAAGAACAGAACACATTATAAAGGCTAAGCACTAACTGCATTCTTTGTGTATTGTTACTCACATCTTGCATGCAAATTTCTACATGCACTTCATCAAACCCATATGTGCACAACAATTCATTTATGTAAATTTTTTTCCTATGAAATGAAGAAACTACCCAATACACTTAACCTTTACTTCTGTCATTAACCAATGTTATGTGCTACACTATGAACTCTTGGTTACATTTCATGGACACCTTTCTGTAGCACATAGAGTAATTTAAATATATAAATGTATCTGGTATTGCAAAATGCCTGCCTTATTGCATTTGGGTCTGACATTAAGGGAGACATTTACAACTGAATTTTGATTTCTTTCCACGAATCTCTAAAAAAAATCTATATATGAAAAAACAAAAGGCAAAACTTTGCTAAGTCAAAGTTGTTGCGGTGCTATAGAAGTCAATGGGAGCTATGCTGATCCAGGTTTTCGGATTTTTTTTCTCCACTAGAAATTATCTAATTTTTCATACATTTTTTTTTACATTTTTTATTCAGAACTTTTAATAAATTCAATGACAATCAGAGTTTGTGACTTCAGTCATGGTTTCAAAAACCTATCAAACCACTAAAATCTGATCTTTAATAAATAAGCCTCTATGGGTAAATTATGACAGATTCAAAATAAGTTGAGACCTTTACTTTTACATCTTCCTGGCTTTTGGCCACAATATAGCATTTAAACTACTCTAACCCAACTGACTGGCAACATAAATGATAAAAGGATAACTAGGATAGGGCAGTGTCATAAAGGCCAACAGAAAAGAGGGACTGGCGGAGGAGAGGCTGATCAAAAGTGTCAACAGCCACTGGAAGATCTAGTAGAATTAAATTAGTAATTAGAAGGTTTTTTTTTAGCTTTTGCAAGTAGGAAAATTGTGTCACAAGCTGCTGCTGTGCTGTTGTGCTTAGTTCGAGTAGATCTTTGCAGGCCCTAAATGAGGCAACATCCTTACAGAGTTTCAACACTGCTGCTATACTTGGAAAGTAGACAATGACCTTTTCTATAGACAGGTGCTAGAAAACATTAGTCTTCCTGCTTTGCTACTGAAAAAAAACTACTGGAAAAAAAAGTTGTCTACATTCTTTTTTGAGCCATGATTTGTGTAAACAGGTGGCTTTAGTGTGAGAGTTGATTAAAAAAAAAGCCATTGACATTCCAGAGCTGTGCAGTACTGATGTGCGAGTCAAGGATAACCCAAGCTCGCCCACACCCACCTACTGCCCACTATTTATAGACCCGTGCTAACCTGCCCTGCTGATAGGCACGTGCCTATAAAGCCAGAAGCCTGTAGTGTATGGTTGCAAGTGGTGTGCCAAGGTTGACCCAAACCCATCAGGAGCTTTGGTCTTTCAGCATGGCTTCTAGGTGCACCCTCCAGCCTATATAGTTTTATACCATGTCTTTTTTAAGCAAGGAAATCTTGTTTGTGGTAAGACGCCTATCCTACTACTACTACTATGTAAGGCTTCAGTCATTTATTGTTTAAAGAAGAACTAAAGCCTAACTAAAGAAGTAGGCTAAAAATGTTGTACATTATGTTTTAGGTTTCTATATAGACCCAAGGCAACAACAGCCCTTTAGCAGTGAAGATCTGTGTCTCCATAGATGCCCCAGTAGCTCCCCATCTTCTTTTCTGCTGATTTACTGCACATGCTCCATGGTGCTGTCAGTTACTGAACTTAGGGACCGACTCAAAATATACATTACACATCTCCCCCCATCAGTTTAGGCTTTTGGTTTAGGCTTTTGTTTTTCTTGCTATTGATTGATACTTGATATTACTTTAAGATATGATTACACTTGAAGTTTTGATTGCTACATTAAGAAATATTTGAAAGCGAGTATAAAAATCATTGTGGTTTGTGTGGGGTGAAGGATGGGTTAAGATAAAAAACTTGCACATCACTAATATACAGGTATGGTATCTAATATCTGGAATGCTTTGGACCTGGGCTTTTCCCGGTATGGACTCTTTCTGTAGTTTATGGTTTTAAGGCCTTAAAGCTTCGCTACTGACTTACTTCTCAAGTCCTCACTCAATACCTTTTCAAGACTGTGCAAGAGCTGGACCTCTTTTCTCCCACTTTCTGTTCAACTTTCTCCCAGTCTTGCTTCCTTAAAAAAAATCTCTTAAAGCATATTTCTTTGGAGAAGATTCCTATCTATACTTACAAGTTACTTATATATCCTAAAATAGTGCAATGCTCAGTTTCATATCTTTCATCTTGCCCACTCCTGATCTTGCTCATCCTCACACCTTGTGCATCCATCCTTTCTCCTTCTAGATTGTAAGCTCATTTGGGCAGGGTCCTCTTTATCTCTTGTATCTGTTACAAGTTGTATTTCTGAATGAAATCTTGTATGTTCAGTGTATACATCTATTTATTGTACAATGCTGTAGAATATGTTGGTGCTTTATAAATAAGTGTTTAAAATAATAATAATAATAATAATAATAATACAAAAAATCTTTCCCAAAAAGGATTGTTTTTCCCCCAACATGGATTTATGCTTGCTTACTTCCCATAAAGTAAAATATATTGCTTAATTACAACTTTTTACAGAAATAAAGGAAATTATTTAGAATAGGAGGATTGTTTGTTTAAATAGGACTCAATGGAAAATGACTCCTATTTCAGAGCTTTCTATATAATGGGTTCTGGATAATCAGCCCCATACATGTACATATTTTCCCCAGGTTTCTCCATGGTTAGTGGTTAAAATACATGTAATTGTTTTCAATAATCACTATTTAGCAAAATGTTCTGCACTATGAATGCCGCAGAGCTGCAAATAATACCTTTGTCTATGCTAGAGTCATAAGAAAAACAAGTCAGAAAGTTGAGATGGTATAAAATGTGACATTTATATAAACACAAGACAGATCTCAAGCAGTAAAAAAAGGAGAAAGTGCCCACATCTCTTTCCTTGATCATGTCATACTTTATATAACTATTATATACAGTTTAAGTAAACTAAACTTTTGACTCGGCTTTTCTTGGTGTAGTTTTACCTTAAATGTCTTTCATGCTACAGATATTTGTGTCTCGCTAACAGTGTCTTGTCAGACTCTTGAGGAGCTGCTCTATAGATTTATATTCAACTGATGATATGAAAACCAAATACAGGAAATCTGACTAGCGTTAGTTTCCCTTACACTACTGTGTGCATACAAATATGGGCATTTTCTAGTTACCCTAAACTTGCTGATAGGGGATCAGCCACAAGCTCCTAGCATCTTTGTAATTGGTTTTCATTATTTACTTTTATAGTTTTGGATTATTAACCCATCTTTTCTGGCTCATTTTAGCTTTCAAATGGAAGTCACTGACTCCAGCAGCCAAAAAATATTGGTCTGTGGGGCTACTATTTTATTGCTATTGCAACTTTTTATTACTTATCTTTCTATACAGGCCTTCTCCTATTCATATACAGTATTAACACATTTGATCTACAACAATTATCATGATTTCCTGTCCAAATAGGACAGCTTCTCTCTACAAAGATGCTCTCTCAACAGCTATTGACTCCCTTGCTCCTTCTACCACCCTTCACAGCTATTAATGTAACTGCCAAAGATGGCTTGTTCATTGGATTGAGCATACCATCTGACAACAATCTCAGATTCAGTTGATCCCAGCTCTCCCACCAACTATTGTCCAGTTTCCTTTCTTCCCTTCACATCCAAATTGCTAGAAAGGCTTGTTTAGAAATGCCTGGTCCAGCATCTCACTCTCAACTTCCTTCTCGACCCCCTGCAATCTTGCTTCTGCCCAACACAATCAACTGACACTACACTCATAAAATTAATCAATGGCAAAATCTAAAGGTCATTATTCCATACTTATCCTTCTAGATCTTTCTGCAGCCTTTGACACAGTTGACAACACACTCCTAGATATTCTATACTCAGTTGGCATTTGTGAAACTGCTCTTTCATGGTTTACATCTTATCTTTCTGATCATTCCTTTAAAGTTGCTTTCTCTAATTCTTCTTCTATTACCTTCCATCTCTCTATTGGAGTTCATCAAGGTTCTGTCTTATCCCCTCTGCTGTTCTTGCTCTATACTACTTTGCTAGGAAAACTTGTTCAGTTGTTTGGACTTCAGTTTCACCTTAATGCTGATGACACCCAACTCTACTTGCCTATTCCTGACCTCTCTCCTTCTGTCCTTTCCCAAGTTACAGACTACCTTTCTGCGGCCTCCTCCTAGATGCCTCAGCATCACCTTAACTGAATCTTTCTAAAACAAAACTCATATTTCCTCCAAGATCTTCTCACTCAAATCCACTCATATAATATCACCTTTCATTCAATCACAAAGGCACGATGCCAAGGAGTTAGCTTAGGCATGCATCTGTCTTTTTCACCACACATCTAAACACTTGCAAAATCTTCCTATACTGCAAAATATGAGGATATTAGAAGTTACCTCGGAGTTCCATGACCTGTATAAAAGGCCTCTTGTTTTTATATGGTCAAGAAACTCCTCGGTAACGTATAATATCCTTATATTTTACAAGAGGGGGTACTTTATTCACTATATAATGTCATTTTCCCTAATGATGGGTAGAATTTAACTAGAAGGGGTGCCTACATACTTTGGCCATGTAGTATATATTATCTGTCATAACCTAAAGAGGTTTACAATTGTATAGTAAATAATTCACCCTGAGTTGTATATATAGTACAAACTATGCATCTGAAGTGTCTATTACACCATTATGAGTGACTTATTCTAGTAGATATACTCTTAAAAACATGCAAATATAATGCAAATACAATTAAAAATCTCAAAAAGGTACCAAGCACAGACGCATTTTAAACATCACTATGTCTACCGCTACTCATAGGGTATACAGTATCTTTTACTTTATATTGCAGATAAAAATCCATAGATGCAATTTTTTAAAAACTGTTTGCAACTTGCATACTTTTTTGTATGCCAGAACTGAAATAAAAGAAAGACTTGGTGCATTCATAGATAGCCTGGAGACATAGACAACTTTGTTTACTGAAATAACAAACATTTAACTTTTCCTTCTCAGAATAACAGAGTACTGTTATTGAATAGGATGACACTATTATCTGTTCTGTGAGCAGCCCACCCACAGAGAATGAATTTCCTCATAGTGACATACTTTCTTGGAAATGGCAGTGTTCACATATTGCCAGGGCATTACTACAGGCATGTTAAGGAGCCCACACACTTGGGAACAGTGATCTGTGAAAATATTTGCCAGTGGTATTACTTAGCTAAATCTTAACTTATTCTTGAGCACATGGAGATGGGAATAACTGGAGTATGAAGGAAAATGTCCCATGTTGGCAAATGTCTCAAAAATACACTGCTCAGTTTATTTTGAAAACAAGCACACAATTGGCAGATCCAGAAACCTACTATTATTTAATATGCAGCGCATACATTTTTCATGGTAAATGAAAATGCCAAGAAAAAGAAATACATGCAATGCCAGGAATGATATATTTTGATAGGTCTTGTGATGGTCCAAATGCCAAGATTTTCCTTCGAAGAGTGAAAAATGAGCCTTTAGTTTCAGATTATAATGCACATGTTCATGATACTTAATATAGGCTTTTAGCACTTTGCATTTCACATAATTATTGGCTGGATAATTTCTGCTTTTGCGAAGAACATTAATCTGACTGTTAAAAAGAAAAAACATTGGCCAAAGACATCTATAGATTTATCTTACTCACTCGACATTCTTGCAAAAATAATGGATGCAAGTGATGTGCAGGTTGACCTGACACCAAGGTGACCTGCAGGTTGACCACTGGCTGATCTGGGTGCAGGTTAAGGTTTTGCCGGTTAGGGTTGGCTGTGCTTTGAGTTTTTCCCAACTTGCACATATAAATTGAAAATATAAATGTAGTAAGTGTAATGCAACGGTGGGTAGCATACTGTGTATATAGCATACTGTGTATAATAGCCCCCTATAATTGTATCAAAGGCCTATGCTAGTAATGCAGAAGCTGAAGTGACAGTACTTTAAAATTTGACAGGGAGCAAGCAGCTCTGAATCTAGCAGGCACAATACTGCCAAACCACATTCCTCACCACACTCTACATTAATAACTTGCCCTCATATAATAAGTGAATGACTTCATGGGACTCACATGGAACTCAGCCCCTATATAACTGAAAAACAATTTTTATTAAGTGCCCACGGCATCATTTTATAACCTGCTCAATGTCCGATCAAGGTGCGAATGTATTGCCTATTGGTTATACAGTACATGCAATCAGGGTTAGATTGGTCTACCTGAGCATCAGGAAACCTTCCCTTGCATCCAGGCATAAAGGTTAACCTAACCATTTTAGTAAGTGAATCGGAGGTGAAATCAAGTTAGTGGAATGAACATGACAATATTTTGGTGGAATGAGTAGAAAATATTTTGAGGGATTAAGTTTTCTGGTGGGTACTTGCAACATCATCCTGTCATCAAAAGGGCAGTTTTTCAGCCATCAATGTTAGGTTAGCCATCTCCTCAGGGTTTGAGCGTGATATGAAAAGAAAGCGCACATAGCAATTTCCTCTAGTAGAAAACCATACGCAGCATAAGGACAGGAATAGGGTTAGCAGGCGTTGATGTGGGTTATGCTATCTCAAAATGGTCTGAATCACATGTACTGTAAGGCTGTAAAGCAATTTATAAATGGGGCTTTATTTAATTTCCTTTGACTGGACTGTTTAACCAAAAGTTAAAATCCCAGAAACATATTGCTCATGAAACAGCATTTTAAGATTTTACATGCAACATGGAAATGAAGTGCCCAGCATAATACCTAAGGCTGGTCATTTTGCCAATACTTGTTTTGTGCAGGTTTTACCTCTTCAGTTAAGTGCTCAAATTACTCCTTTTTGTATCTGCTGCCTCTTTATCATTGCTTGAATCTTCAGACACTTGAACAATATTCTTCTTTCACATAAAGCAAGTGTCCCAGTTTCCCACCAACTCTTCCTTCCATTGACTGTTATTAACAACTCTGAGTTCTATGATTTGCTTCCAGGATTTTGGCCACCCATGGTGTTCTTCAATCCTTTATTGTGTTGGACAAAACAAAATGAACAGAATGTAGAACTAGCAAATAAATATACTACCCAGAAAAAGGCTAACGTGATCATGTAACACACAAGATGTATTTATCACATTTTTTTCAAAGTGTCAAGAGGAAATAAATATAAGTTAATAACTTCCTGACCTGTCCTGCTACACTGAAACCAACAAAAAGAGCTTTCTGTCAAGTTATAAGACAGGTCTTGGAATCAAGGCTACACAATTGCTGCTTCATCAAGTTCCTCTTGCTTTATAGTCAGTGCCCTTTTTGAGATAAGGATTGCCATTATATATGAACTGAAGTCACTGTGGCTCATTTATCAACAGTGGGCAAATTTGCACCTAGGCAGTAAACCATGGCAACCAATCAGATGATTGCTTTCACTGTTCAACCTGCAGCTGGCTGAAAAAAGCTAATCACTGATTGGTCGCTATGGGTTACTGCCCAGGTGCAAATTTGCCCACTGTTTATAAATGAACCCCCATGTGTTTACCTCTTCTATTCTGCCAACTATGCATTTCTCAAGGGAACATTAACAGTAAGGCATGTCTTCAACATAGAAGGCATTATAGGTTTAGTGTTATTCAGTTCTAACAAATCAGTGGTTTAGAGGTTTATTTTAACTGACAAACATTAGATGCATGGACATGACCATGGGCGTCCTCAAGAAAATTCCAGGGCTGGGGGTGGAAGCTAAGTCATCAAGCAAAAACAACCCATTTTTTAAGACAAAAGGAGAAACATGATATTCAGATTGCGTATATTTTTCACATTACTGACTTTTATTACATTCCCCCAAAAGCCTATATACAATAACGGGGCACCAAATTTGTAGGAAATCAGTTTATTGGCAAAGCCCATAAAATCCCAGCTTGCATAATTGTATAACTTGAGGGGAAGTGTAAACCATAAAAATCTGGCGTGCACATGACTTTGAAAAATTCTTGAACTTTCTGGACATACTCCTAAATAGTACAACCATTTTACCAAAACATACCCAAGACATACCAGTATAATTACTGCAGAAAATGGATAACAAGCAGTGGCAGAATTATGGGTGGGTGGGGGGTTCTGATTGCACTAGTGCCCTCACCTCCTTGGTGACTGACTTGACTATTTCAAAATGAATCATGTGAATTGTGCGCCTTCTCTGCACATTCTTTTACAGCACTTTACAATTAGGCTAAGTACACACAGGCTGAAGGCTGAAGGCTTCCCGCCTTTTCAAATCATGTGGCAAAATTAAGCAGAGAAGAGCCTATGGAAAACTGCCTTGGCCTTTAGATTTCATATAACTGAAGACACATCCATAAAGTTCAAACTTTTGCAATTCTTCCTGAATTGGACTTCCTGGATCAAGTTGTAGTACATAAGTAACCTTGTATTTTCTCACTTGTTGGCAAGGCATCCAAACGTTTCTTAAAACTATTTAAAGGAGAACAAAATCCTAAAAATGAATATGGGCTGAAATGGCATATTTTATATACTAAACTTAATGAACCAGTCAAAAGGTATTAGCATCTCTATAACAGTATTAATCCAGGTCTTCACAGGAGTTCCCCATCTTGGATTTTGATAGAAGTGTCAGTGACACACACATGCTCAGTGTGTTCCGGGCAGCTAAGAAGCTAAATTTAGGGGTTGAATTAAATTATCACGCAGAAATTAGACTGACCCTTAGAAGCTGATGTTACATAGCTAATTATTCAATTCTGATGCTAATTGCACTGGTTTGAGTGGGCCAGTAGTGAAGCAAAAATGTAATGTACATTTGTGCCCTTCTTCTTTAGTTCTCCTTTAATATATTTAAAGCTGTTAAAAGCCTTCTTCACACCATAAAATGAAACTTCCGGTCCTGTCCTGTTTCTAGCCACTCACCTGTTTAAAATCGCATTGATTAATATGGGCTATTAGACCCTGAAAAACCCACAATGTCAGTCAACATGTTTTACTGCTGCTATGCTTACATTTTTTGCAAATATAGCATTTGATTAAACTTTTTCTAATATTGCCTTCTTTATTGCTGTTTTACAACACCCTTCAAACTGTTTATGGGACAGCTCTGCTTTAAGAATTTGTAGGTGCTGGAGCAAATGTAATTTGTGATGTTAAAGAATTGTTTTCTGACAACAAAGCAGGCAGTCGTTAAGAACCCCTTATACACCTGCACCTCCTTCTGAAAATTAGGGTATAGAAAAAGGATTCCAAAACATAACTTGTACCAATGATCCAATTAAAAGGATTCCCAAAATCCCCTTAAAAATAGCACCAATCTATAAATCAAAGAATTGGGGACATGGGGTAAGTGTAATAAAGAAATGGAAGAGCCAGGTTGCGAGTAACAACTGCCTGTCTGGAAATCATAAGAAGCTTACATACCCTATCTAAATGACTGCAGCCTCCCGCTGTCCCTACCCATAGATTAATTCATTGAATAGACTCTGTGGAAGCTGTAGGAAATTAAAACTAGGGTCGCATCATAGACATGCTGAATTCTTACTACTACCATATCTAAAATACCCCAGCGTCTTGCTGTCCCTCACAGGAATTTTTAACAAGGCTTGAGGGTATTGCCCCACATATTCTCAGTAGGTTTTCTGTAAAGAAAAGCCACACAAACGCTAAAACATAAACGCTAAAAACCCATTGGTGGCCAGCCCCCCCCTACAAGGTTTAAAAAAACAATTGGTGGCCAGGCCCCCCATTCAAAATAAAAGAAAACCCATTGGTGGTCAGGTCCCCCCATTACAGTTAGTGACCATTGGAACTTACCTTACCAAAAAATGAAAGTTGTTTAAAGGAAAGCTAATATAATGTACTGCTGCACTGCACTGGTAAAACTGTGTGGTTCCATAAGAAAAACTATAGTTCATATAAACAAGCTGCAGTGTAGCCATGGAGGCAGCCATTCAAGAACAGAATACATAGTAGATAACAGATAAGTTCTGAGGAATCTCATTGTATGCTACAGCACTTATCTGTTTTCTGATGTGTATCCTTTGCCTTATCTCCTTTTTCAGCTTTCAATGTATGCCCCCGTGGCTACTCAGCAGTATGTCTCTATATACTATAGTTTAATTTCTGAATCCAACACTTCACATTTACCAGTGCAGCACAACAGTACATTATAATTTCATTACTTTAGGAACTCATTTTTTGTGTTACTGTTCCTTTAAGTGTGTGTGCAATCTTCTTCCTTCTCACGATGGCAGCTTCTTTGGCATGCTTTGGTGGCTTTGGTTCCTTTCTCAGCTTTGTATCCTTTTGCCCGTTGTTCCTCATGGCTTTGCCTCTTCTGTAGCTTCAGCTCTTTGACAACTTCGGATCTTGGGCTCTTCAGCAGCTTCAGATCTTTGGCTCTTCGGCATCAGGCACCCTCTCAAGGGCAGTCTGGCTAATCTACAGCACAGCCAGGCCCCACTTTTAACCTTAAAATCTACTGGGCCAGGGAAGATTGTCCCACCCGATGGTGGCCCTGGACTTATCCCTAGTCCGGGCTCTCTTGTCCCCACTCCTGCTTCCCCTGCATGTGCACATGCAAGTGTGTATTTTTTGGGGGGAAATTCAGTGATGGGAGATCACTTTAACCCAAATAAGACATCAGATTAACATTTGTCCAGCTATTTTGGTAATACAGCATATGCTTGATGGCTGACTTGTTGAGGCTTGTGTGCTGTGTGATATATGAAATATCGGTATCACTGGGTTCCCTCTGCACTGGACCACAAGCTACATGAAGGCCCCTGAGTTTGATTTTTAGGACAACCAATTAAATGGGATATTGAGCAATTAGTCTATACATGTGTCAGACTGGTTACAGGAAGAATTAATAGTACTCCATAAATTAAAATACATCATATGGACAAGAAGAAAAGTGGGGCAAATTAAAGCACAGAACAAGCTAGCTAATACTTCTTACCATTCCCTACCAAAATCCAAAAATACACTGGTAGTCAATTGGCTTCTTGAACTAATCCTAGAAAGTGTTCCTGTGCCCATGGCTATGATTGTAATCTTCACTGAGTCAGGATCTTATGTGAAGACATATATATTTTATATACAGTCCATAGAGTTTGTATATATATATATATATATACTAGAAAAATGGTGTAAAATGAGGGGAAACAAATCAGAAATAAGCATTATGCATTGAATGCTGGTGGGACCACAAAAATGGCATAAAATGCAGGAAAATTTAAGGGGATGTAAATTTGAGGTTTTACATCAAAGAATGAAGAAGAGTAAGTAGACAATCACTCTTGGTGCTTCCACGGATTATCTACAGATTACACTGGGCATGTGTTCCTGTTTTCTGAAAATTATACAGGCTTGGTGTTGGGGGAGTGCAAACTTTGATTATAACTTTACTTCTCCTTTAATATATCATATACTGTACATACATTTTCATCAGGTCATAGACATGGAATAGCATGTTGGCTTACAGTGCAAATAAACATTTTCTTTTCATACTAGACACAAATACTATCCTGATTAAGAATATTTTTTTTAATTCATACTAGGATATCTTCAGCATGATAGTCAATTCATTGTTAAATTTTTTTTTTTACTGGTGTCCAGCATTAAAGGCATGAGCTGGTGGGTTTTATCGTGATTGTCTTGTTTTATGACAACAGCTCACCAGGCTGGACAACCATTCGGTTGTGACTTATCTTTAGGTAATTCGTTTTGATGCTTAATTTAACTTTCATGAAAAATACAGACAGATGGTACATATAAACTGCCTAAACTGTCTTTCTGAGTAAGATCTTAAAACTTTATTAATAGAGAACCACTACATGACCTGGGAGCTTCTATTTCTTTGGCTTGCATTGAATATGTTATATAGACAGCTTTGGGAGACATGAGTTCAGGTAAGGGACACAATAAGATGAAAGAAAGCCTCTTAGCTGAGAGGCTTAATCTATAAGGAAACTGGGTAACTAATTATTCACAAAGAACCTTTGCTTGTTAAAATTCCTTTTTTGAAAGCTCATGTTTATGGGTTTTTCTTTTCAAATTAGCCTGCAGATTCCACATAAAAAGGGCTCTCCAGTCAATGGATCCTCTCTAAGCTGGTCCAAGAATCCTTGGCTTGAATAAGAGCTTATCATGTACTCAGACATATTTTAGCCTTTCCACCGCTTACTTCCTGTTTGTAACTTCATCTAAAACCATTGTTGACATCTGTTTCATTCCTTTATGGCACATTCTCAACACTGAATAGAAAAATAACTAGGGCACCAACCAGTACTCCTAGATAATTTAAATAAATCAAAATACTTGCGCACAGCTATATATATACTGTATATCTATACTATATATATATATATACTAGTACTCTCAGCAATATACATTTTAAAATACAGAACATACAAATGTCTTTGTTCATATAAATCATGTAATGATGGTATTATTAATACTATTGGTGATATTTATACAAGGATATGGTAAGCCCTATTCCCACTAGAATGAAGTTTATTCTGGCATAGGGTGCAGGGTGCAGATACAGTGCTGGAAGGGTTAAGTGTTTAGTGCAAGGAGCTCATTGCACTTGTGTATAGCCTTTTTTAATGGGCCCTAAAGTGTTTTGCACAGATAAAAACATGTTATAGACAAGTGGAATAAACATGTGGTTTTCAGCCAAAAGTCCAAATTCCCTTATGTTTTTGACATAAGTTCAACCTAGTTCCTCTGCTGGCACACACAAAAGTCCCTCTGTACATGGCTTAGTCTCATGCATGTCCCCTCCAAAATCTGCATAAACAATATACCAGGGATTACAAAGCTTATGTCAGGAAAGATTGCAAGGAAAATGACCTGTTACTGAAGAGTAATGGAACCTCCTATATCCCTCTATCAACACAAAATCCTGAAGTTGTTGACAATTCCTAGTGTGATGCAGCAAGGCAGAATACTAATGATGGTGTTAAAAAACAATCCAAGGTCAGGAAAGGCATCGGAAAAATAAAGGAGTAGTTCATCTGTACATTTGCTTTTAGTATGATGCAGACAATGATATTCCCAAACAATTTGCAATTGGCTGTAATTTTTTAGTTTTTTGATTATTTTGCTTTTTTTAGCTCTGCAGTTTGGCATTTTTCCAGCTATTGTGTTGATAGGGTCCAATTTAAACCAGCAGTGGATTGAATATGATACAAAAATATAAATAGGAGAGGGTGTGAATAGAACGATAAATAATATAATGTAACAATACAATTGTAGCATCACAGAGCAATAGTTTTCGGCTGCCGGGGTCAGTTGTTAAGAATAGGGCAGAGGTCTATGCAAAGCAGAAGGAATTCTGTGAAGGGAACCAAGGATCGCTCTTTTAGTTTTCATTTATATGAAATATCCTTTATACTGAGTGTCACAGACTTGGTTTTTGTTACCACAGCCAGGGCAGTATGCAGTATCAGTGCAATGTCGGGTTTTCCAATCACCATATGTGGATCCACTGGAAAAGCATGTTGGTTGAGAAGAGGTGTCCACATTTGTATGAAAGGAAGCCCAGGATTGCTCCATAATGTCCCCATAACAACAGTAACAACAGAATAGCACTGAAAATAAAAATGCACACAAGGGCTCACACATAGTCATGCCCACATTAGCCTCCAGTGTTAGCAGTAGGCCCATCAACA
This sequence comes from Xenopus laevis, assembly GCF_017654675.1. Classification (NCBI taxonomy): domain Eukaryota; kingdom Metazoa; phylum Chordata; class Amphibia; order Anura; family Pipidae; genus Xenopus; species Xenopus laevis. The sequence continues at coordinate 126,060,421 of NC_054372.1, forward strand.
CATACTCCAAGAGGACAGATTAGCTAGGTGTGCCAACAGTCTTTTTTGCTTCCAGTAAAGATACACTGGCACACAAGGTAAATTGCAGTGCAGGGTGACCCCTTGCTGTTTATTTGTGCGGATGTGCGACGTTTCGGGGCGAGCCCCTTTCTCAAGCATGCTTTTCAAGCATGCACAGAGTAAAGGGTACGGCAATCCCCAAACAGATACTTCCAGTAAAGATACACTGGCACACGAGGTAAATTGCAGTGCAGGGTGACCCCTTGCTGTTTATTTGTGCGGACGTGCGATGTTTCGGGGCGAAACGTCGCACGTCCGCACAAATAAACAGCAAGGGGTCATCCTGCACTGCAATTTACCTCGTGTGCCAGTGTATCTTTACTGGAAGTATCTGTTTGGGGATTGCCGTACCCTTTACTCTGTGCACCGCGTTATCTTCTAACAAAAGTGAGGAGTGTGCTCTGCTTCATCCTTGTTCCAGTCCAACAGTCTTTTTTGCACCATCATAAAAAGTCTTCAGTTAATGGGAAAGAAACGTCCCAAATTATTTAAATTAGTTTATTTTAAACATACAATGTATTTTATACAAATGGGATGAGGCAGGATAATATACAACACAGAAGAGTGGCAGGGTTTCAGCCTATTTATTAGGCCAAACCTGTGAACAATGTTTTGTAGGGTCTATAGGATATACGCACAGATCTGTGTGTGCAGAGTTAACCTCATTTAGGCAGGTTAAAGTTTCAACTGTATCCCCAAAGATTTATATCATGTATCATCATTGTACTTAAAAAAGCCAACCCCATTTTTTTATTTGCAATTTAGCTGCTCAGCACAAATGTGCAGAATTACAGAAATAAGTATTTCTGACCATAATTCCTACCGAGGAATTTTTGCAAAGCTGTTTTGCTGTGTGGCTGTCTGAGGTAGGTCTCTGCCCAGATTCACACAGAGAAAAGAGACACTTGTAACAATGAACAGCAATAATAAAGAATGACTGCCAATTTTGAAACTAGACACTATATCAACAAGAGTACAATATCTGGAACATTACTTTTAGCTTTTTCCGTCAGGTCTCCAAGCAACTGCTGGAATGAAGCCATGTCAGTGCAACTAAATTGGATACTTAGATAAGTGAATGCTGGCCCACATGCGGAAGGCTGGATAAGAAGCAAAACAATTCAATGCGTTAATCCTGCTATTAAGTTCAATGCCTGCACTTTGGTGCCCACATTTATGACTCAGGAAGCTTATACATTTTTATCCTGATTAATGCAGGAAACCTTCCAATGTAAATATGGCACAGCTATTTTGGAGATACTTCAACCTGGGAGTTCCACTTTATGTAAGCCTTAGAAAATATATTATCCCATCCACTTGTGTTTAGTTAAGTTAAAATAGAATTCTACTTAGCCAATCAATGCGCAGGGCCAGTTTTCAGGGGCAGGTGGGGAAGTCATTTGTTTCGGCGTCAGGGGCCCCTTGATCAGAAAATGTCCTTGTTAATGTTACAGATTATGGATTATTTTTGGTATAATACCTGTTGGAGTTTCTGTACTATTTTTTTTTGCCTCTTGAGTATATTGCAGACTTTGTGCCATTTATAATTTATGCATTTATAGCCATCGTCTAATGACCCACAGGCAGGACTGGAGTGAAATAAGAGAAGGACCCAGTACTATGAATAAAAGCTGGGACTGCACAGCTTTAGGGAAAATTTATAAATAAAGGATGACCAATTCACAGCCATTTTGTTTTGGCTGCAATGCAGTGCAGTTCACTAAGTGTGTCTGTAGGTGCAGCATTCTCAGGAGACCCTAAAATTAACATTTTCTCAAGGCAGGTGTTAATTCCAATGCTCCAATGTTTCAATGTACTTTGCATTTGCATCAGGGCAGGCTGAAATGGGGCACTGCCGCTAAGTGCAAATTGTAATTAGTGGGTATTTGAGCAAGACATTTTTTTTAAATATAAGTTCAATTTGGGCATTCATAAAAAAAGCTTTTATTTCTCCCACCAATTGCAAGAATCTCACAATGGTATAACGTTAGTTTGAATTCAAGAAACACAAAAATACATTTTACTCCATGGGCATTCTCCAAGATGCTTTGAATAAAAAAATGTAAGTGCAATTTAATTGTAGATATTGTGTTTTGTAGCTGAAATGTTATGAGCTGTTGTGTGACGTCTTTTTTATAATTTAGAAGAATCTTGCATAACTTTCTAAAGTGCAAAAAATAAAAGTAATCTCTTAAATAATCTAAATGGAACTTGTAGAAAAGTTGTAAATATGAGATGCTGTTGCCACCCAGTGGTCAAAGATCCACACAGGTGAAATTGTTAATATAGACTTACAATGTTTTGGTAATCATTTAGGAAATGCATGTATCGTGGGCCTGTGGGCACACTATTACAACAACCAGTGTCGGACTGGGATGCTAGGGGCCCACCAGAAAACCTTAGACTGAGGGCCCACTTTCTAAACTATTATTCCTTCTCTCTTCTTTCAACCTCTTTATTTTCCTAGTCTTTTATCTCTACATACTATACTCTATTTTCCCATTATTAAGCCCATTAAAGAAATAGGGAATGACCATGAAATAGGCCAAAGGTCAGAAGCAAGAGGCCCACTGACTACTGGGCCCACCGGGAGTTTTCCTGGTATCCCGGTGGGCCAGTCCGCCACAGACAACAACTGATTATGGCAAATGTATTCTCTATTTTATGGGAAATTACCTTATATGGTCTCATGTGATTCTCTTGCCAGAGAGAGAGCTAATGTTTTCAATTTGAAAAAAAGCTATATTGAATAATGTTGGCTAACGTCAGCCAAATAAATAGCATCTACTTATGCGATTGCCTCAAAATACGCTGACTTAAATCCGTAACAGGTTCTGAATCTGTGTATTTTAAATGGTTTTATAAAGTACAAGAATCATTCATAAATCTGAAGTTAGGGTCTCCAGGTAGAAAATGATCTCATCACAAGAGGGAAGCGGTCCAAGTGCACCGCCCTGAGCTCTCAGCACGGGGAGTGGACAATCCGAAAAGTCTTTGGAGCAGGCACTCAAACTTCCATCAGGTAATAAGTTCAAAGTGAAAAAAGTTTATTGTGTCCACAGCCTTACAAGTTTCATGTCATAAACACTTAATCATAGCCTGCTTATTTTAGAATAGTATTTTAGAATACTATTGGAAATTTTAAACCAATTCCGGATTTTAGGTTAGTTGAACAAATTGTGGGTGGTTGTGGTTCAAGCTCGTTCAATCCTCCCTTTTTCTCAATCTCTCCTTCTCTCTAAGCATACTGGGATTTGTGTTTTATTAGATTAGTTAGTCCTCTCTAACAGATAGGAAAGCTTCAAAAACGAGACCACAGTCCTAGGTATAGCTGACTCCTCCATCTTTGTGGTGTCCCATAGATAGCAAATGAAAGATAGTTTCTTGGGACAACTCCACCATCTATAAATTTAATTTTCCAAACTTTTAAATGAATTTAGCTGTATGAGATGGAAATTAAAGGGTTATGTATTACTGATCAGTTTATTAACACAAGTCACTTTTAATTGAAGTATTTAATCCCAATGGATAATTAATTTATTGAAGCACATGCACTTTAGATACCTCAACTAATCGAAGGAGATTAATTAATTGCACTTATTCATTGTGGATCATTCATTCACACTAGCTCCAGCTACTATTTAATTAAGGATTGAAGTCCAAATAATTGCTTAGATAATTGATCACTTGCACTTTAGACACCTCTATTGGTTGAAGGAAGGAAGTTTAATCAATTGCACTAATTCATTGTTGATCCAATTTTTGTAATATAGAGACCATTGGTTGTTTGTTGAGGGGACATATCATTAATATATAAAGTAGATACAATTTGTAATTAAGAGTTTAATAATACAGAACCAATAAATGTGTACTTTAACCCTAAGAAGGGATTTATAATTTAACTAATTGGTTAATAAGGGGTTCTTTTTCTATCCTCTATTCTATATACTGTTATTTTAAAAGTAGAATGCTCAAATGTGGCAGTGTTTCAAAATCCTCATTTACTGTCTTTTAAGAGAGCTCAGTCATTGAGGGACAGATTAGTGAGGGCCAATATTGGACCAGGGAAAACACTTCATCAGGGTATATCATGTGATACCAAGAATGGTACTTTCCCCTGTCTATCGTGTAGGCACTGCACTAGTTGTGTACAAGGGGATATAGTATATCATCCCCACAAGGGCACTGCAATCAAGATATAAGGTTATCATACATGTTTGTCAACTTACAGTATGTTGTATATGCTATAAAATGCCTTGACCAGTTTATTTATCATGAGCAAATATTGATGATGACTTCTCTTGCTAGTCCTGAGTACTAATTTTGTACTTAGAAGTGGATTTAAGTGGGATAATATGACTGCAACCAACCAAGTCAAATACACCTAATTTTATGAGTGGTAAGAGAATTATCAACACTTCTTATGAATACTTGTTCACAAAACACATATACGTGTGTTTGTAATGTAAATTGACAAAACTGTTCTAGGAATAACAGACGGACAGGTGTCCATCCTGCAGTTGGGCTTCAATGACAGTTTCAGCTCTATTATAACTGACTACAGCATAACAAATAGAATGTACAGTATATTGTCAATTCTGCTCTGGGGTTTAGCACAAGATAGCTCTTTTTTAAACATATTTTATGAGTGTTTTATTTCTAAGCTGTGTTCACTTTAAATTTCAATTTATTTTCATTTGCTATTAGTAAAATTAATTTCTGTAGAAGGTTCTTCACCTTATAAAAACAAAACATCTGATCCTTTTTTATATTCTGTAACATAAGACAACTAGACTGTGAAAAATTACTTTTCTTCGACAGGCAGACACTATTTTTGACAATGTGTTGAACATAGTGCCAACTGGCAGATACGTTTGACATAGTTTCCGCTTTTTTGACTCATTTTCCAATTAGCTTTATATTAACTATAAACATCTGTGACTAAGCCCATCAAAATTACACGCTTTGCAAATCTGTCTAAAGCAATAATTTCTGAAGTTATTCCTTATGCAATTTAGAAATGAAAAGGCAAAAGCCCAACTTCTCACAGGTGTAAAAGATTTTCTGATTCTGTGTACAAATGGAAATAAAAAAAAACATGAAATATATATTGGTAAACCATAACATTCTAGGATTTTGCGCTAAACAATGATCTCTACTATAAACCAAATTGTAGTTCTCCTATTATATGGATTGTATTGAATTCTTCCAAGTCCTGAAGCACGGTTTCAGACATTTTTGGAGATTGTAATATGACAGTTGGTCTGGTGCAATGCTTAGCTAATAGCAAAAAAACTGATTTATTAACACATTACCATTGCTGTCCAACTTTTGGTGTGCAGTGAAACAGTTATTTGTCATACATGTTAGAACGTTAAAACAATCATACAAAGAAGTTTACAAAGTACTTGACTATACTGGGCCTCCTTTGGAGGACCCATCAAGCTACCGGTTGTACAGCCCTGATTTCTGATAACTACAGATTATTAAACCTAAATCTTACTCTAATTGATTTTCAAATGGAACTTCTAGCAATCCCAAGACAGCTAATAATCATTCAGCCTAAATCTCACCTTGATTGACAGTTTGGTAACTTCTGATCTACAGTGTTAATAGGAGATGGTGACAGTATATTACAGAACAAAGGTTTTTGACTATATTCTGAAAGATCAGTTAAATTATTAACAAAGATGATATTTAAGGTAGATATCTGTGTGGGTCTGTTTTGGCTTGCAGGTATCCTGTAAGTACCCTACCTGTTGGCAGGGGCATGGCAATTTCTGTTCTCTTCAATGAAAAACTATTTTTGTTACCCACCTGAACATGATTTTGTGTAGGTGACAAAACACCCCATATTCCATTAAACTAACTGTTGTCTAATACTTTAAATTGTTATTGTTATTAATTGTTAAATATGCTATTACTCGAGATCAGTGCATCATCTTTCTCTATATTATTGTAACGATCGCTTACCCTGGTGGTCTAGTGGCCGGTGGGGGGACGTCCGCTGCATTGTTCTGTTCCCTCTGGTCCTGGGTTCCTCTATGGCACACGCGGTGCCCAATTCCTGGTTGTACCCACCAGCGTGATGGCGCAAAGTTCAAAGGTATTTAAAGGAACTTTGAATTAAAACTCATTTCCCGTTCTTAGGTCTAACTAGATTAGTTCCTGGGTCTGCAGGACACACATGAAAAAAAATTACCATATTCCTAGTGGGTCCAGAAATAACTAACCATGGGATTTTTACTAAAGATTTTTGGATTTATAGTAACTATATAGATGTCCGTGTATTTAAGTCCATACATAATTAGAAAGGGCTCAGGAAACTCCTTTGGAATCTGCGGTATAGTTAGGCCACATCCCAATCCAAATCAAGCAAAGTGCCATAGATTGGGACCATTAGTTATAACCACTGGACTTTCAGATCTCTTCCTTTTGTGTTCCCTCAAATTCCATTAGTAAGTATCTATCATTAGAACTAACAACCAAGTTCCCTCAAAATTTGAAAAACTGTCTCAAAAGAAGTCTTTTCAAAGATGTCTATCCCCAGACCCCTAAGTCAAGCAAATTCAAATGGAAATAAATTTGTGGTTGGCAACCACTTCATAAGACTAATTAAAATTCCAAATTTTAGAACACTGTGTTTCAAAGTTCATCTTCGTATTAACATATCAATCCCCCTGAAACGTATTTTAGTCCACGGAAACTCTGCACAGAGTTATATCTCTGTTTATTACTAAGATCAATCAAATGGAAGAAAGGATTTGTACTACTTAATACTTCTTAGTTTCTAAAATTTGACTACATTTACATGCACTAATTTCCTTGTTTTTAACAGTCAGTAATTTTCTGTAACTTGCATTGTGTTAGGAATCCTCGACAAGCAAGTTCAACAAGGTCAACTCATGGAACGAAAATATGACGTCTGATACTCTCAGGTTTTATATGTCATGTGACATGTCCCTAAGCACCAATTTTAAGGTTATAGATTAAGGTCTCTTTATCTCTGTATTTTAAGGCTATATATTTAAGGCTTATTTATGGATGTTTCCGCATTATGTATATTTTTTTTCCTGCTGATATATGGTAATATCTCAGCAATCACAATACAAGTTAAATCATGTCTGTGTTGAGCATTCTATTAACTTACTGACATTTAAATCCATCCCATTCTTTTGCCTTATTTAACCTTTGAGCTCAACTACGACAGTAAGAAACTATTCATTTCTTGTTGTTCCCAGCCTGTGTCACTGTTCTTATTGCCTAAGCTTCTTGAGAAAGTCATACACAAAGAGCTGACTTAATTTATTTCTTTAAATCCTTTTCTTGATCCTCTACATTCTAGTGCAATAGACATTTGATACTGTAATACTTTTAAAACTGACCGCCAATGTTCACAAACCGCTCTTCTTATTGCCCTATGTTATTCCACCTTCTCCTATTTCCAGTTGAACTTTAAAGCAACCTTTTAGCATCCTTTATAATAGTATTTCCTAGTGCAGTATTATATGTGGTACCTCCCTTTCATTCTATGACAACATATACAAAAAAATTTAATGTTTGCACTGATATACAACTGATATAATGCCCTGTAAGTAGATACAAAACCATATTGGTCAGAAAAGACTGCTGGAATGAATACTGTCCTTTGACAATTATAGCTATCAATAGGGATGATTTTTGATCACTTTGCCAACAAATATTTTACAAAAAAACATTTTTTTTCTTACTATTTTCTAACATATAGAGGAAAATAACTAAGGGGCTTTGCTCCTCATTTTGTGCTCCCCTGTACTTAGTGGACAAAATCAAAAGTTGCTAGCAGCCAATTAAGGTATTAGTTAATGAGTATTGTGATAGTGGCTGAAGGTGTGTTTTACCCCCCTCCTGATGGGGTTCCCCGGTCGATATTGGTCCGAAAATTGGGCCCATAATGACCCGGCAGACTTAAAATTTGTTGAAGAGGCCCTCGATCCCAACTAGGGCTCAATCTGATCAGTCTATTGGTGCATATTGGTGCAAGATCAGCTTGTTTGACAACCTCAGCCAAAATAGCAAATCTACCTATGAATGGCCACCTTTAGCTGTAAAACTCCATATCCAGTCAAAAACAGTGTTAACTATAACATCTATAGTATAGCTGGTCCAGTAGCTGTTGTCAGCTGAGGTATGGTTTAAAAAATATTTAAACTCTACAATGCATTCTATTTTTCCTTCACTTTTACATTATAAGTTGTAAGTTACAAGAACTGACCAAACCTCAGCTGTTACCACATAAACTGAATATGGAAATCTAAAGAATCAATAATAGGAATCTTTATCCTTCCAAATAACAGATAAGGAAATACTTCTTGATGTAACACAATTATTACCATTCATGCTTACTCGCATTTAGAAATAAATGCACTGAAAAACTAGTCTTTTGTCTGTATTTGTTATTTTTTTTAAAAAATGCACAAACTAAGGATAAGTGGATCAAATCCATATTAACAAATATCTGAATAAAGACATTATAAAATCTTAACATTTCCAGACAAAGATATCCATCATTACTTTATACATTCCAAATGAGTTACATTAATGAAGGTAACCTCTAGTTTCACACATTATAAATTATTGCCATATTTTCAAAGTACATTCAATTAATGTTGGGGGGTCAGGAAAGCATGATATAAAAACAGTAGGAAAGAAAAATCCTTACTAGTGAAATAAAAATATTGAATTGCAAATAAAAATTGCCTTAAACTGCAGTGAAAACATATCCATGGAATGTAAGGCAGGAGTTTATGTCTGCAGCAACTCTCACTAATAAAAGCAGAGGCTGAAAAGGATTTTAAAGGGAAAGTGTCCCTTATGAATACATTTTAGTGTAAAGTAGGCACATTCTAGACATACATGCAGACAAAATTATACAAAAATTATGTTTCCTACAATTATCTACTGATCCTAATTGATATCCATGTGCTATTCAGTCATTTTGACAGATTTGAACATTTTATCTGTCGATACACCATGTTTGCCAGTGCACCATGGCCCAAGGCAAAGTGCCAAGTTGCTCAAACATACAGCGTGCCTCATATATTTCTGAAAGGGTGTGGGCCTTCCTATGGTTTCTACTCATGTACACATATCTGATGAGGTAGGAATCACAAATCACATGAGTACATTCTGACAGCAGACGGTACTCCGCTGCAGTACCAACATTTTAGGGCAGATTCACTAACTTTGAGTGAAGGTTTCGAAGGTAAAAAACTTTGAATTTCGAAGTTTTTTTTGGGCTACTTCGACCATCGAATGGGCGGCTTCGACCTTCGAAGGTCCCCATAGGCTTGGCTAACTTTTGTTATCGAAGGATATTCCTTCGATCGTTGGATTTAAATCCTTTGAATCGTTCGATTCGAAGGATTTAATCGTTCGATTCGAAGGATTTAATCGTTCAATCGAAGGAATAATCCTTCGATCGTATGATCGCACTATTTGCGCTAAATCCTTCGACTTCGATATTCGAAGTCAAAGGATTTCAATTCCCAGTCGAATATCGAGGGTTAATTAACCCTCGATATTCGACCCTTAGTGAATCAGCCCCTTAGTGTTTTCAAGTCAAAAATATTCAAAATAACAATGAAAAATTACTGGAATCAATATGATTCATCACAAGCTACACTAATCAAAAACAGAACATTGAATCTAATTTTCCCTTTAATATTAGCATAAACAAAGGTTCGTTTATATTTTAAAGGTCTGATTTATCTTTTTTATATCAACACTGCAAATTACATCGGATTGATGAATCTGTTGTTAACATAAATATTGAATAAATAATAGAAAAAAAAACCTTCTATAATTATAATTGAGGTACAGGTACAAAGCAATACAGTGATTAGCACCTCTTATTTGGTTTCAGATCTGTGAATCCTAAAAGTCTTCAAAACTTAGTAAACTATGAAAGATCATATATTAAAAATTTTTCCATTAGTAATGTTCTGATCCTTAGGCTTTCCATAATCCGTCAGTTTCACATCTCCAAATATAGTAGACATGGAATAAGCCACTCCTCCTGCCATGCTGAAAATGAATAATATAACAGAAAAGTATATGAGAATAATATAAGCAATGTATCTATATTGATTAAAAAATAAAACCGTGAAAAAAAAATCGAATACATCAAATTAATTTTGAACATGATTTTCAAAAACCATGAAAATCTTGAATTGAAAAATAATACTACCATTTTGCTTAGGACAATTCCCACTGACTCCTACATGACCTCACAAGCTTTTTAGATGCAAAGTTTTACATTCCATTTTTTTATCTTAAAATTCAAACGTTGATAAATCAGCCCCTTAATGTTTGATGAGAGGGAGACTTATTAAACATCAAACAGTGTGGAATCTATAGGGATTCCCAGTAGATCATGACATATCAGAAGTTTGCTCCACTGGCTGAGAAACACTTCTCATTACTCAGACAGCCACCAATGGCAATCATCTATCACCAAAGTAGATAGGTGACCTAAGTTTTAAAACACACATTTTTGGGGTTTTCAAGCCAAAATCAAGCTCACACCTTTGAATGTCCACGTGGCAGGGGTTACATGGATCTATGAGGCTTACTGTATTTATCAACAGTCTCATTTTACTGGTTTTAGAAGCCACGAGGAAACTCACTTTCTCTAAAACCACGAATGTCATGAAATTTATTAAAAGAAAGAAATATAAAAAGCATGAATGAAAAAATGTGCTGAATAATTTGAAAATAAATATGAATACCTCTAAAATTTCAAGGTTTTTGGACAATTCCTAGTATAAAAAAAATAGAAAACCCCTAAAAGCCCAAATTGTTAAAAAAAAAAAAAGGTCTAATCTATATCTACTATATCTACTATAGTACCTCAACAACTTTTACCTGGTAAATTCTTGTATTAAGAGTTTTTTGTGGTTTTTACACTTCATAAATCTTGAATTTTTTTGAGTTTTTTATAAATATAGGAAAACCACAAATGTTAAGATAAACAAGCAATAAAAAAAAAAAAGACATTTGAATGCTAGTAAACCGGCCCCTCTACAGTTGTGTTCAGAATAATAAAAGTGTCTGCATTCTTCTTTAGAAATTCAAACATTCACTGTATAAACGGAAAAACGGAAAAATGTTTCAAGATTTTGCTTTCCTGAATGACTAAACTAATATTTATATAATATTAATATTGAATCAATTTCTGAGAACTGTTGCACATCTGTGTTACATGGAGTCGATCAACTTCTGGCACTTGTTACATTCCATAATTCTTCTGCATTTCTTGGTTTTCTATTGGATTAAGGTCTGGGGATTGGGCTGAACACTGCTATTATTTAGAACAAGCCTCAATTATTGATTCAATTACACAGAATCAGATGCATACATGCCATGACTGTTGGGTCTGTTGGTTTTCTATTACTCTACTACACCTACTAACTAATTATTTGCCATGTAGAAAAATAATTTCTACCAAAAACAGTGACTGATCAGGTTAGTGATGTCAGACTACTACTATTCTGAACTGTATGTTCTATAATCCTAAACCTAATACTGGATGATCAGGCAAATAAATGTTAATTACAGGAGATGCTAATGATTTCATGCTTTCCATGATGAAGTGAACACTTTCAGAATGAAAAGCAGACTGTTAAATATGGATATAAACATAAAATCTTAAAATTAAATTTAAGGAAGAAATTGTATTGAAAACCTTATATATAATATATCATTAAATCTCTGGCAGCACTTACTTATTATTAATTAAAAACAATTACAAAAGCTGTGCAGACTACAATGAATGCATGAAACATTAATAAACATGGTTCGAGCATTTTCATTTAATGCTGGCAGGCACTACAGTACTCTGTATGTGCGTTGTTTTAAATCTCTCTGAAATCTGGTGAAAGTAAATATTTTGTTTTCGCTTTGAAGATGTTGAATGGATTCGCTCAGAAACATTCCGGAAATATTCTAGTCTGTTTCAGAAAATGTAACACCATGAAAGTTTGTGAACAAAAAAATGCAAGAGTGAAAAAAAAAGACGATACAAAAAAAGTACAAAGGATTGTGTACTTCCAATAAAAACTCTGGACTTGGTATACAAAACTGTGACCACTTGTCCTGCTTTTTTTTGGGGGAGGGGGGCATATATTATAGCTGATTTGCAAGGTTTACTAAAGTCTAGCACCAGAATAATCTCCTAACTACACCAGAACTAATGGCAGTTTCTATTACCAGCCTAAAAGCCACATTCAAGGGGCTGTTTACCTTTCATACACTTCTTTTATTTCTGTTGATTTTAAATATTACACCAGAAATAAAGACTTTTTCTCATTTGCTTTATTTTTTGACCATTGTTCTAATATTAAGTTAAAACATTAATATTTCCTGATGTTTCAGTCTGGCAGCTCGGTGCAGATTCTGAATTGTTACAGTTTTTTGAATTGAGTGAACATCTGTGAATGCGAGCAAATATTATATACAGTTATAACAGTTTAATTTAATGAAACTCAGCAGCATTAACCAATGTTTTAAAATAGAACAGTTACAGAGTGGGTAACATTCCCATACATGAGAAGTTGAAAAATAAAACCTTAAAGGGATCCTGTCATCGGAAAACATGTTTTTTTAAAAACACATCAGTTAATAGTGCTACTCCAGCAGAATTCTGCACTGAAATCCATTTCTCAAAAGAGCAAACAGATTTTTTTTATATTCAATTTTGAAATCTGACATGGGGCTAGACATTTTGTCAATTTCCCAGCTGCCCCTGGTCATGTGACTTGTGCCTGCACTTTAGGAGAGAAATGCTTTCTGGCAGGCTGCTGTTTTTCTTTCTCAATGTAACTGAATGTGTTTCAGTGAGACATGGGTTTTTACTATTGAGTGCTGTTCTTAGATCTACCAGGCAGCTGTTATCTTGTGTTAGGGAGCGGCTATCTGGTTACCTTCCCATTGTTCTGTTGTTAGGATGCTGGGGGGGAGGGAGGGGGTGATATCACTCCAACTTGCAGTACAGCAGTAAAGAGTGATTGAAGTTTATCAGAGCACAAGTCACATGACTTGGGACAGCGGGGAAATTGACAATATGTCTAGCCCCATGTCAGATTTCAAAATTGAATATAAAAAAATCTGTTTGTTTTTTTGAGAAATGGATTTCAGTGCAGAATTCTGCTGGCGCAGCACTATTAACTGATTCATTTTGAGAAAAAATGTTTTTTCCCATGACAGTATCCCTTTAAATATCTATCTTGGAAAAATAGAAAAATAAAGCAATTTAAAAATGTTTTTCACGTGTATTGGTGTATCTGATACCAACTAAACTGAAATAGTGTTTGGAAGGTGAATAAACCAATAATTTAGTGATAGGCAGTAACCCCAATAAATTAAAAGACAATACTTACCAAATATTCAAACCTACAAAATTTAACCAAGAAAAACTATAGTCTCCGCCAACAAAAATGCCAACATAGGCAATAGATACGTTCTAAAGATGCAAAAACAATGAAAGAAAATTAATGTAAACATATAATTGATTTATTATATTAGGGTGATGCCACATGGGATTATTTGTCCACAGCAGGAAATGTTTGCTACCTATGGGTAACAAAAAAACTCCTGAAAATACCTTTGCACTCGTGTCAGCAGGGATCCCCACTGGTAAAACATATGAATTGTGTAATGGCCTAAAACTGCTTTGCTGTCATTGTCTGGACATTACGCAATTTAATTGTTTTAGGACAATGACACAGAGTGCTATTTGTCAACCTTTGCATCCATATTTGAGCAATTAAGACATCTGAGTGTTTTAGTTCTCAGTATTGTCTATGACAGGGTGCTTTCTGGCTTTTTGTAGCCGCGACATTATGCCGAGCGATAAATATCACCGTGTGTCATTGCCCTAAGCAGTGGAGATTCCCACTGACACCAATGCAAAGGTATTTTTGGGAGAGTTGTACCAAGCAGTTAATGCAGATTTGCCATAAGCAACAAGTCTCCCTGTGTGCTATCATCCTTATATGAACACAATCATCATTAACTACCCTGCCTTTAACCCCACTGCACAGTTTCCCACATTATAAAAAGCATGCTAGTGCAATTTGGCCATCCACACAGATAGCAATGTATCACTGTTCAGCTGGTTCAGTTGTGAGTAAAACTGAGGAGCAAGCGTAGCTCTGTTCACTACTGCATCTGCTCCTGCCCTATCTGTACAATTAGAAAGAACAAAAGCAGCTGAAATTATATATTTGGACAGAATGGCTGTTATTTGATAAGATTTTGTTTTCCAACAAAGAACCTTGGTTGAATATTTCTTCAAGGTCGTATATATGCCTGTCAGTGGGCACTATGGTCACAAGCAGTAAAAGTACTTAAAAAAATGGTATGCCACAAACCACCCTAAGGCCACTTCAGTCTGACTCTCCCTAAACTAGACAAAAAATAGTTAAAGCAAAGAATGCCCAAAACCCAGTCTTCTGAAACCTACAAAGCCTACCCACCCCAAAAATAACAGACTCCACTTCTTACTTCCAAGCATGCATTTTATATTTCCTATGGCATCACTATCATCTGAGCTAAAATATTTTATTTACATTATTTCATTAAAAAATGCATTTGATAAGCCTCTAAGTGATAACACTGTTAGCAGGACATCTGGGTCTTATGGAAATATCAACTTTAAAATTTACCTTAAGGGCACCAATGACTGTGGTTGTAAGAGCTGAGTGATAGTAGCTGCATAGTACTATTGAGTACAGCAGGATAAAGCTGCGATAAACCGAAAAAGAAGTTAAAGTCTGGAAACTGGGTTAAACCTAGAAACAGTTCAGGCATAATAGGATATTCCTGCCAAGAACCTTATGTGCACTTGCTAAATATTCTACTATTTGCAAAGTCTGGCCAAGGTGGGCAGCTAATTTCTTCCAGACTTTTGATAGCAGGATATGTCTTCCCAGATTTTCAATATATTTAAACTTTGTTATACATTATTATGGGGTTGTTTTCTTGTGTGCAAGAACTGTGGTTACTAATTCATGGCCTCCATAACAGTGAATGTTTTTAAGCTATCCTCATAGCTAAACATATCAATTTGCTATTGGATGAAAACGCTGGACATATTTGCTACTGATTTCTCTAATCATTCCAAAAGAGAATATCAGGAAAACATGAATTGTTGGAAAGGCCAGGGGATAGGGTAGATTTTTCCAATTACAGGGGCCATTTTTTTTTTTTAAAAGTTACTCCAAATGGACAAATCTAATAAAACATAGGTTTTGCTACTCAAAGTAAATAAAAACATAATAGTTTCACTTTATGGTAATTAAATATTCTGTTAATTCAAGGAAAAACAGTATGGTGATTCCAATGGCGATAAATGGAGTATAAATAAAACACGTAAATCAAAACCATTGTTCCACAGTACTTTCTAGCATATCATAACAAATTATACTTTAATATTTAATTAAATGTAATATATTTACAGCAGTGCAGATGTCCACTCAACATATACTTACCCCATCATACAAGCAAAAATGAACTGTAACATAAAGGCAATATTTGTCCATTCACCAAAATGGATTGCCTATGGAAAGAAAAAAAAAGTTAAAACTGTGAAAACATGCCCTGGTTTTATTTATTTTGCACTCCGCTTTGCACCCAAAGTAAATGTTTTGGCGTTTGTAGATGTTATAGTCCTTTATTTTTTTGCTGTTTATACACACATGTACTGTATTATATTTTGAAAAGGTGGCCTTAGCATTTGGTTCCTCTACACTTAGAGGCATATTTATCAGAGGTTGAATTTCGAATTCATGTGAGTTTTTAAAAACTACCCTAAACTCCCATAAATTCTCAATTCGACCAATCAAAATGTATTTAAAAATGTCAAACTCGGATGGATTAAATCGACCTGAAAACTCAAACCGAATTCTATAAGAATTGAAAAAACTCAATTCAAGTTAACTCGAATGTCAGGAAGGCTGCAAACAACTCCAAATTGATCCCATTGACAACAGGAATTCGGCAAGTTTAAAGTGGCAAATAGCTGAATATGATAAATCTCGAAAATCTAATTCAAATTTTTTTTTAAAAACTCAAATCGAATTTGACAGTCGACAATAAAAAAAATTCCAAAATTTGAATTTCGAATACAAATTTTTAATGCGACCTTTGATAAATCTGCCCCATAATGTGTAATGCATCCCCTAGTTCAAGAGTAATTGATATAAATAGCTTATCATAACTGAATGATTATCCCAACATATAACTCATGTCATACACACAATAAAGAGTACAAAAGGTACATACATGAAGATAAAGCAAAACCCCAAAATAAATACATATTTTCCAATATTAAATCAAATGCAGCACCATAATTGCTGGTACTAATAAACTGAGGTTTCTGTCATATTAGTGATTGACTGAACCTTGCTCATCAGCTGACCTAGGCAGCCATTTTGTTCTAAGTTTATAATAGTTCTGTTAGTACTAGTAGGTGGAAAAGCCATCTGTCTAAATCCCTGTGAATAGAAAAGATTATGTTATGTATGTCCTTCATCTGTGTGCAACGTGGCCTTTTGTTAGATGTTTGAGTAAACAAAATTAAACAAGGAACATGGTGGACTACGCCATAATCAAAAAAACAATATGTGGGTGAAGTTTTAGTGCTCCTGGGGTAAATAAAGAATTTTGCAGATGTGCCATGACTCAAAACTCTTAAAGAGTCTCTCTTATACTGAAATGAATGGGGGCATGAAGAATGTGTTATATAGCAACATCACAGGAGGTATTTACTGAGGAAACAGTGTTTGCATTCATACTGTTCCTGCAGTTCCATACACTCACATATAGTTATCTAACTGGATTTTTTACACTGTTTTCAGCTTGCAACCTGTTTGCTCTTGACAAACTGGCAATCTGGGCGGCTAAGTGGCAGATAAGATAGTCCAATTTATTCTGGTTGGACTTTTAAAATGGAAAAACCCTATTTTGTCATAGAAAAAAAAGAATTTTTCAAGTTTCATGGTTTCGAATTTGGGTATCAAAAAAAATCATAGGATTTAGAGTCTATTCCCATAAAAGGGGGAAATTGTGCAGATTTGGTTGGAGTGGTTTTTAGAAAATAGTGAGAAAATTTGGGATTTTGATAAATAATCCCTTGTTTATAAATGTAAAGTCATGCACCTGGGATGTAAAAATATGCAAGCCTATGCATTTCGATTAGAAGAAAGGAGGTTCCGGCTAATATTCGGAAGGTTTTTTTTTACACTACTGTGAAGATTCTCTCCCTGAATCAATTGTACAGGCTGATACATTAGATGGATGGCTTTTTAGCAAGTGAGGGAATACAGGGTTATGGAAGATAGCTCATAGTTCAAGTTGATCCAGGTACTAGTCCAATTGTCATCTTGGAGTCAGGAAGGAATTTTTTTCCCCTCTGAGGCAAATTGGAGAGGCAGGTTATATAAAGACTTAAAAGGTTGAACTTGATGTACGTGTGTCTTTTTTCTACCTAACTTACTGGGGCAGGTTTAGAACTCACCACAGTAAAACTCTGTTCATTCCTATGGGGATTGTAATAGGAATGAATAGAAAGTGAGATTTATTTTGCTGAGTTCTAAATTCATATTTTGATAAATCTGCCCCACTATGTTACTACCCACACTTTACTAATGCGAAGAGTACTTTAAGTCCAATTATGATCTACATCCAAATGTATATTGTTGTATTTAACAAACAACTATTGCTTATGTAACCTTAACGTAATAAATATCTGCATGAAATAGGAGGGTGATTTAGACAAGCAGTTTGTTGACACTGTCTTGAGATCTACTTATCACCAGCTAAAGACCTTTATGTTAGCTGAATAGATTCTGAACCTGAATATTAAGACAACTGCTGAAAATTCTGATCAGGACCTATGTCCAACTGTTTAACTATCAGTGTGTGTGTGTAGTTTAGTCTATTTAGCGTTGGGAGCAACAACTGTATCTTCCCATATGTACTCAGTTTAAGTAGTTTGTTAGTGGCAGGTGTTTCTTGCTGTGTCAAGTATTTAACAGAAAGTGCCCTAAAACCATTCCCATTTTCTGTTTAACTAATCTTAATGAGGTTTTAAATAGTTTGTAGAATGGATATAAGTTATTTGCCCTATTTACATTTATGGATGCAAAATGATGTGCGCACAGATGAAGCAAACACTATATTAACAATACACAATGCACCATGCAACAACATGTCACATAATTCAGTCGAATGAGAGTAGGATATAGCGCCATACCAAAACATAGCCTCAAAACTACTTTTGAAAATCCTTGAAAATTCCCACAATAAACGTATACTGTACATTATTTTCAAGAGGATTTCTAACTGGGCCATTCAAGGCAATACATTTTCTGACAAACCAGCATTTACTGCCCTACTGTTGGTTGCTATGGGTGACTAGATCTGGAGTAAACTTTGCATCTCCAAAACAGAACCCCAACCATGAATGTTATGACATGTGGTTTTATTTTGCAACAAATAAAGTTTACAGAGCCAGTGTTACAGGGGAATAACGACTTTTTTTTCTATGGCCATTTAAACATCTGGAACAAGTTCAAACCTGTACTATATGGGCCACCTATACACAAAACCTTAATAAATACTGTGACAAATACTAAATGCTAGAATTCTGCGTGGGTCCTGTTGAGCAGACCTTTGTCTGACCTGCTGACCTGAAACCCATCTTGCTGCTTCACCCCATCACAGACACTCTGTGCCTGATAGCTCAACCATGTAAAAAAAACTTTATCTTTTCACTTAGAGAAATGATTGGAGGAAAAATCATCAGACAGATGCACTATGCCCAGGCATCTAGTTCCCTGCTTGCATGAACAGAAAATTGGGGATTTTCTGTCTGAAACCCAAACTGTACTGTTTGCTTTGGGGGGGGGGGCATTTAGGTGACATTTTGTACACATTTATGAAAACTTTTCACAACTATTTACCAATTCTGTTAATATACAGGTATGGGACTTGTTATCCAAAATGCTTGAAACCTGGGGAATCCAGATAAGGGGTCTTTATATAATTTGGATCTCCATAACAAAAGTCTACTAAAAATAATTTACATATTAAATAAACCAAATAAGATTGTTTTGCATCCAATAACGATTAATTATATCTTAATTGGGTTCAAGTACGAGGTACTGTTTTATTGTTTTAGAGAAAATGGAAATATTTTTTTTTTTTTAATCATTTGATTAAAATGGAGTCTATGGGGCTATGGGGTGAATTTTCACCTCGAAAGGCTCCGCCGCACTTTGCACAACTTTGTCAGATGTCGCAGTGCATATGCTTATTTATCAAAATGTGAAGTTACGTCTTGGCAGAAGAACGCTGGCGAATCCGTCAAGAATATCATAGCAAACTGTCACTAGTATTACTTTCTGCCTAGCAAAACCTCATTAGCTTATGCTTATGTCAATTTGAATAGGACGAGTACATATAGGTTATATATATATATATATATATATATATATGTCTCTTTATTAGAGATGTTGGTGAAATTGCTTGAAGTGGCCACTTATTAAAAATGTCCAAGGAAGCAAAATAAGCACAAAATACATCTTCTAATGTCCTAGACATTAGCCCACCCTAAAGCAAATATTGTATGACATTAAAATGGTTAAAAAAAATAAAATATATATATATTTAAGAGTTACAAGTATGTAGCTTGATCTTATCAGTTCGCCAGGTATAACCTGGTGAAGCAAATTCTGCCAAAATGTGTAACTTGCTGGAAAATTCGCACTTTAATGAATTTGTGGAGTAACGATTGTTTCCCTGAGTGAAAATTCCCCTGGCGAATTAGTGCTGAGCTCTTTCGCTAGCAAATTGTCATCTATACTGGTTAGTAAATTGCCAATGTCCCTGCAAAGTGTCATTTTAGCGAATTTTCACTAGCGACGGCCACTTTGCCCTTTAGTAAATTTGTCCCTATGGGAGATGGCCTTCCAGTAATTGGGAACTTTCTAGATAATGGGTGTCTGGATAATGAATCTTATACCTGTACCTGTAAAAATTTGTTCT
Organism: Xenopus laevis; assembly: GCF_017654675.1. Taxonomy (NCBI): domain Eukaryota; kingdom Metazoa; phylum Chordata; class Amphibia; order Anura; family Pipidae; genus Xenopus; species Xenopus laevis. The sequence continues at coordinate 126,080,569 of NC_054372.1, forward strand.
GAATGTGTTTCCCCACTCCCCCAGTGTATAGTGATGAGTGAATTTGACCCATTTCGCTTTGTTGAAAATTTGCGAAACAGCAAAAATTCACCAAATGCATTTAAGTCAATAGGCAACAATTTTTTTTTTGATGCACAGTCATTTTTTTTCAAACATTGGTGAAACAATTCACTCATCACTATCACAGTATTTTTTTTGGCTCCATTTTATCTTATGGCCCCAAACCTTGCAAACTATCTCCAACTTTCAGATGACAGAGGTGAAAAGTTGTGAAACGTTTTCAGAATAAAGAAGAATGTTAATGGAATGCAAGTCTGTGAGACACTGTATAAAATACTGGAAATACTACAACCAAATTTGCCATTTACCCTTATAGCCTGATGGTCTGAATGTTCCAGTGGATTACAGGACTATGGCACATGATAACCATGATAATGGTAATTTTACCAACAGTACAGATCACTTACCTACATTTAGCAAGGCAGAATCTTCTGCATCAAGCTACTATATATATATATATATATATATATATATATATATATATATATATATATATATTTTGGCTCCATTTTATCTTATGGCCCCAAACCTTGCAAACTATCTCCAACTTTCAGATGACAGAGGTGAAAAGTTGTGAAACGTTTTCAGAATAAAGAAGAATGTTAATGGAATGCAAGTCTGTGAGACACTGTATAAAATACTGGAAATACTACAACCAAATTTGCCATTTACCCTTATAGCCTGATGGTCTGAATGTTCCAGTGGATTACAGGACTATGGCACATGATAACCATGATAATGGTAATTTTACCAACAGTACAGATCACTTACCTACATTTAGCAAGGCAGAATCTTCTGCATCAAGCTACTATATATATATATATATATATATATATATATATATATATATATATATATATATATATATATATATATATATATATATATATATAGCTCCCTCTTAGGCTACAGCCACAGCCACACCAGGTTAAACACATGGAAAGGCCAGAATGTAGTTGCTGAATCTGGGCCTGCATTTATCCATAGGCCAAGATTCAGCCTGCTGTGGCCGAAGCCTTAAAGCATAACTAGGTCCCAAATGGAAATTAATTGACCAGATCCAATAACTGCAGCAGGTCCACTCAGGCAGCAGCACAGACAAAAAAAATAATCAATACCTGCAGAACATATCTGATTGATCTTAGCGCCACTTTGCTAAAAAGAAAAAAAAAACAAATATGTACTCACCAGCTCAAAATCTCCTGACAAAATAGTATATATCAAGGTAGGAATAATCATAAAACTTGCATTGTAGAAAAGAACTCCATATTTACCCAATTCCTGAAAAGAGAATGTTTAAAAAAATATGGATTTACATCTGTAAATATCTTAAGTCACATGGGGTAAAAAAATAAAACAACTTAATTTAGATGTTTTGTCAACCAGAATTTAAGCAGAATTTTGGTGGCAAAATGCAAAATGCATCCCTTATTGTTATGTCAGTAGCACCATGCCTATGAAGACAATGTGGCCCACACATTTTGCACTTCTTTAGAAAATGCAGACAAATTACTGAAATACTGACAATGCATCAAATCCACAGCTTTGATGCATATCAATTAACTGTCCCCAAAAGCCTTCCAGAAAAAATACAAATATTTGAAAATAAAAACATGATGCTTTGGATAACATTCTAGTATTGGTACAGAAAGTAAAACTAAGGCTAGGGCCACATGGGGTGAAATCAGATAGGTGAAATATGCTGGCTAATTTCAGCCCTACTGTGAGCAGTAGCCTTCTTCTTTTTCCACATTCAGAAGTGTCGAATCGGAAGTGGAGCAAACAAACTTTGGCTGAAATCAGCTGAGTCTGCTAATGCCACTTCTGATTCAATACTTCTGTGCCAACTGTGTCTGATTGTGTCCAAAATTGGACTGTTCTCACTGTATCAGGGAGTGAATGATCCCTACCATTTTTTTGCATATTATCTTACTCTCAAATTAAAGCCTAATTGGGGACTATTAATGGAAAAAGCATTCAGCTTTTGTTGGATATGGCAATTTAAGACAGTTTGCCTGTCGAGGGGCTCTACATAGTTATTTGTATGACATCACTATTTAAAATTAACCAGTCCAAAAGCAGGAGGCATACTGAATAACTATGAGTACGTATGACACCACACGAAACGCGTTAGGAGGAGTGTTGGGGAAATAAAGTTTCTTTCTTTTTAATCACCGTTGTCTGCTGGTTTGTGGAAGTGCACAGAACATTGGAGGTACATATTAGTCCACTATACTGAAAATGTGGGACTGCTTTACCTTAAACCGAATGTCCACTTTTCTATGCATTATAATAACAGTTTAGCATGGAAAAGGTCAGCATCAGGAACGAGTTTTAAGCTTACGAATGCGAAGGAGAGAATCTACTCCAACATATTTTTTCACATAATGGCAATGATGAATAATACTAGGCAAATCAGTAAAACATTATAGTGATTATTTAAGCACCAGCTGATTAGAAAATGTGCTTTTAATAGCTCTTTAATTGTACCTAAAGTTAAATTTTATTTTTAAGAATTGTATGGGTCCAGTAAGTCATTCCAACAGTGAATTCATTTAAAAGACTGCAATTTTACTGTAATAGGTGTAATAAAAATGTTCAAGGTCTGGCTATGCTTTTTATCTCATAGCCTTATGATGACAGTTACCTTTGGATCAATTTTCTCTTTGGTATAAACCCCATATGAAGCTGTGAATAAGTCATTCAACAACACTAGGATGTATCCTTCCAAATTAAAAGAAAGATCAAAACTGAAAAAAAGCATTAGAGTGCAGACAGTTTTTAAATGCATTAGGGCTAAAACATCATGAATAATAGACAGTGGATTCAGATTAAAAGAAATGTGTACAATATTCAACAATATGAAATAGCAAAACATAAAAGTTTTTAAAAGTTTAAAAGATAGTCACAAATCTACTAATGTTGTGGAATATCATTTTTGTATTTTTAGTTGTTTAAAAAAAAATGTATAGCAACTGTGCAGAAGGTTCGGAAAACCAGAAATGCAAATAATCCCTGTACCTTGATATGAGATTGAGCACAGCAAAAACATACTGTTCTTCATAAGAATGTTAATTTCAAATTGCAGAGAGTCATCTCGGGGGGACTAACCTTCTTGCCTATCATGGGTTTTAAGTATGTTATACTGTAGAATGCCCTATTAATCAAACTTTGCAATTGTTTTTGATTCATTCATTTCATTATTTTTTTTTATATAGAATTTAAATTATTTCCCCCATCTCTTCTGCTGTTTTCAGCTCTTAAATGTGGGTCACTGATCATGTTAGCCAAAACTAGAGCTAAACTAGAGTTTTATTAATGATCCTTCTATGCAGGCTCTCTCCTATTAAAATTTCCATCTCTCATTCAAAACACAGCCTAGTTGTTAGGGTAAATAAGATCCTAGAAACCAGATAGTTGCTGAAATTGGAGAGCTGCTAAATAACTGGAAAAAATGGAAACCAAAGTACAAATAGTCTCAGAATATTCATGTCTATATTATACTAAAAGTTAATTTAAAGGAGAACTACTTCTTTAACTCATTCTACATAACCCTACATCTAAGAGTAAGGGTACATGGGCAGATTCGGGGAGATTAGTCGCCCCATCGACAAATCTCCTCTTCTTCGGGGCGGCAATCTCCCTGAACTGCCTTCCCCTACCTTCCCGCCAGCTGTAATGGAAAATCGCCAGCAGGATGGCACTCGTGGCGCTTCATTTTCGGGCGTCTTCAGAAAACAAAGTGCCGCAAGTGCCATCCCTCTGGCGATTTTTTATTATAGCCGGTGGGAAGGCAGTCCGGGGAGATTGTCGCCCTGAAGAAGAGGCGATTTAACGATGGGGCGACTAATCTCTCTGAATATGCAGTTTGCCCTTACCCTAAAAATCATGTTACCTTGACATAGGCATTCTCGATAAATCTTCAACAACATCTCCAATTATAATAAACAGGTATCACTGTTCGATGGAGAATATCTGTGCAGAGGTACACTAAACTGAAGTTTCCAACCTATAAAAATTGAAAATAACTCATTCCCTTTCAGACAAATACATAAATTCTTGTTGCATGTACTGCCCTCTAACAGTAGTAAGGCAACCCCCACAAGCTGAAGTCCAAGAAGTTACAGAAGCAAAGAGTGAGAGCACACAATATACATCTAACAGAAACCAGACTAAAAATTAAAGCCCTGTTTAGAAAAAGATATAAACTATAAATCCTAAAACTCGTGCATAGTGATGGGCGATTCTGACCCGTTTTGCTTCGCTGAAAATGCGAAAATTTGGCAAACTGCATTGGTCTATGGGCGACAATTTTCTTACATTTTTTCACCCATTTTGTGGCGAAAATTTTTTTCCGCTTATCACTACTCGTGTTTTCATGTGTACATGTAGACTTCTTATATGCTTAGTATAGATATTGGTGTGTTGGCAAGACATACCAGGGACAATTACAATTTCCATTAAATCAAAGTATAAAATTATGAATTTAGCTCTGGGTATATATAACTGGGAGACAATGACTGCACATTAAATATTCATGGCTATGCTATAGTGGAGGGAAGAAACATGCAGAACTACACCCACAATTTTTAATTTACATCCTTGAAGAGTAGCTTTCAATCATCCTGATATTATGTTGCTCTTTCACGCAATGATGTCAACAGAGTACTTTTTAGATTAGGAATGACAGATGGAAATGTAATGAGATAAATTAGACAGTTTCTCATACCTGGCTGCTATAAGAGCCCCCATTATAATAGTAGTTACACTGGCTACGACAGAGAAGGAGAATCGTTTCCTGGAAGAAAGAGGTAGTGAGTGAATAGAAGGATAAAAATATATATAAAACATACTATAACAATTCATTAGGGTTGTGATAGATGTTGCTGCTTCTCAACCTCTATAATTCTACCTGTTCCTTTCCATTAATCTTCTCCACAGTGATTTCTAATATTAAAATATATGTTGCATGTGTATAATGTGGCTTCATTATCATTAGTGGATATTGAGCCTAATTAAAAATAATGTGTATGTAATGGCTTATTTATAATTTGTAGGTAAGCGGCCCTTTAAAAGCCATGTACTGACCTCCCTTTGCCATTATATCTATTGGTGTTTGCCGTTGGGTTACTGAAGGTGAGGTGGCGAGAGCAGGTGAAAGTTGAGTAAAGGGATACTTTCATGTTTTTTAAGGTGCAGTTTTTATTTTATTACATTGTTTACACTAAAAATAATTCACTGAAAATAAAATTCTATTCCTGATTGATTGGTGTGTAGGCAACCATCTCAGGTCATTTCGCCTGATCCTTTGCTTTAAGAAAGAGCCAGCACTTCAGGAAGAAACTGCTACCAGGCAGGCTATTGTTCCTCCTGCTCAATGTAACTGGAGGAGTCGTAGTGGGACGTGAAATTTTACTATTGAGTGCTATTCTCATATGTTCTAAGGCAGGGGCGCTCGGCCAATGAGGCGGGCTGAGGCACTCACCTCAGACGGCAGCACCAGATAAATTTTCAGGGGCGGCAAAAAGCCGCTCCTGTACTTCTAAGAGCCGAATTTCAAGTTTTGAAACCGGAAATTCGGCTTTACTAGTGGGAGAGAGCTGTTATCTGGTTACTTTGCCATTGTTCTAATGTTAGACTGCCAGGGGGAAGGGGTGGCATCACTCCAACTTGCAGTGCAACAGTAAAGAGTGACTGAAGTTTATCAGAGCACAAGCCACATGACTGGGGGCACCTGGAAAACTGACAATATGTCTAGCCCAATGTCAGATTTTAAAATTAAATCTAAAAAAATCTGTTTGCTCTTTTGAATAATAATTTCAGACCAGAATTCTGCTGGAGCAGCACTATTAACCGATGCGTTTTGAAAAAAAAACATGTTTTCCGATGCCAACCCTTAAATAGTGAGCTCAAATCTTTGAACCTTTTGCACTGAAAACAATATTTGCAGTGAGCACAATACATCTGGAAGCTTTTCCAATCAGTTTCCCTGCATTTACTTACTGCTGGAGCACTGCATGATATTTTGCAATCCCGGATTGTGTTGAGTAACCTTACAATGGCTGAGCATGAAGAAATATGTTTTAGTGCATTGAACTGGTGAAAATCTGTGTCAGCCCTTCAGCCCCCAGCAAATAGAAACAAATGGTGTGCAGAGGATGCAGAGTTACCTCTTAGAAATGCCCCAGAATACTATATTGCACTGTGGGACATAACAGTGCTATATAAATAAAAAAAACATGCAGAGCTCACTGAGCTCCGTTATCTGGAAACCCGTTGTCCAGAAAGTTCCAAATTATGGAATGGATGTCTCCCTTAGACTCCATCAGAATGTTAAAAAAGTATTTCCTTTTTCTCTGTAATAATAAAACAGTACCTTGTACTTGATCCAAACTAAGATATAATTAATCCTTATTGGAAGCAAAGCCAGCCTATTGGATAAAATTAAAACTCTATAAAACTAAACATTTTATAGAGAAAAAACTATTAACCTCTAGGATAGGGCATTTTATACAAATTAGCAATGCTCTTTTAATGTGCATTTTTAAACTAGCTGACATTTTCCACACTCAGACTGGTAAAAGTGGTATTTTAAAGTGATGTTTTGAACAAAATCTATCACATTTATTTAAAGGTTATTTAACCCCCTCAAAAAAAGTAATGTACAATTGCTCAGAGAACTATTCTCTAGCTATCGCCAGTTGTGATCAGATAATATCATGCTCTTGCCATAGCAGCTTATAGTTCAAATCTAAAGGAGAGAGGGAAATAATTGTGCAAAGAAGCATCTGGAAATGTCACCAGCATCAGCGTCAGGTAACCCTCAGATGGCCAATTGGTTCACCAACATTGCAACAGAGAGCTGATGCTACTACAATAGACTCCTTTGGTCTGATTTAAACATCAGGGCAATACCACTTTTTAAAGCAAAAAAAAAAAAATGCAATTTAGAGGACTTATCTTCAACTCAGGGTTTCTTAACCCTTTTGTCTTGAGACACAGAATATGTCTTGGAATCGACTTTTGAACTCAGTAATTAGTTTAAAAATATTAATTTGCAGTAGTTGAACTATATTGTAAAAAGTTAAAGGGGTGGTTCACCTTTAAATAAACCTTTAGTTTGTTATACAATGGCCACTTCTAAGCAACTTTTTAATTGGCCTTCTTCTTCTGACTCTTTCCAGCTTTCAAATGGGGGTTACTGACCCCATTTAAAAAACAAATTCTCTATAAGGCTACACATTTATTGATATTGCTACTTTTTATTACCCAGATTTATATTCAGACCTTCTCCTAATCGTATTCAATGCATGGTTGCTAGGGTTATTTGGACCCTAGCAAACAGATAACAGAAACTGCAAACTGGAGAGTTGCTGAATAAAAAGCTAAATAATTCAAAAAACTTTTTTCTGAATATCACTCTTTACATCATGCTGAAAGTTAACTCAAAGGTGAACAACAATAACATGTCACCTATTTATGAATTCTCCTACTTTTACAAAGCTTTTCTTCATTCCAAAAGCCTGTTCTGGGAAAAATTAAGAAATCTCAGAGTTTTTTTGTCTCGAACCACAACATGATATAGAAAACTCAAGTGGGGTTTACCTAAAGATTGCTTTTGCCAAAAAAAATAAGCAATCTTTAATGGGTCTGTCAGTAGTATTGCATTTCTGTGCCAGAATTATTTGGCCACCTGGGGGCTTGAGATTGCAAAACAAACTATTGAGGAACAATTTTGATTGTTTGAAGTTGGCTACACTTCTTAACCCTTTAAGTGCCAGCAGAATTTCACATTTTGGTTACGCGAAATGCCAGCCGTTTTTGAAACATTTTGTGCTCTCTCACTTTAGGGGCATTTTCTGAGGGGAAACCTATAGTTTACCTAGGAAAACTATACATTGTTTTTTTCGGTAGAAACTGAGCTTTCTAAATCTGCCGGAGTTTTCATGTATTTCCACCTGTGCAAAAAAATTTATAGTGCTAAATACCAAAAAAAAATGAAAAATTACCATTTTTCATCGTATATCAATTTATACCAGAAAAATATTTCATTTTAGGGATGAAAATCCAACTGATTTGGAAAGCCTTATGTCTCTCGAACGTGCCAATACCAGATATGTATAGTTTTAGGGAGATTTAGGATTTCTGTACAGCAAAAACTCCCGGCAGTATATTACCGAATTTTGAAAGCACTAAGGCAGAAAACGGCATGCTTTAGATTCCAAGGCAAAAAATCCTGAAACCGTAGGTTTACCCCAGGAAAACCATACATTTTTGAAAAGTACACATTCTGCCGATTACAAAATGGGTAACTATGTCTCTCTACTCCCAACTACCAAACATAAAGCTTGTCTGAAAATAGCGGTTTTTCAAAAAAAAATTCAAAATTCTGAAAAATCATTTCAAAGGTTTTATTTTGCTGCTCCGCATATCCAAACTATATTACGGTACCAAGAAAAAGCACCTGAAATATGATTGCCAGGGGTCCACTGAACAGTTTGATACCCATTATGCATAGGTTTACCAAAGTATCTGGCATTTAGAGACACCAATATGAAGTTAGCACATCCAAATTGATCAGGACTTTACTTCAGCTACTGAGAAATCAACACATTGACTGCATTTTTTGTGGGGTAAAAACACAGAAATATATGTTTACCCCCCAAACCCATATATTTTTGGAAAGTACACATTCTACTGAATCTAAAAATGGGTACCCATGCTTTCTGCTCCAAACTACTGAGTCGCAAGGCTTCCCAAAATTGTCGGTTTTGGTGAAATATCTGAAAATTGCCTCAAACCTTCAACTTCCCAGCACCATATCGCCCATGTATCATTACGTACTAAGAAAAAGCACCCTAAATATGATTGCCAGGGTTCCTCTGAACATTTGGTGGTCATTGTTCATAAGTTTACCAAAGTATCTGGCATTTAGAGGCCCCAAAATGAAGTTAGCGCATACAAACAGTCCCGTGGGTAACTTCAGCTAATGAAAGATCAACACATTGACTGCATTTTTGTGGGGTAAAAACACAGAAATATATGTTTACCCCCCAAAACCCATATATTTTTGGAAAGTACACATTCTACCGAATCTAAAATGGGTACCCATGCCTTTCTGCTCCAAACTACTGAGTTCGCAAGGCTTTCCCAAAATTGTCCGGTTTTGGTGAAAATATCTGAAAATTGCCTCAAAGCTTCAACTTCCCAGCACCATATCACCCATGTATCGTTACGCACCAAGAAAAAGCACCCTAAATATGATTGCAGGGTTCCTCCAAACAATTTGGTGGCCATTGTTCATAGGTTTACCAAAGTATCTGGCATTTAGAGGCCTCAAAATGAAGTTAGCGTATACAAATAGTCCTGTGGGTAACTTCATCTAATGAAAATCAACACATTGACTGCATTTTTGTGGGGTAAAAACACAGAAATATATGTTTACCCCCCAAACCCATATATTTTTGGAAAGTACACATTCTACTGAATCTAAAATGGGTACCCATGCCTTTCTGCTCCAAACTACTGAGTCGCAAGGCTTTCCCAAAGTTGTCGGTTTTGGTGAAATATCTGAAAATTGCCTCAAAGCTTCAACTTCCCAGCACCATATCACCCATGTGTCATTACGTACTAAGAAAAAGCACCCTAAATATGATTGCCAGGGTTCCTCTGAACATTTTGATGGCCATTGTTCATAAGTTTACCAAAGTATCTGGCATTTAGAGGCCCCAAAATGAAGTTAGCGCATACAAACAGTCCCGTGGGTAACTTCATCTAATGAAAAATCAACACATTGACTGCATTTTTGTGGGGTAAAAACACAGAAATATATGTTTACCCCCCAAACCCATATATTTTTGGAAAGTACAACATTCTACTGAATCTAAAATGGGTACCCATGCCTTTCTGCTCCAAACTACTGAGTCGCAAGGCTTTCCCAAAGTTGTCGGTTTTGGTGAAATATCTGAAAATTGCCTCAAAGCTTCAACTTCCCAGCACCATATCACCCATGTGTCATTACGTACTAAGAAAAAGCACCCTAAATATGATTGCCAGGGGTTCCTCTGAACATTTTGGTGGCCATTGTTCATAAGTTTACCAAAGTATCTGGCATTTAGAGGCCCCAAAATGAAGTTAGCGCATACAAACAGTCCCCGTGGGTAACTTCAGCTAATGAAAAATCAACACATTGACTGCATTTTTGTGGGGTAAAAACACAGAAATATATGTTTACCCCCCAAACCCATACATTTTTGGAAAGTACACATTCTACAGAATCTAAAATGGGTACCCATGCCTTTCTGCTCCAAACTACTGAGTCGCAAGGCTTTCCCACATTTGTCGGTTTTGGTGAAATATATGAAAATTGCCTCAAAGCTTCAAACTTCCCAGCACCATATCACCCATGTATCGTTATGCACCAAGAAAAAGCACCCTAAATATGATTGCCAGGGTTCCTCCGAACAGTTTGGTGGCCATTGTTCATAGGTTTACCAAGTATCTGGCATTTAGAGGCCCCAAAATGAAGTTAGCGCATACAAATAGTCCTGTGGGTAACTTCAGCTAATGAAAGATCAACACATTGACTGCATTTTTGTGGGGTAAAAACACAGAAATATATGTTTACCCCCCAAACCCATACATTTTTGGAAAGTACACATTCTACAGAATCTAAAATGGGTACCCATGCCTTATTGCTCCAAACTACCGAGTCGCAAGGCTTTCCCAAAGTTGCCGGTTTTGGTGAAATATCTGAAAATTGCCTCCAAAGCTTCAACTTCCCAGCACCATATCACCCATGTGTCATTACGTACTAAGAAAAAGCACCCTAAATATGATTGCCAGGGTTCCTCTGAACATTTGGTGGCCATTGTTCATAAGTTTACCAAAGTATCTGGCATTTAGAGGCCCCAAAATGAAGTTAGCGCATACAAACAGTCCCGTGGGTAACTTCAGCTAATGAAAAATCAACACATTGACTGCATTTTTGCGGGGGTAAAAACACAGAAATATATGTTTACCCCCAAACCCATATATTTTTGGAAAGTACACATTCTACGAATCTAAAATGGGTACCCATGCCTTTCTGCTCCAAACTACTGAGTCGCAAGGCTTTTGCCAAATTTGGCGGTTTTGGTGAAATATCTGGAAATTGCCTCAAAGCTTCAACTTTCCAGCATCGTATTGTCCATGTATCATTACCAGCATAAAGCATCCTAAATATAACATAGGTCTACTAAACAGTTTGATGCCCAATATGCATAGATATACCAACTATGTGGCGCACAGAGACCCCCAAATGACAATATGTATAGACATTTTCACGGCTGACGCGCTGGCTGCTGCAATATAAACCACTCGGTGTGGTGTATTATGCGACATTAGACCACCCTAACAGTACAGAGACCCCAGGAAAACCATATATTTCAGAAAGTACAGATTCTGACGAATCCAATATGGGTAAATAGTGTTTCTACTGCCAAACTGCCAAACTGAAAAGCAATGCTGAACATAACGGTTTTTATCAAATTTCTGAAAATCGTCACAAAGCTTGAATTTTACCCCTATATGCCCCACATTTCGTAACTTATCAGCATAAAACATTCCTAAATATGAACGCCAGGGGTCTACTAAAACACTTTGATGCCCAATATGCATAGATATTACCAAAACTATGTGGCGCACAGAGACCACAAATGACAATAGTGTATATACATTTCACGGCTGACGCGCGCTGGCTGCTGCAATATGAGCACCTGGTGTGTGTAATATGCGACATTAGACCCCCCTAACAGTACAGAGACCCAGAAAACATATATTTTCAGAAAGTACACATTCTGACGAATCCAATATGGGTAAATATGTGTTCCTTACTGCCAAACTGCCAAACTGCAAAGCAATGCTGAACGTAACGGTTTTTTATCAAATTTCTGAAAATCGTCACAAAGCTTGAATTTTACCCCATTATATGCCCCACATTTCGTAACTTATCAGCATAAAACATCCCAAATATGAACGCCAGGGGTCTACTGAACACTTTGATGCCCAGTATGCATAAGATATACCAAACTATGTGGGCGCACAGAGACCCCCAAATGACAATAGTGTATATACATTTTCACGGCTGACGCACTGGCAGCTTGCAATATAAGCACCTGGTGTGTGTATTATGCGACATTAGACCCCCCTAACAGTACAGAGACCCCAGAAAACCATATATTTTCAGAAAGTTACACATTCTGACGAATCAATATGGGTAAATAAGTGTTTCTACTGCAAACTGCCAAACTGCAAAGCAATGCTGAACATAACGGTTTTTATCAAATTTCTGAAAATTGTCAGAAAGCTTGAATTTTACCCCATTATATGCCCACACATTTCGTAACGTATCAGCATAAAACATCCTAAATATGAACGCCAGGGGGTCTACTGAACACTTTGATGCCCAATTTGCATAGATATACTAAACTATGTGGCGCACAGAGACCCCCAAATGACAATAGTGTATATACATTTTCACGGCTGACGCTGGGCTTGCTGCAATATGAGCACCTGGTGTGTGTATTATGCGACATTAGACCCCCCTAAAAGTACAGAGACCCCAGAAAAACCATATATTTTCAGAAAGTACACATTCTGACGAATCCAATATGGGTAAATAAGTGTTTCTACTGCAAACTGCCAGACTGCAAATCAATGCTGAACGTAACCGTTTTTATCAAATTTCTGAAAATCGTCACAAAGCTTGAATTTTACCCCATTATATGCCCCACATTTCGTAACTATCAGCATAAACATCCTAAATATGAACGCCAGGGGTCTACTGAACACTTTGATGCCCAATTGCATAGATATACCAAACTATGTGGCGCACAGAGACCCCCAAATGACAATAGTGTATATACATTTTCACAGCTGACGCGCTGGCTGCTGCAATATAAGCACCTGGTGTGTGTATTATGCGACATTAGACCCCCCTAACAGTACAAAGACCCCAGAAAACCATATATTTCAGAAAGTACACATTCTGACGAATCCAATATGGGTAAATAAGTGTTTCTACTGCAAACTGCCAAACTGCAAAGCAATGCTGAACATAACGGTTTTTATCAAATTTCTGAAAATTGTCAGAAAGCTTGAATTTTACCCCATTATATGCCACACATTTCGTAACGTATCAGCATAAAACATCCCTAAATATGAACGCCAGGGGTCTACTGAAACACTTTGATGCCCAATTTGCATAGATATACTAAACTATGTGGCGCACAGAGACCCCAAATGACAATAGTGTATATACATTTTCACGGCTGACGCGCTGGCTGCTGCAATATGAGCACCTGGTGTGTGTATTATGCGACATTTAGACCCCCTAAAAGTACAGAGACCCAGAAAACCATATATTTTCAGAAAGTACACATTCTGACGAATCCAATATGGGTAAATAAGTGTTTCTACTGCAAACTGCCAGACTGCAAATCAATGCTGAACGTAACCGTTTTTATCAAATTTCTGAAAATCGTCACAAAGCTTGAATTTTACCCCATTATATGCCCCACATTTCGTAACTTATCAGCATAAAACATCCTAAATATGAACGCCAGGGTCTACTGAACACTTTGATGCCCAATATGCATAGATATACCAAACTATGTGGCGCACAGAGACCCCCAAATGACAATAGTGTATATACATTTTCACAGCTGACGCGCTGGCTGCTGCAATATAAGCACCTGGTGTGTGTATTATGCGACATTAGACCCCCCTAACAGTACAAAGACCCCAGAAAACCATATATTTTCAGAAAGTACACATTCTGACGAATCCAATATGGGTAAATAAGTGTTTCTACTGCAAACTGCCAAACTGCAAAGCAATGCTGAACATAACGGTTTTTATCAAATTTCTGAAAATTGTCAGAAAGCTTGAATTTTAACCCCATTATATGCCCCACATTTCGTAACGTATCAGCATAAAACATCCTAAATATGAACGCCAGAGGTCTACTGAACACTTTGATGCCCAAAATGCATAGATATACCAAACTATGTGGCGCACAGAGACCCCCAAATGGATATATAGTAGATAAAATTTACAAGGCAAAACAAAATAAGGCAGTAAAGGGTGAAATGCAAAAAAATCCAATAAAACCACAAAAATCAATGTTTTTTTTCCAGACTAGTGTTATCAGCTGTCAGAATCACAGTTTGAATATTTTAGATGGGCCAAACAGGTTATACGGCTAGAAAAAAGTGAACACAATATATGCAGAGCTGAAAATGCAATAAAATGGCTAAAAATTCAATAAAATGGCTAAAAATGCACCAAAATACCCAAAATTGCAATATAATCACCGAAATAACATACAAAAGGTATTGCACAGTACGGTTAGCGAATACGCTATGCGTAATGGCAATAAAACATTTTTTTCAGCCAAAAAAAGAAACGATGCGATAAGAAAAAAAAAAAAAAGGCCACAATGCCATGTATGTGCGTGTGCGTGTGTACAAATGGTAAATTACATGTTATGTGCGCGTGTGTGCGTGTGCACATGTGTGTAAGTGCAGTGAGTGTAAGTGACCCCCCCAATCCCCAAAAATGTATGTGTAAGTGTGTGTAAGTGTGAATCTAAGTGTGTATTACTGTAATAAGTGTGTGTTGGTGTGTTTGTGTGTGTAATTGTTGCACTAACCTGAAAAAATCGCTGGAGACTGTTGCAGGCGATCAGGAAGAGCCCCTGGAAGACATCTGCCTCGTGGTTCCTGTCTGTGTGCTGTGGGGGCGGAGATCGACGATCCGGTGCAGGCTGCAGCAGCAGGACACGTAAGTAACACGTGCCTGCTGCTGTTTTTGGGCCCCTGGGCGATCGCGCCCCAGGGGCCACTCGATCCCCTGCTCTGCTCGTTGCCTAGGGGCAGGGGATCGAGCAGGAACGGAGCGAGCGGCTCTAACAGCCGCTCCTCCGCTCCTGAAACAGGAAATGCTGCAGAACGTAGAATCTACGTTCTGTGGCATTTCAAGTACCTTTGCCACAGAACGTAGATTCTACGATCTGTGGCATTTAAAAGGTTAAAAGACATCATGAATATCCACCATGGACAATATAGGAACCCACAGGTTACAAATCCCAGGTTTAAAGCAATGTTCAAATTTAAAATATATATTTTTACCAATCTGATGTGACCAAATATACAGTATACAACTGAATGTCAAGACATATATTACCTGAGGATAATCATTTCAAGTATGAGAGTTAATGGAATTGAAAACTTCCGAAGAACTGTAAACATTGGTAAACTGGAAAAAACAAAACAAATCGATTATGTCACATGTGTTACAGCAATAAGTCATTCCACAGGACTGCTGCGTTAGGAAAATCCTGTTGTCCTATATGAGCAGTAGATGCGCCCCTCTAGACTAAGGAGGCAATTTATTGGCCAGTTTATGGGGCCCCCACTGAGTGATACAAAGCATTTATTCTTGATAAAATACCTTCTGTATTGAAAACTCAGGTTATTCTCATACACACCAAACTGTGTTCTCATTAATTTACAGTATACTTTAGTAAGTACATTGCACTGTTTTTGTTCATTATGATGATGATTATGATGATATTGTATGCACTCCTTATGGAATTCACATTACTCTGCCTATTGCCTGCCACCTGTTATGACTATGAAACTCATTTACAAACACCATTATTAAAATACAGAAGTGCAGTGGCCAATAGCAACCAGTCTGATAATTTGGTGAAGTAATTTAACAGACAATGTACCATTTTGTATCAAAGTCTCTCCATATCTTGTTTTATAAGGCAGCATAAAAGTAGATAAGGCTAAGAGACTGGTTTGTAGGAAAGGCCTCCTTAGGAAGCCTGGGTTTAATTCCTGTTCCAGTTCCTTGTGACCTTTGGAGCCTGAGATACAGAGATTAGGAACGTGACAAAGTATTAGAAACAAAACTGCAGCATATAACATATTTAAATATGTAAAACATGTTAATTTAATGTTAACATCCAACCACTGAACCATGCAAAGTGAAATATGGTTGTATAACAACAAACACCAGCAAATCATATATTCTAGTTTTAAATACCTCAGTTTCTGTGTGCTTGATAATCCCGTTAAATGATTTCCAATATACAGTAATGGCAATGGAAATAACTGCAACGTGAAGACATGGAAAAGTTATGTGAAGATTTGCTTCTGTTATCTGGAAGTGCTAGTGGGCAGCATAACTAGGTGCTAATAATGTAAATGTAACTTTGTCTTGTTGTGTTGAATGAGTGTAGTCCAAACCTTGCAAGTGTCCTTGGTTTTTCATTAACTTTATGTTAATGGGAAGAATGCCGCTCAGGGCACACAGACATTGACATCTTATGACTGGGATCGCTGCTGTGTGACACAAAGGGGGTTATTTATTAACGCACAATTTTTTCATGGTGTTTATTTTGATGCCAAAAACCCAAAAAAGTCACTGTAAAAAAAAGACGTGACTTTTTTTACTCCAATTTATTATGCCCCGAAGCTGTTCAAAGTCCGAAAATACACCATCTAAAACCTGCTGAATTCAAGTAAAAGTCAAACATATAAAGATGTTTCAACCCTCACTAAATGTTTTGAGTTTTCGAGGTTTGACGCTGTTTTTCAGAGAAAACTAGGTTTTCGGGCGTCAAGCGAGATAAATTTGTGCTTTTCGCGAGACAATCCGAAAAAGTCACAGATTTTCCCAATACAATTTTTTTATTGATAAATAAGGCCAAATCGTGGATTCTAGTTTGGTCAGACTTTTTTTATTTAAAAAAATCGGAAAAATTCGGATTTTGATAAATAACCCCCAAAGTGTGATTTTGACATTGAAATCAGACAGCACATCCTTATGTTTTTGATGCTATTAATTCATAACATTCAATTAACTATAGATTTAATGTGAACACATTCTCACTATAGTAAGTCACCCTATGTGAGAAATGTGGTGCATTACAAACTGTAATATATCAAGTGGTCAGTGCCTGTGTGTTATGCAATAATACAGTATCCAGTGCCCACTTCGATTGAAGCATGTTCAGATACAGATCAAAAAATGAATGTGATCCATATCCACAGAAAAAACAATTCTTTATATGGGAGATGAGGGAAAATGAATCATGTTGCATAAACAGGCAGTTGTAGGCTTTTTGCCCCTCACACACTCTCTTATGTGTTTCCCTCAATTATAAGATGTACTTGTATCTACACAGTTTTTACACATGAACAAAGTTGCATATATTATATATATTATTTTAATTAGATTGCCTATATATGAGAAGCCAATACTGGTGCACAATAGGCGCCACAGAAAGGCACACAAGTAATTCTCAAAATGTATTTTCGTATTTCTTTTACAGAAGGAAGGTGGAAACAATAGCCTATATACATCCCAACATTCTGGAAATAAAAAGAGGGACTAAAAAGTTGCCACGCTGAAATTTTTTGGACCATGCCCATCTTTGTGGCCACACCCCCTATTTACCATGTTCATTTTACAAAATTTGGCAGGTTATGAAAGTTTGAACATATTTCTGTGTTTTTTTTTAAAAAAGTTTTGCTAATGAAGGTGAATTGCCCTTTAAACTGTGAGTCTAACTTTTCCCAAGGGACCTGTTATATTATATTGTTACAATTACTTATTTCTTTATCTCAAAATTGTTACAAAAGTATCTTATCTTCTGCTGTTGCTGTTCTGGTCTCTTTGCCAAAAGCCAATTAAGTTAGAAACATTGTTTCTTTTTTTTGCTGTTCAGTGCAGAGAAAAACAGGATTGAGTTTGACATGAACTATTCAAATTATCTGAAGAAAGGTTGTGCATTTTTAATTTTTTTTTTAAAGAAATTACTGAAAAGTTAAAAAGCAAAAACTTACTTTCTTTGAAACCTGTCTGTCAAAATCTGGAAAAGTAATGATGTGATTCAGCTTCCCAACATATAAAATGAGTATTGTGATTGCCATCTAAATAAACAGAACACATAATTGCGTGATTAGCTCACAAGTAACATATACAGCAGACTTAAAAGTGAAAAATAATTTTAGAAGATTCAGTTGAAGGCAAATAGTTGGATCTGGTGTTCTAGTTTAGGCGATGTTTATGGCCCTAACAAGTCAGATTGCACAAGAGACTATGTGTGATATCACCATTATAATATACAGGTATGAGATCCATTATCCAGCAAGCTCCGAATTAAAGAAAGGCCATCTCCCACAGACTCGATTTTATTCAAATAATCTAATTTAAAAATAATAATTTCCTTTTTCTCTGTAATAATGAAACAGCACCTTGTGCTTCATCCAAACTAAAATATAATTAATCCTTATTGGAAGCAAAACCAGCCTATTTAATGTTTACGTGATTTTCTAGTAGAGTGACGGTATGAGGATCCTAATTCTGGAAAGATTTGTTATCCAGTAAACCCAAGGTATCAAGCATTCTGGATAACAGGTCCCATACCTATATACAGGGGCGTAACTATAGAGGAAGCAGACCCTGCGCCTGCAGGGGGGCCCAGGAGGTATAGGGGCCCCACGAGGCCCTAATTCATAATACAGTTTCAATAAATATTGGTAAAACAAGTCAACTGCTAAAAATTTTGGGGGCCTGAAAAATAATTTGCTGTGGGGCCCAGTAATATCTAGTTACGCCACTGCCTATATAGAAAACAATGTCTGACTAAATGATTGTTGCAGTATTTTAGCTCCATGGGAGGCAGAAATCAATATATGGCAATGGTTTCCCTAGTCAGCTGACATGTGATTCATGTTAAGAGATCTACACTTATATGGTATGTGATAACATGGAGATAAGTTAGAGAAAGGAGAGAAAAAGCTGATACGGGATAAATAATTTTCTTACTCTTGTGCAGAGATATGCTTTACTGACAAGTAGCTAGAACATGAACTTGTAAAAGACATGGAGAACTACATGGAGAAGTTACAGAACAGAAAACACGGGTATGGGATCTCTTATCCAGAAACCCAATATACAGAAAGCTTCAGTTATAGGAATGTCATCTCAAATAATTAAAATTTTCTTTTTCTCTGCAATAATACCATAGTTCCTTGTACATTTTGTTCATTTTACAAAAGTAAAATTATAAATACATTTTTTTTAAAAAAGCAAGGTGTACCTGTCCAACTCCAAGAAATGTTGATGATGGAAATCTTAAAACAAAAATATTAAAGTTAAAATTATTGGCAGGTAGTTTAAAAAGTACTATATAACCACTAAACATACAGACTTAGACCAATTTACCAATACAGGAAATGGAAGGAACCGTGCACAGACATTCATTTTAAAAAGAAAATGAGTATGGGACATAGGATGTGGGTGTGGCAAAAGCAGGAGTCAGTCATGTGAGAGTTGTGGCATTGAGCATTGCACTTTGTGCTATGAAAATAAAACTGTAGTGTTTAGTGAAGAAATGCCTGGCTACATAAGGGTAATATTACATTTCTATTCTTATTATTATAAGTATTCGGTTCGGGATTCGGCCATTTTCAGCAGGATTCGGATTGAGCTGAATCCTTGTGCCTGGCTGAACCGAAGCCGAATCCTTAATCATGTGACTTTTCGTCACAAAACAAGGAAGTCAAATTTTTTTTACCCTCTTTAGCTCTCTTTTTCCCTCCCCCTCACTGATTTTCATATGCAAATTAGGGTTTGGATTCGGTTCGGTATTCGGCCGAATCTTTCACAAAAGATTCGGGGGTTTTCGGCCGAATCCAAAAAAGTGTATTTGGTGCATCCCTAATTATAATATAATAAGTGAATTGAATGAGGTGTTGGGAAGTAGATCATTGGAAAAACAAGATGTTTTGTAAGTACTTGGGAGATTAACTCAGAGATCTAGTGTTCCTGTTAACTGTAACAGGGCCTGCACTTTGGATTAATATTATGGCTTGTGTTTAGGGTTGCCACCTTTGCCGGGTTATAAACCTGCACAAACGGGGGCTATTTTTTTCCTTTTTTAGTTGCATATAAAAGTGAATGTGGCCAACATTAGAATGCTAGCATGTTGGTTTCAGGAGACACAGAAGGGCATGGGGGGGTGAAGAGGCTAAAGGAGAGAAAAGGTGAATGCAGTGCAAAGAGAAGGTACCTGGGAGAGGTAGGATAATGGAGCTTATGGAGTTAGCAAGAATAACAAAAAATCCAGGCAAGGTATTGGGAACAAGAGGGCTCATGGAGGGATAATCATTAGGAGGGATAATCATTAGAAGGGCAGGACAGGCCATAAGGGATGTCAGGGAGAGGAGTGTCAAAATTGAATATGTAAGGATGGGGAGAAGCAAGTGAGCTCACAGGGACAGTACAGTAGGCAGGTCAGATTAAGGTGTATATCATTTACAGGAGAGTCGTTCACATTTAAGCTATCTTTTAGTATGTTATATGTCATATTCATAGCAACTTTGCACTTGGTTTAATTATTTGCCTTCCTCCTCTGCTTTTTCGTAGGTTTTAAATGGGGATCATTAAGCCAGTAGCAAAAAATCGTATGGCTCTGTGAGTCTACAATTTTAATTTTATTGTTACTTTTCATTACTTATCTTTCTGTTCGGTCCTTCTCCTGTTTGTTTTCTAGTCTATCATTCAAAGTACTGCTTGGTTGCTAGTGTAAATAAGACACTAGCAACTAGAGAGTGCTGAAATACCAGATTGAAAAGCTGGACAAAAAGGTAAAAAATAACTAAAAAACAAGAAATAAAAATAGAATATTATAGAATTATATCTACATCATAGCAAAAACTTAAAGGGGTTGTTCACCTTTGAGATAACTTTTAGTATGAGCAGCGATCCCCAACCAGTGACTCATGAGCAACATGCTGCTCACCAACCTGTTGGATGTTGCTTCCAATGGCTTTAAATTAGGTGTTTATTATTAAATACCAGGCTTGGAGGTACATTTTGGTTGCATAAAAACCATGTGTACTGCCAAACAGAGCCTCCTGTAGGCTGCCTATCTACATAGGGTCTACCAATAGTCAATCACAACCCAGGAACTTATAGCATACTTGTGTTGCTCTCCAATGTTTTTATACATTTGAATGTGGCTCATGGGTAAAAAAAAAGTTGGGGATCTCTGATGAAGAAAGTAATATTGTGAGATAATTTGCGATTGTTTTTCAATTTTTGTTATTTAAGGTTTTTGAGTTATTTAGCTTTTTATTCAGCAGCTCTTCAATTTGCAGTTTCAGCTATCTGGTAGGTAGGGTCCAAATTACCCTAGCAACCTGCACTGATTTGAATAAGAATATGAATAGGAGAGGGCTAATTAGAAAGATGAATAATACAAATTATCAATAACAATACATTTGTAGCCTTACAGAGCATTTGCTTTTTAGAAGGGACCAGCGACGCCCATTTGAAAGATGCAAAGAGTCGGAAGAAAAAGGCAAATAATTAACAAAACTATAAAAAAATAAATAATGAAAACCAATTAAAAAGTTGCTTAGAATTGGCCATTCTGTATCATATTTAAAAGGGCCGAAAAGTCGAACAGCCGAAGTCCTGCAGTGGCGAAAAGACCAGAAGTCACGAAAACAGCCGAAGTCATGAGTTCAGTTCTACTGAACACCAATTTGTGTTTTTTTATTATTTTTTTAATCCCCTGGCCACCAATGTATTATTTTAATATTCTATAGGCCCCTGCCACCAATGTTTTTTTTAAAAATATTCTTTAGGGCCCCATTTTTTTTAAGGGGGAGGGGCCTGGCGCCAATGTTGTTTTTAAAAAATGTTCTTTGGCGCCCAAATTTTTTTTTAATTCGTAAGCGGGGCCCTGGCGCCAAGGTTTTTTTTTTTGTTTTTTTTTTAACTTATAGGGGGGCCCTGGTCACCAGTTATTTTTTTAACTTGTAGGGGGGCCCTGACCACCAATTTCTAAAAAAACTTTTAAGGGGGGCCCTGGCACCACAGTTTTTATTTTAACTTATATGAGCTTTTTATAACTTGTGTGTGGGGGGGGGGGTTACCTTTTTAAGCACTGATGTCTGTGTGGTCTTTTAACTGTTGTGTGGAGTGGGTGGGATCTGGGTTGGGGCTTGGCGGTTGGGGTGGGTGGGTGGGATCTGGGTGGGGCTTGGCGGTTGGGGTCTGGGTTGGGGCTTGGCGGTTGGGGTGGGTGGCAGGGGCCCTGAAAATTTGGTTGTACGGGGCCACGTGATTTCTAATGGTGGCCCTGTTGGGGATAACATTTTTATTGTGTGCCCTTTAAAGTTAACTTAAAGGGGTACTACCCCTTTATGGAGGCATAATCAGGGAGAGTCAAAGGGGCCCATAAGGCATTAGGGAAGGAGGCAGGTGTGGGATCATGGGAGGTATCAGAGAGAGAATGGAAATAAGACAGCCCCAAGGGGAGGGCACATGGGGTCTCGCAAATGGGGGGTTCTAAATGGGGCAATGGGGAGAGACAGCTGGAGCGGCAGAGATAGGAAGGGGGTACAGTGGGAGAATATTGGCATTTCCAACTTTATAAAGTGCACAGGGAGTGGGTAGTAGGTGAAAGGTGAGGCGGGGAAAAGGCAGCGCTGAGTACAGCAACACAAGAGCAGCTTTGTCTACCTTATTATTAGTACATACTGTGCCACTTGCCCACCCTGATCCTACCTGTAAATAGTAAGCACCGTCTTGTTCACCAGGATAATAATTAAGGAGCTGGCTGCGTAGAAGAGCGCAGACAAAATGAGCACGGTGCGGGAGTGGGCTGCCTCGGTACTGGGAGCCATGCCGCCTGCCTTCCTGTTATGGCTCTAGCCTGGCGGTTCCACGTCCGCTTTCACTTGACGGGCAATGCCCACGAGCAGGTGTGCGCAAACTAATAGCGCTGCCAACTCCTCCCAACGGGGCAGGTGTAAATCGGAGCTTGAGCCGTGCAGCAGAACAGGCCTGACCGGTACTACTTCTCAGTGAGAAGCCGCGGGGTAGGGCTGGCCTGGGCTTTTGCCTAATTCTATTGAATCGCTTAGTTTTTCTTTCGCTTCTTCCGCAACATCATTATTGTACAGTGTCAATGGCCCCCGCACTTTGACTTTGACTGAAGTAGCGATTTGAATAAAGACTTTGTCACCGACCACAAGGAAATGCGGGGAATACAAGTTGTAACTTTCTATCTGATTGTGCTTATTAAGAAATCTCGTGTAGTTTTTATTGGCAAGGGAATTTCCCTGGACATCAACTGGGACAATGTGTGAAACAGGAAAAATCCTAGCAGCCAGTAACTCACACATCCACGATATATATATGCAAAATACATGGTCTGGAGAAATACAAATACATAGGTAAATAAATGCATTGCATAACAAGCAGGAGCAAGCTTTGGTTAAACCTAGAAGCATTTCACACACACACTGAATACCAATATCTAACTATAGAGTTTAGTATCACAATAGCCTATGATATTATTTCTGTCCAAAAAAATCAACCAAGCCACTTTTAAAAGCATTAACAGGTTCAGCCTTCACAACATCACCCGGCAGTGCATTCCACATCCTCGTGGTGAAGAACCACCTACGTTGCTTCAAATGAAAGTTCTTTTCTTCTAGTCTAAAGTAGCGATGCAGTGATCTATATTATGGAAAAAAAGGTTTGCTGTCTGTAATGCCCAGAGCCAGGCCCCCTAGGCAACCTGGCCAGTTGCAGTGCCGGCTGAGCACAAGCAAGCGTGGAAGTGCAAATGACAGAGGCAATTGGGGAGAGAGGGGACCGGACATAGGGTAGGCGACAGAGAAGGTACGTGCCTGGTGCCAGGCCCAGACTGGCAATCAGTGGGTTCTGACAAATCCCAGAGGGGCTGCTATAAGGTGCCATAGAAAGTCAGTATTTAGTGGGCTCTGTGTGGGCTGTTTGGGCATCTGTGTACCTGAAATGCCAGGGCCTGCTTTGAGTCTCAGTCCATACCTGCCTGGCACCCCCCAGCTTTGTGCTCTAGGCACATGCCTACTCTGCCTACCCTTCGTTCCGGCCCTGATAATGCCCTTATGACAGTGACAGTCACCTTGATAAAGGACCCGGAGGGGTCCGAAACATTGCCCTCTTGTGATGTATATTTGGGCTTTAATAAATCACCATTTGGACACAATTGCAACCAGAGCTGGGCTGGCCAGGCACCCTAGGCAAGCCAGCCAGTCGCGGCGCTGGCTTAGCGTGCGCATGCGCGAATGGCCGCTCGCGTGCGCATGTGGGAATTACTGCGCTCACTTGCGCATGCGCGAATTGCCGCTCGCGTGCGCTGATTAGAATTCTTGCGCATGCGCAAAATCGCAAGAAATGCTAAAATACCAGAGATAGTCAGGCAGAGAAGGGAACCGGACTAGAGGTAGGTGATAGAGGCGGTACGTGCCTGGCGCCCCCCCAGCTTGGCGCCCTAGGCACGTGCCTACTCTGCCTACCCCTAGTTCCGGCCCTGATTGCAACTGATAGGTGTGCGTCCAAATTTTTTGCTAGTGACCTATTGATATAGACAGTACATGCACAGATATTATCGTTAGCTGGCAGAAAACTTCTAACCTGTCCAATCGACTAAACAATGATGTTGAGATGATCCACACACAGTGCGAAAATTGTACTAACCTTTGCAACTATGGCCAGCTTAATGTACATATAAAGAGTAATCATGTCCCCTCACTAGCATTTTTTTTCTAGAGAGAACAACCTTCATCTTATTTGCTGCCTCCTTTCAACCCTGCATATAATTATATTGTGTGCATGAGATTGTGTGGTGCACTTGTTTCAAAGTGCATTTCTTTAACTAAGATGGCACCCGCGATGGACATTTTCAAGTGGTTGCCATACAAGAAATAATGGAACAATTAACAAAAAACACAGTGAATAGGTACATGGTAAGAAGGATACTTTAACATACTTGATTTAAAGCCCTGTAATTTAACCATTAACCTGTGGTACTGTATCAAAAGCTTTAGCAAAGTCGAAGTAGATCACCTCCACTGCCACCCCAGAGTCGAGGTTCCTGCTCACGTCCTCATAATAGGCAATTAAATTAGTCTGACAAGATCTTTTACACATAAAAACATGTAAGCACAAACTCATAGTATGATTTGCAATGAAGTCAAGCACCTGTTGTCAAAAAATCTTATCCTCAACCAAAGGTGCGGTCTAATAGATTAAGGGGAGTAACTAGTTTTTTGTTTTTTTGTTTTAAATTGCCCCCCGCCATCATTAGGACACTTGTACTTGGATGGAGCTTCCGGGGTAAGCAGCCATGATGGTAAGAGCATATGCACATAACATGCTTCTGATATCAGACGCATTTGCATAATGAGCAAGTTGCCGCATTAGCTTATTATGCTCATGTGAGTGCCCAAACATGGCCACTTGAACTGGTAGCTCCTTACAGGTGCGAGTGTCCTAGCCCTGGCTGGGGGCAATTTAAAAAAAAAAGTTACATCCAACCAGAGTGCGGGCTTTATTAGCCAGTACCTTTGGTTGAGGATAATATTTTTTGGCAACGAGTGCCCTTTAAGACCCCTTTGAAAGGCTTTCCTATCACTGACGTCAAACTTGCAGTCTCATTTGTCTGTCTGCGGTTCTGTTTGTGTTGCCTTTGTGGTGGACATGGTCAGGCCCAGACTAGCAATCTGCAGGGTCGGATTTCTCTCAGCGTCTACAATGCACTTTAGGATGCGGCTGGGCGGCAGTGGCATAACTACCGGGGGAGCGGGGGTGCAACTGGGCCAGGGCCTGCACCCCCGCAGGGCCCCCCGCCAGATCACGCGCGCTGCAGCTGGCTGGAGTCAGCTGCAGTCGCAAAGTAAATGCGCACGGACGAGGGTGGGGACTGCAGGGCCCGACTGCAGGGCCCGCCCCCACCGTTACTGCTGGGCGGTATACCGTTCTGTCCTTGCCACAAATCTGGGCCTGGTAATCTGTGGATTCTGGCAAATGCCAGAGAGGCTGATGTAATTTACTCTATGTATTTGGAATACCTGGGCCTATTTTGAATCTCAGTCCAGACCTGGACATGGTTATAGGTGGGAGGGGAGTAACAAAACAAAGTTAGAGTTGCATGTGTAGTTGGGATATTAAAAAGAGTTCAAGCTACTGTATTTGTGTACCTGAATAAAATGTTCTTGGACCAAATAGTGTGGCATGTAGTGGGCCTAACAAGTATGAAAGAACTTTACATGTATGGTTATGGACTTTTATGCATGGCATTAACCTATACAAGCACTGTTCCTGGTGCGTTGTTAATGGTAAGCAAAAGTTGCATTTTTTTTTGGCAATGTCCCACTGCATAGGCTCTACTGGAAGCCCTAGAATATAAACGTAGAGACTGGGTGCCCAGGAACTATATTTTAGGACTGTTTCTGGGCAACCATATGTAAGGCATTCAGGAGGCCAGAAATTACCTTATCTTAAAGAAACAATGACAACAAAAAATTAAAGTGATTTAAACTAATGACAATGTAATGTCATGTTGCCCTGCACTGTTACAACTGGGTTGTTTGCTTCAGAAACTCTACTATAGTAGTTTATATAAACAAGCTGCTGTGTGGCCATGGGGGCAGCCATTCAAGCACAGGATACATAGTAGATAGATAACAGATAAGTTCTAAAGAATCTCATTATATACTACTGAGCTTATCTGTTATCTGCTGTGTATCCTGTGCCTTTTCTCCTTTTTTCAGCTTGAATGGCTGCCCCCATGGCTACACAGCAGCCTGTTTATATATACTATAGTCGTCTTTCTGAAGCAAACATGCTAGTTTTACCTTACTTGTTTAATTACTTTAAAACATTTGAATTTGTTGGCGTTACTGTTCCTTTAAGGAATGAAAGAAAGATGTCACTTTAGGACTGTCACAGATAATGATGATGTGTGGGTCAGGAAAAACTCAACCTGCATCTGACCCTAACTCACAAAATGTTGCCATTGTAGGACCTGCACGCAACCTGTGTCTGCATCTTAAGGTGCCCATACACTGAGAGATCCGCTCGTTTGGCGATGTCGTCAAACTAGCGGATCTCTCCCCGATATGCCCACCTTAAGGTGGGCAACATCGGGCTGATCCGATCGTGGGCCCACCGATCGGATCCTAACGAATAGCAATGGACGGTCGGATTGCGGGACTGCATCAACGAATAGATGTTTTGTCCCATCCGATCGAGATCTGGCCGACTTTCGGCCAGATCTCGATCGGTGAAGCCCGTCGGGGGGCCCCATACACACGGTCTGTCGGCAGCTTTTATTGGCCCGTGTATGGCGACCTTTACTCTATACATTACATTAATGCTCCTTTGGTTCCAAGACAGGGAATCTTCTGGAGCAGAGGAGGTGAGTACTTCCCTAGTCTGACTTGCACTCAACCTGAACTTCAGCCCAAATTCGCCCAACCAGTGGTCAACCCATGGATCTCCCCGCACATCACTAGTAACAGATACATCTATAGCATTCTCTGAGATACATAACAGAGACAGCTTTGATAAAGAATAGGACTAAATACCCTCTACTTCTTTATTCTCTTGTGCGTTTAATAAAATTTTTAGGGCTGTAGTCAACACTACCCTTTTCCAAATCATTATCTCACCGTCTGCCTCCCTGCACCCCCCCAACTTTATTTCATTGATGTTTGAACTGCACTGCTTTGCAGAATTTAACAGTATTATATATTTTATATAAAGTAGATTTTTAATATGTGTAACGGAAGGATAAAAGCAACGTTACTGGCCACATCACTAGTCCTTCTTAAAGGGGAACTATTGCAAAAGTTTTGTCATGCTGATATACATTTCTACATTTAATCAGTTAAACATTCTTACAGTATTTCTTCGCTATCCCACTTTCAGCTCTGACTCTCTTCATTTTCTCCTTATGCAAGAGTTAAGTGTCTGCTTTTGAATGATAGTTAGTTTTAATTAGTGTTTGAAGTGCTCCTTTTGTCTAGTAGATGTATTAGAGCTCAGTATTTTACAATAACCAGAAATCCTGTGTCTCTGCAAGATGAATTTGTGCCAAAGTCATATATTTTGTTAGATTGTGTTTGCACTGGAATCAGTTATTTGAGTGAGCTTTAATACATCTGTTAGTAAAGGGAGACCCCAGAGCGGTCAACAACCATCTTGGATTTTTGGGAGTAGCCCAGATTTCCACACACCCTCCTTTCATTTATGTAGATCCCTCAGTTTTTTTTCAAGACTCACTGAATATTCCATGATGTTACTGCACATTGTGCACAAATGTGCGTTAATATCGAATAAGGCATGCCCACAAAAATTCAGCAGTATGTTGCCCGTATCACTATCCCCCACCAGCTCTCAGCAATTTAGGTTGACAGCTATGAACCCCCCTATATTAGCTCTATTTGCCATTGAAAATCTGTCACCTGGCTCCAGCCAGGGGGGGCAGGGGGCTCGGCTGCGCATCCTGCGCCGGGCCCGCCCCCCTCTTGTTACGCTTCTGGCTCCAGCATGCAGAGAGAATGAAAAGAGACATGCTGAGAGGGGAAATAGTAGAGTAACTAGACTATTTCCAAAACTGAATATATATAAATGTATATATATATATAAAATAAAACACAATAAACTGCAGCTCATCCCTTTTTATTGGGTGCACGTGGGTGAGGCTTGATAAACAAATTATACAAAGTTTAACCCCAGCACTCCAATATAGAACCCCAAGAGAAACCTATTTTTGCACAGCTGAACTGTAACTAGTAAAAAAAGACACTTTTAGTTACAAAGTTTGTACAAAATATGCAAAAGCTGACGCGCCCCGTCAAGGCAGTGTCCATGCGTCAGTCCTACCTAAGTGAAAAAAGTGTTATTTTTGGGGGGAGAAAGACCATATCTGCTTTTCTCTTTATTTAGCATGATCTCTTCCAAAAACACCATTGAATGGGGGTTGGGAGAGCAAGCATTAAGGAGAGAGCCACCTCCCCATACTATAAAATAAAACACAATAAACTGCAGCTCATCCCTTTTTATTGGGTGCACGTGGGTGAGGCTTGATAAACAAATTACACAAAGTTTAACTCCAGCACTCCAATATAGAACCCCAAGAGAAACCTATTTTTGCACAGCTGAACTGTAACTAGTAGAAAAGACACTTTTAGTTACAAAGTTTGTACAAAATATGCATAAGCTGACGCGCCCCATCAAGGCAGTGTCCATGCGTCAGTCCTACCTAAGTGGAAAAAGTGTCATTTTTGGGGGGAGAAAGACCATACCTGCTTTTCTCTTTATTTAGCATGATCTCTTCCAAAAAGGATGATATATATATATATATATATATATATATATATATATATATATATATATATATATATATATATATATATATATAAATATATATATATATATATATACACATATACACAAGAGGTCCTCTGCAATCAGCCCATTATCAATATATTTGAAACAGAGACATTTTGTGCATACACCTACTAAAAAATGCCTTACCCTTTAAACAAAACAGGGATTGTTTGTCCATATATTGCAATATATTTTAGCTGGCCAACTACATCAAGGTCATCCCATATCTGGAAGGGTGGGAGCTACAACATGGAGCTGGTCATTGCTCCTGTATAACTATAACAAACAAGGGAAAGTTGTGCTCACCACTAATTTTTAAAACCATTAGGCGGTGGTGCAATAAGAAAATATATATATATATTTATATATAGTTCAACATAGGCAGCCGCACTCTGATCCGGATCTGTTAATTCGATGGTGGGTGCTGGATCAAAATTTATCATATAATTCCACAAAGAACCGCACTCCAACTTGTTCTGATGAATAAATTCACAGGATCCTTGACAAAGGCCCTAATGTGGGCCGAAACGTTGGACACGCAAATTGAGCACAATAAAATGTGACTTTATTCATCAGAACAAGTTGGAGTGCGGTTCTTTGTGGAATTATATAGAGAGAGAGAGAGAGAGAGAGAGAGAGAGAGAGACATAAAGTTTCCCATATCAGTATGTTGATGCTAATATTAAATTCTTATTTTTGCAATAGTTCCCCTTTAAGATATAAAACAATCATAAAGGGAGACTGCTCATGTGCTTCTATGTTGCGGTGCGCATTTTGGCCAGCAGAGGGCTCCTGTTATATCTATGTTAAACCTAGAGTTGCTGCTGCCTGTCTTGCTTCACCCTCTATCTCTTTTATGCGAGAAGTACTTTATTGCTAAGAGACGAGCAGTGAAGTTTCCTGTACAGGGGGCTGTAATTCTTTTCCTTTGGTTGTGTGAGGCGTTATTAAATCGGGAAGTAGGAAGGGACTTTATAAAACACAGTTGTGGTGAGCAGCACTTCCTGCTTGGGCGGCTGTTTGTGAGAGGAGGAGGTTTCCGCTGGTGAAGGGACCGGGGCAGTGTGCAGCCTTGCGGAAGGATCCTAGTCTGGGTTGTGTCAGTGCTGCAGGATGGAAGGGGAGAGCACTACTGCTGTTATATCTGGCTTTGTGTTTGGCGCCCTCACCTTCCACCATCTGAACTCGGGATCTGATACAGTAAGTAGAGCACTGGCAAGGAAACGGATTCCACTGGAGGAGCACATTGTTCTGTGAAGTGATAGGGGCAATGAATAACAGGCACAAACTTCTGTCAGTCTTTGTTTTTAGTTCAGCAGAGATAGTAACACTGACGCACCCTCTGTCACTGATCTACAACTCTCAGCATGCCATCACAGCCTCGTATCCGCAGGACGGTCCCACATTGAATGTCGCTGGAAATAAATAGTGACTGTCTCTATCACATCTTACAGTAGCCCCTGTGGCATTTGCCAGTGTCCAGAGATTGCCAGTCCACGTCTGCTTGTGACATAGAAAGCAACACTGTAGTACAGGGGTCCCCAACCTTTTTTTTTACCAGTGAGCCACATTCAAATGTAAAAAGAGTTGGGGAGCAACACAAGCATGAAAAAGTCCCTTGGGATGCCAAATAAGGGCTGTGATTGGCTATTTTGTAGCCCCCTCTGTGGACTGGCAGCCTACAAGCGACACTATACTTAGTTTTTATGCAACTAAAACCTGCTTCCAAGCCTGGAATTCAAAAATAGGCACCTGCTTTGAGGACAATGGGAGCAACATCCAAGGGATCGGAGAGCAACATGTTGCTCATGAGCTACTGCTGTAGTATATTGCAACTCCACTTTTACACCCCCCAGATGATATTACTGAATAGCGTTTTCGTTTTTTTTCTTTCTGCATTTTATGTTTTCCCAGAATTTACGTCGATTTTAAAGCCACCAGGAAAACATAAAAGCTGCAGGCAGGTTAAAATAGAGTTAAGCTGGCCATCGACGTACACATATAAACACACGAATCCTCGATTCGTACAATTTTCGGGCCGTGTTGAGAGTCCCGACATTTTTCATGCAATCAGTCATTCAGTCAATCGGACAGGTTAGAAAATTCCTGTCAGCTGCCGATAATATCCCTGCATGTATTGCCGATCTGACGATATCAGTGAGAGACTGTCACTAGCTTTTGTCGGACATGAACTTTGGTACGATTGTAAAAGAAATACAAAAAGTTTATTAGGACGTGGCCTAACGTGTTCTGCTCATATGAGTAAGTGCTCCAAAAGGCACGAAACGCGTTAGGCCACGTCCTAATATGTCCTAAAAGACTTTTTGTATTTTTTTACTTGCTGCTTGATCAATTTTTGGAGGCACTCACACTCCTGGCTTTCTTCAAATGAAAACTAAACCCTTAAAGGGGAAGGAAACCTCATCGGCGCTAACCCCCCACCCCCCTCCCGTGTATTGCCCCCCCCTCCCTCCTCCCCCTGGCCTACCCCTCCCGCTGGGCAAATGCCCCTAACTTGTTACTTACCCTTCCAGTCCAGGGAGTTCACAGGCGACATCTTCTTCCACGCGATCTTCTTCCTGCTTTGACCGGCGCATGCGCAGTAGGATCGTTTCGCCGGTACGATCTACTGCGCATGCGCGTGACTTTTGGCGCATGCGCAGTAGATCCGTACCGGCAAAATGCTCCTACTGCGCATGCGCCAAAACGCCGGTCAAAGGAGGAAGAAGATCGCGTGGAAGAAGATGTCGCCTGTGAACTCCCTGGACTGGACCTGCGCAGAAGGGTAAGTAACAAGTTAGGGGCATTTGCCCAGCGGGAGGGCTAGGCCAGGAGGGAGGGGGGTTAGCGCCGACGAGGTTTCCTTCCCCTTTAAAGGTTTTTTGCATTTGGTGCAACTCCCTTGTCAGTGCTTGACAAAGTTATCTTTGTGAATTTCCTACTGACACTTTCTCTGCCATTCATTTATCTGTTTAATAATGTTGTGCCTCTTTATGGTGCTTTGTCTTTGATGTTTACTGTTTTTTATTTCCATAAAGGAGGGCTTTCTGCTTGGAGATGTTATGGGTGAAGCAAAGAATTCCATTACTGACTCCCAGATGGATGATGTTGAAGTTCTTTATACGATAGGTTTGTTTGGTCCATTGTTTGGTCAATTAAAGGAACAATAACACCAACTAAATTAATGTTTTAAAGTAATGAAAATGTCACTGTTCCCCTACACTAGTAAAATTGATATGTTTGCTTCAGAAACACTTCCAGTAGTTCATATGCTACTGTGTAGCAATGGTGGAAATTGAAAAAAGGCTGTGTAACCTGAGCCTTTTCTCTTTTGAATGGCTGCCCCCATTGCTACACAGCAGCTTATTTTTATAAACAATAGTAGTGTTTCTGAAGCAAACACAGCAGTTTTACCAGTGCAGGGCAACACTGCATTATATTTTCATTGCTTTAAAACACTTTTTGAAGTTACTGTTCCTTTAACCTCATATGTCAACTCACTTGCAGCATTTGGAACAGGAAGGCATGATTTGGGGGTTTTGGCATATTGGGGGCACAATGGGTAGTTCTAGACTCTCTATGGTACATAAACCATTAATGAGACACAGTAGGATAAAAGTTATGGAGATTTTTCCTTTATTTTCTTTAACAATTATATTGATGTGCATGTTTAACCCCCTGGGTAAGTGAATCCTCAAGTTATTTTTGCAAACATTTGTTGCTGTGATGTTGGGTAGTGTTAGTAGAACAATAGAAATACTGCAGAGTTTGTTACCCTATTGAAGGGGTCCCCAAACTTACCCTTGAACCACATTCAAATGTAAAGAGTTGAGGAGCGACACAAGCATGAAAAAGTCCCTTAGGTGCCAAATAAGGGCTGTAATTGGTTATTTCGTAGCCCCTATGTGGACTGGCAGCCTACAGGAGGCTCTTACTTGGCACGATACTTAGGGGCACATTTACAAAGCTCGAGTGAAGGATTCGAATTAAAAAAACTTCGAATTTCGAAGTGTTTTTTTGGCTACTTCGACCATCGAATGGGCTACTTCGACCTTCGACTACTACTTCGACTTCGAATCGAACGATTCGAACTAAAAATCGTTCGACTATTCGACCATTCGATAATCGAAGTACTGTCTCTTTAAGAAAAACTTCGACCCCCTACTTCGGCAGCTAAAAGCTACCGAAGTCAATGTTAGCCTATGGGGAAGGTCCCCATAGGCTTGCCAGCGTTTTTTTGATCAAAGGATATTCGTTCGATCGTTGTATTAAAATCCTTCGAATCGTTCGATTCGAAGGATTTAATCGTTCGATCGAACGAATAATCCTTCGATCGTAGGATTAGCGCTAAATCGTTCCACTTCGATATTCGAAGTCGAACGATTTTAGTTCCTGGTCGAATATCGAGGGTTAATTAACCCTCGATATTCGACCCTTAGTAAATCTGCCCCTTAGTTTTTATGCAAATAAAACTTGCTTCCATGCCTGAAATTCAAAAATAAGCACCTGCTTTGAGGAAACTAAGAGCAACATCTAAGGGATTGTGGAGCAACATGTTGCTTGCGAGCTACTGGTTGGGGATCACTGTCCTATTGGAACATTCACTGATGCTAAAAATGTTTTTCCCCCAGATATACAGAAACATGTTCCGTGTTACCAACTTTCCAGGTTCGTATCATCATACATATAGGATCTTTTCCTGTTGCTTATTTGACACCTTAATCGTTATTGTTTTGTGAAAATAAGTTTTAAAATGGTAAAACCATCCATAGGTCCATAGATTGATTTTGTGCTTTTTCTTGTTTTAGTACATAATTAGACTATGGGTTCCATTTCAGCTCTTTTAAAACTGCAGCTCCCTGCATTCTCTAAAATGTCTTATTTTATGATAAAATTTAGTTAAACTTGTATGTGTTTTTTATTTATTTATTTGCAGGTTTTATATATTGTATATAGGCAAGTCCACTCAGTGCCTGCACATAAATGCATAAAGAAAGACAAAAGTGGGATGCACAGTTAAACAGAGAATATATAAAAAAATATCAGGACCAGCTCTCTTTTTTTTTCTTGCTAGATAGGAAGGAATTCCGTTTTCATACTGAAATATTTTCACTGACATAAGATCAAAAATTATATGAGGACCAAAGTGTTAAGACATTTGTACATGTTACATAGTTACATATGTAACTATGTAACTATGTAACATGTACAAATGTCTTAACACTTTGGTCCTCATATAATTTTTGATCTTATGTCAGTGAAAATATTTCAGTATGAAAACGGAATTCCTTCCTATCTAGCAAGAAAAAAGTTAGAGTAAGGCTGAAGAGCAACATCTACCGTTAAAGGGGTTGTTCACAATAAACACTTTTTTCAGTTCAGTTGGTTTCAGATTTTTCACCAGAAATAGACATTTTGTAATTACTTTCTATTTTCTATTTGTGATCGTTTTTCTAATATTGAATTTTTTAACATCTAAAGCAGCTCTGGGAGGGGGGTCGACGTCTCTTTAGGGTAAGGTCACACTGAGCGTTTTGGGGAGATTTAGTCGCCTGGCGACTAATCGCCTCGTCTTTGCGGCGACCAATCTCCCAGAACACTGTCCCTCACTCTTGCACTGGCTAAAATGAAAAATCGTCAGCGCTAAGCACACACAGCGATTTGTTTTCCGAAGTCGCCCGAAGTTCCTCTAAATTGATACATAGTTGATACATTTGTTATCTTTGTCCTTGCCAAGCAGAATCCCTGAGTTTCATTAAAGGCAGCCGTTACAATTGATAGAATAGTTGCTAATACAACACAGATACTGCTGAGAAATGTATCAACTAATTGTATCCACTAAATGTAGCAAATTGTATCAGTTTAGAACCTACTCCTGGATCACTGCGTTTCCAGACTGAAACACTAGAGACAGGAACTTTAATCTTCAATTTTGGGAAACTGTAAAAATTAAAGATGAAAAGCAATTGAAAAAAGTCTTTGTTTATGGTGCATAATCTGAAAACAACTGAACTGAAAAAAGTGTTTGGAAGATGAACAACCCCTTTAGGTCTGTAACCAGAGGGGAAAAAAGGCAAATTGGGGATGTCCACAAAAAATTGGAGAGCTGGGTATTGGTATTGGCTATACCTAATTGCTAATTGGTTATTACCTACTGCTTTTTATAGGCAAAAAGTCCCTTATTTAGGTTAGGGTCTCAGGGCAGAACTCCTTTGTCAAGTGTGTAAGCAATGGCTCTGCAGTCGAGCATGGTCAGTAGTCCTTGGCTGTATATAAAATTCAAGTTTAAATGATCTGACTTCTGCATGGCAACCAGACCCACTGCATGTTTGTTCCCTTGAGCATGCACCTTATTTCTCATATCACCAAATAATTAGGCTTCTTTTTTTTTTACTCTGAAGCCATGTGTGTGTGCGTGCGTGCTAGATCTAGAAAAATGAGAGGCTGATAAAACAAGCAGTTGTTATTGTTCCTAGATTTTACAATGCACTTGGTGACCTGAATATTCCAGAACTGAAAAAGTTGCTTGCGGGCCAAAAAAAGGTATATGTTATCAGTCATTTGTTGCCTATCATAGACTTGCCAGTCTTATCTAATGTGTAGTCCATGCCACAAATGTTATACAGGTATGGATCTGTTATCCAGGAACTCATTATCCAGAAAGCTCTGAATTATGGGTCATCTCCCATAGACTCGATTATAGATAATTCACATTTTTTAAAAAAATAAATATTTATTTATTTTTCTCTGTAATAAAACAAATAAGTATATAATTAATCCTTATTTGAATTAAAACATCCCTGTTTGGTTTATTTAATATTTAAATGTTTTAGTTGACTTAAAGGTAGACCTAGACGTAGAGATGTCTTGGCCATATATCTGTATCCAGTCACAATATAGCCAGGTATGAGATTCATTATCCGGAAACCCATTATCCAGAATTATGGAAAGGCCGTCTCCCATAGATTCCATTATAATCAAATAATCCAATTTTTCTTTTTAAATGATTTCCTTTTTCTCTGTAATAATAAAACATTACATTACCAAACTATGATATAATTAATCCTTATTGGAAGCTAAACCAGCCTAATGGGTTTATTTAATATTTTAATGATTTTCTAGTAGACTTATGATATGAAGATCTAAATTACAGAAAGATCCGTTATCTGGAATACCCCAGGTCCCGAGCATTCTGGATAACAGGTCCCATACCTGTATATAGATTGTAGCAGAGAGTAGAGTAGGCATTCGTGTAATGAGGATCAATACTTCTGATATCACAGTATTTCTATATCTATACTATATTAATAAACTGAAGCACATATTGAATATGTTAAAAATATTGTACACCAGTACTAAGTTTTACTATACCGTTTACTATCTAGCAACCAGTAACACCTTTGTTTAACTTTTCAAACATGAATGGGTTGTTAATTATACTTTAAACATTTCCCTACTAAATATATTTATTGAAGCCATTCCCTTTGGTTTGTGAGGCAGAGGGGCATTCAGTGAAACATGAAACCATTACTACCCATATTTATTTAGTTTTTATTAATAATAGTTAATAATTTGCATAATTGTACAATTTCATATGCCTCATGAAGGCTTAGCCATGATCAAATGTGGCTTAGCTGAGGGGAATTATTTCTCTTAATTCAGAAACTCGCTGTGCACTGTTTTTCTAAATATATATTTTTTTTACAGTCTCAGAATGTTATTGGCTGGTACAAATTTCGACACAACACAGAACAGATAATGACTTTCAGAGAGAGGCTACTCCACAAGAACCTGCAAGAACACTTCTCAAATTCAGGGCTTGTATTTTTATTACTAACATCAAACCCAGCAACAGAGACAAAATCCACACACCGCTTGGAGTATGCTCTTCATAAGCCACAAGATGGGCAAGTATCCTTGTAAAAGTTTGCTGTACAGAATAAAATACTGAGCAAGGACAACAGAACCTCTTGTTTGGCTGGCATACACAAAATGGTAAAATTGCAACTGCTTTAGAAAAGCGTTTTTAATGGATGCAAATATCTTACAATATGATAAAAGTAAAAGGTTCTAGCTTGTAAGGCATCTTGTAGCTAGTAAACAGGCTCTTCCAAAACAGTTGCCAAAAAGTCCTATACTTAATTATTTTGTCTCAGTAAAGAATGATGATCCTTACAAATACAGTATTTAAGTTGTCACCGGATAATTTTATTACAGTGGTTTAAAATTAAGGATGCACGGAACCTACTATATTGGATTCAGCTGAATCCCTGTATCCTTCGTGGAAGAGTCAGCTGAATACCAAACCTAATCCGAATACTAATTTTCATATGCAAATTAGGGGCAGGAAAAAAAAGTTTTACTTTTTTGTTTTGTGACAAAAAGTCACATGATTTACCGCCCTGCCCTCAATTTACATATGCAAATTAGGGTTAGACCAGGCACAAGGATTCTGGCAAATCCGAATCCTGCTGAAAAAGGCCGAATCCTGGCTTAATCAATCTTAGATTCGGTGCTTCCCTATTTTAAATGTAGCCTTATGTATCCATGATCTATATTCTATACTAATGTAGTAGTCTCTTCCAGCAGCCAGTGGTGAGTCGCAGAGAGACTATTGCAGCAGTTCCAAAACGGTGGGCTGTCCCCCCTAAGTAGCTACAGGTGAAAGTTATTTAAAGGAGAAACAAACCCGTAACATAAAAAACACCTACCCTTTGTAGACCTCCCTTCCTCCCCCCCCCCCGAGCCTAGGTGGTACCTGGGGCAAATGCCTCTAACTTTTTACTTACCCCTCGGTGCAGATTCTGTCACCCGCAGTTCACGGCAGCCCTCTTTTTTTTCTTCATTAAACTTCGGAAGGAGACCTTTGTTTTCAGCGCATGCGCAGTTGGAGTAATTTTCCGGTCCCAAACATCTTTCGGAAATTTTCGTGACTTTCGACGCATGCACAGTTGCATCTAGGCTGGGGGGGGAGGGAAGGGGGGGTCTGCAAAGGGTAGGGGGGTAGGGTTTTTTATGTTAAGGGTTTGTTTCTCCTTTTACATAGAATTAGTAAAGAGTGTCTTCTGCTCACCTAGATATACCCGGACATAGGAATGCCAAATGCAAGATTCATTTTTGGACCAAATTCCACACTTGTTGCAGGGTTCAACCCAAACATGTTTTTAGCAGTCTTTTAGGTGTTTGTCATACACTGCATCAAATTTATAGTCTTTGACGCTAAACTTGCATCTCTTTCAGCTTTTTTCACAAGGTGCCCTTGGTCATTTCCAACCTTGGTATGTCAGACCAGCAGGGATATAAAACATTATGTGGATCATGTGTTTCTGTCGGCTTAAACACAGCTATTAAAAAGCATAGGTATGTAAAAAGGATGCTTGATTTCAGACAACAAGATGTTATACTGCAGAATCTTCTGCAGTATAAAGTTATTTGTTGCAACTACAAGGTTCCCAATCACATCCAGTTTGGATCTGAAGATTTAACCCCAAAACTGCTTGAGGGCTTCAGACCAGCTCCTGCATCATTAATGTACAGGCAAAATTAACCACTATACGCCTTAAGTTTTTTCCGGAAATGAATTTATGGAAAAGGCAAATACTCCGCTATTAAAAAATATAATAATAATAGCAGTAGTTGATGTCACAAATCATCCATTATTATACAAATCATAAGTGAAGATGCTCTGTGTGGCACGTGCTTGATGTCTCCCACCCTCTTTCTACATAACTTTTGATTTGAGAACTTATTGGTCTATTAAATGTCGTAATACACTAATGTCTGTAGTATCATAAAGATTATTTCAGTATTCCTTTGTTTTGAGGTTGGAGTTCTTTAATGAAGATGGTGCTTTAGCGGAAGTTAACAGAATCAGTGATATGCACATGACTCTTCAAGAGGAACTAAAGGTAAATGGAATAGTACAATTAATCATAGTAAGCTAGTAAACTCCCAGCACCTGTTGTGGGTCACTTCTGAATGACCGTAATAGAACGTTCTATGAGTCGCCTTGTATGGACAATATTTGTGAGTCCAAAAAGACTTGCATGGTATATCATTCATGTAAAATGCAAGCAGGAGCCAAAGCTCTAACAGTCACAATTGCCTGCTTTCATCTTACTATAATATATGCTCCAGCACCATTTGGCTTCTGTCCACAATATTTTGTGTGGCACAGCATCTGCATTTTAATAGCTATGAGTAGGTAAGAAATATATATTAAAATAATGCATGTTTCCTCTAAATACATTTATGACCTTGAAAAAAAATTGTCCTAGTTTTTCTTTAATAAAACATAATTCAATTTGCAGAAAACTTGCAGTCAACTGGTAGAAAGTGAGAACTCCGTGGAACAACTTCTGGAAGCAGTTAATGACCTAAAGAAGCAAATAGCTGAGAAGAAATTGCTCATGGAGGAAAAAGGTAATTTGTGGATACGGGTATATTAATTTGTGATCTGTATCTGTAATATAGACTATATATTTTATTATATATAATATGATATTTTTATACCTTGGGATTTCAGTGCAGCTCTGTTATGTTTCAACATGCTGTGAGAGCTGGGTGATATTCAGTGTCATCCATCTGTTTGTGCAAACCATGAATAATTGACTGGTGCTGGCATGGTGCTAAATAAGACTTTAATTGTGAAATTGCTGTGGTAGTTTATCAAAAAACACATATATAGTTGTATTCAGAATTATAGCAATTCTACATCACTAACCTGATCAATCACTGTTTTTGTAGAAATGATATTTCTACATGGCAAATAATTAGTTAGTAGGTGTAGTGGAGTAATAGAAAACCAACAGACCCTACAGTCATGACATGCATGCTGCTGATTCTGTGTAATTAAATCATTAATTGAGGCTTGTTCCAAATAATAGTGTTCAAAATAATAATAGTTTGTTCCAAATAATAGCAGTGTGGAGTTTAGTTAATGAGGTCATTCTGTGAAAAAACAGGTGTCCATTACAGCACTTAAAGGAAGGAATGGATGTTTGACATGGTTGCCTTGAGAAAGGTCCCTGCGTGGACCGAAATATATATATATATATATATATATATATATATATATATATATATATATATATATATATATATATATATATATATATATATATATATATATATATATATATATATATATATATATATATATATATTGAATAAAGTACCCCCTCTTGTAAATTATATAAAGATATTATTGCAATTACTGCATATTGTTTCCCCTAATATTAATTTGACATTATTATTTCATTTGTAGGAAATAAAGTTTCTGAAGACACAGAAGAAAATGTTTTGTTGTGTGAAGCTTTTCGCAGATTCTTTCCTCAGTCTGCTCTGCTGCAATCTTGCCGGCTTTCTCTGGGAGGAAGGCAGATCCCTCACAGCTGCAGTGTCAGCCACAACAGTAGTGATGTAAATGAACTGACTCTAATGGTCAAACAATATGACTTCCCAGAAGCACACAGAAGGCAGGCTGGTAAAAGGAAGGCTCACT
Source organism: Xenopus laevis (assembly GCF_017654675.1). Classification (NCBI taxonomy): domain Eukaryota; kingdom Metazoa; phylum Chordata; class Amphibia; order Anura; family Pipidae; genus Xenopus; species Xenopus laevis. The sequence continues at coordinate 126,121,430 of NC_054372.1, forward strand.
CAAAACAGCTTGGCAAAACCTCAACAAAGAAGTCTCGACTTCCTCCGTTTCAGAGACCGCAGTCTGATAACAGTGACAGTGAGAGTAGTGACAGTGAGAAACTGTTGTGCACCAGTGGCACAGAGACAGATGGTGATATTGTACAAAGTTTAAATGTGGAAGTGTCTCGGTCCAAGTCTCCAACTTTTTAGATGCAGGGGCCCACCAGAACATTTCACTAATAAAAGGTGAAAGAGTGTTTCTTAACTGGAATATGAAGCAAAAGAAGGGAGCATTGTTATTTTACGTTAATTACTAGCTGTACAATTCTTCACGTTTTATTTAGGGCCTTAATAGAAAAGGATGTATGGGTTTCATTTTGTGCCCTTACAAAGTTATTTTTATAAAGTGTAACGTAACAACGTTTCTTCACTTTTTTTATGGAACAGAATAATTCTCCCTTTATTTTTACAAATGCATCTAATGTTAACATTTTAATCAAAGGGACTTTATTTAAAAAAAAATAGCCGTAAATATATTCTTCACCCGATTAGCTGGGTTTCCACGTCCTATTTGAAGGGGGGATGTCTCTTCATAAAGAGATTATCCACTGCTAGGAAGAGACAGAGCTGCATTATCTTCCAACATTGCTTTGCATGCTCTCATTTGCTTAGAGTGAATCATATAGCCCTCCAATGCAAAGCTAGTTGAAAGACTGGTAACACCAAAAAAAAAAAAAGGTTTTGTCCGTGCATTTAAAGAGGTTGTTCAACTTTTAGTATGATACAGGGAGTGATATTCTGAGACAATTTGCAATTGGTTTTGATTTTTTATTATTTGTGGATTTCGAGTTATTTGGGTTTTTATTCAGCAGCTCTACAGTTTGCAATGATTAGCTATCTGGTTGCTAGGGTCCAGATTACCCTAGCAACCATGCGTTTATCTGAATTATAGATGAATATGAATAAGAGAGGTCTGAATAGAAAGACAATAACAATAAATGTGTAGCTTTACTATTTGTTTGTAGATGGGGACAGTGACCCCCTTCATGCTAGCTATGTAGAAATACCCCATACAGGTCGGGAACCCATGCAAACAGAGGGGTAATTGTGTGAGGGGCTCAATGATGCAGCAGTGGGTGCAAGCTGGCTGGGCAGACATTGAGCTAATTGTTTAGGGCTCTTACACACGGGTGTTTTATGCTGCGCTCCCCTGCAATCCGTTTTCTTCCGTTCAGCCGCAGGAGTAAACACACTCAATTATCGTCAAGGGGGCTGTACTTCCATAGACGCATGTAAGCACCAAATGCAGGTGGGACGCAGCATGTTGCATTCCACCTGCGTTCGGTGCTTACATGCGTCTGTGGAAGTACAGCCCCCTTGACGATAATTGAGTGCGTTTACTCCTGCGGCTGAACGGAAGAAAGTGGAATGCAGGGGAGCCTAGCAAAAAAATCACCCGTGTGTAAGAGCCCTTATTGTACTGTTATTGGTGTTTCCTTTGTACTTTTAAACTCCCAACATGTTCTCCTCTGAGATATAGCACTACCATGTGATGCATCTGGTATGACATTCCATATCAGCCCTTGATGTTGGAGATCATGCTAGAGACCCAGCTCATTACAAGCATCATGTTCTTGATTGCTAAAAAGTGTTTTCAGTTCCATGGGAGAACCGTACACATATATAGTACTCCATTCCCTTGTCATGCCTGACCATGCCCCCTGTTAACCCCTTAGCTGTATATTTAAGACATTGAGACAATTTGTGCAAAATGGGCCCCCTTTTGATAAAGGCGTATTTATCAAATGGGTGAACTGAAAAATACTCTTTTAAAAATGGAGAGTGGCGGAATTTCACTTTAGAGGACTGTGGTGATCTCTAACTTAACTAACTTGATAAATATACCCCTGCTCTTCAGCACTCCTTTTTTTTTTTTCACAAATGGGAAGTTCTTGCTCATCATACACTTAAGAGATTTCCTAACCGAAAAATGACCTGTGCAGCCTAATTATCAGAGAAGTAGAAAATCACCGGCACAACAGGATATTTCTGGCAGGGAAACCCTTGCCGTTTATTTGCGGATGCAACCTTTCGGGGCGTACCCCGACAAAGGGGTACGCCCCGAAAAGGTTGCATCCGCAAATAAACGGCAAGGGTTTCCCTGCCAGAAATATCCTGTTGTGCCGGTGATTTTCTACTTCTCTGTCTGTTGTGGAGGCTGCCAATACCACCTCCTTCATCGAGCACCAGGTTTCGCAAAATTCGAACGGCCAGGGTGTGCGAGGTGACTCTTCTTGTTTCCCAGCCTAATTATCAGCCCATTAACACTTCAATTTCAAACACCTTTGCTGTATAAAGAGCTAAATCAGAAATCACCCGCACACGTGCGGCAATGTTTTCTGGGTATCTGCCCTCCCCTGACCCCCACACTACAGCGAAAAAGCCACACAAACAGGGGAGCTAAAACGTGAACAGTGGTGGCCAAGCTCCCCCTACAAGTTAATAAAATACTGGTGACCAGGCCCTCCCTACATGTTGAAAAAAATCCCATTGGTGGCCAGTGTCCCCCTTAAAAGTTAAAAACAAAATACTGGTGGCCAGGACCCTCCATACAAGTTAAAAAAACATTGGTGGTCAGGGGTTTCATTAAAAATAAAAGGTGTTCAGTGGAACTAACCTTGTGCGTGTTTGCAATGTTCTCCTCTGTGATGGCAGCTTTGAGTCTTCGGCAACTTTTGGTGACGTCACATTCACTCAGAGAGGCCCAATTAATCTGAAAAGTGTAGCACATCTGGGCCCCCCTTTAAACTCAATCTTCCGGGCCTGGGACGACTGTGCCCCACTGGCTGTATTCAAGGTAATGAATTCAGGACTGAAAAACTTGTGTTGAATAAGCCAAAACAACAGGAATTTGCTACACTCCGCTGCTTTTGCTGGACAAATATATTACCGGCATATGATGACTTCTATTTTGCTATTGCATTCCTATGCTTTAATGGATTTTTAAGGCCACTACAGAGGAATTACATTATGAAAACACTGCTGTTGAGAATTTTAGTACTGCCTCTGCAGTTTCAGTATTGCAGCTGCTCACTAATAATACTGTATGCATTTCTACAGTTCATTGAAGTTTCAGGCTCATGCCTTAACGCTCCAGTGGAAGTGTACATAAATAGTTCCACATCATGAACGTGCTTTGATTTCAAAGCAGAAACAAGCCTATCCTGATGCATGTGTAATGAATATGAAAGAACGCTGAGGCCTGCACCTCCTGAGAACGATCCTGGCCCTGTTGGTTATTTATCAAAGTCCCAATTTATCTCAATATTTTCTGCTACAAACTCCGATAAAATCTGCTTGGGTTTTTTACGCTTATTTATTATTGCATTTTCCCAAAAATTAGCTTTGCAGGAAAAAAATCTTTTTTTTTCGAATTTTTCATCCAATTTTCATGATTTTTTCGGAATTTCCACCCTAAAACTTTGGGGGATTGCACAAAACCCAGCGCACATCAAAAAAATCATTGGGACTTCTCCCACTGACTTATATGCAACCTCGACAGGTCTGAGCTGCAGGATTTTCAGATTCTGACTTTTCCATCCTCGAGGGATTAATAAATTCCGAATTTTTTTTTTTTTTTAAAAGTCCGATTTTTTAAAAAAAAACAAACAAATTTTTCGTGGTTTTTGCATTCAGAGTTAAGTAAATAACCCCCTCTGTGCCTGATCATTTTAATTAGTGATAGTTTTCTGTTCTGCAGTTTATTGTTGTGATTGTGTTGTAGCTGTTCAGTGATACCCTGTGCAGTCACTCAGTATATTGATACTGTGTTCAGCTCTGTAGTTCACCACAACTACTTTATTGCACAGTAAGTGCATTTGTCCAAATAGTTACTCAGTATATTGATGCTGTTTTTAGTTCTGCAGTCTGTCTCCGTTCTGTTCAGTAATATTCTGTGCACTTTTGCAGTTCATCAGTATTGCAGCTTCTCGGTATACTGATACTAAGTAACTGCAGCCAAGCACTAAAAATAAACAGAAGTGCGCACAGTAACACCTTTTGCACATTTAAAGATCATCTGTATATTAGTGCTGTGTGCACCTCTTATGTCAGATATAGTTGTAGTTTATCAGTGCTGCTTGTTTGCACAGCTATGTGTTGTACTTACTCTGTATATTGATACTGCCTGCAACTCTACAGTTAAAGGAGTGTTTTACCTTCCAAACACTTTTTTGAGTTTAGTTGTTTTCAGGGTGTTCACCATAAACACTTTTTTTCAATGGTTTTCCATCTTTTATTTTTTTTACAGTTTTTGCAAAATTGAAGTTCACTGTCTCTGGTGTCTCAGTCTGGCAGCTCCGTGACCCAGGAGCATTCTGAACTGGTACAATTTGTTACATTTACTTGATACATTTCTCAGCAGTATCTGGAATATCAGCAACTATTGTATCAATTCTAACAGCTGCCTGTAATGAAGAGATTCTGCTCAGCAGGGACAAAGATAACAAATGTATCAACTTAGGACAGTTAAACGGTTTTAGGAAGTCCCTTCTTAAACCCATCCTGCACACCACCAAATGAACTGGAAGTGCCATCAGTATTTTGGAGTAGAACAGACTTGAGACCAGAAATGGGGGCATAAATTGTAGAGAACATTTTTTGTTTGTTTTTTTCATTTTAAAGCTGCCTGCAACTGTTTAGTTGGGTAACTGTGGGCCCCACACACTCACACACAGAGATGTGGTCTTTTCCACCAAAGGCCTGGATGATTTGCAGCTATTCTGTGTGTACCTAACCCTAGCCTGTTTTATGAAGTTTTTTTTTGTGGATATTCTTCTGGATACAAGAACAGTCCCTGAAGTTCAGTTGCATTCTGTGCTCCAATGAATGATTGGTGGGAACTTTAAATAGGACCCGTAACATTTGTAGGGCCAATGCATGCAGACGCCACAAACGTTTTGAACAGTCAAATGGATGAGAGGATGGGGCCTAAAAAAAGGTGGATTTTGTCATGTCATCATTTTGTTTTGACACAAAGAACCCCAAAACAAACTCTTTTGGGTGGAATATTGATACAATAGGCTTCATGTCGATTAAGGGGTCTTACTCACAAGCATCAAGTTGCTTTCAAAGTTCACTGCTTCCCTGTGGCACTGTGAATACAAAGCGATTTCATTTACTCACCTTGTGGTGAACACAAGAAAGCAAAAACAGATCATACGCAAGTGGATCATAACCCAAAACCTATTTACTAAACATATGTTAAAAATGGGTATTTTGACCACCTTTAACAGCAACTAACTGCAGGGCAAGCTATATATGCAGGTATGCAAATCCCAAATGCTCAGGACAGTGGTGTACAGAAAGTTGTTGCCTGAGCAACGGTAATAAAATGTTGGTCAGCCCCGATTCACTTAAATGGCACCTCAACTCATATGTCTAAAGTCAATTGGAGAGGGGAAAAAGAAAAACAAATGTAGTGCATTTGCCAGCAGCATTATTAAAGTCCACATAAGTGATTCCAGCTATTTTGTAACCCATCCGCCAAGCTATTAAATGCTTAGGCAACTAAACAGCTAGAATCACTGTGCTTGACAATCATTAAAGTATAAAACAGAAAAAAAACTCACATACATTGAAATAATACCTACGTTTTAATTGTAGTTGAATTATTACATTTCCATCACTCTCAAGATGTAGGCTTCTGTTACAGAAAAATAGCACTTCCTGTATTCTGCCTCTTTGAATTAAAAAAAAAAAAAAAATCTTTAAATTATAGAGCCGTAACAGATTGTTTTATTTTTACACTAACTCCCCTGTAGTTAGCAGAGCGTTGGAGCTCTAAATCTTCATATTTAAACCATCTCCAAGCTCCTTCACCCCTTAGTTTTTAAAGGGGGAGAAGAGGACATTTGTGTGCCTCCGATTAAATTCCACACAAGTGGGAAACAGAAATCTGCTTCATTTATCAGTTTACCTTGTTTAACTCAAGAAAAACAAATAAATATTGTTTAATTTCTGAATTAAAAACATTTAGAAAGTAATTTCAGCAACAAGAGTACCCTATACACCAAGTATTAAAAATGAAGGGCTGACTTGTGTTTTACTAGTAAGTCAAGACTAGAGAAGGAGAGAAGTATCCAGTCTGTCCTATTAAAACATAAGTATGTGTAAGGAAGGTGACAACCACTTTTTTTTTTTTTTTAAATAGTTAATGCTTAGCTGCTAATTCTTAAAAAAGGAACGACAAGAACATAGAAAAAAAAATGGTTTCCACTGACAAGTAGATCTCCATTTATTGCTAAATGCTAGGTATTGCTACTTTAAAGCTTATTTTTTTGTATTAAAATAATGCAAGTACTCTCATCGTGCCTACATCAGCAATACAAATTCAAAATACAACTTGGCATGCTCAAAGCAATAAAGTGGCTTTTAGACAACTTACAAACATGTAACAGAGACATATGAAGATATTTATATATAATTACTAAAAAGCTGAGTATTCCATTTTAGTGTCTGCAAGAAATGATTTAAAATAGTTTAGTACATGTCAAAATCTCCATGTAAAATACCCTCTTTAGAAAAAAAAAAAAAAACATACAAGTGCCATACAACGTCAGAGTCCATTTTATGGACAATTTACCAATAACGTTATCATTTTTCAAGCTTAACTGCAGATGTTCTCTTTTGGGACAAGTGCAACTTTATACCCCAAAGGCCCTGAAAGCCGAAGTTTTTCCTGTGCTTCTTGCAGAAGAGAGGTTTGCATAAATCTCGAAAGTAAAAGATAGATAAAGTACTGCAAAAATACTGGCTCCTTTGCAATCTACAGTGAAAACTCTAGGGATGCATCAAGAGTGCTCGAACCCCCGAATCCTTCCGGCCGAATACCAATATGCAAATTAGGGGTGGGAAAGGGGAAAACATTTGTTACTTCCTTGTTTTTTGACAAAAAGTCACCAGATTTCCCTTGCCAATCCTAATTTGCATATGCAAATTAGGATTCAGCAGAATCCTGCTGAAAAAGGCTGAATCCTGGCTGAATCCCAAACCGAATCCTGGATTCGGTGCATCCCTAGAAAATTCATATAGGCGTCATGCCCATATAATATTGTAAAACATATGCCAGAGTTCTGCTACAATTTGCAGATTTTCTTTTATTGTGGCATATGCAAAACTAGTGAATTATTTTCACATTTGGGTAGAAAACCCATGGTCTGGATTGCATTTGCTGCACAATTTGACATCCATGTTCTGCTGCAATCGCCATCCACACAAGGAATTATCTGCAAAGATGAGATTTGATGGAACACACAGCAAGCGAAATAACCAAAATCCAAAACTTCCTACAGGAAGGAATGCATTCAGCCGATCTGTGCAAGATTGTTCATGGAGTTTTTGAGAACAGCATGTTAAGCTTGTAAAATGTACTACCCCACAAAAGGGATAGAAACCTTTGCCTCTTTTCTGTCCCATATTTACAAACAATATTTATATTTAAAACACTTTACATCCTTACCATAAAAGTGCAATTCTCTCTTGCTCCAATGAAGGAAGCAACAACATTCTTCATTAAAAGTTCTACAGGATAGCAGCCTATGTCAAGCAAATAAGGTGCTTAGCTTATAACCCAGCTGTATTTAGTCGCCTATTTTTCTGGCCAAGATAATACGTTTTAAAATATGTCCTTCTGGAGGGAAAAAAAAGGGACCAAGGTACAACTAGGGTTGGACACATGGTACAGCTCTACGTAAGATTACTGGCGTAGCTGTGCGCTAGTTAAGTTAGCTAGCTCAATCAGAGCCAGAGCTCCATGCATACGCTCTCGCTGCTCCTGCAGACATCTACGGGAAGCTGAGTGAGAGACATTCTTATTGTCTTCCTCTTCATCCGACTGAAAATACTCTAAAGGATCCTGCTGTTCTTGATCCGCCTTTTGAATGGATTTTACTTTTAATGTGGGTGGTAGCTGTTCTTGTGCTTCCCAGTGCCTATAAGAAAAGTTATATAAATTAGACAATATTTTAGATGTAAATAATTTTATTCCGGTTTACATCCGTTAACACATTACTGCACACGGATGAATTCTATTCAATTTCCTCATTGAACAACAGAACTTATACAAGAAAGCAACTCCACAGGGAAATTCACAAAACCGCTTGTTACACAGATGGAAGGACTACAAAGAGGTGGTATTAAAAGATCTAATCAAGAAATTCAGGTAAAAAATATGTAATCTTAAAGGGGATCTATCTTGGTAATGAAAATCTAATATAAGCTTCGTCATACTGAAATAAGAAACTTTCTAAATACAAAAAAATTCAAAGTTCTGTACTGTTTCTGAAATAATCAAGTTTATCTTCACTAGCTCTCTCATCATCAGTTTCTCAGGACAGGAGTTGGGTGTCAGATAACCATGACAGTTAGATCTAGCGGATGTATTAGAGCTGACCCTATTAAAATCACCAGACTTCATGTCTCTCTACATGCAGAATTTGTGCAAAAGGCAGTTATTGTGTTAGATTCCAGTACAAACAAAATCTGTTATTGAGTGAGCTCTAATACATCAGCTAGGAAAGGAAGCCCCCCTATAAGATATATTGGATGTAACTGTCAATGACTCTCCGACACCCAACTCCTGCATGACTAGAGAATGAAGAGAAACAGATGCCGAGAGAGGGTTTAGGACTCCTTTTTTTAAAAAAAACTATGGAGGCAATTAACCATTTATACATGCATTTTGAGCTTCAGTATCACTACTGTGCAAATAAGTACTAGTATTTCAGTAGCAATGCCCCAGACAGGCAAGGCCTTAACCATATGTAACCTTGGTAAAATCAGAATTATTGCATTAAAGAACAGCTGGAGAGGTACAAATCTATGTGACCTAATGGTGTCTTACATCACTAGAAGACAATGACGAGGAAATATTGATGCTTAACTTTACAGTGGATACTTGAGTGTCTGCACCAAGTCTAGTATTGCAAATAAACTCACTTTGCAAGCCACTCTGCTGTATCTTTATCAGCCACTTGTATTTGGTTTGGTTTGTTGCTCGACTCCTCTCTCCGAAGCCTTGCATATGGATGCTTGGAGCAGTGACGGTTTGCATGTGTAAACCGACTTAAACAACCTTAAGGATAAACAAAAAAAAAAAAAGATTTTAAAATATCTGAAACCATGTATGTTTGTTAGTAATATTAAGCAGTATACACAAACTCAATTTGCTAGCAAGAATTATTAACCAGTAAGTGTGCTTACATTTCACTTTACTGCAGTAAAAAAAAACAAAAAAAAAACGCATGCCTTTTTGTAGAAATATGGTATTCGCACTCCCACGCGTTTTTTTTACATTATCTGTGTAAGTTACCATTTTCTGAGCAGACAAAGGGCTTCTCTCCTGTGTGAAGACGCTGGTGAGTTTTCAGTTGCCCACTTTGTGCAAAGGCTTTCCCACAGTCTGGATAGTCACACAGATAAGGTCTTTCACCTTTGGAAAAAAAAAAAAACAATTTTAAGTAAAATCATTTTCAAATTATCATACATGGCAGAAGTTTAAAAATTCAATTAAAGGGGTTGTTCATCTTTAAATTAACTTTTAGTATGATGTAGAGAGGGATATTATGAGTATATGCATGGATTTAAATAAGAGCCTGGAGTATGAACAGAAGGACTGAATAGAAAGATGAATCATTTGTTTTTTAGATGGGGTCAGTGGCCCCCGTTTAAAAGCTGAAACGGTTCAGAAGAACACAAATCATTTAATTACTTAGAATTAGCCATACTATAGCATACCAAAAGTTAACTTAAAGGTGGACCACCCCTTTAATACGTTATATGATCAAAAGTATGTTGCTGTGCTAATGATTGAAATCTGTTAAGTTATACCCATCGTTGTCAGCATAGGTGCAAATTCATCATAAAACCCTCCTGCAAAATATGACATATTATACTGTAACACAAGAAAGTTTCTCTTCTCTAGACAGACTGAAAAAAAATTTGTCCACCCACTGCTTTTTATACTGGTCCTTTAGAGACAGATAATCAAAACACTAAGCCAAAGATTAGTCAAGTTAAACTTTTGTGTAGGTACAGACCTACATACCAGCTTAATCTTCCATCTTGCTTAAAATAGAAATTGGACCTGCATATTTTATTATGTTTACAATGTGATTTAATGTAAAGCTCTGTTTTGCTTGCTAGCAATGGTATATATAGTTATGTAAAATGTAGACTAGTCAAGATAATCATATTCTAGGACAAATAGTCCTTCTAATCTTCCTTTTATATTGCAAAATAAAAATGATTCATCTCACCCGTATGAGTCCTTTTGTGTGCTTGCAGCGACTTCTCTCTTGGAAAAACCCTGTTGCAGATATTGCAGCGGATTCTGCTAGAAGAGTGCTCACCCTCACTTATTAAGTCTCGAACAGTTTCTGCTCTTGGGCGGCCCCGGCGACTTCCATCCTGCACATACAAAAAAACTGACATTTTACAAAGATTTCTTGCATAAAATGATTTAAATCACGAGATATCATTGCTTTCTTTTGAATATAAAAGAAACCCAATTATATCCTGCTGAAAATATGCAGAAATGCAAAATGAGCGATTACCTCTAATACTCTAAATGTTAATGCAAGAACTAACATTGTAAAATTTAGGAGAAAATTTGTGCATAACTATTCATAGATCTTTTAAACTTTTTAGGACCTGAAGAAATTGACCAAATGTTTGTTCTCAAAAAGGGTGCTGAACACAAATAACTGTACTATGGAGCAGTAAGTACTTCCAGCAATAATTTCTGTGCAGATTCTAAGATTGTGGAATAACTTCACCTCCCGGGAATGGGAAAACCTGTAGGCAGAATGCCTATAATTTAAAGCTCCATGTACAGAAGGGAAACCAGCATCAGGTGCTTTTTTTTATCTGAATAGGGGACATTCTTTGCAACTATGTGATCATAGACATATCTTATACATAATGCATGGAGCATTAGAAAATCTTCTGGACAGCTAGTGTGTTGGCTCATTTTCTGTCCCAGGGGGTGCCAGGGTGCAAACTGTACAGTATTTTATTTCCCTTGTGAGCCAACTCACTGCCATGAGATATTTAAATTGCAACAACTGTATCTTTTTTGAACCAGAGTTAAATTAGGGGTGAGTGCCTTGATAATCCTCCCAGTGATTACTTGTGTCAGGTGCTGTAATATGGTTAATCCTGTGCCATTCATTTTGGTCTGCCATTCTCCAGTGAAGTACCTATGCTAGGTATGTGAAATCATTAGTTCCATGCCATTCATGTCTGGGTGCCCTTCTCCCCTGGATTATATTAAGTATGATAATATGGTTTGTCCCATCACATTTATCATCCCATTTATTATCCCTTGGAGTACCAGTATGGTAATATGTTTAGTGCCATGCCATTCATTGCTGGGAACCCTTCACCCGTAGAGAGTATATGTTAAAGGAACAGTGACGGCAATACATGTAAGTGGTTTGAAGGAATGAGAATATCTATACGTTTGTGAAGATTCTCATTCATCCAGGTCATGGTATATCTATCGAAATAAGTCAAATCAACTGGACTTGCTGTGTTTTTTCCTTGAAGACCTTTCACCGGTCATCAAGCCGGCTTTCTCAATTCAGAATAACTTGTAAATCTGAGAATATCAATAATAAAGCTGTACCGGTGCAGAGCAACTGTACAATGTATTTTCATTCATTTAAAACACTTCATTTGTTGGTGTTACCGTTTCTTTCAGTATGTTAATATGGTTTGCCCGATCCCATTCATTATTCCCTGGAGGACCAGTATGGTAATATGGTTAGTCCCATGCCATTCCTTACTGAAGCCCTTCTCCCCTGGAGTACCTATGTTAAATATGGTAATAGGGTTATTCCCATCTTATTCATTGTCCTCTGGAGTCAAAGTGACTGAATATAAATTAGGGCTACATTCATGAAGTCTGCATTAAAAGGAATTCCACATGAACAATTAGTCCAGTGTCCCGACACACACTTTGTGTTTCTGATCTGATGTAGGCATTTCTTAAACCATGTAATTGCCCATACATCCAAGGCCCAGTACCTTCTCCAGCGTGTTGACATTGTCATGAATTTGTACTATTGGAATATGGTTAGTACCATGCCATTCATTGCTGGGAGCCCTTCTCTGGAGCATTGTATAGTAATATGGTTCCTCACATTATTCCCTGGAGTACCTGTTGTAGGTATGGTAATGGGGTCAGTCCAATTACAATCATTATCCCCTGAAGTAACTATGGTAATGGGTCAGTCCAATTACAATCCTTATACCCTGAAGTAACTATGGTAATGGGTCAGTCCAATTGCAATCATTATCCCTTGAAGTAACTATGGTAATGGGTCAGTCCAATTGCAATCATTATCCCCTGAAGTAACTGTGGTAATGGGTCAGTCCAATTGCAGTCATTATCCCCTGAAGTAACTGTGGTAATGGGTCAGTCCAATTGCAATCATTATCCCTTGAAGTAACTATGGTAATGGGTCAGTCCAATTGCAATCATTATCCCCTGAAGTAACTATGGTAATGGGTCAGTCCAATTGCAATCATTATCCCCTGAAGTAACTATGGTAGCTATGGTAATAGGGTTAGTCCAATTCTATTGGTTACTAGAGCCCTTCTCTTGTGGAGTACCTATATTAGGTATGGCAATATGGTTATTCCCATTCATACTCCCCTGGAATAAGGTAATATTGTCGGTCCCATGTCCCCTCCTATAAATAGCGCCACCTTACCGTCAGTCCCGCAGCGCCATCCTCTCTCCGGTCTGTCCCGACACCCGCAGCACCGCCTCCGAGAACATCGGCAATTCGAGCCCTGGCGCCACCATCTCTAGTCGCGTGAAGAGATTCGAGTGACTGCGGCTGATGCCTGGAGATGGGTCCCGGGCTCAGTGTGACGTTGTGAGCATTCTCCCCCCAGCGCCACGGGTACACCATGAAGTCACTGAATCCGGGGCTGGTCGGGACGGGGCTCGGCTGAGCAGTACTTAGTGTGTAAGGAGGTCGCCGCTGCTTGAGAGGGGTATGGGCTGAGGAGGGGGAGACCGCCTTGATAACAGACACTAGCACCCGGCGGGGAGGCGACGTGTCCTGAGCAGACTGCTGCAGCGGAGAAGAGCGAACGTCAGACATCATTGTTTACAGTCTATCCGACATGCCCAGGGCAGCGGGGACCCCAACACTTCCCACTTCTACGTCCCCAAGTGGAACCTTCAAGGCCACGGATTGTAGATGAAGAAAAGAGGCGTTGGCGGCCGAACAGTCCTTCACTTCTTTTTTTTTTTTTTTTCCCGCGTTAGATTTCGCGCCTGGAAGACACCAATCACCTTTCTAGCGCCAGGCGCGAGTCGCTGTCTTTCAGACTGACGGAAAGCTTAACCAATAAAACGAGAGAAAGAAGAGACACGATCCGCGCTTCGCCCAATTGATTGGCTACAGGGGAAACCGCCTTCTTTGACACGAACCCACCTTTTTTGGTTTTGGCGTAGGGGGTAAGCCAGTTTGCTAATTGGCGGAGCTCGTGACGTTAACTTTTATTTGACAGTAAAGTCTTGAATGGACAGTATAGCTCCACCCACCCATACCCGCATCTGCCGCAAGCCTATGAAATAACTCGACAAGCACCGATGACGTAAGATAGAGTGAGATTGACAGGTCCAGTGACGAGTATTTTACGGCTTCTGCCATTGGCTGTACTTGGTTTATGGCATCATCGTATAGTTGGCGCCAATTCCTCAATATTCTTTCTACTTTGCTGTAGGGAGCCTTTTGTAGTACACTTTTTTTTTTTGTTGCCACAGTTGTAGTGGAAGGGATTGATTATTCCCTGGAACGCTCAATGAACTAATAGTGTTTATGTAGATCAGATTAACACACGAAGCCTATACTGCTAGGTTTTTTAGAAACTATGAACAAAAACCTTCAAAATAAATTCGTTTTTATTACCGGTCAGTTTAGTCTCCAGTTCCTATTCATGGCCCATAAATGTTCATTCGGATGAACTTCCCCTTTAAAGGAACAGTAACGCTTAAAAATGAATTTTCAAGTAATGAAAATAAAATGTACTGTTATGCGGCACTAGTAAAATGGTGTACTTGAGCAGCTTTGCTATAGTTTATATAAACAAGCTGTTGTGTAGCCATGGGGAAAGGCACAGGATACACAGCAATTAACAGATAAGCCCTGTACTACACAAAGGGATTTTTCAAGATGTATCTTATCTACTGCATATCCTGTGCGTTAGTGATGTGTGGGTAGGGTTGCCACCTTTTCTGGGAAAAAATACCAGCCTTCCTATATATTTATCTTTTTTCCCTATTAATAACATTGGGATCAACCATCATTTTTACCGGGCAGGCCAGTAAAATACCGGCCAGGTGGCAATCCTTTGTGTGGGTCTGGCTTTTCCGGACCCCCACCCTCGCCCTAATTCCGGGTTCCTTTTATAGATGTGCGCCGACCTGCCCCGCCAATGACGTCACTATAGCGGCAGGGCAGGAGGCGCACGTCTATAAAAGTTCAACCCGTAAGCCGTTATTTGGAAGGTTGCAGGTGGGGAGAGCAGTCAGAAGAGCTCAACCTTCAACTACCCGCGACCGGGAAAGGAGATGCAAGGTCAGCCTGACCCGTGGGTATCAGGCCAGCCCGCACATCACTACTGTGCGTGAATGGATTCTGAAGCAAACACACCTGTTTTACCAGTGTCTCTTTTACTAGCTCTCTTGGTTTCCACTGACTGGTTACCCTTGAGACTTGAGGGGGCACATGGGTCATATCTGTTGGTTTTGAATCTGAGCTGAATGCTGAGGATCACTTGCAAACTCACAGAACAGATATGTCTCATGTGGCCCCCCTTCAAGTCGCTGACTAACTCAGAGTTATAGAGCTGAAAAGCAGGAAGTTGGATTAGACACCCAGTCACTCCAGCCTTTATACATTACATTTTTGCCTAACTAACTATGCTCTGTGCTGCTGTCACTTACTGATCTTAGGGACCCACTCACAATAGACAGTACACATAGAATAGAAATGTTACAATATAAGGCTGATTAGTAATTAATACAGACAATTAATACATAGCAGCACAGACACCAGTGCGTTAAGGGGGAGGGGTGGAGGGGCATTATGCAAATGGATGGGGACATGGTGTCACAGGAGCTGGGTTGTGATGTCACAGGGCGAAGTCGTGATGTAGAGGGATGGACCTGAGTCTTGGAGCGTGGAATTGGTAAGTATTGTAGCAATAGAGCTGGGGTGCCCAAACTTTTTTGTAACGAGGGCCAGATTTGGTGAGGTGAAAATGTGTGGGGGCCGACCATTCAGCCCGACATTCTTTGAACCAGTAACATTAAATTACAGGAATTGAGTAATCGTAGCAGTAATATTTGGGCACATTCGTGAAATGATCTGCCACTTGGTCTATACTGCTGCCTGTGTGCTGAAGGTGTTAGCAATAGACACATACTGGAACGTAGTGAAGCCATACTTCTTTAGTTTACTGTACTGGCACATCAGTATGTCTATTGACACCTTCAGCCCAAAAGAAGTATATGAAAACAGTGCGTCTCTATGTGCCAGTACTTGTCTATTGCTAACACCTTCAGCACACAGGCAGCAGTATAGACCAAGTTGCAGATCATTTCACTAATGTGCCTTAATATTACTGCTATGGGATTCCTGATCGCACTGTGCTGGGGGGCCTCATTATTATTCATTTCATGATGGAGGCTGAGAGCCGGTGTAAATTTGAAAAAGGGCCGCACTATGGACATGCCTGCTATAGAGGGAAGAAAGGGGTGGGCTGAGGGTGCATCGGAGGCAGGCCGGGAGCAGTTTGACTGGTGATCACAAATTTACCTACAGCTACATTGACAGTAAATTTGTAATACCTGCCCAGGCCTTGGTTGGTATTTTACAGGCTAGGCCGGTGAAATACCAGCATGGTGGCTTCCCTAGCAGCCAGATAACAGGTAGCAGGGCTAAAACTAGAGGTTGGCAATAGAGGCATCTGCGTATGGCACAGCCACTTTGGAAAACACGGGAAGAGTGCACTTGCAATAAATACTTGTTGCTGTTTATTTTAATTTTTATGGTCAAATACAATTAACTATTAATAACCACTTATTGTCTCTCCTTTCCCTATCTGCCTGCCACTAAGTCTGCAGACGTCAGGTAATGGTGAGGTAGGACTGGGAGTAGAAGTGAGCAACAGATATCGCACTCCTCAAGGGCAGGTCAAACCATCCATCCTAGGCAACCTGACTGGCAAGCACGTACCCAACCTGCCCACCATGCATGGTTGCGTATGAGTGAGGGCATGCACTGGCAACCCAGCACACAGAAAAAAACTGGCAAGCAGTGAGGGGACATGGGCTCGGAACAGGGTTAGGCAGCAGGAGATGTACTGCCCTAGGCACGTGCCTCTTCTTCCTACCCCTAGTTCCAACACTGGTAATCCTTGCCCTGGGTGCCAAAGCTTAGCCTGGCTTTGAGTTGCCATGCACCACAGCTAGCTAGCACTTTCACCTTATTATACATACAATAAGCTTGAATGACTGTTATACCAAATAAAAAAAAAACAGGTTTGCATGAGGTTGAATCCTATCACACTGATGTGACATCCTCCTGCAGGTAATGTTACACTGTAGTCGGACTGCAAAGCTAAGGCAGCGGCAACAAACTGTACATGATTATGATTATATTGACGCTAATAAACCTAACTCACCCTTTTCAAACCCACCAGAGAGGGCAGGCACAAGCAGAGAGGGAAGTACATGTAGAGAAGCAACTTCCTTTCCTTGGATTACATACCTGAAACTGAAACAGGTGTGATATGGCTTCTGCTAGGTGCCTCATAGAGCTCACAGCTGACCAATTTGCACTCTGGTTAGTCTTCTAACAGCTACAAATATAAAATGGGTTATACTGATGTTTTGGTATTGTTGACACTGTAAGGTTAGGGGTACAAAAGGCTGAGTGCAGCTACTGTGAGTGGATTTTGGCACGAAAATGCATACATTTGCTTCAGAAACCACTCAGTGTAGCTGCACACAGATTGAAAGCCAGTAGAGCTTAGCCAAAAGGTTTTTCTTTTTTGACTATGGTGCATCCATTCCTTTTACTTTTAACATATAAACTGCACCGTTTTTATTAACGGGGAACTCCGGCTTCCAAACCAAAATTTGATAAAGAGGCCCACATAACAAAGTAACCCCTAACATACCCATCACAGTTACCTGTTTCTTCAAAACATATGAATAAATGCCATTTTTATACTGCAATCCAGCTGGTTAACAGTTCTTCTCTTTCGGCATCATTTGAAATCCTGGCAGGGAAGGAGGGACTAAACACTGATGTTACAAATTGTAACAACTTCTCCACAGCTTACAGACAACATGCAGGAACTACATAACCCACAATGCATTGTACTGTGATGTTTCAGTTCCTTATTGAAATCACGTGTGCAGGGAATTGTGGGGTTTGGAGGATGCAGGCTAAGGATAGATGGCTGTTGATGCAAAGTAACAGTAGTCAGCCAGCTCAGCAAAGTAGTCGGAGAGCAGGGGATTAGGCTGTCAGAAACCATTAAAAATCATGAAAAGTGCATATTTTTTAACTAATGTATATTGTATAAGTTGCTTGAAATTATGTTTACTTTTCAAAAAGCTCAAGTTATGTTTTTGTGGAGTTCCCCTTTAACTAAACTATACTCCACAAGAGGATTACCTAGTGGTGTAACCAGGGTCGCCATTAGAAATCACGGGGCCCCGTACAACAATATTTTTGGGGCTCCCTGGGCCCCGCCCACACTGACGACCAAGCTCCACCCCATATGCCGCCCACTCCACATCGCAGTTAAAAGACCACACAGACATCAGCGCTAAAAAAGTAACACCCCCCACAAGTTATAAAAAGCTATTGATGGTCAGGGCCCCCTTATAAAAAATTGGGGCCCCAAAAAAAAAAGTAAAAAAAAAATGTTTTTTTTAAAAAAACATTGGTTGCAGGGGCCCCCTTATAAGGTAAAAAAAATTGGGGCCCCAAAAAAAAATTCGAAAAAAAAAAAAGTTTTTTGAAAAAAAAAGTGGCAGGGGCCCCCTTACAAGTTAAAAAAAATTCGGGCCCCAAAAAAAAAATTCAAAAAAAAAAAAAGTTTTTTGAAAAAAAAGTGGCAGGGCCCCCTTACAGGTTAAAAAAAATTGGGGCCCCCTTATAAGTTAAAAAAACTTGGGGCCCCAACAAAAAAAATTTAAAAAAAAACTGGTGGCAGGGGCCCCCTTATAAGTTAAAAACAAATTGGGGCCCCAAAAAAAAATGTAAAAAAAAAAGTGGCAGGGGCCCCCTTACAAGTTAAAAAAAAATTGGGGCCCTAAAATTTTTTAAAAAAAAAACATTGGTGGCAAGGGGCCCCTTACAAGTTAAAAAAATTGGGGCCCCAAAAAAAAAATTAAAAAAAAAAAAAAGTTTTTTGAAAAAAAAGTGGCAGGGCCCCCTTACAGGTTAAAAAAAATTGGGGCCCCCTTATAAGTTAAAAAAACTTGGGGCCCCAACAAAAAAAATGTAAAAAAAAACTGGTGGCAGGGGCCCCCTTATAAGTTAAAAACAAATTGGGGCCCCAAAAAAAAATGTAAAAAAAAAAGTGGCAGGGGCCCCCTTACAAGTTAAAAAAAATTGGGGCCCTAAAATTTTTTAAAAAAAAAACATTGGTGGCAAGGGGCCCCTTACAAGTTAAAAAAATTGGGGCCCCAAAAAAAAAATTCAAAAAAAAAAAGTTTTTTGAAAAAAAAAGTGGCAGGGCCCCCTTACAGGTTAAAAAAATTGGGGCCCCAAAAAAAAAATTCAAAAAAAAAAAAAGTTTTTTGAAAAAAAAAGTGGCAGGGCCCCCTTACAGGTTAAAAAAAATTGGGGCCCCCTTATAAGTTAAAAAAACTTGGGGCCCCAACAAAAAAAATGTAAAAAAAAACTGGTGGCAGGGGCCCCCTTATAAGTTAAAAACAAATTGGGGCCCCAAAAAAAAATGTAAAAAAAAAGTGTCAGGGGCCCCCTTACAAGTTAAAAAAAATTGGGGCCCTAAAATTTAAAAAAAACAAAAAAAAAACATTGGTGGCAAGGGGCCCCTTACAAGTTAAAAAAATTGGGGGCCCAAAAAAAAATGTTTTACAAAAAGATTGGTGGTAGGGGCCTATAGAATATTAAAATAATACATTGGTGGCCATGGGATTAAAAAATACACAAAATGGTGTTCAGTAGAATTGAACTCATGGCTTCAGTACTTCAACTTCGCCTCCTTTCGTGACTTCGGGTCTTTGCGCCGCTTCAGGACTTCGGCTTTGGCTGTTTTCGTGACTTTGGGTCTTTTCGGCGCTTCGTGACTTTCGGTCTTTTCAGCGCTTCGGGACTTCGGCTTTTTCCGTGACATCGGCTTCGTCTTTTTGGCACTTCCGTATTCGGCAACGCAGAGGGAGGACGTACGGCTCGGGCGCTCGTAAGGGGGGGCCGGATCTTCAAAAAATGCAGCGCTGCCGGGCCCCCCTTCATGCCCGGGCCCGGTACGCTTGTCCCCCCTGTCCCCCCCAATGGCAGCCCTGGGTGTAACTACAGAAGAAGCAGACCACGAGGGGGGGCAAGGTCTGCTTCCTTTGTAGGGGGCCCTATTCTTCAAGCGACAAATGGGGGAATGTAAAATACTTAATTAGCACAAAAAATGTTCGCAAAGACCATTGTGAATGTTAGTGACCTTGCTTGCGCCCTTTTTGACCAATTGCAGACCTCAATTCCTTTCAAAGTTTGCAACCAAATGGCTTTTGTGAACATTTGTAGTGTATGTAATAAAATTTTGCAATCCCAAAACGTATTTTTCAAAGAAATATTTAACGAAACTCCAGAGCAAGTGTTAACACTAACCATTTCTTAGCGATGTAATATTTGCCAGTGACTGATTTTGCAATGCGAGCAGTGCTAAGCATTTGCAAAAACACCATTTTAAATAACAAGAGATTTTTAATTACATTCTCCCTTAAAGGAGAATTCAACCATTTTCAAAAAACCCTACCTCCCAAGCATAGCTGCCCCCCGGGGAAATGCCCCTAACTTTATACTTACCCCTCAGCACAGATTCAAGCATCGGAGTTCCAAGCAGCCATCTTCCAGGTCTTCGGTAAGCTGAGTGGGAGACTGGCAATGCGGCGCATGCACAGTTGGAGCAATTTGCCGGTTTGCAACAACTGCGCATGCGCCAAAATGGACAGAAATTACAGAAGCGCCGGTAGTCACCAAGACCTTCTCAGATCATTTTGCCTGATCCCGTGCTTTCAGAAAGAGCCAGCAACTGCTCCCAGGCAGGCTATTGTTTCTCCAACTCAATGTAATTTAAGGAGTCTTAAGATGCTTTTATTTCGTGACATAGAGCTGTTATCTGGTTACCTTCCCATTGTTCTATTGTTAGGCTGCTTAGGGGAAAAAGGAGGGGGCAGTGGCGGAACTACCGGGGCCGGCACCCCCTCAGGGCCCCTGGCAGCTCGTGCGACACTGACATGCAGGCCAAAAATCACGTACGAAGAGGGGGGGGCATTTTGAAAAAACATGTTTTCCCGCAACAGAATGGCTGGTGCGCCTCTGGCATCCTAGTCTGTCACTGAGTGGAAATAATAATCGGTGCATGTATGAAAAGGATCTTGAGTCTCCATTAGAACCTTGCCCTAAAACCGCCCAGTATTGTTTAAATATAGAAAGTCTCTACAAATGCTCACCCCCTCAAAAAAAAACAAAAAACCTTAAGAAATAAGTAAAATAATTGGGTCCTTCTGTAATGCATTGCCTGTAAATCAATGATCCTTGCATAGTGCCAGTAATTGTACTCTGCAAAGATAAATGGCTGTCGTTCGGATTGGGGTTCATGATACTCCTAAGGGCTAGTCCACACGAGGAGATTCGGGGAGATTTTGTCGCCTGGCGACTATAGAAAACACATCGCCGCATGTGGATTAGCGCAGGCGACTTTTCATTGCAGCCTATGGGGAAAAAGGCTGAGGCAGTTCAGGGAAGACGAGGCGATTAGTCGCCAGGCAACAAAATCTCCCGAATCTCATTTCTTGTAAGTTTTGTGTACAAAAAATGATTTTGCTGCGGACACTTATAAAAAAGTGGTGTAGACAGAACAAGCGAGCAAGTACTGCATTATGGAACAGATTCACTAACCGGTGATAAGTCGCCAACGGCCTCTTTGCAACCATGGCTACACTTCGCCAGTCATAAATTTGCTCAGATAACGCTAATTCACTAAAATGTGGAGTTTCGTCATGGGCTCAGAATGCTGGCGACTTTTCGATACAGTTACTTCAGCAATGCAAGCAATTCAAAGCGAAGATGCACTAGCATTCATTTCTGCCTAGTGTAATTTCGCTAGAGGTCTAGTGCTCAGGTTAACTTGCATACGGTGGGAAATTTAAAGTTGAATGGACATCTTTATGTTATATGTTGCAGCAAATACATTACATTTCCACTGTTAATTACACATGTCCAGGGAACCTTAATAAAGACATTAGAGTTATTATAATGCCCTACACATGAGCCCAATGTATAGTTAATGTTCCATATGTTAGAAAATGTATGGGGGAAACCAGTTACCCAAAAAAAATTTTTTAGAACTTTTACAGGCTATCACTGATGTAAGTAACAGAAGATTGAGGAAGATCTTTGCACTCCAGTGCACTTTCCTTTCTGAGCTGGTGAAGGCAAGTCTGGCAAAAGAGCTAACGTTCAGTTGCCTGGCGATAGAGTGTGAATGAGAGCTAGCGCCTATCTCTTTTGCTAGTGATTTTGCCTACGTCTGTTAGTAAATTGCAGATGTCCCTGCTGGCGGTAACACTGGTGAATTGTTGCCAGCGTTTGGCACTTCATCTGTTCCTTCGAATCCCAGTGGAGTATAGGGCATCCGTGAAGACTCTCCATTCAGATCTATTTGTTGCTATTCTCTTGATCTCATTTCATGTTTTTCCCATCTTTATAATTTCTTCTTCCACTGATCTTCTCCATGTTTTTCGAGGCCGTCCCCTTCCTCTTGATCCTTGTGGATTCCATTCTAGGGCTCTTCTTTCTATAGATTCCTCACCCTTCCTGAGTGTGTGGTCTATCCAACCCCACTTCCTTTTCCTTAACTGAATTTCTATTGGTAGCTGGTTAGTGTTTTTCAGTAGTTTCACTTGCGTATAAAAGGACTGCTTTCACATTAGTATTAAAAATGCGAACTTTGGTTCTTTTTGAGATGTTTTTATTTCTCCATATAGGGTACAACCAGGGTTGCCACCTTTATAAAAAAAATGTACCGGCCAGCGCGGGGGGGGCAGCTACATTGCCGGTAAATTTGTAATACCGGCCCCAGCCCTGGCAGGTGTTTTACCGGCTAGGCCGGTAAAATACCAGCTGGGTGGCAACCCTAGGTACAACTGGATAAATGCTCCATTTGCTTTCTTTATTCGATTTTTTACATCATCTTCTGCACCACCGTCTCTGGTAACAACACTTCCCAAGTAGGTAAACGACTCCACCAGTTCTATTCCATAGTCGTTAATATTCAATCTCTCTGTAGCAGTATTGTTTATCCTCATTTCTTTTGTTTTGCTGGCATTGATACGTAGCCCTGCAATTTCTTCTTCGTTTTGTAACCTTTCCAGTTTTTCTTTCATATCTATGTACCCAGTGCTGGGCCACGTTGCGCCCTAGGCAGGCCCGGCAGTCACGACGCCTGCGTGAATTTGAGCTCGCGGGCGCATGCTCAAAAAGAGAGAAAAAATGCAGAGTCAGGCAGAGAAGGGAACCGGACTTGGGGTAGGCGACAGAGGAGGTACGTGCCTGGCGCCCTCCCAGCTTTGCGTCCTAAGCACGTGCCTACTTTGCCTACCCCTAGTTCCAGCCCTGTATGTACCTTTGATACAATAAACGTATGTCATCAGCAAATTCTAGATCTTCCAGTGTTTCTATCATGATCCATCGTATTCCTCTTTTATGTTCCCTTAGAACTCTTCTCATTACGCCACTTCACCCTTAAGTAAATCTGCCCCATGTGTTTAGCATTCTGGCATTGTGCCTCAGAAAAGAATCCGCAAATCCGTCGGTACAAACGCACTGCTATACTCGGATAAGCATATTCCCATTTCCATACCTCCCAGCTGTCTCGTTTTAAGAGGGACAGTCCCTCTTTTGACAGCTCAACCCCCAGTTCCTCATTTGTACTGGAAAGTCTCAATTTGCATTCTCAATTGCACTGAACAGCCAGAAAAAGAAACAATGTTTCTAACTTAATTGGCCTTTGGCTGAGAGCCCAGAACAGCCACAGCCCAGATAAGATACTTTTGTAACAATTTCTAGATAAGCAAGTAAGTAATTGTAACAATATAAGATAACAGGTCCCTTGGGAGAAGCTAGAGTCACAGGGGCAATTTACCTTCATTAGCAAAACTGTAAATACTGGAAAAAAAACACAGAAATATGTTCAAACTAATCTAACAAACTTTGTAAAATGAACATGGTAATTAGGAGGTGTGGCCACAAAATGGGCGTGATAAAAATGCAACTTTTTTGTCCCTCTTTCTTGGGAGGTATGCATTTCTACAGCAATTGAAACACCTCCCCCAACACTTGCGCCACTGACACTGAACTCATAGAAAAACCCCGCTAATGAAAAATGAATTAAGCAGCAGACAGATATAGCGTGTGATTGGTCACTTAGTCACTGTGGAGGCGGGGTTACTGTTAGGGGGCTTGCCTGTCATTTCTGAACACCAGGCACCTGAGCGTTGATAGCGCTGATAGGTTAATATAAAATGAACTTGCCCGGCTTACTGGCTCACGCGGTAAAGTCTACGCTTGGAGGCGGGATGTTTGTGACTGAAAGACCCAACTTCTAATCCCGTAAGGCCAGGGCGTGTTCTTCCAGGGATATTTGTGGGATGGGCCGGTGGTGTAAGCGACGACGCCAGAGAGTGAGGTGAAGAGGAGAAGTAGGAGTGTCTCGGCTTTAGCGCATCTTTGCTGGGGACGTTAGCGTTGCTTGTGGCGCGGCGTCGGAGCTTTGGCACGGTGCAATGCGATTGGGTACTATTTATATGCACTTATTTACTGTTTGTCACATTGGGTTTGTGTGTCTTATTATCTTGTTCTTTCCTTCAGTTGTTGGAGTTCAGAGAGGAGAGTGCTGCAGTATGTAACGTGCAGTGTATACAGTTCTTATTGGGACGGGGCAGGCTGTTCCTACACTCCAATATGGCGGTGCGTGTGCTGGGATAATGGTACTACTCGGATCCAAAGCCCACGTGACTCAGTATGGCCAATGAGAGTTTGTGCTTGTATTGAGATCCTATAATTACTGTTCTACTCAAACTCCCAGCATGCCATGTGTTTGAACAGGGTACCAAGCCAACTAGAGGAGCCATTGACTTCTCTAATATGTTTCCTGCTGCTGCCCATTAAAGGGCTTGTTCACCTTTGAGTTAACTTTTAATATGATGTAGAGAGTGAAATTCTGAGATCACTTGCAATTTGTTTTTAATTGTGCTTTTTGAGATATTGTAATGTATAAAGGCTGGAGTGACTTGATGTGTAACATAATAGCCAGAACACTACTTCCTGCTTTGCAGCTCTTTGTTTCCACTGATTACCAGGCAGTAACCAATCAGTGACTTGATGGGGAGCCACAACTGTTGCTTTTAAACCTTCCCTGCATGCTGAGGATCAACTGCAAATTCACTGAACATTTATGTCCTATGTGGTCCCCCTTAAAAGTGCTGGCTATCTCCGTGAAAAGCAGGAAGTAGTGTTTATACATTACATTTTTGGCTAACTAGCTATATTAGAAACATTTATTTTGCGCCTATCTATTTACTCAATGTTTATTTTTTACACTGAACTTTTCCTTTAAGTGACTTTCTTGTAGTTTTATTTTTAATGAAACCCCTACATCCTGGTGTACACATATAATCCTCTGCATTTTGTGCTCTTAAAAGGGGGGGGGGGTACACAGAATTGACTCCCTACATTGCTTATTATGAAACAAAAAGCCCATTCTTTTGGGTACAGCACACTTTCTTTATTTGGCTTGGAACAGTTGGCATTTGAGAAGCCCTGGTTTATGTAAGTAAGTGGTGTTCAGAAGTTTGATGACCAAAATGTACAGTCTAATACAGGGGTCCCCAACCTTTTTCACCCGTGAGAAACATTCAGATGTAAAGAGTTCGGGAGCAACACAAGCATGAAAAATGTTCCTAGGTGGTGCCAAATAAGGGTTGTGATTGACTATTAGTAGCCCCTATGCTGACTGGCAGCTTACAGGTCGGTCTGTTTGGCAGTACACCTGGTTTTTATACAACCAAAACTTGGCTCCAAGCCTGGAATTCAAAAATAATCACCTGCTTTGAGCAACATCCAAGGGATTGGAGAGCAACATGTTGCTAATGAGCTACTGGTTGGGGATCACTGGTCTAATACAATCAAACTGATTTATTGTAGTACCTAATGAAAGATATGCAGCAGCCTTCTGTTTACAGCACCTTACTATTAATTGTAGCAGAGCTTTTCAGTTTGGAGTAGAAAGACACCTCTTACTCTTACTCTTAAATATGTTTTCTGGGGTAAGACAATTGTTGGTGGCATTTTTTAGCCTGGCTATCTAAAGCAAGCAGCTTCTAGAGCAATGCTTTGAGAATTCAGTAGTGTACCACTTGGGATAAATTTTTTGTTTTTATATCATTTTAGTTAGACCTAGTACTATGCCACACGGGGATACCCTAAACCAGTGGGTAGGTGGTTTTTTTTTTTTTTTTTTTTCTTTCTATAATTTGAGGCTGTGAAACGCACTGCTGGGTGATGTTGTGATGGCCGATTCTGTTATGCTTTTGAGTGACTTGGATATTATTCTTGTTCATGAAATCATCCAGGGCTATTGTTATACTAAAATCTATAAATAGTATAGGTATATATAGTTTGTGAGTGTGTGTATGCAGGGTTTCATTTGGAGGGGTTGAACTTGATGGACTTTAGTCTTTTTCAACCCGATTTAACGATGTATCCAGTTCTACGCAGTAAAACGCCTGATGATCCTTTTTACCTCTGAGACCTCCCCATAAACACGGGGGGGGGGGAGGAAGTGTGTAACTGCTTAAAGGGACAGGTATGAGTATTTGTGCAATCTGCTTGCATAATTTGATACTGAGATTCGTATCACTGTGTCTAACCAAGCAGAGGCAAAGTGGTTTTATTGTGTTGTGACTCCACTTTAATAGTGGTCTTTCCTTCTTGCCTTGTGAAGTTGGATTTGACTATAACTACTTATACTGCTCTTGTCCTCTTTCTCTAGAAACAATGAAGCAAACACCAAGTAGCCCTGTTAACATTGCCATGCAGGATAGCTTTGGCTGCGCAGTGGAAAACCGCTTTCAGCAGCTTCTAGATGACGAGTCTGATCCTTTAGACTTTCTGTATCAATCTGCTGTGGAGGTTACCCATCGTAAAAAGAAAGAGGAAGGGGCTGCAAAGAAAAATGCTAACCAAAAATCAGGAAAAAAGGAATCTCAAAAAGACAGGAAGGCTGTCGTTGTTGGAGGGAGCACTGATGTTAAAGTGACTCAACAAACAGGTCTAAGTAGCAACATTGTGTTCTTTGTTTTTTCTTCCCCAGACTTCACTAATCTCATTGCTGCAAACTTTCAGTGGTACGATGCCTATTATCTGGCTAACTACCTCAGCTTTGTATTTATTACTGGGGGAAAAATGCTTTCATCTAGAATTATTAAAAAAAAAAAAAGTGGCATTCCTCAGTTTGTCTAAATAAAACGCTTGCTTTTTATACTTTGTTAAAGGACAAAAAAGGAGCATTTGCTTAACTCCCAGTTGTTACTTTTTAAACAATGTTGTTAAATAGAAAGGGATAGACCAACACTGCTTATAATAGCAATTATACAAATAACTTAAAAACCATAGAACATTTGTAATGAATGTGTATTGCAAAGTTGGTGAGAATTTATATTTTTTGGGTGGTTTTACATGTTTAAATGGCTATTCAAGGCTGTTTTAATGTTCATTTTTAGACCACTGTCCCTAAAATGAAAAGAGATATTATCCTTAATTGCTAGTGCATTCTGAAATCTAAATCATGTAGCCACACTGAAAAGAGGGAAGTCTGCTAAAATGTGATTCTTGGAATCATTGTTTAAACAAATTTTTTTTGTTTTTTCCATTTATTGGTATTATCTAGGGATGCACCAAATCCAGGATTCGGCCGAATCATTCTGCCCGGCCGAAACCGAAGCCTAATTTACATATGCAAATTAGGGGCAGGGAGGGAAATTGCATGACTTTTTGTCACAAAACAAAGGAGTAAAAAATGTTTTCCCCTTCCCATCCCTAATTTACATATGCAAATTAGGGTTCAGTATTCGGCCGAATCCTTCGTCAAGGATTCGGGGGTTTGGCCGAATCCAAAACAGTGCATTGGTAGTACCAGCAATAAGAGTAAAAGTATTGGTGGTGGTAAAGGTATTGGTACTGTTGGCATTGCTAGTATGAGTCTTGTGGTATAAATGCTATTGGTATTTGTAGCATCAGTTATGGTGTTGGTAGTAATGCTATTGTAAGTACCAATTGCATTAATAGTATTTAGAATTGGGAGTATTAATACTGTTGGCAGTATTGGCAGCAATAGTACTTTGCACTGCTGATGGTAGTACAGTAGTATTCAGTGCTAGTGAGTTGGCATTATTAATAGGTGAATTAATAGTATGCCATTTTAAATTTTTGGTAGACTTATTGTAAGCCTTAAAGTACACTGTACTCCATTGTAATACTGGCAATATTTGTACTCATTGGAAGTCTTTAATAGTTTTGGCAGTAATGGCAACGGATTATTTTAGTCCTAAAAGTGTTATTTGAAATGGGTAGTAAAGAAGTTAATGGGATACTGTCATGGGGGGGAACTTTTTTTTTTTTTTTTTTTTTTTTTTTCTTCCCAAAATTAATCAGTTAATAGTGCTGCTCCAGCAATTTCCCAGCTGCCCCAAGTCATGTGACTTGTGCTCTGATAAACTTCAATCACTCTTTACTGCTGTACTGCAAGTTAGAGTGATATCACCCCCTCCCTTTCCCCCCCAGCAGCCAAACAAAAGAACAATGGAAAGGTAACCAGATAGCAGCTCCCTAACACAAGATAACAGCTGCCTGGTAGATCTAAGAACAGCACTCAATAGTAAAAACCCATGTCTCACTGAGACACATTCAGTTACATTGAGAAGGAAAAACAGCAGCCTGCCAGAAAGCATTTCTCTCCTAAAGTGCAGGCACAAGTCACATGACCAGGGGCAGCTGGGAAATTGACAAAATGTCTAGCCCCATGTCAGATTTCAAAATTGAATATAAAAAAATCTTGTTTGCTCTTTTGAGAAATGGATTTCAGTGCAGAATTCTGCCGGAGCAGCACTATTAACTTCATTTTGAATTTTTTTTTTTTTTTTTCCCATGACCGTATCTCTTTAAGAGAGCAGAGTCAAGACTACTAAAGGCCAAGCAGCGCACTTCAATGATCCCGCTATGACAAGTATGAGCAGGTGTCAGGCCGAAGCAGCCCTAGCCAGGGAAACCACCTCCATTACCAAAAAATCCATACTTTATACATCAGAGCATTTTTGACCAGGGAGAGACAAATATATTCTTCAAACAGGCCTCCATAGCTATACCAAGAATTCAGACCATTCCTGACCTCCATCAAGAACAGTGTGAGGAAGCTGTAGACACTGCTTACAGTTTCTTAATATTAGTACTGCAATTTGTAGTATTTAAAATATTGCTAGATAACTAATGTACAGGTTGTATTGATGTAGGTAGCATTGAATATGTTGACTTAACTTAGTTTTTTGATACTTGGTGCAGATCCCCAAATTATACTGTAGGATTTTGGGAGTTGTGGAGCCCTATTGCTTTTCTACAAGCCTTGAAACTGAAACTGGAATGTGGCTTAATGGTATGTAGGAGACAAATTTTGGAGTTTTTTTTCCTTTTGTAGGGCAGAAGCGTGCACCAAAGAATACGGAAAAAGTTACTCAAAACGAAAATGTTGACTCGCAAGTTAAAGTTGACCGTACCGAACGAAGAACTGCCTTCAGGGAAGTTCGTCCCAATATTATGGATAGATCGGCTGAGTACAGTATTGAAAAGTAGGTAGAGATGCCATGGTGGTTTAAGAAGTTGATCGGCACTCTTATAAACTTGTATGTATCACTTTCCCTTGAATTCGGTATCTGATGGCCATATATGTTCTTATATTACACACTCTAGTATGTAAATGGTGGCCTGCTGATCATGGACCTCCATGTTTATGGAGTGTGTCTCCCCCCAAAAAGTCTCTGCTTTCCTCACTTCTAGCCTGGTACACCTGACCAGACGTCTGGATTTTCTGCCTCACATGATTCTTGCTTTGAATGTGACTTTTGTCTCCTAGACCAATGGAAATCATGGACCAAGATAAACAAATGAGAAACTATGGTGGAAGAGGAGGCATGCGAGGCAGAGGAAGAGGTGGCTTTCCAAGGAATACTGAGAGTGATAATTTAAGAGGAAAGCGTGAGTTTGACAGACATAGTGGCAGTGATCGAGCGTAAGTATATTTATGGATAGAAATTCCTTTTTGCATCATTAGTTTTTGCCATTAGACTGAAGTTCTCTTTCCTCCTGGGAGTACATGTATACTCCACCCCACCTTGCCAACACTTGCACCAACTACTGTAGCCCATACAGAACTGCAGAGCCACACCACCAACTTTCTGTTATTTCTGTTCCCATCATAGATCTTGGCTAGGAACTTGTGCAGTAGCCCAAAATCACATTTTGACCCCAGTATGCATGTATTGCTTGCTGATCACAAAGATGGATACTGGGAACAAAAGTGACCCAACTAAAAGGTGTGGTAAACACTGCTGAGCAGCTCTAGTTCTGGACACGTCTGTAGGGAGCGGCTGTGTACTACTACAAAAATTGACACTTGAAATAATTGCCTTATGCATAAAAGTAGCAAAATAGGAATAAGGTAAAAAGGTGTTGACTAGTTTTATGTTTGCAACTTTTTATATATAACCTGGCATAAACACTGCCATAAAAAAAGCCAAGTATTTTTATACCTATTTTATGGTTATACAGAAACTAGGTCTTGTAATAATAGGCCGCTAAGCCCTGTACATATGCTCGAGTACCCGATCCTGCAACTGAAATAAGGGTTGATGGAGAATTTGAGCAATGCAGAGATGAGGACAGGGAAGAGTTGGTGATCTTTACTCTATTTTAAAATTGTTGGGGTAAAATTAAAACATTTGGAGGTGTCTGTAAACTGTCATAAAATGAAAAAAAAAACATAACAAATCGGAACTCAGGACATAGAGTTTTGCCTGGAGAAGACAACCTACCCACAACCCAGTGGTACCTGCAGTTATGTAGAGTTGATGTAGGAGTGCACTGCTTCTTCAGTCACAGCTTTAAGTGCTTAGGAGTTGAGAGCTGGTTGTTGCATGCACTGGGCTAGGGATGGAAGGATCACTCTGTATCCAGACCAGTGTGACGGACACAACCAGCTCTTCACTCCCAGGTGCCTAAAGTGGTGTCAGCTGCATTATGTACTGCTAGCCTAGGAGGGAATCTTTCTACATTAAAATGAGACTGTTTAAATTGCTGATTTGTTGTCATATCCCTTTAATATACATGGAGCCAAAGGAATAATACAAATGTGAGCCCAGAGACCAACATTTTTCACTTGGCAATTTTGCCCACATTCTTTCAGGTGTATTGTGACCAATCGTCACCAGGTTTATCCACTTTTAGATTCATTACTTAACCCTAATGGCAAATGACTGGAGGTACAAATAGCTCATGGCCTAATCGATTAAAGGAATAGTAACACCAAAAAATGAAAGTGGTTTAAAGGAATGACCATATAATGTACTGTTGCCCTGCTTTGGTAAAACAGGTATGTTTGCTTCAGAAACACTACTATAGTTTATATAATCCAGCTGCTGTGTAGTCATAGGGGCAGCCATTGAATCGCATGATGCACAGTAGACCGGTAAGCTCTGTATTATACCATTGGATTCTTCAGAACTTCTACTGTATCCTGTGCTTCAATGGCTGCCCCCATGGCTACACAGCAGCTTATTTATATAAACTATAGTAGAGTTTCTGAAGCAAACACACCAGTTGTACCCATGAAGGGCAACCGTACGTTATATTGTCATTCCTTTAAAAAACGCTTCCATTTGTTGGTGTTACTGTTCCTTTAAATCTAAAACATTTCCTGTTCCTGGAACATTACATTTTATTAGAGAAGACTTCATGCATCTCTTGTCTGACATAATTAAAGTGTGGGTGTGTGAGTTTTTGCATTTTAATTACTGAAAGAAAGGGTAAACATGCCTTTTTTTTTTTCTCCTCTCAATGTTCTCTGTTCATTTAAAATAAATTGTCTCTAGTAGAATGAGACCGGAAGACAAGAGGGGTGGAAGTGGACCTCGCAACTGGGGCTCTATAAAAGAAGCTTTCAGGTATGACTGTTGCCTCTTAAAAAATGATTGTGTGACCAAAGTACACCTGGTCCATGTGATTCAGATACCAGGGAAATAATAAAGTGTAACAATCAGACTGGAGTTTTCTAGTTGATCAAACGTAGTCTTTCATTTATCTGAACAAATGTCTCCGGGAACATGTATTACAATATACCTTGGGGTCTAAATGATGAAAATGAATATGCTTGATACGCTCTAGGAAATTGCTGACATTAATATGATTTTTGTACCTCTTTAGAGTATGCATAGTTCTACCTTGATTTTTACCCCATGATCATGGATGATGCCAGCTGTTAAGATTACTTCCAATGACCACCTGCAAACTTGTTCAGCAACTAAATTTTTAGCTGCATTAAAGTATTACACTTAAAAGACACTGCTGACCATGTGTTTTTTATAGGTAGTTGCAAGTTAACATTTATAGCTTGCTGTCTGTAGTTCCACTGCGAACCAGTTTTTCAGTGAGTTATAGAAAAAACTGTAATCAAAATAGAATACCTTTCACATTAGCAGAGCTCTCCGGCCGAATCCATCTTTTTAATTGGAGAAATGTTCATATGTAACTAAAGGCTGGATATGATTAGCATTTTTAAGAAGATTTTGGTCAAGTCCATAGTTTGGTATACCGTAGATGGGTAAAGCTGCACTGTTCAACCACCTGCCATGTGACTGTCCTTAAAGAGCTACTCGCATGTTCCTATATAAAGGACGCATCGGTGAAGAGGTGCTGCATACAAAATATGCATAGCCAAAAGCTTATGCTAATGACTCAAAAGCTTATGCTAATGCCTTAAAATTAACACTTGTATTTTTAAGTGAAATTGAAGCAGTTCCAGTGGAAGAGCAAGTTGAGACTACTGAAACAGAAGCAACAGAGGAACATGGCAAGTAAGTTTTGTTACACCAACATTAGAACATCTCAAAATTTGTTCCTGAACCACACCCTAATTAGATTCTAGTTGATATTGCATGGGAATTACAGATTGGAAGGAGCTGTGTATGTTGAAGTCCAGTTATGCGGCTTATGATTAACTGGACAACCAATCAACCAATGTTTGTGGCACAACTTTTTTTTTTTTTTCCCCCCCCATTGCCCGTAGTCCTTTTTCTGTTTTTATGGTCAAAAATTGAAATCCCCCTATGGCTTTGGGGAGTTAAAATAAGCATTTTTCCAATTGTGACTAATTCTTTATGCACAGTTTTTTGGGCAATCTTATCCCCCCACATACCTGCACCAGATTTAGCATCGTGCAAAACCTTTGAGGCCTGTAGACGTCTTTTGTTCTTGGTCCGCCTTCCTCTGCTAGTCCCGCCTGTCTACCAATGAAATGACTGTTTGCAGACTCTTGCTCGATGTGGCTCACCGTCACTGCCTACTCGTTTTTCATTGGTAGATGGGCGGGGACTAGCAGAGGCAGGCGGACCAAGAAGAGGAGACGGCTACGGGCCTTTAAGGTTTTGCACTATGCTGGTGCAGGTATTTGGGGGATGTGATTGCCCAAAAAACTGCTCATAAAAAAAAAATAAACCAAACTTTTAAACTCATTCCTCCGCAAAACTTGTTCCGCGTAAACAAGTTTTTAGGCCCTGCTGCAAACAAAAAGCCTTCTTATACTCAAAACAAAATAGAACATAGGCACACTCCACATACTGCTTCTGCAAAAATTTTTTGAAAAAAGCTTTTTATTTGTGAGATCCCAGCAAACGTTTCGGGGACATGCCCCTTCCTCCAGTGCTACTTACAAACTGTGCAAACAAAGATTTTTAAAGGGAGGTCAATCACAAGCCCCACCTTCCTTAATTGCAAAATTGACAAAGTTAATTAACATAGGTATAAAAAATTTTCAATAAAAAGGATCCATGATACCTTAAGGTGATTATTCAATACTATTGATAGTCCCTTGGTGCTCATAGTCCATATAATCATGTGATCCCTTTGTGATAAAACTGTAAGTATATAAAATTTTAAAAGTCAAAATGTAATAAAAATCTCAATTTTACAAAATCAGGCACAATACATATTCCCCCCCATTAATAGAAACAGAAACCTGGATGAAGGGCATGTCCCCGAAACGTTTGCTGGGATCTCACAAATAAAAAGCTTTTTTTCAAAAAATTTTTGCAGAATCCTAAAAAAAAAAATAATCACAATTGGGGGGGGGGGGAGAGAAACGCTTGTATTAACTCGCCAAAGGGGATTTACATTTTTGACCATAGATCCCCTTTAAAGACAAAAGCATTGTATGACTGTTGGCGCTAATTGAACAGGGGGGAGTGCAAATGTTTACCACCTTGTTAAAGCAGAGTGTCTTTGTAGAGTTTCTGAAGAAACAAATGATGATGGATTTTCTCAAGAAATGTCCCTTGATGAGTGGAAATTGCTCCAGGATCAGAACAGGTCAAAGACCGAACTGAACTTGCGTAAACCAGAAACCTCTGTGCCATCCAAAGCTGTGGTAATCCATAAATCGAAATATAAAAATGTGAGTAGCTTTGAATATTTCCCAGGGATAAGCGCACAATATACTTGTTTTCTACTCACTCAGAATGTTGCACTGCAAATGTTAATGGCTGCTCTCATTCCTGTGGGTCTGTACCACTGCCTAATTCACATGCAGTGTCTATTTTAAAATAGAATATAAGTGAAAACGAAGAGGAATCTCAGTATTGCTTCAGAAAGCCTGTCAACGATATCACTGCTCAGTTGGATATTAACTTTGGAAGCCTGGCCCGCCCGAGTCGTGGGAGAGGAGGAGGAGGACGTGGACGCGTAAGAAGAGAAGAAGCCTTCCCACATGATGTCATTAATGTAAATATCACAAGTTGTGCGGGATGTTCTGCTTCTAGCAGGCTTGATTCAAAAGAACGCTTTGAAGGCCCAGTGTGTCCATGGCCCTTAAAGTAGAAGGAAAGGTCTTTTAACTTGGGGGAGCCAAAAGTTAGGCATCACATGTACTGTACTTACCTGAAACCCTGGACTGGTGCTCCTATCAGAAGAAAACTTCTGGCTATTTCCTTCTTCAAAATTCCTGGGGCAGACACATGCAGTAGAATGAAATAGGCGACTTTTTTTCATTTACGTTCGGCTTTTCGCGCTACTGTGCATGTGCAGCTTTGAGATAAAAGAAGCCAGAAAGCGATCCGTGGTGGCCTAGGGTTTTAGGTAAGTGCATGCAATCATTTAGGGGTGCCTAGCTTTTGGCACCCCCAAGTTAAGAGACCTTTCCTTCTCCTTTAAATTTCTATGCACTTTACATATTTATCTATGAATTTCCTGGCTTTGAATTAACTTTGGGTTGCTTGTAAAATGAATGTGAATTGCAGAAGGCTCAGAACTTTTGAATTTTCATTCTAGTTAAGGTAGTCAAAAGTGTTTTTTGGATTGGCCAATTTGCTTGGTTTTTGATGTAGATCTTCTCTTGTAGGTTCTTGCCGATGCCCCAAATCCAGATGATCCTGAAGACTTTCCTGCTTTGGCTTAACTGAATATTCTTCAGCTGTGTGTTGCATTTTGAAAAGGCCGAATTCCGAATGGCAAAGTTTTGAAGATGGTGAGGGGTGGAGGAACTAATTCAACATGATTGCACTTGATGTGAAAAGACTTCAATGGGGAAAAAAAATGTAAAAATGAGCACTTTAATTGCTAGATTGTAGCAATGATAATAAAGAGCCTCCTTTCTTAAGCCACATAAACTGTACAATGGTCATATGTTAACTCCCCCTTACTGAGGGGTGAAATGCATTCATGCCATGGAAGCTTATGCACCATACAGGAATATGCTGTGCTGATTATTGCAATCCTTGTATATAAAAATTAGCCTTCCCTACGTCATTGTATAACCCTTTTTTTGCAGTGGTATATGGCATTTTGAAATGTTACAAATAAATCCAATAAAGTTGCTTACAGTGCAAAAAGAAATGCTTCTGTTGGTTTGACTTAATTTGTCCATGATCTAGTGCAGGGTCCCCAGTCTTTTAAACCCATATTTAAATGTAAAATGAGTTGAGGAGCAGCACAAGGATGCAAAACATTCCCCCAAATAGGGGTTGTAGTTGGTTATTTCGCAGCCTCTATGCGGACTGGTAACCAGTCCAAATTTTCTTTTTAATGCAACTAATAAAACTTGCCTCAAGGCTAGGAATAAAAACTCTATGATGAACACTCAAGGGATTGGTGAGGAACATGTTGCTCATGAGCCACAAGTTGGGGATCACTGATTCTAGTCTTGCCCTCTTCTCCCAGCAGTCACTGTACATTATTATATAAGGACGTGGAGCAATGGGATGTGCTTATTCTGTTCTATCCAGGAGTGATTTGTGTAATTGTTTGCACTCTGTTGTCCCTTTGGAACATGACAAATCACTGGGGAGTATTCTCGTGTATATACTGTACCCACCACAAGAGCCCTTAAAGGAATAGTTCAGTGTGAAAATAAAAACTGGTTAAATAGGCTGTGCAAAATAAAAAATGTTTCTAATTTAGTTAGTCAAAAATGTAATGTATAAAGGCTGGAGTGACTGGGTGTCTAATCCAACTTCCTGCTTTTCAGTTCTATAACTCTGAGCTAGTCAGCGACTTGAAGGGGGGCCACATGGTACATTTCTGTTCAGTGAGTTTGTAATTGATCCTCAGCATTCAGCTCAGATTCAAAAGCAACAGATATGACTCATGTGGCCCCCCTCAAGTCTCTGATTGGTTACTGCCTGGTAGCCAGGGTAACCAGTCAGTGTAAACCAAGAGAGCTGAAAAGCAGGAAGTAGTGATCTGACTGACTTGTTGTACATCAAATCACTCCAGCCTTTATACATTACATATTTGGCTAACTAACTATATTAGAAACATTTTTTATTTTGCACAGCCTATTTATTTACCCAGTTTTTTTATTTTTACACTGAACAATTCCTTTAACATGGGGTTGCCTCTATGTCCAGCTAGAGATGGAAATTACTACCTGTAATGGTAACCAAAAGTCAAAATAGGCCCAGGCATTACAGTACAGACAGGCCCAGTCTGCTCCCCACTACATAGTGACTGTCTATGGGATCTTATGGCAGCCCCTCTGGCATTTGCCAGAACCCACAGATTGCCAGTCCGGGCCTGAATGGTAACCTTAAATATACTTCCTTTTTAAGCTGATCACATTCTGCAGAGTCTTTTGTCTTGAGCAGCTGTTCACTTCCTCTTCCTTACAATGTGCTTTTTTTGCCATGATTATGCCTGATCACAGCTTGCACTTCATTAGCCTTAGGGTAGGACTACATGGACTTTTTTGGCACGATCTGACACGCTGTGACAAGTTGCATGGGACAGAAATAAGAACAGCTAGAAATGTTAATTGAGTCGCAGCGGTGACACGACTGTCTGATGCAGACAGTGCACAATGCATCAGACAGTCATGTCTTCACAGTCAGGACAGTGAGGTTGTGGAATGCACTGCCGGGTGATGTTGTGATGGCTGATTCAGTTAATGCCTTTAAGAATGGCTTGGATGATTTTTTGGACAGACATAATATCAAAGGCTATTGTGATACTAAGCTCTATAGTTAGTATAGGTATGGGTATATAGAATTTATGTGAAAGTAGGGAGGGGTGTATGTATGGATGCTGGGTTTTCATTTGGAGGGGTTGAACTTGATGGACTTTGTCTTTTTTCAACCCAATTTAACTATGTAACTATGTGTCGGATCAACGCTGCGACTTCATTGACATTTCTATCTATCTTATTTCTGTTGCATGCAACTTGTCACAGGCATTTTGTCACAGCGTGTCGGGTCGTGCCAAAAACGTCCATGTAGTCCTACCCTTATAGAAAGGCCCTAACATGAAGTGGGAGATACTTTCTCTTGCAGAGGGACACTCCTAAGGCCATATTTATTATGTTATGTACAGTATGTAGTGTAAAATAACACTGGCAACTCTTGCAAATTAGCATGGTGTAAAATTATACACCATGCAATATTTCACATGTATTTACACTAGATTCAAAAACAATGCGGCTGATTTTTTTATTATATATATGTTCATGATTCAAGTTCGTGTTTTTTTTTTTTTGTTTTTTTTTTAAAAACTTAATTCTTAAGATTTAAAGAAACAAAAAATTCTGCTTCTAAAACCTGCAGTGTTTAGGTAGAAGTCAATGGGAGTTGTCCTAGCAAGAATTTTTTTTTTTTTTTTTTTCCCTCCCTCTTCCATTTAGTAATTTTTAAAGGGGTGGTGAATTTTTAGCATGACCAATTCTAAGCAACTTTTCCATTGGTCTGAATTTTTTTAATAGCTCTTGAATTATTTGCCTCCTGACTTCAGCTTTCAAAAAAAAAAAAAAAAAAAGAGCGGGGTCACTGCCCCATCTTAAATAAAATGCTCTGTAAGGCTACAGATTTAATGCTATTGCTACATTTTACACATCTTTCTATTCAGACTGTTGCTAGGGTAATTTGGACCCTAGCAACTCCAAATCATACTAAAGGTGAACAAATCCTTTTAATTATTCTGAGAGGTGGGAAACCCACTGAATTTTTTTATTTTTTTTATAGATTAACATTTTTAATAAGAAAAGATTTTAAATTTTGCAAAACATATACAGGCATGGGATCAGTCATCCAGAAAGCTCCAAATTATGGGAAGGCCAGCTGCTATACACTCCATTTTAATCAAATAATTGACATTTTTAAAAAATGATTTCCTTTTTTCTCAGATTCAAGTACAAGGTACTGTTTTATTACTACAAATATACAATTAATCCTTATAAGGGAAAACCAATGTTGCCCCAGGCCCTGAGCATTCTGGATAACAGATCTCACCTGTACATGTGGTTACAATGTGCTGTTATGCACAGAATATTAATCTGTCTGACAAATGTCAGTACAGGCCCCTTTAAATGAATTGGATGCGTTCATATCACTCCTCTGTGTGCTTTGATGTGGAACTTGGGAGCACAGGTTTGACTCTCTCTCTCTCTCTCTCTCTCTCTCTCTATATCTATATCTATATCTCTATATATATATATCTCATCTCTATATATATATATATATCTCATCTCTATATATATATATATCTCATCTCTATATATATATATATCTCTCATCTCTATATATATATATATATCTCTCATCTCTATATATATATATCTCTCATCTCTATATATATATATCTCTCATCTCTATATATATATATCTCTCATCTCTATATATATATATCTCTCATCTCTATATATATATATATCTCTCATCTCTATATATATATATCTCATCTCTATATCTCATCTCTATATCTCATCTCTATATCTCATCTCTATATCTCATCTCTATATCTCATCTCTATATCTATCTCATCTCTATATCTATCTCATCTCTATATCTATCTCATCTCTATATCTATCTCATCTCTATATCTATCTCATCTCTATATCTATCTCATCTCTATATCTATCATCTCATCTCTATATCTCATCTCTATATCTCATCTCTATATCTCATCTCTATATCTCATCTCTATATCTCTGTAATAGTAAATCAGTACCTTGTACTTGATCCAAACTAAGATACAATTAATCCTTATTGGAAGCAAACCTAGCCTATTGGGTTTATTTAATGTTGAAATGATTTTATAGTAGACAAGGTATGAAGATCCAAATTACAGAAAGATCCATTATCCAGAAAACACCAGGTCCCGAGTATTCTGGATAACAGGTCCTATACCTGTACTGAACTTATTGCACGAGGCTAAAGTTCAGCTTGTCAATAGCAGTAATGATCCAGCACTTCAGACTTTTGACAGGGGGTCACCATCTTGGAAAGTGTATGTGATACTCACATGCTCAGTGGGCTCTGAGCAGCTGTTAAGAAGCTAAACTTAGGGGTTGTCATTAATTATCAAGCAGAAAATGAGGTTGTCCTGTAATATAAGCTGATGCTACAGGGCTGAGTAATACATTCTGATGCTAATTGCACTGGTTTCTGTGTTGCCATGTAGTAATTATCTGTATTAATTACTAATCAGCCTTATATTGTGACATTTCTATTCTGTGTGTTCTGTATATTGTGAGTGGGTCCCTAAGATCAGTAAGTGACAGCAGCACAGAGCATGTGCAGTGAATCAGCAGAAAAGAAGATGGGGAGCTACTGGGGCATCTTTGGAGACACAAAAAAAGGAGGGTTGTGGGTGCACTCCTAAGGCCATATAAAAAGATATTTAAATACAATAATCCCCTGTCTAAAAAAAGAAAAACAGGGTTATGATAATGAAAGTTATGATCATGAAATTGATAAGCCGCCATCTTTGGAGACACAGGTCTTTACTGCTAAAGGGCTGTGTTTGGTACAGAAGCCCAAAACATAATGTACATCATTTGTAGCCTACTTCTTTGCTTAGGCTTTAGTTCTCCTTTAAATGTTTGATCAAATGATAGTGTCACTCAATTTGTGTGTTTGTAATGCACTAGAAATTCATGCAATTAGCAACTGGAGTCCTTTTAACGGCTAATTATCAAAACTGATGAATTCTACTTTATTAAGCAGCCAATGGATAGGGAATATATTGTATTCAAGATCTTGCCCTCAGGTTGGTGGAATGATGATGATGATATAAAGAACCAGGGCACGGTGCTAACATCTTATCCAGGCATGGGCCGGTTATTCAGGATGTTTGGGACATGGGGTTTTCTGTAATTTGGATCTCCATAATTTAAGACTACTTGAAAAAATTTAATTACACAGCCCAATTGTAGAGTTTGTCTTCAATAAGAATTAAATCTTAGTTAGGCTCAAGTACAAGGTATAAGTGTATTACTACAGCGGAACAAAAGGGAATCATTTTAAAAATGTGAACAATTTCATTAAAATGGAGTCTATGGTAGATGGCCTTCCTGTAACTCAGCTTTCTGGGTAATGGGTTTCCAGATAACTGATCCTGTACAAGTATAGAACAATTGCATGTGATAGAGGAGGAAGCTGCAGGCAAGGGAACCTCTAGCTGAATATAGTGTGTACATCGTAGCTATGGACAGGAGCAGAGTCATTTATCCAGATAAAAGGAATGTCCTAGAGCCCATCTTGTGCTTCACATTAGAGCCAAATACACAAAATGACACATTCCAGATCCTCGACTATTTCAGAATCATTTGTCCATAATATTGAATACTTTGGGCAGTCCAGCCTGTACGTAAGATTTTCCATTGAAAGATTTCATTTTGACAGGATTACATTTATTCACAATACAATCGTTGTGCTAGGTTCTAGTATAAAATAGATACACGAGTCCTCTATGCAAGATAATGCATAACAACCA
The DNA here is from genome assembly GCF_017654675.1 of Xenopus laevis. NCBI lineage: Eukaryota > Metazoa > Chordata > Amphibia > Anura > Pipidae > Xenopus > Xenopus laevis. The sequence continues at coordinate 126,162,327 of NC_054372.1, forward strand.
GAAAAAAAAAACAAAAAAACACCTTAAACAGCTTTCTTTTGGTCATAAAAAATACCTTCTCCATCGGTTAGACCAGCTTAAAAAAATAGGATTACAAATATACAATATACTAAAAAGTAAGAGATGGGAATGCGGGTTAAATAAGCTCTTAAAACATATTCTGTACATGAAAGAGGCACGAGAACAGGAAGAGGAGTTCAGTGAAGCTAAACAGGGGCGCGTGTGACATAACAACGGCCATTTTCAGCAATACACATCATACAGCTCTACACTTGTACACTCAGAGCTACTTTATATTCAGGCCTTTATAGCAGATACAATAGCAATGTCTGTTCTTCACTGCCCTTTATCCCTGAGTTTTCCCTCCTCAGTAGGGCTGGGACTATTTACTACATGTGCGCACATTATTATATAGAATTAACACACACACGCAATTTAGCAGAAGGACCTGCACTCTTTATGTAGTGTATTAAATGTGTTTATTTAACAATGCATAACCAAAGTTTCAGCCCACATTAGGGCCTTTCTTAAGGGGGCTGAAGCGTTGGATTTGCATCAATAAATAAACACGTTTGATTCACTACATATGGAGTGTGGGTCCTTCTGCTAAATTATACAATACATTTTGACCCTGCACCCACAATCATCTTGTGATCCGGTAAGGGTGCAAACACTCAAAATATATGTAAACACTCAAAATATATATATGTATGTATGTATATATATACACACACACACACACCCCAATAGTTTCCAAACCAGCACTCCCTTTTGTGTAAAAAGTATAATCTTTTATTGCATCAATACCCAGCATTTTCGGTCCTTTTTCCTTCTACTAAGATTGGCCTTGGAGTGCGGATACTTGTTTGGAAGATTATATATATATATATCTCATGAAAGTGAGGGATTGTAGGAGAGTAAGTTCGTAAGTAATCACATTAAAGGGATCCTGTCATCGGAAAACATGTTTTTTTTTTTTTTTTCAAGACACATCAGTTAATAGTGCTGCTCCAGCAGAATTCTGCACTGAAATCCATTTCTCAAAAGAGCAAACAGATTTTTTTATATTCGATTTTGAAATCTGACATGGGGCTAGACATTTTGTCAATTTCCCAGCTGCCCCTGGTCATGACTTGTGCCTGCACTTTAGGAGAGAAATGCTTTCTGGCAGGCTGCTGTTTTTCCTTCTCAATTTAACTGAACGTGTCTCAGTGGGACATGGGTTTTTACTATTGAGTGTTGTTCTTAGATCTACCAGGCAACTGTTATCTTGTGTTAGGGAGCTGTTATCTGGTTACCTTCCCATTGTTCTTTTGTTTGGCTGCTGGGGGGGGGAGGGGGTGATATCACTCCAATTTGCAGTACAGCAGTAAAGAGTGATTGAAGTTTATCAGAGCACAAGTCACATGACTTGGGGCAGCTGGGAAATTGACAATATGTCTAGCCCCATGTCAGATTTCAAAAATGAATATAAAAAAAATCTGTTTGCTCTTTTGAGAAATGGATTTCAGTGCAGAATTCTGCTGGAGCAGCACTATTAACTGATTCATTTTGAAAAAAAAACTTTTTTCCTATGACAGTATCCCTTTAAAGTAATTTAATTAATTAAGTAATCACATTAATAATGGATTATGAAAGAAATGAGAATTATCTCTGGGTATGTTTATGGACCGAATCCCTTAGTCTTATTATTTAGTTCTCAGCAAACTAATGAATTTAGAGAATCAAAGTAAAAAAGCGCACACCCTTAGGTTAAGGTACGAGGTGCTAATTCATGGGAGCCTCCCCATTTCGGTCTCCAGGACTAATACAGCAAAAACAAAGAATGGATTGCACACTCGGTTTAGAAAGATAATAAACAAATTGTATCAATCAAAAAAAGGGGTTACAAACAATACAAAAACAAATGTTGAGCCCAACGTGTTTCGACCATAGTGGTCTCCCTCAGGGTCATAAATAATAAAAAAAAAGAAAAGTCTTTCATTATTTGTGCCCGAGGAAGACCACTATGGTCGAAACGCGTTGGGCTCAACATTTGTTTTTGTATCCCCCCCTTTTTTTTTTTGATTAATACATTTTGTTTATGATTTTTGTAAATCGAATGTGCAATCCAATTTTAGCCAGCATTAGCCGCTTCGCCCATTAGTAAATTTGCCCCTGTAGGATGGTGGGGCTTGTAATTCTTCATCATCATCAATCGTAGAAACTTTACTAGATTCCAGAGGGCCAGAGGTTTATGCCATGTTGAAATAATGGGATAGCCTTGTGACGGCACATCACACAAAAACCAAATCAGTTTCATCAGAAGCACATTATTGTTTCTTATAACAGAGACATGAGGCAGCCTGAAAATGGCTGAATAATCGAATCACTGCAGGTAAATTGCTTAGGACTCCTCATAGCGGATCATCACATTCCTGACACTCCAGGAGTGTTTGGAGCTCATTTATCAACACTGGGCAAATTTGCACTTTGATCTATAGGCTATTGCCCATCAGTGATTAGGTTTTTCAGTCAGCTGCAGGTAGAAAATAAAAGCAAACATCTGGTTGCCATGGGTTAATGCCCAGGTGCAAATGTGCCCATGTTTGTATAGGACCCTGTGCTGTTTTAGAGCTGTAGGGATGTCGGTAACAGAACGGAGTTCTTGGATCATTCAGCTTTGTACATATGAGGAGTCAGAGAACTGCAGATCAAGAACAATTGTTCTACATCCAAAGACTTGTGTATTCAAATGGCTGCACAGGGCCAATTACTCAATGCAGTGAAGTACAGGGGAAGAGCTGCTACATATGCCCTGGGGAGTAGGTGCCCTTGGGGTGGTTTAGCTCTTTAACACTTTGCACAGTTATAACGAATCAGTCAATATGTTCAGTATGGGGAACTATAGAAATTCATTTTGCATTGTCATCTTACACATTGCAGAGCAATATTATATAGAACTACTGAAATAAAATGGAGCAAATCCACAGCAGTGCTACTATCTGGACTCATTTATGCATGAGCTTTCCTAAAAAAAAAAAAAAAGCTCATGCCAACACACCAAGTAAAATGCCACAATTATAATTGGGTGACATACAAAGCAGGCACAGGTTATCAGAATGCCTTGTTTGCAAGTCTTATTCTAAAAACAAAAAGGAATAGTATTTCTTGTGGAAGTGCTGCACTCCAGTGTATGGAGCCCAAGCTTTAATTTCTTTCAGTTGGCACCACAATGCATTGCAGAAACAAGTCCAGTTTGGAGGGACAAGTTGACCTGTGAATAATCAGATTACTGCAGGCAGACCAGTTCTGTACTAGGCAATAGCAGCATCTTCGTTCATTTCAGTTCATTACTCAGTCCTCATTGTGGAACTCTACAAATAGATTTAACATGGGCTTAAAATGACCCAATACAGTCATGGGCCTCTAGATGTGCTTGAACAACTCCCAACAGACAAAGCAGCTGCTGGATATTGTAGTTCATCAGCACCATCATCATCATCAAGGTGGCCTCCACTTGTCCATAACTTCCCCAAGTAAGAGTCCAAAACATTACATTTCCTCAGCATTGCACTGGAGTTTCCTACTTCTGATAAAAGCTGCACACCTTGTACAAACATCTTGCTATACAGTATTTACTTTTTTTTCTTTTAAAATCAGTTTTTAAGATGTGCAAATCTATTCCAGTTTATCAGCACACTGTCCATGCCTCCTCAGGGTATATTAAAAAAAATTCCTTCCTATAATTTGTTGTGTGTGACTTGCAACAGTATATGAATACACACTAGAAAGAACACTTTGGTCTAGTGAACATTAAAATGATTAGCTATTTACACATTATATACATTGCTTCCTTTTAAACAAGGAATATTGAAAAGAAATAAAAAGAAATCAAAACAAGCCGGCATGGAATGCGTCAGGCTCTACGAAGCAGTTCTGGTTACCTGTGTATGTTTTCGGTGGAAAGAGTAGAAATCTAGAGCTCACCCTAGTGCTAAAATGATTGCCATCACTATTTATGAACCCCCATTCAACACCTTTGATGCAGTTTGTATAGATTGTGCCAGTGCAGCTGTTAGTAGCAGTAAAGTCCCAATGAGTTGAGGAGGGAACTGCACTGTCTTCCAGCATATCCCAACAGCCAAGGGAAGTAATTGACTGGCCATTCCTACAAATGCAAGTAATTGTCATGCTGCTGGCAAAGCAAGGTGCAAAGAGACAGTTTGGGGGCTGTAAATCCCGCAAGTCCAAGCATAAGGAGTTCAGCTTCGGTTAAAAGTAATTTTGGCGTTTCCTTCTTCAAAGGCGACCCTTGGCTTGTTCTTATCGCAACACAGCTCTGGTCTTTGGAATGGAATGACTGGAGAAAGAAGAAGAAACAAGATGGAATCAGATTGGAGCAATATTGCCAATACTCACCAATAAATGAGATACTCTGACATTATACACAACTCCGAGGGGGTTATTTATTAAACTCCGAATGCCAAAAACCCCCAAAAAAATTGTTTTTTTTTTTACTATAAAATCCAAATGAAAAAAAACAAAACAAACATTTTTCGGGATTTATTATACCCCGAGGATGGAAAAAGTCAGAATCTGAAAATCTGGCATCTCAGACCTGCCAAGGTTGAATATAAGTCAATGGGAGAAGTCCCAAAGATATCTTGATCTGCGCTGAGTTTCGTGCGATAATTAAGATTAAGTGGTTTTTGGGCAAAAAACTGAGTTTTCAGGTGGAAAATCTGAAAAATTCGTACAATTTTGTTTGTTTTTTTTTCCCCGCACAGGAAATTTTCAGGAACATGTATTGATAAAGAAGGGGAAAAAAACTATGCAGATTTGGTCGGAGTATTTTTTCAGAAGATTAGATAAATTCGGACTTTGATAAATGGGCCTCAAAGTGTGAGGGAGGGGGACAAAAACACACCATTGTCATACTAAAGGGAAACACGCGAGACAAATGACACACACAGATATGTGGGGTTACCATAAATGTATGCTGTGCTATGTGTCAGAACCAGAGAAATAAAGTGTAAGGATTAGTTCTAGTGCAGCACAGAGAGGTGGGATTAGGGAGACAGAGCGGGGCAGGCAATATTGCAGGCAACAGGCACATGAGAGGGAGTACCATCGTTTTACTAAGCGCATTTGGTGCAAAGCATTCCTTTTCTTCCTCTCGGAAATCACGCTGTGGGAAGAGTAGAGAGAGCGGTAACACGTGATGAAACAAGCGGAAGGGTTCAATGTTAATAAATGGCGTTTGAAAAGAAGGGAAGGGATTACATACAGAGCAGTTGAATTAGAAAAAAAAAAGGCACGGATAGGTTAAGGCTGGAAAGGAAATGTAATGGCTGAGCACCTGCCACCAAGATATTGCACTGGCCAATCAGAAGGGGCAGAGGATCAAAAAGCACCAATTAAGTTTCCAGTCACCAATTATAGAAAACCGCAAAACCTCCGAATAAAAAAAAATTTATATGGGTTGCATTTTTATTTCATTAAAAATAATTTAGAATGCAAAGGCAACCTCCCCCATAAGAACATTCATATTAGATGGGTGGTGCTTGGACTTGTATTTGTTTATCATGAGAAATGCAGGTAAAGATTTCCAATCTCTACTAAAATAAAGAGTAAGCTGTTTTCAGGGCTTTTCCAGAATATGCCAATCACACTGGGGGGGGGGGGGGGGGGGGGTGTCCTTTGCTACACTGCTTTAAGCCCCCACCACCATGAAGTTCACCTCAGAGGGGACAATAAAGGTTGTTTTCATGGTTTTCGACATGTATTAAGCTTTTTTGTTTTCTTTTTAGAGGGGACATTAAACACATTTATAAAAAGTATTATCAACATCTAAAATTAATGGAATAAACAGTGACTGTGAAAAGGCCTACGTATATAATTGCTTGGCCTTAAAGGGATACGGTCATGGGAAAACATGTTTTTTTTCAAAATGCATCAGTTAATAGTGCTGCTCCAGCAGAATTCTGCACTGAAATCCATTTCTCAAAAGAAAAAAAAAAATGTTATATTCAATTTTAAAATCTGACATGGGGCTAGACATATTTTTTGTTTCCCAGCTGCCCCCAGTCATGTGCTCTGATAAATTTCAGTCACTATTTACTGCAAGTTGGAGTGATATCACCCCTCCCCTCTTCAGCAGCCTAACAACAGAACAACGGGAAGGTAACCAGATAACAGCTCCGTGATGCAAGATAACAGCTGCCTGGTAGATCTAAGAACAACACTCAATAGTAAAAGCCAAGTCCCACTGAGACTGATTCAGTTACATTAAATAGGATAAATAACAGCCTGCTAGAAAGTAGTTCCATCCTAAAGTGCTTGCACAAGTCACATGACTGGGGCAGCTGGGAAATTGACAATATGTCTAGGCCCATGTCAGATTTCAAAATTGAATATAAACAAAATCTGTTTGCTCTTTTGAGAAATGGATTTCAGTGCAGAAGTCTGCTGGAACAGCACTATTAACTGATGCGTTTTGAAAAAAACATGTTTTCCCATGACAGTATCCCTTTAAACTAACAGCAAGGTAAGCCTGGAAAATTAGTGTATGACCCCTCTTGAATTGGCAGTTTAACAATAAAAACTGGGTAAATAGATAGTATGTGCAAAATAAAAAAACATTTATAATATAGTTAAGACAAAAATGTAATCTATAAAGGCTGGAGTGACTGGATGTCCAACATAACCGAACAAAACCCAACTTCCTGCTTTTCAGCTCTCTAACTCTGAGTTAGTCAGCCACATGGGACATAGCTGTCCAGTGAGTTTGCAATTGATCCTCACCATTCAGCTCAGATTCAAAAGAAAATATTTATGGCTCATGTGCCCCCCCTCAAGTCACTGATTGGTTACTGCCTGGTAACCAATCAGTGGCAACCCAGAGAGCTGCAAAGCAGGAAGCAATGTTCTGTTAGACATCCAGTCACTCCAGCCTTTATCGATTACATTTTTGGCTAACTACACAAGAAATATTTTTTTATTTTGCACAGCCTATTAACAGTTTTCATTTTTATACTGAACAATTCTTTTAAGGCCTTATTCACTGTGGAGTTGAACAGCACTTTCAAAAACACAAAAGAAAAAAATTCATAAAAATACATATGCATATTTAGTTCACGATTCAAGAACATTCGAATTTAGAACAAACTGCTGCACAAATATAAGGGTAGCGGGTGCTGTGGGCTCCACTGCACTGAAAACTGTGGGACTGGGAAAAGGCCAAGGGCCAATTTGCATTGAGCAAAAATGATTAGAGAAATGTGTGTGCAGTTGTTAGGTTACATCGTAGAAAATAGACTGATGAATGCCCAGCTATATGCCTCTACATTCCTATAAAAACAGCTCTCGGCAATAGCAAGTGTCTCCCATAAAGGCTTTAGGCAAAATGAGGAATAAATCTTACCCTCTCAAAGTGCTGCCTCCTGCAGAAGACCTGGTGGCTCTTTTTGCAATGCAGGAATTGCCAGATAAACCTGACTGGGGGGGCTGCAGGCGGGATTGCAGAATTACTCTGGAAAGAGTAGGAAATAGGATATAATGTGGCCACTGTAAAACACTGCTATGCAGACCACTGAGCATGCAGTCGGATATGTTTCTTATTAGGGAAAATGGCATGTTAGACTGGCTTTGCCCACTGTATTATTTCTTGTGTAAACCCCCCAATCTAGGTTCCATTTCATTCTATTAAGGGTTGCAAGAAAGTAGCTTTGCCAGCTGCCACTTCAACAGATCCTCAGAGTTTTTGACAATGTATTAATGACCAAAATCATGGTAAAAAAAAAAAAAAAATTATATATATACTACTCTAATTACTCATACACTAATTTACAAATATTAAAATACATGGTCTTCTCCATCCATAAGAATATTTCATTTATAGCAAAGTACAAACATTATTCCTTAAAGGAGTACTACTCCCAAGGTATTTCTGTGTTCTCTGCGTTTAACTAGGGCTGAGCAGTTTTAAGGCACTAAATATATCCAGTTTCAATTAAACTGCCATGAATTTGTTTCTTTTGCTATAAGCTTTATCTTCATCGCTGATGATTAATACTTCAAAGTGATCAAAAAAAGCCGGGATGAACTCTGCCGGCTGTGACCTATATGCTGGTAGTCTTAGCCATAAAATGCTGTATTGTGAGGAGAAGTCATCACTTTTTGTGCAGGCAGTGGTATAATGAGAGAACTTTCTGACTTTCATTAAACCAATACTTGCCAATGTATACAACCTGGTTACATGCAGCAAAATTATAAAATGCCTGACAAATTCTTTTTTAAAGGGATTCTGTCATGATTTTTATGATGTTTTTATTTCTAAATTACACTGCAAATAATGCACTCTACCATGTATAATTTAATTTCTGAACCAGCAAGTGTATTTTTTTTAGTTGTAATATTGGTGTTTAAGCAGCCATCTCAGGTCATTTTGCCTGGTCATGTGCTTTCAGAAAGAGCCTGCACTTCAGGATGGAGCTGCTTTCTGGCAGGCTGTTTCTCCTACTCAATGTAACGGAATGTGGCGCAGTGGGATTTTACTATATTTACTAGATCTACTAGGCAACCGTTATCTTGGTTTAGGGAGTGGTTATCTAGTTACCTTCCCATTGATCTGTTAGGCTGCTTGGGGGGGGGGGGGAGATATCCCACCAAATTGCAGTACAGCAGTAAAGAATGACTGAAGTTTATCAGAGCACAAGTCACATGACTGGGACAGCTGGGAAACTGACAATATGTCTAGCCCTATGTCAGATTTCAAAAATAAGTATAAATGAGTTTGCTCTTTTTTTTTTTCAGTGCATGTTTTCATATGACAGTATCCCTTTAAAGAGACCAAGACTTCTAATGTATTTACATATTCAGTAATGTCCAACATAATAGCTCTTCTGTTGGGTGATAGAGTAAACGATTGACAGAATTATTACCAACAATAGTTAAAGGCTGCTCACTTTTGTGGTTTATCCACAAATGATTTTTTAGGGCATTAGAGGAGCAGAACAATCCCAATAGCACACTGTAGCTCCTGCTTGCATGTCCAATGATGCTCATAGTGAGCGTTACAGAGAGAAACTCAGATATTCTGCAATTGTCCAATCAGAAAAGATGGGAGAGAAGAATGTTGTAGAATTACTTTAGGAGTGCCACAGGTACATTTCCCAAGCAGTGTTTTGGCAACCATTTACTGGGACCAACCAATTCTAAAAGGAGAAACCCCTTCTTGTGTGGTTAGGCACCTTACTGGCAACAAGACTAGAAACAATATTGTGGGGCAACCTAAAATCTCTGCCGTGCATAATGTCATTATGAGGTGGCACCATAAACCCAGAGCAGGCATTTTTGTGGCTGCATGTTTAACATAGCCCCAGTATTACATACACTGAGATGTCAACATGAGAAGGACCATAAATAAAAAGGCATGAGTAGAAAAACAAAAGGATATAAAAAGAAAAGACAATATATTTTGTAATGTGTAATTTTTTTTGCCTATTCCGATTGTGTATAGTGTACGTTTATCCATTTGTGTTTAGTAATTTTACTGCTTACTCTGCAAAATGTGGTTTATTCCTGACACAGTAATACTTGCCCCTCAACACTGGTATAAAGGATAGTATGCCACTACTGTAAACCCTACAGACCAAGGCTTAAATCCAGACACACTTAAGAGCCCTTATTTATTTTATTTTTTTTGAATAGGCTGCTAGAACAGAATACTAATGTCCAAGAGTAGCACTGAAACTTACGAAAATAGGTTTTCTATTTCTTCCTGCCAATTAAAATGCTGGGTTTTCTATTTCTTCCCAAAACAGATGGCAGGGTGAGCATAGATGACAGAGTTGAGTGTATTAGACTTAATAAAAGCCAAAAAAATATGAACCACTTCATCAACATACAATTGAAACGGACGCTTTATGTATCCTTTAAAAAAAAAAAAAAAATCAGAAAGGATAGCAATTAAGAAATGCTAAATCTCTTATTTTGGGGGGGAAATGTTTTGCTAGAGGCAATTTATCAACATCTATTTTTTTCAGCACTGGGAGGGGGGGGTTAAGGGTAGGGACACACTGGGCGATTTGGGGAGATTTAGTCGCCCGGCGACTAATCGCCGCGACTTTCCACGACCAATCTTCCCCGAATGCCTCCCCTCGCTCTGCGCCTGGCTAAAATGAAAAATCGCCTGCGCTAATCACACGCGGCGATTCGTTTTCTGAAGTCGCCCGACGTTTCCTCGTGAGGCAACTTCGGGCGATTTCGGAAAACGAATCGCCGTGTGTGATTAGCGCCGGCGACTTTTCATTTTATCCAGGCGCAGAGTGAGGGGAGGCATTCGGGGAGAAAAGTCGCTGCGATTAGTCGCCAGGCGACTAAATCTCCCCAAATCGCCCAGTGTGTCCCTACCCTAAGGAGATTTTGGGGAGAAAAGTCGCTGCGATTAGTCGCCAGGCGACTAAATCTCCCCAAATCGCCCAGTGTGTCCCTAATCGCAGCGAATTTTCTCCCCGAATGCCTCCTCTCACTCTGCGCCTGGATAAAATGAAAAGTCGCCGGCGCTAATCACACACGGCGATTCGTTTTCCGAAAACGCCCGAAGTTGCCTCACGAGGAAACTTCGGGCGACTTCGGAAAACAAATCGCCGCGTGTGATTAGCGCAGGCGATTTTTCATTTTATCCAGGCGCAGAGTGAGGGGAGGCATTCGGGGAAGATTGGTCGTGGAAAGTAGCGGCGATTAGTCGCCAGGCGACTAAATCTCCCCAAATCGCCCAGTGTGTCCCTACCCTAAAGGCAGTTGCTATCTCTCAAGCTTTTACACCAAGGTTGCAATATGATTAGTGCAGCCTTAAATAACTCACAGTACAATGAAAGTGCCACATTATTACTAGGAGAATGTGCAAAGGTAGAGAAAGGAAAGAGTAAATGCACCCACCAAAAAATCCACCCCGACAAGAAAAACACAGTGGGATGGGGACTTACACTGGCTTTGTGCCTTGCTCCTGAAGGCTACTATGTTCTTAAATCATCTAGAAAGTATAGCACGAAGGGCACAGGGGAACCACAAACAATCCACCAGGTGACAATGGCACATAATGTAGAAAGCAGCATTGCTAGGGCCCATCTAAAAAGGGGAGAAAATAAACAAAAATGCAAATGGAATGTGAATGGCGCTGCTTCTACAACATGCACTGTGGCCAAGGCCCTCATGCAGGGTCAGGGAAAAGGATTAGCAAAAGCCAACGCAGGAGAAGAAAGTAGGGACTAGTGTACTGCATCCAAACAAGCACAAGAGCATTAGAGGGGCAATATTATAGAATTCACAAAAGGTGCTTTTTTAAGCAGTAAAAGAGAAAGTCTACCAAAATACACTGTTCTGTGAGCATCATAATTAATAAAACATAAGAGCCATTGTCGGATTTTGAAGTTATTTAAAAATCTCTAGCCAGATCCACACAGATCAAGGACTGTTCTCAAATGAGGATTCTCTTGCATTCATTAAGCTTTGTTGAGTGATGCTTAGAAATTCAAACACTTACACTGCTGGACTACAGCTCCCAGCACCCTTAAACCCTTTAGAATATACAGAATTACTAAATTCTTTTCGATCATGTTAGTTGAGCAAAATAAACTTGACTTACACTAGATTTATTATTTAAATTTAGTTTTCTTCACTCTTGGAATTACACTATCACAACAAGCAGGCAGCACCCATTTTGTGGGCACTTATTAATTTAAATTGTGTATCATCCCCAAAATCTTGTGTATGCACAGGAATGGGGAACCTAATGCCATACACATTGTCCTACATGATTATAGGGCCTGGGGAGGGAAGGGGGCAATGTAAGAAGTGCTGAATGGAAAGAGAAAGTAATTGACTGCCCCACCTCTATGCCTCTGGCATGGAGGCTGGGCAGATAATATTTGATTGACAGCTCAGATATTTAAACCCCTTTATAACAGGTATGGATGTTTTAATGAAAAAAATGATTTGTGTTTCATGTTTTATTTGCAAAGGACTTTCATTATGCAACTTATTATGGATAGGTGACAGGTCCACTTTAAGATCTTTGCTTCCAGGCTACAAATTTTAGCAGAACCCTTACAGGTATATATTTTTAAGGTTGAAAGTGTCAGCTATTGACATGGTATAAACCAATAGGTTCATTTTTGGAATAAAGGAAACCTCTTAAAGTGATGGTTTGCCTTTTCAATTGATTATCTTTATTTATTTTGTACAGTTTTTTTAATTAACCTTTTTCTTCTGACTCTTTCCAGCTTTCAAATGGGGGTCACTGACCCCATCTAAAAGCAAATGTTTTATAAGGCTACACATTTGTTCTTGCATTACCCATCTTAATATTCAGACCCTCTTCTATTCATATTCCAGTCTCTTATTCAAATCAGTGCATGGTTGCTAGGGTAATTTGGACCCTACTAGATTGCTGAAACTAGAAAGTGTAGAGCTGCTGAATAAAAAGCTAAACTCAAAAACCACAAAAAAACCAACTGCAAATCGTCTCAGAATATCACTTTCTACATCATACTAAAATTTAACTTGAAGGTGAAAAACCCCTTTAATAAATACTGTAGTAACTTGGTAAATGATATAGTTAACTCTTTGTACTGGATGATTGTGATGCATGGCGTAAATTCATGTGTAAGAAGAAGTTTAAAGTTCTGAAAAACATTATAAAATAAAAACAAAAGTACACACCTTAACTACATTGCTTACAATATAATCTCGCTAATAAATTTGCAACAACATATGCTGTGTGAGGTGATAGATGGCCCAACTGGTTAAGGCAGTAAAAAATGGTGCACCCTGCTGCAATTCCATCTAAAACCTGCAGTCTCATCTGAATGAATAGCCCAGAGCATATGAAGGCGTTAAGACATGCCACCACCTAACATACAATGACCAATCTTGGCACAACATGCATTTAAACTTTTTAAAGTATTAAACTATTGCAAAGATGAAATTTAATTTAAGCTTCCGCACACTGAAATCAGAAACTTTCTAAATATTCAGTTAAAAATTCTGCATAGTTTCTGAAATAATCAAGTTTAATTTTCAATGTCCCTCTCTCAGCATCTGTTTCTCTTCATGCTGTCTTTATGCAGGAGTTGGGTCAGATATTCACAGACAGTTAGATCCAATATATATCTTATAGGGAGAGCTCCCTTTCTTAGCAGATGTATTCAAGCTCATTCAACTGATTCCAGTACAAACAAAATCAACTGCCTTTTGCACAAATTCTGCATATAGAGAGACATGATGTCTGGTGATTTTAATAAATCTTCTAGGCAAAAGGAGCCCCCCTATAAGATATATTGGATCATTCATCCGACACCCAACTCCTGAATGAAGACAGAATGAAGAGAACAGATGTCGAGAGAGTAATAGTGAAAATAACTTGATTTCAGAAACAGTACAGAATTTCTAATTGATTGTATTTAGAAAGTGTATTTCAGTATGATGGTTATATAAAATTTAAATTTTCCCTGATAGTTCCTCTTTAATGGTCTTTTGTAAAGATTCATAAAATGTTCTAGAATTCCTTCTGTACCAAAGTGAACACAGCTCCCAAGTAATTACTAATTACTGTATTTACAAATTAGTTATGACCAATTGTTCATTTAGCAAGTGCAATTTGGAAACAATGACACTTGAAGATGTATTCGTGCATATTATAATTCATATGAATTTATTGGCCATAACTGGATGAGCTTAGCACAGTATATTCACATTAAAAAACTATGTTGTGAACAGCGGTAATGCAAGCGATTTTCTCTCTTTTTTTTTCCCATGCCATTTAAATATGTTCTGCCTCTCCAGTCTGCCATGTATGCTTTGGTCCCTGGATGCTATGGTCAATGACTCGATACCATGCATTTATTTTAATTTTAGGCAACATTTCACAGAAATAAGCAAAAAGGAAAAAGTGATCACACCGATGTAGCACCAAAAAGTAAAGTACAATTATAAAATTATTACCAATATAAAAATAGTTTTTTTTTCTCTAGAAACTGGGAATAACACGCACAAGCGTGCTAAAGCAGTTTGCATAACTGCATTAACTCCTAGTCAATAACAAAATCGCTCTAAAAACAGAATATAGAGTTACTATACAACCAATACAGACTGGGCCACCATACAACTGCTTTTACATGAATAATTTGTATTGACAATTATCAAAGGAGCAAGAGATCACTACAGCCCCTTTAACATACAGCTCGACACCACAGACAACCATAAAACCAGTTTTGTAGCTCATGCAACCTTCTGACCATTTTTTTTTGCATAGTGCTACAGTTAACACACCTAAACAAGTTTTGATCATATTAATGACATAATAGCAAGACTTCGAAATGGTTACATTATACAAAAAAAAAAAAAAATATATAGAAAGGACCAGCTCCAACTTACGATAATGGTGCTGCCCCTGAAACTTTTGTTTGACGTTTACACTTCAGGGCGTGAAGCTTGTCCCCTTGAGTCACATAGATAGATTCATCATCATCATCATCATCACCACTATACTGTAATAAAACATACAGAATGGTATTTTTGAGCTTTATATAATACACTATTTGTTGCGGTTACAGCTGCAATGCCATCATTGCCAATGAGCAAAGCTGAAGGAGCAGTAATGGGTACAAAGCAAGCTCAACAGGGTCTCTACTGCCCAGAGGATAACTAAACATGTGCCAAAAACATAATTACCAGTCCAATATCTTCTTTACTGCAAGCCTTGCTCTTATCATGGATAGAAATGTCGTCCACACCAGAGAGAATAAACGTTACTGCGCATCGGTTTCCATTTTCCTGCTCTTGTAATTTTTTCCGGTAAATATCCCCTTCATTCCAGAGGCTCCGCTGCTTACTGTCAAAGATAAAAGGAAATATATCAATGTGTTTGGGGAGGGTTTTATTTTAACGGAAAAAAAATGCCTTAATTGGAAGAGGAGGCACACAGTGTACAGTGAAGCCTGAGTTTATATAGATAGAGATGACAAAGGTACCAGCAGCATGAAACAAGATTCTTACAGTTAAAGGTGATACACCCCCACACAAAACGTTTTTCCTAATGATATAAAATGTTAATATAAGCAATATTGCAATATGCATTTTTAAAAGGTTACACACAATTTAGGAATAGGCCAAACTGTCAATTGAAGCCCAGTCCAAGTGGGTCACTGTAGCACACGCACGTGTATAATAAGTGAGCATCCCATCTCACACAATATGCACACGGAACTGGCCAATGTGTAGCTACATCCTGAAATACATAGGACACCTGCCCATGTTTCCTAGCATGGCCGTCCTGATGAGAGTAGACTCACAGTGAAGAGTGCAAAGCACACAAGTGGGGCACACAACTGAAAAAATACTATTACTACCCCATGAGGCTCTGTTAACCTGAACCTCTGCTGGTTGGGGGGGGGGTAAAATTTGCGGTTTTAGGAGCCCTTTAATTTTGCGGTTTTAGGAGCCCTTTAATTTGCAAACGTAACTGCAATTGAACAGTATTTATATATTCTTTTCTCTGTACTCTCTCCTTGTTGACTCCCAAAAAAAAAAACACCGCAAAATTCAACATTTCGCAGCACTGCAAAATGTATGAAAAACATACAAAACTACATATACAGCAATCAGTAATCAATACAAAAGATGAAGAAGAGCCTGTGCATAAGAGCATAAAATTCCCCTTTAAATAAAAGCAGGAGCAGAAAATAAAAGAAGCAAGATAAACCCACATGCACACTATATACAAATGTAAGGAAACAAACGGTCACAGGGCCTCGGGAACTACTTACTCCACCATAAACTGCTGCTGAGGACCAATGACAGAGCCAGGCCTGCATATGCGGATCCATGCAATTGTTTCTGCAGCAGTCATCCTGTAATGCTTCATCATGTAGCACCCTATCAGTGTGCCAGTCCGACCCAGGCCAGCTGAAAGAAAATACAAAGAACAAACGGTTGCTAAATTTGAGACAGCTCATCAGTTCTCTAATCATTTTCTGTTGTGAAGCAGATGTCAGGTGTTTGTAGATATTTAATTTATTATTTAATCTGCGTTGGGCATTTCAGTGTGCTGCCCCATAGTGAGCACTAGGATCTGTTAAAGGGGTAGTTTAAAATTCTTTAAGTAAAATATACATCGTCACCTCTTTAGCAACACCTACACCCCGCACAAAATAAATATTTTAATTCTTTGTTCAAAAAAACCTTGCAAAAATTCTGCTTCCGGTTGTGCAGGGACTTTACTAATAGGGCGATATGGCGACATGTCCTCTGCTACATGCTACGTGCGCGCTCCAGATCTCCTTGCCCCACTTCTTCTAAAACTGAAAGCCAGTTACTGCCGGACATGAAAGGATTTTTCAGCATGCCAGCGTTATCCTTCAGCGTGATTTGTTTCCATAAGTACTGCGATCAGTAAAGGCAGCACCAGGGTCAGCCATAAATCTTCTAAAGACCACATAAAACCCCCATCATTGTGCGGACTCCTTCACTCCTCGCAGCACTTACAAAAATATCCTCGCAAGGGGATAAGATTGTCAGGCTGGGAGATGTGGAGCGTGGATGTAGGAGAGAGCATGTCGCCACATCGCCCTATTTGTGAAGACCGGAAGCAGAATTTAAGCATATTTTTGAATAAAGCATTAAAAATTGTGAACTTTGTTCAGGATTATAGTATAAATGGAGGGGATTACAAGAGATTTTTTACTAAAAAAATGTTGGTTTTACTGTTCCTTTAAGTTTGTTATAGAATGCCCTATTCCTAGCAACTTTTAAATGGGTCTTTATTGTAGTTTTTGACCAGTTAGTGTTCTGCCCCTTCCAGCTTGCAAACTAGGTCACCAATCCCAGCAGCAAAAAATAAATAAAAATTTGTGCTATATGAGGTACGATGTTACTTGTATTGTTTCATTACTTATTTTGCTATTCCTATCCATATTTCAGCCCCTCGTTCAAGTCACTGCCTGTTTGATAGGGTACAAGTGATCTTGGCTGATGAGAAATTCCCAAACATCCGATTCTTAAACAGCTGGGTCCTCCCTCACATTAACTCATTTGATTACGGGTTTGTGAAGCCAGGTTTAAACCAAATTAAAAATAACCAAAGACTGGTTTTAATGCTGCCCATATAAAGATGCAAAGACACGCACAGAAACAAAGTTACAATAAGCTCCAACACCAGAACCCAAGTGCCGGATATGGGTTAACTCTTACAAACCTTTGCAGTGTACAGCTATTGCTCCGTCAGCATTCTCGCATATGTTGAGGAATTTTTTGACAATAGCGTCACTTGGAGTGCTTCCATCAACAAAGAAGAGATCGTGATGTTCAAAATCGGCATCAGTAAACCGGTTTGCGTCGTACATTTTCTTGTTAAGGCGAATAATAGTAGTTAGATGGTGTTTCCTGAAGTACGGGAAATAGGCTTCAGGAGCGTGGTGTGGATAACCTAAAATAAAAGGAAGAAAGATGCTGAACAACTTGCTCCCTCTTTTTTTAAAAAAATTTTTTAATTCACATTGAAAGCTGCCATCGCACTGTTGGAAAATTCTATTCTAAATGTATTTCATTTATTATTCATTAGTGCATATCTTGCACAGTCAACCCCCCCTCCAAGTAATAGGAGACAAAACATACTTGCTTTATTTCTTGAATTTGAAGACAAAATAAAGAAAAACAATGTTACTACATACCACTTTCCATTTTACTCTTTTGATGAGGCCCACTAAAAGCTAAAAATTTCTCTGGGACGATCCAGTTGAAATCACCATTTTCAGCCCTCTGTGAAGAGGAAAAAGTAATGTTAGATCAATGTCGATACATTTATTTACAAGGGTGCCTTTTAACTGCCTCGACATAAATTCACCTCCATTTTGGCATACCTCATAATGTTGATACTCCTCCACATCAAATGTTTTGAAATCAAAGAAGTCATACTGTAAAGCCTAAAATGTAGGCAAAAACAAGTTCATTAGCATTTCGGTACATCACATACTATATGGCTGCTGTAAAAGTCATATCTCTGCCCAAAGCTGGCTTTGCATAAAGAAAGAACATGTAAACATAAGCAAGTTTGCACAGTAGCATTAGTTGATCCTTTGCTATTCTGAAACCAGTCAGGTCTCCTCCAGGCTAGTTGGTCAGACGGCTACTCATACATTCGGCAGTCCAGAAAATGGAAACATTCAGACAGATACTGTCAACTTGCAAAAACATTTGTAAGGAACACAGTAGCAAATGGTAGGGCAGGTCTTTTTACTTTGTCAAATTTTAGTAACAGTTTGAGTTTGACATCCAGAATTAGTATTTCAAGGCATAAAGCTGGCCATAGACGCAAAGATCTGATCGTATGAATCGAGGATTCGTACGATTTTCGGAACGTGTGTGGAGAGTCCCGACATTTTTCGTACGGCAGAGATCGGTCGATCGGACAGGTTAAAAGATTTGTCGGCTGCGGGAAATATCTCTGCATGTATTGCCGCACATCGGCTGATCTATTATTTTGTATTTTATTTGATCAGAATGGTTAATGCCAGGTCGGGAGATGGGAAAGTCTGTTCATACGATGATTCGTACGATCGGATCTTTGCGTCTATGGCCAGCATAAGGCCCACTATACATCTATAAATATCTTCTCATCTCAAGCCCTTGGAGGAACAATCCCACAACCATAAAAATGGAGTGTTTCAATGACCTTCCTGAGGGACAGAGAACAGTCCCTAGTGTGACCTGTGAAGTACATACATAAATACATACATACGCATGGTGGCTCAGTGGTTAGCACTTGTGTCTGTGTATGTAATTTTTTTAAGAATATTAATGTGTATGATCTTTTATGTAACGCTGCATTTATGTTTTTAGAGTGCGGAAGGAAACTTTAGTACCCAGTGGAAACCCACAGAGATACTGGGACAACATATAACCTATGTCACAGTATAATGGCTATTAAAATGTGTTGCATTTTGACAACTCACCTTGTGCACAGCATTAAAGCAGTCAAGAAGGGTTAAGTGAAAACTGCAGGTACCAAATGAAGCATCCCTGTAATGTAGCACAACAATAATACATTAGCATTCAATATAGAAGTTACTGGCAAGTTACATACTGCCTACAAGTTACTGGCAAGTTACATACTGCCTACAATGTTAAAAGGGTTCTGCTATTTAAGGGGTCAATTGACCAGTAACATTAAAGTGTGGAAATGTTATTTACATTTAGTTTGTATCTGCTCATTCACCACCACCAAATAAACCAAATCTCATAAGAACTAAATCCACTGCATTCTACAGCACCCATCAACTCTCTATGTATCCTGTGCCTTTTTACCCCGTTTTGTTTTTCAAATTGTGTTTGGCCTCTCTACATTGACCTTGTTAAAAAGTTACAACATGATTTTCTGAAACTGAATGACAACTATGTAACTTTGATTATTGTTTAGAGCTTACACAATGGAATGTCTGATCCAGTCGAACCTTGTTCATTTAACTTCAGATATTTTTGGGAATACAGACTTAATTTAATGAGATATGCTGACCCTCCCTAATAGAGATATTGGGTAGGACATCCATGTGTTCATTAAGCTTTTAAGCTGGATATATATTGGCACAAAATTAAGCTGAAGGACTTTTTCTGGGTTGTCTGTTAGTTTGACGCCTAGGTACCTCATACCGGTTTTTATCCAACTGAAGTTGAAATCGAGTTTGAGCCGGTATACTATGTGGGGTGTCAACAATCTTATGGTTTATAGGGAAGCCTGATACTGAGGAAAAAAATTGGCCATGCATTTGAACAAGTTTGGGAGTGATGTAAAGGAGCGAGTAATGGTATAGATAGTATCATCTGCAAACAAAGCTATTTTGTAGCTTTGTGGGCCTATATCAATCTTGTGAACTGAAGGGTCCAACTGACCATTATAGCCATGGGTTCTATGAGTAGTGGCGAAAGTGGGCATCCCTGTCGGGTGCAATTAAGAATTTGTAATTCCGCTGAAGACACACCCATATTACACACTTTTGCTGTAAGGTTTGAATGGTGACTGCTGCCAAGAATTTATGGGGGGGGGGGGGTGAATGACAAATTTTGTAAGAACACAGTGTAGGAACCGCCAGTCCACCCTGTCAAATACTTTTTCAGCATCTAATGACAGAGTGACCGATGGCACAGGGCCTTGATTATTGCCCTTATATTTAGTACTCTGACATGGTCAGTGGTCAAAAGAACAAAGCCCGTCTTGTCTAGGTGGACTGATTTACATAGTATGTTGAGTCGGTTGGCTAAGACTTTGGCCAATAGCTTAACATCTTTGTTTAATGTGAGCAATTATAAGCCAATATGTGACGCTTGCAAATGGCTTTGCCTGCAAGCCTAATTGTGTGGTATGTATGGGCCCCTGAACTGCAGCACATGTGGGGCAGGGCTCTTTCCCACCTTTAGGACATTATATTTTAATGCATATAAAACACTTGCATTTTGGGCACTTATGTTTTTTTTATTCTAAAATACACATACAATCAGTTATGGTGCTTATGCTGAAATTATGTTCTTCCAAGCACTGACATGAATGCTAGTAAAGTGGACAAGGCAACAACTGTGTTAAGGTGCATACTAGCACCTAGGAAAAGTTGATTTTGGCAGAGGGTCCAAGATAGGACTGAAAAAAGCCCGTATCACATCTCATCTGAAGCTCTGGTAAATAGTATGTTATAACACAAGCCCCTAGATAATTGGGTATTGTTTACTTCATAGGCAGCAGACTTGAAGGTGGGTTTACTGGCCCTTTAAGTAAAAAATGTAAATATAACTTTCTAACAGCCAATACCTCCCACATGTATGACCATTAAAGATATCTGCCTTACCTACAAGATTTGTTAAAAGTTAAAACTTTTGGATGATAAATGGGGGGGGGGGGGAAGACAACATCTTACAAAATAATGGTTATTTATTTTAACTTACCTAAAAGGAAGGTAGTTTGTGTTCCCTGCTTGCAATAGCCGATAGAGCTCTAAAGGCTGTTTGTTTAGATAGATTATCTGGAAAAGATATACAATTTGAAATGCACCAACATTTTCAATGCTCACTGATCTACATACTTTACACAAGCTACATGTAAGATTTAGTCGCCCAAAGGTTTTTTCCTTTTTTCGTTTTCTAGCAGGCTGAAGACAAGGGGAAGCAGTTCGGGAGATAAGTCGCTCCAAAGAAGAGGCGATTAAATCTCCCCGAATCTTCCAGTGTGACCTTACCCTAAAGCTGCTGTAGGAGCACCCATGCAAATCACTGGCTGTGCTTTAGAGAGCTGCCTGATGCCTTACACATCATGGGACAATATGGAAAGCCTACATGTCACAATTGTGTATTCCAAATTCAGTTATAGTTCTTATTCAAAAGCTAGATTCAATACCCACTAATCTGCTTTCATATTAGCACAATGGCCAGGGCCTAGATGGTTGGCCTTGAACTGGGTGGCCACAATAAGCAAAGTTCTGCTCACTTGACCATATGTTGGCCAAGTTGCCATCTCTGCCCATGAATAATGAAGCAGCTTATATTTATGTATCAATGAAGGAATATTTTACATGCTTAATTCAAACAGCCAACAAATAAAGATGATTGCATAGCTCTACTTAGATGAAGCTCCACAACCCACCCATTGTGAGGGATCAGATATATATAACACTAAATGATATACAACACCGCCAATACACCAGGTAATCTCTGATGTGAGCATAGACAGACTAATCTGCCTTCTACCTGTGATGCAACAGAGCTGTTTTATTGCTCACTCAGACATTAAGCTTTTGTACACACAGATCAATACACATACTAAAAATACTGGAAAAAAAACTGCTGACACCTCAAACAGATGAAGGAAAATGTTGTGAACACAGACTCAGTGGGCTTTTATTTCTATTTATTTACCCTTCAGAGGAGAACATACAAAGTGCACAGCAGAATATTTATATTTTAGGCTGCTGCCAGCAGATGCACTCCTGAACAAAACGTGTCTACATTATCACCAATGGTTATCCGTGCATTGAGAGTTTCCGAAGAATACCTCAGCTAGAACATTATGGCAACTTCTGTGTGTATAGAAAATAAGCAGATAAGTAATTCTGTTTTAAGCGTACACAATTACACTTTCATATTTAACCCTGTATTTTAAGCAATTTCAATTACTCCAGTTTTCTAAAAGTATAAACTCTATTAAGTGCACTACATTTATGTGCTTAGAAAATAAGCGCAGAGTAGGGCTCTCATACTTACAGCAAAGCTTCCCAGTAAAAAGGCAGCATTGGCTTGTTTCTTATCATCACCGCAGGTGTAATGAACAATCTTCTTCTTGGTCAACGAAAAGGACTGGGAAAGAAAAGGAATTTAATTAGATATGGGTATTATAAGTATTCAGTTGCAAATAAATAGGAACATTCCAGCCAGTAGCACTTTCATTTTTTTCTATTCAGTTCATCAACAGTTAAAGCTAAAATCATAATGATGGTATGACTGTATGAAACCCTTGTACATACATTTATATTTAAGCAAGTCATTTAATTTACCTCAAATAACTCAATAAGTGGCTGTGTGTCCCAAAGCACATTGTTTTATTATGATTTTTTATTTCTGGTGGAAAAGTTAAATTGCATACAGAGGGAATAAATTGCTGGTACAGTTGAGATCTCCCCACAGCTTGGGCTGCTGTATGGTAATCGTTCACTCACCTTGATTTTTTTGTTTAACTTCATGCAGTATCGGTATAGCATGGCCAGGTTAAGTGGTCCAAAATCTGCATAGAAGCTGTTTTTGGAGAGAAAAATAAGGAAGTTTAGATATTTTGGAGAAAAATAAAACAGCAGTGTTGTTGGTTATTTAAATGGTGGATTATTATTGAAGCAATATATGAGGGATTGTTGCACGTTGTCTGGAATGAACACTATGCCAACACACTGGACATCCTTTCAAAGTTTAAGAACGCAGCAGCTGAACTGCAGTCAAACGAGATAAGATGTTGGATTGAATACCAACCCCCCACAAAAATAATCCTGACATGTGCCCACTTGCTTCAGTCGAGCGAAACGGACATTTTTTTTTTTTTTTTAACACCTACAATTAAATTCAGTATTGAGTATACTGGTGAAACACATTCCTTCATAGCATACTGGGCCAAAATTGCATGCTTTCACTATTTACCCTTTTGTAAGGTTGGCTGTATGGCATGACCCATTCTCTCTGGATCCAAGGAGATGAACGTTAAGATTACCAGTGTAACTGTCAGTATGCAGTTGACGAGATATTTTACCCAACTTTCTACCAGAGAATATAAGTTTTGCCAGTAAAAATTAAATATTCCAGATAAGGAACAGCTGGTGGCAACCCCTTTAAACATAACAGGAATTGTTTGCTGCAGGGATGAGCATGACAAAGACCCTGTTTTGTATAAATGGGAAACTGTTTTGCAAAAAAAAAAAAACAACAACCGCAATATATTTTGATATGGGTGAGGGAAATAGGATCTATTTGTGGCTCATTTCTGTACAGGAACCTCTAATACACAGGCCCTAGCCAAACTGTTCTTGTCCTTACAGAACGCTTTTTTCATTAGTCACCGTCACTCCCCCCCCCCCATAGTAACAGTGACAGCACTGTAACAAACAAAGGCCTACTCACCTATCCGGTTACATGCAGAGTCATTTAAATGAGATGCTTCAGAACAATGACATTAAACCTTAAATACTTCAAATGATATCTACCTCAAATACAACCTACACATTGGCTAACAAGCTTGTTTTTAATTGGGTAAACACTGGAGCAGGAAGAAATTAAAATAGGGGACCATGAATAACCACCCTATACTATACCAGGCCACATTTTAAGATCCCAACTACAATCTTTCACTGTACTCTATAGAATATCGTTTAGGAGGACAATGATTAAATCTGTCCACATCTGTGCTGCCTATGCTTTTGGCCACAATTAAATAAAGTCCATTACAGAGAATCTAATTACATGGTAGAGCCTGTCTTCTCTCTTGCCTCTCCAGACAGAAACCAGCAAAAAGGGAGTTTTTAAACTCCAGTCTTTAATTAGCTCTTCAGTTGTTAGGGCTGCATATATGATGCCTCCATGAAGCACAAGAGATACTCCATACATCTTAACCCAGTTTTCAGAATCTAGAGATAGCAGTAGTTGCTAAGAAGGTACAAGTATCCCAAGGCAGTCCATGGGAAAAAAAAAACATCTCTATTAGGAGAGACAGATTCCCCCTTTTCTGTAAAATTTCAGTATAAATAAAATATTCAAGTCTAATTTTTACTTGAGAACAATGTGCCTATGTGATTGTGTTTCACCATCCTATATTTTAGCTAAAGGATTCAGTCTTTAGCAGAATTGGAAGAACTACATTTTCCATATGGGCTATATTATTGCTTATAGTCTTAGAATGCTTCACACTTTTATGTTGTGACATAAAATCTGCTTAGTTTTACATATTTAAGCAAATAAATTATATATGCGTTGCAAAAATGGTAGGACTTACTTTTCATACACAAGCTCATCATCTATGGAGAAATAATGTGTGCCATAGGTGGTTTTTGGTCTGCTGCACAGGATTGCAAAATATAGGCGATCTGAAAGGCAGAGGAGTCAAGACAACATTAACTTACAACAGCTTAAAAAACAGACAAGACTCTTTACAGGCAAAGTAACCAACAGTAAGCTAGTGGTAAAATTTTGCCTGCAGAAAGGACATACTATTGAAATAAGGGATGCATCGAATCCAGGATTCGGTTCGGGATTCAGCCGAATCCTTCTGCCCGGCCGAGCCAAATACTAATTTGTATATGCAAATTATGAATGGGGAGGGAAATCGGGTGACTTTTTGTCACAACACAAGGAAGTAAAAAATCTTTTCCCCTTCCCACCCCTAATTTGTATATGCAAATTAGGGTTCGGATT
The DNA here is from genome assembly GCF_017654675.1 of Xenopus laevis. Classification (NCBI taxonomy): domain Eukaryota; kingdom Metazoa; phylum Chordata; class Amphibia; order Anura; family Pipidae; genus Xenopus; species Xenopus laevis. Next base: position 126,187,293 of record NC_054372.1, read on the forward strand.
CGGTATTCGTCCGAATCCTTCTTGATAGAATGACTAGGAGAAGGTGGAAAAAGGTCATTCTGGCCTTTAATTTATCCCCAAGGATAAATTGTTTAAAGGGGTTGTTCACCTTCAAACAACTAGTTGTTATCAGATAGATCACCAGAAATAACGACTTTTTCCAATGACTTTCTATTTTCTATGTGTCACGGTTTTTCTAATATTGAAGTATAAAGTGTCATTTCTCTCCTTCTGAAGCAGCTCTGGGAGGGGGGGTCGCCGATCCTGTAAACTGTTCTAAATTGATACATTTAGTTGATACATTCTTATCTTTGTCCCTGCTGAGCAGAATCTCTGGGTTTCATTACAGGCAGCTGTTAGAATTGATACAATTGTTGCTAATACTCCAGAGATGCTGCTGAGAAATGTATCAACTAAATGTTGCAAAATTGTAACAGTTCAGAATCTGCACCTGGATTACTGAGCTGTCAGACTCAAACACCAGAGACAGGAACATTCAACTTTAAACTTAGATTTTGGAAAAAACTTAAAAAATAAATAATGGAAAGTAATTGGAAAAAGTCATTATTTCTAGGGAACAATCTAAAAACAACTAAATTGAAAAAAGTGTTTGGAAGGTGAACAACCCCTTTAAAGACTTTAGTAGTCAGGTACTCCATTCTGCAGATCCAGTGCGGACAGTGGAGTTCACCTGACACAGGAAAGCTGTCCTGTAGAAAGGCTATTTAAAGTTAATTGGAATGGGAGAGTGTGTCTCTCAGCAGGGCACAGCAGGTAGGAGACCTGGATGTGTGAGGAACTCTCAGAGGAGGTGGGAGTGCTGCCTGCTACTGCAGAAAGCAGAGGGAGCCCGGGACCATGACAAGGTTTTGACTCTTGACAGAGTATTGGGAAGAGTGAGGAAACCAGGAGGCTGAACATTACCTGGGAGAAAAACCTGTGAGTACAGGGGTGAACCAAACAATATTTCTTTGTTTGCTAGTCGTCCACAAGGGGCCCAGTCTAGTCACGGACTGCTTCAAAACTGTGAAGGTAGTGCCCAGTGGACAAGGTTTATTTTATGATTAATGTGTGTTTGCTACATTGGTCATCCATGCGCATAACCGACTGTTTAAAAGTGGCAAAATAAACCCGTTTTTTCCTTGAAGAGCACTGTGTCACTGTCTAATTGCTCATCTTTGTCCTATGCTGCCTGCCAACAATTGACTAATGCCCCCCAAAAGTTGTGTGCAAGCTGCCAGTTTGCCACAATATATACACAGCACATCATGTGTCTGTCCCTAAGCTCAGTAAGTGACAGTAGCACAGAGCATGTGCAGTGAATCAGCAGTGGGGATCTACTGGGTCATCTTTGGAGGCACAGATATTTACTGTTAAATGGCTATGGTTACTTGGGTTCAGCTTTAAAATAGTTTGGTTGGCCTCCCTGTGCATTCCCCGCAACACCGCAAACAATGTCCCCTTTAGTTATAACAGCAAGTCACTAGCTATAAGAGACATTGCAGTAGGACCTTTCCAAAATGCTCTTAGCATTGCTGCAGGACCAACCAAACAAAGTGGAATGGATTTCATAGCAAACAGAAAGACATTTGGTGTAAACTTCAAACTTGGGGTTATCAGATCAGAAACATATGCATCAACATTTGTATTGTGTATCAGTGAAAACAAGTTGCCTAGTTCTGGCCTCGTCTATTGCATTCCCCTTGAAAGTCTATGTTTCTTACTTCCTGTGAAGAGTATTAATAAAGGATCACCCTTTCAAAAGGGATAGTACATCTTAAAATTAAGATTTTTTTGTGGTTTCGAAATATTTACATTTATGTTTTGCAAATGTCATGCTTAGAATTACAACCACAGGTATTGTTTGCTATTGTTTATTTAGCCAAGCAACCAGTCAAAATGGAAGATCAATGCAGGTGGCCTTGAAATGAACAGTGATAACATTTAACCCCTAGAATCTAGTTTTATTTTGGTTGTAGGGCATCACTATCAACATCCAGACAGCATTTTTAGCTGCTGGCTTGGGACAGGATCTATTATTTGGAATGCTTGGGACTTGGGGTTTTCTGGATAAGGGATATTTCCATAATTTGGATCACCATACCAATAGGATTTGTTTTTGCCAACAATAGGGATTCAAATAGAGAACAGAATATTTTTTAAAAAATGAGAATTGTTTGCTTAACATGGACTCTCTGGGAGATAAGGGATCCCATACCTGTTATTCCAAAACCATATCAAATAAATGATGAGAACCATGGGAAAAGTTGCTTAGAATAGGTATCTCTAACTCACGTAAGTATTCTATTTAAAATAGTACACCTATATAGCATTGATGTTTCACAGTTAATTAATAACTAGCAGGGTTGTATGCTTCAAAACAGCTGTAGTCTGCATCTGAACAGATTGCTTATCAGCCAAGCACAATGTTTGTTTTTCGTAGACATGATCTGGCAAACCCCAAGCACATCCCTTCACGATAAATTGTTTGTAAGTGAAGTGTTGGGAAATACTGCAGTACTGCAAAACACGCCGCAAGAGCAGGTTAGATGCAGTGAATTTACATTCAAAGAAAATACATTTTTATAAGTATATTTATAATCAGTGGATAGGCTAAGCCCAAGGGATTTCTAGACGGTTTAAAGTACAATGCTGTATAAAGTACAGTTCCCAGCATGCCCTGGATAATGGAAGGCAATGGGAAAAATGTCTTCTCCCAGGCTGGATTTGCAGGACTAAACTTGTTTAATAAAGCTTGCACAGCGCCTTAGATTTTTGATTTACATAGCACTCTTAGGAATTGTAGAATTAATATTTACAGGTGTTCGGTAAGGGGAAATAATGACCCCAGTATACCTTTCATTTAAAATGCTTAAAATTTTTCAATTTGCTTTTCTGACTTTCAGGGCTTTCCAACTGTTAAAAACCATGGGCTAGATATTTCTTCTAAGGGTATTCCCAATACTAGGGATACAGTGAATTTACTAATTTGGGTCCCCTAATTTACATATGCAAAAGGAAAACCCCTTGCGCTGCACACTTTAAAAATGTCCTTATTTCGCAAAAGTCACATAATTAAGGATTTGGTTTGGCCAGGCACTTGAATTTGGCCAAATCCTGCTGAAAAAGGTCAAATCCAGGATTCAGAGCATCCCTACCCAATTTAAATATATCAAACAAAACAGCCTATATGCGTAACATGGCTTCAGTGAAATAAAACAATATGCAATTAGCTATTTTATAAAGATATAGATAAACCGTGATTTTAAGTAGCAAGGGTTGCCCCCTGGCTGGGGATAACCATACATACTAGGCGACAGCCAATAAAAGGACAGAGCTCTATCTTTTACTCCCAACACTTCTTCCTGTTAGCTCTAGAGCTGCATGATTTCCTGTCAGGTGATTTGAGGGAGCAAAAAAATGGTGGCTTTACTTAAAAGATGCAGAAAGGAAATTATTCTACATGATAAATGGTAAAATTCTTTCATAAGTAATTTATGATATAAAATATCTGTTGATTAAGAAATTATTCTAAAGGTATAGTTTTTCCCTTTAATTCCTTTAAAGGTTTAGACTTTTCCTTAAAAGAATTCATGCCAGAGTTTTAAGATGACCCAACAATAAAACTTTAATGCTAGTGGCCAGTCCCCTCAATAATCACTATAGGGGAAAATGTTCATCCCAAGTTAAGGAGGGTAGGATGAGATAAAAATGTTACCAACAAATGTAGTATACAGATCATTTGGGCTATTTTTAAAAAAAGGAAAAGAAAGTTAGTTTTTCTACTTACTTGGGGTGAAAACTATTTTAGAGAAGTATGGCTACGTGTACTGAAGTCAAAAAGAATAAATGGATACAACGCAGTGCAATATGTTGGCGCTCTAAAGATACATGTTAATAATAATGGATTTTGGGCGGTTAAGATTTGTAAAATGCCACAGCAGCTGAAAAAATAAATAGTCAAAGTCTGAAAATGTGGAGGTAACCTTGATACTCTGGATGGACAAGACCAGAACCACAGCGGTGCAGGCCCACCACACAGTTTATCATTGTCCACCATTCCGGTTTGTCACCATCATGTGCAGACTGTAAAATATTCCTGAACAACCACATCTACAGCTGTTGATTGAGTGAGCAAACTCATGTTCCTCAGCAGAATAAGATGAGAGGTCAAATCGCATGACAAGTTTTAACGTGTAGATTTGCAGTTGTGGCTGTATACACAGCGCCCATTTTTTAGCTAAAAAGAGGTAATTTCACTTTTCCAATAGTCTTAATTTTTTAATGATCTCTATATAAATGTAGGCAGACATTTGCAAAGGAGACAGGGAGATTTTAGGGCAGGTGAACCACAAAATAAATTTGCCTAATAAAAGAAAAACAATCCCAAGCAACTTTCCAATTTACATTTATCAAACATTTGAAGTGTTTTAAAGTTATTTATAAAAACAATTGCTATTAAAAATCTCCTGGTTGTTACTTTTTAAACAATGTTGCAAAAGTCTTAAGCTGGCCATAGATAGATGTTGAGATTTTTTAAAAGATCAGATCCTGATCGTGATACCACGATCTTCTCATAACGATCGTACGAGTTGACCATCAACTAAAAAGACCAATTTGCCAGGAAAACAAAGGGGAGCTGCCTGCTTGGCCCTGCAAACATAGATAGATTGCACTGGGACCGACAAAGATTTTTTGACCTGGCCGATCAATTTCCTGACAGATATCGGCCGAAAAATCGTAAGATGTACGATCGTTCGAATACCACTAACCACACGATAATTTCGAAGGATTGGTCAGGCTTCCCTAAAATCGGTCGTTCGGCAGGAAGAATCGTTGCGTCTATGGGGAGCTTAAGCCCGGGATCCCCAACCTTTTGAACCTGTGACCAAAATTCAGAAATAAAAGGAGTTGGGGAGCAACACAAGCATGAAAATGTTCTTGGGGTGCCAAATAAGTGCTGTGATTGGCCCTATGTGGATTGTGAACCTACATTGAGGCTCAGTTTGGCATCTGGTTTTTATACAACCAAAACTTGTCTCCAAGCCTGGAATTCAAAAATAAGCTCCAGCTCTGAGGCCACTTGAAGCAACATCCAAGGGGTTGAAGAGCAACATGTTGCTCATCAGCTACTTGTCGGAGGTCACTGGTCTAAGCCAACAGGGCAGAGAATAGAAAGGAACACACACTGCTTCCGATAGCAACATACAAATAACTTACCATAGAACATTTGTAATGAAAGTAATACTTCAAAGTTGCTGAGAATTATGTTTTGATTTTTATTAGGCAAAAGGTTATTTTGCAGATTAACATTTCTTTTTTTCCCAAAAGGCAACAGCACATGTAGAACTTGCTACTTTTTATGTTAATATTTGTGTTCTGTACTCTTTTTGCCTAGAACCCTGCCACTAGAATATGCAACCATCTGAAATTAAAATAATGGCCACAGTCTGCAATCTGGACAATTGCACTTAAAGGAGTGGTTCACCTTCAAGTTAACTTTTAGTATGTTATAGAATGACCAATTCTAAGCAACTTTTCAATTGATCTTTTTTATTTACTTTGTATAGTTTTCTTTTTAATTATTTGCATTCTTCTGATGATTTCCAGCTTTCAAATGGGGGTCACTGACCCAATCTAAAAACAGATGCTCTGTAAAGCTACACATTTATTGTTATTGCTACTTTTTATTAATGGGCTTTCTATTCAGACCCTCCCCTATTAATTTTCCATATTCTCATTCAAATCAATGCATGGTTGTGAGGGTAATTTGGACACTAACAACCAGTTAGCTGACATTGCAAATGGGAGAGCTGCAGCTAGAAGCAGCCCACCAGTTCCTTGGGCCCAAATGCAAATATATGCTGTAGCAGCATAGTTTAAAAGTACGCAGAATGCGATAAATGACTTCCAGCCCAAAAAAGCAGGAGGAGGAACACAATAAAAATGAATAGGGTGTGTAACCTGTGCCCAGCTTTAGCTGCAGGTGTAACAAGGGAGCATGGAGGAGGAGGAAGATGGGGTATCAGTAGCAGTTGTAGTGCAGGAATTGCGTGCAGCTCGTTGGCGCTATAGTGCGCTTACCTTTGACGATCTCCACAGCACCAGGCGGCAGGTCGCATTCGTCGGTCATGTTGTGAGCAGGAGAAGACAGGGTGCGCGGATTGCTCTCAATGTTGGGGGCGGGTGATGCGACAAACTGGCACCGTGTCTAGCGACCAAATGCTCCCACCCATGAACTTTCCCCAGCGACCTTTGTGCTGTGCTGCTCCCCTACAGAGACGACTCCTCGGCTGGCACGGGTTATCTGGCTGCTAAATGCGCGCAAATACAATAGCGAATAAAACAAAGTTACTAAAGTTTTTTAAAAAAAATCGCGTGGTATCTGCACGCAGAGTCTAGTGCGCTCCCACTTCCTTTCGACACCAACAACAAGGCAGGCGAAATGTCAGCCAGACAGCCGGGCTCTTCTCGTATCTACTCCGAGGCTGAGCAGCGCGGATGTAGCGTGCAAACAACGAGCAAAATCCCGGCGACTCGCTTCCAGGCTCTTGTTATGGTTCCAGGTGCTACAAACCAGCGAGTTCCACACGGGTAAAAACTTCGAACTCTAAACCCCGCCCACGTGCCCAGCCCTAGCCGCTGATTGGTCGGAGCGGCGCCAGCAGGGCCAATGGAATGCACACGACAGCCAATAGCAAAGACAACATAGGTTTAAATGGACAATGAGGAGGGGCTGGACACAAGTTGGATTGTCTCCCAAACGTTCATCAAACCGGAAAACCTGTGCTAATGTGGCGCGTCACACGGATACGAGCGTGCCTTTAGTATTAATGACCATAATCCAGTCATGCCTTCTTGATTACTTTTATACAGGTGTCCATAATAACATCGTGTTGTTATAAAACAGAGAGCAGGTAACGTGTCTGCTAAGCTGTGCGCCCCTTATGCCACCTGTGTTGTTGTTATATGCGAGTAACTGGATAAATGTGGGGTTGTTAGGCCAGACCTGCTGCAACAGAAATAGAAGTGTAGTGCTAAATACAATGAGGACATTTTAGGGTCATACAAGATGAAACAATGGGACATTGTGTTACAGACGCAGCCGTATCATCATCATCATTTATATATATATATATAGCGCTGTCAAGATACGCAGTGCTTTACTGCAGTTATATCAAACAGGGAATAAATGGTGGATAACAGACAATGATTACAGAGTACAATAGGGTTTACAAACTAAAAGGTTAGGGTACAATTGAGACATTAGGATTGTATAAACACTTTGTCATTTTTGATACAGCAGTGATTAATTAAGGTACATCGAATAGGCCTCTTTAAACAGATGGGTCTTTAAGGAGCGCTTGAAAGTTTGGAAGGAAGGAGAAAGTCTGACAGCTTGTGGCAGAGAGTTCCAGAGAAAAGCAGAAGCCCGAGAGAAGTCTTGTAGACGAGAATGGGCAGAAGTGACCAGAGGAGAAGTGAGGCGAAGATCAGAAGCAGAGCGTAGGTTTCGTGAAGGAGTGTATTTGGAGATTAGAGATGAAATATAGGGAGGGGTTTCATTATTAAGGGCCTTGAATGTGAGTGTAAGTAATTTGAATTTGATTCTAGAAGAGATTGGGAGCCAGTGAAGGGACATGCATATGGGAGCAGCTGATGTTGAGCGGCGAGCTAGATGAATGAGTCTGGCGGCTGCGTTTAGAACAGATTGGAGTTGTGAAAGGTGACTTGTTGGAATACCTGTGAGGAGTAAGTTGCAGTAATCAAGGCGGGAGATGATGAGAGACTAAATCAGTGTTTTAGTTGATTCTGAACTGAGATAGGGTCGTATTCGAGCAATGTTGCGCAGTTGAATACGGCAAGATTTTGCAAGTGTTTGAATGTGTGGTGAAAAAGACAGATGAGAGTCTAAGATGACTCCTAGGCAGCGTGCCTGTGTGGTAGAATGAAAGGTGGTGTTGTTTACGGTGAGTGATATCTGAGGGACAGGGGAAGATCTTGGAGGAAATATAATGAGTTCTGTTTTAGAAAGGTTCAGTTTCAGGTGGCATTGTGACATCCAGGAGGAGACAGCAGAGAGACAGTCATACTCTATATCAGGGATCCCCAACCTTTAGAACCTGTGAGCAACATTCAAAAGTAAAAGGAGTTGGGGAGCAACACTAGCATGAAAAATGTTCCTGGGGTGCCAAATAAGGGCTGTGATTGGCCATTTAGTAGCCCCTATGTGGATTGTCAACCTACATTAAGGCTCTGTTTGGCAGTGCACCTTGTTTTTATACAACTAAAACTTGCTCCTAACACAGAAATTCAAAAATAAGCTCCTGCTTTGAGGCCACTGGGAGCAACATCCAAGGGGTTGGAGAGCAACATGTTGCTCACGAGCTACTGGTTGGGGATCACTGCTCTATATGATCAAAGCCATGTCTGTACACATGCCCAGGCTGCCCTTGTCAGGACTAGGGTTGCCACCTTTTCTGAAAAAACAAATACCAGCCTTCCTATATATTTATCTTTTTTTCCCTATTAATAACATTGGGATCAACCACCAGCCAGGTGGCAACCCTAGCCAGGACTGAGCTTCAAAAGAGGCCTTGGGGTTTCTCATACACACAATACCCTCATTCAAGCCCAATACAAAGCAATAGTCTGCTTTACAGCACATCCTTTGCCAGAGGTTACAGAGAGCCAGTCCAGCAGTGTTGCATGTAATGGGATTTGCTTCTACAATATCATTAGTAAGATCAGGCATGGCCCACTGTCTGCATTCCAATTTATCCTACTGGCACAGCTCCTAATAGAAATCATGTGCAGACAGAAACTTTCCCCCGAACTTTTTCACCAAAGCAGGAAACACAGAATGGTCAAACATGTCACTTTACTCTTTATCTTTTGAAAGCAGAGGCCCTATAAGCCCCAGACCATGATTCTTGTTTTGCCAAATATTATGTTCAGTTTTACAAATTCAGACAGGCTGACTTCTCCTGGCAACCACTAAACATATACTCCTCAGTCTGTGTAATTTGGCATGATTTTGAATACTTTTGGCCATATAGTGTATGTAACAAAGGTGCAAGTGCTTTTTATAGACATGCCCTAAGGAGTGTTTGTTCTGTGCAGTAACATTTCTTAATGTAATTTTCTTCTGTGCTCCACTCATTTGGCTTCCAGATAACTTGGGAAGCCAGGCTGCACAGATCATTTAGAAACCTATTCAGGCAGACATAAGGCACCCCTCCCCAATTCCTTGAAAAAAAAAAGTAAAATAGGTGTCTTATACTACTGTTCCCTACTCTACAGAAGATTAAAGGATGGGTAAAACTTAAAAGCTACCATTTTACTTTATATAGTATCTGTATGTTATGTGATTCATGTTTGCTATCCACTCTGTTTATTGTCTAAACAAAGCCCTGCCCAGTCTTATGGTGTTAAATGCAACTCTAGACAATACATATTCACAAACTATCCCAAAAGCCCAACCTGAAAACTCCAGGTATTTTCACAGAAAAATAGCATGCTTTCTAAAAATGGCACTGAATATCAAAAGTACACATGAAGTGAACATTATGCCTAGCATTTTAGGAAATTTCCATATCCTGATGTTACTGACCCTCAGATGTTAACACTTCAGGTAACTTCCCTCATGCATGGCTTGTGGTAAGAAAATCGAATTATGGACAAGTGCTTGCACTAGCCATTTCAGATGATTGTAGTGGGGATGACAAGCAGTGGGGCCAACTAGACTCCAAGCCATCATAAATAGCACGGATAGGCCTGCACACCCCAACACTGCTTTCAGCACATCACTGGGGTGACCTGCTATTATGTAAGTGTTTAATAATAAAATATATTTTTTTGTATCTTTATTTAAGACTGAGTGTGCAATCCTTACATCTTTTTTGGTTCAGCACATCACAGCAGATGTTTATTTAGCACACAGTCCAACAACAATACTTTCTTGCTGCACACCACTTATTTATTTGGTAATGCAGCGTGCATTCAATCCCAAACTGATTCCAAGTCCAACATACCTTCCAAGTTGTGTGTAAAGATAAAGCACACCAATTCAAAGCACAAGCTTTCGGGGCAGAACCCCTTTCTCAGGTGCAATGACCCTAAAGCTTGAGCTTTGAATTTCTGCAAATAAATGTGATCAAGGCAAAACTGCTGCAAAAATTGGTGTGCTTCATCCTTAATCGTATTTAGCACAAAGCACAGAATACAACCAGACACTTGTACCAAACAAAAATGAAAAATAATGCATAGGCTTGTCATAGAATGGAAACATTGTGTGAAGGAACTCAGCTGAGGATCTGATTTTGTACAAATATGTGGGTAAATAACCATTATTAAGATGTGAATATAACTCAAGCAATTGAGCAAAGGTTTAAAGAAGGGCATTGCTACACTTGGAAATTCTGTGCAGAATCTAAATCTGGTATAACATCAGATGAGTAAAACTTGATGCAAACAGCTTCTATTACACTACATACTTACAGAACAAACAATATATAACAATGTATATTAAAGTACAATAATATATATTGTGACAGGGTGTTTGGGAAACACCACTGTCTTAGAGCAAAAGACACACAAAAGAGTGCATTTAATCTGCATGGTATGTGCTGCAAAGGAATACTTGGCTCAGGTAGGGTTAATATTCCCTATCAGCCAGGTAATTAAGTGGCAGCTGAGAGAGGATCTACCTGACAATGTAAAAGGGCTGTGTGAGCACAACTCAGGGCTCTCCAGGGAAGTGAGGGGCTGTGAGAGACAGAGCTGGGCAGAAGGGTCCTTTCTGCCAGCAAGAGAGTTCCAGAGCTTGGAGCCTAAATCCCTTGTGGGGAAAGAAAGAGAAAAGGACTGGCAGAGGCTGGTGAGTCTGAGTCCCAGGAGGGTAAGCCAGCAGGGCTGAGTGTGAAGCCCAAATACTTCAAAGCGCAAGAGGGTGAGAGTTTCCCTTGATGGTGAGCGACCAGAGGGGGGAAAACCCTGAATGTTTGGCAGTGTATTTACTGAACTGTACCCTGCATGTTCTACAGTGAAGTTGAACTGTAACCTGAACATTTTTCTGTTGCCTTTTCGTTGGAATGTCCAGTGCTTAATAAACCTGTGTTTTTTTGTCTGAAGCCTTGGTGTCCCTGTCTCTAAGCTCAAAAATCCTACGCTACCTGTCTACCAAACGCTAATTCCCCAATAAAAGTGCATGTGCAGGCCAGTGGCATGTCACAATTGGTGCTCGGATGCGGGCAGAGCTTTAAAGAGACATACACCTGTTTAAAAGCCTGGTAAGCATTACCCTTAAGAGACTGTACTAATATGGCAACTGGTGCTGTAAATCCTCATGCTACAGCTGTTCAGCAGGAGGCTGTGAGTGCTATTGGAAAGCAACAGGAACAGCAAGATGGCGACTGGTGGCTGCAGTTCCACCGTGACTGGGAAAGAGTCAGCGAGCCAAGTCTGGGAAAGAGACCGTTAAATGCCTCACAAGTGAAAGGTGAGCATTTCTGTGAGTTGCAAGGAGCAGTGGCAGCTCCTGTAAAGTCTGTAGGAAAACAGACTCATTTTTTCTGTCTACCACAAAGAAAGTTCTACCAGCAGGCTTCCTTAAAGGTGCAGTGGCCTGTGGGGTTGCAACAGACTGCCAAGGAAGTGAGAGCACCTTTGCTTGCACAAAAGGAGACCCCTACATCTGGATCCAAGGCAGGAAACTGGTTCCAAAGAGGTGGTACCCCAAAGTTGGAGCTCCAGCAGAATACCAAGGAGAGAGGCTATGCTGATTTCCAAGTCCAGTCTGGCATATTTGGTCAGAGATCATCCCCAGCAGTTCCACACCGGATGCCCTACAGGAATGGTGAGACTGTTCTTAAAGGGGTGGTTGAAAGGGAACGGCAGGCTGGGGGGATAAAAGACTGGGACTGTGGGAGGAAAGGCAAGGTCCTGGGGCCTAAAGAGTTAAGTGTGCAATCAGAATGCACTGTGCCTGTTAAAGGTATTGCTGAAAAGTCAGTAGAGGTAAAAGTGAATGGGATTTCACTGTGGGTCACACTGGACATTAACTCAACTAAGTCAGTGGTGTTGCATGAACTGTTAATGTTTATTCTACTACCGCACGAGGTCCCTGAGAAGCAAGAGAACTCAAACCTGACTGTATGTCTTAATTTTGAAACCACAAAAGGGACTGTTATCCACTCACTTATGGTTGCAAGTGACGGTGAAGAGGAAATTGTTCTGGGTACAGACTTTCCCCTATTCTGGGAGTTGTGGGGAAACAACAACCCAATGGATGTGGAACAATCAAACCAGGTGGTGAATAATGTTGGTGTTATGAAAAATGTTATGTGTAATTTTGCTGTCCAATGTCCAGATGGGAATCCTATGTGTGTGACTGTGGGGTGTGAGGTAACACCCATAGTAAAAAGTATAAGGGGGAAACCCAATGTAAATGTTCCCCTAGCAAAGGTGAATGAGGTAATTCACAGTGGGGAACACCAAAAAGCAGAGCAGGTGTGTCTGCAACAAAGTAGCTCAAGTGAGAGAGAAAATGTCTTGAGTAAAATGTGCCTTAATGTTTTGCTACCTGAAGGGTTAAATCAAAGGGAGAAAAACTCTTTGAGGCATGTCTGTGATTCCAAGTGTGAATGTCTTAAAGGTGAGTCAAAACCTAAGCCCTGCACTTTGTGTGACTTGTCTGTGAATGTGTACAAAACAGAGCCTGTAAAGTGCAGTAGTTGTTCTGGCCCAGGTCATATGGCTGATAATTGCACAATTGAAAGGTCTACTGCGGCAATAACCGAGCTGATCAAAGTCTATGACCAGTTGTGTGTGCAACTGAACTCAGGTGGAGAGTCCCAGTCTACTGAGCGCAATCCCTTAGAGAGACAGGGATATGTCTGGCTCACTGAGTGTGTAGTGAGTGAGAACAGACCTGAGTGTGCTGATATGGAGAATGGTAACATGGCTGTCAATGGGGATAAGCCACATGGAGTGACTGTGGTTGAAAGCAAAGTCATGACTCCTGTGTTACATTCCTTGGAAGGAGTCTTGCAGTCAGAATCTGTCTGTCTGACAGAAGATGCATTGGGTCCCAATACAAGTAATGCCAAATGTGAGTTGCTTGCTAACCCTGAGCGTGTGACCGAGTGTGTGTCTGGTTGTATAACACAAGTCTGTGCGCAAGATGCAGACTAAAACTGTTGGCCATGGGCTTGAAGTGAAAGCCCTTGGTGTGTTTAAAAACCCATCATTGCCAGTTGTGGAAGCACACCCTATATCCCAGGCAGTGGGTAAAACTGAAATGCAAAGCGTGCATGATGGTAACAGAGATGCCAAAGTGTGTGTGTCTTCCCTAGTAAATAAAATTCAGGAGTTGGAAGTGTGTGTGGCTGCTCCCATAGAGACACATGTGTCAGATTCATGTAGTAGCGATAATAAGTTGGCCTTAAAGTGTCCATCCGACTGTGACTCCCATGGTTCAGGCATGATAACCAGGGAGAGTAAAGTAAGGCAAAAGTGCAAGCAGAACTGTGGGAATGAGACACCTAAAAGTGTGTTAAGTGAGAGACCTGAAATCTTTGACTGCCAAGCTATGTGTGTGAACATAGCCAGTACAAATGATGGTGTAGAAACTAGTGCCATGAGTGTTAATGATGATAAGCCAGACAGAGTGTCTGAGGAGGTGAGTGATGAAAATGTACAACTGCCTCCTGAATCTGTGTGTGTGCAGGTGCCAACTACACAACTGTTCTCCAGTGAGCCCATCTGTGTGAGAGTTGAAACACAGTGTTCTGGAGAGGAAAATGTACGTGAAGGCATATTTAAAGGGGAAGTTAAAAGTCCTTTAGCGAAATGTGTGCCTGTCCCCACTGAAGTGAAAGTGACAGATTCAGCACCAGCTGAGTCTATTAAAGAGGCATGTGAGTTAAGACCTGATACAGATGAGGTCAAGTGTGGGTTGCCTGTTAACACAGAATGTGTGTCAGAGTGTGTGACACAAATCTCTGGTAAAAAGCACCCTACAACCCATGAATGTAAAATGCAAAGTGTTCATGGTGTGAACAAAGACACTGAAGTATGTGTGCCTGATCTTGCCCTATTTGATCAAAAGCAGGAGACTGAATGGTGTGTGACTTCCTCCATAGGAACACATGTGTTAAAAGTCTTGCAGGTTAAAGAAAGGCCAAGATCCCTTTTAAAGGGATGCGCTATGGACAAACGGGTCCCTAGCCCTTTAGTGAAAGACAAAGTGAGTAAAACCTTGCATTTCAAAGGCAGAGTGAGCCTTTTAACCCTTTAAGTGCCAGCAGAATTTCACATTTTGGTTACGCGAAATGCCAGCCGTTTTTAAGCATTTTGTGCTCTCTCACTTTAGGGGCATTTTCTGAGGGGAAACCTATAGTTTACCTAGGAAAACTATACATTGTTTTTTTCGGTAGAAACTGAGCTTTCTAAATCTGCCTGAGTTTTCATGTATTTCCACCTGTGCAAAAAAATTTATAGTGCTAAATAACAAAAAAAAATGAAAAATTACCATTTTTCATTGTATATCAATTTATACCAGAAAAATATTTCATTTTACAGATGAAAATCCAACTGATTTGGAAAGCCTTATGTCTCTCGAACGTGCCAATACCAGATATGTATAGTTTTAGGGAGATTTAGGATTTCTGTACAGCAAAAACTCCCGGCAGTATATTACTGAATTTTGAAAGCACTAAGGCAGAAAACGGCATGCTTTAGATTCCAAGGCAAAAAATCCTGAAACCATAGGTTTACCCCAGAAAACCATACATTTTTGAAAAGTACACATTCTGCCGATTACAAAATGGGTAACTATGTCTCTCTACTCCCAACTACCAAACAGAAAAGCTTGTCTGAACATAGCGGTTTTTCAAAATAAAATTCAAAATTTTGAAAAATCATTTCAAAGGTTTTATTTTGCTGCTCCGCATATCCCAAACTATATTACGTACCAAGAAAAAGCACCTGAAATATGATTGCCAGGGGTCCACTGAACAGTTTGATATCCATTATGCATAGGTTTACCAAAGTATCTGGCATTTAGAGACACAAATATGAAGTTAGCGCATCCAAATTGTTCAGGACTTTACTTCAGCTACTGAGAAATCAACACATTGACTGCATTTTTTGTGGGGTAAAAACACAGAAATATATGTTTACCCCCCAAACCCATATATTTTTGGAAAGAACACATTCTACAGAATCTAAAATGGGTACCCATGCCTTTCTGCTCCAAACTACTGAGTCGCAAGGCTTTCCCAAAATTGTCGGTTTTGGTGAAATATCTGAAAATTGCCTCAAAACTTCAACTTCCCAGCACCATATCACCCATGTATCATTACGTACTAAGAAAAAGCACCCTAAATATGATTGCCAGGGTTCCTCTGAACATTTTGGTGGCCATTGTTCATAAGTTTACCAAAGTATCTGGCATTTAGAGGCCCCAAAATGAAGTTAGCGCATACAAACAGTCCCGTGAGTAACTTCATCTAATGAGAAATCAACACATTGACTGCATTTTTGTGGGGTAAAAACACAGAAATATATGTTTACCCCCCAAAACCCATATATTTTTGGAAAGTACACATTCTACAGAATCTAAAATGGGTACCCATGCCTTTCTGCTCCAAACTACTGAGTCGCAAGGCCTTCCCACAATTGTCGGTTTTGGTGAAATATCTGAAAATTGCCTCAAAGCTTCAACTTCTCAGCACCATATCACCCATGTATCATTACGTACTAAGAAAAAGCACCCTAAATATGATTGCCAGGGTTCCTCTGAACATTTTGGTGGCCATTGTTCATAAGTTTACCAAAGTATCTGGCATTTAGAGGCCCCAAAATGAAGTTAGCGCATACAAACAGTCCCGTGGGTAACTTCAGCTAATGAAAAATCAACACATTGACTGCATTTTTGTGGGGTAAAAACACAGAAATATATGTTTACCCCCCAAAACCCATATGTTTTTGGAAAGTTCACATTCTACAGAATCTAAAATGGGTACCCATGCCTTTCTGTTCCAAACTACTGAGTCGCAAGGCTTTCCCACAATTGTCGGTTTTGGTGAAATATCTGAAAATTGCCTCAAAGCTTCAACTTCTCAGCACCATATCACCCATGTATCGTTACGCACCAAGAAAAAACACCCTAAATATGATTGCCAGGGTTCCTCCAAACAGTTTGGTGGCCATTGTTCATAGGTTTACCAAAGTATCTGGCAGTTAGAGGCCTCAAAATGAAGTTAGCGCATACAAATAGTCCTGTGGGTAACTTCATCTAATGAAAAATCAACACATTGACTGCATTTTTGTGGGGTAAAAACACAGAAATATATGTTTACCCCCCAAACCCATATATTTTTGGAAAGTACACATTCTACCGAATCTAAAATGGGTACCCATGCCTTTCTGCTCCAAACTACTGAGTCGCAAGGCTTTCCCACAATTGTCGGTTTTGGTGAAATATCTGAAAATTTCCTCAAAGCTTCAACTTCTCAGCACCATATCACCCATGTATCGTTACGCACCAAAAAAAAACACCCTAAATATGATTGCCAGGGGTCCTCCAAACAGTTTGGTGCCCACTGTGCATAGGTTTACCAAAGTATATGGCAGTTAGAGGCCCCAAAATGAAGTTAGCGCATACAAATAGTCCTGTGGGTAACTTCAGCTAATGAAAAATCAACACATTGACTGCATTTTTGTGGGGTAAAAACACAGAAATATATGTTTACCCCCCAAACCCATATATTTTTGGAAAGTACACATTCTACCGAATCTAAAATGGGTACCCATGCCTTTCTGCTCCAAACTACTGAGTCGCAAGGCTTTCCCACAATTGTCGGTTTTGGTGAAATATCTGAAAATTGCCTCAAAGCTTCAACTTCTCAGCACCATATCACCCATGTATCGTTACGCACCAAAAAAAAAACACCCTAAATATGATTGCCAGGGGTCCTCCAAACAGTTTGGTGCCCACTGTGCATAGGTTTACCAAAGTATATGGCAGTTAGAGGCCCCCAAAATGAAGTTAGCGCATACAAATAGTCCTGTGGGTAACTTCAGCTAATGAAAAATCAACACATTGACTGCATTTTTGTGGGGTAAAAACACAGAAATATATGTTTACCCCCCAAACCCATATATTTTTGGAAAGTACACATTCTACCGAATCTAAAATGGGTACCCATGCCTTTCTGCTCCAAACTACTGAGTCGCAAGGCTTTCCCACAATTGTCGGTTTTGGTGAAATATCTGAAAATTGCCTCAAAGCTTCAACTTCTCAGCACCATATCACCCATGTATCGTTACGCACCAAAAAAAAAACACCCTAAATATGATTGCCAGGGGTCCTCCAAACAGTTTGGTGCCCACTGTGCATAGGTTTACCAAAGTATATGGCAGTTAGAGGCCCCAAAATGAAGTTAGCGCATACAAATAGTCCTGTGGGTAACTTCAGCTAATGAAAAATCAACACATTGACTGCATTTTTGTGGGGTAAAAACACAGAAATATATGTTTACCCCCCAAACCCATATATTTTTGGAAAGTACACATTCTACCGAATCTAAAATGGGTACCCATGCCTTTCTGCTCCAAACTACTGAGTCGCAAGGCTTTCCCACAATTGTCAGTTTTGGTGAAATATCTGAAAATTGCCTCAAAGCTTCAACTTCTCAGCACCATATCACCCATGTATCGTTACGCACCAAAAAAAAACACCCTAAATATGATTGCCAGGGGTCCTCCAAACAGTTTGGTGCCCACTGTGCATAGGTTTACCAAAGTATATGGCAGTTAGAGGCCCCAAAATGAAGTTAGCGCATACAAATAGTCCTGTGGGTAACTTCAGCTAATGAAAAATCAACACATTGACTGCATTTTTGTGGGGTAAAAACACAGAAATATATGTTTACCCCCCAAACCCATATATTTTTGGAAAGTACACATTCTACCGAATCTAAAATGGGTACCCATGCCTTTCTGCTCCAAACTACTGAGTCGCAAGGCTTTCCCACAATTGTCGGTTTTGGTGAAATATCTGAAAATTGCCTCAAAGCTTCAACTTCTCAGCACCATATCACCCACGTATCGTTACGCACCAAAAAAAAACACCCTAAATATGATTGCCAGGGGTCTTCCAAACAGTTTGGTGCCCACTGTGCATAGGTTTACCAAAGTATATGGCAGTTAGAGGCCCCAAAATGAAGTTAGCGCATACAAATAGTCCTGTGGGTAACTTCAGCTAATGAAAAATCAACACATTGACTGCATTTTTGTGGGGTAAAAACACAGAAATATATGTTTACCCCCCCAAACCCATATATTTTTGGAAAGTACACATTATACAGAATCTAAAATGGGTACCCATGCCTTTCTGCCCCAAACTACTGAGTCGCAAGGCTTTGCCAAATTTGGCGGTTTTGGTAAAATATTTTGAAAATTGCCTCAAAGCTTCAACTTTCCAGCATCGTATTGTCCATGTATCATTACCAGCATAAAGCATCCTAAATATAAACATAGGGGTCTACTAAACAGTTTGATGCCCAATGTGCATAGATATACCAAACTATGTGGGGCACAGAGACCCCCAAATGACAATATGTATAGACATTTTCACGGCTGACGCGCTGGCTGCTGCAATATAACCACCCGGTGTGTGTATTATGCGACATTAGACCACCTAACAGTACAGAGACCCCAGAAAACCATATATTTTCAGAAAGTACACATTCTGACGAATCCAATATGGGTAAATATGTGTTCCTACTGCAAACTGTCAAACTGCAAAGCAATGCTGAACGTAACGGTTTTTATCAAATTTCTGAAAATCGTCACAAAGCTTGAATTTTACCCCATTATATGCCCCACATTTCGTAACTTATCAGCATAAAACATCCTGAATATGAACGCCAGGGGTCTACTGAACACTTTGATGCCCAATATGCATAGATATACCAAACTATGTGGCGCACAGAGACCCCCAAATGACAATAGTGTATATACATTTTCACGGCTGACGCACGCTGGCTGCTGCAATATAAGCACCCGGTGTGTGTAATATGCGACATTAGACCCCCCTAACAGTACAGAGACCCCAGAAAACCATATATTTTCAGAAAGTACACATTCTGACGAATCCAAAATGGGTAAATATGTGTTCCTACTGCAAACTGTCAAACTGCAAAGCAATGCTGAACGTAACAGTTTTTATCAAATTTCTGAAAATCGTCACAAAGCTTGAAATTTATCCCATTATATGCCCCACATTTCGTAACTTATCAGCATAAAACATCCTAAATATGAGCGCCAGGGGTCTACTGAACACTTTGATGCCCAAAATGCATAGATATACCAAACTATGTGGCGCACAGAGACCCACAAATGACAATATGTATAGACATTTTCACGGCTGACACGCTGGCTGCAGCAATATAACCACCCGGTGTGTGTGTATTATGCGACATTAGACCACCTAACAGTACAGAGACCCCAGAAAACCATATATTTTCAGAAAGTACACATTCTGACGAATCCAATATGGGTAAATAAGTGTTTCTACTGCAAACTGCCAAACTGCAAAGCAATGCTGAACATAACGGTTTTTATCAAATTTCTGAAAATCGTCACAAAGCTTGAATTTTACCCCATTATATGCCCCACATTTCGTAACTTATCAGCATAAAACATCCTGAATATGAACGCCAGGGGTCTACTGAACACTTTGATGCCCAATATGCATAGATATACCAAACTATGTGGCGCACAGAGACCCCCAAATGACAATAGTGTATACATTTTCACGGCTGACGCGCGCTGGCTGCTGCAATATAAGCACCCGGTGTGTCTAATATGCGACATTAGACCCCCCTAACAGTACAGAGACCCCAGAAAACCATATATTTTCGGAAAGTACACATTCTGACGAATCCAATATGGGTAAATATGTGTTCCTACTGCATACTGTCAAACTGCAAAGCAATGCTGAACGTAACGGTTTTTATCAAATTTCTGAAAATCGTCACAAAGCTTGAATTTTACCCCATTATATGCCCCACATTTCGTAACTTATCAGCATAAAACATCCTGAATATGAACGCCAGGGGTCTACTAAACACTTTGATGCCCAATATGCATAGATATACCAAACTATGTGGCGCACAGAGACCCCCAAATGACAATAGTGTATACATTTTCACGGCTGATGCGCGCTGGCTGCTGCAATACAAGCACCTGGTGTGTGTAATATGCGACATTAGACCCCCCTAACAGTACAGAGACCCCAGAAAACCATATATTTTCAGAAAGTACACATTTTGACGAATCCAATATGGGTAAATATGTGTTCCTACTGCAAACTGTCAAACTGCAAAGCAATGCTGAACGTAACGGTTTTTATCAAATTTCTGAACATCGTCACAAAGCTTGAATTTTACCCCATTATATGCCCCACATTTCGTAACTTATCAGCATAAAACATCCTAAATATGAG
Source organism: Xenopus laevis (assembly GCF_017654675.1). Lineage (NCBI taxonomy): Eukaryota > Metazoa > Chordata > Amphibia > Anura > Pipidae > Xenopus > Xenopus laevis. The sequence continues at coordinate 126,207,808 of NC_054372.1, forward strand.
CGCATGGGGTCTACTGAACACTTTGATGCCCAATATGCATAGATATACCAAACTATGTGGCGCACAGAGACCCCCAAATGACAATATGTATAGACATTTTCACGGCTGACGCGCTGGCTGCTGCAATATAACCACCCAGTGTGTGTATTATGCGACATTAGACCACCTAACAGCACAGAGACCCCAGAAAACCATATATTTTCAGAAAGTACACATTTTGACGAATCCAATATGGGTAAATAAGTGTTTCTACTGCAAACTGCCAAACTGCAAAGCAATGCTGAACATAACGGTTTTTATCAAATTTCTGAAAATCGTCACAAAGCTTGAATTCTACCCCATTATATGCCCCACATTTCGTAGCTTATCAGCATAAAACATCCTAAATATGAGCGCCAGGGGTCTACTGAACACTTTGATGCCCAATATGCATAGATATACCAAACTATGTTGCGCACAGAGACCCCCAAATGACAATATGTATAGACATTTTCACAGCTGACGCGCTGGCTGCTGCAATATAAGCACCTGGTGTGTGTATTATGCGACATTAGACCCCCCTAACAGTACAGAGACCCCAGAAAACCATATATTTTCAGAAAGTACACATTCTGACGAATCCAAAATGGGTAAATAAGTGTTTCTACAGCAAACTGCCAAACTGCAAAGCAATGCTGAACATAACGGTTTTTATCAAATTTCTGAAAATCGTCACAAAGCTTGAATTTTACCCCATTATGTGCCCCACATTTCGTAACGTATCAGCATAAAACATCCTAAATATGAATGACAGGGGTCTACTGAACACTTTGATGCCCAATATGCATAGATATACCAAACTATGTGGCGCACAGAGACCCCCAAATGGATATATAGTAGATAAAATTTACATAGGCAAAACAAAATAACACAGAACAGTGTGAAATGCAAATAAATCACCAAAAACTAATAAAACCACAAAAATCAATGCTTTTTTTTTTCACACTAGTGTAATCGGCCACCAGAATTACCGTTTGAATATTTTAGCTGGGCCAAATCGATTATACGGGCAGAAACAAGTGAACAACACAAATGCAGAGCTGAAAATGCAATAAAATGGCTAAAAATTCAATAAAATGGCTAAAAATGCACCAAAATACCCAAAATTGCAATATAACCACCAAAATAACATACAAAAGCTATTGCACAGTACGGTTAGCGAATACGCTATTCGGAACGGCAATAAAACATTTTTTTTAGCCCAAAAAGAGACGATGCGATAAGAAAAAAAAAAAAAAAGCCACAAAGCCATATATGTACATATGCGTGTGCACAACGGGTAAATTGCATGTTATTTGCGCATGTGCGCGTGTGCAAGTGTACATGGGTGCTGTGAGTGTGTGTGTGACCCCCCCAATCCCCAAAAATCTATGTGTGAGTGTGTGTAAGTGTGAATGTAAGTGTATATTACTGTAATAAGTGTGTGTTGGTGTGTTTGTGTGTTTTTGTGTGTGTAAATGTTACACTTACCTGGGGTAGATGCTGCAGATCGATCAGAAAGGGTCCCACGCAGCAGATCTCCAGCTCCAACGATCATCAGCCATGTGGGGGCGGAGCTGGGCGGAAGTGCGGCGCAGGCAGCAGCAGGACGCATAGGAAACGCGTCCCTGCTGCTGCTTTGGGGCCCCTGGGCGATCGCGCCCCAGGGGCCACACGATCCCCTGCTGTGCTCGTTGTCTAGGGGCAGGGGATCGTGAAGGAGCGGAGCGAGCGGCTCTAACAGCCGCTCCTCCGCTCGCAAACCCGGAAGTGCTGCAGAACGTAGAATCTACGATCTGTGGCACTTTGGTCCTTTGATCCACAGAACGTAGATTCTACGTTCTGTGGCACTTAAAGGGTTAAAGATAAAAGGTTCAAGTTTACAAGAGAGCACGTGTCTGTATACTCTGATTAACATGTATGTGTTGGATCTTTCACATGCTAAAGAAAGGTCAAAATCATGTTTAAAGGGTTGTGTAACTGAGAAGCAGCAATCTAGCCCTTCAACCAAAGAAAGACTGGAGGTAGAAATCCCGTTAAGAGAGTTTCTTTTGGGATGGCAATGTGTTCCGCCCCTGGGTCTAAACAGAGGGGGAGGATATGTGACAGGGTGTTTGGGAAACACCACTGTCTTAGAGCAAAAGACACACAAAAGAGTGCATTTAATCTGCATGGTATGTGCTGCAAAGGAATACTTGGCTCAGGTAGGGTTAATATTCCCTATCAGCCAGGTAATTAAGTGGCAGCTGAGAGAGGATCTACCTGACAATGTAAAAGGGCTGTGTGAGCACAACTCAGGGCTCTCCAGGGAAGTGAGGGGCTGTGAGAGACAGAGCTGGGCAGAAGGGTCCTTTCTGCCAGCAAGAGAGTTCCAGAGCTTGGAGCCTAAATCCCTTGTGGGGAAAGAAAGAGAAAAGGACTGGCAGAGGCTGGTGAGTCTTGAGTCCCAGGAGGGTAAGCCAGCAGGGCTGAGTGTGAAGCCCAAATACTTCAAAGCGCAAGAGGGTGAGAGTTTCCCTTGATGGTGAGCGACCAGAGGGGGGAAACCCTGAATGTTTGGCAGTGTATTTACTGAACTGTACCCTGCATGTTCTACAGTGAAGTTGAACTGTAACCTGAACATTTTTCTGTTGCCTTTTCGTTGGAATGTCCAGTGCTTAATAAACCTGTGTTTTTTTGTCTGAAGCCTTGGTGTCCCTGTCTCTAAGCTCAAAAATCCTACGCTACCTGCCTACCAAACGCTAATTCCCCAATAAAAGTGCATGTGCAGGCCAGTGGCATGTCACAATATAATAATACTAATTATGTAAGGTGCACATTCCGTTTATGGCAGTGTCAGGGCTCCACACCTAAAGGAGTGCCAGTATCTGTGGTTGAATAGGTCATATACCTCAAAAGCCATTTGTAAAGGCAACAATATAAAAACATTGACAGAAAGCTTTGCAATATACATACAAAACACCCGCTTTTGGATATTCGTTACTGAAGGACTAGCGCCATTTTTTAGAGAAGCAAATCTAGTACCAATATGCAGCCAGTAAGTCATTCTCAGGGCTACTCCAAACCACAATGACTTTTTCAAGCTATTCTCAGTTAATATCTTAAAGGGAAACATTGCCTTAAAATAATTCGAATGAAATTTGCAATTGCATTTTCTATTTATTTGAATTATGTGCCAGCCAAAATAAGGAATTTTAATGCTATATAATGGCAGGGTCAGAGATACCACACCATCAAGTGTGACATTGCACCACTAGAGACACAGTGTATAAGTACAGTGTATATATAACCACTGAAGTAAATTTGAATAGTTCAGTTAACTATTAATGAATAGTTAATAATTAATGAATAGTTAAAGCAGACAAATGTGTCTTTTAAGATGTAGGAAGGACTTTAAAGTGGTACTGGTAAAAATTTTCACCACAGCATTCATTTTTCTCTTGAGTGATCCCTTCTCAGTGTCACCACTTCTGATTTCTTTCTGAAACCCTAGCATTCCAGCTTGACATCATCCAGCTAGAACAAAAAGGTCAATATTCTTCACCTCCCCCACATCTCATGTTTATGCTGACAAGGGCTAGTGTGATCCAACGATCCAGTCAAATCTGTGAGTTTATGGGGAGATAGCTCATTGTTAAACATGACTTTTTTAGGATCTATTCTTTTTATGCTTTATTATTTATATTGTCTCAGATATATATTTGCAGTGAGTCAAAGTAATCATGAGGGTAATAATGATTCACTCAGGAAATTGTTGAGACTTTATTTCAAATTATTATCAAGAGAGTATAGAAACACCAAGACTGGATCATTATGAACCTTATGACACGGAGCTGATTGACGTCTCTCTAACTGCATACTTGACAACAAGGTGTTTGCTAGGTTTTAACTGGTTAGTGCTAGTCATAAAGGGGTGGTTCACCTTTAAGTTAACTTTTTGCATGGTATAGAATGGTCAATTCTATGCAACTTTTCAATTGGTCTAACTTTTTTATTTTTTTATAGTTATTTGCTTTCCTATTTTTGAATTTTTCCGACTTTTAGATGGGGTCACAGACCCCATCTAAAAAACAAAAGCTCTGTAAAGCTGCACATTTGTTGTTACAGCTTCTCTTTATTACTCATATCTTTTTTTCAGGCCCTCTCCTATGCATACTCCAATCTTGTATTCCAATGAATGCATGGTTGCTAGGGTAATTTGGTCCCAACAACCAGATTTCTGAAATTGCAAACTGGAGAGCTGCTGAATAAAAAGCTAAATAACTCAAAAGTCACAAATAAAAAAAAAAAATGAAAACCAATTGCAAATTGTCTCAGAACATTACTCTCTGCAATAACAAAGGTGAACAACCACCTTTAAATACACATCCAAACTAAAAGGACTGACCAATGTTTTATCTTAGGGAATAAGCGAATGAGGAATAATTGTATTCAATTATCATTCAGTATGGCAGCATGGGATTATGATAAAATGATCCTAAGGGCAGAGACACACAGCGAGATTCAGGGAGATTTAGTCGCCCAACAACAAATCAACTTTTCTTCGGGCAACTAATTTCCCCGAACTGCCTTTCCACCGGCTAGAATCTAAATTGCCAGCGGGATGGCACTCAGACCGATTTGTTTCCCGAATTCGCCTGAAGTTTCTTCGTGAGGAGACTAATCTCCCCGAATCTCCACGTGTGTCTCTGCCCTAAAAACTTGTACGGTAAGTACTAGGGCCAGCGGTGGATTAATGATATGTGGGGCCCCTAAACTATATTAACAGGCCCTCCTTCTAGGCTTCTGCTGGGTTTGGATGCGTGCAGTCCAGCACTATTATGCCTTTTTCCCAGCAGGTGTGCCCAACCGGACCCAGCAGTGCAAATAAAAATAAATATTAAAGGAATAATATAAATATATATAAATAATGATTCAAACAAATAGAGATGTTTATAAAAGTTTAAAAAGTCTTCTCCCTCGTGTGGTGTCCCAGGGCCTAGGTAGAAAATCAAACAGATTTTGGGACAACTCCACCTCTATACTATTTTCCTTTTCTGATTTTGAATTCATGAATGGCTGAAGTTAATGAACTCACTTTTTAATATTTAATAAGCACATGCACTTGAATTAATTTATTATACAATAAAATAACTGATCAATTTTGAATTAATTCATTGATTAACGTGCTTTGATTTTGGAATTATTGCACATAATTGAACTAGGCACTTAGTACTTTATAAGGGCAGAGACACACGTAGAGATTCCGGGAGATTAGTCACCCGGGGAGAAATCGCCTCTTCTTCGGGCAACTTATCGTCCTGAACTGCCTTCCTGCCGGCTTGAATCTAAATCGCGGGCGGCATGGCACTCGGTATCTACTCAATCTGTTTTAGAAATTACATTTTTTTTCTCTTCCATTTGATTGCATACATTATTGTGAAATGGACAAGCCGCTGCATAGGTGGTAATGTAGCATATGTAATAACAGTATGCAGAAGGTAGCATTTTCTGGGCCTCAACAGGGTCAAAATATCAGTGATAACATATACATGAACTAATAATGATACTGGTTTATAAATGTCATATTTTTTGTTTTTTTAGGAAAACCTAGCAGGAGGTACTGGGAGTTTTTCTTCTTCTTGTGCTAAAGGGAAATGTAAGACGTTAGAGCAGTGCTGGCCAATCTGCAGCCCTAAAAATGTATTTGAAGTAAACGCTCAAGATCTTCTGAGCACTGTATTTTTTGCTGTATATCTGGAAGATCTGGGACCACTCATTCTTTGTATATCATTGTATTCCATCCACAATAGCCAAACTTGAAGCTTTTATGCTGCAGAAAGGAAGTTGGCAGATCTGAAATACAAATTCACCACAAAAGGGGATGGGAGGGAATTTCCATTTCTTGATTCTCATTCAGCTGTGTGATAAACAGACACAACCATCTATCATATCACAAACACAGGGAAATACACTGTCCTCTACACATAAAGTAACTAATAATAAAGATTGCCTTAAATTTACATATTGCAACTTTGAATAATACCATGGTCTCATACTAGCTGTGATTAAAGTAAACCAGAGTAATTGGAAAGACGTATTGTGGTAATAAAGTGCATTTGATAGCCCTGGAGACTACCTCTCCCTTTCAAGCTCATCACTAATAACCTCAATTTGTTCAGCTAACCTCTTAAAGGAGAAGGAAACTTTTTGTGCACTTGGGGGGTGCCAAATGTTAGAAACCCCCAAGTAATTGTATTGACTTACCTGAAACCCCAGGCTCCTATCAGCAGAAAACTGCACTGGCCCGGGGGTTATACCAGTGAGCACCACGGAGCAATCCTCTTCCGTCTTCCTCTTTCCTTCACGCGGTTGGACATGCGCAGTAGAACCAAAAGCCGAACTTTAACTAAAAAGTTGGCTATTTCGTTCAACTACACATGCGCTTGCCCTGGGAAATTTGAAGAAAGAAGAAGCCAGAAGAGGATCGCTCCGTGGTGCTCACTCCGGTGCAGTTTTCTGCTGATAGGAGCACCGGCCCGGGGTTTTAGGTAAGTCAATACAATCACTTGGGGGTGCCTAACATTTGGCCCCCAAGTGCACAAAGCCCTTCATTCTCCTTTAATATTTACATATCTGTTACTGTGATTACAAATAACCAATACATGCAACAAGCTAAGGAACACACATTATCTACAAGGAAAAAATAAAAATGTTTGGGTGCAATACATGCCAGTCAGCACTAGAGAATGGGTTGGTTTCCACTTGGTATCAGATCATTTCACAGAACAGCAGAATGGTGCTCCCTCCTAATACTGTGTACAAACACCGAATTGTATTAAGAATAACAGACAATGGGTGCATGCTCTTGCAGATGACCTATAGTTTCATGGTAGCAGGTGGTCATTTAATTTAAACCAGTCCCATAGCACCTAATGGAGCTACAGGGTAATCATTCACAAGCAATTATGCTTTTATGTCAGCTCTAAAGGCAGAATAGCACATCATAGAATCACAAGAAAAATACATAAAGCTTACTTCAGCAGTTCTATACACTGTATATTGTAGACCACTGCAGTTCATCGGCATATGGATATTTATTCACATTAAAATACGTTTAGAATTACATACTTGTATTTTTATTGAAAGTACTTTATTTATATTAAAGCAGACCTGTCACCCACACATACAAAGCTGTATAATGAAAGTCCGTTGCATATGAAACATGAAACACATTTATTTAAATGAAAATATCCATATTTGTTATAAAGGTGTTTAACTATCTGAGCTGTCAGTCATATGTTGCCTGTTCTACTGCAATGTCTGAGGCAGAGAGGTGGACAGTCAATTACATTGTTTCCAATTAGCACTTCCTAAATATCACTAGGCTCCCCACATTCTTCCACCCTCCTCATGCTCTATAATTTTGTAGGGCATTAGGCCCCCCATCCTGGCGCATACACAAGATTTTCAGGTGATACGCAACGTGCCTGTGTAGCCATGAGTGGAGCTGGAAAAAGGAGAAAAGGCACAGGCTGCACAGCAGATAACAAATAAGCTCTGTAGTATACAATGGGATTCTTTAGAATGTATCTGTTATCTACTGTGTATCCTGTGCTTGAATGACTGCCCCATGGCTACATAGCAGGTTGTTTATATAAACTACAGTAGTCTTTCTGAAGAAAACACTCCAGTTTTACCAGTGCAGCGCAATACTATGTTATATTTTCATTACTGTAAAACACTTTTTGGTGTTACTGTTCCTGTAAGGCAAGTTGCATATCACCTGAAAATCTTGTGTATGCGCCAAGATGGGGGGCCTAATGTTCATACACAGTGCCCTACAAAATTATAGAGCATGAGGAGAGTGGAAGAATGTGGGGAGTCCAGTGATATATATATAGTTTGGGGGCAGCCATTCAAGCTGGAAAAAGGAGTAAAGGCACAGGATAAATAGCAGATAACAGATAAGCACTGTAGTATACAATGGGATTCTTTAGAATGTATCTGTTATCTACTCTGTATCCTGTGTTTGAATTGCTGCCCCATGGCTACACAGCAGGTTGTTTATATAAACTATAGTTGTGTTTCTGAAGCAAAAACACAGGGCAGGACAACAGCACATTATATTGTCATTCCTTTAAAATACTTGAATTTTTTTGGTGTTACTGTTCCTTTAATAACAAAATCCCCAAAATGATGCCTGCCTGCTTGCTGTGATTGTGAATTTCAAGACTGAAGGAAATAAAAACACCAGAGACAAGAACATTGAAAATTAAACTTAGATTTTGGAAAAACGGTAAAAAATAACATTTGACATGCACTAATTTTGGATGCAAGTGTCTGGAAGGTGAACAGTCCCTTTAATTTTACTCTGTCTGTATTGGCTTTTAATCCTATCTGTAGGTCAAAGTCACCAGGATATGTCTGTGGCGACGAACGCAGTGGGCCTAGGGGCGCCTGCTATGTAAATCCACCGGTCCTGGGAGTCTCTGCCATAAAACAACATTATACTTTATTATTTAGGAATGTAGTAGTTGGTTTGTGATTTTGCTATATCTTTTTTTTACAGAGCCCTTCAAGTTATTTGGCCTTAAAGAAAGGCCAATTGAAGGCAACACATTTATATTCACAGAAAGGTTTAAGTACAGTTCATGAGTACCACAAAACGAGAAGAAACTTGAGAAATATTTTGGGATTGTTATACAGTATAAAGAAATTGGAAAAAAGGATAACAGCAATAGTGTGATATACCATAAATGTCTAAATAATTTGATACCTTGGATTAAACAACATACATAAAAGAGAAAATGTATCTTGCAAGAACACTGAAACATCTCTGTATCATGACACACAATTATACAGTGAAAGGAGCTACATTAAGGCCACTTCAGTATATATTTACTGTATGGGCTCTAACATACAGGCATTTGCTTTTGCAATTTTCAAACGCAAGCTGAGTGTGAAAAAATGCTTATATCGTGTTTAAACACTTTTTTTGACACAGCTAACAGCTTTTTTTCCATTAGAAGTGCATCCCTCTATGCTATTGATAGATGAACGTGCGTCAAGTGCAAGAAAATACAGCACGATGCCTCTAAATAAATGCACTAAATGCAAACAGAGTAAAACTAAACTCAAAACGCTCATGAACACAGCCTGGCAGAATATAATAGAATCAATTGGCAAATGTGTGTTTTCGTGCTCAAACCTGTGTTTTAAAGGGGACCCATCACCCGGAAAAAATATTCAGAGTACTATTTTATCACATTAGTCTAGCAAAATGAACTTTAATTACACTGTATAAATTATTTGAATATTTTTTCCTTCAGACTTGGAATTCATAATTATAGCAAGCAGGCAGGAGCCATTTTGTGAACACTGTTATTAAGGCAAGCCTTGCATCATCTCAGAATCTTGTTTGTTGGGGGAATGTGTGGGGGAGAGCAGTGACATCTAGTAAGTGCTGAAGGGAAAGTGAAAGTAATTGTCTGCCCCGTCTCTATGCCTATATTTGACAATATTTGATTGACAGCTGAGATTTTTAAATGAGCTTACAACAGCTATGGATGCTTTAATATAAAATAGAAATTGGATTTCATGTTTAATTTGAAAATAACTTTTATTATACAGATTTGTGTGTCTGGGTGACAGGTCCACTTTAACGTGCATCAAACGCATAAAAAAACACCCATGTGTAAGAGCCTTAAACACATGGGTTATTAAAGTTTGGGCCAAAAAACCTTCACCAGGAGCAGGTCACAGATAGGTTACAGGCTAATACTCCTGCTTCCACCCTCCCCACTGCTGAGTGATGCTGTGCTAAAAGTTAAAGAAGACTTATTGTGTAAAAAAACCCAAAAACAACCAGATATCAATTATACAGGCTTAAAAATTACGTTGGGGTGATGACCACATCAACACATGCTTAAATAAAGGAAAGAAGTGTTCTATGCATATACCAAATTTTGCAAATTATGCAAGAATAATTAAATGGAATGTTGTATTGGTGCAGGTTGTCAGGATATCCACACCAAAGAAAAGGTGCATTGTTCAGATGGGACTGACAGTTTCATATGCAGATATCCTTTAGCACTGCCGTTGCAAACCACTCCTATAAACAAAACACTTGTGTCTACCAGTTGAAAGTTCTGACTACTTGTAGGGCACACCTCCATCCACAATTATAAAACAGATGGAAAGAGGAAATGAAATAATCATATATTAAGATGCAAGAGTGGCCTTTTCCCACCATATTACACATGTGTACAGTACATGAATCTTATTAAAATATCAGCCCAAGACATTCCAAATCAAGCAGCACACCATGCAATGACAACAAATAAAATGCTATACGAAGGAATCTTTTAAATTAAATGATAATTACTGTACAGCAATTATAAAAAAAAACCATCTGGCAGTGTTCCATATATTTTTATACACACGGCATGTCATAGATAGCATTCTTATGTGTCATGTTATAATAAATTGGTTTATTTCTTTTAGGAGTGTTGTCATTTCCAATACTGCTGCTTGCATAAAGAATTGAATCATTTGTTTTTTAAATGTTTGCTTTGTGTTTGTTTCTAAGAAAGGTTTTCTGACAAACTTCAAGGTATTTTTTGGCCAATGGCTTCTTTTGTGCCAGCTGCTGTTTAGCCCCTGCTAAGGAAAAGCAACCTCACAGCATGGTGCTAAATCTCTTTAATATTGGTCATATATGACACCTCTTTGCTATGTGGCTTATTATAGATCAGTTCAGGTGGATGTTGCAGAAGTACTTAGAAGCCAGTGAAATATTAATTAGACATGAGCCACGTGAACTTTAGGTGTGATTTGCATGCAAACTATGTTTGCATCTACATTTCTGCATTTCATTTGAACAAATGGAAAAGCTGCTAGGAAAGTTATTGAAAAAGCTGTTGGCAACAGTCTATTATATTATTATATATGATACATTGATTTGAATAAAATAGTGAATATAATGAATTGGTATTTGTGATTAAGACATGTTAAAGAATTGTTTTCCCACATTATCTTGGTTGACAATTCTGCAAGATTTTTTTTATACATGTTCCTGTACAAAATATTGATGTTAAATAGCTTTCTATAAAATATCATGCTAAACTATTATTATCTTTATTTGTATAGCACCTACATATTCCACAGCGTTTTACAGAGGTTATATTTCACATCACTTCCTGCCCAGTGAAGCTTAAAGGGGAACTCCACACAAACTTAACTTAAGCTTTTTGAAAAGTAAACACAATTTGAAGCAACTTTGCAATATACATCAATTAAAAAATATGCAGACTTTTCATGATTTTTAATAGTTTGGAACAGTTCCCTAAGCCTAGCCCCCTGCTCTCCTGCTGATCTGTCTGACTACTTTGCTGAGCTGGCTGACTACTGTTACTTCATATCAGCAGAGATCTGTCCTCAGCCTGCATCCTCCAAACCCCACAATTCCGTGCACACGTGATTATAATAAGGAACAAAACATTGCAGTGCATTGTGGGTTATGTAGTTCCTGCATGCTGTCTGTTAGCTGTGGAGAAGTTGTTACAATTTGTAACATCAGTGTAAAGTCCCTCCTTCCCTGACAGGATTTCAAATAATGCAGAAAGAGTAGAACTGTTAAACAACTGGATTTCAGCATAGAAAATGGCATGTGTTCATACTTTTTGAAGGAACAGGTAACTGTGATAGATATATTAGGGGTTTCTGTGTTATGTGGGCCTCTTTATCAAATTTTGGTTTGGAAGCCAGAGTTCCCCTTTAAACACTGAAACTGAAACCGACACTGTGGGGGCCTGCAACTAGTAATTTTCAGTCATATCAGATGCATTTTTGTACTGAGCTCTGTGCAACTATTTGGTATACACATAAGTTACCAGGGAATCATTTATAACCAGTATAAGCTGCAGGGCTAATAAGTAATTGGTACAGGTGTGCATTGAAAGGTGCATAAAAATGGCAGAAGTCAGCTGTTTGCAACAGTGCTGCAGAACACATTGGGGGTAATTTACCAACACTGGGCAAATTTGCCCATGGGCAGTAACCCATGGCAACCAATCAGATTGCTGCATTCATTGTTCTACTTGCAGCTGGCATTAAAAAGCTAATCACTGATTGGTTGCTATAGGTAACTGCCCATGGGCAAATTTGCCCAGTGTTGATAAATGACCCCCAGTATCTTAATTACTCTAACCTTGATTTGCTGGATCAGAGAGCGACACTTATATTTTGCAGGTTATTTGTGTCTCTTGTACATAAAAATGAATATATGTGTAACATAATTATGTATGATCAATAATTCTTAACCTACAAAATAAATATTTAAATGTTGCAGCAGCACTGTAGGCAGTTGATTAATATGGGTTATTCTAAAATAAAATCCAGCCAGGTTACAGGGTACAAGGAGTATGCTCTTGCCATGCTTGTGTGTGTTGCCTACTAGTATTCTAGTGTTCCTCCCACATTCTAAAACATACAGGCAGGTTAACTGGCTCTTGAGAAAACAGACTAACGTGTGTGTGAATGTGAAGATATGTAATAAATGTCTAGAACTGTTTTTTTTACAGCCTTAGTCACTAACAGAAGCCAATTAGAACATAGCATAGATTTACTGGTCATCTGGTTAATAACAAACATCCTGTGGGTTGCTGTACCTGGGCAAACATTTTATTACATATGTTGACTAGTGTGTAAGCTTAACTGGGGCAAGGCAGGTGAATGTGTATAATCGCTGAAAAGCACTGTGGAATACATTGGTTCTAAAAAAATAAAGCATAATCTTACAAAGTGAGTGTCTCTATATGAATATTAAGGTAATTTCGCCAATTGGGGGCAATGAGAAGGCATTGACTGTCTACATATTCCAAAATACAAAAATTTCATCACATAGACCTAAGGCACTTGTAGAATGAATCCAAGTCTCAGTGGAGCTTGCCTAAGCAAAGGTGGCCCCAACACAAATATGCCTTAAAGGAGCACTAAACCCCCAAAACATGAATTGGTATACACTTATTTAGAGCAGGTTTATAATTTACATTTGTTTTCTTTTTTAAGTGGTTATTAGCAGTCTAAAACCACTAAAAATAGAAAATGAATGTAAAAAGTGCTCAGAAATGCACCCTGAGTAAGTATATACAAAATCATTTTTGGGTTTAGATGCCTTTTAAGATGGCCACACAAGCTCAAATTTGGTTAGGCTGTTTATAACTACTGGTTAGGAATTGTCCACACTTAGGGGCACATTTACAAAGCTCGAGTGAAGGATTCGAATTAAAAAAACTTCGAATTTCGAAGTGTTTTTTGGGCTTCTTCGACCATTCGACTACAACTTCGACTACGAATCGAACGATTCGAACTAAAAATCGTTCGACTATTTGACCATTCGATAGTCGAAGTACTGTCTCTTTAAGAAAAACTTCGACCCCCTAGTTCGGCAGCTAAAAGCTACCGAACTCAATGTTAGCCTATGGGGAAGGTCCCCATAGGCTTGCCTGAGTTTTTTTGATCGAAGGATATTCCTTCGATCGTTGGATTAAAATCCTTCGAATCGTTCGATTCGAAGGATTTAATCGTTCGATCGAACGAATAATCCTTCGATCGTTCGATCGTAGGATTTGCGCTAAATCATTCGACTTCGATATTCGAACGATTTTAGTTCCTAGTCGAATATCGAGGGTTAATTAACCCTCGATATTCGACTCTTGATGAATCGGCCCCTTATTTTAGATTTAATTTCAGACAGTACACCAGAAAAATACTTTTTTAACTGCTTTCTTTTTTTATTTTTGACTAAAATTGAAGTTTAAACTTTAATCTTCCTCTCTCTATCCCTAGTGATTCAGTCACTTGGTAATCCAGGGATGCGGACTCCGAATACAATAAACTGCATTAGTTGACACATTTTACAGCACTATATGCAACTATTGTATCATCATTATATCAACAGGGAATGCAGTAGAAACCTGCAAATTGAAAATGTCTTTATTTCTGATGTAATATCTGAACTGAAAAGAGTGTTTGGAAGGTGAACAACATATTTAAATCCCGTGTACTAGCATTCAACAAGAAACCAGTATAGGAACACACAAATCAGTATTTTGTTCAGGTGAGAGGGTAAAGAAATACTACACTGTGGAGTTTACAAAGGAAGAAAAAAATTTCTCTGTGAGAAATAACCAAAACAACAGTCTCCCGGGAACAATGGATTCACTGTGTAGCTACAGTATACACACACCTTTGTGTTATATTTGGATAAGGAAGAGACTTGAAAGCCAGAAATAAAATGGCATGACACAGTTATTATGCAATTTATTATCAAATGTGGCAGGAAGACCAAAGAATGTGGAATGAAGAACACGGAGTGAGAGAAAATAACTTTAGAATAATTTTAATTGATGTGCAATTAAAATTTTCCTTCACATGTCAAGTTCACCCTTTATATAAAGAAATCACCTCTAAATAAAATTACTGGGTTTTTTTTTAGCCTTTTTTATCTACCTAGAAGGGCATATTTGTTCCCCAACTGCAAGGAAAAGATCACATTTCCTTAGCTAATGCAGTCATTTATCTTGTCCTTGTATTACAGGAACATGAAATATCTTCGGACAAATAAAAGGGAAACAGAACTGTCATTTATCCTACAAGGCACCTGAAAACATTTCTTGTTTATTATCCTTACACAAAAAATTGAACAGCAGGAGAGCAAATATTCTGTATTTGATTAATCGGACATGGAAAGTGCTTTTCTGATGGTTTTGTTTAGTGTTTAAACGACAAAACCTGCAAATATAAAGGGAACCAATACATTCTAATTATATACCTTTTCTGGAATTATTAAATTTTTGCTCTTTTTGGGAAATAAATTATTGAAGCTATCTGATTATTGCGTATAAAAAAGCTCACTATATATTTTTTTTTCTATATTTTTATATCAATAAAAATTCATCAGAATTTTTCGAAAAAATATATTTTTCTCAAAAGTCCACCAAACTACTCCAAATTGATTGTTGGTGGTCCCCAATAAGCTAAAACACCAATTCAGCTGGTTTTAGATGGCGAATAGTCTATTTTTTTTACATTTGAATCCAATTGGGACTATTCCCTAGTCGAATTACACTTAAATAAACTCGAACTTTGAATTCAAAAATTACAATTTTCTATTCGGCCCTTGATAAATCTGCCCCTAATTGTATCAATTTAGAACTATTTAGAGAGTCAGCTCCCAGAGCTGCTTTAGAAAGGTGAAAAATTAGACTTTCACATTAATATTAGAAAAATGGTCACACATACAATATAGAAAGTAATTGGAAAAAGTCTTTATTTCTCGTGAACTATCTGAAAACAACTGAACGGAAAAAAGTGCTGAAAGGTGAACAACCCCTTTAAGGCAACTAAAGAACATTTAAAAATGAAAAAAAAACATTTAAATATGAAAAACAAATCCCCTATCAGCCTATCAGCGGTTTTTGAAGCTGGTCGCTCTTTCTCCGCTCACTCTGCAGCTCATAGGCGACGAGCGGGGGGGGGGAAGTGGCCCCTGGTGGGTGTTCCCCTAGGGACCCCATAGGAGCAGCACAAGCGTGTCTGCTGCTTCCCTCACTTCTGCCTTCCCGCAGCGATGCCCCCGACCAGGATGACTTCCTTCAGTGCCTCCAGTCCCCCAGCCTTCCTGGACAAGGATCCGTAGCCTACATACCTCAGGTAAGTGTAAAACACACACACAAAATACACAATCACAATTTTTATGCTAAATACACAATTAAACTTACACACATACATTTTTGTGGGATTTGGGGGTTTCACACATTCACATTCACCTACACAGGTGAACACATGCATACACTTTTTTACTGCATCCTGCATTTTTTTTCCTGAAAAAACAGTTTGTTGCCATTGTGAATAGTGTATTCACTAACCGCACTGTGTAATACATTTTGTATGTCACTTTGTGATTATATTGCATTTTTGGTGATTTTGGTGCATTTTTATCTGTTTTATTGCATTTTTAGCCATTTTATTGCATTTTCAGTTCTGCATAGGTGTTGCTCCCTTGTTTTTGTCCCTAAAATGTATTTGGCCACACTAAATTATTCAAACTGCGATTTTGACAGCCTTGACGGATTTTAGTGGTTTTATTGCATTCAGGGCTGGAACTAGGGGTAGGCAGAAGAGGAACCTGTCTAGGGTGCAACAATAGGTACACACAACAATAGTACCTCTTAAATTGTCTTCTACCTACCCTCAGTCAGTGTTTGCTCCCCTGTTTCATTCTCCCCTCTGTCCCATCCCCTCGCATGCACACACAGTTGCATTTGGATGCATGTGCACGGGGGGAGGGGGGTGGCCGGCACTGATTGCATTCATTTGATTTAATTGCATTCTGCATTGTTTTTTGTTACTTGTTTTTTTCCCCATCAAAATGTTGTCTGCTGTATATCCATTTGCATGCCTCTGCACACTACATAGTTTAGTAAATCTATGTATATTGAGTATCAAGCTGTTCAGTAGACCCCTGGTGTTCATATTAGGATGTTTTATGCTGGTACACTGCGAAATGTGAAGCATATAATGGGGAACAATGCAAGTTTTGTGACGATTTTTAGAAATTTCATAAAAACCGGTACATTTAGCATAGCTTTGCAGTTTGGTTGTTGCAGTAGACATATTTACCTGTTTTTAATTTGTCAGAATGTGTAATTTCAGAACATATATGGTTTTCTAGGGCCTCCCTACTGGAACATAATACACATACCGGGTGCTTACAGTATATTGCAGCAGCCAGAGTGTCACTAGTTTGTGTTTTTACCCTGCAAATAATGCAGTAAGATGTTGATTATTCGGTAGCTAAAGTGACTTCCAAGACAATGTATATGCGATAATTTTATTTTGGGGTCTCTAAACGCCAGATACATTGTTAATCCTATGCACAATGGGCATCAAACTGTTCAGTGGACATCTGGCATTCATATTTATGATGGTTTTTTTGGTACCTAATGCAATGTGGCAAATAGATAGAAGTCAGAAATTTACATAAAATTATACGATATTCGTTGTGTGTATGGTGGGAGACGAGCTAACCAATATCAGCAAAAGACTTGGATATCAGTCGGCTCATTGATCAGGCGCCTTTGAAAGCACTCGAACATTGGCCACTGTTAGTACTGATTTGTCATATACAGGTATAATTCTATTGTTTCTACCTGTATCTGACAATTCAACTCTAACACATTTGTATTGAAAACCAATGGTCACAGGAAAGATTAGTAATTATTACATCTATGGTCACCTTTACTAACATTCAAATGTTTTTTTTCTAAAAATCGGTTGTTTTTCTGTATTTCTTTAATACTCAAAAAATTCAAGATTTATTAAGTGTAAAAACCATGAACCATTATACACACTCTAATACAAAAAAACACCAAGTAAAACCTGTCAAGGTCTTATAGAACAAAGTAGTAGTAGCTCACGCACACCTGTTCTGTGTAGATAATTCCAATTTCCTTGGTGCACAGTGATAGAGGTGCTTGACAAAGGGGCTTGCCCCGAAACGTTGCACTTCCGGTAATAAATCTTTGCAAGGTGTTCACCTGCATTCACAGCTTGTGTGCCAGTGTGCCTTTTCTTAAGGTCTTATAGAAGTCAAAGGGAAGCTGCTCTGATCTTATTGTACCATTTTTAATCCATTTATTTTTTTGATTTTTTTTTGCTAGCAAAAGCATAGGTTTTCGAACTCATAAGTGAATCATCCATTATTTTTTTTTTGTTTATATTGGGATCTTTTGTTAACTTTCATGTCATTTGTGATTTTAGAGAATATTAGCGTTTAATCATAGTTTCCTCTAAAACCACTAAAATTCAACCTTTGAAAAATGGGACTCGCCGTTTACTTAAATTTGGCAGATGATGTGTGTGCAGATGATGAATTGCCACTATGCCATCCTGCTGTGAGTTTTGGGGGTATACAGAAAATACAGGGATAAAGATCTTAGTACAATGCTGATCCAGAGACTGGTTTGATTACATCTTGGAGTCAATCACTAGCGAAAAAAATCAGAAAGCCAGATTGAAAAACGACAGATTTTTCGAGAATCTTAGATAAAAATTTGAATGTCAGTAAAGGCGGTTATGGATCGACGAGCCGACCGATATCCAAATGTTCTGTCGATATCGGTCCCCACCATACACGCACCGAATATCGTATGAAACGATAGCCCACCTAGTGAGTGGGTTGGGTGACAATAAGGAGGATGTTCAATTATGCAGCATGTGCTGCCAGAGTATTCATTCCTTCCTTTCCTATGGAAGCTCCTTTATATCAGTTCTATCCTGTTATCAGCCAGATAAGCTTGGACAACTACTCACCTATATAAACTCCCTAGTGAAGGGGTCCCCAACCTTTAATACCTGTGAGCCACATTCCAAATTAAAAAGAGTTGGGGAGCAACATCCTGGGGGATGTCAAATAAGGGCTGTGATTGGCTATTTATAAGCCCCTATGCTGACTGGCAGCCTACAGGAGGCTATGTTTGGCAGTACACTTGGTTTTAAATAAACAAAACTTGCCTCCCATCCAGGTATTAAAAAATAAGCACCTGCTTTGAGGTTACTGGGAGCAACATACAAGGGTTTGAGGAGCAACATGTTACTCGCGAGCCACTGGTTGCGGATCACTGCCCTAGTGAATAGCTTTTCTTCCTGCTTCCAGAAACTTCTAGAGGAGATTCGCACATTGCCATCTAGTGATGGAAACTTCTAACAATAGCTAACCACCATTTATTAAATATCTATCACTTCCGAGAAGACTGTAGAAATGCAGGCACTAGCCAAACTCATTCTCTACTGTAACTATGAATTGAGCTACATTACCACACATTTTAGTTAATAATGTATGCTTTAAGGCATAGGTTCATTATTATTTTCCCTATGTGCAAACTGTGAACATATACAGGTTGAAAAATGTTGGTTGTGTCCCATTGTTCAAATGACAATAAAACCCCAAGCCCTGCCCCAGATCCCGCCCATTCCACACAACAGTTAAAAGACCACACAGACATCAGTGCTAAAAAAGGTAAACCCCTCTCCCCCACACACAAGTTATAAAAAGCTATTGATGGTAACGGCCCCCCTACAAGTTAAAAAAAACTGTGGTGTCAGGGCTCCCATTAAAATTTTTTTAAAAAATTGGTGGTCAGGGCCCTCCTACAAGTTAAAAAAAAGAATTGGTGACCAGAGCCCCCCGATAAGTTAAGAAAAAAGAAACATTGGCGCCAGGGTCCCCCTTACAAGTTAAAAATAAAATTGGGGCCCAAAAGAATATTTTTAAAAAAAATATTGGTGGCAGGGGCCTAAAGAATATTAAAATAATACATTGATGGCCAGGGGATTTAAAAAAAAAAAAAAAGAAAAAAACACAAATTGGTGTTCAGTAGATTGAACTCATGGCTTCAACTTTGCCTCCTTTTGTGACTTTGGGTCTTTTCGCAGCTTCAGGACTTAAATTTCAGCTGTTTTCGTGACTATAGTCTTTTCGCCGCTTCAGGACTTCAATTTTGGCTGTTTTCGTGACTTCAGGCTTTTCGCCGTTTAGGGAGTTTCGGCTATTTTCGTGGCTTCGGGTCTTTTTGCCACTTCGGGAGTTCGGCTGTTTTCGTGGCTTCGGGTCTTTTTGCCACTTCGGGAGTTCGGCTGTTTTCGTGGCTTCGGGTCTTTACACCGCTTCAGGACTTCGCCTGTTCATATTTTCGGCACTTGCGCATTTCGGAAATGCCCACACGACTTCGGAGCTGTCAAGGGGGGCCCGGGCCAATTGTACCCACTGCCCCCCATGATGGCGGCCCTGATGGTGTGGACTAATATGGGTATTCTGTATTTTATGCACTGCAGAAATTCCTCTTCTGTTTTGTTTACACAAAGTAGTATTTCCAGGTATTTATTAAGCTTCAATCATTTTCTGGACTTTATAAATCCACTAGATTGAGTCATAAAAAAACCTAATATATGATTTTTTTCTACTTTGATTTGCATAGCTACAGTAATTTGCAGCTGATTTCCTTAATAATGGGTCATTTACCAGTACTGAAGCTTTGTTCTATGATGATTCCTTAGCATCAGCATGGAAACTGTAAGATTTAAGTAAAGGTCATCTTAAACTGTACGCTTTGTAAACCACAGTACTATGCATTATTTCTTAAAACATTACTGATAAAATAAAATGTAATTGGTAGAAAATGCATTACTTGAAATGCAGAGCAGTGATTCTATCATTGTGAATGAGAGTTGAGTTCTTAGCCAGTGCCAGCACGTGCAATTATTAAACTAAAGAATAGAAGAGCTTTTCTTTACTTTTCTTTAACTGTTGAAGAAATCCTGCAGTTCTTTTGATAAAGGATTTTGTCATGAAAAGGATTTCAGTACAGTCTACCATAATTCACAGTGGTACACCAGCTCATTAAAAAAGATCCATTCCATAAACCTTCTCTCACATTTTATCCTTGTTGCCATCAAGTATATTTTGCAAGAGAAAATTTGTCACTGGGAGACATGTGTAGCAAAAAAAGGCTTCTAACCTTGATCCAAGCCCTTACTCAATATGTATCACATGTAGCTAGAGAGCTCATTTACTCTGATCACACAAATACAAAAAATGCTTTTATTATTAAAACACACTTTGTCCCAAGGCCTGGATAGTTACACTATGATAACAGTACAGAACCAAGGCCTTGTCCTTGTCCCCTAAAAAAAAACTTTTGAAGTTCTTCTAGGTCATTGCCCTACCAATGCCATTTTGTAAAATGTGAGTCTACTTTTGATTTGTTTGGTTTATTTATTTTTTTACTTTAGTGAAAATCAAATTTTTTTTCCATTGGATGTATGATGAAAATTATGCATGGGGTACTATAATAAAAGACACAAAGACACCCTCTGAACCCCTACTCCTTTTAAATCATATCTTGTGTCTCAAGCGTTTAAACGCGTTAGAATTGTACACCCTCCGATGTAATCTTCATATGCGTCTGAATAAAGCCGAAAATTGATGTTAGCAGTGTCAGACTCCTGAATCATTCTTGATCAGCGCTCCGTAGCGGTTTGAAAGTTTGGAGCAGCACTATTAGCTGATGTATTTTGAAAAAAACCAAAACATCTTTTCCCTTGACAGTATTGCTTTAAAGGGATTGTTCACCTTCCAAACACTTTTTTCAGTTCAGTTGTTTTCAGATTGTTCTCCAGAAATAAAGACTTTTTTCAATTACTTTGCATTATTTATTGTTTACTGTTTTTCCAAAATCTAAGTTTAAAGTTGAATGTGTCTGTCTGTGCTCTGTGGTGTCTGAGTAATTCAGGGAGAGACTCTAAACTGTTACAATTTTGCAACATTGAGTCGATACATTTTTCAGCAGCATCTCTGGAATACAGTATTAGCAACTATTGTATCAATTACAGCAGCTGCCTATAATGAAACCCATACAAAAATAACAAATGTATCAACTAAATGTATCAAGTTTACAGGGTTGGCGACCCCCCCCCTTCCCAGAGCTGCTTTAGATGGTTGAAAAAAGACACTTTACACTTCAATATTAGAAAAACAGTAACACATAGAAATTAGAAAGTATATGGGAAAAAGTCATTGTTTCTGGTGATCTATCGGAAAACAACAAGTTATTTGAAGGTGAACAACCCTTTTAATGCTTTGCACATTCTGTAATGTAAAAGAAGGAAAATCAAAGCTATCATAAAGTCTAGTTATTTGAATTGTTAATAATAATTGATACCTTTGGTGAGATTTACAAACCACTTGCTCTTGACATGGTGTAAGAAAGCACACTGGTTAAATGAGGCAACCTCTAGACATTTTGGGGGCCTGAAAAATAATTTTCTATGGGGCCCAGTAATATCTAGTTAACCACTGGCAGAACAACACAATTTTCTTTTTTGGTGCTGTCATTAAATTTCCATGAATACTGAGTATAGCACAAAACAATGGTAGCTACCAAGATGGATACATTTTCATAAGACTGTGTCACTGCATCATTAGTGGTGCCCCGTGTCATTAACTTTTACATAATTGTGAAAAAGAAAATGCACACAATGTATGGGGAATAAAAAGTTACTGATAATCACAATGAAAAAAAGAAAAAATGCCTGGCCAAAATCAGCTCAAATTTGCTTGTAAATTGGGGGCAATGTTGCAGCTAAGGAAAGCCTGCATGTGAACCCTCTGCTTTTTATTTATAAATATTATTTATGCATCACAGTACCATGCTGTGCAATCCCAGGGTAGGCAAAACAGGTGTTGACCTTTCCTTCTTTTGTGTAGAGGAAAAGTGAATCTAAGGGGCATATTTATCAAGGATCGAATTTCGAATTGAAAAAACTTCGAAATTCGAATTAAAAAAGACCAACCGAAATTAAGTCGAAGTTTATTTTTCATCGAATAGGTCAGTTTTTGATCGAATAGGACCTTATTCGCCAAATTCGAATCGTTTTTCTTAAAAAAACATTGATTTTTCAAAGACCACCAATTGACTCCATATAGGTTGTAGGAGGTCCCCCATAGGCTAAAACAGCAATTTGGCAGGTTTTCGATGGTGAATGGTCGAAATCGAATTTTTAAAGAGACAGTACATGATAAATTTCGATATTCGAGTTTTTGAATTTTTTTCAAATTCGAATCGAATTTGGACTATTCCCTAGTTGAAGTACACAAAAAATAGCTCGATATTCGATTTTTTTTCATTCAAAAACTCATCTTGACCTTTGATAAATCTGCCCCTAACTATTGCTCTCCTAATCTAGCATCAGGCACATATAAGCACTACCAAAGAAGAAAAACCTGTGAGGCCTTTACCAATCAGGCTATGAAGATAGCAACCAAAATGCTATAAACTACGTTGATATGCAATTAGAATCAAAATGTTTTTATTCAAGGTAACCTTATTTGCTGTATCGCTGCAAGCAGGAAGCAGACCTTGTGACTGCAGGGAGGTTCTGGGGTATAGGGGGACCCCATGGCGCCCTAATTAATGAGCAATTTCAACATATATTTATAAAAAATGACAACCTCTAGATATGTTGGGGGCCATAAAATTAATTTGTTGTGGGGCCCCATAACATCTAGTTACATCACTGTCCATACTTCCCAAAATTTTGAAAACAGAAAGAGGGACGAAAGTTATGGCCACACCCCCTAATTACCATGTCCAATTTACAAAATTTGGCAGGTTATGGATAATTTATATATATTTGTGAGCAACATGTTGCCCATGAGCCACTGGTTGGAGTTCACTGCCTTAGGGTAACAGTTCCCAAATGTGTGGCAGCCCCCCCCTTAGCTAAATGAGGTTCAGATACAGTTCAGTATGGTTTCCTATCACAACTCCAAAGCTATAAAAGGGGAAAGCCAATAGTGTATTATATTCAAATGTATTGTGTATTACACCTAAATAATGGAAGATTTAGCCACTAGTGACTCAATAATATGATTAGTGCCCCTACTGTGACATACACAGTGTAAAATAATGTAAAATCTAGAGCTACTCACTAGCCCAATTAAGATGTTTTATCAAACCTAAATATAAAATAAATCTCAGATGTAACCCTATTCATGACTGTATGCCATGTTTCACTCTGTTTTGTATGTATCTTTTTGGTGCTAATAAAATCTTTAAAAAAAAATCTCAGTGTGATACACATGTCCATACACACTGTAAAATGTGCCAAAAAAAATTAATTTTGCTAATTGTTCCTTAGAATTATTCAAAAAGCAACACCAGCATGTGAAATGTATTGTATTAGTTCAGTGCAAGCCAGGAACCAGATCCTCATCTCTTCTCACAAGACTTCTTAAGCAAAAACACTTAAAGCACTTAAAAACTACATCATAATACAAGTCTCATTAAAAGGGTTGTTCACCTTTGAGATAACTTTTAGTTTGATGTAGAGAGTGATATTCTGAGACAATTTGCAATTTGTTTTCATTTTTTATTATTTGTGGTTATTTAGCTTTTTATTCAGCAGCTCTTCAGTTTGCATTTTAAACAATCAGGTAACTAGGGTCCAAATTACCCTAGCAACCATGCATTGATTTGAATAAGATATTGGAGTATGAATAGTAGCGATCTGAATAGAAGGATCAGTAATAAAAAGTAACAATAACAATACATTTGTAGCCTTACTGAGCATTTGTTTGGGAGTCAGCAACGCCCATTTTAAAGCTGCAAAGAGTCAGAAGAAAAAGGCAAATAACTATAAAAAATAAATAATGAAAACCAATTGAAAAGTTGCTCAGAATTGGCCATTCTATAACATAATAAAAGTTGCCTTAAAGGTAGGTATGGACGAAGTTTGACCCGTTTAGTTTCGCCAACAATTCGCCGCCAGCGAAATGTCGCCGACGCCCATTAAAGTCTATGGACGTCAAAAATATCTTTGTTGTGCGTCTTTTTTTTTTTGACGCACAACACCATACATTATTTCTGCGGCAAAACAAGGCGAAAAAATTCACCCATCCCTATGAAACACTCCATTAAATACCAACTTATACTTTATACCTATGAATTGTAGGTGCCAAATTGCTGCGCACACACACGCACAGTTTACTGCAGTACTCCAGCTTCCAAAATGCACCAAGACCCATTGTGTTTGCACAACATGCCCCTTTGAGGTGGGTGTCGCTTAATACAATTGATAAATATTGCACAGCAAAGACTTTTAGTAAGGATACATTCTACTACCAAGGCTTCATCCCTCTATTGCATCTGAGAGCACACTTGGTATAACTGTTTGCGCTGCGCAATATGTTGGTGCTCTATAAATACATGTCAATAATAATAATTTCAATACATGTCAATGGATGTGAGCTCTAAGTGCTGCTACAAGCTTACAAATGTCCATCATTTATTTCTGTTGGCTAGAATAAATAACCCTTATATTACCTGTAAAAACTAATTACCTTGTGTACACTAAGCCTAATAGTTATACATCAGGAAATATAATGATAATGCCAAAATGGATTGACACCAACACCTAAAATTATACTTTTTTTCATATTACATGAAATTGTCTTTACATGTCATTTATAATTATTCCATAAAAGTATTTCCGTGATGCCTTTATATTACCTATCAGATTCCCCTATTTTCCTCTATGAGGGGGCTGCCATATTTGTGCTGCAGCATTCCGTTAGCATTAGAAACTCTTAAAGGGGACCCGTCACTCAAAAAAATGATTCCAAACCCTATTTTACCATGTTAGTGAAGCAAAATTAACTTTAATTACACTGTATAAATTATTTGAATCTTATTTCCATCAGTCTAGGAATTCATAATTATAACAAGCAGACAGGAGCCATTTTGTGGACACTTATTAAGGCAAGTCTTGCATCATCTCAAAATCTTGTTTGTGCACCAGAATGGGGGACCCGATGTCCATCCCCATGCCCTGGTTACACAATTAAATGGTTAAGAGAGCTGGGGGAATGCGGGAAGTGCAGTGACATCTAGGAAGTGCTGAATGGAAAGTGAAAGTAATTGTCTGCCCGCCTCTATGTCTAAGGCAAAGAGGAGGGGTAGCCAATATTTGATTGACAGCTGAGATTTTAAATGAGATTACAACAGCTATGAAGGCTTTAATAAAAAAAAAAAAGAATTTGGATTTCATGTTTAATTTGAAAAGGACTTTTATTATACAGATTTTTATGTCTGGGTGACAGGTCCACTTTAACTGACAGGCTGAGAAGTAGCCCAATCAGCTAAAAATGATCAACATGTCCTATAGGTTACTTTTAACATTAATTAATTTTGATGATTAGTTTTTTTTGTGTCCAGCACATATTATTAGCTCATTCAAAGAGAGAGAGAATGAGCTAATAATATGTGCTGGTGCCACGGTAAATACCAATTAAGACTTTGCTTTGTTTTGTTCTGTAAAATAATAATGTATCCTTTTGGCCTATCGTTTCACACAAATTTGAAAAGAAAATGACTGTAACATGATGATGTCATACAAACAAGTCTATGAAGCCCTTGTATATGTCCCAAAAACATTTTGTTGTAGGTAAGGTTGCCACTTGCCACCTTTGACCGTGATGTAGAGGTAGGGTTGCCACCTGGCCGGTAAAAATGATGGTTGATCCTAATGTTATGATTAGGGAAAAAAGATAAATATATATGCAGGCCGGTATTTTTTTCAGAAAAGTTGGCAGCCCTAGTTGTAGGGCTCACAATACTGGCACTGCCAAAACAGCAATTTAAAAGTGGATGCCACTGGTCAGTATAGGAGAGGCATGTAAAAATTATATCTAATTTATTTAATTATATTATGAGAAGGTGGGTATTTCTGTTGCAGAACTGAAGGAAACTGTAGGGGGTGGGTGGATTAGTTCTGGTTATGTAATACATAAACTCTTGCAGCAACTCTAGCTGAATAATGATGTCACTGGGTAGTTGTGATGTCACACGTGTAAGATTCTAACAGTACTGATGAGAGTTCATAAAGCAGCAGCAGTTAACTATTTACTTGGTGCTGTGCTTAAATCCTTGCCCCTGTGTTTAGAGCCTCCAAGAACATAATGATGCCATCAATGTTGGGGCTTACCAGTAATGGGCATGTAACTGTCTGCTTCTTCCTTAAAGTCATCCTCCTCCTCCTCCTCTCCCAGCTCGGCCAGATTCCTGGGTCTCTTGTGACAACCCCTGTCGTTCTTGCGATGTGCTCCCTTGCAGCTGTCAGTTCTGCGCTTCATGCCTGCCTGGGAGTGCTACTCATATTTGCCAGTGACAGTCAGAGACAGTGTGGGTACTTTATCGGCCACTTCTTTTGGCCCTGGCTGCTACATTCCTCGGGTGCCAGTCCCTTCGCTGGCGCTAGATAGAACCGAGCTCTGCAACTAGTGCCATACACACACAGTGCAGCTGTTGCTTGTGATGACAGAGCTGCTTCTTCCCAGCTGATCCCCCTCCTCCCCCCCCTGCTGCCGGCCAGGCCGCTGCTGAGCTTGCTGGAGATGGAATCCCTCCGCTGCTGCCTCGCTGCCAGAGCTTTCAGGTCACCATGCCGACTATGCAGCCCTGTAAACTGAATGGTGGAAGAATTCGAGGGTAAGTGAGCCTGGGCCAGGGTGACATCTTCTACCGTGGTTGGCTGGCACCCGGTGACGTCACGGGCAGCGGATTCACTTTGTTGTGTAGGTCACAGTATCGTATCAAACGCGCACTGCCGCAGCCTGTTTAGTTGCAAAGTCTTCATTCACATCTTGATTCTAATCACTTGCTTTGCTAGTCGACTCTTACAAACCCATATAAAGTTCCACTATACACTGGGATATACTCGCAGCGCAAGTTGGGCCTGCGGCGAAGTATACATGACTAAAAAAAAGTAGGGAAGTTAGGAGGGGATTTGGTGAAAGCCCCTCCCACACTGTATCCTCCCGAGGCGAGTTGTTATTAGTTACGGAGGCCTGTGTGTTAACGTTAAGAAGTTTAATGGCAGCAGCAACTCGCACCCCAGTCACTCAGCAAATCAATGTGGAGGAACACACAGAGGAAGTGTTCCCTGCTGCTGCCTTGTTCCACCCGGACTTGGAACTGGCTGCCGACTGCCTGCTGTGGGACCGACATGGGAGGAGCCGCCGCTTTGGTGATTTATACCGGGAACGCAAAACTATCGTGGTGTTCGTGCGGGTAACAAATGCGTCATGTTATTTACTGTAAACCTTATAATGGTATCACTCCGCCATGTCACACGCGTATAGACCTTTATTGGTGCTTGTAAAAAGTTCAGGTTGGCTTAGTATTAAAGTAGTTGCGTGAAAGGTAGAGCTGTCACTAGGTGCGATTCTTTTCATTCCTGCATCAAATGAGTGGGTTTGTCAGGCAGTGTCACAATGTGCAAGTGCTGCCCAGTGACAGGGTGACAGTTGGGATTCATGACTGCCACTTGTTGCTTGTGTTGCTAGGAGACTGACTAGCTCTGTCTGTTGCAGAATTTCCTCTGTTACACATGTAAGGAATATGTGGAAGATCTTGCCAAGATTCCCTCAAGTGCCCTGGAGGTAGGATCTCACATGTACTGATATGCTGTGACAGTCCATTGGAACGTATTGTTTTTTTTGCCCAATTTTCTTTTTAAGAATTTCTTTAAAACAACATTTTATTATAGGCAACTGTATTCTCATATGGAACGTTTCGATTTCCCCCCATATAAAGTACAGTATAAACACTCTATTTTTAGAACTTGAGCTGAACGGTTGGCATTTAATTCTATGTGTTTTTTTCAATTCATTTGATCTGTTTTTTTTTTTTTAGGATGCAAATGTGAGATTAATCGTTATTGGACAGTTATCATACATACATATTGAGGTAATGGTTTGTTTTAAAATATATTTACACTGTTTTTTAAGATTGTTTTATATAGGATGATTTTTGGTTAATAGAATTTGCTACCACTGGCATCAATTTTGGAAAGTGATTGTGAAAATAAAAAATCTAGCTATTGTTAGGCTAATGAAAAGACCAGCACAATTTCTCCTTTGGGTTAAGGGTCAGGCAACACAAGCAGATTCAGGGAGATTATTTGCCCGAACGACAAATCTCCTCTTCTTCGGGGTGACAATCTCCCCGAACTGCCTGCCCTCCGCCGACTAAAATGAAAATTGCCTGCGGCAATCCATACGCGGCGCTTCGTTTTCCGAAGTCGCCCAAAGTTGCCTTACTTAAAAATAGACAAGCGATAGGGGAATATTAAGGGAAGGGAACTTGTAACCAAGGCCTTCCACAAGGGCCTGAAAAAAAAAAATCAAAATTATTCACTGGGGGCTGTCTGAAATGGAGTAGCGTTGCCCAGCAAAACCAGAAAAATAGAGCTGGCACTACTCCGATACCCCAAAAAAATATGATCAAATTAAGTAGAATCCAGGAGTCTCAAAATATTTATAAAGTAGTACAAAAAAGCTTTATTGCATCTTGTATAAAAAATAAAAGCCTTCCACAAGGGCCTGCAAAAACAAAAATCAAAATTATTCACTGGGGGCTGTCTGCAATGGAGTAGGGTTGCCCAGCAGCAATGTATTTCTTTTCAGATGTTAAAGCCTTAGCTGCTAAAATATGTGCAGATATAAAACTATCTACATGTACGAACTGAACGATCAATCTCTCTCCGAACTGCCTTCCCCCTGCTCTCAGCCAGCTAAAATGAAAATCGCATGCGGCAATCCACACACAGTGCTTCATTTTCCGAAGTTGCCTCACGAGAAAACTTCGGGCGACTTCGGAAAACGAAGAGCCGCTTGTGAATTGCTGCAGGCAATTTTCATTTTAGCCAGCTGAGGGCAAGGGGAAGGCAGGTCGGGGAGATTGTCGCCCCGAAGAAGAGACAATTTGTCGCTGGGGTAACTAATCTCCCTGAATCTGCTCGTGTGGACTGACCCTTAGTTAGAGCTAATTTACACCACTGGTACAGGGAGTTCCCAGTTCAAAAATGTACTTTAGTGTGATTTTAGGCAGTGGAAATGGTAAAATGTTCATATTCTAGCTAGCATTGTCACATTGCATCACAAAAAGAAATAAAAGCAGTTCAGGCAAATGGCCTGCATATAACATGGCCTACCCACAGAATTCAGACAAAAACATGGAATGCTGTTCTGGAATTTTTAAGGGCCGAAAGAACAAAATCAAGTTCTTACACTTTTGTTTGCTTTTCAGCATTTTTGCTCCTTAACAGGTTACCCCTATGAAATGTATGTTGATACTGACAGAACGATTTATAGTAAGCTGGGTATGAAGAAGGGAGAAACTTCAACTTCTTCAGGTAATACCTTTTTCTTATAAACACTTTAATATATTTTACATACAATTATCCTGCAATCATATTTGTATACAAATGTATCAGCGAACAACATATAGCAATATGTTGGCGCTATATAAATACATGTTAATAAAAATAATAACACTGTAGGATTCCAAGGAGCCATCAGGGCAATGGCAGTTGCAGAGATTGTGAGCATTTTTTAATGCAGCAGCAATTAATATATCCAAGACAGGGTACACAAAGCTTAATTGCCCCGGTATGTTTGTTTGGAAGTCACTTTCAACCCTTTGTTCCTTAATGACATTTTGACTTTGCTTATCTCCACTAAAACCATTGTATTATATATACCTTGTCTGCTAACTGCTATGCAAATGTGGTCTATATTAAAAATTGAATAGCAACCCCAGTGGTCTATTTGTGTAATGTTTATTAGTAGTGATGTGTGAATTTATTTGGCAGGCACGGACTTGCGGCAAATTTATGGATTTCGCCAATGGCGAATGTCTTTGCGAAACTGACACGAAAACTTGCAGTGGGAAAATCTGCTGACAAAAAAATTGTTGCTCGTCAAAATTGTTGCACGTCAAAATTATTTGGACGCCCATTGACTTTAATGCATTTGGAAAAAAGAGTCGTGCGTATAAAATTTGTTGCTCATGTCAAAATTGTTGCGCTTCAAAATAGTTTTGACGCCCATTTACTTCAATGCGTTTAGAGAATTTTTAAGTCGTTTCGCAAATTTTTCACCCATCGCTATTTATTAGTTCTTCTGAAGTTAAAGGACCAGTAACACAAAAAATTAAAAGCGTTTGAAAGGAATGGAAATATAATGTACTGTTGTGGTGCACTGATATAACAGCTGTGTAGCCATGGGGGCAGCCATTCAAAGTTGAAAAATTAGAAGAGGCACAGGACAAACGGCAAATACAATGGGATTTATTGGAACTTATCTGTCTACTATCTAATGAGTATCCTGTGCTTGAATGGCTGCACAAATTGCTACAGCGTGTTTATAGTGGTGTTTCTGAAGCAAACACACCAGTTTTATCAGTGCAGGGCAACATTACATATTGTCATTCCTTTCAAACACATTTTTTTGGTGTTACTGTTCCTCTAACATGACTTTTACCATTGCAGGCTCAACCAAGCCCAAAGGCAAGGCAAGCCCCTGGCTGTCACTGTTAACTTCTCCTTTCACACACAACTTGGCAACTTGTCCCCACTCATCATTCACCAACTCCTTCCACTTGCCTGTATGCTTATCTTCATGCATCAGGACTGGCAGGGTCAGAGTTAAAAAAGGCAGCAGGTGTATGTCCCTTGGGTCCCAGTGCCTGCCCACTGTTTAGCCCTCGGCACATGCCTCTGCTGCCATTTCCTAGTTTCGGCCCAGAGTGAAGGGTTAACAAAAAAAAAAACAGTCAGTTATTAGTGATCATTTGCTAAGCATAAAAAACAGCAACATTTTCCCTCAGAATTTCCTTGTAGCAGGTGCCTGCAAATTAACCAATGTGCATGGTAGGTAAGGCATCAGCCTTCAATTTAATAGGTGCCTAAAGCATATGGTAACTTTTAGCTGCTCCAAAGATCCCTTGTATCTTTTCACAATTCATCTAGATAGACTGAACCAGCATATTGGCACTATGTGAAAGTTGCAAGGTCTGTGTAAAGACATAGTTAATCTTAAAAACCATGTTTAACCGGTAGCATGATACTATTCATTATCAACTATATTTGCTTTTTTCTTTTTTTGTAGTTGTATGTTAAATATTTCTCACTAGAATTGTTGCATACTGAACCATAAAGCTTAAAAGGTAAACCCCTGAAAGATATTAAATTAATAGTATAGAATGACCATTAACATTCCTGTATGATTAATTCTGGAGTCCCATTATGCTAATTTTATTATAAGCTAATTATAATGGGCATTATGCACCAAAAATGATGTAATAATATTATAACGACGATAATTACCTGCAGCTGGCATTATTAGGTTATTATTTCTGGACTTTTATTGAAGATCAGTAAATAGTTTGCGCTAGTTTATTGCTCCTTTAGGGCAGAGATACACGCTGCTATTTCGGGAGATTAGTTGCCCAGCAACAAATCGATTCTTCGGTTGACTAATCTCCCAGAACTGCCTTCCTGCCGGCTAGAATGTAAATCGCCGGGGGATGGCACTCGGATCGCTTCGCCTTTCCAAAGTTGCACAAAGTTTCCTCGTGAGGCAACTTTGGGCGATTTCAGAAAACTAATGGTTCTGAGTGCCATCACACCGGCGATTTACATTCTAGCCAGTGGGAAGGCAGTTCGGGGAGATAAGTCGCCCTAAGCAGTAGCGATTTGTCGTTGGGCGACTAATTTCCCGAAATAGCAGTGTGTGTGTCTGCCCTTATACTCACAGCACAGTCATTAGACACAGTCATTAGACACAGTCATCCACCTCATTGGCCAACACAAAATTCAATAATGGCATTTCCATCAAAGGATTAATGGTTAACGAATCTCAGTGCTGGAACCACAAAAAGATTAACTGCTATTATATAGTAAAATGTTACTCCTAATCTTCAGCCTGTTCCATTTTACTCAAAATGTGAATAATTTACTTGCTTCGTAAACTGGTGTGTAAAATCTGCACCCCAAGGTGGCATGCATATCCAGGCAGTCAGGCAGTAAGACTGTAATAATAATGTTGTCTTAATGTAATGTCAATGTATAAACATGAAGGCATAAAAATGTACAAGCACAGCATTTAAATCAGATATATTTTCACCTGAATAGGTGAATAGGGTTTCTCGTAACAAACTATGTGACATAAGCACTAATTAACATTTAAAACTTTAAAAAGGCACAAATAATGAATCAAATACAATTTATTTTTAATTCAGAATACATTATATTTGCCACTGTGCAGTGACGAGTGAGTGATTTTATACATCCTAGGGAGGAGTCCTCACGTCAAGTCAAACATCCTCAGTGGAAGTATTAAAAGCATTTGGAGGGCAATGACCAGCCCTGCATTTGACTTTCAAGGTGACCCAGCTCAACAAGGTGGTTCACTTATTGTTGGTCCAGGTAAGAACAGTTACAATAGATCATAAGGTGTACTTACTCACCAGGCACCATGTTCAAAGTGAGGAGTGGCTGCTTTGCTAGTGCAGGGGGTATTTAACCTTCCTTTTTTGTCAGCCTGTTGTTATTATACAGCAGTTTCTTTTGTAAACTATAGTTGTGTTTCTAAAGCAAACAAACTGGTTTTACCATTGCAGGCAACAGTACATTATATTGTCATTCATTAAAAAAACTAATTTTTTTGATGTTACCGTTCCTTTAAACTTTCACAGTAAATTTGATTTCTGATTGGATACTATGGGTTAGCAGACACAAAGTGAATATATTACCCACAAATATTTACATAACGAAGGGTGTAACTACAGAGGAAGGAGACCCTGCTGTTGCAGGGGTGCCCAGGTGTTCAGAGGGCACTGAAATGCTCTATTTAATAAGCAATATCGCTATATCTTGGTACATCTCTGTAAATCTTACCAATATTTTAGGGCCCTAAATTGAATTTGTTGTGGGGCCCAGTAACATCTTATTATGCCACTGTGCATAACCCAATTCTATA
Organism: Xenopus laevis; assembly: GCF_017654675.1. Classification (NCBI taxonomy): domain Eukaryota; kingdom Metazoa; phylum Chordata; class Amphibia; order Anura; family Pipidae; genus Xenopus; species Xenopus laevis. Next base: position 126,241,250 of record NC_054372.1, read on the forward strand.
GTAACTAACATGGATTTTGATAAGATGATTAGAATCAAGTGCCATTGTACTATACCCAGAAGTTTTAAAAATGCATAATAATAATCTTTATTTTGTTCCAGGTAACAGAGTCCAATTTTTGCATCGTGATATGAACAGATTGGACCAGACTCCCATTAATTCCCTATTACAGAATGCAGGGGTACAGGCACTTCATTTTGGTGACAGACCTGTCATAGTAGATGTGTGATGGCCTGGTCATGCGAAATTCCTTCAGGAGCAAATCAACTAGACCAGTGGCAATATTTTCTAGAAAGACACAGCTGGGCCCATTTACTGTATCAACACTGGGAACATTTGCACATGGGCAGTAACCAGTGGAAATCAATTTTTTATGTGCTACCTGCATCTTGTTGAAAAATGCAAATCACTGAATGGTTACTATGGATTACTGTCCATTGTTGCTTTATGAGCTCTAGAGCCCAGGAGAGCTACAACTTAATATAGTTATTATTCTATATTATTATATTTTGTTGTTAGATTTGTATATTGTACATTTTATACAGGCCTCAATTATGTGATGGATAGAGAAAATAAAAGCATACTGTTTATAGTTACTGTTTGTGGTTACTTCAAATATGTATGAGACAAGGTATTACAATATACCATCATTTACTTAAAGGTCTCTTAAAGCATTATTCAAAAGCAGGGTCATTGCCTTTAAACATTACACTTTTGTAGAGACCATCATAGATTCTCTCTGGTCCCTTCTGTACTACAAAGTAGTCCTGGGCATGCCCTAAGCCATCACCAAAGCACTGATTGTCTACCTAATGTGCAGATTATTCTGCACAGTAGAAAGGTGAGATGGCTGGCTCATGATAATAAGGGTTTTGGAGACATTTTCAGTGGTACAAAAGATAATATTTAAAGGCAAATTAGGTTTATCTTACTTCACTCAGATTGAAGTGGACCCAGGCCTTCTCTAGATATGAAAAAAGATGGCTCTTGAGAAAGGCACCCAGATAATTTGTTTTATAAACCAAAGTTTAAGTACACACCCAATTTTTAAACATGTAGACATGCCAATTTTTGATCTTCATCCAAATAGAATATAAAGATAAAAATGGTGCAATTAAACAAAACAAATGGAAATATTATGGAGTATTAACGTTGCAATAATTTTTTCAAAAAAATATTAATAGATATGCAATTTCTCTTTATGGAAAATGTGAGCACATCCAATGCTTTAATAGCTGATGTTTCTTATAGCTTTCTTACAGCTATCTACCAGTCTGACGTATGTGTTTGAGGGGTTTCTTGCATACACAACCCATTTCAAAATTAAAGTTTAGGCTCAAATGTTGCACAGGTCACGTAACCAAAAGCAAACAATTGGATATGTGTTTACAAGCAGCCAGTACTAGCTAAACTAGACTAGTACATTCCACCTGCTAATTGGTTGCCATGGGTTACTAGGCCTACATATGTGGTTTATGGGGGTGTAGCTTTTGCAGATTCATTCCCTTATATAGTGGTTTGTCCTCAACCACTATATAGTGGTTGAGGACAAAAAGACATGAGGTAGAAAAAGACATGCATTGGTTATCCTGTTATCTTGAACCAGTTTTTCCTGGTGTTGTGAAGTTTGTTTGTAATAAAAATATGCCACTTTATATATTCAGTCATGTAGACAAAAAGGTTTTTACCAGTCTTGAATCATAGTACTGCAAATATCACCTACAGTTTAGAATAAAAGAAGTTCAGAAGAAAAAAGGCAACATATGGTAGAGCAGACACAATTCCCATAATATACTATAGCCTAAAGGCACCCAGCAAAACAGACAGACCTGATGATGCTGGAATTTTCCCTAGTGTTTCAGTTTGATGTCCTTCCTCAAGAAAGAATTTATTCTTCTGAAAGGGCGCCACCCCCAAAATGTATGGGGACTTCAGAAATCACCAGGTCTGTGTCTGCTCTGCTGTATGCCTTTAGGTTATACGATTGTAGTGAAATTCTATCAGTGTTAATTCCATGTATCACTACTTTTGTCCTTGAGCTTTGAGCCTGTATGGTAAAATTACACTTGTTTTACTGTTATCTTACAGTATTAAACATCTTTATATTTACTGAACACTACAGGTGCACTGGTGTATGCATTGTAAGGCTATTTCTGGTGTTCAGTGACATCAGTTAAACTGTGTACATTTGGGTATGTGGGGGTGCTTTTTAATTTTTAATACTGTCAGCAGAATTATCTTTTTTTCTGATGCTGTTGTTCTGTCCCTTTTAAATCTGTTACTGTATCTCCTTCTTACAGTGTGACTCCGGGTGTTACAATCAGACAATGATGAGAAGCAATCAGACGGGAGTCTGTATACTAGGTAACCCGGGATATACCTGTAAATGGCAGAACTGAGCCGTAAAGTTATGATAAGTAAATGCAAGGTTTAATAAAGACAAAAACAAAACAGGAAGTGGAGCTATGTGAAAATATATAAACAAATATATAGACCAGTGACTGGAGCAATAGGCAGGCAGAAACGGATTCCTCTGATCAGGCCAAAAGGTTGGGTCAGCAGAAAGCAAACGGAGTCCTCCAGTAAAGGTCAAAACGGGAAATTCACAGAAACAGGACAAGGAGGGGACAGGGGCCCAGGGATCTAATTAACATGAATCACAGGTGAGATCTTGGCTGTAAAGCTTAAAGGGGTGGTTCATCTTTAAATTAACTTTTAATATGTCATAGAGTGACCTGTTATAAGCAAGTTTTCAATTGGTCTTCATTATTTGTTTTTTACAGTTTTTGAATGATTTGCCTTCGTCTTCTGACTCTTTCCAGCTTTCAAATGAGGGTCACTGACCCCATGTAAAAAACAAATGCCCTGTATGACCACAATTGTATTATTATTACTATATTTTATTTCATCTACATCATATTAAAAATTAATTTAAAGGTGAACAATTTTCCTTTAATGACCAAACAAGCATCAATGGTCAGGAACAGGCTTATAAAGGGTCTTAATAACATGATGATCTACACATGAAACTAATAAGGAGGTTGAAGGAAGGAGCAGATAGAATGAATACAAGAGGTGTATAAGGAGAACTGGTCAGGACAGCCCTAAATGCCATGAAAGGAGCCAAAAACATAGAAGAAAACCAAAGAAGATGCCATCGCCAAGTACAAGGAAGAAGAACCTAAGGTAAATTAAGGCCCTGGCCACCAATGTTTTATTTTAATCCTCTATGGGCCCCTGGTCAACAATGTTTTTTAAAAATTTTCTATGTGGCCCCTGACCACCGATGTTTTTTTTTTTAACTTATATAGGGGGCTGGCCTCCATTTTTTTAAAAAAAAAAAAATTCTGTGGTGCCCCTAACCACCAATAGTTTTTTTTTAACTTGTAAGGGGAGGCCCTGGGCACCAATATCATAGGTGTAATACAATAGCTGCATTCCTCAGTAACTGTGTGGTGTTTCCTAACAGTACATATAATTTGTGGGTTTTGTTTTATTTTTTCCTCTTTATCCTTTCCGGTGTGCCTCATGTACCTGCTTCTTTATTGTGACCCTTTACAGACTGCTGGCAGCTTCTGGGTCTTCTGTCAGCTGAGTATTTTAGTTTTGCAGCAGGATTACTAGTGTAGAGAAGACAAGTGCACTCGCTTTACCAGGCGTAAGCTCCTTAAGAAATTAGGATCATAAAGTTACCAGTGGTGACTTTATGAAGATATTTTTTATTCATGTTAGTGGACTAAGGAGTGTCAACAGACATTCTTTAATAGACACATAATCTGTTGCTAAATTCAAATACTGTGCCAATTTTCAAAACGGACTGTTGTTATTTTGTCTTTTTGTAGAATTCACAATATGATGCATTCTGCTCATACACTTAAATTATGCATTTATGCCATTTCCCACACTTAAAATCTGTTCACTTATCTGCATCTAGGTGTTTACAGAGATGATACTAATTCTGTTAACCATTTGAGTGAGTGGGTTATGCTTATCTTACTTTAAAATGTGTCTGGTGTGGTATAATGACAATAATCATGCATAAAGATTGGCAGTTCATGCTTCCAATCTGCAAATAGTCCTGAAAATCCAACTATTAAACTAGGAAATGGGAGCTAAAAAGGCATGCTACTGGAATATAGATAAAGATGGCATTTTATGTGAAGAAAAAGCACATTATATACTGTAAATATACAGGAAATAAATAAACCAAGTAAATATCCCCTTGATCACTAGATGGCAGAATGATACAAGACTTTAAGGTGTACATAAAAGAAAACCACGAACTTTATGTAATGAATTCAGATCACATGAATTAAAAGCTAATCTACCTTGTATTTAATACTAAACTGAATTGAAAACTTGATTTTCGGGATTCCAGCATGAGTCTGCTTTATTGTACCTTTATTACAGCCTATTAATTTGATGACGCTACCTTTATTTTTATGCATAGATTTATGTGCAAAATATCAAACCAGCCAGTTCTTCAGGATTTTCCTAAGGAAGATGTTGGTTTCTAAGCTCTTACTTTTAGAAAAATGGTTGAATGTTCTGCAAGATACAAGTCTCCAAATTTATCTAGAAATTTGTCCTGTCATTTTAACAGAGAAACCAAACAAAACATTGATACTACAAATACAATGGACTACATTTGCCAGATTCCAGAAATGAGGTTCAGTTCTGCTCCAACTGTCATGCAGAAATTAATTTATAGGTTTTTTTTTTATAGAAACTGCTATTTAGCCATGAAATAAGTTGTGGCAGTTAAACAGAGGTCACTCTCACACCATTCACATTAATATTATTAGATGCTACAAAAGATGGGGACACTCCCACAAAATCTATCTGAAGGGCTGCATGCATTTAGTTTACCGTTGTCCATACGTATGTGCCAGAGTTATATATACCCCTTCTCTCTTTTGAGGGGGAGTAAGACGAACACTGTTTTTAATGGCCCCTTTGGAGGGGTGGGATTTAAAGGAGCTGTTCAGTGTAAAAATAGATAGGTAAATAGATAGGCTGTGCAAAATAAAAAATGTTTCTAATATGTTAGTTAGCCAAAAATGTAATGTATAAAGGCTGGAGTGACTGGATGTCTAACATAATAGCCAGAAAACTACTTCCTGCTTTTCAGCTCTATAACTCTGAGTTAGTCAGCGACTTTAAGGGGGGCCACATGGGACATAACTGTTCAGTGAGTTTGCAATTTATCCTCAACATTAAGCTCAGATTCATGAACTGCATGTCTACATGAACTTTGTGCTTTAAGTCTGGCCTGGAGTGACTGACAATTGACTTGAAATTCATATATTCGATATTGTATGTGCTTCAACCACCTTATCTAACCTTGTGAGTTGGGTGCAAAGCAGTCTGGAAACCCTTGCCAGGGGTTACATATACATACAAGAAGAAATGCAGCTGCAGCAAAAAAGTGAAAAATTTAATTTATTAGGTCAGATAACTGAGCAAAGTTTTGGGCTTAATCACGCCCTTTTTCAAGACTGTCTGGTGGTACAATGAACACACTATTTAACCCCACCTAGGTGGGAGTATACCACACCAGTACCCACCCCGTTAACATATAAAAACCAATTACAAATAGAACAAAGTGCAAATAAACAATGAGTCCAATTTAGTTCATGTGGCACTCCATTATTCATTGTGTCCCAAATAGACATTGTGCAGACCCATAAAAACATAATGATTAAAACCTAGAAAAAGAAATCCTAATAACAGTGGTACCTTTTCCCAGGATAGGAAAGTTGCAGATATACCTTCCTCAATGCAGTCTGGGATCTGGCACCATTGTTTTCATGATTTTATAGTAGACTTAAAGTATGAAGATCCAAATTACAGAAAGACCTGTTATCCGGAAAGCACCAGGTCCCGAGCATTCTGGATGACAGGACCCATACCTGTACCATCCAGTTATAAGTCTAGGCAAGGACATTGTCTAGTTTATGTGTTATGTGAATGTGTTGGGGCAGTGCTGTCCAACTTCTGTGGTACCGAGGGCCGAAATTTTTCCGGCCTACAAAGTGGAGGGCCAATAATGGAAACCAGTGTTGACCACTCCCTGTTTTTAAACCACATCCACTTTAAACCACACCCATGTTATCACAAGACCATATCCGCATTAATTGCGGTAGCACACCAAAAAAACCAAATGGTTGGTGCTCACAGCAGGGATATCACTTATCACTTATATGTGAAAAAGTTGTTATATTAAGACATACCCTTAAAACCATATGCCTCTTCTTTCCCTTGGATAACATAGTACCCCAGCACATGATTAAACTCCTTAGGGGCCCCTAAAAATTATTTATTTTCAAATGCTAACAAACCCCCAGAACAAATTCCAGGCTTATGTTCCACAGGCAGAGCAGGGCACACACAGGCAGAGTATGTCACAGAGCGTGTCACACACAGTCAGAGCAGGGCAAACACAAGCAGAGTATGTCACACACAGGCAGGGTATGTCACACACAGGCAGAGTATGTCACATACAGGCAGAGCAGGGCACACTAAGGCAGAGTAGGTCACACAGAGGCAGAGTAGGGCACACACAGACAGAGTATATCACACACAGGCAGAGCAGGGCACACACAGGCAGAGTATGTCACACACAGGCAGAGTAGAGAACACACAGGCAGAGTGGAGCACACACTGGCAGAGTATGTCACACAAGCAGAGTATGTCACACACAGGTAGAGTATATCACACACAGGCAGAGCAGGGCACACACAGGCAGAGTAGGGCACACACAGGCAGAATAGGGCACACACAGGCAGAGTATGTCACACACAGGCAGAGTATGTCACATACAGGCAGAGTAGAGCACACACAGGCAGAGTAGGGCACACATAGGCAGAGTAGGGCACACGCATGCAGAGTAGGGCACAGACATGCATTGTATGTCACATACAGGCAGAGTAGAGCACACACATGCAGGGTAGGACACACACAGGCAGAGTAGGGCACACACAGGCAGAGTAGGACACACACAGGCAGAGTATGTCACATACAGGCAGAGCAGGGCACACACAGGAAGAGTATGTCACACACAGGCAGAGTAGAGCACACACATGCAGAGTACGTTACACACAGGCAGAGCAGGGCACACACGGGCAGAATATGTCAAACACAGTCAGAGCAGGGCACACACAGGAAGAGTATGTCACACACAGGCAGAGTAGGGCACACACAGGCAAAGTATGTCACACAAAGGCAGAGCAGGGCACAAACAGGGAGAGCAGGGCACACACAGGCAGAGTAGGGAACACACAGGGAGCATAGAGCAGGCAGAGTATGTCATACACAGGGAGCATAGGGAAGGCAGAACAGAGCAGGAGACAGTTTCCACTGATCAGGACCACTCTAATATGTACTACATACAGTGACACAGTGCTGGTGCCCCATTAGAATTTTGTATAAAGTGTGAACAGGTGAACAATGTGGGCATTTTCAGTTTGGGTCTCAGGTGTGAACAGTACAGGGTTTTAGGGTTGTGAACAATAAAGGTGTCACAAGTGTGAACAATGCAGGGGTAACACAGGTGTGAACAATACAGGGGATTAGGCTGAATTTGAGGTTTAAACAATGCAGGGGCCAGTTAATCTCTGTAGTGATACCATTTAAAGTTTACACATGGTAAGAAAACATATCAGGTAGGTGAGGGGCCACACAAGGGGGAGTCGCGGCCCGTGGGCTGCCAATTGGACAGCCCTGTGTTAGGGCATGGGGTCCAAGTGAAGCAGGGTGTAATATCAATATTACATATCTGTAAAACAGTGCATAAATGTAGGGACTATAATAATAAGTAATGTAAGTAGTATAAGTTAATAATTAGTAGTATGAGAAACCTGTATAGTATAGTATATAAGAAACTTTCATCTTTTCAAAAGTGTCCTGCGATGGACACTTAAGCTGGCCATAGATGTTGAGATTTTTAAAAGATCAGATCCTGATCGTGAGACCACGATCTTCTCAGAACAATCGTACAATCGTACGAATTTACCATCAACTAAAAAGACCAATTTACCAGGAAAACAAAGGGGAGCTGCCTGCTTGGCCCTTCAAACATAGATAGATTGCACTGGGACCGACAAGGATTTTTTGACTTGGCCGATCAATTTCCCGACAGATGACGGCCGAAAAATCGTAAGATGTACGATCGTTCGAATACCACTAACCGCAAGATAATTTCGAAGGATTGGTCGGGATTCCCTAAAATCGGTCGTTCGGCAAGAAGAATCGTCGCGTCTATGGGGAGCTCTCCCTGACAGATCGCATGCTTGATGAAAGGCCCTTAGAAAATGCAAAGTGCAGCATGCATGAAAAGCACAAAGAGGCATCTCGCTGTCCCTGCCATGGGTTTAATTCTTCACCATAATTGCAAAAAGAAAAACTTACACTCGCACACCCTGGCCGTCCAGACTCAAACGACTCCCAGGTGCTCGATGTTAGAGGGAATGGGCAACCTCAAAAACAGCGTAGACACAGGACACACCGGCACAACATGGGTAATTCTAGCAGGTAAAACCTTGCTCGTTTATTGCGGATGCAACGTTTCGGGGCGTGACCCCTTTCTCGCTTGAGAAAGGGGTCACGCCCCGAAACGTTGCATCCGCAATAAACGAGCAAGGTTTTACCTGCTAGAATTACCCATGTTGTGCCGGTGTGTCCTGTGTTTAATTCTTCACCAACCACGTAGCACTGACGTCGGGAACAGATAATCTCTTCTGTGGCCGGGAGTAGTGTATAACACAGACTTTCATACAGTGTCCTAGTCTCATAGCATTTCCTGCTCTTAGCTTTGAAGCTGCTATAAACCTAGCCTATGTACATGGATTTCTGTCATCAGCAAAGACTTCCTATGTAAGTAAGTAGAGTAATGTTTTGGTGTAGTGCAGGTGCCGTGTAATTATGACTTTAGTAATAGGTGCCAGGAGCTCTTTTAACAGAAATTTATAGTTTATTTACAAGGTTTAATGCAGAGCTGGGAAAACATACTCATTCTAGGTTTGCCATAAGAGGATCCAGGATATATAAATGTATTTAAGCTTATCTGTTTCAAAGCAGCACACTCCAAATTTTCTGAAGAGATGATTAAGCCAGAAAAAATCTCCTACATGTATAAAAACATTCTTTTTGTACTATTACCCTATTGCCGCACCAGTCCTGTAAAGTGTCCCAAATCTTGCATGTCACACATGTGTGGGTTTCACTCATCTCTACTTGGAACATCAAAATAGATTACATACTTTAATTCCCAATATGCCATGGCCATAGTAGGCCCTCTTTCCAGTGTGGGCCTATATAATGCAGTGCCGCTATTCAAAAAGGATCCCATTCGCAGCCTCATAACTAAAGGCCGGTTAGTCTGATATCAGTGGTAGGAAAGCTTTTTGAAGGGGTATTAAGTGATAAGATACTGGACTTCATACCAAATCATAATACTATTAGTTTGTGCCAGCATGGTTTTATGCGTAATAGATCTTGCCAGATTAATTTAATTTCCTTCTATGAGAAGGTGAGCAGGGACCTTGATTCTGGGATGGCAGTGGATGTGATTTACTTAGACTTTGCTAAAGCATTTGATACAGTGCCACACAGAAGGTTACTGGTTAAATTAAGGAATGTGGCCTGGAACATAGTATTTGTACCTGGATAGAGAACTGGCTAAAATATTACAAAGAGTGGTGGTAAATGTAACATTTTCGAATTGGACCAGTGTTGTTAGTGGAGTACAAGCAGGGCTCTGTTCTTGGTCCTTTGTTTTTCAACTTGTTTATTAATAACCTGGAGGTGGGCATTGAAAGTACTATTTTTGCTGATTATACATAATTCTGTAGAACTATAGGTTCCATGCAGATATTGCCACTTTGCAGAGTGATTTGACTAAATTGGAAAACTAGGCAGCAAACTGGAAAATGAGGTTCAATGTTGATAAATGCAAAGTTATACATTAAACGGCAGGATCTCAGGGATTTTGTGGATAACAAGTTGTCTATTTCTGGGCAGTGTCATTCTGTGGCCACTAAAGCAAATACAGTACTGTCTTGCATAAAGAAGGGCATTAACTCAAGGGATGAAAACTTAATTTTGCCTCTTTATAGGTCCCTGGTAATGCCTCACTTGGAGTATGTGGTGCAGTTTTGGGCTCCAGTTCTTAAGAGTGATATAAATGAGCTGGAGAGAGTGCAGAGAAGTGCAACTAAAATGGTTAAAGTTTTTTAAGACTTAAATCTGGAAATAAAGACGCTTAATAAAGACTTAATATCTGGAAAAAAGACGCTTGAGTGGGGACATGGTTACACTTTACAAGTACATTAGAGGACATTATAGACAAATAGCAGGGGACCTTTTTACCCATAAAGAGGATCACCACACTAGAGGCCACCCCTTCAGACTGGAGGAAAAGAACTTTCATTTGAAGCAGTGCAGGTGGTTCTTCACAGTGAGGACAGTGAGGTTGTGGAATGCATTTCCGGATGATGCTGTAATGGCCGATTCTGTTTAAGAGGGGCTTGGATGATGTCATGGATAGACATAATATCCAAGGCTATTGTGATACTAAAATCTATAGTTAGTGTATGAGTATATATAGTTTATGTAAATGTATGGAGGGTTCAGTGTGTGTATGTATGGATACTGGATTTCATTTGGAGGTGTTAAACTTGATGAACTTTGGTCTTTTTCATCTAACTATGTAACTAACTATGTAAGCATTTGGCACTATCTAATTGTTGTGATAGTGGGCCTGGTGAGCCCCAGAAGTCCCACTCCAATATTGATTGTTAGGATAAGTTTCCTCTCCGAATGTACACCTCCTCCTTTCCATTCAAAATGATCATGTTGTCTTCTGCATTAATTAACATGTACTACTACTGCTGCCATATAAAGCAGTAGTTTTTTGTGTATGTGATGAAAACCTGCTGCCAGTACAACCTGGCAGATAGAGACAAAATTAGGTTTTTAGGGTTTCTAAATTTCTGCCATTTTGGATATTTGTCCCTCTTGATTCTGTTTAGTTTTATCATTTGTACAAAGCTGTTGCTGAATCTGCACACTTAAATAATGTTAAAAAAAGCTCAGTCATACCTTGTGGCTTCAGAAAACACCTAGAAAGTTCAAAGTTTATTTTTCAGATTTTAAGTTGCTTCTGAGACACATGCACACCTCCCAAGAACTGGTGCAGTAAATCATAAAATAGAAAAATGACTTTCTTGCCTCTGAGGTTTTCAGTTCAGTTGTGCAGAAATCCATCTTTTCTTGCTGCAAAACTGATACTTGCTTGGCAGCTTCTAAGTGCTGTTGCCTGGTTGATTCAGTGAATGTACTGCAGAGCATTCCATCTGTACTGGAGAAGGGAATCATGCTCATTTCCATGCAGATTCCTTTTAATGCCAAAATCTGTCCTCAAAACCATGTGACACTTCACCCAAGCATACTGAGTTACTGATGTAATAAAGCACAGATATGACATGTCATTGATGCTTATTCAAGCAGAAATCTGATGTGGCACTAAGGGGCGCATCATAACATTAGCTGAAATTTGTATTGGACGTCTGTGAAATGGTTAAATGTTTATTTATAGGTGAAATTCTCTATCCTCAGGACACACAGGCAGAAAATATTCCTGCATCCTGCTAGACCTGCAGTTGATTTAATTTGCCATATAACAAGATGACTGATACCGAAAATTGAACAATGTCAAGTACTGCAAGCAAAAACACCACCAGATAAACAATCATAAAAAGTGAAATCATGCTTAGACAACAATGATATCATGTGCCACGGTTGGACATCTTGTTGTGAAGAATGAAATCTTTACTATTTTCCTGTTGTTTTATGTAAAAATAGTAAGGTAATACAGCTGCAATCCCTAATGCATGACATGTTTTTCCTATTTAAAGTCTAAAATCCAATCAATCCTATGTAAAGATTTCTGATAAACATATTTGAAATTTTTCTTTTCAAAAGCAGACTTTATTGGTTTGAAATCGATAATGCTCAAGTGTCATGTAAGGCTACCCAGAACTAGGGAAATTGCTAGGAACTTGGTCTAAGCTCACTCTTATTGCCATAACCATCCACTTTAACCTTGGGTCTGGCTGCTGTTCTACAAACTGTCCTGTTAGTATTCAACACCTGTAACAGCTATCTTGTTGCTATTAGTCTGTCAGTATGGGGGGGGGAGGTAAACAGAAACAATGCACCCTTTAAGTGCGGGATATGCCAAATGTTTGCTGGCTGGATTTGTTTATGAAAAGCAAATGTTTTTTTTCCCAGCTTTTTTTCCTTGAGTTCTCTTACTGTACTGATAATGGAACTAAAATACCTTCTCACGTTTAACTGAATGGCTGAGTGATACCAATAAATGTGCGCTTATTGAGGTGAAGTGATTTGCCCCAATAAGCATCACTTTATTGTAATATTGCCCATTTCTCACTGAATTGTATCCATTCTAGCAAACTGCAAGCATTGTAGTAGGTAAGTGGATTTTACAAATCATGATATATAGACACCTCAGAATCCATTATGCCTAATACCCAGTCTTCCTTTAAAACACTAGTATGATGGTACAGGAGTTGAGAATGAACAAAGTGGTTCTTATTTCTCTGCAAGACGGAAAACAACACATTTTTATGAATTTTATAGTGCACAAATAATTCACTATGGTCTTATATTTCTAGCAAACAGCTCAAACACTTCTAAATGTTCTTGCAATATTCTCAAGAAAATCTATTGATTCCATTTCAGCTATAGATCTATCTTAAGATTCATCTCTAAATTTACAACCCAGTCTGCCCACACAGGTTGACAAAACTGATCAACTTCTACCATTGGTAAAATCCCCAATCAATAATCTTAACCGACTGCTTTACTACCCCACAAACAAACACAAAAAATAGGTGGTTATCGGATCTGAATATAAGTGACTGCATAAGTTGCCTATGTAACCATCATAACAGGACCAAACTGAATGGCCATAAATGCCTATATTTAGCTTCGGGATGTCTGAGATCAGAAGGAAAAGCAATAAAGTCTTCCAAAGACAATTGTAGGTCAGGAAAACTAAAACAACACATAAATGTCAGTGTAGGTAGCATCAATAGATTACAATGGGTAATTAATATGTAAGCCAGCAGCTTTATCATTGATCAAAGTCAGGTCTATGTGCACAAAAGGGCTAAAATGTGCTCAAATGGAGTCACTAAAAACTGATTTCAACCTTCAAACATTCTGGAAGTAATACTGCGATGACAGCACATCTAAAACCAGTTAATAAAACATAATCAATCCTCTGATACATACTGTACTTGTCAGTAATAAAAACAAGATTTTATTGAAAGAAGAGATATGAATCAAAAGAGCAATGATGGAAACGTTTATACATTAAAGTATATGCTGTTTGTAATATTTGTTGGTATGTGCACTTTTGGGTTTCACCTGGAGAGTACTGCTTCATTCTGTGTATTGCCATTTGTCATATTTCAGATAGAACACTTATAAAAAAAATTTCAAACTTACAGTTCTGAGTAGTCAAGTAGACTTAGCGGACTATGCTTGGAGGACTATGCATGCATTAGCTGGTCTGTTTTTTTTAATTGGGCCGTCTCATATATGATTTTAGATATACTGTAATTCTACAAATAATGATGTGCTAGTCCTTCACTCAATAAAATTACCTCATGCATAACCTAAGACTAGACTGCACTTGTTCTAGAATAGGGGTCCTGAACTTTTTTACCCATGAGCCACATTCAAATATAAAAAGAGTTGAGGAGCAACACAAGCATGAAAAAGGTTCCTGGTGTGCCAAATAAAGGCTGTGATTAGCTATTTGGTAGCCCCTATGTGGACTGCAAGCCTACATGAGACAGCTGGATCTAAAACTGTTTTGGTTGAGGCTCAACTTTTATAATATAACATTTGGTTAGGTCCAACGTAATGTAGGGTTGCTACATTTCTGTGGCCGTCGATCCGGCCAGGGGGCAGGACCATGATGTAAGAGGGGCGGGCTAGTGACATTGTGGGTGGAGTGATCAACGGCACATGGATAAGGCTATGGCATGGTGATCAGTGATTGGCTGATCGCCATGTCAATCAAGGGAGATCCTGCCCTAATTTGGAAAACAGGGCAGACTGTCTTGACCCAGGCAGCCCTTCTGAAAACCAGGCTGTCCGGGTCAAATCCGAACAGGTGGCAGCCCTAACCTTATGTCATCATAAAGCTGACAGAGAATCCACACTGCTAGTCCTGCTTGATTCCAGGGATATCCAATACAGTAGATATGCTCTACACTTCATTTTCACCCTTATTGGCCAAGACCAGGCCATTTGTCTAGTGCTTTAGGTCCCTCAAAAGGAGCTAGCCCCACAGTTTGTTAATTTCTTTCCTACATAATAACATAAACATTTACAACTCCTGCTATCCTGTAAAAACAAAGGTTAGTGTCCCAATATTTATTTAATTCAGTTAGAGTTTCTAATATGAACAGACTCCTGCTGCACAAAAATGGCAGCCCCCTCATAGAGGAACATGGAGGTAAGAAAGGTAATGTAAAAGCATCAAGCAAATACTTTTCAGGCAAAATTATGAATAGCATTCAAAGACAATGTTATGATAGATAATAAAAAAGGTTATATTCTGATGTCAGTGGGGCTCATTTATCAACACTGGGCAAATTTGCCGATGGGCAGTTACCTATAGCAACCAATCCGTGATTAGCTGTTTAAAGGAGAAGGAAAGGTTAAAACTAAGTTAGCCTTATCAGAAAGGTCCATCTAAATATACCAGTAAGCCACCAAAGTAATGTTGCTCTGAGTCCCCTGTCAAAAGAAACACTGCATTTCTTTCCTTCTATTGTGTACTCATGGGCTTCTGTATCAGACTTCCTGCCTTCAGCTTAAACCTCATTGCCCTTGGCAAGAGCATGCTCAGTTTGCTCCTCTTCCCCACCCCCCTCCCTTCTCTACTGTAATCTGAGCCCAGAGCAGGGAGAGACTCAGGCAGGAAGTGATGTCACACCATGTTAATACTGCAGCTCCTATCCTAAACAAACAGAGAGCTTCTAGAGCTGTTTGCTCAGGTATGGTAAAGCATTCTACAGAATAAATATAGCATTCTAGCGTGCACTATTGCAGCTAATCTATTGGCAATAAAATCCCTCCGTAGCTTTCCTTCTCCTTTAAAGCCAACTGTAAAAAGAACAAATTGCCCAGTATTAATAAATGACCCTCAGTATCTCTAAATAAACCCAACAGGCTGGTTTTGCTTTCAATAAGGATTTTTTGGATCAAGTACAAGGTACTGTTTTATTATTTCAGAGAAAAAGGAAATCATTTTGAAAAATTTGGATTACTTGGATAAAATGGAGTCTTATGGCAGACGGCCTTCCAGTAATTCGGATCTTTTTGGATAACAGGTTTCCCGATAAAGTATCTCATACCTGTACTGTAAGGACCACCTAGTCACATACAGTAATAAGAACATGTATCCCCTTCTGCCAAAAGACATGTCAGAATCTGCTTACTTTGTATAATCAGTGTTATGCTAATGGAGAGTGCTGGTATTTCAGCACATTTCCTGATATATATATATATATATATATATATCAAACTTAAATGATTCAATACCTGAGCATTCAGGGCCACTTAAAGGGATACTGTCATGGCAAAATGAATCAGTTAATAGTGCTGTTCCAGCAGAATCCTGCACTGAAATCCATTTCTCAAAAGAGCAAACAGATTTTTTTATATTCAATTTTGAAATCTGACATGGGGCTAGACATATTGTCAATTTCCCAGATGCCCCAAGTACTGCAAGTTGGAGTGATATCACCCCCTCCCTTTTCCCCCCCAGCAGCCAAACAAAAGAACAATGGGAAGGTAACCAGATAACAGCTCCCTAACACAAGATAACAGCTGCCTAGTAGATCTAAGAACAGCACTCAATAGTAAAACCCATGTCGCACTGAGACACATTCTGTTGAGAAGAAAAAACAGCAGCCTGCCAGAAAGCATTTCTCCTAAAGCACAGGCACAAGTCACATGACCAGGGGCAGCTGGGAAATTGACAAAATGTCTAGCCCCATGTCAGATTTCAAAATTGAATATAAAAAAATCTGTTTGCTCTTTTGAGAAATGTATTTCAGTGCAGAATTCTGCTGGAGCAGCACTATTAACTGATTCATTTTGAAATTTTTTTTTTTCCCATGACAGTATCCCTTTAAGTTATAGTGGCTGTGTATAATTTACATGTTATTGTCACAATTTACAATAAATTCCATTTTTTTGCACTCTAATGCACTAATATAATGCTGTAGTACAGTAGTTTTTCTTAGTCAGTATAACATTAAAGTACAATTCCCCTTTCAATTATAAGAAATGTTATTAGGCTGCATCCTTGCCAAGTTATTGCTATAATCTTTCAATTATATGCAGGCAACACATTCCAGGAAGGATAAAAGGAAGAGGAAATCATGCAGGAGATAAAAATGGCTTCAAATGGAATCTAGTGCTGGGTTTTAGTGATATATATTCAGTGTAGTTTGCAATGGATTCAGTGGAGTATTCTATGACTGTTGAAGGAAAGACTTTTAAAGAAACGAATTACAGAGACATTGAGAGAAGACGTGTGACCGCAAACTTTCTATGACTGATCTGCTGCAGTTGGTTTAAATATCATCGGTCAGCATATTGATGATGCTCTCTCTTGTTTCGTCTCGGCAAACCCTGAACGGCACAGTATTTTGGAATGTTGCTCTGATGCAGACACACATTCATTTCTTTATTTTACTTTCTATAATCTAAATAAGTGCAGGGCTCACTTTCAAATGTTTTTTCATGTGAATAATGGTAAAATGGAAAGGCAGAGATATTAAATCCTGCTGCCCTTCAGTTATTCCTCTCTCCCCACAACTAAATGGGCAAGGTTGGTAGGAGTTCAACATTTTGTTGAGCTGAGGGGCAGTGGCAAGGATTACAAGATATGTGAAGTCCCACTCAATCTTTGCCCTGTAACCCCCCCCACTTGTAAGAAGCAGCAAGTCAGCTTACCGTGATTTGCACTCCATTATAAAATGCACTGAAACCAAAGTATATAAACCAATATACCTTAGGAACAGGCAGAGCTTAGAGAATGATCGGGGTGCAGTGAGGGGAAGAACAAGGGTATGATTAGGGCAAAACGAGGTCAAGGCTCACCTGAAATGGGTTGGCGTCTCTGGATTGGTTGATATTGACTGGTATATACATATAGGAGCTGACTTACAGTCCAACGACCACAAAGGATGCAAAAAAATCTACCAATTGCAATTGAGAAACATACCAAGAACCTGGTTTTGCAGGTTGTAGCTGTAAGGGCATACTTTAAAGACAAAACAATTTGCTTATTGGTTGCCATGAGCATGTTGCATGATTGTTAACCTAGAGTGATACATTTTGAACATCTCTTTCGTTGTTTTGTGTCATAAACTGAGCAAAAAGCCACGAAAGGGAAAGACAGGCTCCAACATGCACTAGTGGCAGATAATTAATGGAAATGCAAATATCACCCCCATTGCAAAATAAAAAGGGTCTTGGGGAGGAAATGTGAATGTTGTGACAGAGCTGAGGCCAGTTAGGTGGCGTCTCCCTCTCAAGCAGAAATGTATATGTTTTAGCAATGTAAAATAAGTATCCTCAAGTGCAGAATGTGTAAAAAGAATTCTATATATTTTCTCTCTGTCTCTCTGTATTCAGAATCACATGATTGTCCTATTTATCAGCTTGCAAATAAAACTACAAGCATTTGTTTAAAATTACTAGCAAATGATTTTAGATCGATTTGGGAAGTTAATATTATGACAATCCTGTAAAAATAATTTCAGCATTAATTACTCTTGTAATTTCAACTAGCAGATAAGTCTTCTCAGAATTACTGCCTGTTTCCCTAAATATCCTGGCATTAGAGAAGAACTAATTGTCACCATTTGCTAGCAGAGCATTCAACAGTGTGATAGGTCTTATTATAACTGACTTCATCTCCCTGACTCAAGCCATCAAAAATTGAAGCAGACAATTACAAGACTGTAAAAACTCTCTGGGGGAAAGAACCACCTGCAAAGCTGTCTCTTATTGCCTGAGTGATTTCAGAAAATCAATATTTTTTTTTACAATGAAATGAAAACAAAAAACTGGTTCAGGCAATTCAGCTTTTGAATGAGGGAGCACAACAGGTGTCTGCGTGACAGTGGCAAAAGTTGGATAATAAAATGGCAGCTCATGTATACACAATACTATTATAGTTTTTACTAGTATTTTGTTTTGCTTTCCAAGGATGTTGTTGAAATCTACTTTATCAGTTTGTTCTTTGCCAGTTATTATGCAGAATATGGCACTTTGTATATACATTTAATAATAAAAATAACAAGGCTTATTCATGGGAAATCCATAGACATACTGTAGATGGCCATAAACAAATTCGCCACTAGCGTTACTTCGGCAATCAAATCGAAGATGCGATAGCGTTCAATAATGCCTAGCGCAACTTTGTTAGAGGTCTTTGCTCAGGCTAATTTGCATACAACGGGAAATTATAAAGTTGAATGGACGCATATGTTGCAGAAAATACATTATATTACACAAGTCCAGGCAACCCTTATAAAGAAAATAGAGTTGTTATAATGCCCTACACATGAGCCCACTGTATAGTTTCCATATGTTAGAAAATGTATGGGGGAACCCGGTTACCCAAAAAAAATTTTAAGGACCTTTGCAGGCTCTGAAAAACGGAAGACACCAGCATTTTTTGGGACTTAGAAACTTTTTACACTAAAAATATGATGTAAGTAACAGAGGATTGAGGAAGATCTATGCACTCCAATGCAATTCGCCTGGCGATAGAGTGTGAATGACCGCTAGCGTCTGTCTCTTTCGCTAGCGAAATTACGCCTGCGCCCTTTTGTAAATTGCCGAAGTACCTGGAAGTGGTACTCACTTCACCTTTTAGTAAATCTGCCCCAGTGTCTTGCCCCATGTCAGATTTCAAAATTAAATCTGATTTCAGTGCAAAAGTCTGCTGGAGCATCACTATTAACTGATATATTTTGAAAAAAACATTTTTCCCATGACAGTATCCTTTTAACATAAAAAAGCTAAATATGGAATAGGCAAAGGTAAAAACAACATTCTAGTGTTAAAGTCAAATTGAAAATAAAACTACCAGTATTATCACTACTTTAATCCAACCAGAACAAAGTCACAGCATGACATGACACCAATTCAACTTGGCCCGACACTGCCTCCACCTTTTACATACTAAACAATGAAAAGATTATTGGTTATTTAGTGTATCCTTGATGTGCAAGCTAAGGGGGCATTCCAGGGGACCCTCACTTGCTGCCAAACACCTGCCCCCGGCCCTCTGCATTCACTTTAGCCTTGTTTATCGAGTCGTATAGTATTTAAACAAGGCACTGCAATACTGTCAAGGTCCCTGTACATTCCCAAAGACAGTAGTCTTGTTTTCATTGATGGTTTGTTATGCCCAACATGAACTGCATCCTAAGTACGGTATAAAGGAAAAAACTTGATTTTGTTGCTACAGGCTGAAGGAAACTCAAAAAGCAAAATAAATGAGTACTAATAGCACATAAAATCCAGGGAGGTTATCCAAAACCATATTGTTTGAAAGAGAAAACCAGATAAATAGACTAAGTAACCTTTTTCACAAGAAGACATTATTGTTTTTAAAGCACATTTATGCTTTTAAAGTGTTATCAGAGCAGAAATATTTATAGCCAAGCATATTATCACATAGGGAAAATGCTACCCCACAGGATGCATTCAGCTTCAGTAAGAAGCAGTTGAATACTTTCAGCACTAAACACATAAAAAAAGTGCTTGAAGTGGGACATATAGAGCCAACATGGTTTTCATATGTTTTAATTTAATCTGAGGCTAGTGACAAATCTGCATTTGCATAGATGAACAATAGGAAAACATTCATCATTCTTGAGCAAGGTTTTTGTCTCTTTAATTCATACATAGTAAAATAATCTCGTACTTTTCCAGCTACATATCTAATGCACACCCTGCTGTTTCGTCGAAGATTGGAGAGTATTTGGGGATCAAACACTATTTAGAAAACAACCAACATTATAACATACAATAGCTGTATAGGAAAATGCAAGTAACATTCAAGTGGTAGTATGGATCCTGTCTTAAAGAATAAAGTTTGCCGTACACTCAGCCCCTCCAAAGTGACTGGGTCATTTATAAGCCTTATGTGTGCCCTTAAAGGAAAACTATACCCCCAAAATGAACACTTAAGGAAAGGGTTACACAACTTTGCTCAATGTTCTGTGCCGATATGGAATCCATACTTTTGTGCCCCACTCATCATACCTCATTCGTACCCTCACTTTCTCTTTCATATACAAGTTGATTTTATTTTAGTCTTGAATTTCTTTTGATTGGCTTGGAGATTTTTTTTTACCATTTACTCCATTTTAAATACCTAATATATCAATGATACATTTTAGTACAGGTGTAAGGAACTTACCCTGGTGGTCTAGCGGCAGCGGGGTCCACGCTGCGTCCTCGGCATGGACGCCCGTCGCGCTGCTTCCTTTTCCTGTGCTGGCTTCCTCTAGGGCGCGCGTCACACGCACGTTCATTATTTAAAGGCGCAGTCGTGCTGGCGTCATCAATCCAGCCCGCAATTGGCGCGAAATTCAAAGGTATATAAAGCCCATTTAGATTACAGGACCTGGCCCGTTGTTAGGTTCAATTATCTTTACTGTGATTCCTGTCTTGATCTACTGTGTTTGACCTTGCCTGTCTGAAACTACGTTGACCTCTCCAATCCTGACCTTGCCTGTCTGAAACTGCGCTGATCTCTTCAACCCTGACCTTGCCTGTCTGAAACTACATTGACCTCTCCAATCCTGAAAACTTTGCCTGTCCTCTGACTATTCTATAGGCTTGTGCTCGCCCGGCCTGCAGGTTCCTGGTGGCTTCCTAACTTCCAGCATCCTTGTAAACAGTCGTGCCCCATTGCCTGCCAGAACTTATGCCTTGCACCTCTCGTTAATTCCAGGTGGCATCTGAGTAAGCCGAGGGCTCCTCCCTTGGCCAAAGGCGGTCACTTAACTGGTGAAGTCGAGCCGAGACCAGGGTGCTGGTTATCTGTTCTGGTGTAGGGTGCCGACCGTGAAAACAGGAATGGGACCTGTTATCCAGAAGGATCGGGACCTGGGGTTTTCTGGATAACGGATTTTTCCGTAATTTGGGTCTTCATGCCTTAAGACTACTAGAAATTCATTTAAACATTAAATAAACCCAATAGGCTGGTATTGCTTCCAATAAGGATTAATTATATCTCAGTTGGGATCAAGTACAAACTACTGTTTTATTATTACAGAGAATCAGGAAATCATTTTTAAAATTTGGGATTTTGGATAAAATGGGGTCTATGTGAGCCATTCCGTAATTCGGAGCTTTCTTTGCCCTGCACTGGCGTGTTTGTTTTAGAAACACTACTATAGTTTATATATATATACACGCTGCTGTGTAGCCTTGGGGCAGCCATTGAAAGTTGAAAAAGAAGAAAAGGCACAGGATACAAAGCAAATAACAGATAAGGGTTGTAGTATACAATGTGAATCTTCACAAATTATCTGTTATCTACTATGTATCCTGTGTTGGCTGACCCCATGGCTACACAGCAGCTTGTTTATATCAATTATAGTTTTTGAAGCAAACACACCAGTTGAATTAATGTTTAAATGATTTATTAAGGTATGGGTATCCAAATTATGTAAAACCCCCTATTCACAAAACCATGGGTCCCAAGCATTCTGGATAATAGGTCCCATACCTGTACCACACAGGCCTTATGTAAATAGTCAGGATTTGCAGATAGGCTACAATCATCTGGATCTAGGGGTCCCAATTACAAATTATTTCAAAGCCTCTTCAACAGGGGAAGTTGCATCTTCCAATACATTATGAGTCAGAAAGCACACGCTCATGTTGAAATGCCTCATCTATACAACCTACAAAAACATTTTTTATGGTCATTTACTACACGACCTATGGGAATTTTATGTTAAGAAATCAGTGGTACCGTTGATTTATAGTGTTTGAGAAGCACAATTACAAGTTTTTGTTCTTTAAAGAAACAGGCTGAAACCCTCAAGACAAGCTTCTTTATGTTTTCCATGTTCACCATTATGATAAATAGCTTCCCAAGTCATTGTGGTTTTCACAAGTGTTAGTAGGAGCCAATCATCTGAGCATTAGTTTGCATTTAGTAATTTCCTTCTGCCAGGAAATAACATTTCAAAATGGAGATATCAGAATGTGTTCATTATACGTGGGCCAAGTATCAACTTTTTACTCAAGCAAAATGAACCATTTTCCACAAACAGCTTGACTTTCTTGACAGATTAAAAGTTGAATGGAAGAGCGAGCAACATCCAGATTACATGTGCTGGTTTATGTGTAACTTTTTCAGTGTATTTCATGAAGAACTCGTCATAAAATTCATCAGCAACTTGATTTTTTTTTTGCTTTAAGGAACAAGGAGAAAGTAACAGGAAATACAATATATACTTTACTTTCTTCCACCAAACACCCTGCCATCGGAGCTGCCAATTAAATGCATTTGACTAAAGGAAAAATCAGAAATGCATCACAATTCTGAGCCTTCATGAAAGCAAAACTGAGGCTAATCAGTAATAATAATGCAGAAGGAAATGGACTTTAATTCAGAAGAAGGTGAAAGGGGAACAATAAATTCACAATGATTGTGTTTTCACCACTCCTAAGAAGTTACTGTATATTCTTACGCAAAATAAACTCAGCAAGGGCTTGTACCTGCTTGAATGAACCTTTGAGTGCCAGTGAAATTCTTCTTTGTTGCTACAATTGAGGTTGCCGAGGCCTCCTTCATCGTGCACCGGGTTGTCTTGTCCTGGAGAGCCAGGGTGTGCAAGCGTGGTAACCTTGTACTTACGCCTCAGAGGCCATGTTCCAATATTTTGCACTGGCACCATCTGACAAAAATTACAGTATGTCTCTGAATTATAAGTCAGTATCTGTGCTGGATGTTCCTTTAGTGAAGGTTTAATTTCTCAGTTTTGGTTTTAAGGCAATGCTGGGTGTATAACACAATGTGCATACTTTTAGTTGTTTCTGTGAGGTTAGTTACTGTATTTAATGTACAGTGGCAAACCTCTTGTATATTCACCAGATATACATTGGTCATATTTTGGGTAACAGACTAAAATTATTCTCTTGTTTCTTTTGGCTTGGCTCTCCATCTGGAAGTTTTGAGTATCTCATACTTATCATGATACTTGTGGATGATCCATCACATCCTTCTCATAAGTTATTTTTGTTGATGTCACAGTATTTGCACACAGCCAACCACATTGCGCAATAGATTTATTCATCATGCTATAAGACTTCCTGATGCCCATCTAGTTAATACCTGTGCTGCTGGAGCCATAGCTAATATTTTTAAATGATCACATTTGTATCTAAATATAGAAACGTAAGCTGGGTCTGCTTCTGTTTGCCTTTTATAGATCCATAAACACACATAGTGTGTATATATATATATATACAGTGGTGTGGAAAACTATTTGCCCCCTTCCTGATTTCTTATTCTTTTGCATGTTTGTCACACAAAATGTTTCTGATCATCAAACACATTTAACTATTAGTCAAAGATAACACAAGTAAACACAAAATGCAGTTTTTAAATGAGGGTTTTTATTATTTAGGGAGAAAAGAAATCCAAACCTGTGTGAAAAAGTAATTGCCCCCTGAACCTAATAACTGGTTGGGCCACCCTTAGCAGCAATAACTGCAATCAAGCGTTTGCGATAACTTGCAACGAGTCTTTTACAGCGCTCTGGAGGAATTTTGGCCCACTCATCTTTGCAGAATTGTTGTAATTCAGCTTTATTTGAGGGTTTTCTAGCATGAACCGCCTTTTTAAGGTCATGCCACAACATCTCAATAGGATTCAGGTCAGGACTTTGACTAGGCCACTCCAAAGTCTTCATTTTGTTTTTCTTCAGCCATTCAGAGGTGGATTTGCTGGTGTGTTTTGGGTCATTGTCCTGCTGCAGCACCCAAGATCGCTTCAGCTTGAGTTGACAAACAGATGGCCGGACATTCTCCTTCAGGATTTTTTGGTAGACAGTAGAATTCATGGTTCCATCTATCACAGCAAGTCTTCCAGGTCCTGAAGCAGCAAAACAACCCCAGACCATCACACTACCACCACCATATTTTACTGTTGGTATGATGTTCTTTTTCTGAAATGCTGTGTTACTTTTACGCCAGATGTAACGGGACGCGCACCTTCCAAAAAGTTCAACTTTTGTCTCGTCGGTCCACAAGGTATTTTCCCAAAAGTCTTGGCAATCATTGAGATGTTTTTTAGCAAAATTGAGACGAGCCTTAATGTTCTTTTTGCTTAAAAGTGGTTTGCGCCTTGGAAATCTGCCATGCAGGCCGTTTTTGCCCAGTCTCTTTCTTATGGTGGAGTCGTGAACACTGACCTTAATTGAGGCAAGTGAGGCCTGCAGTTCTTTAGATGTTGTCCTGGGGTCTTTTGTGGCCTCTCGGATGAGTTGTCTCTGCGCTCTTGGGGTAATTTTGGTCGGCCGGCCACTCCTGGGAAGGTTCACCACTGTTCCATGTTTTTGCCATTTGTGGATAATGGCTCTCACTGTGGTTCGCTGGAGTCCCAAAGCTTTAGAAATGGCTTTATAACCTTTGAAATTGAACTCAGGTGTGATAAACCACAGTTAAGTTATTTTTTAACAAGGGGGGCAATCACTTTTTCACACAGGCCCATGTAGATTTGGAGTTTTTTTTCTCTCTTAATAAAGTAAACCTTCATTTAAAAACTGCATTTTGTGTTCAATAATGTTATCTTTGACTAATAGTTAACGGTTTTTGATGAGCAGAAACATTTAAGTGTGACAAACATGCAAAAGATAAGAAATCAGGAAGGGGGCAAATAGTTTTTCACACCACTGTATATATATATATATATATATATATATATATATATATATATATATATATATATATATATATATATATATATATATATATATATATATATATATAGAGAGAGATAGATAGATAGATAGATATATATGGGAAGAATGGTGACACTCACAGGATTTTCAGGAAAAAATAAAGAAAACTTTTTATTTAAACTGACGTTTCGATCCCTCACGGAGATCTTCTTCAGGAGTATACAAACAAGCAACCAGAGACCCCATCTTACACCTGGTTATAAACACAAGAACACCAAAAGGGCGCCAAAACCGTTGCTAGGCAACAAGGAAAAGTCATTCAAAGAGAGGGGAGGGAACAGAAACAGAGTAGAAGTGGGAGCATGAAGTATAGCACTAAGGATAAAAACAAGCCAATCTAGGGCTTAGATAGTAAAGGGTTAAGTGAGATGAGGAAATTCACTGTGCCAAGTAAAGCTATAGCCAATACGGTTGCCCTATGCATACTGAGCCTTATTACCCAATCACGCGACCGTGTAGAGGTGGGTGTGCGCATTACAGCGCATCTGACTTACATACGCCCTACATACGCCCCTCCGTATCTCTAAGGCCGTAGGATAGCAACTATTTGTTTACAAACCGCACTGGAGGCGCGGGACCACGAAGACACCCCCCCCCCCTGTGTCCATCAGGGGGTATGGTAGATGCTGAAAAGAAGGGTACGCAGGACACGAGTGGATACAGCAAGCGCAGCTCCCTGCACCAGCTGTTCCATCCTGTCACTACTGCATCGAACTTTGCGAATGGTCGCTTATAGCGCTGGTTGTTAATTGGCTGTCACAGTACATGCATAGCAAACTGTTCCCATAAGGACATGTAGGGGGCGTACTTAGGTCACTAACCACATACAGGGCCAGAGGGTATCTAATAAACCTCGCAACTTCAAGGGGGTAGGTGTAGTAGCTAATGGCATGTGTGGTGAAATAAGAGAGAAGAAAGCAAAGGGTTAAGAGGGAGGTTAAAAACAAAGGAGGATGGAGGAAATGGAAGAAAGCACATTGTAGCAAGCAGTTTAGAGCAACAATGTTGCACCAAAACATGTATTATGTATCCATAGAGGCCAGTCTTTTATATTGTGAATATATATCAAAACAGCAAAAAGTCTGCACTCATAGGTCTTGTGATACCAAAATGTATATATTTCCAGCAACTAGGCATTTATTTGTACTCTGAGTGCACCGATCCAGTTGTTTGTGTGTGTGTATACACACACACACACTCACTCACTCACTCACTCTCTCTCTCTATATGCACACCTAACAATAGGGGCAGATTTATTAAGGGTCAAATTGAAAATTCTAATTCCAATTTTTTAATCTAATTCAAACTCGATAGAATTGAAAAAACTCGATTTGAGTTGTTTTCTCTAAAAAAAACTTGATTGTCAGGAAGGCTGCAAACAACTCAAAATTGATCTCCCATTGACTTAAACAACAATTTGGCCGATTTTAGGTGGTGAATAGTCAAATTCGAGGCCAGAGTATGATAAATCCTGAAAATTTAATTTTTTAGAAAAACTTGAATCAAATTTGAATAACTCCCTAGTCGAATTGGACAGTTTTGACCATAAAAAAAAGTAAAAAATTCAAATTTTTAATTCAACCCTTTTGGGCACATTTACTAAGCTCGAGTGAAGGATTAGAATAAAAAATACTTCAAATTTATTTTTGGCTACTTCGACCATCGAATTGGCTACTTCGACTTAGAATCTAACAATTCGGAGTAAAAATCGTTCAACTATTCGACCATTCGATAGTCGAAGTACTGTCTCTTTAAAAAAACTTCGACCACCTACGTCGCCACCTAAAACCTACCACACATCAATGTTAGCTTATGGGGAAGGTCCCCATAGGCTTTCTAGCCAATTTGTGATCGAAGGAAAATCGTTCGATCGATGGATTAAAATCCTTCGAATCGTTCGATTTGAAAGATTTAATAGTTCGAGCAAAATCCTTCGATCGTACTAAATGCGGTAAATCCTTCGACTTCGATATTCGAAGTCGAAGGATTTTACTTCGACGGTCGAATATCGAGGGTTAATTAACCCTCAATATTTAACCCTAAGTAAATGTGCCCCTTAATGTACGATCTTTTTCAGCCAATCACCCTTAAAAAAGTAAAAGAAGCCAGCGTTTTTTTCGACTTAGAAAAAGTTTCAACTTTTTTTGAAGCAATCCCTATCTACTCTATTGCACTTCGCCTGGTCTGAGTACGTTCAGTAAAATGTGCAAGTTAGTGAATTAGCGTAGTTACGTCCCTTCGCCATAGCGCAACTTCATCTGGGGTAAGGGTGCGAAGTTACGTTAGAGTAGGTCCACTTCGCTAGCAAATTTACGCCAGCATCCTTTAGTAAATCGGCGAAGCCACGAAATGACGTCACGCAGCGCTTCACTACGTGCCAGTACTTGTCTATTGCCAACACCTTCAGCACACAGGCAGCAGTATAGACCAAGTGGCAGATCATTTCACTAATGTGCCCAAATATTACGGCTACGGCTAAATGATGTTAATGGTTCAAAGAATGTCAGGTTGAATGGTCGCCCCCCACTCATATTCACCTCACCAAATCTGGCCCTCGTTGCAAAAAGTTTGGACACCCCTGCTCTGGTGGGAACTCTAGCACATGAGAATACCCATTAATGCTCTGATAATCAACCATATGAAACAACCTTTGGTGGAATGATGTGGGGGTCCAGGATGGGAGGGGGGAGGAAGTGTAAACTGTTAAAGGTTTAAAGTATTGTAATGCTTAATCTACACTTCTGATCACTGGATGGTCGAGGAATAAGTAGACCTACTATAAATTATTTTTGTGGCCTCATCTACAATGGTATTGGGATGTTTTATTCAGTTATCTAACATGTTTCTGCTTGGTGCAAACAATAAAGATATTTTATAAAAAATTAATAGAATGCTTATGCTAATGACTTACTTTGCATTTTGTAAGAAGACATCATTTTCTTTGCTATTAAAAGAGGCTGAAAAAAAACCATGATACAAGGACACTTTTTTTCATGATGGCATTTTTTTATATTGAAGAAGACACATTGTAAATAACAGAGATGACCATTAATCTAGGGTGGGTGTGACCATAAGGCATTAATAATAGAGAAGAAATCACCAATGTGCACTAACTCATGGGCAATAAGTACTCTGTACACAAACTCATGGGCCAATATACAGTCATACAAAAAGGTTTGGGAACTCCTCTTAATTCTTTGGAGTTTTGTTAGACAGATGCATAAATTTGGGCACCCCAAGAGAGATATTACATCAGTACTTAGTTGAGCCTCCTTTTGCAAATGTAACAGCCTCTAGACACCTCCTATAGCCTTTGATGAGTGTCTGGATTCTGGATGGGGGTATTTTTGACCATTCGTCCATACAAAATCTCTCCAGTTCAGTTTAATTTGATAGCTGCCAAGCATGGACAGCCTGCTTCAAATCATCCCATAAATTTCCGATGATATTCAAGTCGGGGGACTGTGACAGCCATTTCACAATATTGTACTTCTACCTCTGCATAAATGCCTTTGTACATTTCAAAGTGTTTTTAGGGTCATTGTCTTGTTGGAATATCCAACGAACCTCTGCATAACTTCAACTTTGTGACTGATGCTTGAACATTATCCATAAGAATTTGTTGATATTGGCTTGAATTCAACTGACCCTCAACTTTAACAAGAACCCCAGTCCCTGAACTAGCCACACAGTCCCACAGCATGATGGAACCTCCACCAAATTTGACAGTAGGTAGCAGGTGTTTTTCTTGGAATAAGGTGTTCTTCTTCCGCCATACAAAGCACTGTGTTATGACCAAATAACTCAACTTTTGTCTCATCAGTCCAAAGCACTGACTGAGGCTTGTCTAAACGAGCTTTTCCATACAACAAGCGACTCTGTTTGTGGCGTGGGTGCAGAAAGGGCTTTTTTCTCATTACCCTGCCAAACAGATGTTCTTTTTGCAAATTGTGCTAAATTGTAGAACGATGTACAGATACACCATCTTGAGCAAGATTCTTGAAGGTCTTTGAAGGTGATCTTTGGGTTGTCTGTAACCATTCTCACAAACCTCCGCATATGCTGCTTTGAGGATTCCATGCTGTCACTCTCCAGAGGAGAGTCAAACAGAAGCACAACTTGCAATTGGTCACCTTAAATATATTTTGTAATGATGGGACACACCTGGCTATGAAGTTCAATGCTTATCCAAGCTAATCCAACCAATTTGGCGTTGTCAGTAATCAGTATTGAGCAGTTACATGCATTCAAATCAGTAAAATTACAAGGGTACCCAACTAAATACTACTTCACTAAAAATCTTTGTTCAGAAATCACCCCAATACTCAGATGTTCCTGGGAAATGAAAGACATGCCACTGTTATCTTTTTTGTTTAAAGTGGAGTGAATTATTATGCAGGCTGAGAGGGGTTCCCAAACTTTTTCATATGACTGTATTTGGTGAATTATATATCAGTATTAATATATTCCCTGTGATATTTGCACACTAGTGATGGGCGAATTTGCGCAATTTCGCTTCGCTGAAAAATTTGCGAATTTCGCGCGAAATGGCGAAAAATCACGAAACGGCGCCGGCGTCTCGTTTTTGCACCGAATTTTCGCGGGCGTTTCGCAAATTTATTCGCTGGCGGCGAATTTGCCACGAATTCGCGCCTGCCGAATAAATTCGCCCATTACTATTGCACACTAAGGGGCTGAGTGGCTAAAATTCAGA
This sequence comes from Xenopus laevis, assembly GCF_017654675.1. Lineage (NCBI taxonomy): Eukaryota > Metazoa > Chordata > Amphibia > Anura > Pipidae > Xenopus > Xenopus laevis. Next base: position 126,271,079 of record NC_054372.1, read on the forward strand.
CCATTAACTATGCAGATTTAAATAGAGATATCTTTTTCTAAATATTATTTCTGTTTATGAAAAGGTGCAGATTTTGACAATTTATTAAAGTCAGCAGCAGAGTGACATAAGGGTTAAACGCTCTGCCGTAATAACACATCAAAAAGGGTCCATTCGATTCAATGAGAAAAATATATTTAGACTAACTTTAGATTTTCCCCATAGGCTTAAGAGATAACCTGCAATCAGGGCTAGGGGTAGGCAGAAGCGGCACCTGCCTAGGGCGCAACAATGTGGGGGTGCTGGGCAGGTACTTGTTCAAAATTCTTCTGGCTACCCCTAGTCCTGATTTGCTCCCCTCTGCAGCTCTCACCTCCCCTATTTCCCAGGGCAGTTCAATACCCAGGAACCGTTTGTGCTCATGACTTTGGAAAACATAATCGTCTGACAAAAATGTACGTGGGATGAAGGTTATTTTGCTATTTGTTCTCTGTAGTCACTTCACAGAGAGGGAGAGGGTGCAAGAGGAAATCATTGCTAGAGCGTGACCCCATTCCAAGGACAAGGCATTGTCCCCCGCTGAACATACTCACAGAGCTATGTAGCGGAGGGGTCTGGAGATGGAGACTGGAACAGAGACGATCACAGATTTCCTAGAAAGGAAAGTGATTCTGGACCCTGGGATTGGTCTCTGTGCAGGAACTATTACTCAATTGTTTGGGAACTGTAGTGCAACAACAGGGTAATTAGCGAGCTTAGCTCTGTGATTGCCAAACATCTTTACTTAATTTTTCACGATTCATTTAGATCTTGCATAGTCCCGAGAGACTGGCGAATTGCTAATGTGGTGCCTCTATTCAAAAAAGGATCCCGTTTTCAGCCTCAAAACTATAGGCCAGTTAGTCTGACGTCAGTGGTAGGAAAGCTTTTCGAAGGGTTAATAAAGGATAAGATACTGGATTTCATAGCAAATCATAATACTATGAGTGTATGCCAGCATGGTTTTATGCGTAATAGATCTTGCCAGATCTTTTTATGAGAATGTAAGTAGAGACCTCGATTCTGGGATGGCAGTGGATGTGATTTACTTAGACTTTGCTAAAGCATTTGATACAGTGCCACACAAAAGGTTACTGGTTAAATTAAGGAATGTTGGCCTGGAACATAGTATTTGTATCTGGATAGAGAACTGGCTAAAAGATAGACTACAAAGAGTGGTGGTAAATGGAACATTTTCTAATTGGACCAGTGTTGTTAGTGGAGTACCGCAGGGCTCTGTACTAGGTCCCTTGCTTTTCAACTTGTTTATTAATGACCTGGATGTGGGCATTGAAAGTACTGTTTCTATTTTTGCAGATGATACTAAATTGTGCAGAACTATAGGTTCCATGCAGGATGCTGCCACTTTGCAGAGTGATTTGTCTAAACTGGAAAACTGGGCAGCAAACTGGAAAATGGGGTTCAATGTTAATAAATGCAAGGTTATGCACTTTGGCAAAAATAACATAAATGCAAGATATACACTAAATGGCAATGTGTTGGGAGTTTCCTTAAATGAGAAGGATCTAGGGGTCTTTCTAGATAACACGTTGTCTAATTGTGGGCAGTGTCATTCTGTGGCTACTAAAGCAAATAAAGTTCTGTCTTGCATAAAAAAGGGCATTAACTCAAGGGATGAAAACATAATTATACCTCTTTATAGGTCCCTGGTGAGGCCTCATCTGGAGTATGCAGTGCAGTTTTGGACTCCAGTCCTTAAGAGGGATATAAATGAGCTGGAGAGAGTGCAGAGACGTGCAACTAGAGGGATGGAAGACTTAAATTATGAGGGTAGACTGTCAAGGTTGGGGTTGTTTTCTCTGGAAAAAAGGCGCTTGCGAGGGGACCTGACTATACTTTACATGTGTATTAGAGGACATTATAGACAAATAGCAGGGGAACTTTTTACCCATAAAGTGGATCACAGCACCAGAGGCCACCCCTTTAGACTAGAAGAAAAGAACTTTCATTTGAAGCAATGTAGGGGGTTCTTCACAGTCAGGACAGTGAGGTTGTGGAATGCACTGCCGGGTGATATTGTGATGGCTGATTCAGTTAATGCCTTTAAGAATGGCTTGGATGATTTTTTGGACAGACAGAATATCAAAGGCTATTGTGATTCTAAGCTCTATAGTTGGTATAGGTATGGGTATATAGAATTTAATTAAAAGTAGGGAGGGGGTGTGTATGGATGGACTTTGTCTTTTTTCAACCCAATTTAACTATGTAACTACGGTATGTAACAGCTTGCTATTTAGAATTTACTGATAATCCATGGGCTTCCTGCTTCTGGGCTTTTCTCCTTACATTGTACAGAAAGGATTGGAGCTTGATCAGTATTATAAAGGGCTGCGCACATCCCACTGACTTAGTGGGCTGTTCCTGCTGAATTGTGCTGAGTACAGGGGATACGGTACCTATGTTGCCATACTTTAATGGGATCTCTCTGTACAGGCTATGAGCAAACTTAGGTTTCTTAGGTTTCTGCTGAGTTGGATGAGCCGTACTCACCTGTCAGCGGCGATCTGTTCCAGTATTGCAGAGCCAGTGTTTGCTTTCCAGTTCCCAGAAATAGATGTTCTCCTGCAACATATATTCACATGTTTTTAAGGAGGAACACACAATTCTATAAATGCCAGCATGATAATAGGAAATGATAGCAAGAAATCAGAATTGCTCATTATCTCTCACCCCTAAACCTGGAGGTCTCCCCTCTCTCCCACCCGGGCATTAAACTTGGGCCTCAGGGGACCCGTCCCTGGCTTTCCTGCAAGCTGCACATAGTGATGTGTTGTTTAATGTCCTCTCTAGAGCCAGGGTGTGCGGGGGAACTTCCTAAGCTGAGCTTACAATGAGCAGATCATTGCACTCTGTTTGCCCTGTGCCTAGGATTTGTGCAGTGTGAGTGCCCGAACCCAGGCCATGGTAATATTCTCCCTTATTCCATTTAAGGGGCTGTTCACCATTAAATTAACTTTTAGTATGATATAGAGAGTGATATCCTGAGACAATTTGCAATTGCTTTAAGTTTTTTATTATTTGTGGTTTTTGAGTTATTTAGCTTTTTATTCAGCAGATTTCCACTTTGTAATTTCACCAATCTGGTTGCTAAGGTTTTAATTACCCTAACAACCATGAGCTGAATTGATTATAAGACTGGAGTATGAATAGGAGAGGCTCTGAATAGATTGCTAAGGTTTTAATTACCCTAACAACCATGAGCCGATTTGATTATAAGACTGGAGTATGAATAGGAGAGGCTCTGAATAGATAGATGAGTAATGAAAAGTAGCAATAACAATAAATATGTAGCTTTACAGAGCATTTGTTTTTTTTAGATTGGGTCAGTGAAACGGTCAGAAAAGAGAAGACCGTCTGAGAAGTCGTTTAGAATTGGCCATTCTGTAACATACTAAAAAGTCACCTTAAAGGTGAACCACCCCATTAATCCCTAAGCATTTCATGGCATAGTCTGGCCCCCATAATTGGGGGACCCCATGGGCCCAATAGGCTTAAGGCTGGTTATCATGCTGTTTCTCTGCACTCCTGATTCTGACTCCAGCTAGACTACAGAAAGATATAAGCAAACACTGTTTACAATAGCATAGTCGGTGGAAGGAAAGGAAGCTCATGACTAGGATCTGCATTGGGAGATATCAGGGTACAGAGTGGCAATATCATCATCATCATCATCATTTATTTATATAGCGCTGTCAAGATACGCAGTGCTTAATATGGCTTCAAGGGGAAGTCACTTTATCCTGCATGGTGTCATAGGATGTGTATATATATATATATATATATATATATATATATATATTTATACAGAGCTGCTTGTATACACATCACTCTACATTTTGCTCCATTGTTTAATAAACAGCTGTGAAAACTAGACCCCTCCTATATTGCAAAATGATCTTGATATACAGTGGGACCTTATGTACTTAGTGCTAAAAATGGGTGTGTATGCCATCAGGCCCTGGAGCCTTGTTTACATTAATTTTATTAAAGCTTTTTGAATCATATCCTGAGTCAGCCACTGACTAGATTGAGCTGAACCATTCGTGCCTTCCCAGAGAATATTATCCCCACTGTTACCATAGGCACCATCTTTTCCTACTATAACTGCTATGTTACAATATTATCCCCACTGTTACCAAAGGTACCACCTCTTTCAACTATACTTGCTATCCCACAGCCACAGTCCCTTCCCAGAGAATATTATCCCCATTGCTTTTATAAGCACCATCTCTTCCTTACTATACTTTTTATCCCACAGCCGCAGTCCCTTCCCAGAGACTATTATTCCACTGATACTATAGGCACCATCTCTCCCTACTATACCTGCCATACCACAGAAACAGTCCCTTCCCAGAGGCTGCTGCTATAGGCAACAAGCCCCCAACTGTTATGCTCAGTTGATATCGAAATAGATGTGCTATACAGGTTAAAGAAGCAATAATAATAATGTTACCAAGTGTTAACAGTACTCTACAACAGTACAGAATGTTCAAACCAACTTTAAAATGTAGCACCTGCTACTGTACTTTATAAATGAAGTCCTGCAGGAACAGTGGTGATTTGTATATCACTTGTTGCCTCACACGCCTGTCCAGCCCTTGTACATACTAATGAGGCCTGGCACTGTGCTACTTTGTGTGTTGGTAATGTGGCGCAGCTCCTTATTATTGACTCGCTACATGTGAAAGAGTGAGAGTATTTTCAGCACCTGGACAGCTCCTGTAGCCATAACACAGGCCGCTCTTTATCACTGTTTATGTATTGCAGCCGTGGCCTAGAGATACAGGTACCTAGTCTCTCCAGAGCCAAAAACATATTGTCTGCTCTAAGCACAATTCGTTGTTTTAAACAAATGCAGAGTTATCTCATTGCTGACTGGACAAAAAAATAGTATTCATAAAGGGACATTCACAGTAATTAATGTACTAATCTTGGCAAAGTCTACACGCATCTTGTCCACTGGATGTAGGAAATTACTGAAGGGCCACACATTAGCCTCCTAAGTCATGGAAGCACGGAATCAATCCGGTAGATGCAGCGCTGATTAATCGTGCCTACGTGATGTAAGGGCTCAACCGAGATAAGGAGTGAACTGATTTGAGGGAGCACTCTGTAAACAGGGCTCAAACTTCTGAATTAAAGTGATACTGACACTAAAAAATGAATTTTAGCATATGAATGTACATTTAATGTTACCTATAGGTCATGTTGATCATTTTTTTGCTGAGAGGTTTGTTTTTGTATATAATTGTTAGTTGTCGTTCCTAAGCCTGACTCTCTGACACTCTGACTTTGCCAACCTGACTGTCCCATCTCAGCCTGTTAGTTACAGTTTCTAATGCTAACGGACTCCTGCTGCACAAATATGGCAGCCCCCTCATACAGGAACATGGGGGATCAGACAGGTAATGTAAAAGCATCATGCAAATACTTTATGGCAAAGTTAGAAGTAGCTTGCAAAGCCAATATTATAATAGATGTAAAAAAAAGTTTAATTACAGGTGTCAGTAACTCTCTGTGATCTCAGGTAAAACTCAGTAGATACTTACTTGAGATTGTGATTTAAGTAGTAGCTCTACCTGAGAGGGCAGCTCTTAAGCATTTAAGTGTAAAGGAAATACTTCTGTCTCCAAGGCAGGACAAACTAAAAAAACTAACAAGAGAGGTGATAACACTGGAAGGAGGAGAAGGAAAAGTCCTTAGTTTGTCCTGCCTCCAGAGAGGAGCAACTTAACCCCAGTCATTCTGCACTGACAGGTAGGGCCATACAGAGAAAGGGAGCTTCTATCTATACAAGTCAGTCCCATTGCATGCTGGGTATTGTAGTCTTACCTTAATCGTGGCAGCCAGCAAACTGTTGAACAAAAACAACATTACCCAACATGCACAGAGAGAGGCAGGCAGGGCACGTTAGGGCCAACTGTACAAACTGTAGTTATCAGGAGGTTGTAGAAGGAATTTAGAACTCATGGTTCTCAAGGGCTATTCTGTTTTTAGGGTTGTAGAATGTTTATACAGAACAAGGAATCCATTTGTTGTCTCACGTCACAAGATTCCTAGTGCAAGGCCAAGAACGTTACATATAGTGTCAGAAACATCCCCATTCTGCCCTCTGTGCTGGCACAGCAGATGCAACTTATTTGCCTATTGCGCTAATGTTACAAGTAGTTTTACTTTACATGGATAGAGGGGCTTTATAAATGCAGTCCTGCAGTTTAGCATTCTTGCTAAAACAACGATAATGATTGGATGCCACAGGATCTGCCCCACGGAACATGCTCTATTGCAAATTGTTCCCCCACAACCTCACAACCTTTCAGGATGTACAAGCTATTATTTACTCTGTATTGTAATACTCTGTATTAACGTATACCTCAAATAAAGCCGTCTGGTTAATATCAGAGTCAATCTGAATGGTTCAAATCAGGCCCAGGGGGAACTTCGGGGCCAGGCTCAATTTGAGTATTTATTCAAATCCAAGAAGGACTTGTGGGCCAGAATCCATTATGGGTTTGAATATATAAACCCAACATTGATCATATTTTTTATATGGAAAACAAAAACCAGCCAAAGCCCCAAAAAGGAACCCAAATCTGTACCATGGCTAGTTTACAGATATGGCAGCAAAGTAACTACACTGACTCAATAGGCCACACATACAAATCAATGTTCTGTGTGCATAATAAGCTGTGTATGTACTGCACATCTAGGGGCAAATTAATGCCATATAAAATTCCCTCATCAATAGGGTAAACTTGCCCTTTAAGAGCAGGGAACAGATTGACATCTTACCTGGGAATGTGACAGTTACTTCAGTCCGTTGGTTGGCCCTGAGGTGAGAGGTATGTGTGCTTTCCTTCTGAGGGATTTTTTGTCAAACAACCCTTATTTTAGTGACAAAAAGAGGGGAAATAGTTGGGTGATGCCCCCCCAGATTAGCAAATGATGAGCCTGTAATTGATTTTAGTGGATTTAGAATTTTTCCCCTAAAATGGGTTTGGGAGATGCTTTGATTCTTAGTACTGGTTAGGAGACACAGACCCAGGATTTGTCAGTTATGCAGGGCTGCCAGCAAATATCCACATTTTCTACTGAAGGAAGCATTTAGCAACCCCTGTACCACACTATAAGGTGTTTAATTTGTGTTCCATGTAATGACAGGCTCCTTAAAGAACTTGCCCCCAGTTATATGCCCTGCGCTTATGTACCAGCATTGTAGCTAAATACATGCTCCCTTTATCCAAGTCTGGAACTAGAGGTGGGCAACAGGTGCTTGTACCATGGGGGACAATTGAGGGGGTGATAGCAAATAAGTGGAGGACATACAGCAAGGTCCCATATAAGAGAGGTGACTTCATGCCTAGGGATTTCACAGTGTTCCCGGTACTGACAGGCTCCTTAGTGTTTTCCCATCTGCCCTGCTCTTATGTACCAGCATTGTAGCTAAATACACGTTCCCTTTATCCAAGTCTGGAAGTAGGGGTGGGCAGCAGGGGCTTGACAATTGAGGGGGTGATAGCAAATAAGTGGAGGACATACAGCAAGGTCCCATATAAGAGAGGTGACTTCATGCCTAGGGATTTCACAGTTGGTTTTGTCAGTTGGTTGGTTCTGTGTTAACTGTATATTCCCTCTGAGAGATTGCTTGCCAAACAACCCATACGTTAGTGAAAAAAAGCAGGGAAAAGGTTGTGTGATGCCCCCATGACGAGCAGATGATGCTCCTCTCCCTGATTATAGTGAATTTTGAGATTTGTCCCCTAAAATGGGCTTGGGAGAAGCCTGTGTCTGGATGGGAGACACAGACTAAGGATTTGTCAGTTATGCAGGGCTGCCAGCAAATATCCACATTTTCTACTGAAGGAAGCATTTGGGAACCCCTGTACCACACCATAAGATGCTTAATTTGTGTTCCATGTAATGACAGGCTCCTGCTGCAAGCAGGGGCTTGTACCATGGGGGACAATTGAGGAGGTGATAGCAAATAAGTGGGGGACATACAGCAAGTCCCCATATAAGAGAGGTGACTTCATGCCTAGGGATTTCACAGTTGGTTTTGTCAGTTCACATTTTCTACTGAAGGAAGCATTTAGGAACCCCTGTACAACACCACAAGATGATTAATTTGTGTAACAAGTAATAACAGGCTCCTTAGAGAATTGCCCCTCTGCCCCCCGGGTATTGGCCCTGCTCTTATGTACCAACATTGTAGCTAAAAACATGCTCCCTTTATCCAAGTCTGGAACCATGGGTGGGCAGCAGGGACTCATGGCATGGGGGACAATTGGAAGGGAGGTGATGGCAAATGAGTTTAGGGCATACAGCAAGGTCCCATATTCATATTTCATTCCGACTTTCATATAAATAGCTTGTTGCTAAGGTCAAGGAACCTAGCAACCAGGTTTTTAATTATTTTTTTTGTTGCAGATTAAAAAAGTATAATTGAAATTATGAATTTGGAGCATCACTGATATGAACAGTATATGGCACTGTACCAATGGCCATTTCTAATAGGTTGCTATGAGAATACTTATAGTAAAGTATAAAAGTAGGCCCATCTGCTGCTGGAAGTGTAATAAAGCTCAAGTGTAGGGTGTATTTTATAGGAAATATTAAGTGGTAAATATATTCTCCCTGAAACGTATCCTTTTTATTCTCATCGCTATACCCATTGCGACAATGTTTTACCAGCTCTTTGGATAGTGCCTTGATGCTGGATCTGCTTTTATTTTTTGGCTTCCCCATAGTTTCAATTTCTCTAGTCTTTCCTGAACAAGCATTGGGGATAGCCAGATACTAATGGAAGCCAGTTTTTAAAGCACACCCATGTTACCACAAGACCATGTCCACACTAATGGTGACAGCCCACCAAAAAACCAAATGGTTGATGCTTATAGCAGGGATATCACTTGTCACTCATACTGTATGTGAAAAAAGTTGTCATTTTAAGACATAACCTTAAATCCATATGCCTCACCCCCCGTGGATAACACAACCCCCAGCACATAAACACGTTAGGGGCCCCTAACAATAATTTCCCAATGCAACAAACCCCCACAACAAATACCAGGCTTATGTTCCACACGCAGAGTAGGGCACACACAGGCAGAGTATGGCAGACACAGGCAGAGTATGGCACACCCAAGGAGAATAGGGCAGGCAGAGTATGGCACACCAGGGAGCATGGGCCAGTCAGAGTATGGAACCCATTAACCCATTAGTCCTCGTTAACGGCTTTATAAGTCTTTTATAATGCAGTTCATCAACAGTGAACAGTGTGTATAGTCCAAGCGTGAATGTGAATCCAAGTTCAAGTTTATAGGCATTGTGATTATCATCCATAGGTAAGATAGAACACCATACCAAATATAAAAGCAACATTGTACATAAATATATACATATTTTAGTAACAACCAGGAACTGCTCCAATCAAGAGCCTACCTAAAGAACACCCTGATGATATTTTGTATATTTATGATGCCCTTTATATATTTTGCTTTACTTGTTATTCTTACCATTTGCTGGTTTCTGTAATGCAGGTATTCTAGCAACGAGCTATTCTAGACTGGGCAGTCTTCAATATCTGCGGAGGAAAAACAAAAGAGGTTTAATATAATAAAAAGGGGATAAGACTCCAATAGTCATGCATATTTATTGGGGACATTGTTTTCATTTTTTTGATACAATCGTGTCTGCAGGGAAAAATACAGTTCCATTAAATAAAGGGCTTTATTAAAGGGGGAAATGAAGTCACCGATATGAAACTAGTGCTGCCACCTTTGCCATTTACAAACTTACCCTAGTTATCTTTTGTTCGACTGGTGTGATCAATAAACAGAGCACACTGTGTTTTTGCTGTAACTGACTCGAAGAAGGGAGGTCGCGACATGAAGAAGTGCAGGGAGCGGGTCCAGTCCGACTCTGCCTATTAAGGTACGTTAGGGTAAGTTATATGTAATCTCTTAACAGATCTTTTAAACTCAATCTTATTTACCCTTATTTTCTATATATTTAAATATTATGTAGATATGCACACACCCCTATATACGAGGAATGATGAATTAAATTGAAGTGTATTATTAATATTATTTGCATTTATTGTTTGTGGTATTATCCTGATAGTCTTCGGTGTAATCTTCGGTGTACAGCATTTACAAGTTGGTTCAAGGACATTGGACCAGGATTTAAGAACCTAGTTATCCTTGTCCTCAGTTTTAGAATGCTGGTCATTGTGCTCTGTATGTTCTTGCCATACAGTTTTCTGCAGTATGAATTTTAATTAAAAAAAAAATTCTGATTATACTCCCTTGTCTCCATGGGCTCCCCACAATTATATTTAATTGTGCACGGCTCAAGAGGGGAATGATGGAGACACTCACTGATGATGGGTAAGTTCTAAAGGGACACTAAGATTCAGGTCCGGACTGGGATATAAAAACTGGTCCTTAGCATTTCAAATAAGAGAGACCTTAATGTCCTCATTAGCTCAATGAATGGTGACTGCCTATAACATCTCAGCCTCTTTGGCATTTGCCAGAAACCACAGCTTGTCCGTCTGGGCCTGACTAAGACCCCCAAAATTAAGTGTCCTCTATATAGACAACCCAAGGCAGGTGATTGGGAGTCTCAGAAGCTATATTAAATAACACAGAAATATCACATATAATAATATAAGAAGTGCAGTTATATAAACTGGTATGTGTGAAGGCATAGGGCATACAGAGCAAGAGATGACCAAGATCAATTATCCTTATATTTTCTCTGAAGTTTAGTAGCAAGCAGGCCATGAAGTAAATGCTGACAACACAGAACATTTTTTGGTGGACTAGTTTACACCACTAGAATTCTATTGTGATTGTGATTCTTGTGTTACCGATATAGTTGATATATACATATATAATACACAAAAGTCATGAATATCCTGTAAACTATATTCTTATTAATGGCTCTTAGTGATGTCATCGGTTATAAACGGAGCTTAGTGATGTTATTTTTGTCACATGACTCATTAAAGCTTGTGTATTATAATAAATAAAGTACCCCTTGTTGAAAAATATAAGGATAATAGAAGTAACCTCGGAGTTCCATAACCTGTATAAAAGGTCATGGAGCTCCTTGGTGACTTATAAAATCATTATATTTTATAATAGTTGTACTTTATTCACTATATATAATCGACAGTTTGGTTAATTCCCCCATGGGACAAAACTGTAAATTATATAATTATGAATGGGGTGTTCCTACATCAGTACGGGCTGTTGACATGCTCCTATCAATGGTTTGGGTACTCCATTACTTGGTGCCCCTATAACTTGGGAGCTAGATGATGAGAATCATATATTTCAACGTGTATTTGATTAAGATAATCATACGTATAATGAGTGGCAATTTGAGCAAAATTGTATGATAAAACCTATACCATTCACTCTAGCAGGTATCACGTATTAACTTTTTTTTGTGTTTCAGTTTGCATTATCAGAATAAGCTCTTCTTAGGTCATAATCTCATCTCCTAAAAACAACTAACACTTACTTGGGTTCCACTTTCTGTAGTACCTCTGCTAGGCTCCACTCACTAACCCATTCACCCATCCCATTCATTGGCACATTCACCCAGCCCCTCCGAAACAATCACATACCCTCTCAACCCCCTCACTGACATATTCACCCACCCAGCCCCCTAACCGACACATTCGCCCACCCAGTCCCTTTACCAACACATTCAACCACCCTCCCAGCCCCTTTCTGACATATTTGCCCACCTTCCCCACCCCTATGCACCACATTCGCCCTTCCTCCCAGCCCCTCACCAACACATTCGCCCATCCTCCCATCCCCTTCACCGACACATTCCCCAATCCTCCCATCTCTCTCACTGACATATTCGCCCACTCTCCCAGCCACCTCATCGACACTTTCGCCCACCCTCCGAGCCCCCTCACCAACACATTCGCCCACTTTCCGAGCCCCCTTACCGACACATTCGCCCACCCTTCCACACCCTTCACTGATACATTCGCCCACCCTCCCACACCCCTCACCGACACATTCGCCCACCCACACAACTCCCTCACTAACACAATTAACCACCCTCCCAGCCCCCTCCTCGACCCATTTACCCAACCCCCATCCCTCTCACATACACATTACCCCCATTCACCAACACACTCACTCCCCCACTGACATTTTCAACCACCCTCGCATCCCTTTCATCGACACATACACCCACTCTCCTTTCCCCCTTACTGACACATTCACCCACCCTTCTATCCTCTGCACTGACACATTCACCCACCCAGCTCTCTCACTGACACTTTCACCCACTCTCTCAGCCCACCTAGCCGACACATTCAGCTACCCTCCCACTAGCCTCAATGACACATTCACCCATCTAGTGGATGAATGTGTCGTGAGGGTGATGGGAGGGTGGGCAAATGTGTTGTTTAGGTGGATGGGAGGGTGATTGAATGTGTCAGTTAGTGGGATCAGAGGGTGGGCAAATGTGTCAGTGGGGGGGCTAGGAGGGTGGATGAATGTGTTGGTGAGGGGGATGGGAGGGTAGATGACTGCATCCATGAGGGAGATGGGAGGGTGGTCGTGCTAGCAGGAAGGGAGGGTGGTCGTGCTAGCGGGAAGGGTGGGTGGGTGGCTGTGTCAGCGAGGGTAATGGAAGGGTGGTCGAAACTATCAACGTGTGGGATGGGAGGTGGACAAAAGTATCAGCGAGGGGGATGGGAGGGTGGGTGAATGTGGGGATGGGAGGGTGGGCATATGTCAGCGGGTGGGATGGGAGGGTGAAAATATCAGTGAGTGGGATGGGAGAGTGGGCAAATGTGTCGTGAGGATGGGAGGGTGGGCAAATATGTTTGCGAGGGGAATGGGAGGATGGAAGAGTGTATTGATGAGGGGGTGGGAGTGTGTATTGGCTAGGGGGATGGTTGGATGGTTGAGTGTATTGGGGAAGTAAATGGGAGGGTGGGCGAGTGTGTCAGCGAGGGGGATTGGAGGGTGGGTGAATGTGTGGGGATGTGAGGGTATGCGAGTGTGTTGTTTAGGAGGATGGGAGGGTGGGCATATGTCAGCGGGTGGGATGGGAGGGTGAAAATGTCAGCGGGTGGGATGGGAGGGTGAAAATGTCAGCGAGTGGAATGGGAAAGTGGGCGCGTGCGTAGGCAAGGGGGATGGGCAAATATGTTTGTGAGGGGGATGGGAGGGTGGGCGAGTGTGTTAGTGAGGGGGATGGGAGGGTGGGTTGAGTGTCGGCTAGGGGGGTGGTTCAATGGCCAAGTGTATCGGGGAGGTAAATTGGAGGGTGGGTGAGTGTGTTAGTGAGGGGGATTGGAGGGTGGGCAAATGTGTCGGTGAGTGGGATAGGAGGGTGGGCAAGTATGTTGGCGAGGTGGATTCGAGGGTGGAAAAAAGCGTCAGCAAGGAGGATGGGAGGGTGGGCAAATACAGGGGCGGAACTACTAAGGGAGCAGGGGGTGCGAGCGGGTGGGTGAGTGTGTCGGCTAGGGGGATGGTCTAGTGCAGTGGTCCCCAACCAGTAGCTCGCGAGCAACATGTTGCTCTCCAACCCCTTGGATGTTGCTCTCAGGGTCCTCAAAGCAGGTGCTTATTTTTGAATTTCAAGCTTGAAAGCAAGTTTTAATTGCATAAAAACTAAGTATAGTGCCAAGTAGAGCCCCTTGTTGGCTGCCTGTCAACATAGGGGCTACCGAATAGCCAATCACAGCCCTTATTTGGCACCCTAAGGGACTTTTTCATGTTTGTGTTGCTCCCCAACTCTTTTTACATTTGAATGTGGCTCACAGGTAAAAAAGGTTGGGGACCACTGTATTGGGGAGGTAAACGGGAGGGTGGGCAAGTGTGTCAGCGAGGGGGATTGGAGGGTGGGAAAGTGTGTTGGCGAGGTGGATTTGAGGGTTGGAGAATGTGTGGGCGAAGGGGATGTGAGGGTATGCGAGTGTGTTGGTTAGGAGGATGGGCATATGTCAGCGGGTTGGATGGGAGGGTGAAAATGTCAGTGAGTGGAATGGGAAAGTGGGCGCGTGCATCGGCAAGGGGGATGGGCAAATATGTTTGTGAGGGGGATGGGAGGGTGGGCGAGTGTGTCGGTGAGGGGGATGGGAGGGTGGGCTGAGTGTCGGCTAGGGGGTGGTTCAATGGCTGAGTGTATCGGGGAGGTAAATGGAAGGTGGGCGAGTGTGTTAGTGAGGGGGCTTGGAGGGTGGGCAAATGTGTCGGTGAGTGGGATGGAAATTTGGGCAAGTATGTTGGCGAGGTGGATTGGAGGGTGGGCAAATGTGTCAGCAAGGAGGATGGGAGGGTGGGCAAATATGTCTGCGAGGGGGATAGGAGGGTGGGTGAATGTGTCGGTGAGGGGGATGATAAGGTGGGCAAATGTGTTGGTGAGGTGGATTGGAGGGTGGGCAAATGTGTCAACAGTGAGTGGAATGGCATGGTGGGCAATTGTGTTGGCAAGGTAGATTGGAGGGAGGGTGAATGTGTCGGTGAGGGGGATGTGAGGGTATGCGCGTGTGTTGGTGAGGGGGATGGGAGGGTGGGCATATATCAGTGGGTGGGATGGAAGGGTGAAAATGTCAGTGAGTGGAGGAGGGTGGGCAAATGTGTTGTGAGGATGGGAGGGTAGGAAAATATGTTTGCGAGGGGGATGGGAGGGTGGGCGAGTATGTCGGCGAGGGGGATGGGAGGGTGGGCGAGTATGTCGGCGAGGGGGATGGTTGGATGGGCGAGGTAAATCGGGGAGGTAAATGGGAGGGTGGGCGAGTGTGTCAGTGAGGGGGATTGGAGGGTGGGCAAATGTGTTGGTGAGTGGGATGGGAGGGTGGGCAAGTATGTTGGTGAGGTGGATTGGAGGGTGGGCAAATGTGTCAGCGAGGAGGATGGGAGGGTGGGCAAATATGTCTGCGAGGGGGATAGGAGGGTGGGTGAATGTGTCAGTGAGGGGGATGAGAAGGTGGGCAAATGTGTTGGTGAGGTGGATTTGGAGGGTGGGAAAATGTGTTGACGAGGAGGATGGGAAGGTGGGCAAATATGTCTGCGAGGGGGATTGAATGGTGGGCCGAATGTGTCTGTGAGGGGGATGGGTGGATGAATGTATTGGGAAGGGGGATAGGTGGGTGGGCAAATGTGTCGGTGAAGGGGGTGGTAGGGTGCATGATTGTTTTAGAGAGGAAGATGGGAGGATGTGTGATTGTTTTGGAGATGGGGATGGGTTAGAGACTGGAGCCTGGCATAGGAATTACAGGAAGTAGAACCCAACTAAGTGTTATGTCTTTGATGCGATAACTATTTGGACCTAAGAAGAGCTTATTCTGATAATGTAAATTGAAGCAAAACAAAGGGTAATTCTCGATATCTGTCACAGTAATTGGTATAGGTGTTATCGTTCAATTATCCTTAAGTTGGCACGCATTATACCCATGATGAACTTAATCAAATCTAAATCTAAAGAAATATTTGATCCAAATCATTTTGCACCTCCAAAGTGATTGGGCCAAGAAGAAATGGAGTACCTTAAACATTGGTAGGAACATATAAACATACCCAACAGTCTGCATTTAAAGTTTATTCTGTAGTTATATCCATTTACAATAGGCTATTCTCAGTCCACAAACCAGTAGTAAAAAAAAAGTCTTCAGGAGACCATTGGTTTGCTCCACAATACCCTAACATGTGGGACTATACACAGAGACAAATCACTATTTTACCCACAGTGTTGTTATTAGCAAAGGATTTATATTATTGGTTCGTTAAATGACTGCCATTGTCTGAATATAGAATGTCATCTCTTGGGAAGATGTCACCCTTCCCACTCAACAACACATGCACCCAACCACCCAGCCTTTTCACCTTCACATTCACCCACATATCCAGCCCCATCATGACACATCCACCTGCCCTCCCAGGGCCCTCATGACACATTCACTCACTCGCCAAGCCCTCTCACCAACACATTAACCAACCCATCCAGCCCCCTCAAATATAAATTCACCCACCCTTCAAGCCTCCTCACCAATATATTTATCCACCAAGCCTCCTCACCAAACATTCACTCAACCACCCAGACCACTTACTGACATTTTCACCCACCCATCCCACTCCCCAACTCATTCAGCCCCTCCCTGACATATTCATCGACCCATCCAATCCCCTCACCGAAACATTCACCCACCCATCCAGCCCCTTTCACTGACACATTTACCAACACATCCAACACCCACATTGACACTTTCACAAACCAATCTAGCCCCCCTCACCAACACATTTACCAACACATCCACCACCTTCATTGACACTTTCACCTACCCATTCAGTCCACTCACCCTCATGTGTCGGTGAAGGGACTGGGTGGGTGGGTGAATGTGTCCGTGAAGGGGCTGGGTTGGTCAATGTGTCGGTGATGGGCCTGGGTAGCTGAATGTATTGGCGAGGGGAATAGGGGGTTGGGTTAATGTATTGGTGAGAGGGATGGGAGGGTAGGTGAATGTGTCTGTGAGTGGGGTGGGTGAATGTGTAGGTGAGTGGGAGGGTACAAGGATATGGGAGGTTGATTGAATGTGTTGGTGAGTGAGATGGGAGGGTGAGTGGGATGGGAGGTTGTGTGAATGTGTCGGTCAAGGCACTGGGGTGGGTGGATGTGTCGGTGAGAGGGTGGGTGAATGTGAAAGTGAGAGCGCTGGGTGGGTGAATGTGTCAGGGAGAGGGATGGGTGGGTGAATGTCTTGCTGAGGGGGCTGGGTTGGTGAATGTATCAGGGAGAGGGCTGGGTAGTGTCGATGAGTGGGATGGCAGGGTGAGTTAATGTGTCGATGAGTGGGAGGGTGGGTTAATGTATAAGTGAGGAGGATGGGAGGGTGGGTGAATGTGTCGGTGAGTGGAATGAGTGTCAATGAGGGTACTTGATGTTTGGTAAATGTGTCATGAAGGACTTTGTGTGTGAATGTGTCGGTGAGTGGGATGGAAGGGTGGGTGAATGTGTCGGTGAGTAGGATGGGATGATGGGTGAATGTATCAGTGAGTAGGATGGGAGGGTGGGTGAATGTGTCGGTGAGTGGGATGGGGGGGGTGCATAAATGTATCGGTGAGTGGAATGGGTGTCAATGAGGGTACTGGATGTTTGGTAAATGTGTCATGAAAGGAATTTGTGTGTGAATGTGTCGGTGAGTGGGATGGAAGGGTGGGTGAATGTGTCGGTGAGTGGGATGGGGGGTGCGTGAATGTGTTGGTGAGTGGAATGGTGTCAATGAGGGTACTGGATGTTTGGTAAATGTGTCAGTAAGGGGGGGGATGTATGGGTGGGTGAATGTTTTGGTGAGGGGACTGGATGGGTTGGTGAATGAGTCAGTGAGGGACTGAATGTGTCAGTGAGGGGGATGGGTGGGTGAAAGTGTCAGTGAGTGGCCTGGATGGTTGGGTGAATGTTTTGGTGAAGGAGCTGGGTGAGTAAATGTGTCAGTGAGGAGGCTGGAAGGGCGTGTAAATATATATTCAAGGGGGCTGGATGGGTGGGTGAATGTGTTGGTGAGGAGGCTTAGAGGGTGAGTGAATGTGTCATGACGGGCTGGGAGGGCAGGTGGATGTGTCGTGACTGGGCTGGATTTGTAGGTGAATGTGAAAGGGGTGATTGGATGCATGTGTTGTTGAGGCGGAAGGGTAACATTTTCCCATTTTTTCTTTACTCAATCATTTCAGACAATGCCAGTCATTTTAAGAGCCGGTTATTAATGTAGAATGACGATATATCTCTGTGTATCTTCCTACTTGTAATGGTATTGTGGAGTGAACCAATGGTCTCCTAAAAACATTTTGTTGACTTCAGCTTTGTGGACCGACAACCTATTGCAATATTTACAGCAGAAACTTTGAATGAAACATACCATTGGGAATGTTCATATGCTCCTACCAATGGTTTGGGTACTTCATTGATTGGTACCCCTATCATTTGGGAGGAGCTAAATAATGGGGATCATATATTTCTAACTGGATTCACTTAAGTTAATCAAATGTATAATGATTTTCAACTTGAGAAAAATAGGATGATAAAACATATACCCCGTACTCTAGCAGGTGTAAAGTACAACCTTTCTGTTTTGCTTCAGTTTACATTATCAGAATAAACTCTTCTTACGTCCAAACACTCATTTCATGAAACCACATAAGACTTCCATGGGGGTGTACTTCCTTTAATCTCTCTGCCAGGCCCCATTCCCGTCACATATACCCAGCCTCCTCACCAACACATTCACTCACCCACCCATCCCATTCACCGACACATTCCTGCTCCCACCAAGCCCCCTCACTGACACATTCCCCTACCCATTACACCTCTTCCCTTACACATTCACTTACCCAACCCCCTCACTGACACATTCACCTGCCCTTCAATCCCACTCACCGACACATTCATCTGTTCGGCACACTCACCGAAATATTCACCCATTCTCCCAGCACCCTTATCGACACAATCATGTATGTATGTATATTTTTATTTGTAAAGCGCTCCTTGAGGGCAAAGCACTGTATAGCAAAACAATAAATTAGTAGTAACAAACGAGGGGTCATTGGAATAAGAAGTAACAATAAGTGCCTTATTACAAATACAATTCACGTAAATATAAAAAATATAATTACAATACAGATTAAGTGCTCAGTGTCAAGGAAACAAAAGGCTAGAGGACCCTACCCCATAGGGCTTACAGTCTAAATGGGAGGGTAACATACAGACACAATTCAGAGGGGTATTAAGGTGCTGTTTGTTACTGTTTGTTACACTGATATATAAGTGCCAGTTCAGGTGTTGTCCAGGTGCTCCCAGAGGTAGTCTTTGAGTTTTGTTTTAAACACATTGAAGGAGGATTCTCTCCTGGGAGATTCAGGAATGGCATTCCAAATATAAGGAGTCGCAAGAGAGAAGGGTTTGATACGGGAAACAGCAGTAGTAGTGGGGGGTACAACCAAGCGGTTGCTCTGAGAGGAACGGATGTTTCGGGCAGGAACATATAGAGAAACAAGAGATGAGATGTAAATAGGTGCAGAGAAATGAAGGTCTTTGAAGGTTAATGGTTAATCATCCACCCAGCATCATCACCGATATGTTGACCCAACCTCCACCCCCCTCAGAGATATATTAATCCACTCTCCCACACCCTCACTTGCACATTCACCTTCCCTCCAATCCCATGCATCAACACATTCACCCACCCTCCCTGCCCCCTCACCAACACATTCACCCAGCCCCCTTACTGACACATTCACCCAGCCCCCTCACCGACATATTCACCCACCCTCCCAGCTTCAGTACCAAAACTGTACCCCCCTCTCATCACCCTAACCGATACATTCAAAAACCCACCTCCCTCACTGACCCATTCACCCACCCTCCAATCCCCTCACAGACATATAAATCAACACTCCCAAACCTCTCCTTAATAATTTCACCCTACATCCAAGCTCCAGCACTGACAAATTCACCCATACAGCCCCCTCACCAACACATTCACCCACCCTCCAATCCCCTCACAGACATATAAATCAACACTCCCAAACCTCTCCTTAATAATTTCACACTACCTCCAAGCTCCAGCACTGACAAATTCACCCATACAGCCCCCTCACCAACACATTCACCCATCCTCCCAGCCCACTCACCGTCATACTCCCACCATTACAGCACCATAGCCAACACATTCATCCAGCCCCCTCATTGGCATACTCATCCACTCTCACATCCCCCCACCAATACATTCAGGAACACTCCCGCCCCATGAAATATTTACCCACCCTTCCAGCACCCACACAGATACATTCACCCAACCTTTCATTGACCTCACCTACACATTCACCCTCCCACCCCTCACAGACACATTCACCCATCAGCTATTCACCGACACATTCACTCATCCTCCCATACCCCACACAGACATATTAATCCACACTCCCAACCCCCTCATTCACCCTACCTCCCATCCCCCTAACCCACACATTCACCAACCATTCCAGCCCCTTCACCAACACATTTACACACCCTCCCATCCACCTCACTTATACATTCACCCACTCTCCCTTCCCCCTCACTGTCACATTCACACAACCTGACATCCCCCTCATTGACATATTCACCCACTATTGCTTACCCTCACTCACAAATTCACCCATGCTCCCATCCCCCTCGCCAACATATTCACACACTCCTTCGGGGGTTAATGTGTTGTTGAGGGGGATGGGAGCATGGGTGAATGTGTTGGTGGATGAGAAGGTGTGTAAATGTGTCAATGAGGGGGCTAGAAGGGTGGGTGAATGTATCTATGAGGGGTAAGGGAGTGTGGATGAATATGTTGGTGAGGGGGGTGAAAGGGTGGGCCAATGAATTGGAGAGTGGGATGGGAGAGTGTGTGAATGCATCGGTGAGGTGAATGGGAGGGTCGGTAAAAGTGTTGGTGAGGGGTATGGCAGGTTGGGCGAATACGTTGTGAGGGGGATGGAAGGGTGGGCAGATGCATCAGTGAAGGGCCTTGAAGGGTGGGTGAATGCATCGGTGAGGGGCCTGGGAGGGTGGGCAAATGCATAGATAAGGGGGCTGGGCGAATGCGTCGGTGAGGGGGCTGGGTGGACAAATGCGTCGGTGAGAGGGCTGGGTGGGTGGGCGAATGCATCAGTGAGGGGGCTAGGTGGGCGAATGTGTGGGTGAGGGGCTGGATGGGTGTGCGAATGGGGTGGTGATGGGGATTGGAGGGGACGTGATTGTTTTGGAGAGGGGGATGGGTGGGTGGGCAAATGCGTAGATGAGGGGGCAGGGTGAATGTGTCAGTGTGTGGGGTCTGGCAGAGAAATTACAGAAAGAAGAACCTTAATAATGTTTTAGGTGTTTTCATGAGATGACTATTTGGACCTAAGAAGGGAAATGTAGGAAGGGAAAAAAAGGGGAATACTTGATAGCTTCTAGAGTAAAGGGTTTAGGTTTTATCATCCAATTTTGCTCATTATACTTATGATTAACTTTTCGAATCCACTTCAAAATATATGATCCCCATCATTTTGCTTCTGCAAAGTGAAAGGGGCACCAAGTAAAGGACTACCAAAACTTTTGGTAGGAACATGTGAACACACCCAACAGTCTGTTTCCTTTAAAGTTTCTGCTTTAGTTATATACTTCTGAAATAGGCTGTTGTCAGTGAACAAAGATGTAATCAACAAAAAGTCTTTAGGAGACCATTGGTTTTCTCCATAATTCCATTTGATGTGGGACTGTACAGAGACATATCGACATTTTCCATCAGTGCTGTTCACAATGGATTCAGGTGACTGGAACTTAAATTACTTATTTTATTTTCATTGTCTGAAATTATTGAGTGAGAAATGCCATGTCTTGGGAAAATATCTCCCAGCCCCCTCACCTACACATCCACCCATCCACCATGCCTTCTCACATCACATTCAGCCACCAATATAACACCCTCAAACACACATTCGCCCACCCTCCTAGCCCTCTCATGACACATTCAACCACCCTTCCAGCACACTCACTGACACATTCACCACCGTACAATCCCACTGACACATTCACTCACCCACCCATCACACCCACCAACACATTCAGCACCAACCCATCCCGATTACCACTACATTCACCCACGATCCATGTTACTGACACATTCACCCACCCACCCATCCCCCGCACCTTCACATTCACCCACCCATCCCCCTCACTAACACATTCACCCAACCTCCCATCCCATTCACCGACAGTCACCCACCCTCCCATCACACTCACTGACACAATCACCCACCCTCCTATCCCACTCATCAACGCATTTGCCCACCCTCCCAGCTCCCTCGCTGACACATCCAAGCCCCCACACACCACATTCAATGACCATCCCAGCCCCCACACCAACACATTCAAACACTCTCCCATTCCACTAACCAACTCATTCACCCACAATCCCATCCAACTTACTGACATATTCATCGGCTCTCTCATCCCTTTCACCAACACATCCTCCAACCCTACCATACCCTTCACCAACACATTCACCCAACCACCATTCTGGGGGGGGGGGCTGTGTGGGTAAATGTGTTAGTAAGGGGGTCATGTGGGTGGGTGAATATTGCGGAGAGGGGCAGGGTGGGTTGGTGAATGCATTGTGAGTGGGATGGTGGGTGAATGTGTCAGTGAGTGGGAGGGTGAGTGAATGTGTTGGTGAGGGGGACGTGGGTTGGGTGAATGCGTCTGTAAGGTAGGGTTGCAGTATGTGCTGGTGGGTGGGATGAGAGAGGCAGTGAATGTGTTGGTAAGTTAGATGGGAGTGTGGGTGAATGTGTTGGTGAGTGGGATGGAGGGTGGATGTGTCAATGAGGGGGCTGGGAGAGTGGTTGAATGTGTTGGTGTGGGGGCTGGGAGGGGTGGTTGAATGTGTCATGTAAGGGCTGGAAGGGTGGTTAAATGTGTCGGTGACAGGGCTGGGAGGTTGGGTGAATGTGTCGGTGAGTGGGATGGGAGGGTAGGCAAATGTGTCGGTGAGTGGGATGGGAGAGTGGATGAATGTGTCGGTGAGTGGGATGGGAAGGTGCGCGAATGTGTCGGTGATTGGGATGGGAGAGTGGGTAAATGTGTCGGTGAGTGGGATGGTGGTATGGGAGGATGAGTGAATGTGTTGGTGTGGAGGATGGGGGTTGGGTGATTGTGTCGGTGAGGGGTATGGTAGGGTCGGAGAATGTGTTGGTGAGTGAGATGAGAGGTTCGGTGAATGTGTCGGTATGTTGGATGGGATTGTGGGTGAATATGTTGGTGAGTGGGATGGGAGAGTGGTTGAATGTGTTGGTGTGGGGGCTGGGAGGGTCATTGAATGTGGCATGTGTGGGTTTAGATGGTGGCTGTATGTGTCGGTGGGGGGCTGGGAGGATGGACAAATGTGCCGATAAGTGGGATGGGAGGGTGGGTGAATGTGTTGGTAATCAGGATGAGTGGGTGGAGAATGTGACGGTGAGTGTGAATAGGAGGTGAGTAAGTGAATGTGTCAGTGGGATAGTACGGTGGGTGAATGTGTCAGTGAGTGTGCTGGAAGGGTGGTTGAATGTGTCCTGAGCAGGCTAGGACGGTGGGTTAATGTAACTTTGAGGGTAGGAGGATGTGTTGGTGAGTGGGATGAGAGGGCCGGTGAATATGTCGGTAAGTTGGATGGGATTGTAGGTGAATGTGTTGGTTAGTGGAATGGGAGAGTAGTTGAATGTGTCGGTGTGGGGGCTGGGAGGGTCATTGAATGTGGCATCTGAGGGCTTGGTTGTGTCGACGAGGTGGCTAAGACGGTGGGCAAATGTATTGATGAGTGGTATAGGATGTTGGGCGAATGTGTTGGTGAGTGGGTTGGGAGGGTGGGTGACTGTCTGTGACTGGGATGGGAGGGTGGGTGAATGTGTTGGTGAGGGGGATGGGTGGGTCAGTGTGAAGGTGACGGGATGGGTGGGTGGGTGAATGTGTCGGTAACAGAGATCGTAGGTGAATGTGGTGGTAATCGTGATGGGTTGGTGCTGAATGTGTCGGTGAGTGTGATGGGAGTGTGAGTGAACGTGTCAGTGGGATTGTACGGTGGTGAATGTGTCAGTGAGTGCGCTGGAAGGGTGGTTGAATGTGTCCTGAGCAGGCTGGGAGGGTGGGCGAATGTGTCTTTGAGGGTGTTGGATTGGTGGCTGAATGTGATGTGAGAAGGCAGGGTGGATGGGTGGATGTGTAGGTTAGGGGACTGGGAGATATTTTCCCAAGACATGGTATTTCTTACTCAATCAATTCAGACAATGACAGTCTGTAACACCCGCCACTGGTTTTGAGCGCTGGCGCATAAGCGCAGGCATGTGTCAACTTGGGCGCCGGCGTTGAGGCGCCCGCGCACGTCAAATCGGACGCCTGCACATGAATTGACGCTCGCATGCTTAGGAGCAATGACCTCTAGTTTGGGCGCCTGATGTGTCTGTCTTCCTCAGCCTGCTCCTGATTGGTTCCTGTTTCCTTAAATACCTTCCTCTTCCTCCTCACATTGCCCAAGCTGGCTTCAGTTCCTACTGTTCCTGCTAAAGCCCTGGTTGTTCAAGTTTCCTGGTTTTGACCCTCTGCCTGTTTTCCTGACCCCTGAACCTTCGCTGCCTGAATCCGACCTCTGCCTGCATTTAACTACGCCTTAGCCTGACCCCTTGGTACTTCGCTTCTCTGAAACAAGTCTTCTGGAAACGACCTTTGCCTGCACTTGACTACGCCTTGCCTGATCCCCTATTACTTCGCTCCTGGTAACTCGCCTGGCTTCTCTACCACCTCCGCAGCAGAAAGCCCAGGGCCCCAAAAGGGCGTCGGTGAATACCTGGAGCCGTTGAGAGGTTCCTGTTACCATCAGTTCTCCTGGATAAACTACCTTCCTCCGGGATCCGAGGTAAACAGATTGTTATAGTTAGCTTGGGCCAAAAGGATGGATCCCTCCCAAGCCGTTGGTCGTTCTTCCTCGTTGGAGACAGTCTTAGAGGCCCTTATGAAGCGTCTCGAGGACTCCGAGGCTTCTCAGTTGCACCTTGCCCAGAGCTTGCATCACCTCTCAAATCGCCTTAATGCCTTGCAGGCTTCCCAGACTCCGCTGCCTCCTGTCTCTGTTGCACCACCAAGCCCAGTTTTGGTTCCGGCTCCATTGTCCAGCGGGGAGCCTTTTTCCTGCAGACCCAAGATCTCGGCTCCTCTTCGCTATTCTGGTGATCCAGAGACCTGTCGGGGTTTTTTGAATCAATGCAAGATTAATTTTGAACTCTCACACTTCCCGAATGATCCAAAGTGGCCTACATCATGACCTTGCTTCATGGGAAAGCCTTGGCCTGGGCTTCTCCTCTTTGGAACGGGATGATCCGTTGGTTCACAACTCCACAGCATTTCTTTCCACTTTTCATGAGATTTTTGATGCCCCCGGCAGGAAGGAGAATGCCTCTACTCGCCTCCTGAAAATTTCCCAAGGGGCACTCTCCGCAGCTGAGTATGCCATAGATTTCCGTACCATTGCTGCGGAGGTATCCTGGAACAACGAGGCCCTTGTAGCTGCCTTCTGGAACGGTCTCAATGAGTCCCTTAAAGATGAATTGGCTGCTCGAGATCTTCCTCCGCTGTTTGAAGACCTAGTCTCTCTGGTGATAGGCATTAATGTTCGTCTGAAGAAGAGGCTTTCGGCCAAGTCACGAGCCCATAGACTGCTCCTCGACTCCAACATCCCAGCTGCTCCGGCTAATTCTCTTCCTGTGCCGGAGGAACCCATGCTGCTGGGGGCTACCCGACTTACTCCTGAGAAAAAGTCTCATCGCCGTACAGCAGGTCTGTGTCTTTATTGTGGCCTGAAGGGTCACTTTGTTAAGATCTGTCCTGATAAGCCTCAAACTCGGCCGCAGGGAAACTCAAAAGCCTAGGTCGGCAGGTGGAGACCGTCCTGGGCACTGCCACTTCTTCTCCATCAAGAAATTTCACTCGTCTGTTGGTTCCCTGCTGTATTAAACGTCTCTCCAGGACCATCCCTTGTCAAGCCTTTATTGACTCAGGTGCTGCTGGGAACTTCATTGATCTTTCTTTTGCCCGAGCTTCTTCCCTGCCTCTTGTCCCTCTTCAAGTGCCTCTGGCGGCTCATGCGATTGATGGTCCTCCCGTCTCTCCTGGTCTTATCACCCACTTCTCCTCTGTATTTGCAAGTTGGTGACCTCCATAAAGAAGAGATCTTGTTTCTAGCCATCTCCTGTCCTTCGACCCCTATCATTTTAAGGTTACCCTGGCTCCAGCTACATAACCCTATGATTGATCGGCCTTCTGGAAAGCTGTCCTACTGGAGTTCCTGCTGTTCCTCTAATTGTTTATCCTCCTCATCCTCTTCTCCAGTCTCCATTTGCTCCATCTCCATGCTTGAGTCTCTTCCTTCCTGTTATAGAGACTTTTCTGACATCTTCGAGAAGAAGAGTGCCGAGGTTCTTCCCCCCCACCGGCCCTATGACTGTCCTATTGACCTGATCCCTGGAACTGTCCCTCCTAGGGGAAGAACCTACCCTCTGTCTGTGCCTGAAACCCAAGCCATGAAGGAGTACATCCAGGAAAATTTGGCTAGGGGTTTATTCGGAAGTGCAACTCGCCTGCTGGTGCTGGATTTTTCTTAGTCCAGAAGAAGGATGGGGGTCTTCGGCCGTGCATCGATTACCGGGTCTTAACATGATTACCGTTAAGAACAGGTATCCTCTTCCCCTTATCCCTGAGCTGTTCGATAAACTCAAGGACGCCAACATTTTTTCGAAGCTGGACCTGAGGGGAGCCTATAATCTGATTCGGGTTCGTCAAGTGGATGAATGGAAGACAGCGTTTAACACACGTGATGGCCATTATGAATATCTAGTTATGCCATTTGGTCTCTGCAATGTGCCCGCTGTCTTCCAGGACTTTATGAACGATATTTTTCGAGATCTCCTCTATTCTTCTGTTGTTGTCTATCTGGATGACATTTTGATTTTTTCTTCTTGTGAGTCTCTCCATGCTTCTCATGTGAGGCAAGTCCTTCAACGTCTCAGAGAGAATCATTTGTTCGCCAAGATCGACAAGTGCGAGTTCCATCAGTCGAAAATTTCTTTCCTTGGTTATGTCATCTCTCCCTCCGGCTTTGAAATGGATCTGGCCATGGTTTCGGCAGTCCTGAATTGGGTTCCTCCCTCTAATATGAAAACAGTCCAACGCTTCTTGGGGTTCGCCAATAATTACAGGTAATTCATCAAGAATTTTTCCGGCATTGTCCTCACCCTTACTGCTCTTACCTGGAAGGGAATACGATTTGTCTGGTCTCCTGTGGCTCAGAGAGCGTTCGACGATCTGAAGGAAGCTTTTTGTTCTGCTCCCGTCTTAGTTCATCCAGATGTCTCTCGACCTTTTGTTTTGGAGGTGGATGCTTCAGAGTCCGTTGTTGGAGCCATTCTCTCTCAGCGGCCTGATTTCCAGGGTCCCCTACACCCTTGTACCTTCTTTTCCCGGAAATTTTCTTCTGCCGAGAGGAATTACGACGTTGGCCCAAGCTAACTATAACGATCTGTTTACCTCGGATCCCGGAGGAAGGTAGCTGATCCAGGAGAACTGATGGTAACAGGAACCTCTCTACGTCTCCGGTATTCACCGACGCCCTTTTGGGGCCCGGGCTTTCTGCTGCGGAGGTGGTAGAGAAGCCAGGCGAGTTACCAGGAGCGAAGTAACAAGGGATCAGGCAAGGCGTAGTCAAGTGCAGGCAAAGGTCGTTTGCAGAAGACGGGTTTCAGAGAAGCGAAATACCAAGGGGTCAGGCTAAGGCGTGGTTAAATGCAGGCAGAGGTCGGATTCAGGCAGCGAAGATTCGGAGGTCAGGAAACAGGCACAGGGTCAAAACCAGGAAACTCGAACAACCAGGGCTTTAGCAGGAACAGTAGGAACTGAAGCCAGCTTGGGCAATGTGAGGAGGAAGAGGAAGGTATTTAAGGGAACAGGAACCAATCAGGAGCAGGCTGAGGAAGACAGACACATCAGGGACCAATAGGAAGCCAGGCGCCCAAATTAGAGGTCATTGCTCCTAAGTATGCAAGCGTCCATTCCTGCGCAGGTGTCCGTTTTGACGTGCGCGGACGCCTCGACGCCGGCGCCCAAGTTGATGCGTGCCTGTGCTTAAGCGCCAGCGCTCAAAACCAGTTGCGGGTGTTACAAAGTCATTTTAAAACCAGTTATCTGAATCCATTGCAGACAGAACTGATGTAAGATGGCAATATTTCTCTATGTATCATCCCACGTCTAAGGGTATTGTGGAGCGAATCATTGGTCTCCTAGACTTTTCATGACTTCAGCTTTGTGGTCCAACAACATCCAAATGCAAATATCCAAAGCAGAAACTTTAAAGGAACAGTAACGTCAAAAAATAAAAGTGTTTTAAAGTAATGAAAATATAATGCAGTGTTGCCCTGCACTAGTAAAACACTACTATTGTTTATATAAATGAGCTGCTGTGTAGCAATGGGGGCAGCCATTCAAAGGAGAAAAGGCTCAGATTACACAGCAGGTATCAGATAAACTCTGTCTGTCTAATGGTGATATCTATTATCCATTAGTTAACCTGTGCCATGTAGCCGTTTTTCAATTTCCGCCATTGCTACACAGCAGCTTGTTTATATGGACTATAGTAGTGTTTCTGAAGCAAACAGATCAATTTTACCACTGCAGGGCAACACTACATGATATTTTCATTACTTTAAAACACTTTCATTTTTTGGTGCTACTGTTCCTTTAAATGAAACAGACTGTTGGGTATGTTCAAATGCTACTACCAATGGGTCCGTGTCTGTGTATAATTATGCAGATAATACCAATAACAGGTCACTGAGCTTTGTTATTTTTACTCACAGTCTTGAGATGCCTTTAGCCTTAAAAAGTAGCTTGTATTTTTTATGTAGAAAAACAACATTGGCTTCCAATGGGGTTTATGGTCAATGTACTTTGGGATGTTTTAGTAATCTTTGGTGGACAGCATTTACAAGTTGGTTCAAGGACATTGGACCAGGATTTTCCTTGGTTCAAGGATATTGGACCCTAGTTAACCATGTTATAGAATGCTGGTCATTGTGCTCTGTATGTCCTTGCCATAAGGCTTCCTGTAGTATGAATTTTATTTAAAAAAACCTCTTTGTTATATACTCCTTTGTCTCCGGGGGCTCCCCACAATTATATTCTAGTTTGAACCTTTGCACGGCTCAAGAGGGGAATGATGGAGACACTCACTGATGACGGGTAAGTTCTAAAGGGACACTTAGATCCGGACTGGGATTTAAAAATAATCCTTAGCATTTCAAATACACAGAGGCCTTAAAGTCATCATTAGCTCGATGGTGACTGCCTGTGAAGTCTAACAGTAGCCTCTTTGGCATTTGCCAGAAACCATAGATTGTCTGTCCGGGTCTGCCTAAGACCCCAAAAATTAAGTGTCCGCTATATAGACAACCCAAGGCAGGTGATTCGGAGTCTTAGAAGCTATATTAAATAACACAGAAATATCACACATAATAATATAAGAAGTGCAGTTGTATAAACTATTATGTGTGAAGGCATGGGGCATATAGAATAAGAGATGACCAAGCTCAATTAATCTTATATTTTCTCTGCAGTTTAGCAGCAAGCAGTCCATGAAGTAAATGCTGACCACACAGATCATTTTAGGGTGGAGCAGTTTAAATCAAAAGGATTCTTTTGTGCTGTGCACATGTTCTGTTATCTATGTAGTTTATATATACAAATTTATAATCTACAGTTTGGTCATATTCCTATGGGACAAAACTGTAATTTATATCCTCATAAATGGTATATTTCAAAGTAGATTTACTTAAGTTAATCATATGTATAATGAGTGTCAACTTGAGAAAAAGAGGATGATAAAGCCTATACCCCTTATTCAAGCAGGTATCATGTTTAACCCTTATGTGTGCTTCAGTTTTCATTATCAGAGTTAACTCTTCTTCTGTCCAAACACTCATCTCATGAAAACACTTAAGACTTACATGGGTTTTACTTCCTTTTTTACTACTAGAGTAA
Organism: Xenopus laevis; assembly: GCF_017654675.1. Taxonomy (NCBI): domain Eukaryota; kingdom Metazoa; phylum Chordata; class Amphibia; order Anura; family Pipidae; genus Xenopus; species Xenopus laevis. The sequence goes on from NC_054372.1 coordinate 126,300,728, forward strand.
AGGGTTTAGGTTTTATCATCCAATTTTGCTCATAATACTTATGATTAACTTAATCGAATCCACTTCAAAATATATGATCCCCATCATTTTGCTTCTGCAAAGTGAAAGGGGCACCAAGTAAAGGAGTACCAAAACTTTTGGTAGGAACATGTGAACACATCCAACAGTCTGTTTCCTTTAAAGTTTCTGCTTTAGTTATATACTTCTGAAATAGGCTGTTGTCAGTGAACATAGCTGTAATCAACAAAAAGTCTTTAGGAGACCATTGGTTCTCTCCATAATTCCATTTGATGTGGGACTGTACAGAGACATATCAACATTTTCCATCAGTGCTGTTCGCAATGGATTCAGGTGACTGGAACTTAAATTACTTATTTTATTTTCATTGTCTGAAATTATTGAGTGAGAAATGCCATGTTTTGGGAAAATACTGTATCTCCCAGCCCCCTCACCTACACATCCACCCATCCACCATGCCTTCTCACATCACATTCAGCCACCAATCTAACACCCTCAAACACACATTCGCCCACCCTCCTAGCCCTCTCATGACACATTCAGCCACCCTTCCAGCGCACTCACTGACACATTCACCACCGTACAATCCCACTGACACATTCACTCACCCACCCATCACACCCACCAACACATTCAGCACCAACCCATCCCGATTACCACCACATTCACCCACGATCCCCGTTACTGACACATTCTCCCACCCACCCATCCCCTGCACCTTCACATTCACCCACCCATCCCCCTCACTAACACATTCACCCACCCTCCCATCCCACTCACTGACACAATCACCCACCCTCCTATCCCACTCATCAACACATTTGCCCACCCTCCCAGCCCCCTCGCTGACACATCCAAGCCCCCACACACCACATTCAATGACCATCCCAGCCCCCAAACCAACACATTCAAACACTCTCCCATTCCACTAACCAACTCATTCACCCACAATCCCATCCAACTTACCGACATATTCATCGGCCCTCTCATCCCTTTCACCAACACATCCTCCAACCCTACCATACCCTTCACCAACACATTCACCTAACCACCATTCTGGGGGGGCTGTGTGGGTAAATGTGTTAGTGAGGGGGCCATGTGGGTGGGTGAATATTGCGGAGAGGGGCAGGGTGGGTTGGTGAATGTGTTGTGAGTGGGATGGTGGGTGAATGTGTCAGTGAGTGGGAGGGTGAGTGAATGTGTTGTTGAGGGGGACGGGGGTTGGGTGAATGCGTCTGTAAGGTAGGGTTGCAGTATGTGCTGGTGGGTGGGATGAGAGAGGCAGTGAATGTGTTGGTAAGTTAGATGGGAGTGTGGATGAATGTGTTGGTGAGTGGGATGGAGGGTGGATGTGTCGATGAGGGGGCTGGGAGAGTGGTTAAATATGTTGGTGTGGGGGCTGGGAGGATGGTTGAATGTGTCATGTAAGGGCTGGAAGGTTGGTTAAATGTGTCGGTGACGGGCTGGGAGGTTGGGTAAATGTGTCGGTGAGTGGGATGGTGGTATGGGAGGATGAGTGAATGTGTTGGTGTGGAGGATGGAGGTTGGGTGATTGTGTCGGTGAGGGGTATGGTAGGGTCGGAGAATGTGTTGGTGAGTGAGATGAGAGGGTCGGTGAATGTGTCGGTATGTTGGATGGGATTGTGGGTGAATGTGTTGGTGAGTGGGATGGGAGAGTGGTTGAATGTGTTGGTGTGGGGGCTGGGAGGGTCATTGAATGTGGCATGTGTGGGTTTAGATGGTGGCTGTATCTGTCGGTGGGGGGCTGGGAGGGTGGACAAATGTGCCGATAAGTGGGATGGGAGGGTGGGTGAATGTGTCGGTAATCAGGATGAGTGGGTGGAGAATGTGACGGTGAGTGTGATAGGAGGGTGAGTAAGTGAATGTGTCAGTCGGATTGTATGGTGGGTGAATGTGTCAGTGAGTGTGCTGGAAGGGTGGTTGAATGTGTCCTAAACAGGCTAGGACGGTGGGTTAATGTAACGTTGGGGGTTGGAGGATGTGTTGGTGAGTGCGATGAGAGGGACGGTGAATATGTCGGTAAATTGGATGGTATTGTGGGTGAATGTGTTGGTTAGTGGAATGGGAGAGTGGTTGAATGTGTCGGTGTGGGGGCTGGGAGGGTCATTGAATGTGGCATCTGGGGCTTGGCTGTGTCGGTGAGGGGGCTGGGAGGGTGGGCAATGTGTTGATGAGTGGGATAGGAGGGTGGGCGAATGTGTCGGTGAGTGGGATGGGAGGGTGGGTGACTGGGATGGGAGGGTGGGTGAATGTGTTGGTGAGGGGGATGGGTGGGTCAGTGTGAAGGTGACGGGGATGGGTGGGTGGGTGAATGTGTCGGTAACAGAGATCGTAGGTGAATGTGGTGGTAATCGTGATGGGTTGGTGCTGAATGTGTCGGTGAGTGTGATGGGAGTGTGAGTGAACGTGTCAGTGGGATTGTACGGTGGTGAATGTGTCAGTGAGTGCGCTGGAAGGGTGATTGAAGGTGTCCTGAGCAGGCTGGGAGGGTGGGCGAATGTGTCTTTGAGGGTGTTGGATTGGTGGCTGAATGTGATATGAGAAGGCAGTGTGGATGGGTGGATGTGTAGGTGAGGGATCTGGGAGATATTTTCCCAAGACATGGTATTTCTTACTCAATCAATTCAGACAATGACAGTCTGTAACACCCGCCACTGGTTTTGAGCATCGGCGTATAAGCGCAGGCACGCGTCAACTTGGGCGCCGGCGTCGAGGCGCCCGCGCACGTCAAATCGGACGCCTGCGCAGGAATGAACGCTTGCATACTTAGGAGCAATGACCTCTAATTTGGGCGCCTGGCTTCCTATTGGTCCCTGATGTGTCTGTCTTCCTCAGCCTGCTCCTGATTGGTTCCTGTTCCCTTAAATACCTTCCTCTTCCTCCTCACATTGCCCAAGCTGGCTTCAGTTCCTACTGTTCCTGCTAAAGCCCTGGTTGTTTGAGTTTCCTGGTTTTGACCCTCTGCCTGTTTTCCTGACCTCCAAACCTTTGCTGCCTGAATCCGACCTCTGCCTGCATTTAACTACGCCTTAGCCTGACCCCTTGGTACTTCGCTTCTCTGAAACCCGTCTTCTGGAAACGACCTTTGCCTGCACTTGACTACGCCTTGCCTGATCCCTTGTTACTTCGCTCCTGGTAACTCGCCTGGCTTCTCTACCACCTCCGCAGCAGAAAGCCCGGGGCCCAAAAAGGGCGTCCGTGAATACCGGAGCCGTAGAGAGGTTCCTGTTACCATCAGTTCTCCTGGATCAGCTACCTTCCTCCGGGATCCGAGGTAAACAGATCGTTATAGTTAGCTTGGGCCAAAAGGATGGATCCCTCCCAAGCCGCTGGTCGTTCTTCCTCGTTGGAGACAGTCTTAGAGGCCCTTATGAAGCGTCTCAAGGACTCCGAGGCTTCTCAGTTGCACCTTGCCCAGAGCTTGGAGCACCTCTCAAATCGCCTTGATGCCTTGCAGGCTTCCCAGACTCCGCTGCCTCCTGTCTCTGTTGCACCACCAAGCCCAGTTTTGGTTCCGGCTCCATTGTCCAGCGGGGAGAGTTTTTCCTGGAGACCCAAGATCTCAGCTCCTCTTCGCTATTCTGGTGATCCAGAGACCTGTCGGGGTTTTTTAAATCAATGCAAGATTCATTTTGAACTCTCACACTTCCCGAATGAGAAGTCCAAAGTGGCCTACGTCATGACCTTGCTTCATGGGAAAGCCTTGGCCTGGGCTTCTCCTCTTTGGGAACGGGATGATCCGTTGGTTCACAACTCCACGGCATTTCTTTCCACTTTTCGTGAGATTTTTGATGCCCCCGGCAAGAAGGAGAATGCCTCTACTCGCCCCCTGAAAATTTCCCAAGGGGCACTCTCCGCAGCTGAGTACGCCATAGATTTCCATACCATTGCCGCGGAGGTATCCTGGAACAATGAGGCCCTTGTAGCTGCCTTCTGGAACGGTTTAAATGAGTCCCTTAAAGATGAATTGGCTGCTCGAAATCCTTCCTCCGCTGTTTGAAGACCTGGTCTCTCTGGTGATCTGCATTGATGTTCGCCTGAAGGAGAGGCTTTTGGCCAAGTCACGAGCCCATAGACTGCTCCTCGACTCCAACATTCCAGCTGCTCCGGCTAATTCTCTTCCTGTGCCGGAGGAACCCATGCAGCTGGGGGCTACCAGACTTACTCCTGAGACTTACTCCTGAGGAAAAGTCCCGTCGCCTTACAGCAGGTCTGTGTCTATTATTATTGTGGCCTGAAGGGTCACTTTGTTAAGACCTTTCCTAATAAGCCTCAAACTCGGCCACAGGGAAACTCCAAAGCCTAGGTCGGCGGGTGGGCACTGCCACTTCTTCTCCATGAAGAAATTTCTCTCGTCTGTTGGTTCCCTGCTGTATTAAACGTCTCTCCAGGACCATCCCTTGTCAAGCCTTTATTGACTCAGGTGCTGCTGGGAACTTCATTGATCTCTCTTTTGCCCGAGCTTCTTCCCTGCCTCTTGTCCCTCTTCAAGTGCCTCTGGCGGCTCATGCGATTGTTGTCTTCGGCCGTGCATCGATTACGGGGGTCTTAACAAGATTACTGTTAAGAACATGTATCCTCTTCCCCTTATCCCTGAGCTGTTCGATAAACTCAAGGACGCCAACATTTTTTCGAAGCTGGACCTGAGGGGAGCCTATAATCTGATTCGGGTTCGTCAAGGGGACGAATGGAAGACAGAGTTTAACACATGTGATGGCCATTATGAATATCTAGTTATGCCATTTGGCCTCAAAAAGTCTTCCAGGACTTTATGAACGATATTTTTCGAGATCTCCTCTATTCTTCTGTTGTTGTCTATCTGGATGACATTTTGATTTTTTCTTCTTGTGAGTCTCTCCATGCTTCTCATGTGAGGCAAGTCCTTCAACGTCTCAGAGAGAATCATTTGTTCGCCAAGATCGACAAGTGCGAGTTCCATCAGTCGAAAATTTCTTTCCTTGGTTATGTCATCTCTCCCTCCGGCTTTGAAATGGATCCGGCCAAAGTTTCGGCAGTCCTGAATTGGGTTCCTCCCTCTAATATCAAAGCAGTCCAACGCTTCTTGGGGTTCGCCAATTTTTACAGGAAATTCATCAAGAATTTTTCCGGCATTGTGCTCCCCCTTACTGCTTTTACCCGGAAGGGAACACGATTTGTCTGGTCTCCTGTGGCTCAGAGAGCGTTCGACGATCGGAAGCAAGCTTTTTGTTCTGCTCCCGTCTTAGTTCATCCAGATGTCTCTCAACCTTTTGTTTTGGAGGTGGATACTTCAGAGTCCGGTGTTGGAGCCATTCTCTCGCAGCGGCCTGATTTCCAGGGTGCTCTACACCCTTGTACCTTCTTTTCCCGGAAATTTTCTTCTGCCGAGAGGAATTACGACGTTGGCCCAAGCTAACTATAACGATCTGTTTACCTCGGATCCCGGAGGAAGGTAGCTGATCCAGGAGAACTGATGGTAACAGGAACCTCTCTACGGCTCCGGTATTCACCGACGCCCTTTTGGGGCCCCAGGCTTTTTGCTGCGGAGGTGGTAGAGAAGCCAGGCGAGTTACCAGGAGCGAAGTAACAAGGGATCAGGCAAGGCGTAGTCAAGTGCAGGCAAAGGTCGTTTCCAGAAGACGGGTTTCAGAGAAGCAAAGTACCAAGGGGTCAGGCTAAGGCGTAGTTAAATGCAGGCAGAGGTCGGATTCAGGCAGCAAAGGTTCGGAGGTTAGGAAAACAGGCAGAGGGTCAAAACCAGGAAACTCGAACAACCAGGGCTTTAGCAGGAACAGTAGGAACTGAAGCCAGCTTGGGCAATGTGAGGAGGAAGAGGAAGGTATTTAAGGGAACAGGAACCAATCAGGAGCAGGCTGAGGAAGACAGACACATCAGGGACCAATAGGAAGCCAGGCGCCCAAATTAGAGGTCATTGCCCCTAAGTATGCAAGCGTCCATTCCTGTGCAGGCGTCGTCCGATTTGATGTGCGCGGGCGCCTCGACGCCAGCGCCCAAGTTGACGCGCGCCGGTGCTCAAAACCAGTGGCGGGTGTTACACAGTCATTTTAAAACTAGTTATCTGAATCCATTGCGGACAGAACTGGTGTAAGATGGCAATATTTCTCTATGTATTATCCCACGTCTAAGGGTATTGTGGAGCGAATCATTGGTCTCCTAGACTTTTCATGACTTCAGCTTTGTGGTCCAACAACATCCAAATGCAAATATCCAAAGCACAAACTTTAAATGAAACAGGCTGTTGGGTATGTTCAAATGCTACTACCAATGGGTCCGTGTCCCTGTATAATTATGCAGATAATACCAATAGCAGGTCACTGAGCTTTGTTATTTTTACTCACAGTCTTGAGATGCCTTTAGCCTTAAAAAGTAGCTTGTATTTTTTATGTAGAAACACAACATTGGCTTCCAATGGGGTTTATGGTCAATGTACTTTGGGATGTTTTAGTAATCTTTGGTGGGCAGCATTTACAAGTTGGTTCAAGGACATTGGACCAGGATTTTCCTTGGTTCAAGGATATTGGACCCTAGTTAACCATGTTATAGAATGCTGGTCATTGTGCTCTGTATGTCCTTGCCATAAGGCTTCCTGTAGTATGAATTTTATTTAAAAAAAACTCTTTGTTATATACTCCTTTGTCTCCGGGGGCTCCCCACAATTATATTCTAGTTTGAACCTTTGCACGGCTCAAGAGGGGAATGATGGAGACACTCACTGATGACGGGTAAGTTCTAAAGGGACACTTAGATCCGGACTGGGATTTAAAAATAATCCTTAGCATTTCAAATACACAGATGCCTTAAAGTCATCATTAGCTCGATGGTGACTGCCTGTGAAATCTAACAGTAGCCTCTTTGGCATTTGCCAGAAACCATAGATTGTCTGTCCGGGTCTGCCTAAGACCCCCAAAATTAAGTGTCCGCTATATAGACAACCCAAGGCAGGTGATTGGGAGTCTTAGAAGCTATATTAAATAACACAGAAATATCACACATAATAATATAAGAAGTGCCGTTGTATAAACTATTATGTGTGATGGCATGGGGCATATAGAATAAGAGATGACCAAGCTCAATTAATTTAGCAGCAAGCAGTCCATGAAGTAAATGCTGACCACACAGAACATTTTAGGGTAGAGCAGTTTAAATCAAAAGGATTCTTTTGTGCCTGTGCACATCTTCTGTTATCTATGTAGTATATATATATACAAATTTATAATCTACAGTTTGGTCATATTCCTATGGGACAAAACTGTAATTTATATCCTCATAAATGGTATATTTCAAAGTAGATTTACTTAAGTTAATCATATGTATAATGAGTGTCAACTTGAGAAAAAGAGGATGATAAAGCCTATACCCCTTATTCAAGCAGGTATCATGTTTAACCCTTATGTGTGCTTCAGTTTTCATTATCAGAGTTAACTCTTCTTCTGTCCAAACACTCATCTCATGAAAAACTTAAGACTTACATGGGTTTTACTTCCTGTAATTCCTCTGCCAGGACCCACTAACTCACATATTCACCCATCCCCTTCATCGGCACATTCAACCACTTGCCCAGCCCCCTCTCCGAAACAATCACATACCCTCCCAACCTCCTAACCAACACATTCACCCATCCACCCCCCTCACGGACACATTCACCCACCTATCCAGCCCCCTTACTGACGCATTCACACACCCTCCCAGACCCCTCACCGACACATTCACCCACCTATCCAGCCCCCTTACTGACACATTCGCACACCCTCCCAGCCCCCTCACAGACACATTTACCTACCCTCCTATCCCAATCACCGACACATTCGCCCACCCTCCCATTATCCTCACTGACACATTAACCCAACCAGCTCTCTCACTGACACATTCACCCACCATCCCATACCCTCACCAACACATTTACCCAACCAGCTCTCTCACTGACACATTCACCCACCATCCCATACCCTTACCAACACATCACCTACTCACAAGCACCTTTACCAAAATATTAACACACCCATTCGGTGAGAGAGATGTAAGGGTTGGTAAATGAGTCTATGAGGAAGCTGGAAGGGTGGGTGAATGTTTCGGTGAGGGGTAAGGGAGGGTTGGTTAAGCGTTGAGAGGGGGATGGAAGGGTGGGTGAATGTGTCGGTGAGTAGGAGAGTGGACAAATTTTTCAGTGAGGGGGATGGGAGAGTGGGTGAATGTGACAGTGAGTGGGATTTGTGAATGCATCAGTGAGAGAGATGGGAGGGAGGGCAAATGCTTTGCTGAGAGGATGGGAGAGTGGGCGAATGTGACAGTGAGTGGGATTGGTGAATGCATCAGTGAGAGAGATGGGAGGGAGGGCAAATGCTTTGCGGAGAGGATGGGAGGGTGGGCGAATGCGTCGGTGAGAGAGATAGGAGGGTGGGTGAATACATTGGTGAAAGGGAAAGGAGGGTGGGCGAATACATTGGTGAAGGGGATGGGAGGGTAAATGCGTTGGTGAGAAGGATGGGAGGGTGGGCGAATACATTGTCAAGGGGATAGCAGGGAGGGCGAATACATTGGTAAAGGCGAGAATGGGTGAATATGTTGGTGAGGGGGACGGGAGGGTGAGTGAATACATCAGTGAGAAGGATGGGAGGGTGGGAGAATACGTCGGTGAGGGAGATGGAACGGTGGGCTAATACGTCGGTGAGAGGGATGGGTGGATGTGTGCCTGTGTTGGTGATTGGGATGGAAGGGTTGGTGAATGTGTCGGTGATGGGGCTGTGTGGGTGGATGAATGTGTCGCTGAGGGGGCAGGGTGAGTGTTTCAGTGAGTGGGGTGTGGCAGAGGAAAGACAGGAAGTAGAACACAATTATATGTTAGGTGTTACATGAAGTGTTTATTTGGACCTAAGAAGAGTTTATTCTGATAATTTAACTGAAGCAAAGAGAAGGGTATTACAGGTGTACTTTCTAGAGAAAGCGGTTTAGGCTTTATTATCCAAGTTTGCTCAAGTTGCCATTGTAGTGTCGCACAACTCCCAGTGGACCCAAGTGTCAGTGGGCCCTCCTGCTTCTAACCATTTGGTCTGTTTCATTGTCATTGATTAGTTTCTGTATGGGAACAAAGAGTCTATATAGATAGAATAATAGATTATTGAATAAAAATAAAAGAGACTTGAAAATAGTGGTTGAGTGAGGAGAAGAAGAGGAGAAATAGTAGGCCCATTGTCTAAGTTTTCTGGTGGCCCTGTGGCATCCCGATCTGACACTGTGCCGCTCATTATACGTATCATTAACTGAATTGATTCCATTTTGAAATATATGATCCAATCATTTGCTCTTGCATCAAGTAAAGAATTGCCTGAACTATTTGTAGGAGCATGTGAACACAACCATCAGTCTGTTTCATTTAAAGTTTATGCTGTAGTTATATTCATCTGCAATAGGCTGTTGTCGGTCAACAAAGGTGTAGTCAAACAGAGTCTTTAGGTTAGTCTTTTGGTTCACTCCACTTGGGACAGTACACAGAGACATATCGGCATTTTACATTAGTGCTCTTAGCAACGGATTCATATAAGTGGTTCTAAAAATAACTGCCATTGTCGGAATGACATGTCTTGGGAAAAGGTCACCCAGTCCCCTCACTAACACATACACTCACCTAGCCCCTTCATCAACACATACACCCACCTATCCAGCACTCTCATCTTCACATTCACCCATACTCCCAGCACCCTCGCCGACATTTTTACGAACCCATCCATCCCCTTGCCAACACATTTACTAACGCCATCCAGCCCCCTCACTGACACTTTCACCCAACCATCCAGCCAACTCACAGACACACTCAACCACCCAGCCGACTCGCCAACACATTCCCCCATTCAAAGACACATTCACCACAGCCCACACTACTGACATTCACCCACCCAGTTTCCTTTACCAACACATTCATCAACTCAACAAGCCCCTCAACAACACATCATCCACCCATTTAGCACCCTTACCAACACATTCACCAACCCATCCAGGCTGGGTGAATGTGTCGGTGATTGGGTAGGGTGGGTGAAAGTTGATGGTGAGGGGGCTGGGTGAGTGGGTGAATGTGTTGGTGAGAGGGCTAGGTGGGTGGGTGAATGTTTCGGTGAGTGGGGGGGAGAGGGGGATGGGAGAGTGAGAGTGAAAGGGTGGCTGGGTGGACCATTGGGTGGGTGGATTAATGTTTCAGTGAGGGGGATGGGAGGTTGTGTGAATGTGTTGGTGAGGGAGCGTGGGAGGGTGGGTGAATGTGTCGGTGAGGGTGCAGGGAAGGGGTGGGTGAATGTGTCGGTGAGAGGGCTGGGAAGTTGGGTGAATGTGTCGGTGAGAGGGGGTGAGGAGGGTAGGTGAATTTGTTGGTGAGGGAGCTGGGAGGGTGGATGAATGTGTCGGTGAGGGGGCTTGGGAGAGTGGGTGAATGAGTCGGTGAGAGGGGCGGGGAGGGTGGTTGAATGTGTCAGTGAGGGGGCTGGGAGGGTGGGTGAATGTGTCGGTGAGGGGGCTGAGAGTGTGGGTGAATGTGTCGGTGAGGGGCTGGGGAGGGTGGGTGAATGTGGTCGGTGAGAGGGCGGGGAGGGTGGTTGAAATGTGTCAGTGAGGGGCTGGAGGGTGGGTGAATGTGTCGGTGAGGGAGCTGGGAGAGTGGGTGAATGTGTCAGTGATGGGGCTTGAGGGTGGGTGAATGGTGTCGGTGAGAGGGCGGGGAGGGTGGTTGAATGTGTCGGTGAGGGGGCTGGGAGGGTGGGTGAATGTGTCGGTGAGGGAGCTGGGAGAGTGGGTGAATGTGTCGGTGAGGGGGCTGGGAGGGTGGGCGAAATGTGTCGGTGAGGGGGCTGGGAGGGTGGGTGAATGTGTCGTGAGGGGCTGGGAGGGTGGTGAATGTGTCGTGAGGGGGGCTGGGAGGGTGGGGTGAATGTGTCGGTGAGGGGGCTGGGAGGGTGGGTGAATGTGTCGGTGAGGGGGCTGGGAGGGTGGGTGAATGTGTCGGTGAGGGGGCTGGGAGGGTGGGTGAATGTGTCGGTGAGAGGGCTGTGAGGGGTTGGTGAATGTGTCGGTGAGAGGGCTGGGAGGGTGGGGTGAATGTGTCGGTGAGGGGGCTGGGTGATATTTTCCCAAGAGATGGAATTTTTCACTCAATAATTTCAGACAATGGCAGTCATTTTAAAAGAACCAGTTATTTGAATCTGTCAACAAACAGTACTGACATAAAGTGACGATATGTCTCTGTGCACCATCCACGTCTAATGGTATTATGGAGTGAACCAATGGTCTGCTAAAGACTTTTTTTTTACTACAGCTTTGTGAACGACAACAGCCTATTTGCAGATGTATATAACTACAGCAGAAATTTTCAATGAAACAGTTGTGTGTGTTCACATGCTCCTGCCAATGGTTTGGGTATATTATTTGAGTCCATGCATAATTATGCAGATTATACCAATATTAGTTCACTGAGTTTATCGTTCCTTAGATGCCTTTAGACTTAAAAACTAGATGGTATTATTAAGTACATGGCTTCCTATTATATTATGTGACTAAAGTACTCCTTATTGTAAATTATAAGGATATTATAGGCCATCCAGGAGATCCATGACCATATAAAGTCATACGGGTCATGTAACTCCAAGGTTACTTCTAATAGCCTCATATTTTCCAATTAGGGGTACTTTATTTATTATAATACACTTGTTTTAGTGAGTCGTGTGACAAAAATGACATCACTAAGCTCTGTTTGTAAGGAATTCAGTTTACAGGATATTTTTGGCTTTGCTTGTGTATTATATCTTTATCAACATTGTGGTTTATAAGCCAGATACAGCACTTGCAGCATCTGTTTTCTCCCTGCAGCTTTGCCTCCTCTCTTCACCCGTCCCACCAGACTGCCAAGCTCAGCTCATATTTACACTCCTACTGCCTCACTATCTCTAATATTTCTTCTTTACTTCCCTTTCAAGTCTCACTATTCCTACTCTTCTGTTATGTCTCGCTCCCCCCCTTCACATCATGTTTCTCCGGATTCCCTTTTCTCTCTCATGATTGCTGTGTAGTCTTGCTACCCCTCGTTCCCACTGACCATCACAACTCTTTCTCCCACTTCACCTCTCTGGTCGTCAGTCCAGTCTCCCTCTATACTTGCTTTATCTATCAGCAAAAAAAGCCCCAGAAAGAACACAAATACAGGTATTTAACCCTTAAGGAAGGGACTAGAGGAAAAATATATATATTAATACACAAAGAACCAAGGAGAGTCTTTCGCACACCATCAAACTGTGACTAACCAGGTGCTGCTGCCATGTCAATTATCCAAAAGTCTATAGGTAGTGAGCAGCGCACACTGGAATTTTTAAAAGGAATTCATTTATTTATCAAACTTTAAAAGAGCATTATACAAATATCGACATTTCGGTCCGGGTCTGTTATATATATATATAATATAAACAATGACGTATAACAATGAAGTATAACATTTTAAAATGCAGTATTTTATTGAACAAAGAGCAAAGCCACAGATTTTAACAAAGTAGTACATTAATCTGTAGATTATAACGCATAGTGTATCACTACTTTAAACCTACAGCCTTCTGCTTTTATGGTCATATAACTCTTTGGTGTCTAATGATATCTTTTTAAATTTCAGTAGGGTGTAAATTATCCACTATATATTTGTGGTGTACATCCTCATTTGAAGGTTTTTCTTAATACATTAGTCTATGTTGTTAAAAAGCTTCCCAGGACTCTATATTTTTGCTATATAAATAAAAGCATCTATTTATGCTAAGCAACTTATCTTGCTATATGAAATACGTTTCTGCTTATTAAAACTAACAACACTGGGAGGATGGGTATAAGTGTGTAAGTGTGATGTGTTTTTATGAGATGACTATTTGGACCTAAGAAGAGTTTATTCTGATAATGTAATCTGAAGCAAACAGAAGAGTAATGCATGCTACCTGCAAGAGTAAAGGGTTTAGGATTTTTAATTTTATTTTGCTCAAATTACCACTCATTATACATATAATTAACTTAATTGCATCCACTTTGAAATATATGATCCTTATCATTTAGCTCCTCACAAGTAAAAGGGCATCAAGGAGTGCAGTACCCAGACTGTTGGCAGGATCATGTGAACATACCCAACAGTAAAATTTTAAAGCTTGTGCTGTAGTTTTATGCATCTGTTGTCGGACCACAAAGCTGTAGTCAATAAAAGGAGACCATTGGTTCAATCCAGAATACCATTACATGTGGGACAGAACACAAAGACATATCACCATTTTACATCAGTGCTGTTAGAAAATGATTCACATAACTGGTTCTTAACATGACTGCCGTTGTCTGAATGATAGAGTGAAGAATGACATGTCTTGGGAAAATGTCACCCAGCCCTCTCACTGACACATACACCCACTCAGCCCCTTCACCATCACATAAACCCACCTATCCAGTACTCTCACCTTCACATTCACCCTCACTCCCAGCACCCTTGCCGACACTTTCACCCACCCATTCAGCCCCCTTGCCGACACATTTACTCACCCATCCAGCCCTCTCACTGACACGTTCACCCAACCATCCAGCCCACTCACAGACACACTCACCCAGCCGGTTAGCCAACACATTCACCCAACAGCCCACTCACCGACATTCACCCACACAGATCCTTTACCAACACATTCATCAACTCAACAAGCCTCCTCACCAACACATTCATCCACCCATTTAGCACCCTTACCAACACATTCACCCACCCATCCAGGCTGGGTGAATGTGTCGGTGATTGGGTAGGGTGGGTGAAAGTGGTGGTGAGGGGACTGGGTGAATGTGTAGGTGAGGGGGCTAGGTGGGTGGGTGAATGTTTCAGTGAGTGGGGGGAGGGGATGGGAGAGTGAGTGGGGGAAAGGATGGCTGGGTTACTGTATCAGTGAGGTGTATTGGGAAGGGTGAATGTGTTGTTGAGTGAGATGGGGGTTGGTGAATATGTTGGTGAGGGGCTAGGTGGGCGGTGAATGTGTCGGTGAGGGGGGGGAGGGCGGTGAATGTGTGTCGGTGAGGGGGGGGGAGGGCGGTGAATGTGTCGGTGAGGGGGGTGGGAGGGCGGGTGAATGTGTCGGTGAGGGTGGGAGGGCGGGTGAATGTGTCGGTGAGGGGGGTGAGGGCGGGTGAATGTGTCGGTGAGGGGGGTGGGAGGGCGGGTGAATGTGTCGGTGAGGGGGGTGGGAGGTGTCGGTGAGGAGGGGGGTGAATGTGTGGGTGAGGGGGTGGGAGGGCGGTGAATGTGTCGGTGAGGGGGTGGGAGGGCGGGTGTGTGTCGGTGAGGGCGGGATGAATGTGTCGGTGAGAGGGCGGGTGAATGTGTCGGTGAGGGGGGTGGGAGGGGGTGGTGAATGTGTCGGTGAGGGGGTGGGAGGGCGGTGAATGTGTCGGTGAGGGGGGGAGGGCGGGTGAATGTGTCGGTGAGGGGTGGGAGGGTGTCGAATGTGTCGGTGAGGGGGATGGGAGGGTGGGTGAATGTGTTTAAGAGTGGGAATGGAGGGTGGTTGAATGTGTCAGTAAGGCGCTATGTGGGTGGATTATTGTTTTAGTGAGGGGGATGGGAGGGTGTGTGAATGTGTCAGTGAGAGGGAAGGGAGGGTGAATTTGTCAGTGAGGGGGATGGGAGGGTGGGTGAATGTGTCAGTAAAGGGGATGGGAGGGTAGGTGAATGTGTCGGTAAGGAGGATGGGAGGGAGGGTGAATGTGTCGGTAAAGTGGATGGGAGGGTAGGTGAATGTGTGGGTGAGTGAGATTGGAAGGTGGATGAATGTGTCGGTGAGAGGGATGGGAGGGCAGGTGAATGTGTTAGTGAGGTGGATGGGAGGGTGGGTGAATGTGTCAGTGAGGGGGTTGGAAGGGTGGTTGAATGTGTCGGTAAAGAGATATGTGGGTGGATTATTGTTTTAGTGAGGGTGTGTGAATGTGTCAGTCAGAGGGAAGGGAGGGTGAATTTGTCAGTGACGGGGATGGAGGGTGGGTGAATGTGTCAGTGAGGGGGTGACTGTGTCAGTGAGGGGGATGGGAGGGCGGATGAATGGGTCGAGGGGGGTGGGTGGTTGGGTGAATGTGTCGGTGAGGGGGATGGGATGGAGGGTGAATGTGTCGGTAAGGAGGATGGGAGGGAGGGTGAATGTGTCCGTAAAGGGGATGGAGGGTAGGTGAATGTGTGGGTGAGTGAGATGGGAAGGTGGATGAATGTGTCGGTGAGAGGGATGGGAGGGCAGGTGAATGTGTAAGTGAGGTGGATGGAGGGGTGGGTGAATGTGTCGGTGAGGGGGTTGGAAGGTGGTTGAATGTGTCGGTAAAGGGATATGTGGGATTATTGTTTCAGTGAGGGGGATGGGAGGGTGGGTGAATGTGTCAAAGAGTGGGTTGGGAGGGAGGGTGGGTGAATGTGTCAGTGAGGGGATGGGAGGGTGGGTGAATGTCAGTAACAGGGAATTTTGGCGAATGTGTCGGTGAGGGGGATGGGAGGGTGGGTGAATGTCAGTGAGGGGGTGACTGTGACAGTGAGGGGATGGAGGGCGGATGAATATATCAGTAAAGGGATGGGAGGGTAGGTGAATGTGTCGGTAAGGAGGATGGGAGGGAGGGTGAATGTGTCGGTAAAGCGAATGGGAGGGTAGGTGAATGTGTGGGCGAGTGAGATGGGAAGGTGGATGAATGTGTCAGTGAGAGGGATGGGAGGGCAGGTGAATGTGTAAGTGAGGTGGATGGAGGGTGGGTGAATGTGTCGGTGAGGGGTTGGAAGGGTGGTTGAATGAAGAAAAGGAATGGAGGGTGGTTGAATTTGTCGGTAAGGGCTATGTGGGTGGATTCATGTTTTAGTGAGGGGGATGGGAGGGTGTATGAATGTTGGTGAGGAGGATGGAAGGGTGAATGTGTCAGTGAGGGGGATGGGAGGGTGGGTGAATGTGACAGTGAGGGGGTGGGAGAATGTATGGGTCAGGGGATGGGAGGGTGGGTGAATGTCAGTAAGTGGGAATTTGGGTGAATGTGTCAGTGAGGAGGATTGGAGGGTGGCTGAATGTGTCAGTGAGGGGGTGACTGTGTCAGTGAGGGGGATGGGAGGGCCGATGAATGTGTCGGCGAGGGGGGTGGAAGAATATGTCACTAAAGGGGATGGGAGGGTAGATGAATGTGTCGGTGAGGGGGATGGGAGGGTGGATGAATGTGTCAAAGAGTGGGTTGGGAGGGTGGGTGAATGTGTCGGTGAGGTGGATGGGAGGGTGGGTGAATGTGTCGGTAAAGGGATGGGAGGGTAGGTGAATGTGTAGGTGAGGGGGCTGGTGGGTGGTGAATGTGTCAGTGAGGGGGGTGCGTGAATGTGGCGGTGAGAAGGCTGGGTGACATTTTCCCAAGACATGGCATTTCTCACTCTCACCCTCATTTCAGACAATGGCAGTCAATTTAAGAACCAATTAATTTAATGCATTGTTAACAGCACTGATGTAACTGTGATATGTTTCTGGGTACTGTCCCACATGTAATAATATTATGGAGCAAACCAATGGTCTCCCAGAAAATTTTCACTGACCGACAAAAGCTGATTGCAGATGCATATGACTACAGCAGAAATTTTAAATGAAACAGACTGTGTGTGTCCAGATGCTCCTACCAATGGCTTGGGTAATGATTCTGAATACATAGTGGAAGGTTACATTTCTAAAATAAAGGATCTCTAAAAACAGGCTAAAGAGATGGCTGAGGAATGGAATCCATTTTCTTTTACTAGGTCATTTGTAATATGCTTAGGGGGGAATGTAATTAAAAGCCGCAAGCATTATTTAAAATGGCGTCTTAGCTAAACTTTAGCACTGCTCGCAATGTGAAATTGGTTGCTGGCAAATATTACATTGCACATTTTGTCCAAGCAAAGTTTTAGCGTTAACACCTGCTTTGGATTTTCGTTAAATATTGTGGTGCAAAAAAGGTTTTATGATTGCAAAATTTGACATCCTCAGTGAACATTCGCCAAAATGATTTGTTTGAAGTCATTGAGGTCTTTAATCCGTCAAAAAGGTCGCAAACATGGTTGCTAACGTTGGCAAGCAAGTTGTGAACGTGCAGTTGTTTTGTGCAAAACAAATAACATTCCCCCTTAGTTCCTTTATTAACCCCATAGTGTGTATTTTTATTCGGACAATTTATTATTCTGGAGGAAAGCTGATATTATTCTGTAGCAGGTAAATTATTTGAAGGCTTGTTAAGGGATCACATTGAAAATGTTGTCCTATCGAATGGCATTATAAGCAGCATTTAGCATGGATTTATGAAGGATAGGTCATGTCAGAGAAATTTAGGCAGGTGATATATAGACTTAAAAGGTTGAATCTGGTGGACGCGTCTTTTTTCAACCTAACTTACTATGTTATCTTCTGTTCTGCTTATTGATATGTTCAATAAATTGCTGTACCTCTGCTTGCACCTCTTCCAAAAAACAGAACTATATTTAGGTACATTTCCCCTACCTCATTTGTTCATTCTCATGCCTTTTTCTTAATCTGATCCCACTCAGTTATATTTTCTCTCTTTATATGTTCTCTCTTTACAGATCTATTCATCTCAGTCTTATTTACCTTATTTTCTCCTCCTTTTTGTTTAAGCACACACCCATATAGGAGGAATGATGAAGTAAATTAAAAGTTATATATTAATATGATTTGCAATTTATTGGTTTGTAGATTATCTTGATATAGATGATTTTAGTAATCTTTTGTGGGCACAATTTACAAGATGGCTCAGGACATTGGACCAGGATTTAAGACCCTAGTTATCCTTGTTCCTCAATTTTAGAATGCTGCGTCATTCGCTGCTTCTGCTATGTTTTTTGCCATATGGTTTTCTGCAGTATGAATTTTTAAGTTAAAAAAAAAAAACAACCTTCTGATTATACTCCCTTGTCTCCGGGGGCTCCCCAAAATCATTATTCTTGTGGAGCTGCTGCTCGACGGCTCAAGAGGCGGAGATGATGGAGACACTTCACTGATGACGGGGTAAGTTCTAAAGGACACTAAGATTAAGTCTCAGACTGGGATTTAAAAGTAAGCCTTAGCATTTCAAATGCACAAAGGCCTTAAAATCCCCATTAGTTCAATGAATGGTGACTGCCTAAGACATCTGGAATCAGCCTCTTTGGCATTTGCTAAAAACCACAGATCGTCAGTCCACGTCTGCCTAAGACCCCCTATAATTGAGTGTCCTCTATATAGACAACCTAAGGCAGGTGATTGGGAGTCTTAAAACCTTCTGATTATACGCCCTTGTCTCCGGGGGCTCCCCACTAGGGATGTAGCGAACTGTTCGCCGGCGAACTAGTTCGCGCGAACTTCGACTGTTCGCGTCCGCCGAATGTTCGCGAACGTCGCGCGACGTTCGCCAATTTGAGTTCGCGTTCGATTCGAATAAAAATCGTTCGACCATTCGATTCCTTCGACCGCTAAAATCGAACGATTTCCATTCGTTCGAACGATTGTAAGCATTCGATCGAATGAAAAGCATTCGATCGAATGAAAAGCATTCGATCGAATGAAAAGCATTCGATCGAATGGTTTCGATCGTTCGATTCAAACGAAAATCCTTCGATCGAACGATTAAAATCCTTCGATCGTTCGAATCGAACGATTTTGCGGGTGTTCGAAGTTCGCGAACTGTTCGCATTTTTGCCGGTGTTCGCGAACGGCGTTCGCGAACACCAAAACGGCAGTTCGCTACATCCCTACTCCCCACAATTATATTCTTGTGAGCTGCTGCATGGCTCAAGAGGGGAATGATGGAGACACTCACTAATGACGGGTAAGTTCTAAAGGGACACTCAGACTCAGGTCCAGACTGGGATTTAAAAGTAGGCATCTGGAATCAGCCTCTTTGGCATTTACCAAAAACCACAGTCCACGTCTGCCTAAGACCCCCAAAATTGAGTGTCCTCTACATAGACAACCCAAGGCAGGTGATTGGGAGTCTTAGAAGGTATATAAAATAAAACAGTTATATATTAAGGTATGGGGCACACAGAACAAGAGATGACCAAGCTCAATTATCCTCATCTTTTCTCTGCAGTTTAGCAGTTAGCAGGCCATGAAGTAAACGCTGACCACACAGAACATTTTTGGTGGAAGCTTTCAACCAAGAGGAATCTTTTGTGACCTTGCGCATCTTGTGTTATCTGTGTAATTTATATATATATCTATTATCTATAGTAGGGTCATTTCCCTAGAGAAACTGTAAATTATAGCTAAAGACATTACTTGCAGCTGCTGTTCTCTCTCTCTCTGCAGCTTTCCTTCTGCTTGTCACCCCTCTCATCAGACTGCCAGACTCAGCTTGTACTTATGCTCCTATTGCCTCACTCCCTCTAAACTTCTTTCTTTACTTCCCTTTCAGTTCTCGCTATTCCTACTCCTATGTCTCCATTATGTCTCGCTCCCCATTCACATCATGTTTCTCTGGTTTCCCTTTCATTTCACACAACCCCTGTGTAGTATTGCTCCCCCTCCCTCCGGCCCGCCATCACAACTCTTTCTCCCCCCCACTTCCCCATTCTGGTCTTCAGTTCAGTCTCCCTCTACACTTGCCTTTTTCATCAGCAAAAAAAAAAAATCCAGAAAGAACACAAATACAGGTGTTTACCTCTTAAGGAAACGACTAGAGGAAAACTATATGTACTGATATTAGCAAGGAAAACAGTTACATATAACACATTGAAGTGTAGCATTTTATTGAACATAGAAGAAAGCCACAGATTTTAGTACACTGGATTGGGTGCATATGTTGGGGTGGGTGCGTGTGTAGAAGATTGGGTGCATATGTTGGAGTTGGGTGTGTGCATAGTGGGTTGTGATGGGTTGGTTGCTTGTGTCCAGATTGTGTGGAGGGGGAGGCTATTGTATGTATACAGGGGTGGGTGAATGTATGCATTGGAGGGTCTGGGTGGGTTCATGTGTAGGTGGAGATTGGTGGGCAGGGGAATTAGTATACACTGATAGTACATATGAAGCCATGGTCCAGGGAGTAAAACCGATTGCCGTTTGGAGTCAGGAAGGAATTTTTACCCTCAGTGCAAATTATCCCAAGTGCTGCAGGTTTTTTGCCTTCTTCTGGATCATTCGCTGTTAGGAATGCCTAACCACCAATTGGTTAATATCAATAAATCCTGTGTCACTCACAGGTTTTCTCAGAAACATGTCTTTGTGTTTTTATTGAATCCCTATGGTGCATATTGAGAGAAGGTTTTCTGACCCTCATTCTGCTAAAGGTGAATGAGCAATTGTGTTAGGGGGTGATAAATACCACTGAACTCTAAAATTTAATAACAACTACACTATTGCTTTACTCAATAGGCCATTAGGCAAGAGCATTTCCAGAACTGCACCCCTTTCTTAATATTGGCAAGCTAACCACTTCCCATCAGCTCACTGACACTATACCAGTTATTTATTATATGGATGTGCTTGATATAAGGGAATGCCACAACCTTTTGGGGTGGGTCCTACTAATGCAGTGGTGGAGTATGCTATTCCTTCTCAACCCTACATTTAAATGCTCCATTGTTTGCAAGGCCATATGGGGGAGGTAATAAGGAAGGTTGGGACGAGCTAGCTGGAGAATAGAAGAAGAAACACAGAAGCTACAGAGGCTATAAGCAGAGTTGGGAATCAAATAAAAGCTATGGGAAATCAACCAGAGATGTTTAACTAGAATTCAGCAGGATCAACCTCCTAAGTTTATACATACGTATGGCTCACTTACAGAATGGCTGCTGGTATTAAAGGAGAAAGCAGAGAAATGCAGAGAAGCGCAGTGGAGCTCCTGGTCGCTATCTTGCGGATCTTTGTGTAGTCTTCGAGTCTCCACATACACAGTTGGGCCAAGTCAGGAATCGGCTTCAACTACGCATGCGTAAATCGTCATTGAGACCCGAAGATTACACAAAGATCGTCAAAATGGTAACCGGGAGCTCCGCTGCCTTTCTCTGCATGTAAGGGTGAGAATTTTTTAAAGGTTTTTTTTTCACTAAAGTGGGGAGGAGAGGGGCAATGCCTGGAAGCTTAGGGGGCTTATTGAAGGGGGTTTAGTTCTCCTTTAAATCCAATGACCAACATGTAGCCCTTTATAGAACTTCAGGGGTAGGCTGACAGAAGTGCTGAAAGTTGAAGTTTAACAACAGTTGAAGGTTCCAAGGCGATATGTACAAAGTATCATCACACCTGCACTGCAATTAAATTTATAGATGTATAATTTGGGGGGCAAACATTAATCATGCTGGGGTTATAGTGTCTCTCCTGGAGCTTTCAATGGTGTATCTACTGGGGTGGCACTGGAGGTGGCAATTGTCTTCACATTTTTTTCTGCCCTCTTTCTTCTCTACTCCCTTACTGACCTTATGTTGCAAAGACTGGAAGTGGCGGGGTTGTGATGATGAACTGCTTACTTCTGATTTCAAGACCAAAAATTCCACTAACAGTGGGTTTACTCTAGAAAACAATTACAAATTACTGGAAAGAACAGATTCTGACAAATCCAAAATGGGTAAAAATATCTACTCCAAACTACCAAGTTTGCAATTCTTTCCTAAAGTTATAATTAAAGTATACATTTTTATATAAATGTGTGAAATTTTTTGGAAAATTACCTCAAAGCTTCCAGTCATACAGCATCATCTCCCAGATATTATTAGGAAACCAGTGTAAACCCCCTAATATGATCCTGGGGGTCCGCTAAACAGTTTGATGCCTGATATGGCATAGGTTTACCTCAGCATGTGGCATATAGGGACCAAAAAGAGAGATTTTTGTACTTACCGTTAAATCTTTTTCTCTTGTCCTATATTGGGGGACACAGGGCACCATAGGGGATGAAGATCCTGCAGCTGGAGATGGACACTATGTTGCAAAATAAGACTCCCTCCTCCTGCTCTGGGCTTCATCCCCTGCCCCCTCCTACATCCTCAGTTTCAAACCGAAGAAGGAGCAAAACAGCCCAAAACAGAAGAGAATCAAAACAACACCCTCTGAACGAATATTAGAAAAAATGAACAATCAACGAAATGGAAAAAACATACGGGTAACCGTGAAAAACAGTGTCGGAATAGGGAGGGAAAGCCTTGTGTCCCCCAATATAGGACAAGAGAAAAAGATTTAACGGTAAGTACAAAAAATCTCTCTTTCTCTTGCCTAATTGGGGGACACAGGCACCATTGGGGAGTCCCAAAGCTCCCAAAAAGGGTGGGACACTGTATGGTAGGGTGTCTTAGCTAACCACAGAACTGAGCACCCTTCCTCCCAAAAGCGAGCATCGGCTGAAGCATGCGTTGGAGCCTGTAGAAGCGAGTGAAGGTATGAAGGGAATGCCATGTTGGCCGCTTTACAGATCTGATCCGCTGAAGCTTGGTGACGGAAGGCCCAGGAAGTGCTGAGGGAGCGAGTGGAGTGAGCCCTAACCTTGATCGGAGGATCCTTGCCCTTGACAGCGTATTGCTCTGAGAAATGACAGACCTGATCCACTTGGCTAAAGTCGTCTTGGCGGCCTTGGTGCCCCGTTTGGGGCCATCAGGGAGAATAAAGAGCGCATCAGCCCGACGAACGTGCTCTGTGGCTTTCAGATAGACTGAAACAGCTCGAACCACATCCAGAGTGTGGAGCTTGTGCTCAATCGGGCCCTTGGGATTTGGACACAGTGAGGGAACAACAATGTCCTGGTTCAGGTGGAATGCAGATACCCCTTTAGGCAAAAAGTCTGGAGTAGGTCGAAGCACCACTTTGTCCATGTGAATGACTGTGAAAGGCGATTTGCAGGAGAGAGCCGCAAGCTCCGAAACTCTCCGAGCGGACGTGATCGCCAACAGGAACAACACCTTCTCAGTGAGTGTAGACAGAGGAAGCTGATCAAGTGGTTCGAAGGGGTCCTCCTGCAAGGCTGAGAGCACCAAATTGAGGTCCCACGGGGGCACAGGGCAGCGATACGGAGGTATGATACGAGTTGCACCTTGCAGAAAAGTCTGGATTTTAGGGTTAAGGGCCAGCTTGCATTGCAGGAGAACAGACAAGGCCGAAACCTGCACCTTGAGTGAGCTGAGGCTAAACCTTTCGAGAGACCTTCCTGCAAGAAGGAGAGGACCTCCTTGACTCGTGCCTTTTGAGGATTAATTGCTCCGTGCTCACACCAAGATATGAAGGTTCTCCATACACGGTGGTAGATTCTTGCTGAGACAGGCTTCCGGGCGCGCAGCATGGTGGGAATGGCCTCAGGGGGTGCTCCGGGGACGTTGTTCTCTGCCCAAGATAGAATCTCCTGAGCTTCCCTGAGGGCAGCGAGACTTCTGGTGCCCCCCTGATGATTTATGTAGGCTACGGCCGTCACGTTGTCGGACTGGATTCGCACGGGGTGACCCTGGAGTACTGTCTCCGTGTGTTCCAGGGAGTAGCGTATCGCTCTGAGCTCCAGAAGGTTGATGGGTAGCTTCTGTTCCTCCAGAGTCCATAGACCCTGTACTGTGGTTTGGTCTGTGACGCCTCCCCACCCGCGAAGGCTGGCATCTGTGGTGAGAATCTTCCAGTGATGGGGGGGAAAGGGTTTTCCCCCCGCCGTCCGAAGTGGTTGAAGCCACCAGTGGAGAGAGAGAAGAACACGACTTGGAATGGAGATCTTGCGATCGAGGTTGACTCTGTCCCTGCGCTGGTGCAGAAGGATGGTGTGCTGAAGTGGTCTGGTGTGGGATTGAGCATATGGGATGGCCGGGAAGGATGCCACCATCGTGCCCAAAGTCTGCATCGCTGTTCGAAGGGTGACCTTGTCGGATCCCATGAGAGATCTGATCCGAGTCTGGAGGGTCCGGACCTTGTCCTGCGGCAGAAATGCTCTCCCCTGTCTGGAGTCCAGTATCAAGCCGAGGTACTGTATTGATTGCGTCGGATGGAGGTTCGACTTGGTGAAGTTGATCGTCCAGCCCAGAGATGTCAGGGTCTGGAGAACTTGAGATGTGTGCAGATGAGCCAGAGAGGCGGACTGACCCTTGACGAGTAGATCGTCTAAATAGGGAATAACGGTGATGCCCTTGAGTCTGAGTTCTTCCAATGCTGCCGCCATGACCTTGGTGAAGGGTGCGTGGAGCCGACGAGAGGCCCGAACGGCAAGAGCCACGAACTGCCAATGCTTTCCGTCCACAAAGAATCTGAGGAAGCTGTGATGAGCTGGGTGAATAGGTATATGGAGATATGCGTTCCTTGATGTCTATGACGGTCATGAACTCGTTCTCTTCCATGGAGGCAAGGACTGACGCGTATTGACTCCATTTTGAAATGGCACCGTTTGACGAACGGGTTGAGATCCTTTAGGTCTAGGACGGGTCTGAGTGAGCCGTCTTTTTGGGGGACCATGAAGAGGTTGGAATAGTAGCCCTTCCCTTGAAGCGTGGGTGGGACAGGTGAATGGTGCCCTCCCTGGCCAGGTCTTGTATGACTGAAAGGAAATTTGGTTTCTGTCGGAAGCAGTGGCCGGCAGTCTCGAGATGAAAATCTGTGAGGGGGTGTATGGAAAAAGTCTATCAAAAGTCCTTGGGAAACCACCCGAAGGACCCACTGAATCCCGAATTTTGTTGTGCCAAACCTCTCGAAAGGATTTGAGTCAGCCTCCTAAGGGAATCCCTTCGGGAGGGGGCACACCTTCATGCGGTGTGGGGTTTATCCTGTGAGGCTTTGGAGGCGGGCTTGGATGAAGACCAGGGTTGTCTTTGTTTGCTCCTGAAATCGGAGCGAAAGTTGGAGGAGGGCTTGTCAGATTGCGTCTTCGACCTTTTGACCTTGTCTGAAGGGCCGAAAAAAGGGCCTCTTGGGTCTGGGTTTGGGGAAGTAGCGTGCTCTTTCCCCCAGTCGCTTGAGAAATGATCTTATCGAGTTCGGCCCCCGAAGAGGAGTTTACCTTGAAAGGGGGATGCTGACTAGAGAGCGTTTGGGAGTTAGGGTCAGCGGACCATGACTTTAGCCACAAATATCTGCGGGCGGCTACTGAGTGGGCTGGAGCTTGAGCCACCATCCTTGCCGCGTCGAGTGCTGCATCCCCGATGTAGGGTAGTTAGCGTCTTGCTATTTTGGAAAGGATGTTGTCGGTAGTTGGGATCTTTGGATCCTATGAGTTGTGCCGCCTGTTCCACCCAGACCTCCATGGCCTTGGCAACCCAGGCGATGGCAAAGATGGGCCGGAAGGCCGAGCCGAGGCGGTAAAGGAGGACTTGCAAAAACCCTCAAGGCGCTTGTCTATGGGATCTTTGAAAGCGGCCGCGTCGGCAACAGGGATGGTGGTATTCCTAGATAGTCTGGAAACTGGAGGATCCACCGCAGGAGGTGAAGATCAGAGATCAATGCATTCCTTAGGAAAAGGATATGTCTGGGTGAATCGTTTGGAAAGTTGCACTCTGTGATCAGGGTTTTTCCATTGGGACTTGATGATTTCGTCAAGCTGTTCATATGCAGGGAAAAGGCATGAGCTTTTCTTGTGACGGCTAAAGATGTTCTTTGCTGGCTCAATGGAGGGAGCATCTTCCTCAATGTTTAGCGTGTTGAGTACTGCTTGAATGAAGGCCTTCCACTTCCCCTTGAGTTCTGGGAGTGTCTATGTCAGGATCGGGGAGGTCCTGATCTGAGTCCTCGTCAGACGGAACCTGACCTTCCTCTTCAGATGGAGAAAGAAGTTCCCCAGGGGGAGTCCGGAGGTTGAAAGACTGTGCGTTTTGACTTCCAGAGCGATGTTGAGGAATGAGCAAGGCTGGGATAAGTGCTCCAGAACCTTGTCTAGGGTCTCGGGGGATGCGGGCCAAATGTTGGATGCCTGCAAGTGAGAGTGAAATAGCCCTAAGGAGATCTGGATCCGAAGTACTAGCCTGAAGGTAGAGGAGGTAATCGGAGTTTCTGCAGGCCCCACACAATGAGTCAGATGAGGCTGAAGAAATTTTGTTTTACAGTTAGAGCAGGCTAAAAAGGAAACCTGCGGTTGTGTTAGAGCTGAGGACTTGGAGGTCCTGGGCTCATCTGTCTTGTTAGCCATATTGCTCCTTCCTGGAAACTGTAGGAGTAATAGGAAAAAATCCTGATAAACAGTGTAATAACAAAATTTTTTTTTTTTTTTTTGAAAATTTTTATATATATATGAGGCAGGGGAATCGGCCTCGTAGCTGAAGCCGAGGTATGGCTGTGGGCAATTCTCCGGGCAGGTGTGGTCTGTGGAGAAACAACACAGAAGTATAAATGGGAGCCCAGGGGGTCCATTTACCCTGTAATGTATTAGCTCTAGTAAGCAGCCCAGAAAATGGAAACATAGATATGCATATAAACGTAGCCATAAGCAGAGGCATTAAGGGGGGTAGGATATGTCTTACCTACCCTATATATGCATAACAATAAGAAATATATATATATTACTGGTAAGCCAGAAAGGGGGAAGCCAGGAGCGTGTAGTGAAAGGAGAAGGGTAGGATTACTTCCACCCGGCGCTAGAAGAGAATGCAGAAAACATATATGCATCCCAGCACTAAGGAAGCCCACACGCGCTGTTGAACAGGATCGCGCAGCAGTAAAAGGCAGGGTGTAAGAAAGATGCGTCATGGAAGCAGAGGAAGTGCTTTAAAAACGATAGCTCCTGTAACTAGGGAACCTGTTGGGGTGTACCTGATCGGGAGAGGAGCCGGAGCAAACTGCCGATGCCAGAGAGAGAGCCGGGCGGGTCAGGCGGGAAGAAGCCGGAAGAGGAAGTGTGGGTGGAGGTCTGATGGAACGCAATGCGTTCCACCGGCGAAAAAAAGGCGCGGGTCTCAGAAACAGGGAGCAAGAGGGCTGGGAGGCGGGGGCGGGGAGGGGAGGATGGTGGAACGCATGCGTTCCACCATGCGAAATGGGCGAAAATGGCAGAAAAAAGGGGAGCAGCGCATAGAGAAAGGAAGTCGCATCCACAGTGAGGGTGACAGGATGAAAATGAACATGAGAGTACTCACCTATAGAAGTCAGCAGCTGAGTTGTGCCCAGTAAATGACGCCCCCTGGATAAGAGACACACATATAAATATATATATGCACAGGTGTGAAATATATATATGTATATGTGAGCAATTATACAGTTATACACCCGGGTGGATGTATATCGCTGATGCAGACCTCCGTAGAGCGGGAAAGCAGCGTAGGGGGTGAGGAGCCAGCCTGCAGACCTCCGGAGAGCGGGAAGGCTAAAGGGCAGATATTAAATAGCTGGAGAGGCGCTTGAGTGAATCAGTGGCCTCTTGGTGTGGCGTGATCTTAGACCTGAGGCCCTGATCAGTGCTCCAGCCACTAGCAGTGAAAAACGTGTCGTCTCCTTCTGAGGACACTAAAAGAAACTGAGGATTGTAGGAGGGGGCAGGGGATGAAGCCCAGAGCAGGAGGAGGAGTCTTATTTTGCAACATAGTGTCCATCTCCAGCTGCAGGATCTTGGGGGGGGGCCCTGTGTCCCCCAATTAGGCAAGAGAAATGAAGACATCCTACATGAGCTTCTGTAATTCCAGATACAGCAAAATCAACACATTTACAACAATTAATGAGAGGCAAAGGAGCAGGGGAACTGAGCTGATCTGCTTCTCTCAGCCTTTAAAAATATGCAGGCTGTCCGTAGCCTTAGTAAAATGTGTAGTGTATGTGTAAATGGATGTATGTGTGTAAATGTGCAAAGAAAATGCACTTACAGTTTCTGCATGCAGGAGGATCTATGGCAGCATTGGAGGGTCCCAGGAGCACAGAGCGTGTACAGCAGCAATTGAGTGGGTGGGCAATGGATGAGGGGTCTTGCTATGCGACGTTCCTGTAATGGATCCCATGTTAGGCGTCAGATCAGGACCGAGGTGCCTAGGGGGTCCATTTGACTTGCTGCATGGCGATTAACGCTGCTAGTGCAGTGAGGAACCGCTATACTGCTCAGCTTGTAGGAACTATGTGCTTGGCAGTTTGAGCATTTTCCTGTCAAAATGTAGTACCTACGTGCTTGGCAGTTAAAGAGGCTATGGGCACACAGGCTGAAGGTTTCGGCTATTGTCAAGCTGAGAGAAGCAGATCTGCTCAGTGCCGGTGCTCCATTGATATTAATCTGACCAGCCTGCATGCGCACACACACTTAAAGATACTGGGCCCCACACCAAACTATGTTAGGATCCCTAACCTTTGCCTCTCTATTAATAATCTTGGGTTGATCAAAGTCCATCAAAAACAAACCCTCCAAATGAATCCCAGTGCACATATCTGCACAAATATTTATAATGACCAATCTAATATTCTCACATATATAATCTATATATACTGTACCAGTACCTATAGCAACTTACTGTGCTTGTTTAAGAAATCATCCAAGCCACTATTAATCTCAAAGGAGAGAGACTGCCAAGACCCAAACACTGGTTTTACAAGCTTAATCCTCCCTCTGACTCGGGTTTGTAAGAGAGAAAGATTGCCCAGATCATCACCCAACTGGTAACTTTGCTGGAGCAGAGAGGAGCAAATTGCCCTTTTCGGAATAGTAAAGGAATATAGAGTAGTGATGTGTGGGCCGGCCCAAAACCCGCAGGTTCTAGCCAGCTTGAAACCCGCAGGATCCTGCACAAATCTTCACGTCACGGCGGGTCCAGGTTGAGCTCTTCTCCTACTCTCCCCACGACCTAGCACTGCCAGCTTCCGGTGCCTATGTTTATAGACTCTCGCCCTGTCCCTGGTGCAAAAAAGGTTAAGGACTACAGTTGCAATCCCTGACATCATTTTGCCTTACTACACACACTATATCAAAGATACAGCCAAAGATACATCCACTACCACAAGACACATATTGTCTTACTATACACATTATTTCAAAATGATAGCTTCTATTTCTGTGAATATATTGCCAAACTATACTCGCTAACCTAGTTATAACCCCCATTCTTGAGACCATCTTGGCTTAGTATACATATTTCCGAGAGTTACAGTCCCCACTTCAGTGACCATCTTAACTTACTATACACACTATCTCACAGTTACAAACACTTTCCTTGACAACATGTTGTCCTACTGGACATCCTTTCCCACAGTTACAGCCCCAATACCTGATACCATCTTGCATTACTATACACACTGTTCCACAGTTACAACCACTATCCTGAAGACCATCTTGCCTTACACTCCACATCATCCTACTGTTACAATCCCTATTCCTGAAACCATCTCCTCTTCTACACATACATTCCCACAGTTACAGTCCCTAATCCTTGCCTTACTATACATACTATCCGACATTTATAGTCCAAACCCTGAGACCATATTGCCTACTATATAGCAAGTAGAACAATGGTCATTGTAGACTCACCCAGTATAAGAGGAGGTCCAGGTGCACCTCCCTGAACCTTCAGCTAGGGGAGTGGATCCAAACCGTTATACAAACCTCCACACAGACATGTAAACAGATTATCAGTTTATTTGGTATTCATGGCATAGCCTTATGCATTTTGCTTCATCACAGACACTTAACAATAGGCCTATGATTGTGGAGGAGTGTTCCATTGTGTGCCTGCCTGTTTGTATTATGGTTTACATCTTGCTAACTATACTCATAATCGCACAAACAAACACTATCCCACAGTCAGTCTCTTCCCCAAAGAACGTATTGCTTTACTATATACATTTTCCCAAACTTGCCTATTGCTTGCCTTACCATAAAGACCGTCTTCCCTTACTATTCTCACAATCCCTGAGATGCAGTCTCTAATCCTGAGACCATGTTTTCTTACTACACATATTATCCCACAGTTACAGCCCCTATTCCTGAACACATCTCACCTTACTATAAACACTATCCCAGAGGTTACAGTCCCTATTCATGATGCCTTACTAAACACACTGTCCCACAGTTAAAGTCACTTCTCCTGAGACCATCTTGCCTTACTATACTCAATATCCCACCATTACAACATGTTTCATTACTATACACACGATCACCCAGTTACAATCACTTTCGCTGGAACCATGTTGCCTTACTACACTCCCTATAACAAAGTTACAGCCCCAATACCTGACAACATCACTATACACATGCCTTACTCTGCCACTGTTACAATCCCTATGAATGAGACCATCTACCCTTCTATACGTTACAGAGCTAAGTTCGGTTGATTGACCAGTCAATGTGAAGTGGGTTGAATGTGAAGTCCATCACATTCAACCAAATGAAAACCAGCATCCATACACAAACTCACGCTGATCCATACACTCACATAATCTACAGTATATTTGCCATTATCTATATTCATTCTAGATTTTTTTATCACTATAGCCGTGGATATTAGGCTTGTCCAATAAAGTATCCAAGCTTTAACTGAATCACCAATCACAATTGCCCCCAAGGAACATATAATACCACCAGGGCACATGGTGAAAAAATATACACTGCCCAATTCATACCTATAACACCGCAGGGCACATGGAGGAATGCAGTTCTAATTGTACAGAACCAACTTAATTAATGCAATCCACAGCCCATGGCAGTCTTTTAGAAAGTTGCAATTTTATTTTGCCACTTCAGTTTATTAGACCACAGCCCCACACACTGTATAATCACCTCTCCTTGCATCCTCTTAAAAATGAGTAATTTCAAGTTCTGATGCAATCACCCCAAAAATAGGGCAAAAGATAGCCTGGTTACTCAAGTGTACTGGTCCTCAAGGTCCCCAGCTTGGCACATATTGAAGCAACTATGTGTTGCAACTGTATTGACACTGCACATATTGAGGCAGATTTCGGCACAAGAATAAAAGATCTCTAATTTCTTTAAAGCCTTTAAATGCAACAAACTTGCTCTCTGTCACCTACTTTTTCTCACAATAGAATCCTTGGAACAGACCAGTGGCATAACAAGCACCCCAATACCTGTCACATGAGCAAATCATTGGCAACCCACTACCCTACCTCTCACCTGGCCTTACTGGTTGCCCCAGGCCCTCCTGACAGATACAAGGTCTGTGCCCCTATAGTCACTGATTAAGACAAAATAAGATAAGAAATCTAGAAGTGAGAAGTGTTTTCACCAAGGTAATGGAATTCATCTAGAGAGGAGATACAAGACTGCTACTGTGCAATGGTTTTCATGATGTCCGGAGACTCTGAAGCAATGTCCTTTTCCAATTGTACACATTTGGAAAACATTTAGGGACTCCATTTGTAGGGGTATAAGAAATGTATTGTTTTGATTTGATAGCCTTGTGCCTGGCCGAAGCACACGGTTCTTTTTCTGCCTTCCTGCCCCTAATTTGCAGTTAGGCAGATTACACTAAAAATAATTAAAAGGTTGAACTTGATGACGTGTGTCTTTTTTCAACCTTACTTACTATGTTATATGCAAATAATATCGGCATAACTACAGACAAAGCAGGGTAAGACTAAATGGGTCTCTCATGTCCTGCTATAAGGTGAAACTAAGTGGGGCCCTGAACAGGTAACTTGTTCTCCTAACGGGCAGCCCTGGCCTGACACACAGGCTGTTAAATAGTTTAATATATGTTTATAATATGTCTAATTCCTTACATATAGGGAAGTCCTAAAGTGCTTTTGCTATTGGGCCCTGTAACTTCAGGTAATGCCACTGTGTGCTAGAGGACTGGTTTTTATAGGTGACTGCCCTGGAGCAAACGGCTCCCAACACAACAAAAGGAGGTTAGCGAATACATCTTTCTAAAACACAGCCTGGAAAGGTGCCTTTTCGCTCACACAATGGCAGTACATATTCAGGAAATCAAAAATGAGTAACTGTCTTTTTACTACCAACTACTGAGTAGCAATACTTTCCCAAAGCTACTGGTTTTGACTGAATACTTGAAAATCCCCTCAAAGCTTCCACTACCCCCCCCCCAAACCATAACTTTTTGGAAACTACACATTCAGACAAATCCAGAATGTTTAACCATGTTATTCTACGCCAAACTACTAAATCCCAAGGCTTTAACCAAAATAGACGGTTTTGATGAAATATCTGAAAATCGTATCAAAGCTTCCATGTTCTAGCATCTTATCTCCCTTATAGCATAAGGTACCAAAAGAAAACATGCTAAATATGAACACCTGGATTTCACTGAACAGTTCCATGCCCAATATGTATTGGTTTATAGGGACCCCAAAATGAAGACACCCCCATAAGTGATATTATTTATTTAATCCAGACACTGCAAAAATCAACAAATTTAAAGCATATTATGAAGGTCAAACATAGGAAAAAAGTTTGTTAATTCCAGAAAACCATATATTTCTCAAAACGACACAAAGCCACAAAGCATTCGTAAATTTGGCGATTTTTGATAAATTTCAGAAAATCACCTCAAAGTTTCCATTTTGCACACATATCACATATCATTATTTACCGAGATAAAGTACCCTAAATACTGTATGAACTCTTGGGGCCCAATTAACAGTTTGATGGCCAATGTGCATAGGCAGATAGGGTCCCCAAAATTAAGACACCCAAATTCGATCTGCCATTTCAGCTACTGCAAAATCAGCACATTTACAGCATTGTATAAGGGGTAGAACTACAAAAAAGTACATTCACCCCAGACAGCCATATATTTTTGGAAATGACACATTCTCCTGATTCCAATGGGTTTGATTTACTCCAAAGTACCAAGCAGAAAAGCTTTCCTAAATGTGGGGATCTCTGTTACATTTCTGAAAATCACCTCAAAGCTTCCATTTTGCAGCATCATATCACCCACTAATCACAACCAAGATAAATCATGCTAAATATGAATGCCTTCAACAGTTTGAAACCCAATGTACATAGGTTTTATCGAAGTACATGGCACGCGAAGACCCCAAAATCTACAGTACCTTGTGGATACTCGATTAAAATATTGCAATTTGTCACATTTATCTCACCCAATTTCTTACATATATCAGGAAACCATGCTAAATATGAATGCCAACTTATTTTTGGTTATATTTGGTTTTGTTAAATGTTTTATCTTTTTCTAAAAACAATAAAAATGTACCTTTAAAAAATATGAATTGCAAGGTCTACTGAACAATTTGATGCCTAATATGCATAAATATACCAAAGCAGCTGACAGTTATAGTCCACGCATAACATTGTGCCTTACATTAGACACTATCCTACAATTCCAATCATGTTCCTCGAAACTACCTTGCCTTACTATACTCCTCAAGACATTCAAAAGATTTGCAAAGGAGCTTACAGTAAATGATGATAACAACATCCTTTTAAGAGGTAGTCGAATACTTGTCTACAAAACAGAGTGTTGGCCTTAGCACATGAAGGACAACAGGGCATAGTAAAAATAAAAAGACTTCTTATAGAAAAAGTATCGTTTCCTAACATAGATCAGCGAGCAGAGATGGTGGTGCAAAGATGCATTGCATGTCAGGCAACAACGCCTGGTATACAAAAGGAACCATTACAGATGTCTGTTTTACCAGCAGCCCCATGGTGTCATGTGGGAGTTGATTTTTACGGGCCATTCCATACCGGCGAATACTGGTTGGTTAACATTGATGATTACTCCAGATACCCAGTAGTAGAGATTGTTAGATCAACTTCCTCTGTTACAGTTTTACCGACTTTTGACAAAGTGTTCTCCTTGCTGGGCATCCCACAGACTGGAAAAACAGACAATGGCCCACCCTTCAATGGAGATCAAGAACTTCAAGAACTTTGCTTCATACCTAGGCTTTAAGCACCAGCGCATAACTCCACTGTGGCCCCAAGCAAATGGGAAGGTTCAAAGGTTCATGTGCGATGGGGACGTTTCTTAGAGCAACTACATCTGAATGGTCCCATGTAGGCAAAACCTGTTTTCTTTTCTCAGAGACTACAGGTCCACTCCACATTGCAAACAGACAGATCACCTGCAGAGCTACTGTTCAAACTCAAGATTAAAATCCAGACATTGGTGACAGCAAAACTGAGACTCTGCTGGATAAATCCAAAATGAAAGCATATTCTGACATCCATCAACATGCCAGACCTGGTTTGGCAGTGGGAGAAACAAAGAAGGCACAAACTGGATCCTCTGTATGATACACAACCATATAACGTTACAGATATCAAGGGCTCTAAGATGACTGCAGACAATTATCAGCACAGTATCACTTGAAATGCTTCCTATTTCAAAAGGATTCCTGAACAGAATCGAGAACGATCTAACATTGAGGATGAGGATGCTGGTTTGCCTTTGCAAAGGCTATTTCAAGAGAATGCTGAAACAAGCAATGACTACCAGTGAGAACTGGTAGAAAACCTTCTGCATATCTGAAAGATTTTGAGACCTAAATATATGAGGCTACAACTTGAAAGTCACCATTATTATATGTTTGGCTACTGCTTTTTATATTATGTGCTTCTAATTTGATGTAGTATTTAGTAAGAGCCCTGCTAAGGTCATGTTTATTATGCTTTGTTTATTGCTATGCAGCACTGCTGACGCTAGAGGGCACCCTCTACAGCAGTCCAGGGAGAATTCTAGAGTATCCTAGGATTATATGGTTATGACACTTTTCATGTAGAGCCGGCTAGGCAGTTCGGCAGTCTCTTGAATAAAGACTACAAACAAAGCCTTCTGTCTGTGTGTGTGTGTGTGGGTCAAGATTTTACACCTATCACACAGTTAAAGCCCATAATCCTGAAACCATTTTGTATTCCTATATACACAATCCCATGGTCAGGGATACCTATTGTTTTTATCAGTTAAAAGAGTAATTCAGGCAGTGTCATTGAGGGGCTACTAAAGCAACTAAAATGCTGTCCTTCACCTTGAGTATGCAGTGTAGTTTTGGGCTCAAGTCCTATATAAAGATATATCTGAATTTATCTTTATAAAGATATAGCTGGAGAGAGTGCAGAGATGTGCAACTAAACCTGTAAACGTTTTTTGATCCTAAACCACAACCTATGCCGTATTGGCTTCTCAAAGACAAAACCCATAACCTGAGTATCTCTTTGGCCACTGACCCACAAACAACCCTATTGATAAATATCAGGCTGGCTGCTCTGGACTGAATAACCCCAACTTATGAAATAGGAGGTTAAGCGGGGGACAGACATATCCCGGGGGACACCTGAGCTGGGAAGGCCATGGTTAAGAACAGATGTGGAACAAAGTGTTAATCTATAGTGTAATGGGGATAAGAGGCCAAATGAGCAGATTTCCATATTGTCCCTAGCAAAGTCCTACAGTATGTCCATGCACACTCACATTACCTCTTACTATTGCTTCATTACTTACAATTGTGCATATCCTTCCTGCCATATTCCAGCTCTTCTTAGCCCTTTTCTCCTTCTTGGTGCCCCTTTCAGCATGTTTACGGCAGTGGTTTTGGTCAGGACGGCTTGCAATCCCCAACCTGCTCAGCTGTTCTGATCATGTCGGAGCAGAAACCCATTTGCAGTGGCGTGATTATCAGGGTGTTGAGGTGCCACAGTACTGCTGCCCATCAGCAGCCAAATGCATCTGCAAAATAAAAAATTCAGGCGGTCAAAGTCATCAACCAATAGCAAATTAGGACTTAAACTATCAAGGTTGGGGTCTGACAGAAGCACAATATGATGTGGGGGAGAGCAGTACAACCGATAGAACCAATACACGTATGGGATCTGTTAGCCGGAAACCCATTATCTAGAAACCTCTCAATTACGGAAAGGCCATCTCTTATTGACTCCATTATAATCAAATAATCCAGATTTTTCAAAATGATTCCCTTTGTAATAATAAAACAGCACCACACACTTGATCCAAACTAAGATATAATTAATTCTTATTGGGCAAAACCAGGCCCTAATTGGGTTTATTTAATATATAAATTATTTTCTAGTGGACGTAGAGTGACAATCCAAATGACAGAAAGATCCTTTAACCAGGAAACCCGTTCCAGAGCATTCTGGATAACAGATCCCATACCTGTAATTTTGTTCTCAACTCCCTTTTCCCAAACTGCCTGAAACATTGTGTTGCATTTCCTTCTCAATGGGATGGCTTCCCATTTTTTAAGGTACGTGATTAAACACACACATTGTACAAACTCACAGCTGCTTATAGCTGTTTTTGCACCCTGCGTTTAATGTGTAGAATAATACATTTCGGAAGGTGAACGTGACGCTGGGAGCACAAAAGAGCAGATCTTGACTTGATATGCCCACCAAAGGGGGACGATATCAGTCAAATCTGATTGTTCGGCCATAGGGCTAAATGATCGTTGATCATTGTCTTATGGTATTTCTCTCTGCAGACTATGAGCAAGTGTATTCACTTGGTAAAGGGGAATATCTATTCCAAACATAGAGGAACAAAGACAAGCAAAGAGGAAATTAAAGGATAGATTTAGGGAATATAGGAGAAAATTATGGGTTATGGAAAGATCTTATGGACTGCCCAAACATTTCTTTGATTATCATAGACGGGGATCCTTCAAGTTTGGAAGTCCTAGGGCATTGAACGAATGAACTCCACGCGATCTTCTTCCTGCTGTGAACGGCGTTTTGGCGCATGCGCAGTAGGATCATTTTCGCCGGTACGGAATCTACTGCGCATACGCCAAAAGTCACGCACATGCACAGTAGATCGTACCGGCGAAATGATCCTACTGCGCATGCGCCGTCAAAAGCAGGAAGAAGATCGCGTGGAAGAAGATGTCGTCTGTGAACTCCCTGGACTGGACCTGCGCAGAAGGGTAAGTAACAAGTTAGGGGCATTTGTCCAGCGGGACGGGTAGGCCAGGGGGAGGAGGGAGGGTGGGCAACCAAACGGGTGGGGGGGTGGAGCGGTTTGCGCCGACTAGGTTTCCTTCCCCTTTAAGTGGCAAGGATTTTATTTTGAATTAATTTTGAATTTTGTTTATTCTGCTGGCAAGTGATAATAAACTGCCAAAAAGAGACTATACTCTCACGAGTTGTGCTTGTGCCATGGGCTGTGTTGTCCCCAGGAAACTGAATCCCAGCTACCTAAACCCTTACAATATATATAGTTAAGTAAATCATTTTAATTAAGTACTTTCATTATATATTGCTAAAAAGCACTTGCAATTTATAGCTACTCAGGATACCAATAGTCTAAAACAATCTTATAAGTCAGCGCTGTCCAACTTGAGGCCTGCAGGCCTGCTGGTCCTTCTTTTGTGGCCCGCGAACATCAGGTAGGATGCCGTAAATCTGACTTGCATTGTGCGCATCTCTAGATAAAGTTTTAAGGTGATTTAAAACGGCTCCACTGCATGGCTCAACTTTTCAGACACTCATAGCCAGAATTGAAAAGTTTCTTCTCTGCTGCTGGATTTAGCCAAGGGAGTGGAGTCTGAGCGTGACACCAGAAGAGGGATGTCAGAGGGTGAATCAGTCGTGCATGCTGAATAGGGCAGCATGAGAAGGGTATGGAGCATCTGTAAGTGACCCAAGCAAAGCACACACACAGAGATGGAGGTTTAACTAGAATTTAGCATGAGGCTGAATAGTGCCGGAGGTCAGTTAAAAACGCATTTCTGTGAAGATTGCAAGCTCTGACCAAAGAC
Source organism: Xenopus laevis (assembly GCF_017654675.1). Taxonomy (NCBI): domain Eukaryota; kingdom Metazoa; phylum Chordata; class Amphibia; order Anura; family Pipidae; genus Xenopus; species Xenopus laevis. The sequence continues at coordinate 126,338,335 of NC_054372.1, forward strand.
AGAATCTGGACTTCATACTCGGTTTACTGAGAATTCTCTAACCACCTACCACCATAGGGAACATGTACAAGGCATGCTAACTGCCTTGGTTACTATACTGTTTGCCAAAACTGTGTGCGTAATGGCACCAACCAAATTTAATTCTAAATGGAATGTTTTGCAGGTTGAAAAATGACACAACGACACTGCATCCAATATGAGTACAAAAAAAATGATTATCTCATCTGCAACGTCTTCTCACGGAACTGGCTCCAGGATCCCCGTTTCAGCAAGTCTGACACTTTTGCATGAAGAAATCGAGCATCTGTAAACTCTTGATATTACCAGGAACTTAAAAAGAAAACAAGAAAGCATAGTTCTTAATAAAGAATAATACTTATAAACAACACAGATACATTCAGTGTTAGTCAAGCACTGAAAATTATAATACTGCCTGTACAACTACATACATTTTTATTCAAATGTATACAAATATGTATGGAACTCTTTCTAGTCCATATATGAGCATTGGGACCTGTCATTAAGATCTGGCAGTACCCCAGTCTGATCTAAGGGCCCCTTAGCTGATCACAAAGATACAGAGATATAAAAATAAACATTCACCAAGAATATCTAACCTATAGCCTACAGTACATCTCATCCTATCTGACTGACTGGAAGTTATATATCATCATATAAGGTGCCAGAAGAAACATACATAGTAAGTTAGGTTTTAAAAAAGATACACGTCCTTTAAGTTCAACCTTTTAATTCTAATTTAACCTGCCTAACTACTAGTTGATCATGAGGAAGGTAAAAAAAACCCATTAGTGTATCAGCCTGTACAACTGATTCAGGGAGAGAATCCCACATCTTCACAGCTCTCACTGTAAAAAAAACTCTTCCGAATATTTAGGTGGAACCTCCTTTCTTCTAATCAGAATGGATGGCTTTGCGTCAGTTGGAGAGACCTACTAGTAAATAAAGTGTTAGAGAGATTATTACATGATTCCCTTTATATATATTTATACATAGTCCATATATACATAACTAAAGATGTCCGTGCTTCATATAAATAAACTATTTTTATAATAATATACTTTTTTATTAGTATGTGTCATTGGGTAATCCGAAATAGAAAATTGCCATTTTAAAAAATAAGGGCCTCCCCCTGGGATCTTACGATTCACAATGCCCATAAACGTACCAAACAAACCCTACATGTTAGGTCACATGAGCCAATTAACTTCCAGAGTTATCATTAATCCTTATTGCTTTCAATAAGGATTAATTATATATTTACCATACATGTTAGGTCATTTGAACCAATTAACAGACAGAGTTCTGTCTTTTGCTTCCACACTTCTTCCTGCTACAGTTAGAGCTGCAGTTTTTCTGGTCAGGTGATCTCTGAGGCAGCACACAGACCATCACAATATGGTGGCTCAAGGCAAGAGACATAAAAGGGCAATATTTAGTTAGATATATAGACCAGTTTGGTAAGATTATTTAATATGCCACTTAATTTGATATAAACTATCTGTTGCGTAAGTATTCATTTTGGGGATATAGTTTTCCTTTAATGTATATCTGTAGAGAAATATCCAGCACTTACACTTACCTTGCACTTGAACCTAACTAAGCCAGCATAAATTTATATTTGAGCTGCAAATATTAATAAAAGAGGCTGTGCACTCTATTGCGTATTATGAGAGTCTACTCAGTCAGCAATAGCTGATGGTGCGTGAGATTAATATTAATGAACATTTCCAAAACCAAAAAGAATCTTAAACCACTTTAATCCTCTTTTTCTCTTTTGAGATATTATCACAACGCTTTGGCAAAGTTGAGTTAATCTTAAGCGCTTTGTGTGTAATTGGAACCACTTTGAAAGGAATTCATTTGTGTGGGCAAACGTCTATATAGCCGGACAACTTTAGATTCAGTCCCCGTATTGCATACGCAGTGATAGCATTAGATAGGTTTTAACTGCAACAAAGCATACTCTACCCCTCCGCTCCTCGGGACCCGTCTGTGTATTCTCTAGACGATTCGATAGGAAAGACGCTTCCCGCAGATCTGATTTTCAGCAAAAGTCCTCCCAAGCGGTTCCTCCCCGCTGCTGTTTAACCTGGGATGCTCATTTGCTTCCTCCACAACGTCGCCGATAAACTACGCCTTTAACAGTAGCAAAAGATGTCTTTAGTGAGCTCAGACAACTCAGTTCATGAGAATTCAATAAGAATTTACTTATTTTCATGAGGCTGTGCACAACAAAATGTCACTAGTATTGAATCCGTTTATACAATCTGTTTCAATCTAGGGGAAAGCTTTGTTTCCAGAGTGGCAGAGGGGTTAAAAGATAAGAGTCATCCAAAAAGAAACAACAAGGTGGATACAGGACAGGAGAAGGAGAGGGGTGAGGTGCAAATATCTATATTAGAATAGTATTGATATTTCTTTCTCTACAAATATATAGAGTGAGGCAGAGAGTTATTAGCAATAAAGAGATGAGTGTAGGGGTAGCTCAGCAGAATCAGAAGGGAAAGGGTAATAGAGGACAGTGAATAGAGTGAGGCCATAGATAGGAGGGTGATTCAATGGAGCAGCAGGGCAAGGATCTGTAGGGGGTTAATGTGCTTTGTGGCAAATGCACTGGGAGAATGGTTGTAGACAAAACCCACAGGTAACCTGTACCTATAAGATTCAATAATGAATGTAGCTACACACAGGTTCATTTTAGTCTCTATAACTCACACACAGGGTGTGTCAGATCTTCTTAAACACAGTTGCCCTTACACACATTAACACTAACAATTAATTTTACACACAGACATAGATACACACACAGACACACACACAGGTCCACTGGCTTTCACACACGACTCGCACACCTTTACCTTGGGAAAGAAGCTGCTTCATCGGAAGGAGTTGAGGAGCAGAAAGCTTCTCACAGAAGGAACTGTTAACTAAAAAAGGGAAAAAAATAACAAATAAAAAAATGTTAAAACTGTTTGCATATACAGGTGTAAGCCACCAATAAAGAAAAGAAACCTTTAACTATGCAAGAACATATAGCTACTACATTCTTGGTAGTTAGAGCCTTTGCTTGCAAGCATGTAGCAGTTATGTGATTGGAAGGCAAAGTGTTAAAAGTTTTTCAACTCACCTCATGGCAGCAGCAGCACCCGTTTATACCCCCAGGGCACATGGCAGAATAAACACATTGTACTAACTAATTCAAATTAATATCTAATACTTCAGGGCCCATGGCAAAATAAGTGCAATTCCCTGACTATTACCTAATACATTACTTCCAGAAAATCTGCTGGAATACTCAGCCCAACTCATAGCCAATAACCCCAGGGCACAAAGTGGAATAAACACACTGCCCAATTCATACCTTATACCCCCAGGCATGTGACAGGATACAATGACCAAACAAGGGCAGACAGACAGACGGAGAAGCAGGACTGGTTAACAGTGACAGAACTGCCAATCAGTGGGCACAGCTGCCATTCAGTAGGGAGACCCAAAATAGAATAGACTTTATAAGAAGTGATATACAGAGAATAAAACGTACCTTCTCCTAATGGAAGAAATACATAGAAGCTCATACAGGAATATGGTGGGGTCCCACATCGCAATAGTCATGGTCAGCCATGTCCCTCACTTACTGCACAATAATACTCACACACACACACACCGTATGCTCCCAAAATCACATCCAAACAGAAACAAGTGGATTCAGTCCACACTGCCATTTTCTGACTCTTCTCTCTCCCAGCATCATGTGACCAGAGTGTGGGACACAGACTCTGGATGAAACAAAGTTGCAAGTGTGAGGCTGCAGCTGCCATGGTGATGGGTATCAGGAGAGAGGCACCGAATTTGCACTTGTTCTGATCTCAGGAGTTCTTCATCTTCCAAATACTTTTTTCAGTTCAGTTGTTTTAAGATTGTATGGATTTGGAGGTTCACTCCTGGTACTACAAACATTTAATTATTAACCTTTTAAGAGCTAGCAGAAATTCCCATTTCATTTGCACTCAGTGCCAGGCGCTTTTTGGAACATTTTTTGTTCTTTTACTTTAGGGGCATTTCTTTCAGGGGTTTAGTTCACCTCGGAAAACTGTACATTTTTTTTTTCAGGAGAAATAAAGATTGGGAAATTAAATACTTTGTAGATAATTAATCTGATATGTAGAAAAGTGATTTAAAAATCAAATTATTGCGACATATGTGGATAAAGGAAAATATGTTGCATTATGGCGAATGAGACAAGTCACACAAGTAATATATAATAAAAATTTACTTTAGAGAAATGAAATTGATTGAAAAGTAGATCATTTACTCCATAGTATAGATTGGTATGAAATAAATATTGAACATACATGTTGTTTTTATGTATATGAATCATTTTTAAATTGAGAGTGTATAGCTTTAAGAAGTGTAAGAGGATGTACACACAACTCCCTATAAAGCTAGGCCGTTTTATATGACACATTCATGCACTGAGGAAGTGACCCATGTGGTTACGAAACGCGTTGGCAGTTTTGTAGACACTGAACATGTAGCGCTTTATGAACTTTTAACTTGATGAAATAAAGAAATGACGTTTTAAAGAAATTACGTGAGAGTCTGCAGTGGATTCTGGGTAGAGAGTACTGATTTTATTCAGGAGAACTGAGCTTTCTAATTGTGCCTGAGTTATTGTGTATTTCCACTTCTGGGTAACCATGTCTTTCTACTTCAAACTAGTACTGAGTCGCAATACTTTCCTGAAATTGTCGGTTTTGATGCAATAACTGGAAATCGCCTCAAAGCTTCAATATTCTAGCACCATATCTCCCACATGGCATTAGGTACCAAGACAAAATATCTTAAATATGAATACCAGGGGTCCAATGCCCATTGTGCATAGGATTACCAAAGTAATGAAGTTAAGACATACAAATTGTCCCAGCAACATTCACAAAAAAATAAGATGACCCTACAAAACCATATATTTTTAGAAAGTAAACATTCAACTGAATCAAAAATGTATCTTTTAGTCACAACACTTTCCCAAAACTGGTACTTTGATGAAATACCCGAAAATCACCTCAACGCTTCCACATTTTAGCATCTTATCTCCCACACAGCATTAGGGACCAAGTGAAAACATTGAAGCCAGTGTTGAACATGCCCCCTTTAAACCATACTCATTTAAACCACAACCATGTTATCTCAAGAACTTATAAGACCATGTCCACAGGCCCGGATTTGTGGCACATGATTAAACACCTTAGCTTCCTCTAACAACAATTTCCAAATGCTAACGAACCCCCAAAACAAACCCTACCAAGTACACGTTCCACAGGGAACAGAGGAGGGCAGGCAGAGTATAGCACACCCACAGAGCCGAGGCCAGACAGAGTATAGGACACCCAACACAAACACTTTAACGTTTTAGAATATTTTGTTTTAAGAACTTTATCTGACTTCTAGATCCCATAAGTTTCAGCCGGTGAGACATATAACACCATTTGACATGACACAAGTGGCTAGGACTTACCAATGAGATCTGTGTTGATAGATCTGTGTTGATAGGGCTGCTGCTAGGCTTATCTATGGCCATATGATAAAAAAAAGTTCGTTTTACAAATATCTTGAAGTGAGGCAGCATGGTGGCTCAGTGGTAAGCACTTCACAATTTCTTTGTTGGGTTCCTGAGTTTGATACTTTGGAGTTTGTGTGTTCTCCCTGTGTCTGTTGAAGGATGAATGTGCCAAGCAGGAGGGTTGACAGTTAAAGGAGAAAAAAGAAAAACATGCCCTGTGTCTGGATTGATTTTTAAACCCATATCGTAATTATTTACTCCGGTACTTCATTTGACTATTGACATATTACTTTAACCCTCCAAGAAAGATTTTCCACTGGTCCACAGTGAGAAATGAGCAACCAGGGAGAGCAGGACATAGGGCCAGGCCCGGATTTGTGGAAAGGCCACTAAGGCCTGGGCCTAGGGTGGCAGCATGCTGCACAACCACACCCACATTGGTTCAAAAATACTGGGGATGTGCTGCAAATACAATAATCTTTTTGAAATTTCCTGTGCGCCAATCCCCATTGCATTGGTCCCGATGATGAAAATTTGCATGAATAAAGGGAAGAGGACAGGGGCAACGAATGGCAGTGGGCCTAGGGGCGACCGCTGTAAATCCAGCCCTGCATAGGGCTCTGGGCTCTTTCTTGGTGAATGCTCCCGTGGCACGACAGAGAAAGTGCCAGAGAATTGGGGCTATGCCCAGGCTAGCATGAACCATCATGGGGTGCACTGAGAAAAGAGCAACAGGGAGAGCAGGACTAAGGGCTCTGGGTTCGTCCTTGGTGGATGCTCAGGTCAGATTAAGCCCCAGAGGGTTGGGTCCTATGCCCAGGCTAGCAGGCTGTGATCACACAGTCAGGGTTGTGCGAAAACCTGTGGAATAGACCACCATAGGGCAAGTGGAGAATCTAGAGATCAGGGAAAGCAGGGCAAAAAGGACCCTGGGCTCTTCCTTGGTGGATTTTACATGTGATGTCAAACGGGCCACAGCTAGGGGCACATTTACTAATCTCGAGTGAAGGATTAGAATGAAAAAAACTTAGAATTTCAAAGGTTTTTTTGGCTACTTCGACCATCGAATTGGCTACTTCGAATCGAACGATTTTTAGTTCGACTATTCAACCATTCGATAGTCGAAGTTTTGTCTCTTTAAAAAAAACTTCGACTACCTACTTCGCCACCTAAAACCTACCGAGCACCAATGTTAGCCTATGGAGACCTTCGCCTTAAGCTTTCTATGCAATTTCCGATCGAAGGAAAATCGTTCGATCGATTAAAATCCTTCGAATCGTTCGATCTTTCCTTCGATCGTGTGATCGAAGTAAATGCGGTAAATCCTTCGACTTCGATATTCGAAGTCGAAGGATGTTACTTTGATGGCCGAATATCGAGGGTTAATTAACCCTCGATATTCGACCCATAGTAAATGTGCCCCTTAGTGTAGGGGACTTAATATGCTTAATGTTTAATAAAGCTGTGACCTCTGGTCCACAAGTTTTGCTGTTCAATCTGTTATTCAATTAGTAAGATTCATTTGTTACATGAAAATATTTGTGTTGCCATAACAACAGAGAGCAGCATAGAATATTTAGGGCTGTTCTATCACCCAATAAACCCCCCATGTCTAATTCTTTTATCTGCTCCTGGTTTATCCAGCCTGTGGCACTCACACAAACAGGGTAGTGTACACTTTCAGTACCACGTGCAATTTTTGGGGCCACAACCAAGAAACACATTCTCCCCATATTTTAAAGGCATTGCTCTGGATTCTCTTCACCAGCAAGGGCAGAGAGCAAACTTGCCACTTACCAAAAATGTTTTAAAAAAACTTTTATTTAAGGAAAATTTTTAGCATTACATTACGCTTTATTATAAAATTATACTTTTTAGGATGTTTACCTAATCTATGCCTATAGTTTATAACCATGAAACCAGGCCATCATTGGGAAAGAGAGAGAGTAGCGATACAAAGTGTCCGTGTATGGCCAGCTTACGCTTTTGGTTCTCACCGGTACTAATTGGAATGAACTGACTTTTCGTTGCCAAGCTTGATTATCAGTGAGGAAACAGTTAATGAAGACTTTCTTTCAATAGACTCGATTCAGTGAGTTTTGTTGATACAGGAGGGATCATTATTTTAAACAAAGGTTCAGGAACTAATAGTATTAATGCCAGGGAACCTAAATAACTTTAATTTTGTGATCCTTTTATGTTTGGCATGATAACAAGCGTCTGTTGAATTACTATTATGATGCTATTTTTCAAAAGTAAAATTTATATAAATAGAAAGAGAAAAAGTACTCCGCTTAATCACTCAAATAACAGCAGTCAGAAGATGGGCCAACTTGTGGCCTTATTCAATTACCTTAAAGCTCAAGTATAAATATAAAGTGCAGTGCTATATTTACTGTATATTCAATTCATTAAAAAACAACTATTTATTAGTACAACAAAAATTACATCACATATTCCATATGGACTGGTTGGAAACTGTAACCAGGAAAGAACATGATACACCGAAATTCTTCAACACCTGGTCTACCTATATATCACACCTCCCACAACGGATCAAATGCCTCACGATCTACACTTTTAGACATACACCATGGTATGATATGGAAACTCTCAAAGGCCACCCTTTGCTTGTGGAATCGTCCCAATACTTGACAACATTGCAACAAGAATCTTTACAATCCGACACTGCACCTCCCAGAAGTCATCAAACTAACAGATTGCTGACCTCTTATCTAACTCACCCCTCATAGAAACTATATCCCCCCCCATGCTTTTCATCGTAACTGAGCTGAATGTTTAAATTGTTATTGAAATGTTTATGTTTGATATCATAATCACTACAATTTCTGCTCCGTGTAATCATATTAAAATATATCTTGTGATTTTGTTTTATCACCTCAAATAAAAACATGTTATAAAAAAAAAACAACTATTTAGAGTTGATCAGTAATAATTTAAATAAAGTGCAGTGCAATATTGACACTTAAGTGATTCAATTTTGAGGTCAAAAAATTGTATAAATACTTATACCCCGGCTTCAGCAGTTTATAAGCCACCAATTACCTTTAGCTAAATGATTGTGAATTTTATAAATAGCAACGTTGCTTGAGAATTAAATTAATAAATTATAAAGTGCTTAATAGTGCAAAAAAATGTAATTAGAAGGTAATAAGTTGAATTAATTAGAGTGACCACAATTAATAGGATAAAAATTTTCTAATAAATGCTCAGTTCATGAAAACAAGAGAGAAATTGGAAAAGAAGAGGAGGTGGAGTTGTCCCAAATCTGCTGCCTATTGTTTTTCTATCCCTGGGACACCACAAAGACTGAGAAGGCAGAGCAACCGGGACTGGCGGTCTCAAATTTAACTAAGCCCTATTGCTGTTGAAGGCTATTGTATCCTAAAAACCACAAATCCACGGCCTCCTGGGAAATTAGAGATATAGATACGAACTGAGGAGTTCCCACCACCCCTCCAATAGTTGACCGATAATTTAAGTAATTAAAATTGATTTAGACTATATAAGGATAACATAAGTTTATATAAATACTTCTGATAGGTACAGTATATGTAAGTTCATTCTTAATAAATCATAAATAAAATACGTTTTCTTAAATAAGTTAATAATATGTACATAATATGTTTTATTATACAAGGGAATCACTGGTGTGTTTGAATTTTTCAAAAGTAAATCACGTCAGCATTTTTGAGGCCATATTAAAGATTAAGACATTGAAACATATTTCAAATCACAGTATTATGACACAGTAGTGGTTTTATGTGGAATAGGTCCTGCCAGATCTAGTTTTGTAGACTGATAGTAAAGATTAGTAAAGTACAGCATTGGCTTGGCTCACTGGCATACTGGGAGAATTTATGTTCGGCCCACCACCCCAGTTCTGTTGGGTGGTAAGTGTGTAAATGGTGGCAGGGATTTCCTGTGGTGGGAAGGGTGTGACAGATAGCATTGGTGGCAGCATTTAACAACAGTATAATTGCTACAGGAAATGGATAATCAGCATATTAAGATGTACAAGTATATTAACTGTAGAAATGGCCAGTAAGCACTCCAATAACCCCAGACATTCCAGTAAGATGAATGCAGAAATGGATAGATTAAAAGCATTCCCTCACCTACAATTGCTGAGGCAGAAAACCAACACCAAACTTCTTCTTTCCTTCTGCTGCCACAGTGGAATGTGCAGCCATTTGGATTGTTTTCCATGGGAAGCTTAAACATCTGTCTTGGACAGCGGGCAGTGAGGTGCCTCCCTTGCCCCTATTTGCCAATGTCCTTGTAGGCAGCTATGTGATTCCAGCATAGGATGGGCTTTGTTTGCATTCAGGAAGTCACTTTAACTTTTCTGCAATCATTTAGCCTGACAGTGATGTTTGAGACATGATAAAGCAGCCCCCCCCCCAGTGTCTATGGTGGGTGTTCCATATAAATTATGATTATATTGTATTATTATAATAATGAGTTCTAATATCAGATATGGAAAATGACAAATAATAGTGGTATAAAAATGCAATGCAGTATACAGCAGAAATCATCTTCAGAAATACAAATATTGGGCCAGATTCCACTTTGATAAGATATTAATCTGAATTATTGAATTCCAGATTCTCCCATAGACTTCTATAAAGTTTATACGGGATAAACCAGAAGATAGGTGTTGAGCAGATATGGGCCCTTAATCTTAAAATAAAGGTATTTAAAAAATGTGTTTTCCTCGTTCCCTGTTTTTACATTTTCCTAAACATATGCACTGGACATAAAATTAAAGTGTTTATATAAAAAGGACTAGGCAATTATCTATAGCAGAGCATTTGCAATGTATCCTGCCATTTAAAATCAACTTAAAAAAAGTCACTGATAAAAAAAACATTTTATGATTACCATACTTTACCATTTTTAGATTGGTAACATAGTTTTCAGCTGGCTGTCATTATCCTAACAGATTTCATTCTTCAACCAAGAAGGAACATTAGTGGTTCTGGTTTGGCTGGATAGGGCAGAATAGGTACAACATTCTTTAACTGGCAAAGGCACAATCCCTAGAGAGCGAATGAATAATGATCCATATATAATTAATGCAAACACTGTTTACAGCAGCAGAAAATACTGAAAAACTTGACTTTGTAACAAGCAAACATTAGACACAAGTCCTGTAAAATATTATATTACCGTTTTACCAGTGTAAAGTTATAACTGCTTCATTTAAAAAGCATAAACTCAGTTATGACTTATGAGCTAGGAGAATTTTGCCAATTACTGTCTTAATCCTTTAACAGTGAACAAAATCCCCACCCTACACTTAGGGGCAGATTTATCAAGGGTTGAATTTCGAGGGTTAATAAACCCTCGAAGTAAAATCCTTCGAATATCGAATTCGAAGGATTTTAGCGCAAATGCTTCGATCGAATAAAAATCGTTCAATCGAACGATAGAATCGACGATTCGAATGATTTTAAGTGATCGAAGGATTTTTATTCTATCCAAAAAGCTTAGAAAAATGCCGGCGAAGGCCCCCATAGGCTAACATTGCAGCTCGGTAGGTTTAAATGGCGAAGTATGAAGTCAAAGTATTTTTTAAAGAGGAAGTACTTCGATTATCGAATGGTCGAACGATTTTTACTTCGAATTTGTTTCGAATCATTCGATTCAATCTAATTTGACCAATTAGATGGTCGAAGTACCCAAAAAAATACTTCAAAATTCACATTTTTTTTTCATTCGAATTCTTCACTCAAGCTTAGTAAATCTGCCCCTTAAAGAAAAGTTACAGTAACTTTTTAGTTAACTTTTATGTAAAGCACCCTGGATTACTATTTATTATACATATATAATAGATATATATATATAATAGATATACCAGGGGTAGGTAACCTCATGCGGCTCTTCATCCTGCTTGCTGCAGGTCTGTCTGGCGGCTTTGTCTGTCACTGTCACGTCATCTATACAGCCCTCGCAACTGCTGGCGGCTTCTTGAGTGTGCGACATCGATAAGCTCGCGGTTATCTTACTGAGGTCGCACACTCAGGAAGTCGCCAGCAGGTGCTCAGGTCTGTATAGACATCCCAGGAGTGACAGGCTAGACTGAGCCGCAGCAATATAATTCATCATTTAACACTGTCAAACACTCAAGACAAGAGAGTTTTCTAATAAACGGAGCATTCGCGGGGCTAAAATCACACTTTTATTAGAAAATAATTTAGAATCATGGAGCGCACAAAAAGATACATGCTTGACTTGCATGCTACGAGGAGGTATTACGAGTGGTAGCACAGTGGAAAAAGGCATATGGATCAGTGAGTGCTCCTCCAGACTATTTTACTTTAGTGGAAGAGGAGGCAAAATGGCTCTTTTGATAGTAAAGGTTGCTGACCCCTGAGATAAACTATATGGGCTGATTTGTAGGAACAGCAGCCATTGAAATCTAGCCATTACTCCATTGCACCAAGAGACACACAGTGCAATCTACAGCCATTAAGGAAAGGGTTACACAACTTTGCTCAATGTTCTGTGCCGATATGGAATCAAGTCATTGATTCAGGCCCCTTAAGCTCCATACTTTTGTGCCCCACTCATCATACCCCATTCGTACCCTCACTTTCTCTTTCATATACAAGTTGATTTTATTTCAGTCTTGAATTTCTTTTGATTGGCTTGGAGATTTTTTTTTACCATTTACTCCATTTTAAATACTTCATATATCAATGATACATTTAAGTACAGGTGTAAGGAACTTACCCCTGGTGGTCTAGCGGCAGCGAGGTCCACGCCGCATCCTCGGCATGGACGCCCGTCGCGCTGCTTCCTTCTCCTGTGCTGGCTTCCTCTAGGGCACGCACGTTCGTTATTTAAAGGCGGCAGTCGTGCTGGCGTCATCAATCGAGCCCGCAATTGGCGCGAAATTCAAAGATATATAAAGCCCATTTAGATTACAGGACCTGGGCCCGTTGTTAGGTTCAATTATCTTTACTGTGATTCCTGTCTTGATCTACTGTGTTTGACCTTGCCTGTCTGAAACTACGTTGACCTCTCCAATCCTGACCTTGCCTGTCTGAAACTGCGCTGATCTCTTCAACCCTGACCTTGCCTGTCTGAAACTACATTGACCTCTCCAATCCTGAAAACTTTGCCATTGCCTGCCAGAACTTATGCCTTGCACCTCTCATTAATTCCAGGTGGCATCTGAGTAAGCCGAGGGCTCCTCCCTTGGCCAAAGGCGGTCACTTAACTGGTGAAGTTGAGCCGAGACCAGGGTGCTGGTTATCTGTTCTGGTGTAGGGTGCCGACCGTGACAACAGGTATGGGACCTGTTATCCAGAAGGATCGGGACCTGGGGTTTTCTGGATAACGGATTTTTCCGTAATTTGGGTCTTCATGCCTTAAGACTACTAGAAATTCATTTAAACATTAAATAAACCCAATAGGCTGGTATTGCTTCCAATAAGGATTAATTATATCTCAGTTGGGATCAAGTACAAACTACTGTTTTATTATTACAGAGAATCAGGAAATCATTTTTAAAATTTTGGATTTTGGATAAAATGGGGTCTATGTGAGACAGCCATTCCGTAATTCAGAGCTTTCTGGATATTGGGTTTCCGGATAAGGGGTCCTCTACCTGTACAAGCTACTGTTTTATTATCACAGAGAAAAAGGAAATCATTTTAAAAAAATTGGATTATTTGGTTAAAATTGAGTCTATGGGGCAAATTCACTAAGATGCGAAGTTGCGCCAAGCGCAACTTCGCCGCACTTCGCTAGGCGTAGTTACGTCTGCGGTTCGCAAATTCACTAAAATCCGAAGTTGCGCACAGGGGTAGCGTAAGGTTGCGGAGTTGCATTGTTTCGCTATATAAAGCGAAGTTGCGCTAGCGAAAGCTAATTTGCATACGGCGCGAAATTCAAATTTCAATGGAGGAACACGTATCTGCACTACAAATGCCTAGAAAACCTTCAAATATGGAAATAAAAATTTTATTTTGCCCTACACATGTGCCCACTGTCTAGGTAAGTTGCCATGAGTCAGGAAATGTAGGGGGGAGGAAGGGGAGCCCCAAAAAAATTTCAATCTTTTTCAGCCTATCAGCCATCATGTAGAAAACACGCCAGCGTTTTTTGGGACTTTTTTTTAAACAATCCCTATCTACTCTATTGCGCTTCGCCAGGTCTGAGGTGGCGAAGGAAGTCTAGCGTAAAAGGTAGCCTTTGCTACACTGCGCAAGTTAGTGAATTTGCGTAGTTTCGTCGCTAGCGAAGATTCGCCTGGCGTAAGGTTGCGAAGTAACACTAGCGAAACTACGCCTGCGTTCGTTAGTGAATTTGCGCAGTAGCGAAAATGCCAAACGCTAGCGAATTAACGCTAGCGTTCGGCGCTTCGCGCTTTAGTGAATTTGCCCCTAAGGGAGACAGCCATTCCGTAATTCGGAGCTTTCTGTGCCCTGCACTGGCGTGTTTGTTTTAGAAACACTACTATAGTTTATATAAACAAGCTGCTGTGTAGCCTTGGGGCAGCCATTGAAAGTTGAAAAAGAAGAAAAGGCACAGGATACAAAGCAAATAACAGATAAGGGTTGTAGTATACAATGTGAATCTTCACAAATGATCTGTTTTCTACTATGTATCCTGTGTTTTAATCTGAAACATTTTTATGGTCATTTACTACACAACCTACGGTAATTTTATGTTAAGAAATCAGTGTACCGTTGATTTAAAGTGTTTGAGAAGCACAATTACAAGTTTTTGTTCTTTAAAGAAACAGGCTGAAACCCTCAAGACAAGCTTCTTTATGTTTCCCATGTTCACCATTATGATAAATAGCCTCCCAAGTCATTGTGGTTTTCACAAGTGTTAGTAGGAGCCAGTCATCTGAGCATTAGCTTGCATTTAGTAATTTCCTTCTGCCAGGAAATAACATTTCAAAATGGAGACATCAGAATGTGTTCATTATACGTGGGCCAAGTATCAACTTTTTACTCAAGCAAAATGAACCATTTTCCACAAACAGCTTGACTTTCAGTGTATTTCATGAGGAACTCGTCATAAAATTCATCAGCAACTTGATTTTTTTTTTGCTTAAGGAACAAGGAGAAAGTAACAGGAAATACAATATACTTTACTTTCTTCCACCAAACACCCTGCCATCGGAGCTGCCAATTAAATGCATTTGACTAAAGGAAAAATCAGAAATGCATCACAATTCTGAGCCTTCATGTAAGCAAAACTGAGGCTAATCAGTAATAATAATGCAGAAGGAAATGGACTTTAATTCAGAAGAAGGTGAAAGGGGAACAATAAATTCACAATGATTGTGTTCACCACTCCTAAGAAGTTACTGTATATTCTTACGCAAAATAAACTCAGCAAGGGCTTGTACCTGCTTGAATGAGACTTTGAGTGCCAGTGAAATTCTTCTTTGTTGCTACAATTGAGGTTGCCGAGGCCTCCTTCACCGTGCACCGGGTTGTCTTGTCCTGGAGAGCCAGGGTGTGCAAGCGTGGTAACCTTGTACTTACGCCTCAGAGGCCATGTTCCAATTTTTTGCACTGGCACCATCTGACAAAAATTACAGTATGTCTCTGAATTATAAGTCAGTATCTGTGCTGGATGTTCCTTTAGTGAAGGTTTAATTTCTCAGTTTTGGTTTTAAGGCAATGCTGGGTGTATAACACAATGTGCATACTTTTAGTTGTTTCTGTGAGGTTAGTTACTGTATTTAATGTACAGTGGCAAACCTCTTCTATATTCACCAGATATACATTGGTCATATTTTGGGTAACAGACTAAAATTATTCTCTTGTTTCTTTCCGGTTGGCTCTCCATCTGGAAGTTTTGAGTATCATGATACTTGTGGATGATCCATCACATCCTTCTCATAAGTTATTTTTGTTGATGTCACAGTATTTGCACACAGCCAACCAGATTGTGCAATAGATTTATTCATCATGCTATAAGACTTCCTGATGCCCATCTAGTTAATACCTGTGCTGCTGGAGCCATAGCTAATATGTTTAAATGATCACATTTGTATCTAAATATAGAAACTTAAGCTGGGTCTGCTTCTGTTTGCCTTTTAAAGATCCATAAACACACATAGTATATATATATATATATATATATATATATATATATATATATATATATATATATATAGATATATAGATAGATATATATGTAGATATATATATATATAATATATATATATCTATATATATATATCTATATATCTATATATATATCTATATATATGGGAAGAATGGTGACACTCTCAGGAATTTTAAGGAAAAAAGTAAAGAAAACTTTTTATTTAAACTGACGTTTAGATCCCTCACGGAGATCTTCTTTAGGAGTATACAAACAAGCAACCAGAGACCCCATCTTACACCTGGTTATAAACATAAGAACACCAAAAGGGCGCCAAAACGTTGCTAGGCAACAAGGAAAAGTCATTCAAAGAGAGGGGAGGGAACAGAAACAGAGTAGAAGTGGGAGCATGAAGTATAGCACTAAGGATAAAAACAAGCCAATCCAGGGTTTAGATAGAAGTGAGATGAGGAAATTCACCGTGCCAAGTAAAGTTATAGCCAATACAGTTGCCCTATGCATACTGAGCCTTATTACCCAATCACGCGACCGTGTAGAGGTGGTTGTGCGCATTGTAGCGCATCTGACTTACATATGCCCTACATACGCCCCTCCGTATCTCTAAGGCCGTTGGTTAGCAACTATTTGTTTACAAACCACACTGGACGGCGCGGGACACGAAGACGCACCCCCCCCTGTGTCCATCAGGGGGTATGGTAGATGCTGAAAAAAAAGGGGTACGCAGGACACGAGTGGATACAGCTAGCGCAGCTCCCTGCACCAGCTGTTCCACCCTGTCACTACTGCATCGAACTTTGTGAATGGTTCGCTTATAGAGCTGGTTGTTAATTGGCTGTCACAGTACATGCAAAGCAAACTGTTCCCATAAGGACATGTAGGGGGCGTACTTAGGTCACTAACCACATACAGGGCCAGAGGTGGTGAATAGTCAAATTCGAGGCCAGAGTATGATAAATCCTGAAAATTGAATTTTTTTAGAAAAATTTGAATCAAATTTGAATAACTCCCTAGTCGAATTGGACAGTTTTGACCATAAAAAAACTCGAAAATTCAAATTTTCAATTCGACCCTTTTGGGCACATTTACTAAGCTCGAGTAAAGGATTAGAATAAAAAATACTTTAAATTTATTTTTGGCTACTTCCACCATCGAATTGGGTACTTCGACCTTCGACTTAGAATCTAAAACTTCGACCACCTACTTCGCCACCTAAAACCCACCACACATCAATGTGGGAAGGTCCCCATAGGCTTTCTAGCCAATTTGTGATCGAAGGAAAATCGTTCGATCGATGGATTAAAATCCTTCGAATCGTTCGATTGAAAGATTTTTCCTTCGATTGTTCGATCGTACTAAATGCGGTACATCCTTCGACTTCGATATTCGAAGTCGAAGGATTTTACTTCGACGGTCGAATATCGAGGGTTAATTAACCTCGATATTCGGCCCTAAGTAAATGTGCCCCTTAATGTATGTATAAGTTGCACAAGATATATTGAAATAATATGCTGATTTATTATCTATTGTACTATTTTACTGATCACTGTCAACTTTGATTGCTGCTTTGATTGCTGTTTTGTAGAACACTCTCAAATTGCACTGAATGGTGTCTGTTTTTTATATGTTGAAGTGTGTGACATACAGTATTTTGTTTTTACTAGGTTCTGAAATATTATAATTTTGTCTCACTATCTACTTGTTTATAGTTGAGATGGCAATAAAACTTGACTTGATGCAGTCTCACGCCATAAAGAATAAATGCTTTGCTCCAGCCTCCATGTCACAGATTTAATCACCATATATAAAATGAATAGAATCTTTGACAGAGGTATAGGGAAATGGCTACAACAAATTCTATATCTCACAAGAGATAAACTATTCACTCGACATGTCAAATCATTATCATATCTGAACTCAAGCCACTTCCATGCCATGGGGCAAATTTACTACCTTCGAAGTTGCGCCAGCGTTGGCTTCGCCGCACTTCACCAGGCGAAGTTTTGCAGGGCGCCGCTAATTCACTAAAATAAAAAGTTCAGCTCAGGGAGGTGAAAGGTAGCGAAGTTGCGCCAGCGTTAATTCATCAAGCAAATTGAAGTTAGGCTAGCGATGCCTAATTTGCATACGGCGCCAAGTTAAAGTACAATGGACGTATATGTAGCAGCAAATACATTACACTACACAAGCCTGGGAAAGCTTCATAAAATAAAGTTATTTTGCCCTATACATGTGCCCACTGTATAGCTTAGGTGCCATATATTAGGAAATGTAGGGGGGGGAGGGTACCCCCAAAAAACATGTACGATCTTTTTCAGCCTATCACCCTTTAAAAAGTAAAAGACGCCAGCGTTTTTTGGGACTTAGAAAAAGTTTCAACTTTTTTTGAAGCAAGCCCTATCTACTCTATTGCACTTCGCCTGGTCTGAGGTGGCGAAGGCAAGTCTGGCGCAAGAGGTAACGTTCAGTAAAATGTGCAAGTTAGTGAATTAGCGTAGTTACGTCCCTTCGCCATAGCGCAACTTCACCTGGGGTAAGGGTGCGAAGTAGCGTTAGAGTAAGTCCACTTCGCTAGCAAATTTACGCCAGCGCCCTTTAGTAAATCGGCGAAGTAACGAAATGACGTCACGCATCGCTTCACTACGTGCCAGTACTTGTCTATTGCCAACACCTTCAGCACACAGGCAGCAGTATAGACCAAGTGGCAGATCATTTCACTAATGTGCCCAAATATTACTGCTACGGCTACGTGATTCCTTGTTTAAATGAGTTAAATGATGTTAATGGTTCAAAGAATGTCAGGCTGAATGGTCGGCCCCCACACATATTCACCTCACCAAATCTGGCCCTCGTTGCAAAAAGTTTGGACACCCCTGCTCTGGTGGGAACTCTAGCACATGAGAATACCCATTAATGCTCTGATAATCTACCATATGAAACAATCTTTGGTGGAATGATGTGGGGGTCCAGGATGGGAGGGGGAGGAAGTGTAAACTGTTAAAGGTTTAAAGTATTGTAATGCTTAATCTACACTTCTGATCACTGGATGGTCGAGAAATAAGTAGACCTACTATAAATTATTTTTGTGGCCTCATCTACAATGGTATTGGCATGTTTTATTCAGTCATCTAACATGTTTCTGCTTGGTGCAAACAATAAAGATATTTTATAAAAAATGAATAGAATGCTTATGCTAATGACTTACTTGCTAAAGACATCATTTTCTTTGCTATTAAAAGAGGCTGAAAAAAAACAATGATACAAGGACACTTTTTTTTATGATGGCATTTTTTTATATATTGAAGAAGACACATTGTAAATAACAGAGATGACCATTAATCTAGGGTGGGTGTGACCATAAGGCATTAATAATAGAGAAGAAAGCATCAATGTGCACTGACTCATGGACAATAAGTACACTGTACACAAACTCATGGGCCAATATACAGTCATACAAAAAAGTTTGGGAACTCCTCTTAATTCTTTGGAGTTTTGTTAGACAGATGCATAAATTTGGGCACCCCAAGAGAGATATTACATCAGTACTTAGTTGAGCCTCCTTTTGCAAATGTAACAGCCTCTAGACACCTCCTATAGCCTTTGATGAGTGTCTGGATTCTGGATGGGGGTATTTTTGACCATTCGTCCATACAAAATCTCTCCAGTTCAGTTTAATTTGATAGCTGCCGAGCATGGACAGCCTGCTTCAAATCATCCCATAGATTTCCGATGATATTCAAGTCGGGGGACTGTGACAGCCATTCCACAATATTGTACTTCTCCCTCTGCATAAATGCCTTTGTAGATTTCAAAGTGTTTTTAGGGTCATTGTCTTGTTGGAATATCCAACAAACCTATGCATAACTTCAACTTTGTGACTGATGCTTGAACATTATCCATAAGAATTTGTTGATATTGGCTTGAATTCAACTGACCCTCAACTTTAACAAGAACCCCAGTCCCTGAACTAGCCACACAGCCCCACAGCATGATGGAACCTCCACCAAATTTGACAGTAGGTAGCAGGTGTTTTTCTTGGAATAAGGTGTTCTTCTTCCGCCATGCAAAGCACTGTGTTATGACCAAATAACTCAACTTTTGTCTCATCAGTCCAAAGCACTGACTGAGGCTTGTCTAAATGAGCTTTTCCATACAACAAGCGACTGTTTGTGGTGTGGGGTGCAGAAAGGGCTTTTTTTCTCATTACCCTGCCAAACAGATGTTCTTTTTGCAAATTGTGCTAAATTGTAGAACGATGTACAGATACACCATCTGCAGCAAGATTCTTGAAGGTCTTTGGAGGTGATCTTTGGGTTGTCTGTAACCATTCTCACAATCCTCTGCATATGCTGCTCCTGTATTTTTCTTGGCCTGCAAGACTTGGGTTTTACAGCAACTGTGCCTGTGGCCTTCCATTTCCTGATTACAATTCTTACAGTTGAAACTTACAGTTTAAACCTATGAGATAGATTTTTGTAGCCTTCCCCCAAACGACAATACTGAACAATCTATGTTTTCAGATCTTTTGAGACTTGCTTTGAGGATCCCATGCTGTCCCTCACCAGAGGAGAGTCAAACAAAAGCACAACTTGCAATTGGTCACCTTAAATACATTTTGTAATGATTGGACACAACTGCCTATGAAGTTCAATGCTTATCCAAGCTAATCCAACCAATTTGGCGTTGTCAGTAATCAGTATTGAGCAGTTACATGCATTCAAATCAGCAAAATTACAAGGGTACCCAAATGTTTGCACAGCCAGTTTTTCACATTGATTTAATTTCATACAACTAAATACTACTTCACTAAAAATCTTTGTTCAGAAATCACCCAGTACTCAGATGTTCCTGGGAAATGAAAGACATGTCACTGTTATCTTTTTTGTTTAAAGTGGAGTGAATTATTATGCAGGCTGAGAGGGGCTCCCAAACTTTTTCATATGACTGTATTTGGTGAATTATATATATATCATTATTAATATATTCCCTGTGATATTTGCACACTAAGGGGCTGAGTGGCTAATTAACTATGCAGATTTAAATAGAGATATCTTTTTCTAAATATTATTTCTGTTTATGAAAAGGTGCAGATTTGACAATTTATTAAAGTCAGTAGCAGAGTGACTTAAGGGTTAAACGCTCTGCCGTAATAACACATCAAAAAGGGTCCATTCGATTCAATGATAAAAATATATTTAGACTAACTTTAGATTTTCCCCATAGGCTTAAGAGATAAACTGCAATCAGGGCTAGGGTAGGCAGAAGTGGCACCTGCCTAGGGCGCAACAATGTGGGGGTGCTGGGCAGGTACTTGTTCAAGATTCTTCTGCCTACCCCTAGTCCTGATTTGCTCCCCTCTGCAGCTCTCGCCTCCCCTATTTCCCAGGGCAGTTCAATACCCAGGAACCGTTTGTGCTCATGACTTTGGAAAACATAATCGTCTGACAAAAATGTACATGGGACGAAGGTTATTTTGCTATTTTTTCTCCGTAGTCACTTCACAGAGAGGGAGAGGGTGCAAGAGGGAATAATTGCTAGAGCGTGACCCCATTCCAAGGACAAGGCATTGTCCCCGCTGAAAATACTTACAGAGCTATGTAGCGGAGGGGTCTGGAGATGGAGACTGGAACAGAGACGATCACAGATTTCCTAGAAAGGAAAGTGATTCTGGACCCTGGGATTGGTCTCTGTGCTGGAACTATTACTCAATTGTTTGGGAACTGTAGTGCAACAACAGCTTGCTACTCAGAATTTACTGATAATCCATGGGCTTCCTGCTTCTGGGCTTTTCTCCTTACATTGTACAGAAAGAATTGGAGCTTGATCAGTATTATAAAGGGCTGCCACATCCCACTGACTTAGTGGGCTGTTCCTGCTGAATTGTGCTGAGTACAGGGATACGGTACCTATGTTGCCATACTTTAATGGGATCTCTCTGTACAGGCTATGAGCAAACTTAGGTTTCTGCTGAGTTGGATGAGCCGTACTCACCTGTCTGTCACGGCGATCTGTTCCAGTATTGCAGAGCCAGTGTTTGCTTTCCAGTTCCAAGAAATAGATGTTCTCCTGCAACATATATTCATATGTTTTTAAGGAGGAACACACAATTCTATAAATGCCAGCATGATAATAGGAAATGATAGCAAGAAATCAGAATTACTCATTATCTCTCAACCCTAAACCTGGAGGTCTCCCCTCTCTCCCACCGGGCATTGAGCGTGGGCCTCATGGGGCCCGTCCCTGGCTTTCCTGCAAGCTGCACATAGTGATGTGTTGTTTAATGTCCTCTCTAGAGCCAAACATGTAGCCCCAGGTTGTGTGTGGGGAACTTCCTAAGCTGAGCTTACAATGAGCAGATCATTGCAATCTGTTTGCCCTGTGCCTAGGATTTGTGCAGTGTGAGTGCCCGAACCCAGGCCTTGGTGCATACGCGCTGTAATATTCTCCCTTATTCCATTTAAGGGCTGTTCACCATTAAATTAACTTTTAGTATGATATAGAGAGTGATATCCTGAGACAATTTGCAATTGCTTTAAGTTTTTTATTATTTGTGGTTTTTGAGTTATTTAGCTTTTTATTCAGCAGATTTCGTAATTTCAGCAATCTGGTTGCTAAGGTTTTAATTACCCTGAACAACCATGAGCTGATTTGATTACAAGACTGGAGTATGAATAGGAGAGGCTCTGAATAGATAGATGAGTAATGAAAAGTAGCAATAACAATAAATATGTAGCTTTACAGATGGGGTCAGTGAAACAGTCAGAAAAAAGAAGACCGTCTGAGAAGTCATTTAGAATTGGCCATTCTGTAACATACTAAAAAGTCACCTTAAAGGTGAACCACCCATTAATCCCTAAGCATTTCATGGCATAGTCTGGCCCCATAATTGGGGGACCCATGGGCCCAATAGGCTTAAGGCTGGTTATCATGCTGTTTCTCTGCACTCCTGATTCTGACTCCAGCTAGACTACAGAAAGAAATAAGCAAACACTGTTTACAATAGCATAGTCGGTGGAAGGAAAGGAAGCTCATGACTAGGATCTGCATTGGGAGATATCAGGGTACAGAGTGGCAATATGGCTTCAAGGGGAAGTCACTTTATCCTGCATGGTGTCATAGGATGATATATATATATCTATATATATATATATCTATATATATATAGATATATATATATACAGAGCTGCTTGTATACACATCACTCTACATTTTGCTCCATTGTTTAATTAACAGCTGTGAAAACTAGACCCCTCCTATATTGCAAAATGATCTTGATATACAGTGGGACCTTATGTACTTAGTGCATAAAATGGGTGTTTTGGCTTCTGGCAATGAGGGGTCTGCCTACAGCACTACTAACTATAACCCTTTATATAGCCCTGGGTGGGAGCTGCCATGCTGTGTCCCACTCCTAGTCCCTTGTTCTCACCTCCCTTGGCTTTGTAGTTCTTTACAAATTTCTAGATCCAATTTCTATGGAGTCTATGAAGGGTATGGTGGTCACGCAGGTCTTGGCCATGGCCACCACGCATGACCCTAAGGGGCAAGGACAGAGGAGCATGAGTGTATTGTGCAATAATATTAAAGGGGAACATGACCAGATAATAAAAGAAAATATAATTCTAAGCAACTTCCCAAAATCCATTACTCCTCATTATTACTGGGACTATAGTTATATGTAACCGTCATTGTGTCTGTCACTTTCTCCATTGGAGTTCTAATCCTGCTGTGTTGTTTTAGTAGTGACAACCTATAGTGCAGAGAAAACAAGAGACCTACAGACACCATAAGAGTGAGAAATGAATGGATATTGGGAAGTTGCTTAAAATCAAATTTTATTTCATTACTCATAAACCTATTTTAGGGTGGAGTTTCCCTTTAAATATGATCTAATGGGAAGTCAATTTTTTTAGCATTCCAAAGATTCCTTAAAGGCTTTTCAGCTGTGCGGCGAGTCACCTCTCTCATATCCAGTGCAGCCTATAGTAACATAATATTACTGGATATATATAAATCCTCATCTTCTACTGGTATTTGTGTTATACCCCTCCCAACCTGGCACAGCACATACACCACTGCTGCTATAGGCACCATCTCTCACTTCTCTACCTGCTCCCACAGCCATACTCCCTTCCCAGAGACTTTTATCCCTGTTACTATAGGCACCACTCTCCTACTCTACCAGCTATCACAGTCACAGTCCCTTCACAGAGAATATTATCCCACTGTTACCATAGGCACCATCTCTTCCTACTATAACTGCTATCCTACAATATTATCCCACTATTACCAAAGGTATCACCTCTTTCAACTATACTTGCTATCCACAGCCACAGTCCTTCACAGAGAATATTATCCCCACTGTTACCATAGGCACCATCTCTTCCTACTATATACTATAACTGCTATCCTACAATATTATCCCCACTATTACCATAGGTACCACCTCTTTCAACTATACTTGCTATCCCACAGCCACAGTCCCTTCCCAGAGAATATTATCCCCATTGCTTTTATAAGCACCATCTCTTCCTTACTATACTTTCTATCCCACAGCCACAGTCCCTTCCAGAGACTATTATCCCACTGTTACTATAGGCACCATCTCTCCCTACTATACCTGCTATACCACAGCCACAGTCCCTTCCCAGAGGCTGCTGCTATAGGCAACAAGCCCCAACTGTTATGTTCAGTTGATATCGAAATAGATGTGCTATAAAAGTTAAAGAAGCAATAATAATAATGTTACCAAGTGTTAACAGTACTCTACAACAGTACAGAATGTTCAAACCAACTTTAAAATGTAGCACCTGCTACTGTACTTTATAAATGAAGTCCTGCAAGAACAGTGGTGATTTGTATATTACTTGTTGCCTCACACGCCTGTCCAGCCCTTGTACATACTAATGAGGCCTGGCACTGTGCTACTTTGTGTGTTGGTAATGTGGCGCAGCTCCTCATTTATTGACTCGCAACATGTGAAAGTGTGAGAGTATTTTCAGCACCTGGACAGCTCCTGTAGCCATAACACAGGCCGCTCTTTATCACTGTTTATGTAGTGCAGCCGTGGCCTAGAGATACAGGTACCTAGTCTCTCCAGAGCCAAAAACATATTGTCTGCTCTAAGCACAATTCGTTGTTTTAAACAAATGCAGATTTATCTCATTGCTGACAGGACAAACAAAAGGTATTCATAAAGGGACATTCACAGTAATTTATTTACTAAGCTTGGAAACGTCTACACGCATCTTGTCCACTGGATGTAGGAAATTACTGAAGGGCCACACATTAGCCGCCTAAGTCACGGAAGCACGGAATCAATCCGGTAGATGCAGCGCTGATGAATCGTGCCTACGTGATGTAAGGGCTCAACCGAGATAAGGAGTGAACTGATTTGAGGGAGCACTCTGTAAACAGGGCTCAAACTTCTGAATTAATGGAGTGTACTGTGATCTCAGGTAAAACTCAGTAGAGACTTACTTGAGATTGTTATGTAAGTAGTAGCTCTACCTGAGAGTGCAGCTCTTAAGCATTTAAGTGTAAAGGAAATACTTCTGTCTCCAAGGCAGGACAATCTAAAAAAAACTAACAAGAGAGGTGGAAAGACTGGAAGAGGAGGAGAAGGAAAAGTCTTTAGTTTGTCCTGCCTCCATTGAGGAGCAACTTAACCCCAGTCAACCCTGCACTGACAGGTAGGGCCATACAGAGAAATGGAGCTTCTATCTACACAAGTCAGTCCCATTGCATGCTGGGTATTGTAGTCTTACCTTAAACGTTGGAGCCAGCAAACTGTTGAACAAAAACAACATTACCCAACATGCACAGGGAGAGGCAGGCAGGGCACGTTAGGGCCAACTGTACAAACTGTAGTTATCAGGAGGTTGTAGAAGGAATTTAGAACTCATGGTTCTCAAGGGCTATTCTGTTTTTAAGGTTGTAGAATGTTTATACAGAACAAGGACTCCATTTGTTGTCTCACGTCACAAGATTCCTAGTGCAAGGCCAAGAACGTTACATATAGTGTCAGAAACATCCCCATTCTGCCCTCTGTGCTGGCACAGCAGATGCACCTTATTGGCCTATTGCGCTAATGTTACAAGTAGTTTTACTTTACATGGACAGAGGGGCTTTATAAATGCAGTCCTGCAGTTTAGCATTCTTGCTAAAACAACCATAATGATTGGATGCCACAGGATCTGCCCCACGGAACATGCTCTATTGCAAATTGTTCCCCCACAACCTCACAACCTTTCAGGATGTACAAGCTATTATTTACTCTGTATTGTAATACTCTGTATTAACGTATACCTCAAATAAAGCCGTCTGGTTAATATCAGAGTCAATCTGAATGGTTCAAATCAGGCCCAGGGGGAACTTCGGGGCCAGGCTCAATTTGAGTATTTATTCAAATCCAAGAAGGACTTGTGGGCCAGAATCCATTATGGGTTTGAATATATAAACCCAACATTGATCATATTTTTTATATGGAAAACACAAACCAGCCAAAGCCCCAAAAAGGAACCCAAATCTGTACCATGGCTAGTTTACAGATATTGGCAGCAAAGTAACTGCACTGACTCAATAGGCCACACATACAAATCAATGTTCTGTGTGCATAATAAGCTGTGTATGTACTGCACATCTAGGGGCAAATTAATGCCATATAAAATTCCCTCATCAATAGGGTAAACTTGCCCTTTAAGAGCAGGGAACAGATTGATATCATACCTGGGAATGTGACAGTTACTTCAGTCCGTTGGTTGGCCCTGAGGTGAGAGGTATGTGTACTTTCCTTCTGAGGGATTTTTTGTCAAACAACCCTTATTTTAGTGACAAAAAGAGGGGAAATAGTTGGGTGATGCCCCCCCAGATTAGCAAATGATGAGCCTGTCATTGATTTTAGTGGATTTGGAATTTTTCCCCTAAAATGGGTTTGGGAGATGCTTTGATTCTTAGTGCTGGTTGGGAGACACAGACCCAGGATTTGTCAGTTATGCAGGGCTGCCAGCAAATATCCACATTTTCTACTGAAGGAAGCATTTAGGTCCCCCTGTACCACACTATAAGGTGTTTCATTTGTGTTCCATGTAATGACAGGCTCCTTAAAGAACTTGCCCCAGTTATATGCCCTGCGCTTATGTACCAGCATTGTAGCTAAATACATGCTCCCTTTATCCAAGTCTGGAACTAGAGGTGGGCAACAGGGGCTTGTACCATGGGGGACAATTGAGGGGGTGATAGCAAATAAGTGGAGGACATACAGCAAGGTCCCATATAAGAGAGGTGACTTCATGCCTAGGGATTTCACAGTGTTCCCGGTACTGACAGGCTCCTTAGTGTTTTCCCATCTGCCCTGCTCTTATGTACCAGCATTGTAGCTAAATACATGTTCCCTTTATCCAAGTCTGGAAGTAGGGGTGGGCAGCAGGGGCTTGACAATTGAGGGGGTGATAGCAAATAAGTGGAGGACATACAGCAAGGTCCCATATAAGAGAGGTGACTTCATGCCTAGGGATTTCACAGTTGGTTTTGTCAGTTGGTTGGTTCTGTGTTAACTGTATATTCCCTCTGAGAGATTGCTTGCCAAACAACCCATACGTTAGTGAAAAAAAGCAGAGAAAAGGTTGTGTGATGCCCCCATGACTAGCAGATGATGGTACTCTCCCTGATTTTAGTGAATTTTGAGATTTTTACCCTAAAATGGGCTTGGGAGAAGCCTTTAATCTTAGCACTGGATGGAGACACAGACTAAGGATTTGTCAGTTATGCAGGGCTGCCAGCAAATATCCACATTTTCTACTGAAGGAAGCATTTGGGAACCCCTGTACCACACCATACGATGCTTAATTTGTGTTCCATGTAATGACAGGCTCCTGCTGCAAGCAGGGCTTGTACCATGCGGGAAAATTGAGGAGGTGATAGCAAATAAGTGGGGGACATACAGCAAGTCCCATATAAGAGAGGTGACTTCATGCCTAGGGATTTCACAGTTGGTTTTGTCAGTCCACATTTTCTACTGAAGGAAGCATTTAGGAACCCCTGTACAACACCATAAGATGATTAATTTGTGTAACAAGTAATAACAGGCTCCTTAGAGAATTGCCCCTCTGCCCCCGGGTATTGGCCCTGCTCTTATGTACCAACATTGTAGCTAAAAACATGCTCCCTTTATCCAACTCTGGAACCATGGGTGGGCAGCAGGGACTCATGGCATGGGGACGATTGGAAGGGAGGTGATGGCAAATGAGTTTAGGGCATACAGCAAGGTCCCATATTCATATTTCATTCCGACTTTCATATAAATAGCTTGTTGCTAAGGTCAAGAACCTAGCAACCAGGTTTTTAATTATTTTTTGTTGCACAGTAAAAAAGTATAATTGAAATTATGAATTTGGAGCATCACTGATATGAACAGTACTGTATATGGCACTGTACCAATGGCCATTTCTAATAGGTTGCTATGAGCATACTTACAGTAAAGTATAAAAGTAGGCCCATCCGCTGCTGGAAGTGTAATAAAGCTCAAGTGTAGGGTGTATTTTATAGGAAATATTAAGTGGTAAATATATTATCCCTAAAACTTATCCTTTTTATTCTCATCGCTATACCCATTGCGACAATGTTTTACCAGCTCTTTGGATAGTGCCTTGATGCTGGATCTGCTTTTATTTTTTGGCTTCCCATAGTTTCGATTTCTCTAGTCTTTCCTGAACAAGCATTGGGGATAGCCAGATACTAATGGAAGCCAGTTTTTAAAGCACACCCATGTTACCACAAGACCATGTCCACACTAATGGTGACAGCCCACCAAAAAACCAAATGGCTGATGCTTATAGCAGGGATATCACTTGTCACTCATACTGTTTGTGAAAAAAGTTGTCATTTTAAGACATAACCTTAAATCCATATGCCTCACCCCCCCTGTGGATAACACACCCCCAGCACATAAACACCTTAGGGGCCCTAACAATAATTTCCCAATGCAACAAACCCCACAATAAATACCAGGCTTATGTTCCACACGCAGAGTAGGGCACACACAAGAGTATGGCACACCCAAGGAGAATAGGGCAGGCAGAGTATGGCACACCAGGGAGCATGGGCCAGTCAGAGTATGGAACCCATTAACCCATTAGTCCTCGTTAATGGCTTTATAAGTCTTTTATAATGCAGTTCATCAACAGTGAACAGTGTGTATAGTCCAAGCGTGAATGTGGATCCAAGTTCAAGTTTATAGCCATTGTGATTATCATCCATAGGTAAAATAGAACACCATACCAAATATAAAAGCAACATTGTACATAAATATATACATATTTTAGTAACAACCAGGAACTGCTCCAATCAAGAGCCTACCTAAAGAACACCCTGATGCTATTTTGTATATTTATGCTGCCCTTTATATATTTTGCTTTACTTGTTATTCTTACCATTAGCTGGTTTCTGTAATGCAGGTATTCTAGCAACGAGCTATTCTAGACTGGGCAGTCTTAATTATCTGCGGAGGAAAAACAAAAGAGGTTTAATATAATAAAAAAGGGGATAAGACTCCAATAGTCATGCATATTTATTGGGGACATTGTTTTCATTTTTTTGATACAATCGTGTCTGCAGGGAAAAATACAGTTCCATTAAATAAAGGGCTTTATTAAAGGGGGAAATAAGTCACCGATATGAAACTAGTGCTGCCATCTTTGCCATTTACAAACTTACCCTAGTTATCTTTTGTTCGACTGGTGTGATCAATAAACAGCGCGCACTGTGTTTTTGCTGTAACTGACTCGAAGAAGGGAGGTCGCGACATGAAGAAGTGCAGGGGGCGGGTCCAGTCCGACTCTGCCTATTAAGGTACGTTAAGGTAAGTTATATGTAATCTCTTAACAGATCTTTTAATCTCAATCTTATTTACCCTTATTTTCTATATAATTAAATATTATGTAGATATGCACACACCCCTATATACGAGGAATGATGAAGTAAATTGAAGTGTATTATTAATATTATTTGCATTTATTGTTTGTGGTATTATCCTGATAGTCTTCGGTGTAATCTTCTGTGTACAGCATTTACAAGTTGGTTCAAGGACATTGGACCAGGATTTAAGAACCTAGTTATCCTTGTCCTCAGTTATAGAATGCTGGTCAATGTGCTCTGTATGTTCTTGCCATACAGTTTTCTGCAGTATGAATTTTAATTCAAAAAAACCTTCTGATTATACTCCCTTGTCTCCGGGGGCTCCCCGCAATTATATTTAATTGTGCACGGCTCAAGAGGGGAATGATGGAGACACTCACTGATGACGGGTAAGTTCTAATGGGACACTAAGATTCAGGTCCGGACTGGGATATAAAAACAGTCCTTAGCATTTCAAATAAGAGAGACCTTAATGTCCTCATTAGCTCAATGAATGGTGACTGCCTATAACATCTCAGCCTCTTTGGCATTTGCCAGAAACCACAGCTTGTCCGTCTGGGCCTGACTAAGACCCCCAAAATTAAGTGTCCTATATATAGACAACCCTAGGCAGGTGATTGGGAGTCTTAGAAGCTATATTAAATAACACAGAAATATCACATATAATAATATAAGAAGTGCAGTTATATAAACTGGTATGTGTGAAGGCATAGGGCATACAGAACAAGAGATGACCAAGCTCAATTATCCTTATATTTTCTCTGAAGTTTAGCAGCAAGCAGGCCATGAAGTAAATGCTGACAACACAGAACATTTTTTGGTGGACTAGTTTACACCACTAGAATTCTATTGTGATTGTGATTCTTGTGTTACCGATATAGTTGATATATACATATATAATACACAAAAGTCATGAATATCCTGTAAACTATATTCTTATTAATGGCTCTTAGTGATGTCATCGGTTATAAACAAAGCTTAGTGATGTTATTTTTGTCACATGACTCATTAAAGCTTGTTTATTATAATAAATACCCCTTGTTGAAAAATATAAGGATATTAGAAGTAACCTCGGAGTTCCATAACCTGTATAAAGGTCATGGAGCTCCTTGGTGACTTATAAAATCCTTATATTTTATAATAGTGGTACTTTATTCACTATATATAATCGACAGTTTGGTTAATTCCCCCATGGGACAAAACTGTAAATTATATAATTATGAATGGGGTGTTCCTACATCAGTACGGGCTGTTGACATGCTCCTATCAATGGTTTGGGTACTCCATTACTTGGTGCCCCTATAACTTGGGAGCTAGATGAAGAGAATCATATATTTCAACGTGTATTTGATTAAGTTAATCATACGTATAATGAGTGGCAATTTGAGCAAAATTGTATGATAAAACCTATACCATTCACTCTAGCAGGTATCACGTATTAACATTTTTTTTGTGTTTCAGTTTGCATTATCAGAATAAGCTCTTCTTAGGTCATAATCTCATCTCCTAAAAACAACTAACACTTACTTGGGTTCCACTTTCTGTAGTACCTCTGCTAGGCTCCACTCACTAACCCATTCACCCATCCCCTTCATTGGCACATTCACCCAGCCCCCTCCGAAACAATCACATACCCTCTCAACCCCCTCACTGACATATTCACCCACCCAGCCCCCTCACCAACACATTCTCCCACCCAGTCCCTTTACCAACACATTCACCCACCCTACCAGCCCATTTCTGACATATTTGCCCACCCTTCCCCACCCCTATGCACCACATTCGCCCTTCCTCCCAGCCCCTCACCAACACATTCGCCCATCCTCCCATCCCCTTCACCGACACATTCCCCAATCCTCCCATCTCTCTCACTGACACATTCGCCCACTCTCCCAGCCACCTCATCGACACTTTCGCCCACCCTCCGAGCCCCCTCACCAACACATTCGCCCACTTTCCGAGCCCCCTTACCGACACATTCGCCCACCTTCCACACCCTTCACTGATACATTCACCCACCCTCCCACACCCCTCACCGACACATTCGCCCACCCACACAACTCCCTCACTAACACAATCAACCACCCTCACAGCCCCCTCCTCGACCCATTTACCCAGCCCCCATCCCTCTCACATACACATTATCCCCATTCACCAACACACTCACTCCCCCACTGACAATTTCAACCACCCTCGCATCCCTTTCATCGACACATACACCCACTCTCCTTTCCCCCTTACTGACACATTCACCCACCCTTCTATCCTCTGCACTGACACATTCACGCACCCAGCTCTCTCACTGACACTTTCACCCACTCTCTCAGCCCACGTCGCCGACACATTCAACTACCCTCCCACTAGCCTCAATGACACATTCACCCATCTAGTGGATGAATGTGTCGTGAGGGGGATGGGAGGGTGGGCAAATGTGTTGTTAAGGTGGATGGGAGGGTGATTGAATGTGTCAGTTAGTGGGATCAGAGGGTTGGCAAATGTGTCAGTGGGGGGGCTAGGAGGGTGGATGAATGTGTTGGTGAGGGGGATGGGAGGGTAGATGACTGCGTCCATGAGGGAGATGGGAGGGTGGTCGTGCTAGCGGGAAGGGAGGGTGGTCGTGCTAGCGGGAAGGGAGGGTGGGTGGCTGTGTCAGCGAGGGTAATGGGAGGGTGGTCAAAACTATCAACGTGTGGGATGGGAGGTAGACAAAAGTATCAGCGAGGGGGATGGGAGGGTGGGTGAATGTGGGGATGGGAGGGTGGGCATATGTCAGCGGGTGGGATGGGAGGGTGAAAATATCAGTGAGTGGGATGGGAGAGTGGGCAAATGTGTCGTGAGGATGGGAGGATGGGCAAATATGTTTGCGAGGGGAATGGGAGGATGGAAGAGTGTATTGATGAGGGGGTGGGAGTGTTGGCTAGGGGGATGGTTGGATGGTCGAGTGTATCATGGAGGTATATGGGAGGGTGGGCGAGTGTGTCGTCGAGGGGCGTGAGAGGGTGGGTGAGTGTGTCGGCTAGGGGGATGGTTGGATGGTTGAGTGTATTGGGGAAGTAAATGGGAGGGTGGGCGAGTGTGTCAGCGAGGGGGATTGGAGGGTGGGTGAATGTGTCGGTGAGTAAGATTGGAGGGTGGGAAAGTGTGTTGGCGAGGTGGATTGGAGGGTGGGCGAATGTGTGGGGATGTGAGGGTATGCGAGTGTGTTGGTTAGGAGGATGGGAGGGTGGGCATATGTCAGGGGGACGGATGGGAGGGTGAAAATGTCAGTGGGTGGGATGGGAAGGTGAAAATGTCAGCGAGTGGAATGGGAAAGTGGGCGCATGCGTAGGCAAGGGGATGGGAAAATATGTTTGTGAGGGGGATGGGAGGGTGGGCGAGTGTGTTAGTGAGGGGGATAGGAGGGTGGGTTGAGTGTCGGCTAGGGGGTGGTTCAATGGCCGAGTGTATCGGGAGGTAAATGGGAGGTGTGGGCGAGTGTGTTAGTGAGGGGGGGATTGGAGGGTGGGCAAATGTGTCGGTGAGTGGGATAGGAGGGTGGGCAAGTATGTTGGCGAGGTGGATTGGAGGGTGGGCAAATGCGTCAGCAAGGAGGATGGGAGGGTGGGCAAATACAGGGGTGGAACTTCTGGGGGAGCAGGGGGTGCGAGCGGGCCAGGGCCCGCACCCCATCAGGGCCCCCGGCAGTCCGCGCGCCGCTACGGAGGGGGGCGGGGGCCCGGCTGCGCATCCTGCGCCAGGGCCCTCCCCCCTCTAGTTCCGTTTCTGGGCAAATATGTCTGCTAGGGGGATAGGAGGGTGGGTAAATGTGTCGGTGAGGGGGATGAGAAGGTGGGCAAATGTGTTGGTGAGGTGGATTGGAGGGTGGGCAAATGTGTCGACAGTGAGTGGGATGGGATGGTGGGCAAGTGTGTTGGCAAGGTGGATTGGAGGGTGGGCGAATGTGTCGGCGAAGGGGATGTGAGGGTATGCGTGTGTGTTGGTGAGGGGGATGGGAAGGTGGGCATATATCAGTGGGTGGGATGGGAGGGTGAAAATATCAGTGAGTGGCATGGGAGAGTAGGCAAATGTGTAGTGAAATGGGAGGGTGGGCAAATATGTTTGCGAGGGGGATGGTTGGATGGTCGAGTGTATCAGGGAGGTAAATGGAGGTGGGCAAGTGGTCTTGAGTGCTGAGGGGTGGTGAGTGTCGAGGGGATGTCGAGTATTGGGAGGTAATGGGAGGGTGGGCTAGTGTGTCGCAGGGGGATGGAGGTGGGTGAAGTGTGGAGTGGGATGGAGGGTGGGAAAGTGTGTTTGCGAGGTGGATTTGAGGGTTGGAGAATGTGTGGGGGGGGATGTGAGGGTATGCGAGTGTGGTTGGTTAGGAGGATGGGCATATGTCAGCGGGTTGGATGGGAGGGTGAAAATGTCAGAGTGGAATGGGAAAGTGGGCGCGTGCATTGGCAAGGGGGATAGGCAAATATGTTTGTGAGGGGGATGGAAGGGTGGCCGAGTGTGTCGGTGAGGGGGATGGGAGGGTGGGCTGAGTGTCGGCTAGGGGGTGGTTCAATGGCTGAGTGTATCGGGGACGTAAATGGGAAGGTGGGCGAGTGTGTTAGTGAGGGGGCTTGGAGGGTGGGCAAATGTGTCGGTAAGTGGAATGGGAGAGTGGGCGTGTGCGTCAGCAAGGGGGACAGGAGGGTGGGCAAATGTGTTGTGAGGATGGGAGGGTAGGAAAATATGTTTGCGAGGGGGATGGGAGGGTGGGCGAGTATGTCGGCGAGGGGGATGGGAGTGTAGGTGAGTGTGTCGGCTAGGGGATGGTTGGATGGCGAGTGTATCGGGGAGGTAAATGGGAGGGTGGGCGAGTGTGTCAGTGAGGGGGATTGGAGGGTGGGCGAATGTGTTGGTGAGTGGGATGGGAGGTTGGGCAAGTATGTTGGTGAGGTGGATTGGAGGGTGGGCAAATGTGTCAGTGAGGAGGATGGAGGGTGGGCAAATATGTCTGCGAGGGGGATAGGAGGGTGGGTGAATGTGTCAGTGAGGGGTATGAGAAGGTGGGCAAATGTGTTGGTGAGGTGGATTGGAGGGTGGGAAAATGTGTTGACGAGGAGGATGGGAAGGTGGGCAAATATGTCTGCGAGGGGGATTGAATGGTGGGCCGAATGTGTCTGTGAGGGGGATGGGTGGATGAATGTATTGGGAAAGGGAATAGGTGGGTGGGCAAATGTGTCGGCGAAGGGGGTGGTAGGGTGCATGATTGTTTTAGAGAGGAAGATGGGAGGATGTGTGATTGTTTTGGAGATGGGGATGGGTTAGAGACTGGAGCCTGGCATAGGAATTACAGGAAGTAGAACCCAACTAAGTGTTAGGTCTTTGATGAGATAACTATTTGGACCTAAGAAGAGCTTATTCTGATAATGTAAATTGAAGCAAAACGAAGGATAATTCTTGATATCTGTCACAGTAATTGGTATAGGTGTTATCGTTCAATTATCCTAAAGTTGGCACTCATTATACCCATGATGAACTTAATCAAATCTAAATCTAAAGAAATATTTGATCCAAATCATTTTGCACCTCCAAAGTGATTGGGCCAAGAAGTAATGGAGTACCTTAAACATTGGTAGGAACATATAAACATACCCAACGGTCTGCATTTAAAGTTTAGTTATATCCATTTACAATAGGCTATTCTCAGTCCACAAACCAGTAGTAAAAAAAAAGTCTTCAGGAGACCATTGGTTTGCTCCACAATACCCTAACATGTGGGACTATATACAGAGACAAATCACTATTTTACCCACAGTGTTGTTATTAGCAAAGGATTTATATTATTAGTTCGTTAAATGACTGCCATTGTCTGAGTATAGAATGTCATCTCTTGGGAAGATGTCACCCTTCCCACTCAACAACACATGCACCCAACCACCCAGCCTTTTCACCTTCACATTCACCCATATCCAGCCCCATCATGACACATCCACCTGCCCTCCCTGGGCCCTCATGACACATTCACTCACCCGCCAAGCCCTCTCACCAACACATTAACCAACCCATCCAGCCCCCTCAAATATAAATTCACCCACCCTTCAAGCCTCCTCACCAATATATTTACCCACCAAGCCTCCTCACCAAACATTCACCCAACCACCCAAACCACTTACTGACATTTTCGCCCACCCATCCCACTCCCCGACTCATTCAGCCCCTCCCTGACATATTCATCGACCCATCCAGTCCCCTCACCGAAACATTCACCCACCCATCCAGCCCCTTTCACTGACACATTTACCAACACATCCAACACCCACATTGACACTTTCACAAACCAATCTAGCCCCCCTCACCAACACATTTACCAACACATCCACCACCTTCATTGACACTTTCACCTACCCATTCAGTCCACTCACCCTGTGTCGGTGAAGGGACTGGGTGGGTGAATGTGTCGGTGAAGGGGCTGGGTTGGTCAATGTGTCGGTGATGGGCCTGGGTAGCTGAATGTGTCGGCGAGGGGAATAGGGGGTTGGGTTATTGTATTGGTGAGACCGATGGGAGGGTAGGTGAATGTGTCTGTGAGTGGGGTGGGTGAATGTGTAGGTGAGTGGGAGGGGACAAGGATATGGGAGGTTGATTGAATGTGTTGGTGAGTGAGATGGGAGGGTGAGTGGGATGGGAGGTTGTGTGAATGTGTCGGTGAAGGCACTGGGTGGGTGAATGTGTCGGTGAGGGGGTGGGTGAATGTGAAAGTGAGAGCGCTGGGTGGGTGAATGTGTCAGGGAGAGG
Organism: Xenopus laevis; assembly: GCF_017654675.1. Classification (NCBI taxonomy): domain Eukaryota; kingdom Metazoa; phylum Chordata; class Amphibia; order Anura; family Pipidae; genus Xenopus; species Xenopus laevis. Next base: position 126,374,717 of record NC_054372.1, read on the forward strand.
GATGGGTGGGTGAATGTCTTGCTGAGGGGCTGGGTTGGTGAATGTATCAGGGAGATGGCTGGGTAGTTTCGATGAGTAGGATGGCAGGGTGAGTTAATGTGTCGATGAGTGGGAGGGTGGGTTAATGTATAAGTGAGTAGGATGGGAGGGTGGGTGAATGTGTCGGTGAGTGGAATGAGTGTCAATGAGGGTACTTGATGTTTGGTAAATGTGTCATGAAAGGACTTTGTGTGTGAATGTGTCGGTGAGTGGGATGGAAGGGTGGGTGAATGTGTCGGTGAGTAGGATGGGACGATGGGTGAATGTATCAGTGAGTAGGATGGGAGGGTGGGTGAATGTGTCGGTGAGTGGGATGGGGGGGTGCATGAATGTATCGGTGAGTGGAATGAGGGTACTGGTGTTGAATGTGTCTGAAGGATTTGGTGTGAATGTGTCGTGAGTGGGATGGAAGGTGGGTGAATGTGTCGGTGAGTGGGATGGGGGGTGCTGAATGTGGTGAGTGGAATGGTGTCAATGAGGGTACTGGATGTTTGGTAAATGTGTCAGGTAAGGGGGAGTATGGGGTGGGTGAATGTGTTGGTGGTGGATGGTGCTGAGGGTACTGGAGTTGTAATGTGTCAGTGGGGGATGTATGGTGGGGAAGGGGAGGGGGATGGGTGGGATGGAAAGTGTGTCAGTGAGGGAAGCTGGGTGGTTGGTTGGGTGAATGTTTTGGTGAAGGAGCTGGGTGAGTAAATGTTTCAGTGAGGAGGCTGGAAGGGCGTGTAAATATATATTCAAGGGGGCTGGATGGGTGGGTGAATGTGTTGGTGAGGAGGCTTAGAGGGTGAGTGAATGTGTCATGACGGGCTGGGAGGGCAGGTGGATGTGTCGTGACTGGGCTGGATTTGTAGGTGAATGTGAAAGGGGTGGTTGGATGCATGTGTTGTTGAGGCGGAAGGGTAACATTTTCCCATTTTTTCTTTACTCAATCATTTCAGACAATGCCAGTCATTTTAAGAGATGGTTATTGATGTAGAATGACGATATATCTCTGTGTATCTTCCTACTTGTAATGGTATTGTGGAGTGAACCAATGGTCTCCTAAAAACATTTTGTTGACTTCAGCTTTGTGGACCGACAACCTATTGCAATATTTACAGCAGAAACTTTGAATGAAACATACCATTGGGAATGTTCACATGTTCCTACCAATGGTTTGGGTACTTCATTGATTGGTACCCCTATCATTTGGGAGGAGCTAAATAATGGGGATCATATATTTCTAACTGGATTCACTTAAGTTAATCAAATGTATAATGATTTTCAACTTGAGAAAAATAGGATGATAAAACATATACCCCGTACTCTAGCAGGTATAAAGTACAACCTTTCTGTTTTGCTTTAGTTTACATTATCAGAATAAACTCTTCTTACGTCCAAACACTCATTTCATGAAACCACATAAGACTTCCATGGGGGTGTACTTCCTTTAATCCCTCTGCCAGGCCCCATTCCCGTCACATATACCCAGCCTCCTCACAGACACATTCACTCACCCACCCATCCCATTCACCGACACATTCCTGCTCCCACCAAGCCCCTCACCGACACATTCCCCTACCCATTACACCTCTTCCCTTACACATTCACTTACCCAACCCCCTCACTGACACATTCACCTGCCCTTCAATCCCACTCACCGACACATTCATCTGTTCGGCACACTCACCGAAATATTCACCCATTCTCCCAGCACCCTTATCGACACAATCATGTATGTATGTATATTTTTATTTGTAAAGCGCTCCATGAGGGCAAAGCACTGTATAGCAAAACAATAAATTAGTAGTAACAAACAAGGGGTCATTGGAATAAAAAGTAACAATAAGTGCCTTATTACAAATACAATTCACGTAAATATAAAAAATATAATTACAATACAGATTAAGTGCTCAGTGTCAAGGAAACAAAAGGCTAGAGGACCCTACCCCATAGGGCTTAAAGTCTAAATGGGAGGGTAACATACAGACACAATTCAGAGGGGTATTAAGGTGCTGTGGGTTACTGTTTGTTACACTGATATATAAGTGCCAGTTCAGGTGTTGTCCAGGTGCTCCCAGAGGTAGTCTTTGAGTTTTGTTTTAAACACATTGAAGGAGGATTCTCTCCTGGGAGATTCAGGAATGGCATTCCAAATATAAGGAGTCGCAAGAGAGAAGGGTTTGATACGGGAAACAGCAGTAGTAGTGGGGGGTACAACCAAGCGGTTGCTCTGAGAAGAACGGATGTTTCGGGCAGGAACATATAGAGAAACAAGAGATGAGATGTAGATAGGTGCAGAGAAATGAAGGTTAATAGTTAATCATCCACCCAGCATCATCACCGATATTTTGACCCACCCTCCACCCCCCCTCAGAGATATATTAATCCACTCTCCCACACCCTCGCTTGCACATTCACCTTCCCTCCAATCCCATGCATCAACACATTCACCCACCCTCCTTGCCCCCTCACCAACACATTCAACCAGCCCCCTTACTGACACATTCACCCAGCCCCCTCACCGACATATTCACCCACCCTCCCAGCTTCAGTACCAAAACTGTACCCCCCTCTCATCACCCTAACCGATACATTCAAAAACCCATCTCCCTCACTGACCCATTCACCCACCCTCCAATCCCCTCACAGACATATAAATCAACACTCCCAAACCTCTCCTTAATAATTTCACCCTACCTCCAAACTCCAGCACTGACAAATTCACCCATACAGCCCCCTCACCAACACATTCACCCATCCTCCCAGCCCACTCACGTCATACTCCCACCATTACAGCACCATAGCCAACACATTCATCCAGCCCCTCATTGGCATACTCATCCACTCTCACATCCCCCACCAATACATTCAGGAACACTCCCGCCCCATGAAATATTTACCCACCCTTCCAGCACCCACACAGATACCAACCTTTCATCTACCTCGCCCACACATTCACCCTCCCACCCCTCACAGACACATTCACCCATCAGCTATTCACCGACACATTCACTCATCCTCCCATACCCCACACAGACATATTAATCCACACTCCCAACCCCCTCATTCACCCTACCTCCCATCCCCCTAACCCACACATTCACCAACCATTCCAGCCCCCTCAACAACACATTTACACACCCTCCCATCCACCTCACTCATACATTCACCCACTCTCCCTTCCCCCTCACTGTCACATTCACACAACCTGACATCCCCCTCATTGACATATTCACCCACTATTGCTTACCCTCGCTCACAAATTCACCCATGCTCCCATCCCCCTCGCCAACATATTCACACACTCCTTCGGGGGTTAATGTGTTGTTGAGGGGGATGGGAGCATGGGTGAATGTGTTGGTGGATGAGAAGGTGTGTAAATGTGTCAATGAGGGGGCTAGAAGGGTGGGTGAATGTATCTATGAGGGGTAAGGGATTGTGGGTGAATATGTTGGTGAGGGGGGTGAAAGGGTGGGCCAATGAATTGGAGAGTGGGATGGGAGAGTGTGTGAATGAGTCAGTGAGGTGGATGGGAGGGTCGGTAAAAGTGTTGGTGAGGGGTATGGGAGGTTGGGCGAATACGTTGTGAGGGGGATGGAAGGGTGGGCAGATGCATCAGTGATGGGCCTTGAAGGGTGGGTGAATGCTTTGGTGAGGGGCCTGGGAGGGTGGGCAAATGCATAGATAAGGGGGCTGGGCGAATGCGTCGGTGAGGGGGCTGTGGACGAATGCGTCGGTGAGAGGGCTGGGTGGGCGAATGTTTTGGTGAGGGGCTGGAAGGGTGTGCGAATGGGGTGGTGATGGGGATTGGAGGGGACGTGAGTGTTTTGGAGAGGGGGATGGGTGAGTGGGCAAATGCGTAGATGAGGGGGCAGGGTGAATGTGTCAGTGTGTGGGGGTCTGGCAGAGCAATTACAGAAAGAAGAACCTTAATAATGTTTTAGGTGTTTTCATGAGATGACTATTTGGACCTAAGAAGAGTTTATTCTGTAAATGTAGGAAGTGAAAAAAAGGGGAATACTTGATAGCTTCTAGAGTAAAGGGTTTAGGTTTTATCATCCAATTTTGCTCATTATACTTATGATTAACTTTTCGAATCCACTTCAAAATATATGATCCCCATCATTTTGCTTCTGCAAAGTGAAAGGGGCACCAAGTAAAGGAGTACCAAACTTTTGGTAGGAACATGTGAACACACCCAACAGTCTGTTTCCTTTAAAGTTTCTGCTTTAGTTATATACTTCTGAAATAGGCTGTTGTCAGTGAACAAAGCTGTAATCAACAAAAAGTCTTTAGGAGACCAATTGGTTCTCTCCATAATTCCATTTGATGTTGGACTGTACAGAGACATATCGACATTTTCCATCAGTGCTGTTCGCAATGGATTCAGGTGACTGGAACATAAATTACTTATTTTATTTTCATTGTCTGCAATTATTGAGTGAGAAATACCATGTCTTGGGAAAATATCTCCCAGCCCCCTCACCTACACATCCACCCATCCACCATGCCTTCTCACATCACATTCAGCCACCAATCTAACACCCTCAAACACACATTCGCCCGCCCTCCTAGCCCTCTCATGACACATTCAACCACCCTTCCAGCGCACTCACTGACACATTCTCCACCGTACAATCCCACTGACACATTCACTCACCCACCCATCACACCCACTAACACATTCAGCACCAACCCATCCCGATTACCACTACATTCACCCACGATCCATGTTACTGACACATTCACCCACCCACCCATCCCCTGCACCTTCACATTCACCCACCCATCCCCCTCACTAACACATTCACCCAACCTCCCATCCCATTCACCGACAGTCACCCACCCTCCCATCACACTCACTGACACAATCACCCACCCTCCTATCCCACTCATCAACGCATTTGCCCACCCTCCCAGCCCCCTCGCCGACACATCCAAGCCCCCCCACACCACATTCAATGACCATCCCAGCCCCCACACCAACACATTCAAACACTCTCCCATTCCACTAACCAACTCATTCACCCACAATCCCATCCAACTTACCGACATATTCATCGTCTCTCTCATCCCTTTCACCAACACATCCTCCAACCCTACCATACCCTTCACCCAACCACCATTCTGGGGGGGGGGCTGTGTGGGTAAATGTGTTAGTAAGGGGGCCATGTGGGTGGGTGAATATTGCGGAGAGGGGCAGGGTGGGTTGGTGAATGCGTTGTGAGTGGGATGGTGGGTGAATGTGTCAGTGAGTGGGAGGTTGAGTGAATGTGTTGGTGAGGGAGACGTGGGTTGGGTGAATGCGTCTGTAAGGTAGGGTTGCAGTATGTGCTGGTGGGTGGGATGAGAGAGGCAGTGAATGTGTTGGTAAGTTAGATGGGAGTGTGGGTGAATGTGTTGGTGAGTGGGATGGAGGGTGGATGTGTCAATGAGGGGGCTGGGAGAGTGGTTGAATGTGTTGGTGTGGGGGCTGGGAGGTTGGGTGAATGTGTCATGTAAGGGCTGGGAGGGTGGTTAAATGTGTCGGTGACAGGGCTGGGAGGTTGGGTGAATGTGTCGGTTAGTGGGATGGGAGGGTGGGCAAATATGTAGGTCACTAAGATGGGAGAGTGGGTGTATGTGTCGGTGAGTGGGATGGGAGGGTAGGCAAATGTGTCGGTGAGTGGGATGGGAGAGTGGGTGAATGTGTCGGTGAGTGGGATGGGAAGGTGGGTAAATGTGTTGGTGAGTGGGATGGTGGTATGGGAGGATGAGTGAATGTGTTGGTGTGGAGGATGGGGGTTGGGTGATTGTGTCGGTGAGGGGTATGGTAGGGTAGGAGAATGTGTTGGTGAGTGAGATGAGAGGGTCGGTGAATGTGTCGGTATGTTGGATGGGATTGTGGGTGAATGTGTTGGTGAGTGGGATGGGAGAGTGGTTGAACGTGTTGGTGTGGGGGCTGGGAGGGTCATTGAATGTGGCATCTGGGGGCTTGGCTGTGTCGACGAGGGGGCTGGGAGGGTGGGCAAATGTGTTGATGAGTGGGATAGGAGGGTGGGCAAATGTGTCGGTGAGTGGGATGGGAGGGTGGGTGAATGGGATGGGAGGGTGGGTGAATGTGTTGGTGAGGGGGATGGGTGGGTCAGTGTGAAGGTGACGGGGATTGGTGGGTGAATGTGTCAGTAACAGAGATCGTAGGTGAATGTGGTGGTAATCGTGATGGGTTGGTGCTGAATGTGTCGGTGGGTGTGATGGGAGTGTGAGTGAACGTGTCAGTGGGATTGTACGGTGGTGAATGTGTCAGTGAATGCGCTGGAAGGGTGATTGAAGGTGTCCTGAGCAGGCTGGGAGGGTGGGCGAATGTGTCTTTGAGGGTGTTGGATTGGTGGCTGAATGTGATGTGAGAAGGCTGGGTGGATGTGTAGGTTAGGGGACTGGGAGATATTTTCCCAAGACATGGTATTTCTTACTCAATCAATTCAGACAATGACAGTCTGTAACACCCGCCACTGGTTTTGAGCGCTGGCGCATAAGCGCAGACACGTGTCAACTTGGGCGCCGGCGTCGAGGCACCCGCGCACGTCAAATCGGACGCCTGCACATGAATTGACGCTCCCATGCTTAGGAGCAATGACCTCTAGTTTGGGCGCCTGGCTTCCTATTGGTCCCTGATGTGTCTGTCTTCCTCAGCCTGCTCCTGATTGGTTCCTGTTCCCTTAAATACCTTCCTCTTCCTCCTCACATTGCCCAAGCTGGCTTCAGTTTCTACTGTTCCTGCTAAAGCCCTGGTTGTTCGAGTTTCCTGGTTTTGACCCTCTGCCTGTTTTCCTGACTCCTGAACCTTCGCTGCCTGAATCCGACCTCTGCCTGCATTTAACTACGCCTTAGCCTGACCCCTTGGTACTTCGCTTCTCTGAAACCCGTCTTCTGGAAACGACCTTTGCCTGCACTTGACTACGCCTTGCCTGATCCCCTGTTACTTCGCTCCTGGTAACTCGCCTGGCTTCTCTACCACCTCCGCAGCAGAAAGCCCAGGGCCCCAAAAGGGCGTTGGTGAATACCTGGAGCCGTTGAGAGGTCCCTGTTACCATCAGTTCTCCTGGATAAACTACCTTCCTCCGGGATCCGAGGTAAACAGATTGTTATAGTGAGCCGCTGGTCGTTCTTCCTCGTTGGAGACAGTCTTAGAGGCCCTTATGAAGCGTCTCGAGGACTCCGAGGCTTCTCAGTTGCACCTTGCCCAGAGCTTGCAGCACCTCTCAAATCGCCTTAATGCCTTGCAGGCTTCCCAGACTCTGCTGCCTCCTGTCTCTGTTGCACCACCAAGCCCAGTTTTGGTTCCGGCTCCATTGTCCAGCGGGGAGCGTTTTTCCTGCAGACCCAAGATCTCGGCTCCTCTTCGCTATTCTGGTGATCCAGAGACCTGTCGGGGTTTTTTGAATCAATGCAAGATTAATTTTGAACTCTCACACTTCCCGAATGATACAAAGTGGCCTACGTCATGACCTTGCTTCATGGGAAAGCCTTGGCCTGGGCTTCTCCTCTTTGGAACGGGATGATCCGTTGGTTCACAACTCCACAGCATTTCTTTCCACTTTTCATGAGATTTTTGATGCCCCCGGCAGGAAGGAGAATGCCTCTACTCACCTCCTGAAAATTTCCCAAGGGGCACTCTCCACAGCTGAGTACGCCATAGATTTCCGTACCATTGCCGCGGAGGTATCCTGGAACGAGGCCCTTGTAGCTGCCTTCTGGAACGGTCTCAATGAGTCCCTTAAAGATGAATTGGCTGCTCGAGATCTTCCTCCGCTGTTTGAAGACCTAGTCTCTCTGGTGATCGGCATTGATGTTCGTCTGAAGAAGAGGCTTTCGGCCAAGTCACGAGCCCATAGACTGCTCCTCGACTCCAACATCCCAGCTGCTCCGGCTAATTCTCTTACTGTGCCGGAGGAACCCATGCTGCTGGGGGCTACCCGACTTACTCCTGAGAAAAGGTCTCGTCGCCGTACAGCAGGTCTGTGCCTTTATTGTGGCCTGAAGGGTCACTTTGTTAAGACCTGTCCTGATAAGCCTCAAACTCGGCCGCATGGAAACTCAAAAGCCTAGGTCGGCGGGTGGAGACCGTCCTGGGCACTGCCACTTCTTCTCCATCAAGAAATTTCTCTCGTCTGTTGGTTCCCTGCTGTATTAAACGTCTCTCCAGGACCATCCCTTGTCAAGCCTTTATTGACTCAGGTGCTGCTGGGAACTTCATTGATCTCTCTTTTGCCCGAGCTTCTTCCCTGCCTCTTGTCCCTCTTCAAGTGCCTCTGGCGGCTCATGCGATTGATGGTCCTCCCGTCTCTCCTGGTCTTATCACCCACTTCTCCTCTGTATTTGCAAGTTGGTGACCTCCATAAAGAAGAGATCTCGTTTCTAGCCATCTCCTGTCCTTCGACCCCTATCATTTTAGGGTTACCCTGGCTCCAGCTACATAACCCTATGATTGATCGGTCTTCTGGAAAGCTGTCCTACTGGAGTTTCTGCTGTTCCTCTAATTGTTTATCCTCCTCATCCTCTTCTCCAGTCTCCATTTGCTCCGTCTCCATGCTTGAGTCTCTTCCTTCCTGTTATAGAGACTTTTCTGACATCTTTGAGAAGAAGAGTGCCGAGGTTCTTCCCCCCCACCGGCCCTATGACTGTCCTATTGACCTGATCCCTGGAACTGTCCCTCCTAGGGGAAGAACCTACCCTCTGTCTGTGCCTGAAACACAAGCCATGAAGGAGTACATCCAGGAAAATTTGGCTAGGGGTTTATTCGGAAGTGCAACTCTCCTGCTGGTGCTGGATTTTTCTTAGTCCAGAAGAAGGATGGGGGTCTTCGGCCGTGCATCGATTACCGGGTCTTAACATGATTACCGTTAAGAACAGGTATCCTCTTCCCCTTATCCCTAAGCTGTTCGATAAACTCAAGGACGCCAACATTTTTTCGAAGCTGGACCTGAGGGGAGCCTATAATCTGATTCGGGTACGTCAAGTGGATGAATGGAAGACAGCGTTTAACACATGTGATGGCCATTATGAATATCTAGTTATGCCATTTGGTCTCTGCAACGTGCCCGCTGTCTTCCAGGACTTTATGAACGATATTTTTCGAGATCTCCTCTATTCTTCTGTTGTTGTATATCTGGATGACATTTTGATTTGTTCTTCTTGTGAGTCTCTCCATGCTTCTCATGTGAGGCAAGTCCTTCAACGTCTCAGAGAGAATCATTTGTTCGCCAAGATCGACAAGTGCGAGTTCCATCAGTCTAAAATTTCTTTCCTTGGTTATGTCATCTCTCCCTCCGGCTTTGAAATGGATCCGCCATGGTTTCGGCAGTCCTGAATTGGGTTCCTCCCTCTAATATGAAAACAGTCCAACGCTTCTTGGGGTTCGCCAATTTTTACAGGAAATTCATCAAGAATTTTTCCGGCATTGTCCTCACCCTTACTGCTCTTACCTGGAAGGGAATACGATTTGTCTGGTCTCCTGTGGCTCAGAGAGCGTTCGACGATCTGAAGCAAGCTTTTTGTTCTGCTCCCGTCTTAGTTCATCCAGATGTCTTTCTACCTTTTGTTTTGGAGGTGGATGCTTCAGAGTCCATTGTTGGAGCCATTCTCTCTCAGCGGCCTGGTTTCCAGGGTCCCCTACACCCTTGTACCTTCTTTTCCCGGAAATTTTCTTCTGCCGAGAGGAATTACGACGTTGGCCCAAGCTAACTATAATGATCTGTTTACCTCGGATCCCGGAGGAAGGTAGCTGATCCAGGAGAACTGATGGTAACAGGAACCTCTCTACGGCTCCGGTATTCACTGACGCCCTTTTGGGGCCCCGGGCTTTCTGCTGCGGAGGTGGTAGAGGAGCCAGGCGAGTTACCAGGAGCGAAGTAACAAGGGATCAGGCAAGGCGTAGTGAAGTGCAGGCAAAGGTCGTTTCCAGAAGACGGGTTTCAGAGAAGCAAAGTACCAAGGGGTCAGGCTAAGGCGTGGTTAAATGCAGGCAGAGGTCGGATTCAGGCAGCGAAGGTTCGGAGGTCAGGAAAACAGGCAGAGGGTCAAAACCAGGAAACTCGAACAACCAGGGCTTTAGCAGGAACAGTAGGAACTGAAGCCAGCTAGGGCAATGTGAGGAGGAAGAGGAAGGTATTTAAGGGAACAGGAACCAATCAGGAGCAGGATGAGGAAGACAGACATCAGAGACCAATAGGAAGCCAGGCGCCCAAATTAGAGGTCATTGCTCCTAAGTATGCGAGTGTCCATTCCTGCGTAGGTGTCCGTTTTGACGTGAGCGGACGCCTCGACGCCGGCGCCCAAGTTGATGCGTGCCTGTGCTTAAGCGCCAGCGCTCAAAACCAGTTGCGGGTGTTACACAGTCATTTTAAAACCAGTTATCTGAATTCATTGCGGACAGAACTGATGTAAGATGGCAATATTTCTCTATGTATCATCCCACGTCTAAGGGTATTGTGGAGCGAATCATTGGTCTCCTAGACTTTTCATGACTTGAGCTTTGTGGTCCAACATCATCCAATTGCAAATGCAACTATCCAAAGCAGAAACTTTAAAGGAACAGTAAAGTCAAAAAATAAAAGTGTTTTAAAGTAATGAAAATATAATGCAGTGTTGCCCTGCACTAGTAAAACACTACTATTGTTTATATAAATGAGCTGCTGTGTAGCAATGGGGGCAGCCATTCAAAGGAGAAAAGGCTCAGATTACACAGCAGGTATCAGATAAGCTCTGTCTGTCTAATGGTGTTATCTATTATCCATTAGTTAACCTGTGCCATGTAGCCGTTTTTCAATTTCCGCCATTGCTACACAGCAGCTTGTTTATATGGACTATAGTAGTGTTTCTGAAGCAAACAGATCAGTTTTACCAGTGCAGGGCAAACACTACATGATATTTTCATTACTTTAAAACACTTTCATTTTTTGGTGTTACTGTTCCTTTAAATGAAACAGACTGTTGGGTATGTTCAAATGCTACTACCAATGGGTCCGTGTCCGTGTATAATTATGCAGATAATACCAATAACAGGTCACTGAGCTTTGTTATTTTTACTCACAGTCTTGAGATGCCTTTAGCCTTAAAAAGTAGCTTGTATTTTTTATGCAGAAAAACAACATTGGCTTCCAATGGGGTTTATGGTCAATGTACTTTGGGATGTTTTAGTAATCTTTGGTGGACAGCATTTACAAGTTGGTTCAAGGACATTGGACCAGGATTTTCCTTGGTTCAAGGATATTGGACAATAGTTAACCATGTTATAGAATGCTGGTCATTGTGCTCTGTATGTCCTTGCCATAAGGCTTCCTGTAGTATGAATTTTATTTAAAAAAACCTCTTTGTTATATACTCCTTTGTCTCCGGGGGCTCCCCACAATTATATTCTAGTTTGAACCTTTGCACGGCTCAAGAGGGGAATGATGGAGACACTCACTGATGACGGGTAAGTTCTAAAGGGACACTTAGATCAGGACTGGGATTTAAAAATAATCCTTAGCATTTCAAATACACAGAGGCCTTAAAGTCATCATTAGCTCGATGGTGACTGCCTGTGAAATCTAACAGTAGCCTCTTTGGCATTTGCCAGAAACCATAGATTGTCCGTCCGGGTCTGCCTAAGACCCCCAAAATTAAGTGTCCGCTATATAGACAACCCAAGGCAGGTGATTGGGAGTCTTAGAAGCTATATTAAATAACACAGAAATATCACACATAATAATATAAGAAGTGCCGTTGTATAAACTATTATGTGTGAAGGCATGGGACATATAGAATAAGAGATGACCAAGCTCAATTAATCTTATATTTTCTCTGCAGTTTAGCAGCAAGCAGTCCATGAAGTAAATGCTGACCACACAGAACATTTTAGGGTGGAGCAGTTTAAATCAAAAGGATTCTTTTGTGCCTGTGCACATCTTCTGTTATCTATGTAGTTTATATATACAAATTTATAATCTACAGTTTGGTCATATTCCTATGGGACAAAACTGTAATTTATATCCTCATAAATGGTATATTTCAAAGTAGATTTACTTAAGTTAATCATATGTATAATGAGTGTCAACTTGAGAAAAAGAGGATGATAAAGCCTATACCCCTTATTCAAGCAGGTATCATGTTTAACCCTTATGTGTGCTTCAGTTTTCATTATCAGAGTTAACTCTTCTTCTGTCCAAACACTCATCTCATGAAAACACTTAAGACTTACATGGGTTTTACTTCCTTTTTTACTACTAGAGTAAAGGGTTTAGGTTTTATCATCCAATTTTGCTCATAATACTTATGATTAACTTAATCGAATCCACTTCAAAATATATGATCCCCATCATTTTTCTTCTGCAAAGTGAAAGGGGCACCAAGTAAAGGAGTACCAAAACTTTTGGTAGGAACATGTGAACACACCCAACAGTCTGTTTCCTTTAAAGTTTCTGCTTTAGTTATATACTTCTGAAATAGGCTGTTGTCAGTGAACATACCTGTAATCAACAAAAAGTCTTTAGGAGACCATTGGTTCTCTCCATAATTCCATTTGATGTGGGACTGTACAGAGACATATCGACATTTTCCATCAGTGCTGTTCGCAATGGATTCAGTTGACTGGAACTTAAATTACTTATTTTATTTTCATTGTCTGAAATTATTGAGTGAGAAATGCCATGTTTTGGGAAAATATCTCCCAGCCCCCTCACCTACACATCCACCCATCCACCATGCCTTCTCACATCACATTCAGCCACCAATCTAACACCCTCAAAACACATTCGCCCACCCTCCTAGCCCTCTCATGACACATTCAACCACCCTTCCAGCGCACTCACTGACACATTCACCACCGTACAATCCCACTGACACATTCACTCACCCACCCATCACACCCACCGACACATTCAGCACCAACCCATCCCGATTACCACCACATTCACCCACGATCCCCGTTACTGACACATTCACCCACCCACCCATCCCCTGCACCTTCACATTCACCCACCCATCCCCCTCACTAACACATTCACCAAACCTCCCATCCCATTCACCGACAGTCACCCACCCTCCCATCCCACTCACTGACACAATCACCCACCCTCCTATCCCACTCATCAACACATTTGCCCACCCTCCCAGCCCCCTCGCTGACACATCCAAGCCCCCACACACCACATTCAATGACCATCCCAGCCCCCACACCAACACATTCAAACACTCTCCCATTCCACTTACAAACACATTCACTCACAATCCCATCCAATTTACCGACATATTCATCGGCCCTCTCATCCCTTTCACCAACACATCCTCCAACCCTACCATACCCTTCACCAACACATTCACCCAACCACCATTCTGGGGGGGGGCTGTGTGGGTAAATGTGTTAGTGAGGGGGCCATGTGGGTGGGTGAATATTGCGGAGAGGGGCAGGGTGGGTTGGTGAATGTGTTGTCAGTGGGATGGTGGGTGAATGTGTCAGTGAGTGGGAGGGTGAGTGAATGTGTTGTTGAGGGGGACGGGGGTTGGGTGAATGCGTCTGTAAGGTAGGGTTGCAGTATGTGCTGGTGGGTGGGATGAGAGAGGCAGTGAATGTGTTGGTAAGTTAGATGGGAGTGTGGGTGAATGTGTTGGTGAGTGGGATGGAGGGTGGATGTGTCGATGAGGGGGCTGGGAGAGTGGTTAAATATGTTGGTGTGGGGGCTGGGAGGGTGGTTGAATGTGTCATGTAAGGGCTGGAAGGTTGGTTAAATGTGTCGGTGACGGGCTGGGAGGTTGGGTAAATGTGTCGGTGAGTGGGATGGTGGTATGGGAGGATGAGTGAATGTGTTGGTGTGGAGGATGGAGGTTGGGTGATTGTGTCGGTGAGGGGTATGGTAGGGTCGGAGAATGTGTTGGTGAGTGAGATGAGAGGGTCGGTGAATGTGTCGGTATGTTGGATGGGATTGTGGGTGAATCTGTTGGTGAGTGGGATGGGAGAGTGGTTGAATGTGTTGGTGTGGGGGCTGGGAGGGTCATTGAATATGGCATGTGTGGGTTTAGATGGTGGCTGTATGTGTCGGTGGGGGGCTGGGAGGGTGGACAAATGTGCCGATAAGTGGGATGGGAGGGTGGGTGAAAGTGTTGGTAATCAGGATGAGTGGGTGGAGAATGTGACGGTGAGTGTGATAGGAGGGTGAGTAAGTGAATGTGTCAGTGGGATTGTATAGTGGGTGATTGTGTCAGTGAGTGTGCTGGAAGGGTGGTTGAATGTGTCCTAAGCAGGCTAGGACGGTGGGTTAATGTAACGTTGAGGGTTGGAGGATGTGTTGGTGAGTGGGATGAGAGGGCCGGTGAATATGTCGGTAAATTGGATGGGATTGTGGGTGAATGTGTTGGTTAGTGGAATGGGAGAGTGGTTGAATGTGTCGGTGTGGGGGCTGGGAGGGTCATTGAATGTGGCATCTGGGGGCTTGGCTGTGTCGACGAGGGGGCTGGGAGGGTGGGCAAATGTGTTGATGAGTGGGATAGGAGGGTGGGCAAATGTGTCGGTGAGTGGGATGGGAGGGTGGGTGAATGGGATGGGAGGGTGGGTGAATGTGTTGGTGAGGGGGATGGGTGGGTCAGTGTGAAGGTGACGGGGATTGGTGGGTGAATGTGTCAGTAACAGAGATCGTAGGTGAATGTGGTGGTAATCGTGATGGGTTGGTGCTGAATGTGTCGGTGGGTGTGATGGGAGTGTAAGTGAACGTGTCAGTAGGATTGTACGGTGGTGAATGTGTCAGTGAATGCGCTGGAAGGGTGATTGAAGGTGTCCTGAGCAGGCTGGGAGGGTGGGCGAATGTGTCTTTGAGGGTGTTGGATTGGTGGCTGAATGTGATGTGAGAAGGCAGAGTGGATGGGTGGATGTGTAGGTGAGGGGACTGGGAGATATTTTCCCAAGACATGGTATTTCTTACTCAATCAATTCAGACAATGACAGTCTGTAACACCCGCCACTGGTTTTGAGCATCGGCGAATAAGCGCAGGCACGCATCAAGCGCCGGCGTCGAGGCGTCCACGCACGTCAAATTGGACGCCTGCGCAGGAATGGACGCTCGCATACTTAGGAGCAATGACCTCTAATTTGGGCGCCTGGCTTCCTATTGGTCCCTGATGTGTCTGTCTTCCTCAGCCTGCTCCTGATTGGTTCCTGTTCCCTTAAATACCTTCCTCTTCCTCCTCACATTGCCCAAGCTGGCTTCAGTTCCTACTGTTCCTGCTAAAGCCCTGGTTGTTCGAGTTTCCTGGTTTTGACCCTCTGCCTGTTTTCCTGACCTCCGAACCTTTGCTGCCTGAATCCGACCTCTGCCTGCATTTAACTACGCCTTAGCCTGACCCCTTGGTACTTCGCTTCTCTGAAACCCGTCTTCTGGAAACGACCTTTGCCTGCACTTGACTACGCCTTGCCTGATCCCTTGTTACTTCGCTCCTGGTAACTCGCTTGCTTCTCTACCACCTCCGCAGCAGAAAGCCCGGGGCCCCAAAAGGGCGTTGGTGAATACCGGAGCCGTAGAGAGGTTCCTGTTACCTTCAGTTCTCCTGGATCAGCTACCTTCCTCCGGGATCCGAGGTAAACAGATCGTTATAGTTAGCTTGGGCCAAAAGGATGGATCTCTCCCAAGCCGCTGGTCGTTCTTCCTCGTTGGAGACAGTCTTAGAGGCCCTTATGAAGAGTCTCAAGGACTCCGAGGCTTCTCAGTTGCACCTTGCCCAGAGCTTGCAGCACCTCTCAAATCACCTTGATGCCTTGTAGGCTTCCCAGACTCCGCTGCCTCCTGTCTCTGTTGCACCACCAAGCCCAGTTTTGGTTCCGGCTCCATTGTCCAGCGGGGAGAGTTTTTCCTGGAGACCCAAGATCTCAGCTCCTCTTCGCTATTCTGGTGATCCAGAGACCTGTCGAGGTTTTTTGAATCAATGCAAGATTCATTTTGAACTCTCACACTTCCCGAATGAGAAGTCCAAAGTGGCCTACGTCATGACCTTGCTTCATGGGAAAGCCTTGGCCTGGGCTTCTCCTCGTTGGGAACGGGATGATCCGTTGGTTCACAACTCCACGGCCATTTCTTTCCACTTTTCGTGAGATTTTTGATGCCCCCGGCAGGAAGGAGAATGCCTCTACTGGCCTCCTGAAAATTTCCCAAGGGGCACTCTCCGCAGCTGAGTACGCCATAGATTACCGTACCATTGCCACGGAGGTATACTAGAACAACGAGGCCCTTGTAGCTGCCTTCTGGAACGGTCTCAATGAGTACCTTAAAGATGAATTGGCTGCTCGAGATCTTCCTCCGCTGTTTGAAGACCTGGTCTCTCTGGTGATCCGCATTGATGTTCGCCTGAAGGAGAGGCTTTTGGCCAAGTCACTGACACATAGACTGCTCCTCGACTCCAACATTCCAGCTGCTCCGGCTAATTCTCCTCCTGTGCCGAAGGAACCCATGCAGCTGGGGGCTACCAGACTTACTCCTGAGGAAAGGTCTCGTCGCCGTACAGCAGGTCTGTGTCTTTATTGTGGCCTGAAGGGTCACTTTGTTAAGACCTGTCCTAATAAGCCTCAAACTCGGCCGCAGGGTATACTCCAAATCCTAGGTCGGCGGGTGGGCACTGCCACTTCTTCTCCATCAAGAAATTTCTCTCGTCTATCGGTTCCCTGCAGTATTAAACGTCTCTCCAGGACCATCCCTTGTCAAGCCTTTATTGACTCAGGTGCTGCTGGGAACTTCATTGATCTCTCTTTTGCCCGAGGTTCTTCCCTGCCTCTTGTCCCTCTTCAAGTGCCTCTGGCGGCTCATGCGATTGATGGTCCTCCCGTCTCTCCTGGTCTTATCTTGTCTGTATTTGCAAGTTGGTGACCTCCATAAAGAAGAGATCTCGTTTCTGGCCATCTCCTGTCCTTCGACCCCTATCATTTTAGGGTTACCCTGGCTCCAGCTACATAACCCTATGATTGATTGGTCTTCTAGAAAGCTGTCCTCCTGGAGTTCCTGCTGTTCCTCTAATTGTTTATCCTCCTCATCCTTTTCTACAGTCTCCAGACTTTTCTGACGTCTTTGAGAAGAAGAGTGCCGAGGTTCTTCCCCCCCACCGGCCCTATGACTGTCCTATTGACCTGATCCCTGGAACTGTCCCTCCTAGGGGAAGAACCTACCCTCTGTCTGTGCCTGAAACACAAGCCATGAAGGAGTACATCCAGGAAAATTTGGCTAGGGGGTCCAGAAGAAGGATGGGGGTCTTCGGCCGTGCATCGATTACCGGGGTCTTACCAAGATTACCGTTAAGAACAGGTATCCTCTTCCCCTTAACCCTGAGCTGTTCGATAAACTCAAGGACGCCAACATTTTTCGAAGCTGGACCTGAGGGAGCCTAATAATCTGATTCGGATTCGCCAAGGGGACCAATGGAAGACAGCGTTTAACACACGTGATGGCCATTATGAATATCAAGTTATGCCATTTGGCCTCATAAAGTCTTCCAGGACTTTATGAACGATATTTTTCGAGATCTCCTCTATTCTTCTGTTGTTGTCTATCTGGATGACATTTTGATTTTTCTTCTTGTGAGTCTCTCCATGCTTCTCATGTGAGGCAAGTCCTTCAACGTCTCAGAGAGAATCATTTGTTCGCCAAGATCGACAAGTGCGAGTTCCATCAGTCGAAAATTCTTTCCTTGGTTATGTCATCTCTCCTCCGGCTTTGAAATGGATCCGGCCAAGGTTTTCGGCAGTCCTGAATTGGGTTCCTCCCTCTAATATGAAAGCAGTCCAACGCTTCTTGGGGTTCGCCAATTTTTACAGGATTTTCATCAAGAATTTTTCCGGCATTGTCCTCCCCTTACTGCTTTTACCCGGAAGGGAACACGATTTGTCTGGTCTCCTGTGGCTCAGAGAGCGTTCGACGATCGGAAGCAAGCTTTTTGTTCTGCTCCCGTCTTAGGTTCATCCAGATGTCTCTCAACCCTTTTGTTTTTGGAGGTGGCCATTGCTTCAGAGCCGCCGGATTTGGAGCCATTCTCTCTCAGCGCCTGATTTCCAGGTGCCCTAAACCCTTGTGCCTTCTTTTCCGGAAATTTCTTCTGCCGAGAGGAATACGACGTTGCGCCCAGCTAACTTTATAAACGATCTGTTTTACCTCGGATCCCGGAGGGAAGGTAGCTGATCCAGGAGAACTGATGGTAACCAGGAACCTCTCTACGGCTCCGGTATTTCACCGACGCCCTTTTGGGGCCCGGGCTTTCTGCTGCGGAGGTGGTAGAGAAGCCAGGCGCAGTTACCAGGAGCGAAAGTAAGCAAGGGATCAGGCAAGGGCGTAGTCAAAGTGCAGCAAGGTCGTTTCCAGAAGACGGGTTTCAGAGAAGCGAAGTACCAAGGGGTCAGGCTAAGGCGTAGTTAAAGCAGGCAGAGGTCGGATTCAGGCAGCAAAAGTTCGGAGGTCAGGAAAACAGGCAGAGGGTCAAAACCAGGAATCTCGAACAACCAGGGCTTTAGCAGGAAACAGTAGGAACTGAAGCCAGCTTGGGCAATGTGAGGAGGAAGAGGAAGCGTATTTAAGGGACAGGAACCAATCCAGGAGCAGGCTGAGGAAGACAGACACATCAGGGACCCAATAGGAAGCCAGGCGCCCAAATTAGAGGATCATTGCTGCCTAAGTATGCAAGCACCATTCCTGTGCAGGCGCTCGTCCGATTGGATGTGCGCGGGTCGCCTCCGACGCCAGCGCCCAAGTTTGACGCGCGGCTGGCCACTCAAAACTAGTGGCGGTTGTTACACAGTCATTTTAAAACCAGTTATCTGAATCCATTGCGACAAAGAACTGGGTTAAGATGGCAATATTCTCTACTGTATACACCCACCTCTAAGGTACTTTGTGGAGCGAATCATTGGTCTCCCAGACTTTTTCATGACTTCAGCTTTTGTGGTTCCAAAACAACATCCAAATGCAAATATCCAAAGCACAAACTTAAATGAAAAACAGGCTGTTGGTAGTTCAAATGCTGCTAACCCATGCCGGTCCGGGTCCGTGTATAATTATGCAGATAATACCAATAACAGCGTCACTGAGCTTTGTTATTTTACTCACAGTCTTGAGATGCCTTTAGCCTTAAAAAAGTAGCTTGTATTTTTTATGCAGAAAAACAACATTGGCCTTCCAATGGGTTATGGTCAATATACTTTTGGATGTTTAGTAATCTTTGGTGGACAGCATTTTACAAGTTGCGTTCAAGGACATTGGACCAGCGATTTGATGGGAGGGTAGATGACTGCGCCAATGAGGAGATTGGGCAGGGTGGTCAGTGCAGCGGACAGGGAGGTGGTGGCCTGTTGTCAGCGAGGGACATGGAAGGGTGGCCAAAACTATCACTTGGTGGGATGGGAGGAGGGTGGACCAAAAGTATCAGCGAGGGGATGGAGGGTGAGTGAATGTGGATGGAGGGTGGGCATATGTGCCAGCGGGTGGGATGGGGGGTGAAAATATCAGTGAGTGGGATGGGGAGAGTGGGGCAAATGTTGTCGTTAGGATGGAGGGGTGGGCAAATATTTTGCGAGGAATGGGGATGGATGTGTTATCGATACAGCTTGGATCTGGATCATTGGGGTAGGGAGTGTTGGCCTAGAGGGAGATGGTTGGATGGTCGAGTGTATTCATGGAGGTATATGGGAGTGCGAGCTGTGTCACGAGGGCGCGTTGAGAGGTGGGTGAGTTGTGTCGTAGGGATGGTTGGATGGTTTGAGTGTATTGGGAAGTAAATGGAGGAGTGGGCGAGTGTGTCAGCGAGGGATGGAGGGGGGTGAATGTGTCGGTGAGTAAGATTCGGTGAGGGTGGGAAAGTTGGGCGAAGGTGGATTGGAGGAATAGAGCGAACTGTGTGGGGATTGAGGGTATGCAAGTGTGTGGTTAGGAGGATGGGAGGTGGGCATATGTCCAGCGGGTGGGATGGGAGGTGAAAATGTCAGCGATTTGGAATGGGAAAGTGGGCTGCGTGCGTAGGGCAAGGGATGGGCAAATATGTTTGTGAGGGATGGGAAGGTGGGCGAGTGTGTTAGTGAGGGGGATGGGAGGGTGGGGTTGAGATGTCGGCTAGGGGTTGGTTCAATGGACCCAGTGTATCGGGGAGGTAAATGGGAGGAGTGGTGCTTGAGCTGTGTTAGTGAGGGGGGTTGGAGGGTGGGCAAATGTGTCGGTGAGTGGGATAGGAGGGGTGGGCAAGTATGTTGGCGAGGTGGATTGGAGGGTGGCAAATGCGTCCAGCAAGGAGGATGGCGAGGGTGGGCAAATACAGGGGTGGAACTACTGGGGAGCAGCGGGGTGCGAGCGGGCCAGGCCCACACCCCATCAGGGCCCCCCGGCAGTCCGCCGCGCCGCTACGGAGGGGGGTGGGGGCCCGGCTGCGCGTTCCTGCGCCAGGGCCCCCCCCCCTCTAGTTCCTTGTTTCTAGGACAAATATGTCTGCTAGGGGGATAGGAGGGTGGGTAAATGTTGTCGGTGAGGGGCATGAGAAGGTGGGCAAATGTGTTGGTGAGGGTGGATTGGAGGTTGGGCAAATGTGTCGACAGTGAGTGGGATGGAATGGTCTGGCAAGTGTGTTGACAAGGTGGATTGGAGGGTGGGCGAAGTGTCGGCGAGGGGATGTGAGGGTAGCCGTGTGTCTTGTAGGGGATCGGGAAGGTGGGCATTATCAGTGGGTGGGTGTCCAGGGTGAAAATATCAGTGAGCAGTGGCATGGGAGAGTTAGGCAAATGCTGTAGTGAAATAGGGAGGGTTGGGCAAATATGTTTGCTAGGATGGTGGATATGTCGAGTTATCAGGGAGTAAATGCGAGGGTGGGCAAAGTGTGTCTTTGAGTGGCGTTGAGAGGTGGGTGAGTGTGTCGGTGTAAGTAAGATTGGAGGGTGGGAAAGTGTGTTGGCGAGGTGGATTGGAGGGTGGGCGAATGTGGGGATGTGATGGTATCGCAGTTGTGTTGGTTAGGAGCGATGGGAGGGTGGGCATATGTCAGCGGGTGGGATTGGGAGGTGAAAATGTCAGGACAGTGGAATGGGAAAGTGGGCGCGTGCGTAGGCAAGGGGATGGGGCAAAATATGTATTGTGAGGGGGATGGGAGGGGGGCGAGGGTGTTAGTGATGGGGATGGCGAGGGTGCGGTTGAGTGTCGGCTAGGGAGGTGCTTCAATGGCCGAGTGTATCGGGAAGTAAATGCCGAGAGGGGGGCGAGTCTGTAGTGAGGGGGCGGATTTGGAGGGTGGGCAAATGTGTCGGTGAGCGATAGGAGGGTGGGCAAGTATGCTTCTCGATTGGAGGTGGGCAAAATGCGTCAGCAAGGGGAGGATGTTGAGGGTGTGGCAAATACAGGGGCGGAACTTACTGGGGAGCACGGGAGGTCGAGCTGGGCAGGGGCCCGCCCACCCCATCAGGCCCCGGCAGTCCGCGCGCTGCTACGGAGGGGGGCGGGGGCCCGGCTGCGCGTTCCTGCCGCCAGGGCCCTCCCCCCTTCTAGTTCCGTTTCGGGCAAATGTGTCTGCTAGGCGGCGGATAGAGAGGGTGGCCGGTAATGTGTCAGGTGAGGGGATGAGAAGGTGGGCAAATTGTTGGTGAGGTGGATTGGAGGTGGGCAAATGTTGTCGACAGTGAGTGGGATGGGATAGTCGGCAAGTGTGTTTGGCAAGAGGGATTGGAGGGTGGGGAATGTCGTTCGGCGAGGGGGATGTCGAGGGATGCTGTGTCGTCGGTGAGGGGGATGGAAGGTGGGCATATATCAGTGGTGGATGGGAGGGTGAAATATCCAGTGAGTGCATGGGAGAGTAGGCAAAATGGTGCTAGCTGAATGGGAGGGGGGCAAAATATGGTTTGCAGGAGGGGCATGGTGGATGTCGAGTGTATCAGGGAGGTAAATGGGAGGGGGGCCAAGTGTGTCGTTGATGGGCGTGAGAGGGTGGGTGAGTGTGTCGGCAGGCGGGATGGGGTCGAATATATTTGGGGAGGTAAATGGGAGGTGGGCAAGTGTGTCATTGAGAGGTGGATTGGATGTTGAGTGAATGTGTCCGTGAGTGGATTAGTGAGGGTGGGAAAGTGTGTTGGCGAGGTGGTTATTTGAGGGTTGGAGAATGTAGTGGGCGAAGAAGGGGATGTGGAGGGTTATGCGAGTGTGTTGGCTAGGAGATGGGCATATGGTCAGCGGTTGGATGGAGGGTGAAAATGTCAGTGAGTGGAACTGGGAAAGTGGGCGCCGTGCAAAAACAAAAACAACCAATTTGAAGGGGAGATGGGCAAAATATCGTTTGTGAGGGGGATGGTAAGGGATGGGGAGTTGTGTCGGTGAGGGGCGATGGAGAGGGTGGGCTGAGTGTCGGCAGGGGGTGGTTCAATGGACTGGAGTGTATCGCGGAGTAAATGGGAAGGTGGGCGAGTGTTTATGAGGGGGGCTTGGAGGTGTGGGCAAAAAAATGTGTCCGGTAAGTGGGATGGAGGGTGGGCAAGTATGTTTGGCGAGCGTGGATTGGAGGTGGGCAAATGGTGCAGAGAGGTATGGGCAGGTGGGCAAATATGCCTGCTGAGGGGGATAGGAGGGTGGGGTGAATGTGTCGGTGAGGGGTGAGAAGGTGGGCAAATGTGTTGGTGAGGTGACGTGGAGGGTTGGGCAAATGTGTCAACAGTGAGTTGAATGGGAGGGTGGGCAATTGTTGGCAAGGGGATTTGGAGGCTTGGTGAATGTGTCGCGCGAGGGGATGTTAAGGCGTATGCACGTGTGTTGGTGAGGGGATGGAGGTTGGGGATATTATCATGCGTTGGGATGGAAGGGGTGAAAATGGTCAGTGAGTTGGAATGGGAGAGTGGGCGTGTGCATCAGCAAAGGGGACCAGGAGGGTGGGCAAATGTGTTGTCGAGGATGTGTAGAGGGTAGGAAAATATGTTTGCCGAGGGGGATGGGAGGGTGGGCCGAGTATGTCGGCGAGGGCGTGGGAGTGTAGGTAGTGTGTCGGCAGGGATGGCTTGGGATGGCGAGTGTATCGGGAGGTAAATGTGACGTGTGGGCGAGTGTTGTCAGGGGAGGGATTGCGAGGGTGGGCGAATCAATGTGTTGGTGAGTGGGATGGGAGGTGTGCGGCAAGATCGTGGTGAGGTGGATTGGAGGGTGGGCAAATGTGTCAGCGAGGAGGATTGTGAGGGTGGGCAAATATGTCTGCGAGGGGATAGCGAGGGTGGGTGAATGTCAGTTGAGGGTTTGAGAAGGTGGGCAAATGTGTTGGTGAGGTGGATTGGAGGGTGGGAAAATGTTGACGAGGAGGATGGGAAGGTGGGCAAATATGTCTGCGAGGGGGATTGAATGGTGGGCCGAATGTGTCTGTGAGGGGATGGGTGATGAATGTATTGGGAAGGGATAGGTGGGTGGGCAAATGTGTCGGCGAAGGGGGGGTAGGGTGCATGATTGTTTTTAGAGAGGAAGATGGGAGGATGTGTGATTGTTTTGGAGATGGGGATGGGTTAGAGACTGGAGCCTGGCATAGGAATTACAGGAAGTAGAACCCAACTAAGTGTTAGGTCTTTGATGATGCCGATAACTATTTGGACCTAAAAGAGCTTATTCTGATAATGTAAATTGAAGCAAAACGAAGGGTAATTCTTGATATCTGTCACAGTAATTGGTATAGTTATCGTTCAATTATCCTTAAGTTGGCACTCATTATACCCATGATGAACTTAATCAAATCTAAATCTAAAGAAATATTTGATCCAAATCATTTTGCACCTCCAAAGTGATTGGGCCAAGAAGTAATGGAGTACCTTAAACATTGGTAGGAACATATAAACATACCCAACAGTCTGCATTTAAAGTTTATTCTGTTAGTTATATCCATTTACAATAGGCTATTCTCAGTCCACAAACCAGTAGTAAAAAAAAAGTCTTCAGGAGACCATTGTTTGCTCCACAATACCCTAACATGTGGGACTATACACAGAGACAAATCACTATTTTACCCACAGTGTTGTTATTAGCAAAGGATTTATATTATTGGTTCGTTAAATGACTGCCATTGTCTGAGTATAGAATGTCATCTCTTGGGAAGATGTCACCCTTCCCACTCAACAACACATGCACCCAACCACCCAGCCTTTTCACCTTCACATTCACCCACATATCCAGCCCCATCATGACACATCCACCTGCCCTCCCAGGCCCTCATGACACATTCACTCACTCGCCAAGCCCTCTCACCAACACATTAACCAACCCATCCAGCCCCCTCAAATATAAATTCACCCACCCTTCAAGCCTCCCTCACCAAATATATTTACCCACCAAGCCTCCTCACCAAACATTCACTCAACCACCCAGACCACTTACTGACATTTTCGCCCACCCATCCCACTCCCCGACTCATTCAGCCCCTCCCTGACATATTCATCGACCCATCCAGTCCCCTCACCGAAACATTCACCCACCCATCCAGCCCCTTTCACTGACACATTTACCAACACATCCAACACCCACATTGACACTTTCACAAACCAATCTAGCCCCCCTCACCAACACATTTACCAACACATCCACCACCTTCATTGACACTTTCACCTACCCATTCAGTCCACTCACCCTCATGTGTCGGTGAAGGGACTGGGTGGGTGGTGAATGTGTCGGTGAAGGGCTGGGTTGGTCAATGTGTCGGTGATGGGCCTGGGTAGCTGAATGTGTCGGCGAGGGGAATAGGGGGTTGGGTTAATGTATGGTGTGAGAGGGATGGGAGGGTAGGTGAATGTGTCTGTGAGTGGGGTGGGTGAATGTGTAGGTGAGTGGGAGGGGACAAGGATATGGGAGGTTGATTGAATGTGTTGGTGAGTGAGATGGGAGGGTGAGTGGGATGGGAGGTTGTGTGAATGTGTCGGTGAAGGCACTGGGTGGGTGAATGTGTCGGTGAGGGGGGGGTGAATGTGAAAGTGAGAGCGCTGGGTGGGTGAATGTGTCAGGGAGAGGGATGGGTGGGTGAATGTCTTGCTGAGGGGGCTGGGTTGGTGAATGTATCAGGGAGAGGGCTGGGTAGTGTCGATGAGTGGGATGGCAGGTGAGTTAATGTGTCGATGAGTGGGAGGGTGGGTTAATGTATAAGTGAGTAGGATGGGAGGGTGGATGTGGTGAATGTGTCGGTGAGTGGAAATGAGTGTCAATGAGGGTACTTATGTTTGGTAAAATGTGTCATGAAGGACTTTGTGTGTGAATGTGTCGGTGAGTGGGATGAAGGGGGGTGAATGTGTCGGTGAGTAGGATGGGATGATGGGTGAATGTATCAGTGAGTAGGATGGGAGGGTGGGTGAATGTGTCGGTGAGTGGGAATGGGGGTGGTGCATAATGTATCGGTGAGTGGAATGGTGTCAATGAGATGGGTACTGGATGTTTGGTAAATGTGTCATGAAAGAATTTGTGTTGAATGTGTCGTGAGTGGAATGAAGGTGGGTGAATGTGTCGGTGAGTGGGATGGGGGGTGCGTGAATGTGTGGTGAGTGGAATGGTGTCAATGAGGTACTGGATGTTTGGTAAATGTGTCAGTAAGGGGGGATGTATGGGTGGGTGAATGTTTGGTGAGGGGACTGGATGGGTTGGTGAATGAGTCAGTGAGGGACTGAATGTGTCAGTGAGGGGGATGGTGGGTGAAAGTGTCAGTGAGTGGCCTGGGTGGTTGGGTGAATGTTTTGGTGAAGGAGCTGGGTGAGTAAATGTGTCAGTGAGGAGGCTGGAAGGGCGTGTAAATATATATTCAAGGGGGCTGGATGGGTGGGTGAATGTGTGGTGGGAGGAGGCTTAGAGGTGAGAGTGAATGTGTCATGACGGGCTGGGAGGGCAGGTGGATGTGTCGTGACTGGGCTGGATTTGTAGGTGAATGTGAAAGGGGTGATTGGATGCATGTGTTGTTGAGGCGGAAGGGTAACATTTTCCCATTTTTTCTTTACTCAATCATTTCAGACAATGCCAGTCATTTTAAGAGCCGGTTATTGATGTAGAATGACGATATATCTCTGTGTATCTTCCTACTTGTAATGGTATTGTGGAGTGAACCAATGGTCTCCTAAAAACATTTTGTTGACTTCAGCTTTGTGGACCGACAACCTATTGCAATATTTACAGCAGAAACTTTGAATGAAACATACCATTGGGAATGTTCACATGCTCCTACCAATGGTTTGGGTACTTCATTGATTGGTACCCCTATCATTTGGGAGGAGCTAAATAATGGGGATCATATATTTCTAACTGGATTCACTTAAGTTAATCAAATGTATAATGATTTTCAACTTGAGAAAAAATAGGATGATAAAACATATACCCCGTACTCTAGCAGGTATAAAGTACAACCTTTCTGTTTTGCTTCAGTTTACATTATCAGAATAAACTCTTCTTACGTCCAAACAATCATTTCATGAAACCACATAAGACTTCCTTGGGGGTGTACTTCCTTTAATCTCTCTGCCAGGCCCCATTCCCGTCACATACACCCAGCCTCCTCACCGACACATTCACTCACCCACCCATCCCATTCACCGACACATTCCTGCTCCCACCAAGCCCCCTCACCGACACATTCCCCTACCCATTACACCTCTTCCCTTACACATTCACTTACCCAACCCCCTCACTGACACATTCACCTGCCCTTCAATCCCACTCACCGACACATTCATCTGTTCGGCACACTCACCGAAATATTCACCCATTCTCCCAGCACCCTTATCGACACAATCATGTATGTATGTATATTTTTATTTGTAAAGCGCTCCTTGAGGGCAAAGCACTGTATAGCAAAACAATAAATTAGTAGTAACAAACAAGGGGTCATTGGAATAAAAAGTAACAATAAGTGCCTTATTACAAATACAATTCACGTAAATATAAAAAATATAATTACAATACAGATTAAGTGCTCAGTGTCAAGGAAACAAAAGGCTAGAGGACCCTACCCCATAGGGCTTAAAGTCTAAATGGGAGGGTAACATACAGACACAATTCAGAGGGGTATTAAGGTGCTGTGGGTTACTGTTTGTTACACTGATATATAAGTGCCAGTTCAGGTGTTGTCCAGGTGCTCCCAGAGGTAGTCTTTGAGTTTTGTTTTAAACACATTGAAGGAGGATTCTCTCCTGGGAGATTCAGGAATGGCATTCCAAATATAAGGAGTCGCAAGAGAGAAGGGTTTGATACGGGAAACAGCAGTAGTAGTGGGGGGTACAACCAAGCGGTTGCTCTGAGAGGAACGGATGTTTCGGGCAGGAACATATAGAGAAACAAGAGATGAGATGTAGATAGGTGCAGAGAAATGAAGGTCTTTGAAGGTTAATGGTTAATCATCCACCCAGCATCATCACCGATATGTTGACCCACCCTCCACCCCCCTCAGAGATATATTAATCCACTCTCCCACACCCTCACTTGCACATTCACCTTCCCTCCAATCCCATGCATCAACACATTCACCCACCCTCCCTGCCCCCTCACCAACACATTCACCCAGCCCCCTTACTGACACATTCACCCAGCCCCCTCACCGACATATTCACCCACCCTCCCAGCTTCAGTACCAAAACTGTACCCCCCTCTCATCACCCTAACCGATACATTCAAAAACCCACCTCCCTCACTGACCCATTCACCCACCCTCCAATCCCCTCACAGACATATAAATCAACACTCCCAAACCTCTCCTTAATAATTTCACCCTACCTCCAAGCTCCACACTGACAAATTCACCCATACAGCCCTCACCAACACATTCACCCACCCTCCAATCCCCTCACAGACATATAAATCAACACTCCCAAACCTCTCCTTAATAATTTCACCTACCTCCAAGCTCCAGCACTGACAAATTCACCCATACAGCCCCTCACCAACACATTCACCCATCCTCCCAGCCCACTCACGTCATACTCCCACCATTACAGCACCATAGCCAACACATTCATCCAGCCCCTCATTGGCATACTCATCCACTCTCACATCCCCCCACCAATACATTCAGGAACACTCCCGCCCCATGAAATATTTACCCACCCTTCCAGCACCCACACAGATACCAACCTTTCATCTACCTCGCCCACACATTCACCCTCCCACCCCTCACAGACACATTCACCCATCAGCTATTCACCGACACATTCACTCATCCTCCCATACCCCACACAGACATATTAATCCACACTCCCAACCCCCTCATTCACCCTACCTCCCATCCCCCTAACCCACACATTCACCAACCATTCCAGCCCCCTCACCAACACATTTACACACCCTCCCATCCACCTCACTCATACATTCACCCACTCTCCCTTCCCCCTCACTGTCACATTCACACAACCTGACATCCCCCTCATTGACATATTCACCCACTATTGCTTACCCTCACTCACAAATTCACCCATGCTCCCATCCCCCTCGCCAACATATTCACACACTCCTTCGGGGGTTAATGTGTTGTTGAGGGGGATGGAGCATGGGTGAATGTGTTGGTGGATGAGAAGGTGTGTAAATGTGTCAATGAGGGGGCTAGAAGGGTGGGTGAATGTATCTATGAGGGGTAAGGGAGTGTGGGTGAATATGTTGGTGAGGGGGGTGAAAGGGTGGGCCAATGAATTGGAGAGTGGGATGGGAGAGTGTGTGAATGAGTCGGTGAGGTGGATGGGAGGGTCGGTAAAAGTGTTGGTGAGGGGTATGGGAGGTTGGGCGAATACGTTGTGAGGGGGATGGAAGGGTGGGCAGATGCATCAGTGAAGGGCCTTGAAGGGTGGGTGAATGCATCGGTGAGGGGCCTGGGAGGGTGGGCAAATGCATAGATAAGGGGGCTGGGCGAATGCGTCGGTGAGGGGGCTGGGTGGACGAATGCGTCGGTGAGAGGGCTGGGTGGGTGGGCGAATGCATCAGTGAGGGGCTAGGTGGGCGAATGTGTTGGTGAGGGGCTGGATGGGTGTGCGAATGGGGTGGTGGGGATTGGAGGGGACGTGATTGTTTTGGAGAGGGGGATGGGTGTGGGCAAATGCGTAGATGAGGGGGCAGGGTGAATGTGTCAGTGTGTGGGGTCTGGCAGAGAAATTACAGAAAGAAGAACCTTAATAATGTTTTAGGTGTTTTCATGAGATGACTATTTGGACCTAAGAAGGAAATGTAGGAAGGGAAAAAAAGGGGAATACTTGATAGCTTCTAGAGTAAAGGGTTTAGGTTTTATCATCCAATTTTGCTCATTATACTTATGATTAACTTTTCGAATCCACTTCAAAATATATGATCCCCATCATTTTGCTTCTGCAAAGTGAAAGGGGCACCAAGTAAAGGAGTACCAAAACTTTTGGTAGGAACATGTGAACACACCCAACAGTCTGTTTCCTTTAAAGTTTCTGCTTTAGTTATATACTTCTGAAATAGGCTGTTGTCAGTGAACAAAGCTGTAATCAACAAAAAGTCTTTAGGAGACCATTGGTTCTCTCCATAATTCCATTTGATGTGGGACTGTACAGAGACATATCGACATTTTCCATCAGTGCTGTTCGCAATGGATTCAGGTGACTGGAACTTAAATTACTTATTTTATTTTCATTGTCTGAAATTATTGAGTGAGAAATACCATGTCTTGGGAAAATATCTCCCAGCCCCCTCACCTACACATCCACCCATCCACCATGCCTTCTCACATCACATTCAGCCACCAATCTAACACCCTCAAACACACATTCGCCCGCCCTCCTAGCCCTCTCATGACACATTCAACCACCCTTCCAGCGCACTCACTGACACATTCTCCACCGTACAATCCCACTGACACATTCACTCACCCACCCATCACACCCACCAACACATTCAGCACCAACCCATCCCGATTACCACTACATTCACCCACGATCCATGTTACTGACACATTCACCCACCCACCCATCCCCTGCACCTTCACATTCACCCACCCATCCCCCTCACTAACACATTCACCCAACCTCCCATCCCATTCACCGACAGTCACCCACCCTCCCATCACACTCACTGACACAATCACCCACCCTCCTATCCCACTCATCAACGCATTTGCCCACCCTCCCAGCCCCCTCGCCGACACATCCAAGCCCCCACACACCACATTCAATGACCATCCCAGCCCCCACACCAACACATTCAAACACTCTCCCATTCCACTAACCAACTCATTCACCCACAATCCCATCCAACTTACCGACATATTCATCGGCTCTCTCATCCCTTTCACCAACACATCCTCCAACCCTACCATACCCTTCACCAACACATTCACCCAACCACCATTCTGGGGGGGGGCTGTGTGGGTAAATGTGTTAGTAAGGGGGCATGTGGGTGGGTGAATATTGCGGAGAGGGGCAGGGTGGGTTGGTGAATGCGTTGTGAGTGGGATGGTGGGTGAATGTGTCAGTGAGTGGGAGGGTGAGTGAATGTGTTGGTGAGGGGACGTGGGTTGGGTGAATGCGTCTGTAAGGTAGGGTTGCAGTATGTGCTGGTGGGTGGGATGAGAGAGGCAGTGAATGTGTTGGTAAGTTAGATGGGAGTGTGGGTGAATGTGTTGGTGAGTGGGATGGAGGGTGGATGTGTCAATGAGGGGGCTGGGAGAGTGGTTGAATGTGTTGGTGTGGGGGCTGGGAGGGTGGTTGAATGTGTCATGTAAGGGCTGGAAGGGTGGTTAAATGTGTCGGTGACAGGGCTGGGAGGTTGGGTGAATGTGTCGGTGAGTGGGATGGGAGGGTAGGCAAATGTGTCGGTGAGTGGGATGGGAGAGTGGATGAATGTGTCGGTGAGTGGGATGGGAAGGTGGGCAAATGTGTCGGTGAGTGGGATGGGAGAGTGGGTAAATGTGTCGGTGAGTGGGATGGTGGTATGGGAGGATGAGTGAATGTGTTGGTGTGGAGGATGGGGGTTGGGTGATTGTGTCGGTGAGGGGTATGGTAGGGTCGGAGAATGTGTTGGTGAGTGAGATGAGAGGGTCGGTGAATGTGTCGGTATGTTGGATGGGATTGTGGGTGAATGTGTTGGTGAGTGGGATGGGAGAGTGGTTGAATGTGTTGGTGTGGGGGCTGGGAGGGTCATTGAATGTGGCATGTGTGGGTTTAGATGGTGGCTGTATGTGTCGGTGGGGGGCTGGGAGGATGGACAAATGTGCCGATAAGTGGGATGGGAGGGTGGGTGAATGTGTTGGTAATCAGGATGAGTGGGTGGAGAATGTGACGGTGAGTGTGATAGGAGGGTGAGTAAGTGAATGTGTCAGTGGGATAGTACGGTGGGTGAATGTGTCAGTGAGTGTGCTGGAAGGGTGGTTGAATGTGTCCTGAGCAGGCTAGGACGCTGGGTTAATGTAACTTTGAGGGTTGGAGGATGTGTTGGTGAGTGGGATGAGAGGGCCGGTGAATATGTCGGTAAATTGGATGGGATTGTAGGTGAATGTGTTGGTTAGTGGAATGGGAGAGTAGTTGAATGTGTCGGTGTGGGGGCTGGGAGGGTCATTGAATGTGGCATCTGAGGGCTTGGTTGTGTCGACGAGGGGGCTGGGACGGTGGGCAAATGTGTTGATGAGTGGTATAGGATGTTGGGCGAATGTGTTGGTGAGTGGGTTGGGAGGGTGGGTGACTGTCTGTGACTGGGATGGGAGGGTGGGTGAATGTGTTGGTGAGGGGGATGGGTGGGTCAGTGTGAAGGTGACGGGGATAGGTGGGTGGGTGAATGTGTCGGTAACAGAGATCGTAGGTGAATGTGGTGGTAATCGTGATGGGTTGGTGCTGAATGTGTCGGTGAGTGTGATGGGAGTGTGAGTGAACGTGTCAGTGGGATTGTACGGTGGTGAATGTGTCAGTGAGTGCGCTGGAAGGGTGGTTGAATGTGTCCTGAGCAGGCTGGGAGGGTGGGCGAATGTGTCTTTGAGGGTGTTGGATTGGTGGCTGAATGTGATGTGAGAAGGCTGGGTGGATGGGTGGATGTGTAGGTTAGGGGACTGGGAGATATTTTCCCAAGACATGGTATTTCTTACTCAATCAATTCAGACAATGACAGTCTGTAACACCCGCCACTGGTTTTGAGCGCTGGCGCATAAGCGCAGGCACGTGTCAACTTGGGCGCCGGCGTCGAGGCGCCCGCGCACGTCAAATCGGACGCCTGCACATGAATTGACGCTCCCATGCTTAGGAGCAATGACCTCTAGTTTGGGCGCCTGATGGTGATGTGTCTGTCTTCCTCAGCCTGCTCCTGATTGGTTCCTGTTTCCTTAAATACCTTCCTCTTCCTCCTCACATTGCCCAAGCTGGCTTCAGTTCCTACTGTTCCTGCTAAAGCCCTGGTTGTTCGAGTTTCCTGGTTTTGACCCTCTGCCTGTTTTCCTGACCCCTGAACCTTCGCTGCCTGAATCCGACCTCTGCCTGCATTTAACTACGCCTTAGCCTGACCCCTTGGTACTTCGCTTCTCTGAAACCCGTCTTCTGGAAACGACCTTTGCCTGCACTTGACTACGCCTTGCCTGATCCCCTGTTACTTCGCTCCTGGTAACTCGCCTGGCTTCTCTACCACCTCCGCAGCAGAAAGCCCAGGGCCCCAAAAGGGCGTCGGTGAATACCTGGAGCCGTTGAGAGGTTCCTGTTACCATCAGTTCTCCTGGATAAACTACCTTCCTCCGGGATCCGAGGTAAACAGATTGTTATAGTTAGCTTGGGCCAAAAGGATGGATCCCTCCCAAGCCGCTGGTCGTTCTTCCTCGTTGGAGACAGTCTTAGAGGCCCTTATGAAGCGTCTCGAGGACTCCGAGGCTTCTCAGTTGCACCTTGCCCAGAGCTTGCAGCACCTCTCAAATCGCCTTAATGCCTTGCAGGCTTCCCAGACTCCGCTGCCTCCTGTCTCTGTTGCACCACCAAGCCCAGTTTTGGTTCCGGCTCCATTGTCCAGCGGGGAGCGTTTTTCCTGCAGACCCAAGATCTCGGCTCCTCTTCGCTATTCTGGTGATCCAGAGACCTGTCGGGGTTTTTTGAATCAATGCAAGATTAATTTTGAACTCTCACACTTCCCGAATGATCCAAAGTGGCCTACGTCATGACCTTGCTTCATGGGAAAGCCTTGGCCTGGGCTTCTCCTCTTTGGAACGGGATGATCCGTTGGTTCACAACTCCACAGCATTTCTTTCCACTTTTCATGAGATTTTTGATGCCCCCGGCAGGAAGGAGAATGCCTCTACTCGCCTCCTGAAAATTTCCCAAGGGGCACTCTCCGCAGCTGAGTACGCCATAGATTTCCGTACCATTGCCGCGGAGGTATCCTGGAACAACGAGGCCCTTGTAGCTGCCTTCTGGAACGGTCTCAATGAGTCCCTTAAAGATGAATTGGCTGCTCGAGATCTTCCTCCGCTGTTTGAAGACCTAGTCTCTCTGGTGATCGGCATTGATGTTCGTCTGAAGAAGAGGCTTTCGGCCAAGTCACGAGCCCATAGACTGCTCCTCGACTCCAACATCCCAGCTGCTCCGGCTAATTCTCTTCCTGTGCCGGAGGAACCCATGCTGCTGGGGGCTACCCGACTTACTCCTGAGAAAAGGTCTCGTCGCCGTACAGCAGGTCTGTGTCTTTATTGTGGCCTGAAGGGTCACTTTGTTAAGACCTGTCCTGATAAGCCTCAAACTCGGCCGCATGGAAACTCAAAAGCCTAGGTCGGCAGGTGGAGACCGTCCTGGGCACTGCCACTTCTTCTCCATCAAGAAATTTCTCTCGTCTGTTGGTTCCCTGCTGTATTAAACGTCTCTTCCAGGGACCATCCCTTGTCAAGCCTTTATTGACTCAGGTGCTGCTGCGGAACTTCATTGATTCTCTTTTGCCCGAGCCTTCTTCCCTTGCCTCTTGTGCCCTCTTTCAAGTGCCTCTGGCGGCTCATGCGATTGATGCCGTCCTCCCGTCTCTCCTGGTCTTATCACCCCACTTCCCTCTGTATTTGCAAGTTGGTGACCTCCATAAAGAAGAGATCTCGTTTCTAGCCATCTCCTGTCCTTCGACCCCTATCATTTTAGGGTTACCCTGGCTCCAGCTACATAACCCTATGATTGATCGGTCTTCTGGAAAGCTGTCCTACTGGAGTTCCTGCTGTTCCTCTAATTGTTTATCCTCCTCATCCTCTTCTCCAGTCTCCATTTTGCTCCTCTCCATGCTTGAGTCTCTTCCTTCCTGTTATAGAGACTTTTCTGACATCTTTGAGAAGAAGAGTGCCGAGGTTCTTCCCCCCCCACCGGCCCTATGACTGTCCTATTGACCTGATCCCTGGAACTGTCCCTCCTAGGGGAAGAACCTACCCTCTGTCTGTGCCTGAAACCCAAGCCATGAAGGAGTACATCCAGGAAAATTCTGGCTAGGGGTTTATTCGGAAGTGCAACTCGCCTGCTGGTGCTGGATTTTTCTTAGTCCAGAAAGGATGGGGGTCTTCGGCCGTGCATCGATTACCGGGTCTTAACATGATTACCGTTAAGAACAGGTATCCTCTTCCCCTTATCCCTGAGCTGTTTCGATAAACTCAAGGGACGCCAACATTTTTTTCGAAGCTGGACCTGAGGGGAGCCTATAATCTGATTCGGGTACGTCAAGTGGATGAATGGAAGACCAGCGTTTTAACACTGTGATGCGCCATTATGAATATCTAGTTATGCCATTTGTCTCTGCAACGTGCCCGCTGTCTTTCCAGGACTTTATGAACGATATTTTTCGAGATCTCCTCTATTTCTTTCTGTTGTTGTATTCTGGATGACATTTTTGATTTTGTTCTTCTTGTGAGTCTCTCCATGCTTCTCATGTGAGGCAAAGTCCTCAACGTCTCAGAGAAGAATCATTTGTTCACCAAAGATCGACAAGTGCGAGTTTCCATCAGTCGAAATTTCTTCTTGGTTTATGTCCCCTCCCTACCGGCATTATGAACATGGATTGCCGGGCCATGGTTTCGGCAGTTCACTCGTAAGGGTCCTCCCATACTATATGAAAAACACTCCCAACGCTTCTCTGGGGGTTACGCCAATACTTCTATACCTAGGAAATTCACTCAAAGAATTTTTCCTCGGCATTGGTCTCTCACCCTCCCTTAACTGCTCCTTACCTGGAGGGAAACGATTTTGTTCCTGGTGCTCCTGTGGCTTCAGAGAGCGTATCGAACCGAATCGGAAGCAAGCTTTTTGTTCTGCTCCCGTCTTAGTTCATCCAGATGTCTCTCGACCTTTTGTTTTGGAGGTGGATGCTTCAGAGTCCGTTGTTGGAGCCATTCTCTCTCAGCGGCCTGATTTCCAGGGTCCCCTACACCCTTGTACCTTCTTTTCCCGGAAATTTTCTTCTGCCGAGAGGAATTACGACGTTGGCCCAAGCTAACTATAACGATCTGTTTACCTCGGATCCCGGAGGAAGGTAGCTGATCCAGGAGAACTGATGGTAACAGGAACCTCTCTACGGCTCCGGTATTCACTGACGCCCTTTTGGGGCCCGGGCTTTCTGCTGCGGAGGTGGTAGAGAAGCCAGGCGAGTTACCAGGAGCGAAGTAACAAGGGATCAGGCAAGGCGTAGTCAAGTGCAGGCAAAGGTCGTTTCCAGAAGACGGGTTTCAGAGAAGCGAAAGTACCAAGGGGTCAGGCTAAGGCGTGGTTAAATGCAGGCAGAGGTCGGATTCAGGCAGCGAAGGTTCGGAGGTCAGGAAAACAGGCAGAGGGTCAAAACCAGGAAACTCGAACAACCAGGGCTTTTAGGCAAGGAACAGTAGGAACTGAAGCCAGCTTTGTGGGCAGGTGTGGGAGGAAGAGGAAGGTATTTAAAGGGAACAGGAACCAATCAAGGAGCAGGCTGAGGAAGACAGACACATCAAGAGACCAATAGGAAGCCAGGCGCCCAAATTAGAGGTCAATTGCTCCTAAGTATGCGAAGCGTCCATTCCTGCGCAGGTGTCCGTTTTGACGATGCGCGGACGCCTCGACGCCCGGCCGCCCTAAGTAATTGATGCGTGCCTTGTGCTTAAGCGCCAGCGCTCCAAAACCAGTTGCGGGTGTTACACAGTCATTTTAAAACCAGTTTATCTGAATCCATTGCGGACAGAACTGATGTAAGATGGCAATATTTCTCTATGTATCATCCCACGTCTAAGGTATTGTGGAGCGAATCATTGGTCTCCCTAGACTTTTCATGACTTCAGCTTTTGTGGTCCAACAACATCCAATTGCAAATGCAAATATCCAAAGCAGAAACTTTAAAGGAACAGTAAAGTCAAAAAATAAAAGTGTTTTAAAGTAATGAAAATATAATGCAGTGTTGCCCTGCACTAGTAAAACACTACTATTGTTTATATAAATAAGCTGCTGTGTAGCAATGGGGGCAGCCATTCAAAGGAGAAAAGGCTCAGATTACACAGCAGGTATCAGATAAACTCTGTCTGTCTAATGGTGTTATCTATTATCCATTAGTTAACCTGTGCCATGTAGCCGTTTTTCAATTTCCGCCATTGCTACACAGCAGCTTGTTTATATGGACTATAGTAGTGTTTCTGAAGCAAACAGATCAGTTTTACCAGTGCAGGGCAAACACTACATGATATTTTCATTACTTTAAAACACTTTCATTTTTTGGTGTTACTGTTCCTTTAAATGAAACAGACTGTTGGGTATGTTCAAATGCTACTACCAATGGGTCCGTGTCCGTGTATAATTATGCAGATAATACCAATAACAGGTCACTGAGCTTTGTTATTTTTACTCACAGTCTTGAGATGCCTTTAGCCTTAAAAAGTAGCTTGTATTTTTTATGCAGAAAAACAACATTGGCTTCCAATGGGGTTTATGGTCAATGTACTTTGGGATGTTTTAGTAATCTTTGGTGGACAGCATTTACAAGTTGGTTCAAGGACATTGGACCAGGATTTTCCTTGGTTCAAGGATATTGGACAATAGTTAACCATGTTATAGAATGCTGGTCATTGTGCTCTGTATGTCCTTGCCATAAGGCTTCCTGTAGTATGAATTTTATTTAAAAAAACCTCTTTGTTATATACTCCTTTGTCTCCGGGGGCTCCCCACAATTATATTCTAGTTTGAACCTTTGCACGGCTCAAGAGGGGAATGATGGAGACACTCACTGATGACGGGTAAGTTCTAAAGGGACACTTAGATCAGGACTGGGATTTAAAAATAATCCTTAGCATTTCAAATACACAGAGGCCTTAAAGTCATCATTAGCTCGATGGTGACTGCCTGTGAAATCTAACAGTAGCCTCTTTGGCATTTGCCAGAAACCATAGATTGTCCGTCCGGGTCTGCCTAAGACCCCCAAAATTAAGTGTCCGCTATATAGACAACCCAAGGCAGGTGATTGGGAGTCTTAGAAGCTATATTAAATAACACAGAAATATCACACATAATAATATAAGAAGTGCCGTTGTATAAACTATTATGTGTGAAGGCATGGGACATATAGAATAAGAGATGACCAAGCTCAATTAATCTTATATTTTCTCTGCAGTTTAGCAGCAAGCAGTCCATGAAGTAAATGCTGACCACACAGAACATTTTAGGGTGGAGCAGTTTAAATCAAAAGGATTCTTTTGTGCCTGTGCACATCTTCTGTTATCTATGTAGTTTATATATACAAATTTATAATCTACAGTTTGGTCATATTCCTATGGGACAAAACTGTAATTTATATCCTCATAAATGGTATATTTCAAAGTAGATTTACTTAAGTTAATCATATGTATAATGAGTGTCAACTTGAGAAAAAGAGGATGATAAAGCCTATACCCCTTATTCAAGCAGGTATCATGTTTAACCCTTATGTGTGCTTCAGTTTTCATTATCAGAGTTAACTCTTCTTCTGTCCAAACACTCATCTCATGAAAACACTTAAGACTTACATGGGTTTTACTTCCTTTTTTACTACTAGAGTAAAGGGTTTAGGTTTTATCATCCAATTTTGCTCATAATACTTATGATTAACTTAATCGAATCCACTTCAAAATATATGATCCCCATCATTTTGCTTCTGCAAAGTGAAAGGGGCACCAAGTAAAGGAGTACCAAAACTTTTGGTAGGAACATGTGAACACACCCAACAGTCTGTTTCCTTTAAAGTTTCTGCTTTAGTTATATACTTCTGAAATAGGCTGTTGTCAGTGAACATAGCTGTAATCAACAAAAAGTCTTTAGGAGACCATTGGTTCTCTCCATAATTCCATTTGATGTGGGACTGTACAGAGACATATCGACATTTTCCATCAGTGCTGTTCGCAATGGATTCAGTTGACTGGAACTTAAATTACTTATTTTATTTTCATTGTCTGAAATTATTGAGTGAGAAATGCCATGTTTTGGGAAAATATCTCCCAGCCCCCTCACCTACACATCCACCCATCCACCATGCCTTCTCACATCACATTCAGCCACCAATCTAACACCCTCAAACACACATTCGCCCACCCTCCTAGCCCTCTCATGACACATTCAACCACCCTTTCAGCGCACTCATTGACACATTCACCACCGTACAATCCCACTGACACATTCACTCACCCACCCATCACACCCACCGACACATTCAGCACCAACCCATCCCGATTACCACCACATTCACCCACGATCCCCGTTACTGACACATTCACCCACCCACCCATCCCCTGCACCTTCACATTCACCCACCCATCCCCCTCACTAACACATTCACCCACCCTCCCATCCCACTCACTGACACAATCACCCACCCTCCTATCCCACTCATCAACACATTTGCCCACCCTCCCAGCCCCCTCGCTGACACATCCAAGCCCCCACACACCACATTCAATGACCATCCCAGCCCCCACACCAACACATTCAAACACTCTCCCATTCCACTTACCAACACATTCACCCACAATCCCATCCAACTTACCGACATATTCATCGGCCCTCTCATCCCTTTCACCAACACATCCTCCAACCCTACCATACCCTTCACCAACACATTCACCCAACCACCATTCTGGGGGGGCTGTGTGGGTAAATGTGTTAGTGAGGGGGCCATGTGGGTGGGTGAATATTGCGGAGAGGGGCAGGGTGGGTTGGTGAATGTGTTGTCAGTGGGATGGTGGGTGAATGTGTCAGTGAGTGGGAGGGTGAGTGAATGTGTTGTTGAGGGGGACGGGGGTTGGGTGAATGCGTCTGTAAGGTAGGGTTGCAGTATGTGCTGGTGGGTGGGATGAGAGAGGCAGTGAATGTGTTGGTAAGTTAGATGGGAGTGTGGGTGAATGTGTTGGTGAGTGGGATGGAGGGTGGATGTGTCGATGAGGGGGCTGGGAGAGTGGTTAAATATGTTGGTGTGGGGGCTGGGAGGGTGGTTGAATGTGTCATGTAAGGGCTGGAAGGTTGGTTAAATGTGTCGGTGACGGGCTGGGAGGTTGGGTAAATGTGTCGGTGAGTGGGATGGTGGTATGGGAGGATGAGTGAATGTGTTGGTGTGGAGGATGGAGGTTGGGTGATTGTGTCGGTGAGGGGTATGGTAGGGTCGGAGAATGTGTTGGTGAGTGAGATGAGAGGGTCGGTGAATGTGTCGGTATGTTGGATGGGATTGTGGGTGAATCTGTTGGTGAGTGGGATGGGAGAGTGGTTGAATGTGTTGGTGTGGGGGCTGGGAGGGTCATTGAATGTGGCATGTGTGGGTTTAGATGGTGGCTGTATGTGTCGGTGGGGGGCTGGGAGGGTGGACAAATGTGCCGATAAGTGGGATGGGAGGGTGGGTGAAAGTGTTGGTAATCAGGATGAGTGGGTGGAGAATGTGACGGTGAGTGTGATAGGAGGGTGAGTAAGTGAATGTGTCAGTGGGATTGTATGGTGGGTGATTGTGTCAGTGAGTGTGCTGGAAGGGTGGTTGAATGTGTCCTAAGCAGGCTAGGACGGTGGGTTAATGTAACGTTGAGGGTTGGAGGATGTGTTGGTGAGTGGGATGAGAGGGCCGGTGAATATGTCGGTAAATTGGATGGGATTGTGGGTGAATGTGTTGGTTAGTGGAATGGGAGAGTGGTTGAATGTGTCGGTGTGGGGGCTGGGAGGGTCATTGAATGTGGCATCTGGGGGCTTGGCTGTGTCGACGAGGGGGCTGGGAGGGTGGGCAAATGTGTTGATGAGTGGGATAGGAGGGTGGGCGAATGTGTCGGTGAGTGGGATGGGAGGGTGGGTGAATGGGATGGGAGGGTGGGTGAATGTGTTGGTGAGGGGGATGGGTGGGTCAGTGTGAAGGTGACGGGGATGGGTGGGTGGGTGAATGTGTCAGTAACAGAGATCGTAGGTGAATGTGGTGGTAATCGTGATGGGTTGGTGCTGAATGTGTCGGTGGGTGTGATGGGAGTGTGAGTGAACGTGTCAGTGGGATTGTACGGTGGTGAATGTGTCAGTGAATGCGCTGGAAGGGTGATTGAAGGTGTCCTGAGCAGGCTGGGAGGGTGGGCGAATGTGTCTTTGAGGGTGTTGGATTGGTGGCTGAATGTGATGTGAGAAGGCAGAGTGGATGGGTGGATGTGTAGGTGAGGGACTGGGAGATATTTTCCCAAGACATGGTATTTCTTACTCAATCAATTCAGACAATGACAGTCTGTAACACCCGCCACTGGTTTTGAGCATCGGCGCATAAGCGCAGGCACGCATCAACTTGGGCGCCGGCGTCGAGGCGCCCGCGCACGTCAAATCGGACGCCTGCGCAGGAATGGACGCTCGCATACTTAGGAGCAATGACCTCTAATTTGGGCGCCTGGCTTCCTATTGGTCCCTGATGTGTCTGTCTTCCTCAGCCTGCTCCTGATTGGTTCCTGTTCCCTTAAATACCTTCCTCTTCCTCCTCACATTGCCCAAGCTGGCTTCAGTTCCTACTGTTCCTGCTAAAGCCCTGGTTGTTCGAGTTTCCTGGTTTTGACCCTCTGCCTGTTTTCCTGACCTCCGAACCTTTGCTGCCTGAATCCGACCTCTGCCTGCATTTAACTACGCCTTAGCCTGACCCCTTGGTACTTCGCTTCTCTGAAACCCGTCTTCTGGAAACGACCTTTGCCTGCACTTGACTACGCCTTGCCTGATCCCTTGTTACTTCGCTCCTGGTAACTCGCTTGCTTCTCTACCACCTCCGCAGCAGAAAGCCCGGGGCCCCAAAAGGGCGTCGGTGAATACCGGAGCCGTAGAGAGGTTCCTGTTACCATCAGTTCTCCTGGATCAGCTACCTTCCTCCGGGATCCGAGGTAAACAGATCGTTATAGTTAGCTTGGGCCAAAAGGATGGATCTCTCCCAAGCCGCTGGTCGTTCTTCCTCGTTGGAGACAGTCTTAGAGGCCCTTATGAAGCGTCTCAAGGACTCCGAGGCTTCTCAGTTGCACCTTGCCCAGAGCTTGCAGCACCTCTCAAATCACCTTGA
The DNA here is from genome assembly GCF_017654675.1 of Xenopus laevis. Lineage (NCBI taxonomy): Eukaryota > Metazoa > Chordata > Amphibia > Anura > Pipidae > Xenopus > Xenopus laevis. Next base: position 126,416,143 of record NC_054372.1, read on the forward strand.
TGCCTTGCAGGCTTCCCAGACTCCGCTGCCTCCTGTCTCTGTTGCACCACCAAGCCCAGTTTTGGTTCCGGCTCCATTGTCCAGCGGGGAGAGTTTTTCCTGGAGACCCAAGATCTCAGCTCCTCTTCGCTATTCTGGTGATCCAGAGACCTGTCGGGGTTTTTTGAATCAATGCAAGATTCATTTTGAACTCTCACACTTCCCGAATGAGAAGTCCAAAGTGGCCTACGTCATGACCTTGCTTCATGGGAAAGCCTTGGCCTGGGCTTCTCCTCGTTGGGAACGGGATGATCCGTTGGTTCACAACTCCACGGCATTTCTTTCCACTTTTCGTGAGATTTTTGATGCCCCCGGCAGGAAGGAGAATGCCTCTACTCGCCTCCTGAAAATTTCCCAAGGGGCACTCTCCGCAGCTGAGTACGCCATAGATTACCGTACCATTGCCACGGAGGTATACTGAACAACGAGGCCCTTGTAGCTGCCTTCTGGAACGGTCTCAATGAGTCCCTTAAAGATGAATTGGCTGCTCGAGATCTTCCTCCGCTGTTTGAAGACCTGGTCTCTCTGGTGATCCGCATTGATGTTCGCCTGAAGGAGAGGCTTTTGGCCAAGTCACGAGCCCATAGACTGCTCCTCGACTCCAACATTCCAGCTGCTCCGGCTAATTCTCTTCCTGTGCCGAAGGAACCCATGCAGCTGGGGGCTACCAGACTTACTCCTGAGACTTACTCCTGAGGAAAAGTCCCGTCGCCTTACAGCAGGTCTGTGTCTATTATTGTGGCCTGAAGGGTCACTTTGTTAAGACCTTTCCTAATAAGCCTCAAACTCGGCCACAGGGAAACTCCAAAGCCTAGGTCGGCGGGTGGGCACTGCCACTTCTTCTCCATCAAGAAATTTCTCTCGTCTGTTGGTTCCCTGCTGTATTAAACGTCTCTCCAGGACCATCCCTTGTCAAGCCTTTATTGACTCAGGTGCTGCTGGGAACTTCATTGATCTCTCTTTTGCCCGAGCTTCTTCCCTGCCTCTTGTCCCTCTTCAAGTGCCTCTGGCGGCTCATGCGATTGTTGTCTTCGGCCGTGCATCGATTACGGGGGTCTTAACAAGATTACTGTTAAGAACATGTATCCTCTTCCCCTTATCCCTGAGCTGTTCGATAAACTCAAGGACGCCAACATTTTTTCGAAGCTGGACCTGAGGGGAGCCTATAATCTGATTCGGGTTCGTCAAGGGACGAATGGAAGACAGAGTTTAACACATGTGATGGCCATTATGAATATCTAGTTATGCCATTTGGCCTCAAAAAGTCTTCCAGGACTTTATGAACGATATTTTTCGAGATCTCCTCTATTCTTCTGTTGTTGTCTATCTGGATGACATTTTGATTTTTTCTTCTTGTGAGTCTCTCCATGCTTCTCATGTGAGGCAAGTCCTTCAACGTCTCAGAGAGAATCATTTGTTCGCCAAGATCGACAAGTGCGAGTTCCATCAGTCGAAAATTTCTTTTCTTGGTTATGTCATCTCTCCCTCCGGCTTTGAAATGGATCCGGCCAAGGTTTCGGCAGTCCTGAATTGGGTTCCTCCCTCTAATATGAAAGCAGTCCAACGCTTCTTGGGGTTTGCCAATTTTTACAGGAAATTCATCAAGAATTTTTCCGGCATTGTCCTCCCCCTTACTGCTTTTAAGCGGAAGGGAACACGATTTGTCTGGTCTCCTTTGGCTCAGAGAGCATTCGACGATCGGAAGCAAGCTTTTTGTTCTGCTCCCGTCTTAGTTCATCCAGATGTCTCTCAACCTTTTGTTTTGGAGGTGGATGCTTCAGAGTCCGGTGTAGGAGCCTACACCCCTGTGCCTTCTTCTCCCGGAAATTTTCTTCTGCCGAGAGGAATTACGACGTTGGCCCAAACTAACTATAACGATCTGTTTACCTCGGATCCCGGAAGAAGGTAGCTGATCCAGGAGAACTGATGGTAACAGGAACCTCTCTACGGCTCCGGTATTCACAGACGCCCTTTTGGGGCCCCGGGCTTTCTGCTGCGGAGGTGGTAGAGAAGCCAGGCGAGTTACCAGGAGCGAAGTAACAAGGGATCAGGAAAGGTGTAGTCTAGTGCAGGCAAAGGTCGTTTCCAGAAGACGGGTTTCAGAGAAGCAAAGTACCAAGGGGTCAGGCTAAGGCGTAGTTAAATGCAGGCAGAGGTCGGATTCAGGCAGCAAAGGTTCGGAGGTCAGGAAAACAGGCAGAGGGTCAAAACCAGGAAACTCGAACAACCAGGGCTTTAGCAGGAACAGTAGGAACTGAAGCCAGCTTGGGCAATGTGAGGAGGAAGAGGAAGGTATTTAAGGGAACAGGAACCAATCAGGAGCAGGCTGAGGAAGACAGACACATCAGGGACCAATAGGAAGCCAGGCGCCCAAATTAGAGGTCATTGCTCCTAAGTATGCAAGCGTCCATTCCTGTGCAGGCGTCGTCCGATTTGATGTGCGCGGGCGCCTCGACGCCAGCGCCCAAGTTGACGCGCGCCGGTGCTCAAAACTAGTGGCGGGTGTTACACAGTCATTTTAAAACCAGTTATCTGAATCCATTGCGGACAGAACTGGTGTAAGATGGCAATATTTCTCTATGTATCATCCCACGTCTAAGGGTATTGTGGAGCGAATCATTGGTCTCCTAGACTTTTCATGACTTCAGCTTTGTGGTCCAACAACATCCAAATGCAAATATCCAAAGCACAAACTTTAAATGAAACAGGCTGTTGGGTATGTTCAAATGCTACTACCAATGGGTCCGTGTCCCTGTATAATTATGCAGATAATACCAATAACAGGTCACTGAGCTTTGTTATTTTTACTCACAGTCTTGAGATGCCTTTAGCCTTAAAAAGTAGCTTGTATTTTTTATGCAGAAAAACAACATTGGCTTCCAATGGGGTTTATGGTCAATGTACTTTGGGATGTTTTAGTAATCTTTGGTGGACAGCATTTACAAGTTGGTTCAAGGACATTGGACCAGGATTTTCCTTGGTTCAAGGATATTGGACAATAGTTAACCATGTTATAGAATGCTGGTCATTGTGCTCTGTATGTCCTTGCCATAAGGCTTCCTGTAGTATGAATTTTATTTAAAAAAACTCTTTGTTATATACTCCTTTGTCTCCGGGGGCTCCCCACAATTATATTCTAGTTTGAACCTTTGCACGGCTCAAGAGGGGAATGATGGAGACACTCACTGATGACGGGTAAGTTCTAAAGGGACACTTAGATCCGGACTGGGATTTAAAAATAATCCTTAGGCATTTCAAATACACAGAGGCCTTAAAGTCATCATTAGCTCGATGGTGACTGCCTGTGAAATCTAACAGTAGCCTCTTTGGCATTTGCCAGAAACCATAGATTGTCCGTCCGGGTCTGCCTAAGACCCCCAAAATTAAGTGTCCGCTATATAGACAACCCAAGGCAGGTGATTGGAGTCTTAGAAGCTATATTAAATAACACAGAAATATCACACATAATAATATAAGAAGTGCCGTTGTATAAACTATTATGTGTGAAGGCATGGGACATATAGAATAAGAGATGACCAAGCTCAATTAATTTAGCAGCAAGCAGTCCATGAAGTAAATGCTGACCACACAGAACATTTTAGGGTGGAGCAGTTTAAATCAAAAGGATTCTTTTGTGCCTGTGCACATCTTCTGTTATCTATGTAGTTTATATATACAAATTTATAATCTACAGTTTGGTCATATTCCTATGGGACAAAACTGTAATTTATATCCTCATAAATGGTATATTTCAAAGTAGATTTACTTAAGTTAATCATATGTATAATGAGTGTCAACTTGAGAAAAAGAGGATGATAAAGCCTATACCCCTTATTCAAGCAGGTATCATGTTTAACCCTTATGTGTGCTTCAGTTTTCATTATCAGAGTTAACTCTTCTTCTGTCCAAACACTCATCTCATGAAAACACTTAAGACTTACATGGGTTTTACTTCCTGTAATTCCTCTGCCATGACCCAGTAACTCACACATTCACCCATCCCCTTCATCGGCACATTCAACCACTTGCCCAGCCCCCTCTCCGAAACAATCACATACCCTCCCAACCTCCTAACCAACACATTCACCCATCCACCCCCTCACGGACACATTCACCCACCTATCCAGCCCCCTTACTGACGCATTCACACACCCTCCCAGACCCCTCACCGACACATTCACCCACCTATCCAGCCCCTTACTGACACATTCGCACACCCTCCCAGCCCCTCACAGACACATTTACCTACCCTCCTATCCCAATCACCGACACATTCGCCCACCCTCCCATTATCCTCACTGACACATTAACCCAACCAGCTCTCTCACTGACACATTCACCCACCATCCCATACCCTCACCAACACATTTACCCAACCAGCTCTCTCACTGACACATTCACCCACCATCCCATACCCTTACCAACACATTCACCTACTCACCAAGCACCTTTACCAAAATATTAACACACCCATTCGGTGAGAGAGATGTAAGGGTTGGTAAATGAGTCTATGAGGAAGCTGGAAGGGTGGGTGAATGTTTCGGTGAGGGGTAAGGGAGGGTTGGTTAAGCGTTGAGAGGGGGATGGAAGGGTGGGTGAATGTGTCGGTGAGTAGGAGAGTGGACAAATTTTTCAGTGAGGGGGATGGGAGGGTGGGTGAATGTGACAGTGAGTGGGATTTGTGAATGCATCAGTGAGAGAGATGGGAGGGAGGGCAAATGCTTTGCTGAGAGGATGGGAGAGTGGGCGAATGTGACAGTGAGTGGGATTGGTGAATGCATCAGTGAGAGAGATGGGAGGGAGGGCAAATGCTTTGCGGAGAGGATGGGAGGGTGGGCGAATGCGTCGGTGAGAGAGATAGGAGGGTGGGTGAATACATTGGTGAAAGGGAAAGGAGGGTGGGCGAATACATTGGTGAAGGGGATGGGAGGGTAAATGCGTTGGTGAGAAGGATGGGAGGGTGGGCGAATACATTGTCAAGGGGATAGCAGGGAGGGCGAATACATTGGTAAAGGCGAGAATGGGTGAATATGTTGGTGAGGGGGACGGGAGGGTGAGTGAATACATCAGTGAGAAGGATGGGAGGGTGGGAGAATACGTCGGTGAGGGAGATGGAACGGTGGGCGAATACGTCGGTGAGGGGGATGGGTGGATGTGTGCCTGTGTTGGTGATTGGGATGGAAGGGTTGGTGAATGTGTCGGTGAGGGGCTGTGTGGGTGGATGAATGTGTCGCTGAGGGGGCAGGGTGAGTGTTTCAGTGAGTGGGGTGTGGCAGAGGAAAGACAGGAAGTAGAACCCAATTATATGTTAGGTGTTACATGAAATGTTTATTTGGACCTAAGAAGAGTTTATTCTGATAATTTACTGAAGCAAAGAGAAGGGTATTACAGGTGTACTTTCTAGAGAAAGCGGTTTAGGCTTTATTATCCAAGTTTGCTCAAGTTGCCATTGTAGTGTCGCACAACTCCCAGTGGACCCAAGTGTCAGTGGGCCCTCCTGCTTCTAACCATTTGGTCTGTTTCATTGTCATTGATTAGTTCTGTATGGGAACAAAGAGTCTATATAGATAGAATAATAGATTATTGAATAAAAATAAAAGAGACTTGGAAAATAGTGGTTGAGTGAGGAGAAGAAGAGGAGAAATAGTAGGCCCATTGTCTAAGGTTTTCTGGTGGCCCTGTGGCATCCCGATCTGACACTGTGCCGCTCATTATACGTATCATTAACTGAATTGATTCCATTTTGAAATATATGATTCCAATCATTTGCTCTTGCATCAAGTAAAGAATTGCCTGAACTATTTGTAGGAGCATGTGAACACAACCATCAGTCTGTTTCATTTAAAGTTTATGCTGTAGTTATATTCATCTGCAATAGGCTGTTGTCGGTCAACAAAGGTGTAGTCAAACAGAGTCTTTAGGTTAGTCTTTGGTTCACTCCACTTGGGACAGTACACAGAGACATATCGGCATTTTACATTAGTGCTCTTAGCAACGGATTCATATAAGTGGTTCTAAAAATAACTGCCATTGTCGGAATGACATGTCTTGGGAAAAGGTCACCCAGTCCCCTCACTAACACATACACTCACCTAGCCCCTTCATCAACACATACACCCACCTATCCAGCACTCTCATCTTCACATTCACCCATACTCCCAGCACCCTCGCCGACATTTTTACGAACCCATCCATCCCCCTTGCCAACACATTTACTAACCCATCCAGCCCCCTCACTGACACTTTCACCCAACCATCCAGCCAACTCACAGACACACTCAACCACCCAGCCGACTCGCCAACACATTCCCCCATTCAAAGACACATTCACCCAACAGCCCACACACTGACATTCACCCACCCAGTTCCTTTACCAACACATTCATCAACTCAACAAGCCCCCTCAACAACACATTCATCCACCCATTTAGCACCCTTACCAACACATTCACCAACCCATCCAGGCTGGGTGAATGTGTCGGTGATTGGGTAGGGTGGGTGAAAGTGATGGTGAGGGGGCTGGGTGAGTGGGTGAATGTGTTGGTGAGAGGGCTAGGTGGGTGGGTGAATGTTTCGGTGAGTGGGGGGGAGAGGGGGATGGGAGAGTGAGAGTGAAAGGGTGGCTGGGTGACCATTGGGTGGGTGGATTAATGTTTCAGTGAGGGGGATGGGAGGTTGTGTGAATGTGTTGGTGAGGGAGCTGGGAGGGTGGGTGAATGTGTCGGTGAGGGTGCAGGGAGGGTGGGTGAATGTGTCGGTGAGAGGGCTGGGAAGTTGGGTGAATGTGTCGGTGAGAGGGGGTGAGGAGGGTAGGTGAATTTGTTGGTGAGGGAGCTGGGAGGGTGGATGAATGTGTCGGTGAGGGGCTGGGAGAGTGGGTGAATGAGTCGGTGAGAGGGCGGGGAGGGTGGTTGAATGTGTCAGTGAGGGGGCTGGGAGGGTGGGTGAATGTGTCGGTGAGGGGGCTGAGAGTGTGGGTGAATGTGTCGGTGAGGGGGCTTGGAGGGTGGGTGAATGTGTCGGTGAGAGGGCGGGGAGGGTGGTTGAATGTGTCAGTGAGGGGGCTGGGAGGGTGGGTGAATGTGTCGGTGAGGGAGCTGGGAGAGTGGGTGAATGTGTCAGTGATGGGGCTTGGAGGGTGGGTGAATGTGTCGGTGAGAGGGCGGGGAGGGTGGTTGAATGTGTCGGTGAGGGGGCTGGGAGGGTGGGTGAATGTGTCGGTGAGGGAGCTGGGAGAGTGGGTGAATGTGTCGGTGAGGGGGCTGGGAGGGTGGGCGAATGTGTCGGTGAGGGGCTGGGAGGGTGGGTGAATGTGTCGTGAGGGGGCTGGGAGGGTGGGTGAATGTTGTCGTGAGGGGCTGGGAGGGTGGGTGAATGTGTCGGTGAGGGGGCTGGGAGGGTGGGTGAATGTGTCGGTGAGGGGGCTGGGAGGGTGGGTGAATGTGTCGGTGAGGGGGCTGGGAGGGTGGGTGAATGTGTCGGTGAGAGGGCTGGGAGGGTGGGTGAATGTGTCGGTGAGAGGGCTGGGAGGGTGGGTGAATGTGTCGGTGAGGGGGCTGGGTGATATTTTCCCAAGAGATGGAATTTTTCACTCAATAATTTCAGACAATGGCAGTCATTTTAAGAACCAGTTATTTGAATCTGTCACAAACAGTACTGACATAAAGTGACGATATGTCTCTGTGCACCATCCCACGTCTAATGGTATTATGGAGTGAACCAATGGTCTGCTAAAGACTTTTTTTTTACTACAGCTTTGTGAACGACAACAGCCTATTGCAGATGTATATAACTACAGCAGAAATTTTCAATGAAACAGTTGTGTGTGTTCACATGCTCCTGCCAATGGTTTGGGTATATTATTTGAGTCCATGCATAATTATGCAGATTATACCAATATTAGTTCACTGAGTTTTATCGTTCCTTAGATGCCTTTAGACTTAAAAACTAGATGGTATTATTAAGTACATGGCTTCCTATTATATAGTGACTAAAGTACTCCTTATTGTAAATTATAAGGATATTATAGGCCATCCAGGAGATCCATGACCATATAAAAGTCATACGGGTCATGTAACTCCAAGGTTACTTCTAATAGCCTCATATTTTCCAATTAGGGGTACTTTATTTATTATAATACACTTGTTTTAGTGAGTCGTGTGACAAAAATGACATCACTAAGCTCTGTTTGTAAGGAATTCAGTTTACAGGATATTTTTGGCTTTGCTTTGTGTATTATATCTTTATCAACATTGTGTTTATAAGCCAGATACAGCACTTGCAGCATCTGTTTTCTCCCTGCAGCTTTGCCTCCTCTCTTCACCCGTCCCACCAGACTGCCAAGCTCAGCTCATATTTACACTCCTACTGCCTCACTATCTCTAATATTTCTTCTTTACTTCCCTTTCAAGTCTCACTATTCCTACTCTTCTGTTATGTCTCGCTCCCCCCCTTCACATCATGTTTCTCCGGATTCCCTTTTCTCTCTCATGATTGCTGTGTAGTCTTGCTACCCCTCGTTCCCACTGACCATCACAACTCTTTCTCCCACTTCACCTCTCTGGTCGTCAGTCCAGTCTCCCTCTATACTTGCTTTATCTATCAGCAAAAAAAGCCCCAGAAAGAACACAAATACAGGTATTTAACCCTTAAGGAAGGGACTAGAGGAAAAATATATATATTAATACACAAAGAACCAAGGAGAGTCTTTCGCACACCATCAAACTGTGACTAACCAGGTGCTGCTGCCATGTCAATTATCCAAAAGTCTATAGGTAGTGAGCAGCGCACACTGGAATTTTTAAAAGGAATTCATTTATTTATCAAACTTTAAAAGAGCATTATACAAATATCGACATTTCGGTCCGGGTCTGTTATATATATATATATATAACAATGACGTATAACAATGAAGTATAACATTTTAAAATGCAGTATTTTATTGAACAAAGAGCAAAGCCACAGATTTTAACAAAGTAGTACATTAATCTGTAGATTATAACGCATAGTGTATCACTACTTTAAACCTACAGCCTTCTGCTTTTATGGTCATATAACTCTTTGGTGTCTAATGATATCTTTTTAAATTTCAGTAGGGTGTAAATTATCCACTATATATTTGTGGTGTACATCCTCATTTGAAGGTTTTTCTTAATACATTAGTCTATGTTGTTAAAAAAGCTTCCCAGGACTCTATATTTTTGCTATATAAATAAAAGCATCTATTTATGCTAAGCAACTTATCTTGCTATATGAAATACGTTTCTGCTTATTAAAACTAACAACACTGGGAGGATGGGTATAAGTGTGTAAGTGTGATGTGTTTTTATGAGATGACTATTTGGACCTAAGAAGAGTTTATTCTGATAATGTAATCTGAAGCAAACAGAAGAGTAATGCATGCTACCTGCAAGAGTAAAGGGTTTAGGATTTTTAATTTTATTTTGCTCAAATTACCACTCATTATACATATAATTAACTTAATTGCATCCACTTTGAAATATATGATCCTTATCATTTAGCTCCTCACAAGTAAAAGGGCATCAAGGAGTGCAGTACCCAGACTGTTGGCAGGATCATGTGAACATACCCAACAGTAAAATTTTAAAGCTTGTGCTGTAGTTTTATGCATCTGTTGTCGGACACAAAGCTGTAGTCAATAAAAGGAGACCATTGGTTCAATCCAGAATACCATTACATGTGGGACAGAACACAAAGACATATCACCATTTTACATCAGTGCTGTTAGAAAATGATTCACATAACTGGTTCTTAACATGACTGCCGTTGTCTGAATGATAGAGTGAAGAATGACATGTCTTGGGAAAATGTCACCCAGCCCTCTCACTGACACATACACCCACTCAGCCCCTTCACCATCACATAAACCCACCTATCCAGTACTCTCACCTTCACATTCACCCTCACTCCCAGCACCCTTGCCGACACTTTCACCCACCCATTCAGCCCCCTTGCCGACACATTTACTCACCCATCCAGCCCTCTCACTGACACGTTCACCCAACCATCCAGCCCACTCACAGACACACTCACCCAGCCGGTTAGCCAACACATTCACCCAACAGCCCACTCACCGACATTCACCCACACAGATCCTTTACCAACACATTCATCAACTCAACAAGCCTCCTCACCAACACATTCATCCACCCATTTAGCACCCTTACCAACACATTCACCCACCCATCCAGGCTGGGTGAATGTGTCGGTGATTGGGTAGGGTGGGTGAAAGTGGTGGTGAGGGGACTGGGTGAATGTGTAGGTGAGGGGGCTAGGTGGGTGGGTGAATGTTTCAGTGAGTGGGGGGGAGGGGGATGGGAGAGTGAGTGGGGGAAAGGATGGCTGGGTTACTGTATCAGTGAGGTGTATTGGGAAGGGTGAATGTGTTGTTGAGTGAGATGGGGGTTGGTGAATATGTTGGTGAGGGGCTAGGTGGGCGGGTGAATGTGTCGGTGAGGGGGATGGGAGGGCGGGTGAATGTGTCGGTGAGAGGGATGGGAGGGCGGGTGAATGTGTCGGTGAGGGGGGTGGGAGGGCGGGTGAATGTGTCGGTGAGGGGGGTGGGAGGGCGGGTGAATTTGTCGGTGAGGGGGGTGGGAGGGCGGGTGAATGTGTCGGTGAGGGGGGTGGGAGGGCGGGTGAATGTGTCGGTGAGGGGGTGGGAGGGCGGGTGAATGTGTCGGTGAGGGGGGTGGGAGGGCGGGTGAATGTGTCGGTGAGGGGGGTGGGAGGGCGGGTGAATGTGTCGGTGAGGGGGGTGGAGGGCGGGTGAATGTGTCGGTGAGGGGGGTGGGAGGGCGGGTGAATGTGTCGGTGAGGGGGGTGGGAGGGCGGGTGAATGTGTCGGTGAGGGGGGTGGGAGGGCGGGTGAATGTGTCGGTGAGGGGGGTTGGAGGGCGGGTGAATGTGTCGGTGAGGGGGTGGGAGGGCGAGTGAATGTGTCGGTGAGGGGGGTGGGAGGGCGGGTGAATGTGTCGGTGAGGGGGTGGGAGGGCGGGTGAATGTGTCGGTGAGGGGGGTGGGAGGGCGGGTGAATGTGTCGGTGAGGGGGTGGGAGGGCGGGTGAATGTGTCGGTGAGGGGGGTGGGAGGGTGGTCGAATGTGTCCGGTGAGGGGGATGGGAGGGTGGGTGAATGTGTTTAAGAGTGGGAATGGAGGGTGGTTGAATGTGTCAGTAAGGCGCTATGTGGGTGGATTATTGTTTTAGTGAGGGGGGATGGGAGGGTGTGTGAATGTGTCAGTGAGAGGGAAGGGAGGGTGAATTTGTCAGTGAGGGGGATGGGAGGGTGGGTGAATGTGTCAGTAAAGGGGATGGGAGGGTAGGTGAATGTGTCGGTAAGGAGGATGGGAGGGAGGGTGAATGTGTCGGTAAAGTGGATGGGAGGGTAGGTGAATGTGTGGGTGAGTGAGATTGGAAGGTGGATGAATGTGTCGGTGAGAGGGATGGGAGGGCAGGTGAATGTGTTAGTGAGGTGGATGGGAGGGTGGGTGAATGTGTCAGTGAGGGGGTTGGAAGGGTGGTTGAATGTGTCGGTAAAGAGATATGTGGGTGGATTATTGTTTTAGTGAGGGTGTGTGAATGTGTCAGTCAGAGGGAAGGGAGGGTGAATTTGTCAGTGACGGGGATGGGAGGGTGGGTGAATGTGTCAGTGAGGGGTGACTGTGTCAGTGAGGGGGATGGGAGGGCGGATGAATGGGTCGAGGGGGGTGGGTGGTTGGTGAATGTGTCGGTGAGGGGGATGGGATGGAGGGTGAATGTGTCGGTAAGGAGGATGGGAGGGAGGGTGAATGTGTCCGTAAAGGGGATGGGAGGGTAGGTGAATGTGTGGGTGAGTGAGATGGGAAGGTGGATGAATGTGTCGGTGAGAGGGGATGGGAGGGCAGGTGAATGTGTAAGTGAGGTGGATGGGAGGGTGGGTGAATGTGTCGGTGAGGGGGTTGGAAGGGTGGTTGAATGTGTCGGTAAAGGGATATGTGGGTGGATTATTGTTTCAGTGAGGGGGATGGGAGGGTGGGTGAATGTGTCAAAGAGTGGGTTGGGAGGGAGGGTGGGTGAATGTGTCAGTGAGGGGATGGGAGGGTGGGTGAATGTCAGTAACAGGGAATTTTGGCGAATGTGTCGGTGAGGGGGATGGGAGGGTGGGTGAATGTCAGTGAGGGGGTGACTGTGACAGTGAGGGGGATGGGAGGGCGGATGAATATATCAGTAAAGGGGATGGGAGGGTAGGTGAATGTGTCGGTAAGGAGGATGGGAGGGAGGGTGAATGTGTCGGTAAAGCGAATGGGAGGGTAGGTGAATGTGTGGGCGAGTGAGATGGGAAGGTGGATGAATGTGTCAGTGAGAGGGATGGGAGGGCAGGTGAATGTGTAAGTGAGGTGGATGGGAGGGTGGGTGAATGTGTCGGTGAGGGGGTTGGAAGGGTGGTTGAATGAAGAAAAGGAATGGAGGGTGGTTGAATTTGTCGGTAAGGGGCTATGTGGGTGGATTCATGTTTTAGTGAGGGGGATGGGAGGGTGTATGAATGTTGGTGAGGGAGGATGGAAGGGTGAATGTGTCAGTGAGGGGGATGGGAGGGTGGGTGAATGTGACAGTGAGGGGGTGGGAGAATGTATGGGTCAGGGGATGGGAGGGTGGGTGAATGTCAGTAAGTGGGAATTTGGGTGAATGTGTCAGTGAGGAGGATTGGAGGGTGGCTGAATGTGTCAGTGAGGGGGTGACTGTGTCAGTGAGGGGGATGGGAGGGCCGATGAATGTGTCGGCGAGGGGGGTGGAAGAATATGTCACTAAAGGGGATGGGAGGGTAGATGAATGTGTCGGTGAGGGGGATGGGAGGGTGGATGAATGTGTCAAAGAGTGGGTTGGGAGGGTGGGTGAATGTGTCGGTGAGGTGGATGGGAGGGTGGGTGAATGTGTCGGTAAAGGGATGGGAGGGTAGGTGAATGTGTAGGTGAGGGGGCTGGTGGGTGGGTGAATGTGTCAGTGAGGGGGCTGGGTGCGTGAATGTGGCGGTGAGAAGGCTGGGTGACATTTTCCCAAGACATGGCATTTCTCACTCTCACCCTCATTTCAGACAATGGCAGTCAATTTAAGAACCAATTAATTTAATGCATTGTTAACAGCACTGATGTAACTGTGATATGTTTCTGGGTACTGTCCCACATGTAATAATATTATGGAGCAAACCAATGGTCTCCCAGAAAATTTTCACTGACCGACAAAAGCTGATTGCAGATGCATATGACTACAGCAGAAATTTTAAATGAAACAGACTGTGTGTGTCCAGATGCTCCTACCAATGGCTTGGGTAATGATTCTGAATACATAGTGGAAGGTTACATTTCTAAAATAAAGGATCTCTAAAAACAGGCTAAAGAGATGGCTGAGGAATGGAATCCATTTTCTTTTACTAGGTCATTTGTAATATGCTTAGGGGGGAATGTAATTAAAAGCCGCAAGCATTATTTAAAATGGCGTCTTAGCTAAACTTTAGCACTGCTCGCAATGTGAAATTGGTTGCTGGCAAATATTACATTGCACATTTGTCCAAGCAAAGTTTTAGCGTTAACACCTGCTTTGGATTTTCGTTAAATATTGTGGTGCAAAAAAGGTTTTATGATTGCAAAATTTGACATCCTCAGTGAACATTCGCCAAAATGATTTGTTTGAAGTCATTGAGGTCTTTAATCCGTCAAAAAGGTCGCAAACATGGTTGCTAACGTTGGCAAGCAAGTTGTGAACGTGCAGTTGTTTTGTGCAAAACAAATAACATTCCCCCTTAGTTCCTTTATTAACCCCATAGTGTGTATTTTTATTCGGACAATTTATTATTCTGGAGGAAAGCTGATATTATTCTGTAGCAGGTAAATTATTTGAAGGCTTGTTAAGGGATCACATTGAAAATGTTGTCCTATCGAATGGCATTATAAGCAGCATTTAGCATGGATTTATGAAGGATAGGTCATGTCAGAGAAATTTAGGCAGGTGATATATAGACTTAAAAGGTTGAATCTGGTGGACGCGTCTTTTTTCAACCTAACTTACTATGTTATCTTCTGTTCTGCTTATTGATATGTTCAATAAATTGCTGTACCTCTGCTTGCACCTCTTCCAAAAAACAGAACTATATTTAGGTACATTTCCCCTACCTCATTTGTTCATTCTCATGCCTTTTTCTTAATCTGATCCCACTCAGTTATATGTTCTCTCTTTATATGTTCTCTCTTTACAGATCTATTCATCTCAGTCTTATTTACCCTTATTTTCTCCTCCTTTTGTTTAAGCACACACCCATATAGGAGGAATGATGAAGTAAATTAAAGTATATTATTAATATGATTGCATTTATTGTTTGTAGTATTATCTTGATATAGATGATTTAGTAATCTTTTGTGGGCAGCATTTACAAGATGGCTCAGGACATTGGACCAGGATTTAAGACCCTAGTTATCCTTGTCCTCAATTTTAGAATGCTGGTCATTGCGCTCTGTATGTTTTTGCCATATGGTTTTCTGCAGTATGAATTTTAATTAAAAAAAAAAAACAACCTTCTGATTATACTCCCTTGTCTCCGGGGGCTCCCCAAAATCATATTCTTGTGAGCTGCTGCACGGCTCAAGAGGCGAATGATGGAGACACTCACTGATGACGGGTAAGTTCTAAAGGGACACTAAGATTAAGGTCCAGACTGGGATTTAAAAGTAAGCCTTAGCATTTCAAATGCACAAAGGCCTTAAAATCCCCATTAGTTCAATGAATGGTGACTGCCTAAGACATCTGGAATCAGCCTCTTTGGCATTTGCTAAAAACCACAGATCGTCAGTCCACGTCTGCCTAAGACCCCCTATAATTGAGTGTCCTCTATATAGACAACCTAAGGCAGGTGATTGGGAGTCTTAAAACCTTCTGATTATACGCCCTTGTCTCCGGGGGCTCCCCACTAGGGATGTAGCGAACTGTTCGCCGGCGAACTAGTTCGCGCGAACTTCGACTGTTCGCGTCCGCCGAATGTTCGCGAACGTCGCGCGACGTTCGCCAATTTGAGTTCGCGTTCGATTCGAATAAAAATCGTTCGACCATTCGATTCCTTCGACCGCTAAAAT
The DNA here is from genome assembly GCF_017654675.1 of Xenopus laevis. Lineage (NCBI taxonomy): Eukaryota > Metazoa > Chordata > Amphibia > Anura > Pipidae > Xenopus > Xenopus laevis. Next base: position 126,431,302 of record NC_054372.1, read on the forward strand.
CGAACGATTTCCATTCGTTCGAACGATTGTAAGCATTCGATCGAATGAAAAGCATTCGATCGAATGAAAAGCATTCGATCGAATGAAAAGCATTCGATCGAATGGTTTCGATCGTTCGATTCAAACGAAAATCCTTCGATCGAACGATTAAAATCCTTCGATCGTTCGAATCGAACGATTTTGCGGGTGTTCGAAGTTCGCGAACTGTTCGCATTTTTGCCGGTGTTCGCGAACGGCGTTCGCGAACACCAAAACGGCAGTTCGCTACATCCCTACTCCCCACAATTATATTCTTGTGAGCTGCTGCATGGCTCAAGAGGGGAATGATGGAGACACTCACTAATGACGGGTAAGTTCTAAAGGGACACTCAGACTCAGGTCCAGACTGGGATTTAAAAGTAGGCATCTGGAATCAGCCTCTTTGGCATTTACCAAAAACCACAGTCCACGTCTGCCTAAGACCCCCAAAATTGAGTGTCCTCTACATAGACAACCCAAGGCAGGTGATTGGGAGTCTTAGAAGGTATATAAAATAAAACAGTTATATATTAAGGTATGGGGCACACAGAACAAGAGATGACCAAGCTCAATTATCCTCATCTTTTCTCTGCAGTTTAGCAGTTAGCAGGCCATGAAGTAAACGCTGACCACACAGAACATTTTGGTGGAAGCTTTCAACCAAGAGGAATCTTTTGTGACCTTGCGCATCTTGTGTTATCTGTGTAATTTATATATATATCTATTATCTATAGTAGGGTCATTTCCCTAGAGAAACTGTAAATTATAGCTAAAGACATTACTTGCAGCTGCTGTTCTCTCTCTCTCTGCAGCTTTCCTTCTGCTTGTCACCCCTCTCATCAGACTGCCAGACTCAGCTTGTACTTATGCTCCTATTGCCTCACTCCCTCTAAACTTCTTTCTTTACTTCCCTTTCAGTTCTCGCTATTCCTACTCCTATGTCTCCATTATGTCTCGCTCCCCATTCACATCATGTTTCTCTGGTTTCCCTTTCATTTCACACAACCCCTGTGTAGTATTGCTCCCCCTCCCTCCGGCCCGCCATCACAACTCTTTCTCCCCCCCCACTTCCCCATTCTGGTCTTCAGTTCAGTCTCCCTCTACACTTGCCTTTTTCATCAGCAAAAAAAAAAAATCCAGAAAGAACACAAATACAGGTGTTTACCTCTTAAGGAAACGACTAGAGGAAAACTATATGTACTGATATTAGCAAGGAAAACAGTTACATATAACACATTGAAGTGTAGCATTTTATTGAACATAGAAGAAAGCCACAGATTTTAGTACACTGGATTGGGTGCATATGTTGGGGTGGGTGCGTGTGTAGAAGATTGGGTGCATATGTTGGAGTTGGGTGTGTGCATAGTGGGTTGTGATGGGTTGGTTGCTTGTGTCCAGATTGTGTGGAGGGGGAGGCTATTGTATGTATACAGGGGTGGGTGAATGTATGCATTGGAGGGTCTGGGTGGGTTCATGTGTAGGTGGAGATTGGTGGGCAGGGGAATTAGTATACACTGATAGTACATATGAAGCCATGGTCCAGGGAGTAAAACCGATTGCCGTTTGGAGTCAGGAAGGAATTTTTACCCTCAGTGCAAATTATCCCAAGTGCTGCAGGTTTTTTGCCTTCTTCTGGATCATTCGCTGTTAGGAATGCCTAACCACCAATTGGTTAATATCAATAAATCCTGTGTCACTCACAGGTTTTCTCAGAAACATGTCTTTGTGTTTTTATTGAATCCCTATGGTGCATATTGAGAGAAGGTTTTCTGACCCTCATTCTGCTAAAGGTGAATGAGCAATTGTGTTAGGGGGTGATAAATACCACTGAACTCTAAAATTTAATAACAACTACACTATTGCTTTACTCAATAGGCCATTAGGCAAGAGCATTTCCAGAACTGCACCCCTTTCTTAATATTGGCAAGCTAACCACTTCCCATCAGCTCACTGACACTATACCAGTTATTTATTATATGGATGTGCTTGATATAAGGGAATGCCACAACCTTTTGGGGTGGGTCCTACTAATGCAGTGGTGGAGTATGCTATTCCTTCTCAACCCTACATTTAAATGCTCCATTGTTTGCAAGGCCATATGGGGAGGTAATAAGGAAGGTTGGGACGAGCTAGCTGGAGAATAGAAGAAGAAACACAGAAGCTACAGAGGCTATAAGCAGAGTTGGGAATCAAATAAAAGCTATGGGAAATCAACCAGAGATGTTTAACTAGAATTCAGCAGGATCAACCTCCTAAGTTTATACATACGTATGGCTCACTTACAGAATGGCTGCTGGTATTAAAGGAGAAAGCAGAGAAATGCAGAGAAGCGCAGTGGAGCTCCTGGTCGCTATCTTGCGGATCTTTGTGTAGTCTTCGAGTCTCCACATACACAGTTGGGCCAAGTCAGGAATCGGCTTCAACTACGCATGCGTAAATCGTCATTGAGACCCGAAGATTACACAAAGATCGTCAAAATGGTAACCGGGAGCTCCGCTGCCTTTCTCTGCATGTAAGGGTGAGAATTTTTTAAAGGTTTTTTTTTCACTAAAGTGGGGAGGGAGAGGGGGCAATGCCTGGAAGCTTAGGGGGGCTTATTGAAGGGGGTTTAGTTCTCCTTTAAATCCAATGACCAACATGTAGCCCTTTATAGAACTTCAGGGGTAGGCTGACAGAAGTGCTGAAAGTTGAAGTTTAACAACAGTTGAAGGTTCCAAGGCGATATGTACAAAGTATCATCACACCTGCACTGCAATTAAATTTATAGATGTATAATTTGGGGGGCAAACATTAATCATGCTGGGGTTATAGTGTCTCTCCTGGAGCTTTCAATGGTGTATCTACTGGGGTGGCACTGGAGGTGGCAATTGTCTTCACATTTTTTTCTGCCCTCTTTCTTCTCTACTCCCTTACTGACCTTATGTTGCAAAGACTGGAAGTGGCGGGGTTGTGATGATGAACTGCTTACTTCTGATTTCAAGACCAAAAATTCCACTAACAGTGGGTTTACTCTAGAAAACAATTACAAATTACTGGAAAGAACAGATTCTGACAAATCCAAAATGGGTAAAAATATCTACTCCAAACTACCAAGTTGCAATTCTTTCCTAAAGTTATAATTAAAGTATACATTTTTATATAAATGTGTGAAATTTTTGAAAAATTACCTCAAAGCTTCCAGTCTACAGCATCATCTCCCAGATATTATTAGGAAACCAGTGTAAACCCCCTAAATATGATCCCTGGGGTCCGCTAAACAGTTTGATGCCTGATATGCATAGGTTTACCTCAGCATGTGGCATATAGGGGACCAAAAAGAGAGATTTTTGTACTTACCGTTAAATCTTTTTCTCTTGTCCTATATTGGGGGACACAGGCACCATGGGGATGAAGATCCTGCAGCTGGAGATGGACACTATGTTGCAAAATAAGACTCCTCCTCCTGCTCTGGGCTTCATCCCCTGCCCCCTCCTACAATCCTCAGTTTCAACCGAAGAAGGAGCAAAACAGCCCAAAACAGAAGAGAAATCAAAACAACACCCTCTGAACGAATATTAGAAAAAATGAACAATCAACGAAATGGAAAAAACATCACGGTAACCGTGAAAAAACAGTGTCGGAATAGGGAGGGAAAGCCTGTGTCCCCCAATATAGGACAAGAGAAAAAGATTTAACGGTAAGTACAAAAATCTCTCTTTCTCTTGCCTAATTGGGGGACACAGGCACCATGGGGACGTCCCAAAGCTCCCAAAAGGGTGGGACACTGTATGGTAGGTGTCTAGCTAACCACAGCACTGAGCACCTTCCTCCCAAAAGCAGCATCGGCTGAAGCATGCGTGTGGAGCCTGTAGAAGCGAGTGAAGGTATGAAGGGATGCCCATGTGGCCGCTTTACAGATCTGATCCGCTGAAGCTTGGTGACGGAAGGCCCAGGAAGTGCTGAGGGAGCGAGTGGAGTGAGCCCTAACCTTGATCGGAGGATCCTTGCCCTTGACAGCGTATGCTCTGGAAATGACAGACCTGATCCACTTGGCTAAAGTCGTCTTGGCGGCCTTGGTGCCCCGTTTGGGGCCATCAGGGAGAATAAAGAGCGCATCAGCCCGACGAACGTGCTCTGTGGCTTTCAGATAGACTGAAACAGCTCGAACCACATCCAGAGTGTGGAGCTTGTGCTCAATCGGGCCCTTGGGATTTGGACACAGTGAGGGAACAACAATGTCCTGGTTCAGGTGGAATGCAGATACCCCTTTAGGCAAAAAGTCTGGAGTAGGTCGAAGCACCACTTTGTCCATGTGAATGACTGTGAAAGGCGATTTGCAGGAGAGAGCCGCAAGCTCCGAAACTCTCCGAGCGGACGTGATCGCCAACAGGAACAACACCTTCTCAGTGAGTGTAGACAGAGGAAGCTGATCAAGTGGTTCGAAGGGGTCCTCCTGCAAGGCTGAGAGCACCAAATTGAGGTCCCACGGGGGCACAGGGCAGCGATACGGAGGTATGATACGAGTTGCACCTTGCAGAAAAGTCTGGATTTTAGGGTTAAGGGCCAGCTTGCATTGCAGGAGAACAGACAAGGCCGAAACCTGCACCTTGAGTGAGCTGAGGGCTAAACCTTTCGAGAGACCTTCCTGCAAGAAGGAGAGGACCTCCTTGACTCGTGCCTTTTGAGGATTAATTGCTCCGTGCTCACACCAAGATATGAAGGTTCTCCATACACGGTGGTAGATTCTTGCTGAGACAGGCTTCCGGGCGCGCAGCATGGTGGGAATGGCCTCAGGGGGTGCTCCGGGGACGTTGTTCTCTGCCCAAGATAGAATCTCCTGAGCTTCCCTGAGGGCAGCGAGACTTCTGGTGCCCCCCTGATGATTTATGTAGGCTACGGCCGTCACGTTGTCGGACTGGATTCGCACGGGGTGACCCTGGAGTACTGTCTCCGTGTGTTCCAGGGAGTAGCGTATCGCTCTGAGCTCCAGAAGGTTGATGGGTAGCTTCTGTTCCTCCAGAGTCCATAGACCCTGTACTGTGGTTTGGTCTGTGACGCCTCCCCACCCGCGAAGGCTGGCATCTGTGGTGAGAATCTTCCAGTGATGGGGGGGAAAGGGTTTTCCCCCCGCCGTCCGAAGTGGTTGAAGCCACCAGTGGAGAGAGAGAAGAACACGACTTGGAATGGAGATCTTGCGATCGAGGTTGACTCTGTCCCTGCGCTGGTGCAGAAGGATGGTGTGCTGAAGTGGTCTGGTGTGGGATTGAGCATATGGGATGGCCGGGAAGGATGCCACCATCGTGCCCAAAGTCTGCATCGCTGTTCGAAGGGTGACCTTGTCGGATCCCATGAGAGATCTGATCCGAGTCTGGAGGGTCCGGACCTTGTCCTGCGGCAGAAATGCTCTCCCCTGTCTGGAGTCCAGTATCAAGCCGAGGTACTGTATTGATTGCGTCGGATGGAGGTTCGACTTGGTGAAGTTGATCGTCCAGCCCAGAGATGTCAGGGTCTGGAGAACTTGAGATGTGTGCAGATGAGCCAGAGAGGCGGACTGACCCTTGACGAGTAGATCGTCTAAATAGGGAATAACGGTGATGCCCTTGAGTCTGAGTTCTTCCAATGCTGCCGCCATGACCTTGGTGAAGGTGCGTGGAGCCGACGAGAGGCCGAACGGCAGAGCCACGAACTGCCAATGCTTTCCGTCCACAAAGAATCTGAGGAAGCTGTGATGAGCTGGGTGAATAGGTATATGGAGATATGCGTCCTTGATGTCTATGACGGTCATGAACTCGTTCTCTTCCATGGAGGCAAGGACTGACGGTATTGACTCCATTTTGAAATGGCACCGTTTGACGAACGGGTTGAGATCCTTTAGGTCTAGGACGGGTCTGAGTGAGCCGTCTTTTTTGGGGACCATGAAGAGGTTGGAATAGTAGCCCCTTCCCTTGAAGCGTGGTGGGACAGGTTGAATGGTGCCCTCCCTGGCCAGGTCTTGTATGACTGAAAGGAATTTGGTTCTGTCGGAAGCAGTGGCCGGCAGTCTGGAGATGAAAAATCTGTGAGGGGGTGTATGGAAAAAGTCTATCAAAAGTCCTTGGGAAACCACCCGAAGGACCCACTGATCCCGAATTTTGTTGTGCCAAACCTCTCGAAAGGATTTGAGTCAGCCTCCTAAGGGAATCCCTTCGGGAGGGGGCACACCTTCATGCGGTGTGGGGTTTATCCTGTGAAGGCTTGGAGGCGGGCTTGGATGAAGACCAGGGTTGTCTTTGTTTGCCCTGAAATCGGGAGCGAAAGTTGGAGGAGGGCTTGTCAGATTGCGTCTTCGACCTTTGACCTTGTCTGAAGGGCCGAAAAAAGGGCCTCTTGGGTCTGGTTTGGGGAAGTAGCGTGCTCTTTCCCCCAGTCGCTTGAGAAATGATCTTATCGAGTTCGGCCCCGAAGAGGAGTTTACCTTGAAAGGGGATGCTGACTAGAGAGCGTTTGGAGGTTAGGTCAGCGGACCATGACTTTAGCCACAAATATCTGCGGGCGGCTACTGAGTGGGCTGAAGCTTGAGCCACCATCCTTGCCGCGTCGAGTGCTGCATCCCCGATGTAGGTAGTAGCGTCTGCTATTTTGGAAAGGATGTTGTCGGTAGTTGGATCTTTGGATCCTATGAGTTGTGCCGCCTGTTCCACCCAGACCTCCATGGCCTTGGCAACCCAGGCGATGGCAAAGATGGGCCGGAAGGCCGAGCCCGAGGCGGTAAAGGAGGACTTGCAAAAACCCTCAAGGCGCTTGTCTATGGGATCTTTGAAAGCGGCCGCGTCGGCAACAGGGATGGTGGTATTCCTAGATAGTCTGGAAACTGGAGGATCCACCGCAGGAGGTGAAGATCAGAGATCAATGCATTCCTTAGGAAAAGGATATGTCTGGGTGAATCGTTTGGAAAGTTGCACTCTGTGATCAGGGTTTTTCCATTGGGACTTGATGATTTCGTCAAGCTGTTCATATGCAGGGAAAAGGCATGAGCTTTTCTTGTGACGCTTAAAGATGTTCTTTGCTGGCTCAATGGAGGGAGCATCTTCCTCAATGTTTAGCGTGTTGAGTACTGCTTGAATAAGGCCTTCCACTTCCCCTTGAGTTCTGGGAGTGTCTATGTCAGGATCGGGGAGGTCCTGATCTGAGTCCTCGTCAGACGGAACCTGACCTTCCTCTTCAGATGGAGAAAGAAGTTCCCCAGGGGAGTCCGGAGGTGAAAGGACTGTGCGTTTTGACTTCCCAGAGCGATGTTGAGAATGAGAAGGCTGGGATAAGTGCTCCAGAACCTTGTCTAGGGTCTCGGGGATGCGGGCCAAATGTTGGATGCCTGCAAGTGAGAGTGAAATAGCCCTAAGGAGATCTGGATCCGAAGTACTAGCCTGAGGTAGAGGAGGTAATTCGGAGTTTCTGCAGGCCCCACACAATGAGTCAGATGAGGCTGAAGAAAATTTTGTTTTACAGTTAGAGCAGGCTAAAAAGGAAACCTGCGGTTGTGTTAGAGCTGAGGACTTGGAGGTCCTGGGCTCATCTGTCTTGTTAGCCATATTGCTCCTTCCTGGAAACTGTAGGAGTAATAGGAAAAAATCCTGATAAACAGTGTAATAACAAAATTTTTTTTTTTTTTTTTTGAAAATTTTTATATATATATGAGGCAGGGGAATCGGCCTCGTAGCTGAAGCCGAGGTATGGCTGTGGGCAATTCTCCGGGCAGGTGTGGTCTGTGGAGAAAACAACAGAAGTATAAATGGGAGCCCAGGGGGTCCATTTACCCTGTAATGTATTAGCTCTAGTAAGCAGCCCAGAAAATGGAAACATAGATATGCATATAAACGTAGCCATAAGCAGAGGCATTAAGGGGGGTAGGATATGTCTTACCTACCCTATATATGCATAACAATAAGAAATATATATATATTACTGGTAAGCCAGAAAGGGGGAAGCCAGGAGCGTGATAGTGAAGGAGAAGGGTAGGATTACTTCCACCCGGGCTAGAAGAGAATGCAGAAAACATATATGCATCCCAGCACTAAGGAAGCCAGACGCGCTGTTGAACAGGATCGCGCAGCAGTAAAAGGCAGGGTGTAAGAAAGATGCGTCATGGAAGCAGAGGAAGTGCTTTAAAAACGATAGCTCCTGTAACTAGGGAAACCTGTTGGGGTGTACCTGATCGGAGAGGAGCCGGAGCAAACTGCCGATGCAGAGAGGAGAGCCGGGCGGGTCAGGCGGGAAGAAGCCGGAAGAGGAAGTGTGGGTGGAGGTCTGATGGAACGCAATGCGTTCCACCGGCGAAAAAAGGCGCGCGTCTCAGAACAGGGAGAGAGGGCTGGGAGGGCGGGGCGGGGAGGGGAGGATGGTGGAACGCATGCGTTCCACCATGGAAATGGCGGAAAATGGCCAGAAAAAAGGGGAGCAGCGCATAGAGAAAGGAGTCGCAGTCCACAGTGAGGGTGACAGGTGAAAATGAACATGAGAGTACTCACCTATAGAAGTCAGCCAGCTGAGTTGTGCCCAGTAAATGACGCCCCCTGGATAAGAGACACACATATAAATATATATATGCACAGGTGTGAAATATATATATGTATATGTGAGCAATTATACAGTTATACACCCGGGTGGATGTATATCGCTGATGCAGACCTCCGTAGAGCGGGAAAGCAGCGTAGGGGGTGAGGAGCCAGCCTGCAGACCTCCGGAGAGCGGGAAGGCTAAAGGGCAGATATTAAATAGCTGGAGAGGCGCTTGAGTGAATCAGTGGCCTCTTGGTGTGGCGTGATCTTAGACCTGAGGCCCTGATCAGTGCTCCAGCCACTAGCAGTGAAAAACGTGTCGTCTCCTCTGAGGACACTAAAAGAAACTGAGGATTGTAGGAGGGGGCAGGGGATGAAGCCCAGAGCAGGAGGAGGAGTCTTATTTTGCAACATAGTGTCCATCTCCAGCTGCAGGATCTTGGGGGGGGGGCCCTGTGTCCCCCAATTAGGCAAGAGAAATGAAGACATCCTACATGAGCTTCTGTAATTCCAGATACAGCAAAATCAACACATTTACAACAATTAATGAGAGGCAAAGGAGCAGGGGAACTGAGCTGATCTGCTTCTCTCAGCCTTTAAAAATATGCAGGCTGTCCGTAGCCTTAGTAAAATGTGTAGTGTATGTGTAAATGGATGTATGTGTGTAAATGTGCAAAGAAAATGCACTTACAGTTTCTGCATGCAGGAGGATCTATGGCAGCATTGGAGGGTCCCAGGAGCACAGAGCGTGTACAGCAGCAATTGAGTGGGTGGGCAATGGATGAGGGGTCTTGCTATGCGACGTTCCTGTAATGGATCCCATGTTAGGCGTCAGATCAGGACCGAGGTGCCTAGGGGGTCCATTTGACTTGCTGCATGGCGATTAACGCTGCTAGTGCAGTGAGGAACCGCTATACTGCTCAGCTTGTAGGAACTATGTGCTTGGCAGTTTGAGCATTTTCCTGTCAAAATGTAGTACCCTACGTGCTTGGCAGTTAAAGAGGCTATGGGCACACAGGCTGAAGGTTTCGGCTATTGTCAAGCTGAGAGAAGCAGATCTGCTCAGTGCCGGTGCTCCATTGATATTAATCTGACCAGCCTGCATGCGCACACACACTTAAAGATACTGGGCCCCACACCAAACTATGTTAGGATCCCTAACCTTTGCCTCTCTATTAATAATCTTGGGTTGATCAAAGTCCATCAAAAACAAACCCTCCAAATGAATCCCAGTGCACATATCTGCACAAATATTTATAATGACCAATCTAATATTCTCACATATATATCTATATATACTGTACCAGTACCTATAGCAACTTACTGTGCTTGTTTAAGAAATCATCCAAGCCACTATTAATCTCAAAGGAGAGAGACTGCCAAGACCCAAACACTGGTTTTACAAGCTTAATCCTCCCTCTGACTCGGGTTTGTAAGAGAGAAAGATTGCCCAGATCATCACCCAACTGGTAACTTTGCTGGAGCAGAGAGGAGCAAATTGCCCTTTTCGGAATAGTAAAGGAATATAGAGTAGTGATGTGTGGGCCGGCCCAAAACCCGCAGGTTCTAGCCAGCTTGAAACCCGCAGGATCCTGCACAAATCTTCACGTCACGGCGGGTCCAGGTTGAGCTCTTCTCCTACTCTCCCCACGACCTAGCACTGCCAGCTTCCGGTGCCTATGTTTATAGACTCTCGCCCTGTCCCTGGTGCAAAAAAGGTTAAGGACTACAGTTGCAATCCCTGACATCATTTTGCCTTACTACACACACTATATCAAAGATACAGCCAAAGATACATCCACTACCACAAGACACATATTGTCTTACTATACACATTATTTCAAAATGATAGCTTCTATTTCTGTGAATATATTGCCAAACTATACTCGCTAACCTAGTTATAACCCCCATTCTTGAGACCATCTTGGCTTAGTATACATATTTCCGAGAGTTACAGTCCCCACTTCAGTGACCATCTTAACTTACTATACACACTATCTCACAGTTACAAACACTTTCCTTGACAACATGTTGTCCTACTGGACATCCTTTCCCACAGTTACAGCCCCAATACCTGATACCATCTTGCATTACTATACACACTGTTCCACAGTTACAACCACTATCCTGAAGACCATCTTGCCTTACACTCCACATCATCCTACTGTTACAATCCCTATTCCTGAAACCATCTCCTCTTCTACACATACATTCCCACAGTTACAGTCCCTAATCCTTGCCTTACTATACATACTATCCGACATTTATAGTCCAAACCCTGAGACCATATTGCCTACTATATAGCAAGTAGAACAATGGTCATTGTAGACTCACCCAGTATAAGAGGAGGTCCAGGTGCACCTCCCTGAACCTTCAGCTAGGGGAGTGGATCCAAACCGTTATACAAACCTCCACACAGACATGTAAACAGATTATCAGTTTATTTGGTATTCATGGCATAGCCTTATGCATTTTGCTTCATCACAGACACTTAACAATAGGCCTATGATTGTGGAGGAGTGTTCCATTGTGTGCCTGCCTGTTTGTATTATGGTTTACATCTTGCTAACTATACTCATAATCGCACAAACAAACACTATCCCACAGTCAGTCTCTTCCCCAAAGAACGTATTGCTTTACTATATACATTTTCCCAAACTTGCCTATTGCTTGCCTTACCATAAAGACCGTCTTCCCTTACTATTCTCACAATCCCTGAGATGCAGTCTCTAATCCTGAGACCATGTTTTCTTACTACACATATTATCCCACAGTTACAGCCCCTATTCCTGAACACATCTCACCTTACTATAAACACTATCCCAGAGGTTACAGTCCCTATTCATGATGCCTTACTAAACACACTGTCCCACAGTTAAAGTCACTTCTCCTGAGACCATCTTGCCTTACTATACTCAATATCCCACCATTACAACATGTTTCATTACTATACACACGATCACCCAGTTACAATCACTTTCGCTGGAACCATGTTGCCTTACTACACTCCCTATAACAAAGTTACAGCCCCAATACCTGACAACATCACTATACACATGCCTTACTCTGCCACTGTTACAATCCCTATGAATGAGACCATCTACCCTTCTATACATCGTTACAGAGCTAAGTTCGGTTGATTGACCAGTCAATGTGAAGTGGGTTGAATGTGAAGTCCATCACATTCAACCCCTCCAAATGAAAACCAGCATCCATACACAAACTCACGCTGACCCCTCCATACACTCACATAATCTACAGTATATTTGCCATTATCTATATTCATTCTAGATTTTTTTATCACTATAGCCGTGGATATTAGGCTTGTCCAATAAAGTATCCAAGCTTTAACTGAATCACCAATCACAATTGCCCCCAAGGAACATATAATACCACCAGGGCACATGGTGAAAAAATATACACTGCCCAATTCATACCTATAACACCGCAGGGCACATGGAGGAATGCAGTTCTAATTGTACAGAACCAACTTAATTAATGCAATCCACAGCCCATGGCAGTCTTTTAGAAAGTTGCAATTTTATTTTGCCACTTCAGTTTATTAGACCACAGCCCCACACACTGTATAATCACCTCTCCTTGCATCCTCTTAAAAATGAGTAATTTCAAGTTCTGATGCAATCACCCCAAAAATAGGGCAAAAGATAGCCTGGTTACTCAAGTGTACTGGTCCTCAAGGTCCCCAGCTTGGCACATATTGAAGCAACTATGTGTTGCAACTGTATTGACGCTGCACATATTGAGGCAGATTTCGGCACAAGAATAAAAGATCTCTAATTTCTTTAAAGCCTTTAAATGCAACAACTTGCTCTCTGTCACCTACTTTTTCTCACAATAGAATCCTTGGAACAGACCAGTGGCATAACAAGCACCCCAATACCTGTCACATGAGCAAATCATTGGCAACCCACTACCCTACCTCTCACCTGGCCTTACTGGTTGCCCCAGGCCCTCCTGACAGATACAAGGTCTGTGCCCCTATAGTCACTGATTAAGACAAAATAAGATAAGAAATCTAGAAGTGAGAAGTGTTTTCAACCAAGGTAATGGAATTCATCTAGAGAGGAGATACAAGACTGCTACTGTGCAATGGTTTTCATGATGTCCGGAGACTCTGAAGCAATGTCCTTTTCCAATTGTACACATTTGGAAAACATTTAGGGACTCCATTTGTAGGGGTATAAGAAATGTATTGTTTTGATTTGATAGCCTTGTGCCTGGCCGAAGCACACGGTTCTTTTTCTGCCTTCCTGCCCCTAATTTGCAGTTAGGCAGATTACACTAAAAATAATTAAAAGGTTGAACTTGATGGACGTGTGTCTTTTTTCAACCTTACTTACTATGTTATATGCAAATAATATTGGCATAACTACAGACAGAGCAGGGTAAGACTAAATGGGACTCTCATTTCCTGCTATAAGGTGAAACTAAGTGGGCCCTGAACAGGTAACTTGTTCCCCTAACGGGCAGCCCTGGCCTGACACACAGGCTGTTAAATAGTTTAATATATGTTTATAATATGTCTAATTCCTTACATATAGGGGAGTCCTAAAGTGATTTTGCTATTGGGCCCTGTAACTCCAAGTAATGCCACTGTGTGCTAGAGGACTGGTTTTTATAGGTGACTGCCCTGGAGCAAACGGCTCCCAACACAACAAAAGGAGGGTTAGCAAATACATCTTTCTAAAACACAGCCTGGAAAGGTGCGTTTTCGCTCACACAATGGCAGTACACATTCAGGAAATCAAAAATGAGTAACTATGTCTTTTTACTACCAACTACTGAGTAGCAATACTTTCCCAAAGTTACTGGTTTTGACTAAATACTTGAAAATCGCCTCAAAGCTTCCACTCCCCCCCCCAAACCATAACGTTTTGGAAACTACACATTGAGACAAATCCAGAATGTTTAACCATGTTATTCTACTCAAACTACTAAATCACAATGCTTTAACCAAAATAGATGGTTTTGATGAAATACCTGAAAATCGTATCAAAGCTTCCAAGTTCTAGCATCTTATCTCCCTTATAGCATTAGGTACCAAAAGAAAACATGATAATATGAACACCTGGATTCCACTGAACAGTTCCATGCCCAATATGTATTGGTTTACCTAAGTGTGTGGCATATAGGGACCCCAAAATGAAGACAACCCCCATAAATGATATTATTTATTTAATCCTAGACACTGCAAAAATCAATAAATTTAAAGCATTTTATGAAGGTCAAACATAGAAAAAAGGTTGTTAATTCCAGAAAACCATATATTTCTCAAAACGACACAAAGCTGCAAAGCATCCTAAATTTGGCGATTTTTGATAAATTTCAGAAAATCACCTCAAAGTTTCCATTTTGCACACATATCACATATCATTATTTACCGAGATAAAATACCCTAAATACTGTATGAACTCTTGGGGCCCAATTAACAGTTTGATGGCCAATGTGCATAGGCAGATAGGGTCCCCAAAATTAAGACACCCAAATTTGATCTGTCATTTCAGCAAACTGCAAAATCAACACATTTACAGCATTGTATAAGGGGTAGAACTACAAAAAAGTACATTCACCCCAGACAGCCATATATTTTTGGAAATTACACATTCTCCTGATTCCAAATGGGTTTGATTTACTCCAAAGTACCAAGCAGAAAAGCTTTCCTAAATGTGGGGATCTCTGTTACATTTCTGAAAATCACCTCAAAGCTTCCATTTTGCAGCGTCATATCACCCACTAATCACAACCAAGATAAATCATGCTAAATATGAATGCCTTCAACAGTTTGAAACCCAATGTACATAGCTTTATTGAAGTACATGGTATGTGAAGACCCCATAATCGACAGCACCTTGTGGATACTCGATTAAAATATTGCAATTTGTCACATTTATCTCACCCAATTTCTTACATACAATGGGAAACCATGCTAAATATGAATGTGAACTTATTTTTGGTTATATTTGGTTTTATTAAATGTTTTATCTTTTTCTGAAAACAAAGTTAACCTTTAAAAAACATATGAATTGCAAAGGTCTACTGAACAATTTAATGCCTAATATGCATAAATATACCAAAGCAGCTGACAGTTATAGTCCACGCAGAACATTGTGCCTTACACTAGACATTATCCTACAATTCCAATCATGTTCCCCGAGACTACCTTGCCTTACTATATATACTCTTAAAGGCATTCAAAAGATTTGCAAAAAAGCTAACAGTAAATGATGATAACAACATCCTTTTAAGAGGTAGTCGAATGCTTGTCTACAAAACACAGTGTTGGCCTTAGCACATGAAGGACAACAGGGCACAATAAAAATATAAAGACTTCTTATAGAAAAAGTATAGTTTCCTAACATAGATCAGCGAGCAGAAATGACGGTGCAAAGATGCATTGCATGTCAGGCAACAACGCCTGGTACTCAAAAGGAACCATTACAGATGTCTGTTTTAGCAGCAGCCCCATGGTGTCATGTTGGAGTTGATTTTTACAGGCCATTCCATACCGGCGAATACTGGTTGGTTAACATTGATGATTACTCCAGATACCCAGTAGTAGAGATTGTTAGATCAGCTTCCTCTGTTACAGTTTTACCGACTTTTGACAAAGTGTTCTCCTTGCTGGGCATCCCACAGACTGGAAAAACAGACAATGGCCCACCCTTCAATGGAGATCAAGAACTTCAAGAACTTTGCTTCATACCTAGGCTTTAAGCACCAGCGCATAACTCCACTGTGGCCCCAAGCAAATGGGAAGGTTGAAAGGTTCATGCGCACGATGGGGACGTTTCTTAGAGCAACTACATCTGAATGGTGCCATGTAGGCAAAACCTGTTTTCTTTTCTCAGAGACTACAGGTCCACTCCACATTGCAAACAGACAGATCACCTGCAGAGCTACTGTTCAAACTCAGGATTAAAATCCCAGACATTGGTGACAGCAAAACTGAGACTCTGGATAAATCCAAAATGAAAGCATATTCTGACACCCATCAACATGCCAGACCTTCTGGTTTGGCAGTGGGAGAAACAAAGAAGGCACAAACTGGATCCTCTGTATGATACACAACCATATAACGTTACAGATATCAAGGGCTCTAAGATGACTGCAGAAAATGATCAGCACAGTATCACTTTGAAATGCCTCCTATTTCAAAAGGATTCCTGAACAGAATCGAGTACGATCTGACATTGAGGACGAGGATGCTGGTTTGCCTTTGCAAAGGCTATTTCAAGAGAATGCTGAAACAAGCAATGACTACCAGTGAGAACTGGTAGAAAACCTCCTGCATATCAGAAAGATTTTGAGACCTAAATATATGAGGCTAGAACTTGAAAGTCACCATTATTATCTGTTTTTCTACTGCTTTTTATATTGTTTATGTGTTTCTAATTTGAAATAAGGGAGGGATGTAGTATATAGTAAGAGCCCTTCTAAGGTCATGCTTATTATGCCTTGTTTATGTTTATTGCTATGCAGCACTGCTGACGCTAGAGGGCACCCTCTACAGCAGTCCAGGGAGAATTCTAGAGTATCCTAGGATTCTATGGTTATGACACGTTTCATGTGGAGCCGGCTAGGCAGTTCGGCAGTCTCTTGAATAAAGACTACAAGCAAAGCCTTCTGTCTGTGTGTGTGTGTGTGTGTGGGTCAAGATTTTACACCTATCACACAGTTAAAGCCCATAATCCTGAAACCATTTTGTATTCCTATATACACAATCCCATGGTCAGGGATACCTATTGTTTTTATCAGTTAAAAGAGTAATTCAGGCAGTGTCATTCAGGGGCTACTAAAGCAACTAAAATGCTGTACTTCACCTTGAGTATGTAGCGCAGTTTTGGGCTCAAGTCCTATACAAAGATATATCTGAATTTATCTTTATAACGATATAGCTGGAGAGAGTGCAGAGATGTGCAACTAAACCGGTAAACGTTTTTTGATCCTAAAACCACAACCTATGCCGTATTGGCTTCTCAAAGACAAAACCCATAACCTGAGTATCCCTTTGGCCACTGACCCACAAACAACCCTTTTGATAAATATCAGGCTGGCTGCTCTGGACTGAATAACCCCAACTAAAAAAATAGGAGGTTAAGCGGGGGACAGACATATCCCGGGGGACACCTGAGCTGGGAAGGCCATGGTTAAGAACAGATGTGGAACAAAGAGTTAACAGCAATCTATAGTGTAATGGGGATAAGAGGCCAAATGAGCAGATTTCCATATTGTCCCTAGCAAAGTCCTACAGTATGTCATGCACACTCACATTACCTCTTACTATTGCTTCAGTACTCACAATTGTGCATATCCTTCCTGCCATATTCCAGCTCTTCTTAGCCCTTCTCTCCTTCTTGGTGCCCCTTTCAGCATGTTTACGGCAGTGGTTTTGGTCAGTACGGCTTGCAATCCCCCACCTGCTCAACTGTTCCGATCATGTCATAGCAGAAACCTATTTGCAGTGGCGTGATTATCAGGGTGTTGAGGTGCTACAGTACTGCTGCCCATCAGCAGCCAAATGCATCTGCATAATAAAAAATTCAGGCGGTCAAAGTCATCAACCAATAGCAAATTAGGACTTAAACTATCAAGGTTGGGGTCTGACAGAAGCACAATATGATGTGGGGGAGAGCAGCACAACCAATAGAACCAATACACGTATGGGTTCTGTTAGCTGGAAACCCGTTATCTAGAAACCTCTGAATTACGGAAAGGCCATCTCTTATTTACTCCATTATAATCAAATAATCCAGATTTTTCAAAATGATTCCCTTTGTAATAATAAAACAGCACCACACACTTGATCCAAACTAAGATATAATTAATTCTTATTGGGGCAAAACCAGCCTAATGGGTTTATTTAATGTATAAATTGTTTTCTAGTGGACGTAGGGTTTGACAATCCAAATGACAGAAAGATCCTTTAACCAGGAAACCCGTTCCAGAGCATTCTGGATAACAGATCTCATACCTGTAATTTTGTTCTCAACTCCCTTTTCCCAAACTGCCTGAAACATTTTGTTGCATTTTCTTCTCAATGGGATGGCTTCCCATTTTTTAAGGTACGTGATTGAACACACACATTGTACAAAATCACAGCTGCATATAGCTGTTTTTGCACCCTGTGTTTAATGTGTAGAATAATACATTTCGGAAGGTGAACGTGACGCTGGGAGCACAAAAGAGCAGATCTTGATTTGATATGCCCACCAAAGGGGGACGATATCAGTCAAATCTGATTGTTCGGCCATAGGGCTAAATGATCGTTGATCATTGTCTTATGGTATTTCTCTCTGCAGACTATGAGCAAGTGTATTCACTTGGTAAAGGGGAATATCTATTCCAAACATAGAGGAATAAAGACAAGCAAAGAGGAAATTAAAGGATAGATTTAGGGAATATAGGAGAAAAATTATGGGTATGGAAAGATCATATGGACTGCCCAAACATTTCTTTGATTATCATAGAGGGGATCCTTCAAGTTTGGAAGTCCTAGGCATTGAACAAATGAACTATACTGTAATTAAATCTAACATAATTAATGAACTATAAAAAAAAGAGAATTACTGGGTTTATACATTACAAACATTGGCCCCAAACAGTCTCAATGAACTGTCTGATTTTACAGTTAGTTTAGTTTTGATAAATAATTCATTTAAAGGGTGGAGTTCACCAAAGTTTGAACTGAAATTATATATATATTGTGGTACGGTCACCACTAGGATACCTGGGAAAGTCCAGGACGGAGCTTATTTATGCCCCAGGTTCCTAAAAGAGTGGTTCCGGGACTGTTAATCCAGCCCGGGTTTTTTGTGTTATCCTGAGGCATCTCAGGTGAATAATTAAAAAGGCAGCTCAAGCCAGAGTGAGAGGGCTACCGTCTGAGAAAGAAAGACACAGGGAAGCTGTTTGTGTGAGCACAGAGAGATTTTGGAATCTCTACAAGGTTGGAACTTTGTTTGTACTACCTTTTCATTTGGTTTGAGGATACAGGTAGTAGGCCTACTCCTGTTAGTTAGTTAGGAGAACTGACCTGTATTAGTTAGAAGCCCATTAAAGGGGAAGGAAACCTAGTCGGCGCAAACCCCCCACTCCCCCACCCGTTTGTTGCCCACCCTCCCTCCTCCCCCCTGGCCTACCCGTCCCGCTGGGCAAATGCCCCTAACTTGTTACTTACCCTTCTGCGCAGGTCCAGTCCAGGGAGTTCACAGACGACATCTTCTTCCACGCGATCTTCTTCCTGCTGTGAACAGCGTTTTGGCGCATGCGCAGTAGGATCATTTCGCCGGTACGGATCTACTGCGCATGCACCAAAAGTCACGCACATGCGCAGTAGATCGTACCGGCGAAATGATCCTATTGCGCATGCGCCGCTCAAAGCAGGAAGAAGATCGCGTGGAAGAAGATGTCGTCTGTGAACTCCCTGGACTGGACCTGCGCAGAAGGGTAAGGAACAAGTTAGGGGCATTTGTCCAGCGGGACGGGTAGGCCAGGGGGGAGGAGGGAGGGTGGGCAACAAACGGGTGGGGGGGTGGGGGGTTTGCGCCGACTAGGTTTCCTTCCCCTTTAAGTGGCAAGGATTTTATTTTGAATTGTTTGTTTTGTTTATTCTGCTGATAATAAACTGCCAAAAAGAGACTATACTCTCACGAGTTGTGCTTGTGCCATGGGCTGTGTTGTCCCCAGGAAACTGATCCCAGCTACCTAAACCCTTACAATATATATAGTTAAGTAAATCATTTTAATTAAGTAGTTTCATTATATATTGCTAAAAAGCACTTGCAATTTATAGCTACTCAGGATACCATAGTCTAAACAATCTTATAAGTCAGCTCTGTCCAACTGGAGGCCTGCAGGCCTGCTGGTCCTTCTTTTGTGGCCCGCGAACATCAGGTAGGATGCCGTAAATCTGACTTGCATTGTGCGCATCTCTAGATAAAGTTTTAAGGTGATTTAAAACGGCTCACTGCATGGCTCAAACTTTTCAGACACTCATAGCCAGAATTGAAAAGTTTCTTATCTGCTGCTGGATTTAGCCAAGGGAGTGGAGTCTGAGCGTGACAGCCAGAAGAGGAATGTCAGAGGGCGAATCAGTCGTGCATGCTGAATAGAGGCAGCATGAGAAGGGTATGAGCATCTGTAACAGACCCAAGCAAAGCACACAAAGAGATGGAGGTTAACAGAATTTAGCTATGAGGCTGAATAGTGCCGGAGGTCAGTTAAAAACCATTTCTGTGCAGATTGCAAGCTCTGACCAAAGACAGATCTGGACTTCATACTCGGTTTACTGAGAATTTTCTAACCACCTACCACCATAGGGAACATGTACAAGGCATGCTAACTGCCTTGGTTACTATACTGTTTGCCAAAACTGTGTGCGTAATGGCACCAACCAAATTTTAATTCTAAATGGATGTTTTGCAGGTTGAAAAATGACCCAACGACACTGCATCCAATATGAGTACAAAAAAAATGATTATCTCATCTGCAACGTCTCCTCACGGAACTGGCTCCAGGAACCCCGTTTCAGCAAGTCCTGACACTTTTGCATGAAGAAATCGAGCATCTGTAAACTCTTGATATAACCGGAGCTTAAAAAGAAAACAAGAAAGCATACTTCTTAGTAAAGAATAATACTTATAAAACAACACAGATACATTCAGTGTTAGTCAAGCACTGAAAATTATAATACTGCCTGTACAACTACATACATTTTTATTCAAATGTATACAAATATGTATGGAACTCTTTCTAGTCCATATATGAGCACTGGGACCTGTCATTAAGATCTGGCAGTACCCAGTCTGATCTAAGGGCCCCCTTAGCTGATCACAAAGATACAGAGATATAAAAATAAACATTCACCAAGAATATCTAACCTATAGCCTACAGTACATCTCATCCTATCTGACTGACTGAAAGTTAAATATCATCATATAAGGTACCAGAAGATAACGTACATAGTGAGTTAGGTTTTAAAAAAGATACACGTCCTTTAAGTTCAACCTTTTAATTCTAATTTAACCTGCCTAACTACTAGTTGATCATGAGGAAGGTAAAAAAAAAAAACATTAGTGTATCAGCCGGTACAACTGATTCAGGGAGAGAATCCCACATCTTCACAGCTCTCACTGTAAAAAAACCCTTCCGAATATTTAGGTGGAACCTCCTTTCTTCTAATCAGAATGGATGGCTTTGCGTCAGTTGGAGAGACCTACTAGTAAATAAAGTGTTAGAGAGATTATTATATGATTCCCTTTATATATATTTATACATAGTCCATATATACATACAGTAACTAAACATGTCTGTGCTTCATATAAATAAACTATTTTTATAATAATATACTTTTTTATTAGTATGTGTCATTGGGTAATCCGAAATAGAAAATTGCCATTTTAAAAATAAGGGCCTCCCCCTGGAATCTTACGATTCACAGTGCACATAAACGTACCAAACAAACCCTACATGTTAGGTCACATGAGCCAATTAACCTCCAGAGTTATCATTAATCCTTATTGCTTTCAATAAGGATTAATTATATATTTACCATGCATGTTAGGTCATTTGAACCAATTAACAGACAGAGTTCTGTCTTTTGCTTCCACACTTCTTCCTGTTACAGTAAGAGCTGCAGTTTTTCTGGTCAGGTGATCTCTGAGGCAGCACACAGACCATCACAATATGGTGGCTCAAGGCAAGAGACATAAAAGGGCAATATTTAGTTAGATATATAGACCAGTTTGGTAAGATTATTTAATATGCCACTTAATTTGATATAAACTATCTGTTGCGTAAGTATTCATTTTGGGGGTATAGTTTTCCTTTAATGTATATCTGTAGAGAAATATCCAGCACTTTAAGTACCTTGCACTTGAACCTAACTAAGCCAGCATAAATTTATATTTGAGCTGCAAATATTAATAAAAGAGGCTGTGCACTCTATTGCGTATTATGAGAGTCTACTTAGTCAGCAATAGCTGATGGTGCGTGAGATTAATATTAATGAACATTTCCAAAACCAAAAAGAATCTTAACCCACTTTAATCCTCAGTGCAGCAAAACTTTTTCTCTTTTGAGATATTGTCACAACGCTTTTGCAAAGTTGAGTTAATCTTAAGCGCTTTGTGTGTAATTGGAACCACTTTGAAGGAATTCATTTGTGTGGGCAAACGTCTATATAGCTGGACAACTTTAGATTCAGTCCCCGTATTGCATACGCAGTGATAGCATTAGGTAGGTTTTAACTGCAACAAAGCATACTCTACCCCTCCGCTCCTCGGGACCCGTCTGTGTATTCTCTAGACGATTCGATAGGAAAGACGCTTCCCGCAGATCTGATTTTCAGCAAAGTCCTCCCCAAGCGGTTCCTCCTCGCTGCTGTTTAATCTGGGATGCTCATTTGCTTCCTCCACAACGTCGCCGATAAACTACGCCTTTAACAGTAGCAAAAGATGTCTTTAGTGAGCTCAGACAACTCAATTCATGAGAATTCAATAAGAATTTAATTATTTTCATGAGGCTGTGCACAACAAAATGTCACTAGTATTGAATCCGTTTATACATTCTGTTTCAATCTAGGGGAAAGCTTTGTTTCCAGAGTGGCAGAGGGGTTAAAAGATAAGAGTCATCCAAAAAGAAACAACAAGGTGGATACAGGACAGGAGAAGGAGAGGGGTGAGGTGCAAATATGTATATTAGAATAGTATTGATATTTCTTTCTCTACAAATATATAGAGTGAGGCAGAGAGTTATTAGCAATAAAGAGATGAGTGTAGGGGTAGCTCAGCAGAATCAGAAGGGAAAGGGTAATAGAGGACAGTGAATAGAGTGAGGCCATAGATAGGAGGGTGATTCAATGGAGCAGCAGGGCAAGTATCTGTAGGGGGTTAATGTGCTTTGTGGCAAATGCACTGGGAGAATGGTAGTAGACAAAACCCATAGGTAACCTGTACCTAGAAGATTCAATAATGAATGTAGCTACACACAGGTTCATTATAGTCTCTATAACTCACACACAGGGTGTGTCAGATCTTCTTAAACACAGTTGACCTTACACACATTAACACTAACAATTACTTTTACACACAGACATAGATACACACACACACACACAGGTCCACTGGCTTTCACACACCACTCACACACCTTTACCCTGGGAAAAAAGCTGCTTCATCGGAAGGAGTTGAGGAGCAGAAAGCTTCTCACAGAAGGAACTGTTAACTAAAAAAGGGAAAAAATAACAAATAAAAAAATGTTAAAACTGTTTGCATATACAGGTGTAAGCCACCAATAAAGAAAAGAAACCTTTAACTATGCAAGAACATATAGCTACTACATTCTTGGTAGTTAGAGCCTTTGCTTGCAAGCATGTAGCAGTTATGTGATTGGAAGGCAAAGTGTTAAAGGACAAGTTTTTCAACTCACCTCATGGCAGCAGAAGCACCCGTTTATACCCCCAGGGCACATGGCAGAATAAACACACTGTACTAACTAATTAAAATTAATACCTAATACTTCAGGGTCCATGGCAAAATAAGTGCAATTCCCTGACTATTACCTAATACATTACTTCCAGAAAATCTGCTGGAATACTCAGCCCAACTCATAGCCAATAACCCCAGGGCACAAAGTGGAATAAACACACTGCCCAATTCATACCTTATACCCCCAGGCATGTGACAGGATACAATGACCAAACAAGGGCAGACAGACAGACGGAGAAGCAGGACTGGTTAACAGTGACAGAACTGCCAATCAGTGGGCACAGCTGCCATTCAGTAGGGAGACCCAAAATAGAATAGACTTTATAAGAAGTGATATGCAGAGAATAAAACTTAACTTCTCCTAATGGAAGAAATACATAGAAGCTCATACAGGAATATGGTGGGGTCCCACATCGCAATAGTCATGGTCAGCCATGTCCCTCACTTACTGCACAATAATACTCACACACAAACACACACCGTATGCTCCCAAAATCACATCCAAAAACAAGTGGATTCAGTCCACACTGCCATTTTCTGACTCTTCTCTCTCCCAGTATCATGTGACCAGGGTGTGGGACACAGACTCTGGATGAGATGAAACAAAGTTGCAAGTGTGAGGCTGCAGCTGCCATGGAGATGGTATCAGGGCCGGACTGGGAGTAAAAAGCAGCCCGGCAAAAAAAATCGAAGCAGCCCACACATAAATGCGTGCTCGTGTTTAACTTATACAAAAGCATATTTTAAATTATATATATTTATATATACATAGATATCCTTATCATTTACAGTAGAGGGTACAATATGTCTTATAATACGAGTGATACTCAGAGTTCCCTGAATAACTCAGCCTGCAGCCTTGTGCCTTTATATGGTCACAGAACAACCCCTCAGTGACTTCTAATATCCTTATCATTTACAGTAGGGGGTACATTATCCCTTATAATACATGAGTGATACTCAGAGTTCCCTGTATAACTCAGCCTGCAACCTTGTGCCTCAGTGACTTCTAATATCCTTAACATTTCTCACCTATTTGTACAGGATCAATCATAACAAGGTTATAGACATAAAAACAGAGCTGTTATATTATCCATAAGACTGGTCTACACATGAGAGCAAATAGCATACTTCCCAAATATTACAGCTGCATAGCCTGGGGACCACTGTGCTTATGGTCAGCTAAATACATTTTATTACTACCTTTACCAACATTCCATAGTTCTCTTGGTAACAGAACAAATGTGGGTTATTATTATATAGAACGTGAATCCAGCAATGGGCTTGTGCTACACAGTTAAGCATATTCTAGCTAAAGGTTGCAACGGGGTGTGATAAGGCCTGCCAATAGTGGGGCCTGGTTCAGTTTGCATTTTTCTGCAAGGAAGGCATTTTTTTCCTTTCTGATCAAAATTGGAAAAATCTTTAAAGGAACAGTAACACCAAAAAATGTAAATGTTTTAAAGTAATGAAAATATCATGTACTGTTGCCCTGCACTGGTAAAACTGATCTTTTTGCTTCAGAAACACTACTATAGTTCATATAAACAAGCTCCTGTCTAGCAATAGTGGAAATTGAAAAACGGCTATATGGCACAGGTTAACTAATGGATAACAGATAACACCATTAGACAGACAGAGCTTATCTGCTATCTGCTGTGTAACTTGAGCTTTTTCTCCTTGGAATGGCTGCCCCCATTGCTACACAGAAGCTTATTTAAATAAACAATAGTAGTTTTTCTTAAGCAAACACAGCAGTTTTACCAGTACAGAGTAACACTGTATTATATTTTCATTATTTTAAAACACTTTTATTTTTTGACATTACTGTTCCTTTAAACAGTTTCTTTTTGGTTTTTTTTTTTTGCTTTCTTCAGGGCCTGTATCTTACTAATAATTTACTACTCAATATGATTTATTTGGCAATGTGCACAGCACTGGTGACCAAATACATTTAGCCATAAATATTTAGATATTATTTTGACTTTGGTTCCTGCACCGCTTACTCATTCCATTGTATTGGTCACTTAAGATACTCTTGCTCAGTTGTGATGCATGCAATTTAATATTTTTGGGTGACATTGTGAGAAAGAAGGCAGGGGACCTAAGCTGACATATGTGAGACTTTTTCAGGTCTCCCCCATTTTTAGAAGCCCGTTCATTTGCATATGCTCGCCATACCATTGCTGATGGTTCCGGAAATCACAGTTTGGGTCCCACTTGTTTGGAGAGCTCCCTTTCTCCTCTCTGTTTGGGGTATGATTGATTTTCAGCCTGCCTTCTCCCTCTGCGTTCCTGCCGCATTTAGGTTTGGGAAGAGGGTGTGTGTTTATATCCTCCGCTTCATTTATTTTTCTAAGAGCTGCGAGCAATGAAGGCAGCAGACAGGTCACCCATAAAACTGTCAGGACCAAAGAAAACCCCGGACATAGTCAGTCCCTTCATTCACTCGCTCCTTTACTGCTCGCAGCTGTTAGGGATATAAATTGAGAGAATACAGGCTGAAAATCACTCCTACGGCACAGCTAGTAACTTCCGATTTTAAAAAAAAGCTGGCACGATATCTTATTAGGCAGGGGGCGGCCCACTTTAAAGCAGGGTAGAGCGGCCCCTCGGGCAAATGCCCGAGTTGACAGGTTATCAGTCCGGGCCTGGATGTATCAGGAGAGAGGCACCGAATTTGCACTTGTTCTGCTCTCAGGAGTTCTTCATCTTCCAAATACTTTTTTCAGTTCAGTTGTTTTCAGATTGTATGGATTTGGAGGTTCACTCCTGGTACTACAAACATTTAATTATTAACCTTTTAAGAGCTAGCAGAAATTCCCATTTCATTTGCACTCAGTGCCAGGCGCTTTTTGGAACATTTTTTGTTCTTTTACCTTAGGGCAGTGATCCCCAACCAGTAGCTCGCGAGCAACATGTTGCTCTCCAACCCCTTGGATGTTGCTCCCAGTGGCTTCAAAGCAGGAGCTTATTTTTGAATTCCAGGCTTGGAGGCGAGTTTTAGTTGCATAAAAACCAGTTGTACTGCCAAACAGAGCCTCAATGTAGGTTGACAATCCACATAGGGGCTACTAAATGGCCAATCACAGCCCCTATTTGGCACCCCAGGAACATTTTTCATGCTAGTGTTGCTCCCCAACTCCTTTTACTTCTGAATGTTGCTCACGGGTTCTAAAGGTTGGGGATCCCTGCCTTAGGGGCATTTCTTTCAGGGGTTTAGTTCACCTAGGAAAACTGTACATTGTTTTTTTCAGGAGAAATAAAGATTGGGAAATTAAATACTTTGCAGATAATTAATCTGATATGTAGAAAAGTGATTTAAAAATCAAATTATTGCGACATATGTGGATAAAGGAAAATATGTTGCATTATGGCGAATGAGACAAGTCACACAAGTAATATATAATAAAAATTTACTTTAGAGAAATGAAATTGAAAAGTAGATCATTTACTCCATAGTATAGATTGGTATGAAATAAATATTGAACATACATGTTGTTTTTATGTATATGAATCATTTTTAAATTGAGAGTGTATAGCTTTAAGAAGTGTAAGAGGATGTACACACAACTCCCTATAAAGCTAGGCCGTTTTATATGACACATTCATGCACTGAGGAAGTGACCCATGTGGTTACAAAACGCGTTGGCAGTTTTGTAGACACTGAACATGTAGCGCTTTATGAACTTTTAACTTGATGAAATAAAGAAAAGACGTTTTAAAGAAATTACGTGAGAGTCTGCAGTGGATTCTGGGTAGAGAGTACTGATTTTATTCAGGAGAACTGAGCTTTCTAATTGTGCCTGAGTTATTGTGTATTTCCACTTCTGGGTAACCATGTCTTTCTACTTCAAACTAGTACTGAGTCGCAATACTTTCCTGAAATTGTCGGTTTTGATGCAATAACTGGAAATCGCCTCAAAGCTTCAATATTCTAGCACCATATCTCCCACATGGCATTAGGTACCAAGCCAAAATATCTTAAATATGAATACCAGGGGTCCAATGCCCATTGTGCATAGGATTACCAAAGTAATTAAGTTAAGACATACAAATTGTCCCAGCAACATTCACAAAAAAATAAGATGACCCTACAAAACCATATATTTTTAGAAAGTAAACATTCAACTGAATCAAAAATGTATCTTTTAGTCACAACACTTTCCCAAAACTGGTACTTTGATGAAATACCCGAAAATCACCTCAACGCTTCCACATTTTCGCATCTTATCTCCCACACAGCATTAGGGACCAAGTGAAAACATTCTAAATAAGAATGGCAGGAGTCCACTGAGCATTTTGATGCCCATTGTGCATAGAATGACCTGGTTTAGAGACCCCAAATCAGCACATGAAAAATGATCCTGGATGTCACTTCAGCTACTAAATAATAAACACATTTAAAACATTTCCACATTTAAATTTACATTATGACCCTCTGGCTGCTGTGATATAAGCACTTGTGTGGTACAGAGGGACAGAATTTTTCTGGCCTACACGGCGGAGGGCTGATAATGGAAGCCAGTGTTGAACATGCCCCCTTTAAACCACACTCATTTAAACCACAACCATGTTATCTCAAGAACTTATAAGACCATGTCCACAGGCCCGGATTTGTGGCACATGATTAAACACCTTAGCTGCCTCTAACAACAATTTCCAAATGCTAATGAACCCCCAAAACAAACCCTACCAAGTACACGTCCCACAGGGAACAGAGGAGGGCAGGCAGAGTATAGCACACCCACAGAGCCGAGGCCAGACAGAGTATACGACACCCAACACAAACACTTTAACGTTTTAGCATATTTTGTTTTAAGAACTTTATCTGACTTCTAGATCCCATAAGTTTCAGCCGGTGAGACATATAACACCATTTGACATGACACAAGTGGCTTATCTATGGCCATATGATAAAAAAAAGTTAGTTTTACAAATATCTTGAAGTGAGGCAGCATGGTGGCTCAGTGGTAAGCACTTCACAATTTCTTTGTTGGGTTCCTGAGTTTGATACTTTGGAGTTTGTGTGTTCTCCCTGTGTCTGTTGAAGGATGAATGTGCCAAGCAGGAGGGTTGACAGTTAAAGGAGAAAAAAGAAAAACATGCCCTGTGTCTGGATTGATTTTTAAACCCTTGCTCTTATCCTCCATATCGTAATTATTTACTCTGGTACTTTATTTGACTATTGACATATTACTTTAACCCTCCAAGAAAGATTTTCCACTGGTCCACAGTGAGAAATGAGCAACCAGGGAGAGCAGGACATAGGGCCAGGCCCGGATTTGTGGAAAGGCCACTAAGGCCTGGGCCTAGGGTGGCAGCATGCTGCACAACCACACCCACATTGGTTCAAAAATACTGGGGATGTGCTGCAAATACAATAATCTTTTTGAAATTTCCTGTGCGCCAATCCCCATTGCATTGGTCCCGATGATGAAAATTTGCATGAATAAAGGGAAGAGGACAGGGGCAACGAATGGCAGTGGGCCTAGGGGCGACCGCTATGTAAATCCAGCCCTGCATAGGGCTCTGGGCTCTTTCTTGGTGAATGCTCCCGTGGCACGACAGAGAAAGTGCCAGAGAATTGGGGCTATGCCTAGGCTAGCATGAACCATCATGGGGTGCACTGAGAAAAGAGCAACAGGGAGAGCAGGACTAAGGGCTCTGGATTTGTCCTTGGTGGATGCTCAGGTCAGATTAAGCCCCAGAGGGTTGGGTCCTATGCCCAGGCTAGCAGGCTGTGATCACACAGTCAGGGTTGTGCGAAAACCTGTGGAATAGACCACCATAGGGCAAGTGGAGAATATAGAGATCAGGGAAAGCAGGGCAAAAAGGACCCTGGGCTCTTCCTTGGTGGATTTTACATGTGATGTCAAACGGGCCACAGTTAGGGGCACATTTACTAATCTCGAGTGAAGGATTAGAATGAAAAAAACTTAGAATTTCGAAGGTTTTTTTGGCTACTTCGACCATCGAATTGGCTACTTCGAATCGAATGATTCAAACTAAAAATCGTTCGACTATTCAACCATTCGATAGTCGAAGTTTTGTCTCTTTAAAAAAAACTTCGACTACCTACTTCGCCACCTAAAACCTACCGAGCACCAATGTTAGCCTATGGAGACCTTCGCCATAAGCTTTCTATGCAATTTCCGATCTAAGGAAAATCGTTCGACTTCGATATTCGAAGTCGAAGGATGTTACTTCGATGGCCGAATATCGAGGGTTAATTAACCCTCGATATTCGAGCCATAGTAAATGTGCCCCTTAGTGTAGGGGACTTAATATGCTTAATGGTCCACAAGTTTTGCTGTTCAATCTGTTATTCAATTAGTAAGATTCATTTGTTACATGAAAATATTTGTGTTGCCATAACAACTAGGGATGCACCGAATCCAGGATTCGGTTCGGGATTCGGCCAGGATTCGGCCTTTTTCAGCAGGATTCGGATTCGGCCGAATCCTTCTACCCGGCCGAACCGAATCTGACTCCTAATTTGCATATGCAAATTAGGGGCGGGGAGGGAAATTGCGTGACTTTTTGTCAGAGAACAAGGAAGTAAAAAATGTTTTCCCCTTCCCGCCCCTAATTTGCATATGCAAATTAGGGTTCGGATTCGGTTCGGTATTCGGCCGAATCTTTCATGAAGGATTCGGGGGTTCGGCCGAATCCAAAAAAGTGGATTCGGTGCATCCCTAATAACAACAGAGAGCAGCATAGAATATTTAGGGCTGTTCTATCACCCAATAAACCCCCCATGTCTAATTCTTTTTTCTGCTCCTGGTTTATCCAGCCTGTGGCACTCACACAAACAGGGTAGTGTACACTTTCAGTGCCACGTGCAATTTTTGGGGCCACAACCAAGAAACACATTCTCCCCATATTTTAAAGGCATTGCTCTGGAATCTCTTCACCAGCAAGGGCAGAGAGCAAACTTGCCACTTACCAAAAATGTTTTAAAAAAACTTTTATTTAAGGAAAATTTTTAGCATTACATTACGCTTTATTATAAAATTATAGTTTTTAGGATGTTTACCTAATCTATGCCTATAGTTTATAACCATGAAACCAGGCCATCATTGGGAAAGAGAGAGAGTAGCGATAAAAAGTGTCCGTGTATGGCCAGCTTAAGCTTTTGGTTCTCACCGGTACTAATTGGAATGAACTGACTTATCGTTGCCAAGCTTGATTATCAGTGAGGAAACAGTTAATGAAGACTTTCTTTCAGTAGACTCGAGTCAGTGAGTTTTGTCGATACAGGAGGGATCATTATTTTAAACAAAGGTTCAGGAACTAATAGTATTAATAATAGTATTAATGCCAGGGAACCTAAATAACTTTAATTTTGTGATCCTTTTACAGGTATGTTTGGCATGATAACAAGCGTCTGTTGAATTACTATTATGATGCTATTTTTCAAAAGTAAAATTTATATAAATAGAAAGAGAAAAAGTACTCCGCTTAATCACTCAAATAACAGTAGTCACAAGATGGGCCAACTTGTGGCCTTAATCAATTACCTTAAAGCTCAAGTATAAATATAAAGTGCAGTGCTATATTTATATTCAATTCATTAAAAAACAACTATTTAGAGTTGATCAGTAATAATTTAAATAAAGTGCAGTGCAATATTGACCCAATTTTGAGGTAAAAAAATTGTATAAATACTTATACCCCGGCTTCAGCAGTTTATAAGCCACCAATTACCTTTAGCTAAATGATTGTGAATTTTATAAATAGCAACGTTGCTTGAGAATTAAATTAATAAATTATAAAGTGCTTAATAGTGCAAAAAAATTTAATTAGAAGGTAATAAGTTGAATTAAGTGACCACAATTAATAGGATAACATTTTTCTAATAAATGCTCAGTTCATGAAAACAAGAGAGAAATTGGAAAAGAAGAGGAGGTGGAGTTGTCCCAAATCTGCTGCCTATTGTTTTTCTATCCCTGGGACACCACAAAGACTGAGAAGGCAGAGCAACCGGGACTGGCGGTCTCAAATTTAACTAAGCCCTATTGCTGTTGAAGGCTATTGTATCCTAACAACCACAAATCCACGGCCTCCTGGGAAATTAGATATGCAGAAAGAGAGATATAGATACGAACTGAGGAGTTCCCACCACCCCTCCAATAGTTGACCGATAATTTAAGTAATTAGAATTGATTTAGACTATATAAGGATAACATAAGTTTATATAAATACTTCTGATAGGTACAGTATATGTAAGTTCATTCTTAATAAATCATAAATAAAATACGTTTTCTTAAATAAGTTAATAATATGTACAGAAGGAATAAATTAATAATATGTTTTATTATACAAGGGAATCACTGGTGTGTTTGAATTTTTCAAAATTAAATCACGTCAGCATTTTTGAGGCCATATTAAAGATTAAGACATTGGAACATATTTCAAATCACAGTATTATGACACAGTAGTGGTTTTATGTGGAATAGATCCTGCCAGATCTAGTTTTCTAGACTGATAGTAGAGATTAGTAAAGTACAGCATTGGCTTGGCTCACTGGCATACTGGGAGAATTTATGTTCGCCCACCACCCCAGTTCTGTTGGTTGGTAAGTGTGTAAATGGTGGCAGGGATTTCCTGTGGTAGAAAGGGTGTGACAGATAGCATTGGTGGCAGCATTTAACAACAGTATAATTGCTACAGGAAATGGATAATCAACATATTAAGCACAGATGTACCAGTATATTTACTGTAGAAATGGCCAGTAAGCACTCCAATAACCCGAGACATTCCAGTAAGATGAATGCAGAAATGGATAGATTAAAAGCATTCCTTCACCTACAATTGCTGAGGCAGAAAACCAACACCAAACTTCTTCTTTCCTTCTGCTGTTACAGTGGAATGTGCAGCCATTTGGATTGTTTTCCCTGGGAAGCAGGATGCTGAGGACAAGCAGAGCAATATTGGAAATGTAAACATCTGTCTTGGACAGCGGGCAGTGAGGTGCCTCCCTTGCCCCTATTTGCCAATGTCCTTGTAGGCAGCTATGTGATTCCAGCATAGGATGGGCTTTGTTTGCATTTGTCTGCAATCATTTAGCCTGACAGTGATGTTTGAGACATGATAAAGCAGCCCCCCCCCCAAGTCTCTATGGTGGGTGTTCCATATAAATTATGATTATATTATATTATTATAATAATGAGTTCTAATATCAGATATGGAAAATGACAAATAATAGTGGTATAAAAAATGCAATGCAGTATACAGCAGAAATCATCTTCAGAAATACAAATATTGGGCCAGATTCACTTTGATAAGATATTAATCTCAATTATTGAATTCCAGATTCTCTCATAGACTTCTATAAAGTTTATACGGGATAAACCAGAAGATAGGTGTTGAGCAGATATGGCCCTTAATCTTAAAATAAAGGTATTTAAAAAATGTGTTTTCCTCGTTCCCCGTTTTTACATTTTCCTAAACATATGCACTGGACATAAAATTAAAGTGTTTATATAAAAAGGACTAGGCAATTATCTATAGCAGAGCGTTTGCAATGTATCCTGCCATTTAAAATCAACTTAAAAAAAGTCACTGATAAAAAAAACATTTTATGATTACCATACTTTACCATTTTTAGTTTGGTAACATAGTTTTCAGCTGGCTGTCATTATCCTAACAGATTTCATTCTTCAACCAAGAAGGAACATTTGTGGTTTTGGTTTGGCTGGATAGGGCAGAATAGGTACAACATTCTTTAACTGGCAAAGGCACAATCCCTAGAGAACGAATGAATAATGATCCATATATAATTAATGCAAACACTGTTTACAGCAGCAGAAAATACTGAAAAACTTGACTTGGTAACAAGCAAACATTAGACACAAGTCCTGTAAAATATTATATTACCGTTTTATCAGTGTAAAGTTATAACTGCTTCATTTTAAAAAGCATAAACTCAGTTATGACTTATGAGCTAGGAGAATTTTGCCAATTACTGTCTTAATCCTTTCACAGTGAACAAAATCCCCACCCTACACTTAGGGGCAGATTTATCAAGGGTCGAATTTCGAGGGTTAATAAACCCTCGAATTCGACCCTCGAAGTAAAATCCTTCGAATATCGGATTTTAGCGCAAATGCTTCGATCGAATAAAAATCGAACGATAGAATCGACGATTCGAATAATTTTAAGTGATCGAAGGATTTTTATTCTATCCAAAAAAGCTTAGAAAAGTGCCAGCGAAGGTCCCCATAGGCTAACATTGCAGCTCGGTAGGTTTAAAATGGCGAAGTATGAAGTCAAAGTATTTTTTAAAGAGGAAGTACTTCGATTATCGAAGGGTCGAACGATTTTTACTTCGAATTTGCTTCGAATCATTCGATTCAATCTACTTTGACCAATTCGATGGTCGAAGTACCCAAAAAAATACTTCAAAATTCACATTTTTTTTCATTCGAATTCTTCACTCGAGCTTAGTAAATCTGCCCCTTAAAGAAAATTTACAGTAACTTTTTAGTTAACTGTTATGTAAAGCACCCTGGATTACTATTTATTTTACATATATAATAGATATATATAATAGATATACCAGGGGTAGGTAACCTCATGCGGCTCTTCATCCTGCTTGCTGCAGGTCTGTCTGGTGACTTTGTCTGTCATGTCATCTATACAGCCCTCGCAACTGCTGGCGGCTTCTTGAGTGTGCGACATCAATAAGCTAGCGGTTATCTTACTGAGGTCGCACACTCAGGAAGTCGCCAGCAGGTGCTCAGGTCTGTATAGACATCCCAGGAGTGACAGGCCAGACTGAGCCGCAGCAAGATGATTCATAATTCAACACTGTCAAACACTCAAGACAAGAGAGTTTTCTATGAAACGGAGCATTCGCGGGGCTAAAATCACACTTTTATTAGAAAATAATTTAGAATCATGGAGCGCACAAAAGATACATGCTTGACTTGCGTGCTACGAGGAGGTATTACGAGTGGTAGCACAGTGGAAAAAGGCATATGGATCAGTGAGAGCTCCTCCAGACTATTTTACTGTAGTGGAAGAGGAGGCAAAATGGCTCTTTTGATAGTTAAGGTTGCTGACCCCTGAGATAAACTATATTTGTAGGAACAGCAGCAATTGAAATCTAGCCATTACTCCATTACACCAAGAGACACACAGTGCAATCTGCAGCCATTAAGCAACAGATAGTTCATATCATATTAAGTGGCATATGAAAGAATCTCACCAAACTGGAATATATATTTAAGTAAATATTGCCCTTTTACATCTCTTGCCTTGAGCCACCATTTCGTGATGGTCTGTGTGCTGTCTCAGAGATCACCTGACCAGAAATACTTCAACTCTAACTGTAATAGGAAGAAATGTGGAAGCAAAATACACAACTCTGTCTGTTAATTGGCTCATGTGACCTAACATGTATGGTTTGTTGGTATGTTTGTGAATCCTACGATCCCAGGGGGTGGCCCTTATTTTTTAAAATGGCAATTTTCTTCTATTTAGGATTACCCAATGGCACATACTACTAGAAAAGTATATTATTATGAAAATGGTTTATTTACATGAAGCAGGGTTTTACATATGAGCTGTTTTATGCAATATCTTTTTATAGAGACCTACATTGTTTGGGGGGTATAGTTTTACTTTAAGAAGGTCTGTCTATCTGATTTTTGTCCTGATCTCTGGATTAAAATCCTGCTGTGTGAGGAACACATTGATGTACAGATGTGGTCTTCGTCTGATGGATCTGTGTGGACCAGCAGTATTATCCAGTCAATAATCCTACATGGGGTACTTAGTCATAAAGTTTGACTAAGTGCCCCATGTAGGCACAAAACTTGTCTGGCTTAATTTCTACCCAACGTTTGAACCTTTTAATAAAATAATGACAGCATCTATTGACTGAGGTCCTGTTTGTGGCAGCTCATCTACTCAAGAATTGTTTGAGGAGTTCAAAGAGAAATGTAAATAAAATATAAATAAATAATAAATAAAAATGTAAATAAAACAAACAGTTAGAAGCAGTATGGAGATATTGTGATTGTCAACCCTGCTGGTTTCAACATTTTATTCACTGTTTCTAGTTATATTTTAAATGTTTCACTGCATATTGATAATATCCACAGTTACGCTAAGAATTGTAAACGCATTATAGTCTACTGACCATTAATCAGTTCTGCATTAACTACAATCACACTTCTGCTGCCAGTCTTTGCTATGTATTACATGATATTGCCTTTCATAGAAAGTACTGTATAATTGTATTTCTTGATTGTGATATACTGCTTTGGGTGGACCTACAGCTATAAAATGGACTAGAAAATTTGTGCTCACCCAAATTTCCATTGAAATACATGCAAAGTATGTGTTTTACTTGTCTATTAATGGCAATATTAGCAAGATTGTAAATGACAGATGGAATGATGGCTAGTCAATTTTACTATATAATAACAGTTCAGTATTTTTTTTGACATCTTTGAATTATGTAGATGTATGAACAAGTTTGCATACTAAGTAAATCGAGCTAAGAAAAAAAAATAAACAAGATTTTTAAATAGATGGCAGAATATACTGTATATCAGAAGGTAACTGAGACCGTTGAAAAGAATGCATGGTGCAATTACTGTGAGTAAACTTGAAAAAGACAATGTGAATATCAAATGAAGGGCAATTTGGGTTTTGTGAGTTACTGCAGTTTGATTTTCATTTGTCTATTTTGAGCACACCTAGGGGCACATTTATCAAGGGTCAAATATCTAGGGTTAATAAACTCTCGAATTCGACCCTCGAATTTAAATCCTTCGAATTCGATTATTGAATTCGAAGGATTTAGTTCAAATGCTTTGATCAATCGATCAAAGTAAAAATCGTTCGTTCAAACGATAAAGGGGCAAATTCACTAAGATTTGTAGTTGTGCCAGGGGTAACTTCGCTGCACTTCGCCGCACTTCGCCAGGCGTAGTTTCGCCAGCGCTCCGCAAATTCACTAAAATCTGAAGTTGCGCTCAGGGGTAGCGTAAGGTTGCGAAGTTGCGCTAGCGTTGATTCGCTAAGCGAAGCGAAGTTATGCTAGCGATGGTTAATTTGCATACGGCGCCAAATTCAAATTTCAATGGAGGAATACGTACAATCACTAAAAATGCCTGGGAAACCTTCAAAACATCAAATAAAAATAGTTTTTTGCCCTACACACGTGCCCACTGTATAGTTAAGTTGCCATATCTTAGGAAATATAGGGGGAAAGGAGGGGAGCCCCAAACATTTTTTCGATCTTTTTCAGCCTAGCACCCATAATATAGAAAAAACGCCAGCGTTTTTTGGGACTTAGAAAATTTTTTAACTTTTTTTGAAGCAATCCCTATCTACTCTATTGCGCTTCACCTGGTCTGAGGTGGCGAAGGAAGTCTAGTGTAAAAGGTAGCGTTCAGTACAATGCGCGCGTTAATGAATTTGCGTAGTTACGTCCGTTGCGGGTGCGAAGTAACACTAGCGAATTTACGCCAGCGTTCGTTAGTGAATTTGCGAAGTAACGAAAATGAATGAACAACGAATTGACGCTAGCATTAGGCGCTTCGGCGCTTAGTGAATTTGCCCCAAAATCTTTCGAATCGAACGATTCAAACGTTTTTCCGCGATCGATCGAAGGATTTTTCTTTGATCAAAAAAAGGTTAGGAAAGTGCTTGGGAAAGTCCCCATAGGTTTAAACTGCCGAAGTATGTAGTCAAATTATTTTTTAAACAGACAGTACTTCAACTATCGAATAGTCGAACGATTCTTAGTTCGAATCGTTCGAATCAAAGTCGAAGGTCGTAGTAGCCTATTCGATGGTCGAAGTACCCCAAAAAATACTTCAAAATTCAAAGTTTTTTTCATTCGAATCCTTCACTCGAGCTTAGTAAATGTGCCCCCTACTGTAATATCAGCTAGAATATCACCTGCTAAAGAGAGTGAGCAGTCTTGGAAGCATCAAGTAAACATGTGCTGCTTTTATTTGACTATTAAGCATCTTAGGGGGCCATTTTCTACCCCAGGTAAGAATATAAGAGCACTAAATGGTACAAGAATGTCCAAAAGGGCAGCTGGTAACAGCAGGGATCTGTTGCAGCCTCTGTCTGTCTGATGAATGCACAAGTTAGAGGACAGGTAGGGTACACCTAAGTTTCTCGCCGCATTCACCCCTTAATGAATACAGTGCTGCTGAAATCATGACTGGATCCATTTTAAAGAATAGCCACTAAAACTGAAACATAGGTGGCATAAAGTATAGATAGCTATAGAAAAGTTTAGGTATTACTTTACTTTATTGTTTTATTTTTTGTTTTCCTTTTCATTAAAAGGTGCTTTAGTACTCAATATGTTCATATACGGAAGTACGAACTTTGGTTCACACAACAAATGTAGGTTAACAGATGATATATGTCTAATTGCTTATTGTATGTACATGTTGGCATGTTGAATTGTGCTTTTAGATAGCAATAACTGACTGCACACAAATGTTGTGATAAACAACATTTGTGTACAGTCAGTTATTGCTATCAATAACAATAAAAATTTATTGAAGTAAAAAAAAGAAAAGTTTAGGTAAACATATTCTTACTTAGGACTCTCAATGAAATAGCTTTTTTTTCAACATCTTCTTTATAAGACTTACATCAAAAGATTAGAAAGTTGAAATTATGAAAGAAAAAGGACAGAATGAAATGCATTTATTCAACACAGTAACAGTAACAAATCAAGTTTTTTTCCTGCAACATTTTAATAGGCAGATTTCAAATAAAAACAGGCACACAGCATTCCATATTTAAAACTGGTGTTTAGAAATGTTTATTTCTTATTTATTTGCAATTAAATGTGTCGTGTCTGCACAAAATTCAGTTTCTGAATATTGTGCTTAGACACGATTTTGGGCTGCCATATTTCTCTATTAACTGCAATGGCAGAGCACCATTAAATGGTCATAAATAAATTGTGTTTCATTACTGTATGTAGTAGACAATGCCTCAGGAAAGCAATATAGTAGCTGTCACTCTTCTGTACAAATATAAAAACAGTAGAGAAGTGTTGCTTACACACAATAGTCTGTTGTCTTATCAATAAATGTCTGTTTAAGAACAGTCAGGGTAATAGGTGAATATACATATATGTGTGTACAGTATATATATATATATATATATATATATATATATATATATATATATATATATATCAAACAGAATGGAATTGAATTATTGACTTGATGTATTTCCTTGGAGTGCTGTCAATCCCTGCATTTTGTCTATATATATATATATATATATATATATATATATATATATATATATATATATATATTCTTTTTCCTTTACAGGAAGACTGTCATGGTGACAAAACATGGATGTTTAGTAAACCTAAAGATTTTATTGCATACACTTAGCCTAACCTACTGATAAAAACCCTCTTATTTTGTGAGTCAAGACAAATTGCAGGAGCAGTTGGTTATATCAGGGTAAACCACTAAAGGAGCAAGTGTAAATAAGTGAATTAGAGGTTTTGAATTCCCTAATGCCAAATTGCATGATTGAGGCGTTAGGGAAAGAAGTTCACTCATTAACAATTTGATATTACAAAATTATGAGTTAAAATAATATAAACATTTGTTTATTCAAACAGATTTATTATGTTAGCAGTCAGAGTGCATAACTGGGCTGCAACATCACCAAAGACCTTTGTAAAGGATTGTGCCCTATTTTACTACCTAGGAAATTGCAAGGTGCAAAATTTGTACTTATCTGTAATTGTCATATAAGCTGCATTTGAGGCATTCCATTAAATATAGGGGAACCTTCTTAACTACATGATTGGGAACCCCCTAAATAGCCCTGTTTACTGTACCTGGCTCTAATATTGCAGAATAATGCAGCAGGATTTGCAGACACTGCCTTTCCTTACTTTTGGATCTCATCCTGAAGCAACCTGAAGCAACCTGAAGCAACATGAGGTGCTGCCCACCAACCATGCTGAGCCTGGGAAAAGCTATTTAGGTGAGTCCTCAGTTGTACAATTTAGGAGGGGGCAATGAATTTTAATAGGCATTCCTTCCAAATATTTCAAGGTATATAAACCTGAAGTGATGTAAAGAAAAAAAATGACTCAATATATCTGGCCAGCCTCTTAGCCACGAGTTTCTTATAAAATTTTAATTACCGCAATTCAAGAAGGTTAAGGTCTACCAACTATTCAGACTTATTACAGTGCCTCTCAACCTTCTAATCTATCGTTTAATTCTACCAGAGAGTACCCCCTTAATTCAGATTCTGAGGCAGCTGGTGGGCTCGCAACATGTATTTGCAACATGTATTTAGAGTATGTCCATATGTCCTTGCATAGGAAAAAGCAATTAAGATGGGTACATTCTGGCTATACACCATTGTGAAGGAACCTGTATATTAAAGAGATACTGACACTATTTTAAACCTTTTTTTATATCTAGCATTGTCTTTGCATGTTGTTAATAATTTTGCCATAAAATTATTTGCACAATGCTTTTACATCACCTATCTGATCCCCCATGTTCTTCTATGAGGGGCTGCCATATTTGTATAGCATTAGTTAGAATCTCTAACTGTCAAGTTGAGACGAAACAGTCAGGTTGGCAAAACAGTCAGGTTTAGGAACAATTGATTACAAAAGCAGACATCTCTGCATAAAAAGATCACCTATAGGTAACTTTTAATGTGCTTTAGTATTTTGAAAGATTAGTTT
Organism: Xenopus laevis; assembly: GCF_017654675.1. Taxonomy (NCBI): domain Eukaryota; kingdom Metazoa; phylum Chordata; class Amphibia; order Anura; family Pipidae; genus Xenopus; species Xenopus laevis. The sequence continues at coordinate 126,471,069 of NC_054372.1, forward strand.
TTTAGTGTCAGCATTACTTTAAATACATTCTTAGATGAGATTTTAAGTATTGGTCTGCAAGGGGAGTCAGACAGTACAGGACTTGAGAGAATGGAGTCATACAGTGCCACCATACACTCAGACATCTGTAGAGATGTTTCGGGATACTTAGCCGACCTGTGCAAGACAACCCCAATGTAGTATGGATATAGATTGAGGGTATAATATGCTCAATTCAAGAAAATATTTAAATATGTCAATATAACATCATTGCTTTCTAAGTTATATAAGCCATTAATACAATTTCAGGCATCGCCATGTAGAAAAAGATTACCCAAATGGCAAGCGTATATTACGTTACTTTATGATTGGACCGGGTGGGGCCACACTAATTTTATAAAAGGCATTAATCTCTATAAGTGATACATTAACTAGTTTTAAATGTATAAATCAGAATTATTACTCGAGTAAAATGTATCCAGGTTTGGACTGGGGTGTCTGGAGCCGAACGGGGCTGTGACGTCAAGGTCCCTTCTGGTAAACCCTAGGACCCTTGTCCTGGTTGGCCACCCCCCCCCCCGTAAGTGCGTGCCTGAGTCAACACTGAACCCTTTACCTTCCTCTTTCTTAACTTTCTGCTTTATTGTCTGGATGAGGGAGCAGGCCCATGAAGGCTGGCGGCTCACAGTGTTTTTTCACTGTGTCCAGCCGGCCCAGTCTTTGATATTGAATGGATCTGTCACCATCATTGTAAAGTCATAGATATATATGGGAGGGAGGTACTTGGGTACATTTCAATTAGATTGGCTTTGGAAGAAGTTTGCCTTTTAGGAGTAGTAAAACATGATACCCCTTTCAGAAATAGAAGAAATCTACTAAAATAGTTTTATTCTATGCTTGAAAGAATTCTGGAACGGGATGGGAGCATTTCCCCTGAATATACTGTATTATGTTTAGAGCAGATGGAAATGTCAATCAATAACCTTTGCACAAAAAATCTTATGAGGCAGGAGGTTGATAGGGGAAATTTAAAGAAATACTATATTATGCCATATTATGCTTTAACAACCGGGGATATTTTCTTCTATGATATTTTTCATTTAGGTTAATTCTTCCTATATTTAAATGGTTAAATGCATTTTAAAGCATGACAGATTAGTTGCATAAGCAAACCAAGAAAGAAAATGGAAAAGAGAAAAAAACCTACTTCCTTGTTTTGTGACGAAAAGTCACTTGAAGTATTTGGATTCTTGGCCGAATTCTGCTGAAAAAGGCCTAATCCTGACAGAATTCCAAACCAAATCCTTGATTCGCTGCATCCCTCTAAAAAAATAAATACATTTATTTAAAAAACACCTGGTAAAATGTATTAATACAGAGCTTTGGATGCTTTAGAAAGTAATGCAATTATTTTTCTTTTTAGAGTATGTAATATGTAATATGTAATATCTATGTAATATGACAAATAAAGGTGCCTATATTCAACTTCTACTAAATGCGATTCTATAAGTAGACTGTTTTTATAGTATGTCAGATGCATTCTGTTCCCTGGCCTGACACTTTGTTTTCTCCCATAGTACAAAGGTTACAGCAAAGAGCACAGCCAATTTTACTCAATGTTCCTGTGCTTACACTATAATGAAGGTGTTAGCTGTTAAATCAAACATTTTATTCAAGGATAATTTTCTGTTTAACAATCCATCTGACTATAATATATTTCATTACTATTTACTTTCACAAACCAGCCTAGCAACAAGAAAATGGGCCATTAAGCTCTAAAACATTGCTGCTTATTTTATTATTCCCTTAATCACCGCAAAAGCTTACAAAATGGAGATGCTGTATTGCTTGGCGAAGTAGAAGTAAAGTCTGTATAATCCAGTTTTTATATTAAGGGAGGGCTAGAGAGGTTTAGGAGTGTATCTCTTTATCTTGTACTTTGTGCATTTAGGTTACTTTTAGGTTACTGGTGTTGTCTCAAGTTTAGAAAGCAGTCGTTTGTGGGGCATGGTATCAAAATCCAAATAGATTACATCCACTGTCCAGCATCTTACTTACCTCATCATAAAAAGCAATCAAATTTATCTGACATGACCTAACCTTCATAAAGCCATGTTGATATATGCCATTCACTAGGACAACATTTTGAATGTGATCCCTAAAAGGAGAAACAACCCCTTAATAAAAAAACCCTACCTCCCTACCCAACATAGACCCCCCTGCCTCTTCCTCCCAAGCTTTTACTTACCCCTCTGGGCAGATTCTGTCCAGCAGAGTTCACGAGCGCCATCTTCTCTTTGGAATGAGACTGGCAAAGCGTCGCTTTGGAGCAATTTCCTGTATCATCACAACTGCGCATGCGACGAAACTCACCAAAATTTCCGAAGCGCCGGTCTCATTCCGAAGATTGCCGAAGCAGCTGAAGATGGTGCCCGTGAACTCCGCTGGACAGAATCAGCAAGGAGGGGTAAGTAAAGAGTTAGGGGCATTTTTCCAGGGGGGGGGCAGCTAGGCTGGGGGGAGGGGGTCTATGTAGGGTAGGGGGTGTTGTTGTTTTTTTTAAAGGAAAACTATACCCCCCAAACAATGTAGGTCTCTATTAAAAGATACTGAGTAAAACAGCTCATATGTAAAGCCCTGCTTCATGTAAATGAACCATTATCATAATAATATACTTTTTTAGTAGTATGTGCCATTGGATAATCATAAATAGAAAATTGCCATTTTAAAAAATAAGGGCCGCCCCCTGAGATCGTAAGATTCACTGTGCACACATACAAACCACATGTAAGGTCACATGAGCCAATTAACAGACAGAGTTCAGCCTTTTGCTTCCTCACTTCTTCCTGTTACAGTTAGTGTTGTAGTATTTCTGGTCAGGTGATCTCTGAGGCAGCACACAGACCATCACCAAATGGTGGTTCAAGGCAAGAGATGTAAAAGGGCAATATTTATGTAAATATATATTCCAGTTTGGTAAGATTCTTTAATATGTCATTCAATTTGATAAACTATCTGTTGCTTAAGTATTCATTTTGGGGGTATAGTTTTCCTTTAAGGGTTAGTTTTTCTTTAACAAGCCTTCAAATAATTTTCCCACAACAGATGTCAAACCTACTCGCCTATAATTGCCAGGCTGAGATCGTTAACCCCTTTTAAATATTGGAATGACATCAGCTATTCTCCAATCCGTTGGTACCTTATCAGATGAAAGTGAATCTGAGAATCATGACATCATCATGCTTGCCCCCACTGCTGGAAGTGATGTCAGTTGTCAAAAACTCCATTGACATCACAGAATGCTTGCAGAGCATGTACACATTGAATTTCACACAGAAAGTGCAAAATATGAATTGAGATTTGGAGAATGACTTAAGATAACATGAGACCGAGGGCAGAAGACAAAGTTTATGTAACGCCTGATAAAATGGAGGAGTTGACATCTTTGGGTGTATTGCTTCAGTTATTCCCTTGATCCCTGAGCCTAACCACTTGAGTCCCTATACTGGTAGCACTGACACCATAGGGTACTGACCCTTATTATCCTCCTTGTTGGAGCCTCTGGCTGCTTTACTACATTAATGCTGTCTCTTGCTCCTAGAGTGAGCTATTACAAAACTAACCTTGCACTTACATTTCCAGTTACTGAACTGCCAGGAAAATACTTAGGTAGGGGCAGACCTGGTTACGTCAAGGGTGGGCCTTGTGATGTTGGGGGGCAGATGACATCAGGGGTGGGTCGGTTGATCAGGGGGTGTGTCCGTGACATTGGTCATATCATAGATTATAGGTCATGGTTATGCCATGGCGATCGTCGATTGGTTTATCACCACGCAATTCATTAAAAAGACCTAATTTCTAATTTGGAAATCCAGACAAGCAATTTTTCATCCGGACAGCACTCCAGAAAACCAGGCTGTCCGGGTTAAAACCAGACAGGTAGCAACCCTACTTCTCATCTATACTTAAGACCACACTTACGTGTCCAAAACTTCACTAACTAAATAAAGGGTAAAACTAAATCTTCAATTCTGTACATTATGCCTAAATGTTTTCTTATTTTGCAAATACATCAGACTCCATGTACACTAATCTTTACTATAGCAGGTGCACAGCTACAAGAAGCCTGCATGGCAATTAAAAAAGAAACAGTAGCAAAAGAGAGAATACATAAAAATAAACACTCCATCTGTTTTAGTTTCCTTGTATCTTTTGTAAAAGAGAAAGAAAGAAAATGCATTTAATAAAATTAATTATAATGTCATGCCTAAATGATCGTCATTTATTACGTTGACATGGCATCTAAAAAGGAATTAGCTCAACATTTTTTTGCTAAATGCCATACTTAATTCCCAGTTTTCAAAAGTTACATTTAAATTCCTTAGCTGCAGCATCATCCTTAAATAAAATACCTATGTGCCACAGAATGATCAGGGTTTATGCGCACCTCAACCAGTGCACATTTGATTTTTAGCTCACAGTTTTATAGGAAACTTGAAAATATAGTGACCCTTAAAGGAGAACTAAACCATAAAAATGGCTAAAAATGCCATAATTTATATACTTAACTTATTGCACCAGCCTAAAGTTTCGGATTCTTAATAGCAGCAATGATCCAGGACTTCAAACTTGGGGGTCCCCATCTTGGAAAGTGTCTGCGACACTCACATGCTCAGTGGGCTCTGAGCAGCTATTGAGAAGCTAAACTTAGGGGTCGTCACAAATTATCAAGCAGAACATTAGGTTGACCTGTATTATAAACTGATGCTACAAGGCTGATTATTAAATTATGATGCTAAGCTGACATGTAATAATGACCTGTATTAACTATTAATCGGCCTTATATTGTGACATTTCTATTTTATGCCTACTGTATATTGTGAGTGGGTCGTTAAGCTCAGTAAGTGACAGTAGCACAGAGCATGTGCAGTGAATCAACAAAAGAAGATGGGGAGCTATTTGGGCATCTTTGGAGACACAGATCTTTCCTGCTAAAATGTTGTGGTTGCCTTGGGCTGGTATAGAAGCCCAAAACATAATGTACAACATTTCTAACCTACTCCTTTAGTTAGGATTTAGTTCTCTTTTGAAAGAATGTGGCCATATTCAGAATAGACATTTCCTGATGTGAGCACTAATGTGCAGGTTGACAAAAAGTCGACTTACACTGACCCTAACCTGCACACTTCTAATGCTCACCCAACCATTACCTGCCTAGTACTTCTGCTTATAAACCCAAAATCGACTTGCCCATCTCTGGCATTACACAAAAGGGGGTCATGCAGGGTAGGTTTATGCCTATAGATAGACACTGAATGCTGAACCCTACCTGTGGGTCCTGTGGGTTTCAGGCCACAATGCACATCACTAGTGAGCACAGTTCGGAGGGACTGCCCATTCTGCAGACATTTCATTAAAGGACCCCATAGCCACATATCACACTAGTGGAAAACTATTGGGATAAAGGACACTTTTTTGCAGCATTATATCTTTGCTTTTTGGTATCTTTCCCTAACCCATGTGTTTTTATTCAATGCTATGGATGGAAGCAAGGGAAAATGATACTTGAGTTATTGTTCTAAGAAGGGTAATCATGCCATCAAACATTTTTGGAGAACTGCTGGGGGTGATGTGGAACGATGCCAACAGATAAAGTGCAATGGAAAACAAAACAAGAAAGATAAGCGTAATTACCTCTCTTTCCAAAAAACATTGAAATGGCTGTTAAAATTTGCAGAGGCTGTTCAAAATCTTATATTGGCAGTGTCTACCTCCCCACTGCTAACTAAGCTGGCTAGGGTATGCTGAGGGTTGCATTTGCTGAGTAATTCAGTTCCCTGCTCTTAGTCCTGTCATTACAGGAGAAATGGCTATAGATTACAAATAACTGCACTGTCGATGTAGAGGGATCCTAACAAGATATACTGGATAATAATGCATGCAGGCAAAATGGTTTTACATCTATCACATTTTTCAAAAAACAACATTTCCATCCCTATGAAGGAAATTTCGATTTTTTTCCATGATAAATGGCACACGGAGAGGGTGAAACAACATGTAAATAGTCCAACGCTGCGTCCTTATTAACGTACTGACAGTGTTTTCCACAGAAAGTGCCAGTGAATGTGCCACATTAATTAAGATATATGTGTTAACGGTGCGAGATTTAGCTATAGTTTCCATATTATTTTCTTTAACTTCCTGAGCTCAGGGTTGTTTGCTAAATCTCCTTTAGTGTCTTCGATAAAACCTCTTTTAGTTACAACATTTTTATCAATGTCAAGTATGAACATAAAGCACATTTTAATGAACTGCAAAAGACTTTGCAGTAGTTAGTGGGAGAAATATTACCAGCAGCAAGAAACATATTGGAAAATAAAAATTTCAAGGGGCTTTAATTCATTTCTGAAAGGGATAAAAAGTTCCACTAGATGGTGCTGTTTTATAACATTTAGGTGAAGCAGTATTTCAGCATTTTTTTTTTTTTAATTGGAAAAAAAAATCAGAGATATTGCTGGATAGTTTTTATTGGATTGACTGAACATTTTGATAGGGTACATTGTGCCTTATTGTTAGTGCAATTATTATTTCCATCATCCTTATTAATAACAAGTACAGCAAGGAAACAGATACATGGGGAGAGAAAATGTCCCATGTCTGAACTATTTAATGTGGTTTGAAGACTCAATTTCTGTATCTCCTGTGTAGTTCTTTTCTTATAAAAAATAATCTCTCCTCCTTCCCTGCAGCTGTGTTAACAGGTAAGTGCACTTTACCTAGACATTCAGATCCCATAGGATGCAATGTAAGCAAATCAAAGAGACTTTTGGCTGCCAATATATACCGCACAACTGCAAATAAGCAATCTGTCCATGGCCAGTTGGGAAGTGCATTAGTAGAAATGAGTAGATATAGCTCATGTCTAGGTGTGGATTGGCCACACAGATCTAAACACAGTTATAGACAGGTAGGTGTTAAAGGCAATTAGAAGAGAAGGAAATTTAGATAACGGCGTTACACAAAAATAAAATCATTATTTATTTTAGAATGGATTACCCTTGCTATATTCAGAATTTGCAGAGCAATATTTTGGGTGACATAAGCAGGGGCATCTGCACTGAGCTCTACACGTATAGTCTTCAGAGCAGCAGGTATATTAGGAGGGTAATATTAGTTTGTGACTGTGGAGGGATATGTCAAGACTGCAAAAATACTTTTACATTAGCACTGTCCAATTTTTGAAGACCCATGTATCAAACTTATCTAAATATTTTCTGGAAAAAACTCTGACCAAATCCGCACAAGTTTTTACGCCTTATTTATTAATACGCTTTTCCGAAAATTTTGTTTGCATGAAAAAACCCATAAAAATTTTGAAAGAATGGATCGTACGAATTTTCCGGATGTCCGGATTTTTGCACAATCTTTGGGACTTCTCCCATTGACTTTATACGCAACCACGGCAGCTCTGAGATGCCAGATTTTCGGATTCTCCTTTTTCCATCCTCGAGGTACAATAAATCCCGAAAAATGTGTGGATTTTTTTCACTCAAAATTCGGATTTTATTCTAAAAAAAATAAATTTTTTAGGGGTTTTTTGGCATTCGGAGTTTAGTAAATAACCCCCTTGGTCTTTCAATTATTGTTAAACAAAAAGTCTCAGCATCCGGTATCAGCAGGAGGCAGATCAACAACTGAATTGAAACATGTTGGACAGCTCTACTATGGATATGTAATTGGCCCCTTTGAAAAATTCCAGTTCTCCCATACATATACTATACGTTCAGAAAGTTGGGGAAAGTGTTTTGTATGCAAAAATTAGTTTCAGAATTTTTGCACTTTCAGAAGTGTATCTGCACTTGTTTTCCTGACAGATCATAGTATAAAAAGGCAGGCAGATGAAGAAGCACTAAACATACTCTTATTTTATAGAGAAATCGGTACCACTTCTTTTATGCAGATTAGCAGCAGTGAAAGTGCACTGAACAACAAACATAAATTACATACACAGCAACATAACTAGAGGGGGACGGGCCTTGGCGCGGGACGCGCAGCCGGGCCCCACCGCCCAACTCCGTAAGCCCGGAACTGCCCGGAATCAGCCCAGAACTGCCCGGAATTTGTGGCGCGCGGGCTGCCGGGGGACCCTGAGGGGGTGCGGACCCTGGCCCAATCGCACCCCCTGCTCCCACGGTAGTTACACCACTGTATATACATCCATTTCACATAGAGTATGCTGTGAAGCCCTGCCCTTTTTTACTCTATTTACATAATTTTCCATTGCCACCATTATGCATACTGGATAAAAGGCTTGGTGGGTGCAAAATAAAATTGCTTCCCCGAAGAAAAAAGATTTCCTTTTTTCTGTAATAATAAACCAGTACCTTGAATTTAAACCAAAGAAAAATATATAATTAATCCTTTTGGGAAGCAAACCCAGCCTATTGGGTTTATTTAATGTTTACATGATTTACATGATTTGTGCACTGGTTTTATCCAAACATGGAGTAGCTTCAGTGTCCCTGTTTAGCTCAAGAAATGACAAAAAACATAGATATTTTAATTAAAACAACAGGTACAAAGTATGTTCTGTACTAGCCCTATTCATTGCACTCGTGTTGGGGTATACAGTCACTTTTAGACTAGTTACGTTTGCAGCATAATTAGTAAAAGCACTTAATATATTCATTTCTGTGTCTTCAGACATGGCTAACTTCTGTGCATTTGCTGTGTTGCATTGTAGGATAATCCAGACACAAACGAGAGTTTAAATAGTAGGTAACAGGGGTTAAGCAAAAAAAATGATGTAGATGATGTATAATCTCTGTAAAGTGCTACAGAATACAGATTTATGTGTCTTTATTACATGAGAATATGATATCTCACCATCTCTGTACTTGAATAGCATTATGTTAATGTTGTGATTTACATCAAACAGTCAACAAAACAAACACATGGGGGAATGCGATAAAAGTTGTTAACGGAAGACATGCAAATTAAATTCCTTTGTGCAAAAAAAAACAATATATCACCTAGAAACTTTTTGGTGAAACATATTATTTTGCAATGTGTGAATTTGTGTTCTTATTAATGCAAATATAGCGGAGGCTAAGAACACTAGCAGTGCTGTATTGCTTGGCTGTGTGCCCATTTAGTGATGGCACCTAACCTGCTCATGCTTCTCTAGTACATTGTGGTATACATTAGACAAAGTGTTAATGTGAAGAGTTCTATCTTAATGGTAATGTCAGACAGTGTTTGCTTTTATTAATCCCATGCTGGCAGTGCTAAATCCCTTTAGCTATAAGAAGAGCCAGAAATAACTGCCCATTTTCTTTGGTCCTAGGTGCATTTAAAAGATTCTGTAGGCGGTCAAAAGCAGAAATTTCAGCTCTAACATCCACTGGTTTGCACGCCTGCAGGCAGAAGCTTTGCAATATTCTATAACAAAAGGATGGGGGACATCTGCTCCATTTAGATATATAATATATATATATATATTTAGATATATAATATATATATTATATACATACAAAAAAGGCAGCTCCAAGCTCACTATTAATAATTGCAGCTCCCCAAAACCAGGTGCTCAATCCTCAGCGTCCCCACTGAATCTGTACATCAAAAAAGATCAAATGGACGGCACTCTGGTTAGAAATTTATTTCTGCAAACTGCGGATAGGAAAAACGCGTTTCAGGAACAACTCCCTTTATCAAGCCTATGATTAAGGGAGTTGTTCCCAAAACGCGTTTTTTCTATCTGCAGTTTGCTGCAATTAATTTCTAACCAGAGTGCCGTCCATTTACTCTTTTTTTGATATATATTATACTGTACATATATAATAATTATTATATGATAGTATATATTATATATTTTTGCATTTGTTTGATATACAAACCCTTTCTGTCTGTCAGTGTTTGGATAATTAATTGATTTTCAAGAAGACTGCTACAAATGGCAAAAGAAACTGGATGAGTTCCCACAATCCCCCCCTCTGCATGCTCCTTCTAAAAGCATAGCTCATGTACAAACCTATTTCTGCCAATATAGATAAACTACATTGCAAAATCCACTTCTCTGTTTAGCTTGAGTTTAGATATAGCATTTTCAGTGATTATCCAATATACATTATACAGCAACAATTTTCTTGAATTATAACCAGCATTAGAGTGTGCTGTCTGTAATCTGCTTACCAGTAGAGAAACAACTGTGAAATGACTTCCTGTGAGTAGAAGCTGCATTATCCTGTAGTTTCTTTTATGCCGGGACATCTCACTTTAACATTTTACACTGTTCCAATGCAGAATGCAAGTGATTGAAAAAAGGAAGCTTATTCTTATAGAGAGTGGTGTTAGGAAATGATTAGAATGTCGAATATATTGGATTGCAAATTTGGGCTGAATATAGAAAGTTATTTATTATAGGCTTTGATGCATGTAATTCTGACCACTGAATGGAAATGTCTATAAATACAGGTATGGGATCCGTGACCAATGCAATGGATAAAAACATAGTCCTCTCTTGTACAGCTGTTCCATAGATTCATTACTGACCATACTGCAGAATAGTAAATATCATATTCCATTTCTTGCCATTTATGATGTGACTGCACTAATTTTCTACAGCTTGTTTTGACTATAAAATAAATCCGTTTTCAGCTGCACCTGAACAAGGGTTTTGTGACTTCTACCTCTTATTGCTTCTTGTGCAGTTAAATAACAAACAATCATAAGAATATCAAATAGGAGCACCATTTTATGTGTTTATAAAGGCTCCACAAGGTGTAGCTTATACATTTTTCACTACCTTATAAAAGCAAATACTGCATCTAATCCCTGTGGCCAAAGCAGCATAACACGGTTCCAGAATTACATTCTCTTCTGCCGAGAAAAGGAATGACTGGGAAAAGTCCATCTGCAAATAAGTGGCACTCTTTAAAAATGGCACGCCTCATTGCTTACATTTGTTTCCTTGGCGTTTTTCATGCTCTAAATGCTTATTTAATCAAATATAGTTTTTCTTAGTGTAAGCTACTCATGAAGCGGAGAAAAGCCAAGCTGTTGTTTTTTATGTCCTGAAAGGAAATGGTAAGCACTTCTAAATGAGAATTTCTTCCCAAATGTCTATAAACAGAACAGAAAGCAGGCATCCATTGCAGTGCTGGAACATCATGTACAGTATTTACTGTATCAGCCTGTTGGGCCTTCTGCCCATGTCTTTAGCCCATACAGTATTTATTACTGTAAGGGCTTCTGTTGAACATTCCAACGTATTGATTGCCAAAAATTCCATTTCAAATCCGTCTATAATAAATGCTTCTATGAAAGATTTTACATGGTACTGACACTTGCCAAAGTATTCTGCAAATTTAATTACCAAACTCTAGGCTACTAGCAGTGCTTTCCAGCAGCAGGTGCACTATTTTTTTAACGCCATGGCAATTGTGAAACTACCTGTACTATAGACCCTTATAAAATCAACTAGGAGAATGAAGTTGGCTCAAGAACTGCAGACATAGCTACTTAACATTTAAAACACAGGGATGTATAACATCCAGGCCCTAATACAATTGTAAATACAGGCATTATGACATGGCATACTAGGGCTTATTTACTAATACTTTCAAATGTTAATTTACCCATTGCAGCCATATTATTACTGTTATTATTCTACCTGTAGCAGGCATATCACAGCTAAATACTAATTAGTTGATATGGGATGCTAGGGCTTATTTACTAATACTGGGCAAATGTTCCAAAGTTAATTTACCCATTGCAGCCATATTATTACTGTTATTATTCTACCTGTAGCAGGCATATCACAGTTAAATACTAATTAGTTGATATGGGTTGCTCTGTTTGACACAAATGTGCCCAGAATTGCTCTTTATTTCTCATGTATAGCACAGACCCACATCAAAAAAAGGAACATGGAATTTTGCACAATGCCTGTACAATTAAACCACCCATGTAATGAAGGATGATAACATAAATGTTAAAGAGACAGTGCAGTGGACAAGATGCTGTGTTTTTGAACCAGAAGTTGCACTTCCAAAATTTTAATGGATTGCAAAGAGTTATTGCCTGTCTGTGCATACAAAACTACAAATGCTGGATTTTGAAGGAAAGAACATGGGGTGGATGTGGGTGTCTCTAGCACAACCACTTTCTTTGCATCATTCTTAACGTAAACAAGGAAAAGCACATTTGGGTTGCATCAAGGTGCAATGCCCTGTTTAATTCTGTTAAGGGCATGCATCAGGTACAAGGTTCCATTGCACCTCTCAGGGCTAGCCTCCAAGCTTTGCTCCAGATTTCCAATCCAGTATAGGGTATAGGGCACTCTTTGCATTTCCAGCAGCCCAGTGGCATACAGTAGAAACCCCATTTCACTACTTTTTTTTCAAGGGAATCAGAAACAAATAGCTTAATATCCAGGAGAATGTAAAATCAGGGAAATGTATTATGCATGATATATTGGTGACCCCCCTAAACAATAGTGCAAAATCAGGGAATGTAAAATTGAGGATTCTTGTAGTTTTTTCTTTGTGATCTCTAAAGGATGCAATTTTTGGCTCTCCGGCTTTAAATTTTACATTAAATTATAAAAAAAGATTCATATGTTGAATATTGGTATTGGTATTAAATTATTACAATAATTTTTAGACTATTGCAAATTGTGTACCTAAAAAGGTAAGAATTAATACAGTTAATTTAACAAATACCCTTTTTAAGGATAATGTACTGCAAGCAGCAAGCTTTGGCACAGTTTGGAATAATTTATACAGTATATTGCCATACTAATGCATTTTAGCCATTATTTCATATTTACTTGGCTGTCATAACAAACTAGTCCATTAATTCAAGCCAACCTCCTTAGAAAAAGCTAAAATAAATCTGCACATTCTACATCTTACTGCTCTTTTCCTTCTTAATCAAAATAAAATAAATATATGTTACTATCATGCATAATTCAGCCACCAGCATAATGAGTGTTGGCTGGCACAGGTCTCCAGTCCATTTATAATATACAGGGATGGGTAAAGGTTGGTAGGCATCACTGTTGTCCTTCTCTTGCATGCTACCTATCACAAATGAAACACATTGTGCGGATCCATTCAATAATTACAGCAGGGCTCTCCAGGGCATGCATTGTTGTCTCATAATTGTGCGTCTCGGGTGGTTGAGTTTAAACAATTACAAAATGTAAATGTACCATATTCAACAAAGCAGAGGTTGGCATAGAGGAATATCAACACAAAAGACAAAGCTGTATATTTTAACTTAATATCATTTAAAAGTGCTTCAAAACAATGCCTTATTGTGCTAAAGGATTAAAAGAATGAGGCGTAGAACTGGCAGATGTTTGTTAGACTTCATAGACAGGCAGGTTAAAGAGGTGTTAAACCGTAGCTTTGTTAAGAGCTGTCCATTTAGGAATTGTAATAGCTGCAATATCTTGAGTATAGAGGTATATGGAATACATTTGAGAAAAAAGTTATGAATAGTTTATAATTATTTGTTGTCAAAGTAGAAGCTGTAAAATGGTTCAACTAAGATGCATACATAAATAGTCTGTTGTACAATATATACAATTTTAAAATGTATTTCATCCGAAGTCTTATGGTTAGTAGGGACTATTTTGTTGTAGGGTCAGGTTTACAAAATATGCCACCATAGGCTAATTAGTTGTGATGCTTTCTTGTGCCGTGACTCATACCTCTGAATCCTACCATATATACGTAAACCAATTTTTATTGAAAGTCAGGCTGCAGACGGACAACCAATAAAACCAACTCAAACACCTGGATTACAAGAATTTACACAGCATGAACATGCAGGGTCGTTATGTGTATTCATCAATTAACCAGTGCAAAATTGCCTCAGTTATGATTATTTATAATTAGACACCACCACATGCCTCTATGCACATTGCCATTTATCAGTGATGGCGCAAGTCTTATCCACAGTGTTTACTCCAAGTATGCATCTAGTACCCTCAAATTTTAAGTAGTGATCCTGAATTAAGTGTTATCTTGGCTATGCACAATAGGAGCAGCAGCACCCTAACACCCAATTCACTTCTATACAGCTTGCAAACCTACCCCTTGCTTCAGCTCCCAATAGCTAAGTTCAACCTTGAGTCAACAAAATTTGGCCCCCTCAGACCAAGTTGGCACCTTATCTGAATCATGTCTGGCTGATCCCTGGTTGATAATCTCAGAGTTGGATTGGACTGGCAGGACACTGGGTTCAAACCCTTGTTGGATCCACTAACCCAGGCCCACACCCTTCTACTGCCCATATCGCCCATACTCCCCTCTGATCTTGCCCTCCTCCAGCCATGATTGAGAGAACAGGTACATGCAGGGGGGCAATAGGGGGGCTTTGGCTGGGGGCTCGGAGAGGGGGTGTGGCTGGGGCAGGGAGGTCTGGAGGGGGCCCCTGTGTGAGAAGCCAGTTGGATGAGGACTGAATTGGCTTGTTTATGTGGTTCTTGCCTCATAGCCTGCATTAACCATTGTTGTTATTCGATTTATTTTGCCTGAGAGCTGAATGATCCAATCTGCCCAATATAGCCCATCTTATGGGCATATTGGGGAAAGATCTGCTCATTCACCAAATGCTTGAAAATATGTTTTTTTTTTGTTATGATAGAAAATCACTATGGCAACAATAACCAGTTCAAGGAGGGAGCAGCTCATTTCAAAATGCTCTGCTAAACCAGCCCATACAAGTAGGTAAGTCCATACCTCCTAACATTTGAACAGAAAGAGGGACAAAAAGGTGTGCCTCGTGTAGCACGGTGGAATTTTTTTGACCGTGACCACTTTATGGCCACACCCACTAATTACCACACCCATTTTACAAAATTTGACAGGTTATACAAGTGTGAACACATTTCTGGGAATTTTAGTGCAATGTTTTATGTGTTATAACAGTTTTGTTAATCAAACTAAAATTGCCCTTTAAAGCTGTGAGTAGGTGTCAGCTGAGCTGTCAAAATCGGGACTGTCCCGCAGAAAAAGGGACAGTCGGGAGGTATGGGTAAGTCAGCCTGTACCCACCAACCCATTACACTTTACCCACCTGCAATCCTTTCTGCTCTGAGGCTTCAAGTCATTGTGGGCACACAATCTACCTTTATAGTGACTCATTATAAGTCTAATACATCCTGTAAAATGAGATGTACTTCTTAGCTCTTCCACATCTGCCTGACCTCTCGCTGGACACATGTTTTTGTCTGGGATTAGATGATCTTTTAAAAAAACTGTGTAACTATAGACATTCATATAATTTTGCAATAGTAACTCACCAAACAAACATTAAATAACAATTTAATACAGTAATTTCATCTAGCAGCTGAATAGCGCTATAAAGTACATTAATGTTCAGGCACATGCCAACATGCCAGAAAAAAATGAAATGAATTGAAATTGTAATATTTAATTAATGAACAGAGTGCATATTCCCTGGCTTCTTCTGTATTAAGAACCATTTAAATTATATCATAATAAAATCTAAAAGGAAATGGCTGAATATTGCAGGCATAGAATATCCCTTTTCTACAAATCTCATTGGCAGATGACATTGCCAGTATTGATACAGATAATATTTTCTACCAAATCACTGAAATAATCACTTCTCCACAAAGATTGTTCAACCAAGGGGAGTAGGAAAGTGACACAGAAGACCTATAATAAAAGGCAGCATCTCGGATGGGTACAATGTTCAGAAAGAGCTCTCAGGCATGAAAATCGATAGGAAAACAGTACAGGTTCATTAACTCCATCAGTGCTGAACTGAACGGGTCAGCAATAATTTGCAATGGATTGCTGGGGCTGTGTCAGCTAGCGGGTGATTGTTAGTAAGTCACATTGATCTTGAGTCAGTCTGACTTATTTCTGTCACTGCAAGTTTTTCTAAATGAAAGAACGAAGACCATACTGCCAAGAGGCTGAAAATCAGCATGTAGTCATTGTTTTGAATGGAAATCCAAGAATAAAGGAGAACCAAATGATATATGAAGTAGACTTGGGGGCAGATTCACTAAGGGTCGAATTTCGAAGTAAAAAATACTTCGAAATTCGACCCTCGAATTGAAATCCTTCGACTTCGAATATCGAAGTCGAAGGATTTAGCGCTAAACGTTCGTTCGATCGATTGAACGATTTTTCGTTCGATCGAACGATTAAATCCTTCGAATCGAACGATTCGAAGGATTTTAATCCAACGATCGAAGGAAAATCCTTCGATCAAAAAAAGGTTAGCAAACCTATGGGGACCTTCCCCATAGGCTAACATTGACTTCGGTAGGTTTTACCTGCCGAAGTAGGGGGTCGAAGTTTTTTTTAAAGGGAAAGTACCTCGACTATCGAATGGTCGAATAGTCGAACGATTTTTCGTTCGATTCGTTCGATTTCGTTCGTATTCGAACGAATTTAACCAATTCGATGGTCGAAGTACCAAAAAAATACTTCGAAATTCGAATTTTTTTCATTCGAATCCTTCACTCGAGCTTAGTGAATCGGCCCCCTAGTGTTAAACAATGTTGTTATATAATTAGTGGGATGTGTGACCCCTGCTTTTGCTTGTTGGGGGCATGTGAAGGCAACACATATCTGTGGGGCTTGTGGCCAAAATGATTAACATTTGCCGATTAAAACCCATTTAAGATCAATTGGCCATTTACAATAATTATTGGGTCCAAAACATAAGTGATGAAACTTGACCAATCTGTCAGGGCCGGAAGCCTCTGGTAGGAATTACGGACCAAGGAAAAAGCAGTTGGTGCCAAACACAGTTCGAGGTATCCAAGGGGTTAAAGAATAACGAAATCAAGTCCAGGCAAAGGGTCAGTTCAGGCAGCAAGGGTTCAATACACAATATAACAGGCCAAGGTCGGGATCACATCACGCAATTACGTTGCACATTGACGCTGCATGTTTTGACACTGGCGTCATGACGTCTCGCACGTTTTGATGCATCGGTGTCAGAACGTCACGGTGTCCACCGTGGCTCCCCTGGGAGCTGCAATCTTGCCGGCGATGCAGAAAGAGTAAGGAGTGATAATGAAAAGTGGGAACAATTATTGGTTAGCCCGAGCTGATACGGAAATAATAACTGATTTTCAAATGCAAACAAGGACAATATCCAATGGTCACCAAAAATATAATTTATTTCTGAAAGCTGTGCCTGATGTAAAGCAGTAATGGAAAGACATTGCAGTAGCTTTTTCTGCATGTGTACCTCCATGTATGTATTGCTACATATCTATGTATAATGACCAAGCAGTAGAGGGACCTTAAAAGCTTAGCACATTTTAATTTTCTCTGCCATGCAGTGAACACTTGGAATGGTTGGTGCTCCATGTACTGTATCCCTCAGTTCTGACAAGTTTTTCTCTTGACTTGCTTAATTATGATAGTCTGAAGTTCTAAAATATAAGTCAGTCATGAGCAGTCAAATATTGGACATAAGAAGTTACATTTCCTAGGTAGATAATTAATATGAGGCCTCAGTATTATGATGAAGGAAGCAGCAGACTGCCATAAAGGAGCTTTTCACAAGTGAAACACACAGTGCAGCTACATGGGCTTTGAGTTTTTATGATTAGTAATAAAGTTTCCATGTGCACATCGAGGCCTACATAACTTCTGCTTGGTGCTCCTTAATGAGGAAACGTCACTCCTACGCATACAATAAAGTAAAGGCTACTGGCACAAAAGCAAACCTTAATGGTCACACATATTTAGCCAATTTCTTGGATACCCAGATTAGACAAAGATTTCTTCATTTAGCAATCTCTCTAAACAAGTGGTTGTACAACAGCTTTACTCTGAATGACATGATCATGAAATAGTTTTTATTTATTTAAATTAGGGATGCAACGAATCCACTATTTTGGATTCAGAAGAACCCCCCAATCCTACGCGAAATTTGCATAGGGGGGGAAAAACATTTTTTACTTCCTTGTTTTGTAACAAAAAGTCATATGCAAACTAGGATTTGGATTCGGTTCAGCCGGGCAGAATGATTCAGCCGAATCCTGCTGAAAAAGGCCGAATCCCGAACCTAATCCTGGATTCGGTGCATCCCTAATTTATGCAAATTAGGATTCGAATTTGGTTTGGCTAGGCAGAAGGATCCGAATCCTGCTGAAAAAGGCCGAATCCCGAACCGAGTCCTGGATTCAGTGCATCCCTAATTTAAATATTCAACAAGTGTTTTTTTGTTACATATATTATCACAAACAAATATACTGTATGTATGTGTATGTGGGGTGTTATGTTTGACAAATGCTTAATTTTGCATTTCTTCCTTCATCTCCATTGAGCATCAACAGTTCTGCACCTGCTGTTATACTGTCTGCTGAGGATCAGCGCTGCCTGCTTAGTGCAGAGACTGCCATAGTTACAGATGTAAATAATCCATCTTTTAGCAAAGGGAATCATTCTAACTATTTACATTTGTTTTGGCTGACATATTGATATTTACATTTTACTGTTTTGGCACTTGCAGGAACTTGGACAACATTTCTCACCTGTTCTTTTAGGAGACAAAGCTTGAAGTACTGCTTGAAATGGGAGAATACTTAAACACCACTCCTGCCATGACTGGAAGATCTTTATAACATAGATACATTTTTAGAGAATTGTGTATTTCTCCATTGAAACCGCAAGATATATATTTTTTAAAGTGAGAGTATAAATTCCACCACCACCTCTACAAACTCGTATGCAAATTGTGGCCATAATGGCGAAGCAGCAGCCATAGTGTAGGTGTGTGTAAGCACAAGTGAAAACTTTGACTGATAGCATGAATTCTGTTTTGGGAAGGTTTAAGGTGACTAGTTTTGGAAATACACCAACTTCTTCTGTGTTGCCCAAATTAGAGAGGTAAGTACAAATGTACTCATATTTTTTTTTTGTTTGCATTAGATCAAAGATATCCAACTTGGAAACCTTTTTCTGTAATTCAACAATTTCTGCATATCCCCGGCCTTCCATGTTTTAACTCATTAATTGAATATCAGGGACTGCTTTACAAATATTTATATTTACATGACTGTTATAGCTATAAAGGAAATGCAAACTGATATACTTGGCTCACTGGTCCCCCTCTGAACTATTTTATTCTGCAATAATATAAACTGTTCAGGAGAGGACCAGGGTGCAATGTAATTGACCAAGTTAGGTTTCGGCAAATAAAAACAAGCCTGCAGCATGAAGCGCTGTGCATGAAAGAAAAAGATGGTGATGTTCTCTGGAGAAGGTTTCAAGCGAGTTTGGAGAAACCGCACACCTCACGCCACCCGATCAAGTGATCAATCCTGGTGCCCAGCGATAGAGGAATCGGCAACCTCACATCCAGGTAAGAGAAAATTCACTGGCACACGGGATTTACGGTAGCAGGGTGAGCCCTTGCAATTTTGTTAATGCAGTGCAATGTGCAAACGTAGTGCAGAAATCATTTTAAAGGTAGTCAATTAGAAAAATTAGCATGTGATTAAACAATTAATGACAAAGAGAAATAGTTAATGGAATGAAAAAAATGATTGCAATGGAAAAAATTCATATAATGAAAAAGATATTACAAAAATCCTGAAGTTATTTGCAAAATTCATATAGAGCAATAGAAAACAATCCAGAGGGAAAATAGTCCTGTAGAGTTGATTGAAATATCCTCATTGAAGTTGATTTGTGAGGATCTGGAGAAGGTTTGCCTCCGTAGGCATGGATAGCATAAAGCAATATGTGTAATAGTCTTCAACAGAATTAGACTGAAGTTAGTTAGGTGAGCAGTCAGAGGTTTCAACGTGGAAACCAGAAGGGTAAGTACCGTACTAATGTCACCCGCCAGCATAGGGACTCGATTGTAGGGATGTAGCGAACGTCGGAAAAAAAGTTCGCGAACATATTCGCGAACTTGCGCAAAAATGCGAGCGGTTCGCGAACGGTTCGCGAACCCCATAGACTTCAATGGGAAGGCGAACTTTAACATCTAGAAAAGACATTTCTGGCCAGAAAAATGATTTTAAAGTTGTTTAAAGGGTGCAACGACCTGGACAGTGGCATGCCAGAGGGGGATCAAGGGCAAAAATGTATCTGAAAAATCTGCCTGTGTGTGCTTGGAAGAGATAGTGTAGGGGGAGAGCTGTTAGTGATTTCAGGGACAGATGATAGTAAGTTTGCTGGCTAGTAATCTGCTTGATACTGCTCTGTATTGGAGGGACAGAAGTCTGCAGGGATTTGAGGGACATTTTAGCTTAGGTAGCTTTGCTGGCTAGTAATCTACTGTTCTCTTTAAACAACTGCCATACGTTGACCTTGTAGGCATTGTTTGCCCAGTTTTTTTGGACGCAGCCACTGAAGCACAGTTGCCATAAAAAATATGCCATATAAATGCTGAAAATAGTAATTTTTCGCCATACGTTGACCTTGTAGACATTGTTTGCCCAGTTTTTTTGGTTGCAGCCACTGAAGCACAGTTGCCAGAAAAAATATGCCATATAAATGCTGAAAATAGTCATTTTTTGCCATACGTTGACCTTGTAGGCATTGTTTGCCCAGTTTTTTTGGTCGCAGCCACTGAAGCACAGTTGCCAGAAAAAATATGCCATATAAATGCTGAAAATAGTAATTTTTTGCCATATACGTTGAGTCAACGTATGGCAAAAAATGACTATTTTCAGCATTTATATGGCATATTTTTTCTGGCCTCTGTGCTTCAGTGGCTGCGGCCAAAAAAACTGGGCAAACAATGCCTACAAGGTCAACGTCGTTGACCTTGTAGGCATTGTTTGCCCAGTTTTTTTGGCCGCAGCCACTGAAGCACAGAGGCCAGAAAAAATATGCCATATAAAATGCTGAAAATAGTCATTTTTTTGGTCGCAGCCACTGAAGCACAGTTGCCAGAAAAATTATGCCATATAAATGCTGAAAATATGCATTTTTTTGGTTGCAGCCACTGAAGCACAGAGGCCAGAAAAATTATGCCATATAAATGCTGAAAATATAAATTTTTTTGGTTGCAGCCACTGAAGCACAGAGGCCAGAAAAATTATGCCATATAAATGCAGAAAATATGCATTTTTTTGGTCGCAGCCACTGAAGCACAGTTGCCAGAAAAATTATGCCATATAAATGCTGAAAATATAAATTTTTTTGGTTGCAGCCACTGAAGCACAGAGGCCAGAAAAATTATGCCATATAAATGCTGAAAATATGCATTTTTTTGGTCGCAGCCACTGAAGCACAGTTGCCAGAAAAATTATGCCATATAAATGCTGAAAATATGCATTTTTTTGGTTGCAGCCACTGAAGCACAGAGGCCAGAAAAATTATGCCATATAAATGCAGAAAATATGCATTTTTTTGGACGCAGCCACTGAAGCACAGTTGCCAGAAAAAATATGCCATATAAATGCTGAAAATAGTCATTTTTTGCCATACGTTGACCTTGTAGACATTGTTTGCCCAGTTTTTTTGGTTGCAGCCACTGAAGCACAGAGGCCAGAAAAAATTAAACCAGTAGGGTTTGCACCCTAGTTTGTAACGGTGGCGGAGGGAGGAGGAGGACGCTAAAGGACAGCTGTGTGTGGAGTCATGAGGCTTGAAGAGAAGGACAGCTGCATAGAAGTCAGAACAAGTCTTCCGGCGTGCAGTAACCCTCCGAGATCCACCCCTCATTAATTTTAATAAAGGTCAGGTAATCGACACTTTTGTGACCTAGGCGAGTTCTCTTCTCAGTTACAATCCCTCCTGCTGCACTGAAGGTCCTTTCTGAGAGCACACTTGAGGCTGGGCAAGACAAGAGGTTCATGGCAAATTGTGACAGCTCTGGCCACAGATCAAGCCTGCGCACCCAGTAGTCCAGGGGTTCATCGCTCCTCAGAGTGTCGATATCTGCAGTTAATGCCAGGTAGTCCGCTACCTGCCGGTCGAGGCGTTCTTTGAGGGTGGATCCAGAAGGGTTGTGGCGCTGCCTTGGACAGAAAAACATTTGCATGTCTGACGTTACAGACTGGCCAAAGGGCTTTGTCCTTGCAGGTGTGCTCGTGGCAGGATTACTGGCACCTCTGCCCCTGGAATGTTGATGAGTTCTTGAAGTGACATCACCCTTAAAAGCATTGTACAACATGTTTTGCAGGCTGGTTTGTAAATGCCGCATCTTTTCGGACTTGTGGTATGTTGGTAACATTTCTGACACTTTATGCTTGTACCGAGGGTCTAGTAGCGTTGCGACCCAGTACAGGTCCTTCTCCTTAAGCCTCTTGATACGGGGGTCCTTCAACAGGCATGACAGCATGAAAGACCCCATTCTCACAAGGTTGGATGCAGAGCTATCCATCTCCGCTTCCTCATTATCAAGGACTGCATCATCCACGGTCTCCTCCCCTCAGCCACGTACAAGACCAGGGGTCCCCAAAAGGTCACCACTAGCCCCCTGGGAAGCCTGCTCCTGTTGGTCCTCCTCCTCCTCCTCCACAAAGCCACCTTCCTCCTCTGACTCCACTTCTGGCACCTCTCCCTGCGTTGCAGCAGGTGCCTGGGTTCGTTCTGGTGATTCCGACCAGAAATCGTGCGCTTCCAGCTCCTCGTCACGCTGGTCTACAGCCTCATCTGTCACTCGTCGCACGGCACGCTCCAGGAAGAAAGCG
This sequence comes from Xenopus laevis, assembly GCF_017654675.1. Lineage (NCBI taxonomy): Eukaryota > Metazoa > Chordata > Amphibia > Anura > Pipidae > Xenopus > Xenopus laevis. The sequence goes on from NC_054372.1 coordinate 126,493,711, forward strand.
AAGGGTATTAGGTCGCTGATGGTGCCTTCGGTGCGACTGACCATATTTGTCACCTCTTCAAAAGGTCGCATGAGCCTGCAGGCATCGCGCATAAGCACCCAGTAACGGGGGAAAAAAATCCCCAGCTGTGCAGATCCAGTCCTACCACCCAGTTCAAAAAGGTACTCGTTGACGGCCCTTTGTTGTTGCAGCAGACGTTCCAACATAAGGAGCGTTGAATTCCAGCGAGTCTGGCTGTCAGAAATCAAACGCCTGACTGGCATGTTGTAGCGCTGCTGAATGTCAGCAAGGCGTGCCATGGCTGTGTAGGAACGTCTGAAATGGGCCGACACCTTTCTGGACTGGGTGAGAACGTCCTGGAATCCTGGGTACTTGGAGACAAAACGTTGGACTATTAAATTTAACACATGTGCCATGCAGGGCACATGTGTTAAATTGCCTAGTCTCAACGCTGCCAACAGATTGCTTCCATTGTCACACACCACTTTTCCGATCTGCAGTTGGTGTGGGGTCAGCCACCGATCGGCCTGTGACTGCAGAGATGACAGGAGTACAGATCCGGTATGGTTTTTGCTTTCCAGGCACGTCATCCCCAAGACAGCGTGACAACGGCGTACCTGGCACGTCGAATAGCCTAGGGGGAGCTGGGGGTGCACAGGTGTGGAGGAGGAGAAGGAGGACCCAGCAGCAGAGTAAGAAGAAGAAGAAGACGAGGTAGAGAGCGATGGAGGAGTAGAGGTGGTGGCAGAACCGCGTGCAATCCGTGGCGGTGACACCAACTCCACTGTTGTTGTTGAGCTACCCATTCCCTGCTTCCCAGCCATTACCAAGTTCACCCAGTGGGCAGTGTAGGTGACATACCTGCCCTGACCATGCTTGGAGGACCATGCGTCAGTAGTCATATGGACCTTTGGCCCAACACTAAGTGACAGAGATGCGGTAACTTGGCTCTGCACATGTTGGTACAGGTGTGGTATTCCCTTTTTAGAAAAAAAATTGCGGCTGGGTACCTTCCACTGCGGTGTCCCAATTGCTACAAATTTGCGGAAGGCCTCAGAGTCCACCAGCTGGTATGGTAAAAGCTGGCGGGCTAAGAGTGCAGACAAGCCAGCTGTCAGACGCCGGGCAAGGGGGTGACAGTCAGACATTGGCTTCTTACGCTCAAACATGGCCTTCACAGAAACTTGGCTGGTGGCAGATGACTGGGAATGGGAACAGGTGGTCAAGGTGGAAGGCGGAGTGGAGGGTGGTTCAGACGGGTCAAGGAGAGCAGAGGTAGAGCAGTAAGATGCTGGACCAGAAGGAGTGTGGCTTTTAGTTTGCCTGTTGCCTTTGAGGTGTTGCTCCCAAAGTGCTTTGTGCTTGCCGCTCATGTGCCTTCGCATAGAAGTTGTACCTATGTGGCTGTTGGGCTTACCAAGGCTCAGTTTCTGACTGCACTCATTGCAAATTACAATGCTTTTGTCAGAGGCACACACATTAAAAAAATCCCACACTGCTGACTTTTTGGAAGTGTGCGATTTGGCGGTAACAGTAGAAGTTGGCGGCATTGGCGGCAATGGCGGGTGCGTTGGCCGGCTGAACACAGGTGCCGATACATGTTGTTGCCCTACTGATCCCTGCGGGCTGTCCTCCCTGCTTCTTCTAAGTCTTATTCTCCTACTGCCTCTCTGACTCTCCGTCTCTCCATCTGAACTACCCTCCTCTTGCTCTCTTCTACTAGGCACCCACAAAACATCAATCTCCTCATCATCATTCTCCTCAGATGCATCAATTTCTTCTGACACATCACAGAAGGAAGCAGCAGCGGGGACCTCCTCCTCATCACTCATTATGTCCATCTCTATCGTGTTCTCTGCCAGAATTAAATCTGGTGTAAGGTCCTCATCTCCTTCATCTTCTTCTGGCAATAATGGTTGCGCATTACTCAGTTCAAGAAACTCATGGGAAAATAACTCCTCTGACCCCAGTGAAGAAGGGGCACCGGTGGTGGAGGAAGTGTTACGTGGGGTGGCCATAGCAGTGGAGGATGAGGAGGATGTTGTGGTAAAGTTAGAAACGGTAGAGGATGGGGTGTGCTGTGTAAGCCAGTCAACTACCTCTTCAGCATTTTGGGAGTTCAGGGTCATTGGCTTTTTAAAACTGGGCAATTTGCTAGGGCCACAGGATTGCATAGCAGCACGGCCCCTAGCACGGCCTCTGCGTGGCGGCCTGCCTTTGCCTGGCATTATTTTTAAAAAAACAACAACAACAACAAAAACTCAGTTGGTTTTTCTGGAAACGATAATACACACAGCTAGATGGCGGGTTGAAGAAAACAGTGTGCAAATAATGCCTACAAGGTCAACGTATACACTACTACAGCGGTGGATACGGATTACGTAAAATATATGAATGCTGCTTGAAAAAAAGTAACTCAAGTGGTTTTTCTAGAGACGATAATATTATCAATATTTAGACAAAATGTGAACAAGCTCACACAGCTAGATGGCGGGTTGAAGAAAACAGTGTGCAAATAATGCCTACAAGGTCAACGTATACACTACTACAGCGGTGGATACGGATTACGTAAAATATATTATGGCTGCTTGAAAAAAGTCACTTCGGTGTTTTTTCTGGAGACGGTAATATTATGGATATTTAGACAGAATGTGAACAAGGTCACACAGCTAGATGGCGGGTTGAAGAAAACAGTGTGAAAATAATGCCTACAAGGTCAACGTATACACTACTACAGCGGTGGATACGGATTACGTAAAATATATTATGGCTGCTTGAAAAAAGTCACTCCGGTGTTTTTCTGGAGACGGTAATATTATGGATATTTAGACAGAATGTGAACAAGGTCACACAGCTAGATGGCGGGTTGAAGAAAACAGTGTGCAAATAATGCCTACAAGGTCAACGTATACACTACTACAGCGGTGGATACGGATTACGTAAAATATATGAATGCTGCTTGAAAAAAGTCACTCCGGTGTTTTTTCTGGAGACGGTAATATTATGGATATTTAGACAGAATGTGAACAAGGTCACACAGCTAGATGGCGGGTTGAAGAAAACAGTGTGCAAATAATGCCTACAAGGTCAACGTATACACTACTACAGCGGTGGATACGGATTACGTAAAATATATGAATGCTGCTTGAAAAAGTCACTCCGGTGTTTTTTCTGGAGACGGTAATATTATGGATATTTAGACAGAATGTGAACAAGGTCACACAGCTAGATGGCGGGTTGAAGAAAACAGTGTGCAAATAATGCCTACAAGGTCAACGTATACACTACTACAGCGGTGGATACGGATTACGTAAAATATATTATGGCTGCTTGAAAAAAGTCACTCCGGTGTTTTTTCTGGAGACGGTAATATTATGGATATTTAGACAGAATGTGAACAAGGTCACACAGCTAGATGGCGGGTGAAGAAAACAGTGTGCAAATAATGCCTACAAGGTCAACGTATACACTACTACAGCGGTGGATACGGATTACGTAAAATATATGAATGCTGCTTGAAAAAAGTAACTCAAGTGGTTTTTCTAGAGACGATAATATTATCAATATTTAGACAAAATGTGAACAAGCTCACACAGCTAGATGGCGGGTTGAAGAAAAACACTGTGCAAATAATGCCTACAAGGTCAACGTATACACTACTACAGCGGTGGATACGGATTACGTAAAATATATTATGGCTGCTTGAAAAAAGTCACTCCGGTGTTTTTTCTGGAGACGGTAATATTATGGATATTTAGACAGAATGTGAACAAGGTCACACAGCTAGATGGCGGGTTGAAGAAAACAGTGTGCAAATAATGCCTACAGGGCAAATAATGCCTAAAAGGTCAACTTATACACTACTACAGCGGTAGTAAAATAAAAAAAGTAAAATAAAAAAAAAATGAATATTAAAAAAAAAAATTAAAGTTGGTGCTGCTGAACTACTAGGAGCAGCAGATTAGCACACCAGTCCCACTCCCCAACACTGCTAGACTAATAGCACTGGGCTCTTATAGTAGTAGTAGTAGTAGTAGTAAAACAACAAAAAAATAAATAAAAGCAGTCCTTACAAGGACTACTGTTATTGCAGCAGTCAGCAGATGAGATCAGAAGCAGGACAGCTGCCCACTGCAGCTACATACAGAGCACTGCAGTAGAAGGTAGATTACTAGCCAGCAAAGCTACCTAAGCTTAAATGTCCCTCAAACCCCTGCAGACTTCTGTCCCTCCAATAACAGAGCAGTATCAAAACGATTACTAGCCAGCAAACTTTCAACTGTCCCTGAAATCACTTACAGGCAGCAGCTCTCTCCCTACACTATCTCTTCAGCACACACAGGCAGAGTGAAAAACGCTGCAGGGCTTCGGTTTTTATAGGAAGGGGAGTGGTCCAGGGGAGAGCTTCCTGATTGGCTGCCATGTACCTGCTGGTCTGGGGTGAGAGGGCAAAAAAAAGCGCCAACAATGGCGAACCCAAAATGGCGAACGTGGCGCGACGTTCGCGAACTTCCGGCGAGCGCGAACACCCGATGTTCGCGCGAACAAGTTCGCCGGCGAACAGTTCGCCGGCGAACAGTTCGCGACATCTCTACTCGATTGTTTAGGCTCACAGATTACCACTGTGAGTATACTTCTAGCACTGTTCACACACACAACCTTTTTCCACAGGATTTGGCCGAATCCTTCAGCCTGGCTGTACCGAATCTGAATCCTAATTTGCATATGCAAATTAGTGGCAGGGAGGGAAATTGTGTGTAAAAATGTTCTCCCCTTCCCAACCCTTAATTTGCATGTGCAAATTAGGATTTGGATTCGGTTCGGTATTTGGCCGAATCTTTTGTGAAGGATTCAGGGGTTCTGGCAAATTCAAAATAGTAGATTCGGTGCATCCCTATTGTCAACTTAGGACCACACAGGACAGGTGGCAGAAATTCTAAACTCTCTGTTTTTATGAGCTTTTTCCATATAGTCACACAAATCTAAAATTTTTGCTAAAGTTTACCTTCCAGAAAAGCATCTTCATTCTACAAGGAAAATTATGTCCCAAAAGTCATCTTCCCAAACATATTTGAGTTTCTGCAACATTGAGCTTCCATAATACAGCGACAGAAGGCACACCGACTTGCATTTTTTATTCTCTAGTTTGAATGATGGTTTTAGACCTTATTTTGTGCAAGAGTGGTGCTCAACAATAGTGGGAAGCCATGTGATGGGTCCAAACTATGTGCAACTGGTTGATTGAACAAGTCATTTGTACTCACTCTACATTCTGACCATGTCACCTTCTGGGGCACAGACTGGTTGACATAAATTTCAGTGGAAGTGAGTGTGTGAATGTCATTTTTATTTGACCTCCCTACTAAATCATATGCATACATAATTTAGTGGTTTATATTGGATTAAAGATTATATTGTTTTTCCAAATTTTTATAAATCCACAGGCATTTTATTATTGCTTTTACTCATGCTGTGGGTATTGTAGTAAATTTTTAGATAAGGAACGGATAAGTAACTTATGTTCTTCCCTTTTAATGGTCATCGTAAAAGAGTCACTTCAGTCTTCTGCATAGAGCATTATTTGGCCCACAAAAAACTTCCCCTGCATAAGACAACAATCGAAGGCTGGTAAAGGGACAGAGAAAGTTTTGGTTTTACTGTCATGGAGCCACTGTACATGCAGGCTGGTACTGCATCTCTGGGTCACATTTATTATGGAAATAAATGAATCTTAGTTCAAAACATTTAGTTAACATGGGTTTATCAAAATCCAAATTTTTCCGAGTACTTAAAATAAAAAAAGTCAGACCAAACTAGAATCCACGATTGAACCGATAAAATCAAGCAAAAATCCGAATATTTCAGATTTTTTTCCTGATTCGCTGACTTTTTTGGATTTTTGCCCGAAAAGCCTGAAATAGTTGGATTTTTGGGCTAATTCCAGCGCAGATCACAGAAACTTCCAAATAGGATAGGCACCTCTCCCACTGACTTATATACAACCGTGGCAGGTCTTTTTTCCACTAAAAATTCAGATTTTATAGTTAAAAAAACTCTAGTTATTTTCGAGTTGTTTGATTCAGACTTTTATAAAGAACCCTCTTGATATAAAAACTAAAACTACAAAGTTTTGTCATTCTTAGAATAATGTGGCAAATGTGCCAGAAATGCCTTTTTAGGAGGTAAGAAAATAAAAAGTGGTTTAATGCTTATGGTAAAATAATGATCTAGCCATGTTGGCATCTTAAGCTGGCTATAAAGTTAAAAAATTTGGGCAAACTGGGCTTATCAAATCATATGGGCTCTGGGACAATTATAGAATCACATAATGGAGATTGGTTAGGAGGGGGCCATTTGCAACCCTCCTCTGACAGGAGTCCACAAACCATATATTGGCTGGGAAAGCCAGTTCTTATTGCAAATGCAGACCAATAAGAAGCCCTGTTCTGCTAAGTAAAAATACATTTATTTATGCCTTTTTTCAACCTCATGTGTTTTACAACTATTTTACAAAGGTACCTATCACTCTAAGGAGTTATACAATTCATCTGAAACATTTTTTTGAAATTTGAAATTTTTTACATTTATTTGTTTATTTAATGAAATAGATTTAAGTTTAATTTAAAATGCCCTAATGCTGATAAGTGCTTAGTAAAGCCATCTTTTGATGACGGCGGCATGAAATTGCTTAAGTAGCTAATTTTTTGTGTAACTTTTTGACCAGACTGACAGAATTAACATTTATTTTACTGCATTTTTAATTTCCATGTCAAAAGACATAAAAGTGTTAAAAAAAGAAACAAGTCCCACAAGCTAAATAAAATATGAGTAGGATTTGAAATAGGCGTGAAGCCAAAAAAACTGAAACACTAATTTAAAATTGGAAACATCATTTTATGCAGCAGGAGCAACATATGTTGCACAGTACGGGAATAAATCAAGCCCAATCCACCGCTAACAAAGGCATTTCAATATGCTTAGCACTAGACTTCTGTTGATTAAAAAGCTCACTAGGGGAGACACGAACACATATCTGCTGGGCGTGCAGGCTTCAGACATTATGCACTCAACTGAATTTTGAAGGGAGAGATGATAACCAGGTTCATTTTATTCTGTGTTGCGGCCGCTGTCAGCTTTTTAATGTCATTGGTACCGAAGAGTCTTTTGAAATTACACAGCGTCTTTATATGGTAATGACCTTCTATGAAAGGTAAAAAAAGTGTAATGCAGATATTTAAGGTTCATTATATCATATTCTTAATGAGAGAACAATGGTTTAAATACAATAGTTCTGCCAGCAGCAAGGCATCTAAATACTTTGGATTTTGTTGCCTTCAGGGCAGAGTCAGGGGTGTGCCCCTAGCTGAAATGATGACTGAATGGATATTTGTGTTATGCTTTGAAGACCATAATTATCATGGCAGGTAAGGGAAGTATTGGTGAATATGTAGACCCTATGTTGTTTGGCAGCCTTCAGGAGGCTCTACTTAACAGTACACCTAGTTTTAATGCAACTAAAACTTGCCTCCAAACCTGGAATAAAGAAAATAAGCACTTGCTTTGAGGCCATTGAGAGCAACATCCAAGGGGTCACTGAGCAACATGTTGCTTGCCAGCCACTGGTTGGGGACCACTGGTCTATGTACTAATAGAAAAATATTAAATGGCCCCAAATGGTTACTGATAAACAGCAGTATTTATGTAACCCATTTTTGGCCACCCCCCTGGTGCCAAGGTGGTACATCACATAATTCTTACCGATGCAGGTCGTTAGTCCCCTTTGCTAAGTGTAAGGTACTGGGAAACTTCTCTCTGGCAGTGCCTCCACCTAATGGGGTCCCGGAATACACCTGAGGATAGTCCCATTAGGAAAAAAATCAATCACACACTTTATTATATAAAAAAAAAAACTTTATACAAAGAAGTGCAATTTTAAAGGGGAAGTAAACTTTTACATTATACACAAATGCATTCAAAGCATGACCCACTACCCTAGGAACCTGTAGCAGTCCAGTCCTGGTAATTCCGTGCCAGGAAAAGTCCCACAACTCCATTTTGGCAGCTCAAGAGTCTCCATCCCTTGTCCCCAAAAGAGTACCAGTCCTGGGTAGTGCTACCTGCCCAAATACCTTTCCCGATGGAAAGTATTTGCTCCCACGTGGCAGGCACACAAACAGCCTGTTTCTCCAAACAGGAGATAGCTGGATCCTTATCCTTTCCTACCCCTTCCCTCAGGTAACACTCACCCCAAAGTAGTCACACACAGACGGGTAGTCTCACGCAGAGCTGACAGGCATCCACAGCGATGCTCTCTTTATAGGCTCCAGACTCTCCCAGTCGAGCACATAACAAGGCTTGAATCCTTCGGGCACATGGCATCTCCTTTTATATTGTTGCACAGCGACACCTTGTGACTGCATTTGGGATCAGCCATGCTGCACCAATCACAAGGGCTCTGCCCCTTAGGAAACCCTGTATCAACCATGAGGCTCTGACTAAAGGGGAAATTAACCCTTAAGGTCCCTACATTTATTATAAATAAATACAGACTGAAGAACCTATATCACATATTCTGATATACCTACAGTGATCATCCAACGAGTAAAACTAAAATGTAACACCTTAATAATTGCAGGAAACTTTTTTATTCGAACTTTTAGGATTGATATGTTGTTATCCACTGAAGTCTCTCTTTATATATGCTTCCAAGGGGGATTACAGCAGACATATTTCATAATTTTTGTGCATAGTCTAGGGTAGGTTAGAGGGATTGGGTTATTACTTACCGATTGCTGCCAGAAAAAGCAATAGGGAATTTGAGGAGCTGAAGAATCATATTTCAGCAATCATGCCCGTAAACATTGGCACCTGATGTTTCAGACAAAGGAATTGCTGTGTATCTGTGTGGCACAAGGCTGAATTGCTTGTTATTGGGATGAAGTACAAGCAAGCAATTCTCAGAGCAATTCTTTCACTGAAAACGTGTTTGGAAACAAAAGATATATTTTCCAGAGTGATGCAAACCTTGCTGTTCCCCTTCATTAGTTAGAATGTTTCAGGGGTCATTATTATTTTCTTTAACTCTACATAATGCTACTGATTATATTTAATATTACTTATGTTGTGCACAGCACAGTGAGTTCCTTTATCAGAGATCGTACAATAGAGTTTTGGAGCCCGAGGCTTGCCAAGAGATCAGAGTAAGCTAGAGTAACTTATTCAGTTGCTTCAAGCATGCTTATTCGCAAAAAGAATTTATGGGCCCAACACAAAGGGCACCTATCATAGAAGAATTGTTTTCCTTACGGGAGGTATGGGTTAATAACTCCAGTAAGGAAAACAATATTATAGGAAAATAATATTATTTTTGCACAAAAATGACCCTGGCAAGTGCTTTACTGGTGTGGGTAGCCATTTTGGGGCGCACATGCACATAATGAACCAGTACCCCAGCTCGCTCATTATGCAAATGCATGTGCACGTTCAGTAGATGCTTCCCCTGATCTAACATCACATGTATGAGTGAGCTGTCGCACACACACATTATGTGCATACGTGTACCCGCAACATGGCTGCATGCACTGGAAGCTGCCTAACACTGCAGGTGGAATAGCGCTTGCTAGAGTCATGTTTGTGCAAAAATAGTACTGTTTCCCCTTCCAGAATGGGGGTCCTATTAGCCTGCACCTCTGGGGGGAAACAATTATGATGACAGCTATGATAAGTGTCTTAAATGCTATTTTGGATAAAGGTAAGCCCCTTAAGAAGGCCTACTCCAAGCAGTATCCTAAATTTTACACTTCTGTCTTTATATTGAAATACAGTCATAGTCCTTAGTCAGCACTGGTAGTGAATGGTCTAAAACAAAGGATTGGGTAGAAGAATTCTATTTCTGCCTTTTATTCACTCAACGTATCCACATAGGTATATTTCATGCAGGTTGCGGCTATATTTGGATTTTAGATTCTATCAGTGTTTAGATCAGTAATGTGATTCATTAGGTCAGGGGTCCCCAACCAGTAGCTCACGAGGAACATGTTGCTCTCCAACCCCTTGGATGTTGGTCCCAGTGGCCTCAAAGCAGGTGCTTATTTTTGAATTTATGGCTTGGAGGCAAGTTTTGGTTGCATAAAAACCTGGTGTGCCGCTAAACAGTGCCTCCTGTACTCTGCCAGTACATCTAGGGGTGACCAAATAGCCAACCAGAGCCCTTATTTGGCATCCCCATGGACTTTTTGATTGTTTTGCTCTCCAACTCTTTTTTACATTTAAATGTGACTCGCGAGTAAAAAAGGTTGGGGACCCCTGCATTAAGTGAACTGGCATTTTGATGCAAGTATTAAAGAGTCTGGATAGAAGCAAGAACCTTTATAAGTAGCATTTTAATGATTCAATTTAGTGTCCATTATTGCACTACAACACTACACTTTTTTGCCTCTTTTTAAGGGGCTATCCCCATAGGATCTTTACAATGTGCTGGCAGTCCCACATTGTTTGTGGTTATCCTGTATACAGAACCATAACCATGGGCATTTGGTTAACAACTTGCAACCTTTTGGAGGGATGCTACTGTTGTGGTGTGGTGCTGATGGGGCAGAAGTATTCCTATGATATTTAATACCCGCCGTGGAAGCCTTTCAGATAATAGTGATCTGTCCTCATTACGTGTTATCCTGGGTAGTGTTTAGCCTGACATACAGCTAAACTCCTTCCTTCATCAGTTCACTGAGACAGATCGCTGAGCCTCAGTTTTATTAACAAAGGGGAAGGTGTGAAACTGGGAAAATAGAAAATGACAATGTTTACTAGTAGAGAGCATAATATGGCATTGTAGAATAGAATAAACACTGTAGTTATTAGCTTATACAAAGCATCCTTGTGGGGGTAAGGCCTAGATGCCTGATCGATGACTGGTGCAGCAGATCCATGAGATACCCGGGTATAACAATTATAAACTTGCATAGAAAGTTCAAAATGGTAAATAACTATTTATATTGGTAACCCAGAGCTGGGGGTAAGTAATAACTCCCAACGCTGCTACCACGAGGCTGGATGGGGTAGGTTTAGACATGGTCACATGGTAAAGTATGGTAACCTAAGAAACATTTCTAAAAGCAATACATGTAAAACCAAACCAGTAGGTGGTGCTATACAAACAATGAAACAATGTTGAAGGCGTAACAAACAGATCATGTGATTTGTGCTTTCAACCCTTGTTTATTTTTTTAAATGCACCAGTGCAGGTACTCTCTGCAATCAGAAGTTCACATTAATTTCTGATTAGTAGCTGTTGGTAGCTGCACTAATACAATGTAGTACCTTTATTAGTGGTTCAGCTCCAAATGATATCACACAATGAGTTTGCCATAATTGTGTGACACAGTGACTGACACTTTGCTCTTTATGAGCAGCTTGGTGCTATGCTTACCTTTCAATTCCTTTTCTTACTTCCTATACATTTAACAATTTTATCTGTTAACCCTCAGTACTCTGTGTGTATGTGTTTTTGTGTATGCCTAATTCTTTGATGGAATGCATGGTTTTTGGGTTACAAAATGTAAAGTTTTGCTTAAATAAGTATCTGTTCTGCCTCAAGCAATGTCTTTTCTTGCAATTTCAGATGTGCTACCCATTCTGCAAAACTGCTTTTGCCAAGGGATTTAGTTTCCCCATAAAAAATTAACATCCCTCATAAAGAACATCCATTTTGGGAAGAAAAGTAGCAGAAATATCCATGGTTTGTGGAAATATATAAAAAACAACGAGCAGGGCAATTATTCTTTAAGAGAGCATATATATTGTGATCTTTTGTTTCACAAAGATACCTTAAGGTGTGAAACACATTCATACATATATAACGCAAGTAAAAGATGCAATTGATTTCTGCTATAAATATGACTAAATTAGCAGTCATGTTGGCAGAGATTTACAGTATAAGGAGGTTTGGTGGATAAAATATGCAGTCAGGAAATTGCAGGTTGTGAACAGGCAGTCTGGAGGCCATACATTGGGTAACACAGTGAAAGCACAGTGTGATAGATCTGATTTAAATAGAAGGAGAAGCTACAAATAGTGAGGAGGGATAGAATTTGGGGCAGGTGGCAGACATTCTGGTAAATGGATCAAAAGTAGTGGCATGGGGCAGTCAATAGACAAAGGGGGTAATTTATTTAACAGCCAGGAGGTCTCTCACCCTGCAACCTGCAGTATGCTTATTGCTGCTTCAGTGGACCCCAAGTCAGTGTGACCCTGTGTGTACCGCCAGTAGTTACACCACTGCTCACTGTGTGAACACTGGAAAACTGTACAGCACTGCATATCTTTATAAATAAACATGCATAGATATTACAACTTTTCAATCATGCACAGCTATCTTACACTCCCCGAATTCAAGATAAGCATATATCGGATAGGCTGATATTAAATTTCAAGGTAGAGGAAAAATAAAACTTAAACATATAAAAAGTGATTTTCCCCATTTGTGTATTTTTCCTTGTGTATTACCTTATTTAAGAAAAAAAATTGCACACAAGTGAGAACCACACTGTTCCATTCCTTTTCCATTAGGCTGACTTCCTGCTAATTTCTATAGAACCTCACCAACTTTTACCTGCCGGTTTTGTTCTGGAGACATTTCATTGTTTTTTTTACTTATTAAAGCTCTAAGAAATGACTTGCCCATATTTATTTATTTGCATTGTTTTCTTAAAAACCATGCAAACTCAATTTTTTTATTAATAAAATAGCGTAGTTTCAAATTTATTTATTTTATCTAAACAAGCAGTTACTTAACTGTATAACATTTAAAATACAATATTTTACTATTTGTTAAGCTAAAATTTGTACATTTTTAACAGTATTTGTTGTTTACATAGCAGGCATACTAGTTGACTTCTAGGTTCCCAGCTGGATCTCACTAATAGCCCCATAGAATACTATTTAGTTCTTACCGTAATTCAGAGCTATCCTTCAAACCTTTGCAGGACAAGCATGTCAGATTCAATTTGAAATAGAAACACAGAAAAAAAATGGTTATATTGAAGTCTATAGCTCTCCAAGTTGACTTGTCCACTCTGTTCTGTAACATTTCACATACAGTATTCTCTTATATGCATTGAATATATTTTTTTAGAATCCATTATTTATATAACTCTTTATAGAGATTATACCTAATTCACATGTGTCCCTGGGGAGCTTGAAGTCTAAGGTCCCTATCATATTCTGGTCTATTTCATCAGAAGCCAATTAACCTGCCTGTATGTTTCTGTAATGTGAAAGGAAACCCACCAAGCACAGGGAGAACATGCAGATGTTGCCTTGGCTGGATTCAAACCCAAGACCCCAGTGCTGCAAGGCAATAGTGCTAACCACTGTGTCACCATGCTGCCCTATTTTTATTTTTTGTATATTATATTTTGTAATGTTTGTTTTAATATCAACTGGGGCCATTAAAATGATTGCATTCTTAATGTTTTCTATGAGGCCTATATAATACCAAAGGGAAGTGGATATAATGAAGATTGCCCCCCATATGTAATAAAAGGCGCTAAATTTGCCCAGGAGCAGAAACCGATAGCAAACGATATGATGTTTACTTTTAAATTATACCTGCTGGTTAGTCGCTATTGGTTACTGCTCCTGGGCAAACTTTGTGCTTTTTATTACATAACCCCCATATGTCTTTCTTTAGTATTTTGTTCCAACTGGCCTAGCTAAGTCTTAGGAAATAAAATAGGTTGGGGGAAAGGACTCATTATTGCAACCCTGTACAGTTTAGCCGGAGGCAGTAATCCAGGCAGTCAGATTTTAGGTGTTCAATAAACTTGTGCTAATGTATAAAAGGCTTTCGTAACAAAGAATTAAGTAATGTTTTGGCTTATTGTCCAGTTTTAGGTTTATCACCTTATACAACGGAAAGAATACATGCTACAGGTGTGGGAAACTCCAAACCCTAAATAGTAAGTGTGAGATCAACTGTTGGCATGGGCAATATGGGCCATAGTAGACCTATAAACAGACAAAATGAAACACTACGTTCATTTCCTTGACTTACGTATGACTCGATGTCGGCCCCAACATCCACCTACTCCCAAAAATTACTCAGACAACCGTTATGGGTGAAAAGGCTGCAGCTTATTTTATTGCTTAACCTTATTTAAGCTTACGTAAAATATCTCCCAAACAAAACTTCATTATTATTATCCAAAATTGAGTAACCTTTTTAACATGCATAAAACACATTAGCCGCTAAAGGCTGCATATATCAAAATAAATAACATGTTGATGAGTGTAACTATTAGCCACTGAAGGCTGCATATAACATTTCACAATAACTTGTAATAACTTACAGTATTCCTGTTAACAACCCCTTTTCTCTAGCCCAAGGCTAAGCCTCGATCACTTCCTTCCAAGCCTGCTGTGCCTAAGCCTAGCCCCAGGTCAATCTCACTTTAGCACTACAACGCCCTTTCGGCTACCCATTAGGGGAGCCCCACTACGCCTGAACTGCGACTGATCTCCCAACCCTTCTTGTCGGGGGGGCGGGAGGGAAACACTCTTCTTCCTGCTGTTCCCCAGGTAAGACTGGTTTCCCGCTGTCAGGGCCCGAAGGCTCTGTTGTAGTGTGGACCAAGGAGGAGACAACAACACCAAGTTCGCGGTACAAAAGGATTTATCAGAAGAATAGTCGTAATCAGGCAAATGGTCAATACAGGCGGCAAGGATCAGAATCGATGAAACAGGCAAGAAGTCCGTACACGGTTTGCAGAATATCAAGAAATCACACCCAGGAACTATACAAGATAGACCTATAATTGAGCAAGGACAGAAAGGGCACTTGGAATTAAATAGTCCAAAAGTTGGCGCCAAACTTGACGCATTGGCGCCAAACTTGACGCATTGACGTCATGACGCCGACGCCGGCGTCCTGACGTTGGCGTCCTGACTCCGGCGCACATTCTGACGCCGGCGTCCATTCCGTCTCCGGCGACCAATCCTGGGGCGACACGTTTCTGACGCAGTCATATTACGACCAGGAAGAGCCGCATGGTGGAGCAGGAGGTCGCCATCTTGGATGTCCCGTGGGGTAAGTTCTTTACTTTCCATTACACCCGCTTCTTGCTCCTCTCTTTATAGCTTAAGTCCAACCCCTTTTCCAGCCCTGTCTCTATTCCTACAATCCCCATAGTACTTAGCGTTAAAACCCCATTCTTTTTGGCCTCTCGTCCCTCAGTCATGCCCCTCTCCGCTTCACCTGTCCCAGGGGTGCTTTATGGGCTTCTAAAGAAGGATCTTTAAGACTGGATTCCAACACACAATGAGGGCAGATTTACTAAAGGGCGAAGTGGCCATTGCTAGCGACAATTCTCCAGAAATCTCATCCGCAGAGACATCTGCAACAGGCATAGACGACAATTCAATAGTAAAAGATCCCATCACTAGCACAGTTTTGTATCCTATCGTCAGGGGCATTTTCGCTCAGGAAAACGATCGTTACTCTGCAAATTCACTAAAGTGCAAATTTACAGAATGTTACCTCTTATGCCAGAGCTTCCTTCACCATCTTAGATCAGGCGAACTCTTTTGTTATTAACACTAGCGAAACTTTGCCAGCGTTCAGCTGCTGAGATGCAACTTTACATTTTTAGTGAATTAGCATAGTGGTAGCGAAATAACGCCTACGAGGTGGAGCGAAGTGTGGCCGAGCATTCGCCCTTTAGTGAATTTGCCCCAATGTTCTTCTATTTAGTCACAACCAGTCATTTCATTAGTTTTGGAAACTGCCTTTTATCTTTATTTGTTCTTTATTTTTGATTACTCTGTATTATTTTATTTTATTCTTTTACAAAGTTCCACAAACTCCTTTTCCATAGTCCCAGCTATCTATAAAGCACAACCTGTTTGCCAGTAGTTCTCAGCTTCGCTGTTCAAGCTTTTTTTTTTTTAAGTGTTTATATTTTCAAGATATCCTTCCATCCGCTCAGATGGAAGAATTGCCCATTAATTTACAGATCCACCTGTGCACTTGTGATAAACCTTCTAAGCTGGCTGATGTGGCATTCGTTATTAATGTTGCCTAGGTAACAATATATACCTCACAGTTGCAAAAGTTGCTTCTTTTTAAGGCTTTTTGGTCTTAAGGATAAACCTGTGCGGATCCAGGGAGCTAAAATTGTATTTCTGCTTAACAAATGCGATTAAATCCTTCACTTTCTCTTTGCTTAGAGAAGAGTTATTTCAACTATTATTATTTATATCTAGACCTAAAAAACGGTGCGATGTGATGCCGGAATAATGGATTATGATTACATTTCATTATAATAAAGAGCGTGTTTATTTTTGTACATATCGAGCAGATGTTTGGGTAACAGTGTATGATATTTATGATACATTATCAGAGCAATAACACACACAATCATGTGAAAAAAGAAACTGGCTAAATACTTTCTTCTTGAAAAGATGAGCCAGCCAACAAACATACATTGCAAGCAGTACTCCAGGATGATGAGACTGTGAATGCATCTGACAATGAACTGTGATTTTTTTTTTTTGAAATATTGATGAGGAAATAAAAGCAGAAACAATACAAAGAAACACTTGATCAATCCTCAGGAGACATGCACTAAGAGAGTCAGGCCTGTCATTCCAGAACTTACTTGATAATGTCTGGACATGTGACAGCTGTAGGTAAAGGGAAACTCTGCTGGCTGCTTTAATAAAGTCTGACAGACACTGTCACAGCACTGCACTGGGAATAATGAGGCCCCCTGCTATGACATGTTTCATGTAGATGGAGTGGTGTGTATAATACACACTAGGGCACATATCTAGTAAAAGGCCAAGTCAGTACAGCAAGTTACAAAATGAATGGAGTTATTTCAGGAGTCTTACATATTCTCATCACAAATATCAAGTCATTACATGTCCCTGAGATCAGACCCAGATGTGTTGATGCATTTGTGTCTGCCTGGCTGTTTTATAAACCATCAGTTCTATTCTAATAGGAAGGCATTTCAAGCCTTTAAAATGCATTATAAGTTGCATCAGTGACATAGAACCAAGTATTTGCTTCCCTTTCTCCAGCCCAGCAGTTATCATATATATGAGAATTTATTCATGACCCGAGGGGTTGCAAGAATATTGTCTTGAGAACTGTGCTCTGCACTGAACCCCAGCTTAAAAATCTGCATTTTTTTGCACTTTGCACACACTTATTTATCAAAATCCCAAATTTTCTGAAAGCCACTCCAACCAAATCCACCCTCCCCATTTAGCAATAGTTTTTCACAAAAAAAGACTCAATAAAACCATAAAAAAATCGTACAAATTTGTTGCAGATTGGTGTTTTCCCATACAGTCCTTATAGTAAAAATCTGACTTTAATAAATGAGCCACAGTAACATAATTATAAAGGTATGGGGCAGCCTGGAGGAACTAAACTGTTTGCTCCCTCTATAGTTGTAAAGAAATCCCCCCTTACCAGGCGCTCACCTGAGAGCAGTCAGGGAGCTGGAGATGTAAGCAGGCAGGAGGGCAAGTGGTGGGGGATTTAGTCCAGTTTATTTGAATGTGTGGGTGCTCCTCTGAAGATTTCTCTTGGGGGGGAGGTAGCCCAACATCATGTAGTTATGCTGCTTATAAGCCCTATTCTGTTTTTATGTTTTAAACGTAAAACATTGTCATTCTTATGCTAGCTCCTAATTAGTAGATACGTTAGTCTTATTCAGCTCATGGCAGTCAAGGCCCCCAACCCCAGTCATAGATTCTTCCCACTACTCCTCAAACCCGCTGCCAGCCTCTGACCCGCATCCCCTACCCCACGCAGTCATTTTACAGCGCACCATTAGCACAAACTCTTTGGCATCAGGCAGCTAAAGTGCTAAATTGTTTTTGCTGTTGTTCATCAAAACTGATTTTAATATTTATAATGTATCATTAACACTCTAACCGTGGGCAGCACAGTACTAAAACTTTTGTATCATAAAAATATGACTATTTATAAAGATGTAAATGTAAAAGCAGAAGCAGATATCCCTGTACTGGCTGTGCAAATAGAAGCTGCTGAATTCACTGTTGTGAAACTTTCCTTCATGAAAATATTATCACCTGAGCAAATTCATGTCAGGTAGTTTAAAGATAAAATCAAGATGGATAGCTTCAATCAGGAATGCCTCTATTTTTATGCATCCGCTTGTGAGGGTTTCTTATCCCAGTACATTGCTGTCACCTGTATGTTTACAACCCATGAATAACTTGTTTTTTTGTGCTTGTATTAAAGATCACAGGATGAAGATAGGAACTGAATGAAGATTTATAAGAAAGAAATGCATCTCACATACATTTTAAAACTGATCACTTGTAGCCCTTGGCCAAACACAACCCCCTGAATCCTTTACAAATAATGGTTTAATCATAACATATCTTTCTATTTCTACTTCTTCTCCTTTATCTTCCTTTATCCCTTTCCCTTCCGGTTTCCTCTTGATCCAACCTGCTTGACTGGGACATCCAGTTTAGTTTCTCGCCCTCCCACCTTTTGGTTTGCTGTTTTATCTATAGAAAAAATATCCATTTCAAGTGTTTCTGTTTAGACTCTGTACTAAATTCAATCCTGCATTTTGGTTATAAGATTAAATAGTACACCTGTTATGTGTTCACTGTAAGTAAGAGTTATTTATTATTCAGTCCTCCCACCAGCTGTGATTTATTGTTGCCTTGGACGAGCCACATCTCAACATTTATCTGAGGCTTTTGCAGTGTAAGGACCCAATATAAAAGGGCATCTGTAGCATCTGTACAGCAGTTCAAAATGTAATTCTTGTGTTTACAGACAATTGAGATCAAATTCATTAAACCACTGAGGAAGAAAGTTAATTTGTAGCTGCCTTCCCAATCATACACTGGTATTGGCTATGGTAAACTCTATGAAAATACATATTGTTTAAGTTAAATCCTGGGGAAATTGGGTGTACTGACATTTTGGTAAGTGTATAGCCATTTTTTTCTTTGTAAAGATTAGTGTTTATCTTTAGTCAAGAGTAACAAATTCTGCAATTCAGTGAAAAATTATGCTGCAAAAAAGTCACTGTGGAAACAATCCATTGACTTTAATGTATTTTGTTGCAAAATAATTCCCGTTATATTTTGCAAAAGTTGTTCCAAAAAAAATGTTTCTGGCAAAAAAATTGCAAATAAAGAAACATTGACACAATTCATTGAGCGATCTGTCATTACAGATTCACTTATCACTATCAATCTCAGGTATCTTTGTAACAGACTTTTTCATTCCATTGGTATA
Organism: Xenopus laevis; assembly: GCF_017654675.1. Lineage (NCBI taxonomy): Eukaryota > Metazoa > Chordata > Amphibia > Anura > Pipidae > Xenopus > Xenopus laevis. Next base: position 126,513,008 of record NC_054372.1, read on the forward strand.
GACTTAAATCATCGGAGCTTGTTGCAGGAGACTTGTGTCTGCATCAGCCGCTGGGATTGGTACAGAGCAGGAAGGTAAGTTATCCGAAAACAGACCAAAGTTAAGTTCTCCCAAGAGCTTGTACCATTCATATTGGTATTTTAACACAGTCACATTTTATTGGGTTCTAAGAAGTTAGACACTTGACAGGAGGAACCAATGAGCAATTGGTTGCAGTCTACTGCAAGTTGGAAAATGAAGGCAAAGACTTCTACTGGCAACTGCAGTTGTTCATGCATTGGAGCATTGATCATGCATTTGAATAATCACATATACAAACACTGATGTGTAAGAGCCCTTACTGAGAATTCAGAACTGTAAATTTGTTTCTTACTATGGTGAGTTAACTCATATATATAAATTGAGATGAATAATGTGTCCCTGAAACAAATCCTGTAAAAAAACAAATTGTTTCATTCACCTGAAACTTTGTTATTTTGTTTAGATCTTTCTTGTAAATTAAAAAATAAAAAAACATACCCAGAAAATGGTGGTCTCTGAGGTGTATTGCATCCATCAAAATATCGAGCTGCTGTATCAGCAGATCTAATCTGAAATATAGAAGGTCGCACGAACATTCTATTAGATGCAACAAACAAGTTCTCCAACAAAACAGCTTAAAGTTTTTTTGAGAGCAGTGGAAAAATGTGAATATTTAGGAGTGATGCAAAACATGTTAAAGTCTATACAATACCATACTCTAGTTGTAAGGATGTAATAGTTCCTATCATCGGAATTTAGTGTATCAGTGCTTCAGCTGGGAGTGAAATTGATCTTCTTGAGAAACAGGAGATGCAAGAGATATGAAATGAAATCAGTCAAGGTTTGCAAAATTGTGCATATTTTAAGGAAATGTAATTACATATTTATATTCTGCAGAGGGATTCAACTGAATAGTTAAAAGCCAATAACAAACACAAACGCAAACCAAAAAAGAGTATAAAGCATATAGAAGAAATATACTGTTTCAGTAGGGATTTCATTTGTCAAAGTAATACCCTCATTGAACTTTTAGGGTCTAAGTTTTAAGTTAATAAGCAAGGCAATTGATGTTTTCAAAGGTAACAATAAGGGAAGCAGATTCTGCAAATGAGGGAAGCAAATGAATGGGACTTATGTGTGTAAAAAAGGTCATTGTACCATTTTAATCTGGTATGTTATTACCATTGTTTATATGCAAATGAACATATATTTCTAGTTGTACTATGAACCTAATCAAGAACTTTTCTCTGATCTGCCGGAAAATTCCCTTGAATGATTGACATACAATAAATCAAAATATTTAAATCATAGATTTATAGTCGTTAGTTTCACTAGGGTCGTTAGTTTCACTTTTTCGCCTTTTGATGCTTTAGATGCACTCTGGAATTAAAAAAAGACGTATTTGTTTTCTGATTCTAAGGGCCCTTACTGACGAGCGTTTTTACCTGCGCTCCCCTGCGTTCCGTTTTTTTTGCGTTCAGCCGCAGGGGAGTGCAGGAATATATGCATTACATTTTTTCCAATGGGGCTGTACTCACACAGGCGCATGTAGGCGCCGAACGCAGGTTGAGACGCAACATGCTGCATTTTTCCTTCATTCGGCGCCTACACGCGCCTGTGTGAGTACAGCCCCATTGGAAAAAATGTAATGCATCTATTCCTACGCTCCCCTGCGGCTGAACGCAGAAAAACGGAACGCAGGGGAGCGCAGGTAAAAAAGCTCGTCAGTAAGAGCCCTTAGGTTAGTCAATAACTCCTAACCATAAGCTTTTTTTTCTCCTTGTTTTTCAAATGTCTTATATTCAGGGAAGATGTACAGTACACTCCTCCAACAATCATTTAAATCTAAGGATAATTTAAACGATGTGTGAAGCTCTATTACACATTTTTATTCATTTCTTTTCTGAATAGAGCATTTCCATTTTCATTTAATAACTTGCAAGCGGCAGGCAGTCTTAACAGAAATGACACCACCTCAACTCCTTGTACAGGAACAATTACCTTATTGCACAGAGATGAATTATATGTCATTAGAAATCCATTTAGACCTCCTGTATTGGACAGTTTCACTGGATTCATGATAATGAATGCTAAAGATGTATTTTTAAAATTCCAAAGAGCAATAAAATGTTCTTGTGTGTTATTTCCAATGTTGTCAGGGAATCAAAACCATTTGTTTGGAGGATTTGTTTTGTGCAAACAAGAATATAGAATCACAGCCTGATCTACATGAAGACTACATTAAATGCTTGGAATTAAGTCTTAAACAGCAATTTTACATGCATTGCAATCTGTACCCATTAGGGCACAAAGGTCGGACTGGTGGGTGCAGAGCCCCTGCACCCCCCAAGGGGCCCCCACCACACCCCAATTTTGGATGGAATTTGCCAAGATTTTACCCATAATGCAATGTATCCCAGTAATTCCAGCATGAAATACATACAATTGTGCGTGCATGTGTTGAAAAATTTGACGCAATGGCATGTGTGCGATTCTTTAGGTGCACATCAGCTGTGCCTATTGATGCAGCCCACAGTAGAAATTGTGGAACTACCACTGGCAGCAGCTAAAGAAGTTGGTAAAAAAATCTACAGAGGGGCACAGCCACGGCCACTTTTAGCAAGCCCTCCGCACAGCTGCTCTTAACTGGCCCAATGCCCACCAGTCTCTTCCACTACCTGTCTACTGGTAAGAAAGAGGCTAGGGAGGTGGGATTTCTTCACTATCCTATTTAATTTCTTAACTACAGTATACTGTAGGGGAAGCAGGTCTGCATACTGAGCACAGCTATAGATGAATGCAAGGAGTGTATTGGAGGCAAGTATATAGCGTCAGTGCATAAAACTACTGCATCCATTCTTGCACATCTGCAAGCTTGCTGTTGTAAATCAGCCCTGTTGTAAATCAGGTGGCCATAGACGTAACAATTACGATCTTTCTTGGAAAAGATCTTTCCGAGAAAGATTGTCCATTTCAATACACACATGTAGAGCTGAATCGTCAGATATACAGGTAGAAACAATAGGATTCTACCTGTATCTGAAGATTCAACACAATGGCTGATGTTTGGGTGCCTTCAAAGGATCGACGAGCCGACCAATATCCAAGTCTTCTGCCAATATTGGTCAGCTCTTTTCCCAATATACACACACGAATATTGTACAAAAATTTGTAAAGGAGAACTAACCCCCCTCAATCAAAAGTCCCCACTGGCTCCCCTCCTCCTCGCAACCTCTACATTTTTGTTTGTTTGGTCAGCACCGACACTTCAGCTGTTGGTACATGCACAGTTGGAGTCGGAAAGCTCCGTAAATTACCGAAAAGAAAGAAGAGGATCCAGAGGATACATGATGCACATATGAAAATTAATGCAGAGAGCAATGATGATGATAATGATCATTAGAGAGAAGTAATTCCATTTATTGCAGGGAGCTGAAAGACAACAGGAACATTCTCTTAATCCTGCACATGGGAACTGTTGCATCATGTAAAAATTCTATTAAATACTTCTAAATAAGTAGTTCAGTATGCAGGTAATATAACATAATACTGTTACGGTAATACAAATAGCAATCATATAAATACTGTATAATAGTGTGGCTTTTATAAAATAGAAGACTTTATATCTGGCAACATAAAGGATCTGTATCCAGCATTAACTACTGTGCAACATGCAGGCTGTATGTACTTAAGCCATTATAAAACTAGCTTGCAGTGGCATATCAACAGTTTTCAATAAGTATGTAAACCATTAGACTAAGGATTTCTACCTGAAAGACAACAGGAACATTCTCTTAATCCTACCTTTGTGCACATTGGTTCCCTCAGCAGGAACAGAGCAGGAAATTTTCCAGAAAAAATACAGTCTTACACTAAACAAAGTAGGTGCTGAACTGTTCTATTGCACAAAGTCTATTGTACTTCTCACATACTGTACCTAAGCTAGTAAACATGGTGCCCCTGAGCTCTGCTGAACCATTCTGCATATACAGGTCAGTGTCACCAGAGGGGACACCCATTACAGTACAACACCATGTGGGGAGAAAGCAGAGATGGAGGCCAGTGGAGGGGGGAGAATGGGGGTAGTTCTCATTTTAGTATAAACAACATGAGTGGTTCTTAGCACAGAAACAAATTGTCAGTGCTCCGTCTAACTCACACTGTGGCGTTGACCAGCTGCCGAAGACACCATTGTCCCAGCGCTCGGTCTAACCCACGCTCTGGAGTTGACCAGCTGCTGTAAACAATAAAAAAACGATATTTGTACACAAAGAGAAAATTTGCCAGTGCATGGTTTGCCTTTAAAAATAATTATTACAAAAAATGAAGTGTTAGTACCACGCTTTGGCCAAAATATGTAAGCTCACGTGTCACGTCAAGGCCCCTCATTGTACTTGAGTCCTACACTGTTTGTGAGCATTATAAGTTTGTAGTGCATTTAAAATCAAGTCCCCCAGCAACCAGTGTGACTGAGTAGTAAGATCATTGTGCACTTACCCTTAGCTCAGGAGCTCTAGTGAGAAAGCAAGGAGCTTGCCCCAGCCAACAAACATACACCTGTGAATAATTACCTTCCTTCACTATCTATTAACATTTTAAGTTTGTAGTACATTTAAAATCAAGTCCATCAGCAAACAATGTGACTGAGTAGATTGGGTCTTCATTAACGCTTCTAAGAAAATAATGATGATTGTTTCTGGTTGAATCATACAAGTTTGATCTCTAATGTGCAAAACTTAGAAACAATATATGGCACATAACTGTTTTTATTAAGCATAATTGTATGAATATAACATTTTAATTTCTGTGTGTCAACTTTTATGCATTGGGGCCTGTTGAGGGGATATGTTACACTCATCTTTTATGAACTGTTGTGTCCCGGCAAAGAAATCGTCAGTAAGGCACATTTCGCTGTGTTATTATGTGTTATATGTTTTTTTAAGCATGTTTTGAATCTCTGCTTTTTTTGCAGTAAACAGATCGATCTGAGGTCGATAGCTGCTCTGTGGGCTTAATATTTATATTCTGAAATCGATTCGGACCTCCTGCAAGGCAAGATTTCACCAGATAAATGATAATGAAGTCCTGAGGATTTTATATTTTTATATCCTAAATTAAAATGTATAATCTAGAACTAAAATGCACCATTTTTAGTTAAAAACCAGTTGATAATGCATTACCAAATCCCTAGTTCTCAGAGAAGAGTACATTACATCAACAGTGATTTCACTTTTCCTCTGCATGTCAACATTTCACAGGGTTTATTATTATTATTATTAATATAATAATTATTAGAAATAACTGGTATTTAGAAAGTTCCTATATACTGTGTTTCGTGTATGTACAATAAATGGGTGTATACACTGTATACTGATTACCTACAAAAACAACCAAACTATACAAGAGGTAAAGAGGGCACTGCCCAAAAGAGCTTACAGTCAGGGGACGTATCTACAGAGGAAGCAGACTCTGCAGTTGGGGGGGGGGGCAGGAGTGTTAATAGACAGTGCTCTATTCAATGGGGTAGCCTCAGGTCTCAGACTGCAGAAACATGTAGCAATTCTACAACAGGAAAAAGGCAGTAATTTATAGCCACGAATATGGTGTATACTTTGCAGACTACATTGGAGGTTAGAAATGACCCCCTTAAAGGAAAACTATACCCCCCAAAATGAACACTTAAGCAACAGATAGTTCATATCATATTAAGTGGCATATTAAAGAATGTTACCAAACTGGAATATATATTTAAGTAAATATTGCCCTTTTACATCTTTTGCCTTGAGCCACCATTTCGTGCTGGTCTCTGTGCTGCCTTAGAGATCACCTGACGAGAAATACTTCAACTCTAACTGTAACAGGAAGAAGTGTTGAAGCAAAAGACACAACTCTGTTTGTTAATTGGCTCATGTGACCTAACATGTATGGTTTGTTGGTATGTTTGTGAGTACAGTGAATCCTACGATCCCAGGGGGCGGCCCTTATTTTTTAAAATGGCAATTTTCTATTTATGATTACCCAATGGCACATACTACTAGAAAAGTATATTATTATGAAAATGGTTTATTTACATGAAGCAGGATTTTACATATGAGCTGTTTTATGCAATATCTTTTTATAGAGACCTACATTGTTTGGGGGGTATAGTTTTCCTTTAAGACTATAGAAGCTCTAAAGTCATTTTTTTATTTTATACATGATACAGAATATTTTTTACCGCAAATCCTTTACAGGATTTAAATTGTACATGTAATCACCCATTCATCATTTCTTGAATAAACATTGTTAAAGGAAAACTATACCCCCCCAGCAATGTAGATTTTTATAAAAATATATTACATAAAACATCTCATATGTAAAACCTTGCTTCATGTAAATAAACCATTATGATAATAATATACTTTTTCAGTAGGGTAATCCTAAATAGAAAATTGCCATTTCAAGAACTAAGGGCCGCCCCTGGGATCCTAAGATTCTTGTTAGATCACATGAGCCAATTAACGGACAAAGTTCTGTCTCTTACTCCCACACATCTTCCTGTAACAGTTAGAGCTGAAGTATTTCTGGCCAGGTGATCTCTGAGGGAGTACACACCATCACAAAATGGTGGCTCAAGCGAAGAGATGTAAAAGGGATGTAAAATTTACTCTAATTCCAGTTTGGTAAGATTCTTTAATATGCCACTTAATATGATATACATTATCTGTTGCTTAATTATTCATTTTGGGTTATAGCTCTCTTTTAACCTACCCATTTGAATTTAATAACTTATAATAACTTACAGGTAATCTCTACAACTCCTGTGCAAAATATAAGAAGCCCTACCTGAGAGCTTTACATTACACAGTATTACATTTCCAACATGTTTATGAATCACTTTACTGCATTTTCTCTTTCCTGTAAAAATTGACTGGCTGTGAGTAACAGCACTGCGGGCTTACTCTCGATCATCTGAAATCCATGTACACCCTCTGTATGGGAAGATTTGACTATATTCATGATAATGTAAATCTAAAAATGTCATATTTTCATGTTCCTATGAAATTATCTTTTACATTATTTCCATTGTTTCTGTGGAGCTGAAAGCTTCTTTTTTACGTGGCTGATGATACTACACAAAGAAGAAGAATTACTGTCTGATCTGCAGAAAGATTTCATTGGCTGCTGACATTCACAAACTTAAATCTGGGGCTTTGGTACATTTTGAATGGACGTAGCATGTGATGAGAAAACAAAAATGGGAAAAAGAGACACAAATAAGGTTATGACAGACTTGTGACTTGTGAACTACAATAACCACACAATCCTGTGTAGCGCTATAGTGCATTGAGTGGCACCATCTCTACTAAAAGCTTACCCTAATATATATTTGTGTTCCGGATGAGACCTTTCTCTCAGGGGTGAAGCCCTCGCAACGGTGTGGAGGCAAGGTGTAATGGAACTGTAATGAAGTGCTATGCACAATAATTGGGCGCCAGTGGTTCTTTATGCTTAACCAGAGAACATAGTTTATTCAACAACTTCATCCACATAGGAGTTCATAGAAATCAACAGGAACATAAAGCAACAGAGGATAGCATATATTCACAAGTAGCCATGAAACAGCTCAGTCTCTGCAGGCAAGGGAACGTACACAGCAACAGTTAAAGGTAAACCCAGCTTTCAGCCTTTTCCCTAAGTGGAACCCAGGGGAATCTCTACATCCCTAAGTCTGTACAGTTAAGCTGGCCATAGACGCAAAGATCTGATCATACGAATCGAGGATTCGTACGATTTTCGGACTGTGTGTGGAGAGTCCCGACATTTTGATCGTTTGGTCGATTGGACAGGTTAGAAAATTTCTGTCGGCTGGTGATAATATCTCTGCATGTATTGCCGATCGTATGATATCGGTGGGAGACTGTCACTAGCTTTGGTCGGACATAACTATCGTACGATTGCTGTCAGGGGCAGAACATTGGCTGATCTGTTCTTTTCTACTTTATTTGAACGGAATGGTTAGTGGCAGGTTCCGAGATGGGGAACTCCGATCGTTCGATGTTTGATACGATCGGATCTTTGCATCTATGGATTTCATGTTTAATTCAAAAATCACTTTTATTACACAATTCTTTTATGTCTGGTTGGCAATATTTTCAGATTTATTGACATAATTGTTTGAACATGAAATGGCAAATATAATGATGTGATGATGATATGTAATAATGCTGAGTAAACTGCATTACTACATAAAAAGTTATTTTTGCAATCCACACATATTTGTACACAGTATTGTCATTACTAACCTTTTTAACCTTCTTTATAAAATATTTTCAATTTTAAGAAAAAAAATCCATTCACAATAATTCTGTTTCTTGAGTGAAGAGTTGTTGACTAGACAGGTGGATATAGGCTTCAGAATCTGAAATCAGATGTTTGCTGTTATGTCAGGCTGTAACCATTAGGGCCTCCAGTTTTTTTAAACACATTTTTATGAAAGTACTGCACTCCATTAGGCATAATTCTGATTTAAAAGTATTTTGTGATATTGCATAAAATATGCATTGTTGCTTCTTATTTAATCATCCTTTTATCCAGAAATGATTTGTGTGTTTCTAATACTCTTTTAGGTTTGCCCTTTACAAAAAATGGTTAACACTAAATAAACATTTTGTTTAAGAGAGCCAGGGCTGGAAGTGGGAGATTCAGGGTATGATTTACTACTGTATGTACACTGTAGTATATCATTAGGATTTTGGCCCATATACAGTAAATGGATACAACATTTTTATACAAGTGCCTATTTTATCCAAATGCATTAAAGTCAATGGCAGTCCGAATAATTTTGACCAGCCACAATTTGTATGCGCACGACTGTTATGACGCATGCCCACATTTTTTTAACATGGCAGATTTTTCCACAGTTTCACCTGGTGAATTTATTTGCCCATCACTAGATATGATCTTATCTAGGCCAGGTGCATTTTTTAAAGAAGAGGAGGAGACTTTTCTAGTAATACAACTAATGATGCATGGTTCACACATGAGGAAATTCAAAAGAGACTAAAGCAAAGATAAACAAAGGTCCGGGGCCAGATGGTATTCATCCCAGGGTACTTAGCGAGCTTAGCTCTGTGATTGCCAAACCTCTTTACTTCATTTTTCAGGATTCGTTGAGGTCTGGCATAGTGCTGAGAGACTGGCAAATTGCTAATGTGGTGCCTCTATTCAAAAAAGGATCCCGTTCTCAGCCTCGAAATTATAGGCCAGTTAGTCTGACGTCAGCAGTAGGAAAGATTTTTGAAGGGTTATTAAAGGATAAGATACTGGACTTTATAGCAAATCATAATACTATGAGTGTATGCCAGCATGGTTTTATGTGCAATAGATCTTGCCAGACTAACTTAATTTCTTTTTATGAGAAGGTAAGCAGGGATCTCGATTCTGGGATGGCAGTGGATGTGATTTACTTAGACTTTGCTAAAGCATTTGATATAGTGCCACACAAAAGGTTACTGGTTAAATTATTTGTACATGGATAGAGAACTGGCTAAAAATTAGACTACAAAGAGTGGTGGTAAATGGAACATTTTCTAATTGGACCAGTGTTGCTAGTGGAGTACCGCAGGGTTCTGTACTAGGTCCCTTGCTTTTCAACTTGTTTATTAATGACCTGGAGGTGGGCATTGAAAGTACTGTTTCTATTTTTGCAGATGATACTAAATTGTGCAGAACTATAGGTTCCATGCAGGATGCTGCCACTTTGCAGAGTGATTTGTCTAAGTTGGAAAACTGGGCTGCAAACTGGAAAATGAGGTTCAATGTTGATAAATGCAAGGTTATGCACTTTGGCAAAAATAATATAAATGCAAGTTATACACATATAAATGGCAGTGTGTTGGGAGTTTCCTTAAATGAAAAGGATCTAGGGGTCTTTGTAGATAACACGTTGTCTAATGGTGGGCAGTGTCATTCTGTGGCTACTAAAGCAAATAAAGTTCTGTCTTGCATAAAAAAAGGGCATTAACTCAAGGGATGAAAACATAATTATGCCTCTTTATAGGTCCCTGGTAAGGCCTCATCTGGAGTATGCAGTGCAATTTTGGACTCCAGTTATTAAGAGGGATATAAATGAGCTGGAGAGAGTGCACAGACGTGCAACTAAATTGGTTGGAGGGATGGAAGACTTAAATTATGAGGGTAGACTGTCAAGGTTGGGGTTGTTTTCTCTGGAACATGCGAGGGGACATGATTACACTTTACAAGTACATTAGAGGACATTATAGACAAAAAGCAGGGGACCTTTTTACCCATAAAGAGAATCACCATACTAGAGGCCACCTCTTTAGACTAGAAGAAAAGAACTTTCATTTGAAGCAAGGTAGGGGGTTCTTTACAGTCAGGACAGTGAGGTTGTGGAATGCACTGCCGGGTGATGTTGTGATGGCTGATTCAGTTTATGCCTTTAAAAATGGCTCGGATGGTTTTTTGGACAGACAGAATATCAAAGGCTATGGATGGACTTTGTCTTTTTTCAACCAGATCTAACTATGTAACTATGTAACTTTTAATTTTACAGCTCCTTTAACTTTAATTCTAGCCCTTTATACTATTGGAGCAGTCACGTGACCCTGTGCATTCCTGTACTCCCTAAGCAGTCCCTGAGTCTGATATTAGATTCTAACACATGATAATGTATTGACAGGGGTTACAATAACTGTAACAATGGTACAAAAGTTAGGATACATATATAATAGCACAAAACTAGAAGCATATATATGACATTCTAATAAATATTGTAGATTCTAAGCTTTATGGGGCAGGAACCTCCTTTATACTGTGTTTCTTGCCATATGGCACTGACTTAGTGATGGGGGAATATGACCTATTTCGCCACATAGTCGCGATACAGCGAAAATTTGCCAAATTGCATTAAAGTCTATAAGTGCCAAAAATTTGATTGTAATCTTCTACACTGTTTATCGAGATAGAGTTTGTTAAATAAAATTAGACATACATACATACCAAATGTCAAAATCCCTTATTGTGTTACAGTTTATTACAAATTAAGAGAGACCATGAAACTTGTAATTTTGAAGAACTAACATGAGAATATAATGTAAAATCCACATATACTGACATAACCATTGCAAGAAAACTGAGGTTTTGCTCCAAAAGACTTTCCTTTTTCTGCAGCTCTTGACATTAAAAAAAAGACCTGAAATAAAAGGTTAACAGCCTCTCGTGTTATAATGAAAATTATACACATTGTTTGCCTAGTATTGCATGGAACAGAGACTTTCTAATGTTACGTGAATACACTGCCCACATAAGCACCTTGCCCTTTGAGCATTTGGTTACTTTTATACAAGATTTTATTGTCTAGAGTCAGTTAACAGCTTGTGTGCTTTCCGCAAAACTCTTTTTTTTTGTTTAGAAGATAAAGAATAATTGATCTGGGGTTGTTTCTCTGTCAGCCTTTCAAAGAGGCTGCTGTGACTCAAAACATCAGAGATAACTGTCTGAATGTGTCTGTACTATTGTATATAATCATCACAAAATGTCTGTGTGGGTGAGAATCACCCGATTCATTATGATCGTTATATCCACAGAATCTTAAAAAATACTATACACAATATCATTAAAGTAAAATGTTCTAATTCAAGAATATATTAAATGCAACAATTACTTCGATATAATCTGCATTTTTTTCCCAGGACACGGCATCAATACATGAAACCATATATTGAACCTTTCATACGAAAGCACACAATTTATGAGATAGTAATAGAGAAAAATATAAAGGATTTTTCAAGTTTAGTGCAGAACCTCTTATATGTCTTTAAAGCATGTTGTCTGAAAATTAGCTCTCATAAATGCACAGTATCATGTGCTAAGCTGAAACTGTTTGTCGAGTAATACTTTTTTGATACTATTTCCATTTTCTCTGAAGCTGGTTTATTTTGCCTCTGAGGTTCTACATTTTTAAAGGTAATTTTATTTTGAAATTTCTGTTCATGTGCTTTTCTTTTTGTTTTTGCTATAAAATCATTATCATTCTGAGATTTTAAGATTGTGACCTAAACAGCTTGGTTCGCAAGAATATACAGACATCAAATATATTTAGATCTTAAAATGTGTAACTATAAATTAAGGGGGTTATTTACTAAACTCCGAATGCAAAAATCATGAAAATTTTTCTGAATTTATTAAACCCAGGGGATGGAAAAGTCAGAATCTGAAAAACTGGCATCTCAGACCTGTTGAGATTGCATATGAGTCAATGGGAGAAGTCCCAATGATTTTTTTGATGTGTGCTGGGTTTTGTGTACCTCGAAGTTTCCGGGTCAAAATTTCAAAAAACTCATGAAAATCCGATTTTTGCCCGCAAAGCAAATTTTCGGGAAAATGTAATAATAAATAAGCGTAAAAAACCCGAGCGAATTTGATCGGAGTTTGTAGCAGAAAATATTGAGATGAATTCTGACTTTGATAAATAACCCCCTAAATATATGTTACAGATGATCGTACGATTTTTCCAGATTTGATGCCTGAAAACGTAGAAAACCACCAATTAATTGGATTATTGTATTGGCCATAGGTGATTTGACTGGCTGGCTACAAAACCTCCTACTCTGCCCATTATAGGTCTATGTTCCATAGTTACTGAGTTCGCTTCTAAGTTCCAGTATTTGGTTTTGATCCTTGCCTGTTCCTGACTTTGCTTTCCTGCTGCCTGAACTGACTTTTCTTCAGATCCTGATTTGGTGCTGCACTTCTGATCTGTGTTTGACCTTGGCCTGTGACTTTAACTACCCTCCAGCTTCCTGATTTGGTACCTGTCCTTACAGTTATACGTTATTGTTCCCTTGCCTGCCCAGAGCTTCCCCCTTGGTCCTCTCGAGTTAAATCCGGGCGGCATCTGAGTAGCGGAGGGCTCCTCCCGAAGCCAAAGGCGGCTGCTATAGGCAGAAGTGCGAGCCGAAAAAGAGACCTTGGGGTTTACTCTGGGTTTTGGTACATTTTGGTGTACGTTACGCCAGTGCAGTTTATGATATCTTTCAGTTGTAAACAGGACCTCTGCCATTGACTTCTACATGACATCGGCAGGTTTGAGATGGAGTACTTTTTTATTTGGACTTTTAAAAGCATCAAGGTTTTATAAAAAAGAAAAAAATTTGAGTCTTTTTGTTCTACGAAAAAATGGTGTTTTCCCTTTTAAATCAAAACACTCCACAGGCAGACGGCACTTCTGGACAAAATTTATTTTAGTAAACTGCTGCTAACAGCCTAACACGTTTCGGGATTAGATCCCTTAATCATAGGGATCTTAATCGGTATCTAATCCTGAAACGCGTTAGGCCGTTTGCAGCAGTTTACTAAAATAAATATTGTTCAGAAGTGCCGTCTGCCTGTGGAGTGTTTTGATGTATTACAGTGGGGACACTGTTGACAAAGCACCTGACCAAGGGGAAGAGCGGCGAGTATTCTTCTGACAGTATTCTTTTCCCTTTGCAGGAGTTTGCAGGAGTGATGGCATTTAATGCCTTTGTATGCATATTAGAGCAATTGCACTGGTTGACCCTTTTAGCAGAGACAGTGCTCAGTATTATCTATGGCAGGATATTTTTCTGGCATTTAGTAGTCTTGACAAAATGTTGATCTACAAATAGCAGGGTCTGTCATTACCCTTCGTTTCCTGTATATCACATGTGTCTGCTTTGATCTTTTTTAAACCCTTTTGTGCATCCTTTTCAGTGAGGATGTAAAATGTTGCTATTGTCATAAACTTTAAGAAAAAGTACATTGGAAATATGGATACTCTTCCCATTGACTTCTAAAGAATCTTAGAAATATTTTGGTGCCAAGGTTTTTCATTTGAAATTTTATTATTTTTAACTTTAATAGATCACAGGTATTCAAATTTTTAAGTAGACAACATTCAAGATCACTTTTTTTTCTCCAGGTTTTTCTTAAATTGTGAAAAAAATGAAACTCATTATATTAATAAATCTGCCATTTAAGTCTGGATTAAGTTTAGGAAAGGTAGGTAAGTCTCCCATAACTAAGATTGTACTATAATAATAACCCATATATGTATTAAAACACCCAATGTTTACCTAGGTGCAGTAACCCATAGCAGCCAGTAAGATATTTTGCATTTAAACAGGTGACCCCTAAATGCTTTCTGCTGATTGGCTGACTATGACACTAATGATATTGAGACATTTTCCTTTAGTGCATTACCTTAACCTCTAATAGTTGTACTGTACAAATTGTGTAGCACCCAGAAGGATGCAATAAGAATTATAGGATAAAGAGAAAGAACAATATTTTGGACAGCATAGCAAAGACAGCTTTATACAATATTTGATTTAGACAAATACAAAGGGGTGAAAGGAATAACAAGAAAAAAGTTTAGTTCACTATTAAATATTGAATAAAAATATATTTTAATTAAAATATATATATATATATATATATATATATATATATATATATATATATTTTTTAACAAACCTCTTTATAATTGCCTGAAAATGTGAATAGAAAAATGTACATTATTATATAATTATTACCTTTGATTATTTATTTATAGCTGTTTTCTTCCCAAATTGTTTAAAGACAGAGGGGGTTATTTATCAAGGTCCGAATTTATCTCAATATCGGCTGCTACAAACTCCGATCTAAGCCGCTCAGGTTTTTTAATGCTTTAACAAGTTTTCACCTGAAAGCTCCGAAAACATTGTGGAATTGCCCAAAACCCCAGACACAACCAAAAATAAATTCGAACGATTCGAAGGATTTTAATCCAACGATCGAAGGATTATCCTTCGACCAAAAAAAGTTAGGCAAGCCTATGGGGACCTTCCCCATAGGCTAACATTGGGTTCGGTAGCTTTTAGGTGGCAAACTAGGGGGTCGCAGTTTTTTCTTAAAGAGACAGTACTTTGACTATCGAATGGTCGAATAGTCGAACGATTTTTAGTTTTAATCCTTAGATTCGAAGTCCAAGGTCGAAGTAGCCCATTCGATGGTCAAAGTAGCCAAAAAAACACTTCGAAATTCAAAGTTTTTTTTCTTCTATTCCTTCACTCGAAGTTAATGAATTGGCCCCATAGTGTAAAAAAAACACGAAAACCTCTAATGCAAAACTAATGGCAATTAACAGCTATCGAGGTCCTATAGAATTCAGTGGGAGCTGTGCTGATCTTCTTGGATCACTTTTAATCAATTCAGACTTTGAGGTTTTCAGATTTTGTTTCCACTAGAAATTGTCAGAGGTTTTCGTATTTTAGAGCATGTTGTTCAGAGCTTGGTTCATGCATACTTTTTATATTTGGATCTTTTAATAAATCCGATGACATTTGTGGTTTTAGAGATTGTGAGTTTAGTCTTGGTTTCAAAAAACCTCAAAAAACACACTAAAATGAGAATGTTGATAAATAAGCCTCCACGACATTACCAGTCAATATATTGAATATTCCATCTACAAAACTAGATAGGGAATATGACTTCTCTTGTAGATGCTGTGCTTTTCTGACATCTAAATGACTCACATTATTTTCCATTTGGAAGGAAGACGTGTGATAGAAAATTGCAGTGAAGAGCATAATACAAATGCTTCTCTTGATAGAAAGAGCACGTTTATGCACATTTAATTTCACAAGGCTATTTTACTTAAGAATCTGATATTCTCTTCAACTTGGAAAGTGCATATACATTTCCTGGTCATAAGCAGCACAGCGTTGGAGAAAGTAACAGAAAAAAGTACATGTATTTGTTAGTGGAGCAATGTCTCTGATATGGCACAGCTGGGCAACAGATGGAAAACATTACCTAATGTGCCTAATTTAGCATCATGGGCCAAATAAACAATCTTTTTACATACAAAGTGTCACTGTCTGCCATCTTGGCACACATGATTCGCAATAGACAATAAGCCACTCAGATGGGTTTTAATGTAAGAATTCTTCTGGATTAGGCATATGTTTCTATTGACTTTCCTTCAGGGTTCACAGTAGTTTCTCCTGGTCATTTGGGAAAAAATGCAGTCACATTTACATTTATCTATACTAATAATAAAGGTTTATTTATGTGGTTGATGTGTTTTATATACAAACTATTCCTTTGTGCAGAAGCAGCATACTGTTCTGCTTATGTTATATGCCACTTATATCTACATTTAGAATGTTCTGTACTCATATTCATCAAGAGCAAAGTATAAAGATATAAATGAAACAAAAGTCGGTAGCAGTATTTGGATAATTTCGAGATACTGTACACGTTAAATGAAGTGAGGTTTTTTTACATTAAATATTCATAAAAAACAAGATAATCTTATGATAATAACACCTATTTCTCCACTTTCACAATTAGTCCTTCAAATACGTCTCGCAGCTGGTTATTTTACTGTGAATATAGCTACAAACAAAAAGGCAATTAACTAAAAGTGCTTTTATAATTTCTCATGCAATGCAATATTCTGCAACCCCCTACTCTTGAGGCTCTTTATTTCCTTACTGTATCAATTAAATGAAGGCCTTGTAAACAAGGTCTTGTTAAGATAGCAATTTGGCTCTATTTAGTCTGCCAGGCTGAATAATTTCAATTTGTTGTCCTAATTAATCCGCTTATCAAATGATTCTGGCCAAGAAACCATATGAATTTTAAATGAAATATAAACTTGACTTTTGATAAAAAAAAGTGATAGAAATAAATGTAATAAACATGAATCACAATATATGAGTGTATGTGAGCATGTTATATATATATATATATATATATATATATATATATATATATATATATATATATATATATATATAGATCCAAAGATAATAAACCTGCTTTAATTCAATCTATCTATCTATCTATCTATTTATACTGTATCTATATTTATATATACTTTACGTTCAGTATTCGCACTCCTACCAGATAACAGATGATTGTGGGTGCAGGGTCAAAATGTATCATATAATTCAGCAGAAGGACCCGCGCTTCATGTCTAGTGAATTAAAAATGTTTATTGTTAATGCTTTTTTTTTAATTGCTTGTTTTTGTGCATCTTCTAACCACCTGTCACCATTACTTGGAAGTCCGATGGTTAAAATATAGACGTGCTGACAGATTTGTGCCGAAACTGCTAAGAAGAGTTAATAATGTTGCACAATCTTAAGTGTGAAATTGATTGTACACAGCTGGAACGTAGCGGGAAACAAAAAAATCATGACATGATAAATGGGGTTAGTTAGTTAGTAGTTCATGATCACCTCGATCCGTAAAGAAATTCATTATCTGAAAACCAAAATCAAGTGTCGTTATTGTGTCTGATAAATAGTTAATTGGTAAAGTGCTAATAAGCAGTTCACATTCCACTATGTCAAAAAATTACCCAATTAAAACATAACATGTAATAGCTCCTTTAAAATAAAGAGGGAATTAATCATTTTAAAAACATTTAAAAATAGAGATGTATGATGATCTGGTTTCACGGTAGGGATTGCAGTATCTATGAAGAATTATTACATTGGTCCCAACTAGATCTTACATTGACCTGTATGCCCTCTAATACATTGTATAGTTTGGTGGGGATCAGAAGTGCGTATAGGGCATTGTGGATTGGGTTGTCAATAATGTGACTGGGAATGGAGGCAGGGCCGGATTTACATAGTGGGCGCCCCTAGGCCCACTGCCGTTCATTCCCCTGTCCTCTCCCCTTTATTCATGCAAATTTTCATCATCTGGACCAGAGCAATGGGGCTTGGAACATGGAAAATTTAAAAAACGATTGTATCTCCAGCGCATTCCCAGTGTTTTTGAACCAATGTTGGTGTGGTTGGGCAGCATGCGCCCCCTAAAATCCTGCCGCCCTAGGCCCAGATGGCCTTTCCACAAATCCGGGCCTGAATGGAGGACAGACCAACAATTGCTAACCTTCAACTTAGTGCATCACTACAGACATTGAATCCAATATGGTGTGCAAAGAGACGGTTAACTGACACTTTGTCCACTCAGAGGCACCTAAAGTTGAATGGCCTATTCCCTGTCACTTATTCTATTGCAGCACCAGTAACTTGAAACAAGCGTTTGCCCAGCTGTATACAATCAATTTCACACTTAGGGGCCGATTCACTAAATTCGAGTGAAGGATTCGAAGTAAAAAAACTTCGAATTTCGAAGGTTATTTTGGCTACTTCGACCATCGAATGGGCTACTTCGACCTTCGACTACGACCTTCGACTTCGAATCGAACGATTCGAACTAAAAATCGTTCGACTATTCGACCATTCGATAGTCGAAGTACTGTCTCTTTAAAAAAAACTTCGACCCCCTAGTTCGGCAGATAAAAGCTACCTAAGTCAATGTTAGCCTATGGGGAAGGTCCCCATAGGCTTGCCTAAGTTTTTTTGATCGAAGGATATTCCTTCGATCGTTGGATTTAAATCCTTCGAATCGTTCGATTCGAAGGATTTAATCGTTCGATCGAAGGAATAATCCTTCGATCGCAGAATTTGCGCTAAATCCTTCGACTTCGATATTCGAAGTCGAAGGATTTCAATTCCTAGTCGAATATCGAGGGTTAATTAACCCTCGATATTCGACCCTTGAAGAAACGGCCCCTTTATATAATAGAGATTGTGCGACATTATTAACTCTTCTTAGCAGTTCCTTTCTTTTCAGCACAACTCAATTGTTTATTATTAATGCATATTCAATGTTTCGGCCCACATTAGGGCCTTTCTCAGGGACTTTGAGACCTTATGTGACCCTAATGTGGGCCAAAACTTGGATATGCATTAACAATAAACATGATTAATTCACTAGACATGGAGTGTGGGTGCTTCTGCTGAATTATATATATATAGATATATATAACTTTCAGACGAGTATCTGCACTCCAAAGTCAATCCAATAGAAAGGGGGGTGCCCGGTAAATCGTGTATATACCAATAGTTTCCAGACCAGCACTCCCTTTTGTGTAAAAAACGTAATCTTTTATTGTTGCATAGTATCAATGCCCAATATATATATATACACAGGTATAGGAACCCTGGCTAATTCCTCAACATTTTGTTCATCTTGCGTACACAGCCTAAGATGCCTGTATATCTGGCAGCATTTATTTAAGTGCTCTCAGTTCTTTATATGTATGTGTATGAATGGTTAAAGTTTTCTTTGTGATTAAACTATTTACTAAAATCTGAATACAAAAATCAAGAAAAATTTGTGATTTTTTTTTATAAAATCGGACTTTTAAAAAATCACAAATTTTTCGGAATTTATTAAACCGCAAGGATGGAAAAGCCCGAATCTGAAAATACGGCATCTCAGACCTGTCGAGGTTGCATATACGTCAATGGGAGAAGAAATGTGCGTTGGGTTTCAAGCAATACCCCGAAGTTTTCTGGGTTTTTGGATGAAAATTACGAAAAAATTACGAAAAAATCTTGAAATTCGTGAAAATCAAATGGAAAAGTCGGAAGAATTTGTGAAAATCGGATTTTTGCCTGCAAACCTAATTTTTGGGAAAATGTAATAATAAATAAGCTTTAAAAACCCGAGTGGATTTGATTGGAGTTGGTAGCAGAAAACATTGAGATAAATTCGAACTTTGATAAATAACCCACTAAAGCTAATAATACAAATGTAGAATATTAAGGGGGTTATTTATCAAAGGTCAAAGTTATGAAGTTATGTGAAATTTTTTTAAATAAATTTGAATGTACTCACAACTTGAATGGGAGGTTATTTATGAAAAAAATTAAACGTCTAACTTTCGCTTGAATAGGAACTACCCGAAAATTTAAATCGAATTTGAATTAAGTTTTATGACAAAAAAAACCTCAAATGTCAGGAAGGCAATTAAAAACCTCAAATGGTTCAACGGACCTCTGCCATTGACTTCTACATGATTTTTAGGTAATTTTAGGTGAAGACATATTGAATTAGAACAGTTTCCATGGTCGAAGGATTATAAATCTCACATTCATATTCAAATTTGAGATGGTGGTTTTAAATTTGAAGTAGAGTTTTGACCACAATTTTTTTTAAAAAACTTGAATTTACCATTCGAACATTAGTAAATCTGTAAGATAAAAGCATTACTATAGCAAAAACTCAAATTTATGTTGACAATATTGAATCTCTTGAAAATGCCCCTCTAAAAGACCCAAACCTAAACACTTGGGTTTTCAGACTGGTAAATATTAACAGGGTCCTAACCCTAATACTATTTCTTGCTTGTACTATAGACTGCACACTAAAAATCCTGTTCTCTGCTCCTAGACCATCTTAACTGTTATACCTTGTCAATCTGGTCCAGTTCAGTAATGAGGCTTTACTTTTTGTCTCAGGCACAAACAACCTCAGTTCTTCTTTGAAGGGGAGTCTACAAGATCCTGCTTGAAATTGTCCCCCTTTTAATGCGGTAGGGGAATCACCTGAAAAGCTTACAAGGTGTAATGGCCATTGGGCCTCCCTAGCTCACCCACTCTTCTGCCCCAAGGAATCACTTACTGAAAGTATGGTTGGGCACCAATGTAGGGGCACAATTCTCAGTATGTGGGGATGGTTAACATGTTAACAAAATTCACAGTGCAAGCTTGTGACCATTTTGTATAGCACACAAAGTTTAAGTATAAAGGCTGCTGCAAATATCTCAACACCCCTTGGAGAGTCTTTCTTTTGAATACCCAATACATTTCAGCTTTTCAGGGATAATGAACAGAAAACAGGTTAAGGTAAAACAAATAAAATTGATTTAAACTTTAGTCTTTTCTAAACCTAAAAAAACTTTATGGACAGCAGTTCTGTTTTGTATCATTATTGCCTTTTGAGTCACTGCTGACCTAATAGGGAGGATTGATTACTTTGTATTCATTTTTATTTTGTGGACCCTTGAAAAACAAGATATTCAAATGCATGGCGTCTCCCTTTAATCACATTCTGTAGATGTTTGTCTCAAACCCAAAGATTGCTACACATGAGAAGCAGCACCTGATCCTAATTATGATTTTATATACTTGGTTTCAAATGTTGCATGAAGTGGTAAATTAATCAGAAGACACATTTCTTAAAGTCTTCCATCCATAAACGCATATCTAATTATGCTGAGTTAATTAAACTGTATGTAATTCATACATTTTTGATCCAACTAATTGACATTTGAATAAGTAAATTCACTTTTTTATTTGAAAAAATGAATGAAGTATCTTAAAAAAAAAAATCATAATTATCATGAAAGGAATGATCACTTGTGCCATGCCTTGAATATTGTTGCCAAGTATATTGAATATTGTTGCCAAGGGCTCATTTTCAAAGCACAAAGCAAAGTGCAAAGTGCAAAATACAGGCAATTGCACAAACCATCATGTTTTTTTCCACTTTGCAGGGAGCCCCAGTGGGTAAAACAGCATTAAAAAAATAACAATACTGAAAGTTGGTATAATAGTAATTAGCATTATTGCACATAAAGCATAAAAAATACCACATAAACCCCTATTTCAGGAAGTATGTTGGTTTCATCCCTTATGTTTTATCCATTTGTGTTTATGTCAATTTTTTTACTTAATGCCTCTAAGGGGGTGATTGATCAATGTTCTAATTTGAAGTTTTCCCACAATTCAAACATTTTTGAAAATAGTTTTTTTTCGAAAAAGAATATTTTCAAAAACTTGAATGTTTGGTATTTATTAAACACAACATTTTTTAAAAAACCCGAATGTAAAACTTTGGCTTCTAAAAGCTTCCTAGTTCATGCACAAGTCAATGGGAGTTGTCCTAGGCAAAGTTCAAGCCATTTTATTTTAATTTGAGATTTTTGAGTTTATTGAGCTTGTAAACTCACAAATTCAAGGTATTCGAGTTTTTCCAATATTATATTTAGGGGCAGATTTATCAAGGGTCGAAGTGAAAAATTTAAATTTTGAATATCATATTTTAAAATTTAAAATTTTCGAGTTTATTTTCGTGTAATTCGACTAGGGAATAGTTCAAATTTGTAATTTTGAAATTTAATATGTACTGGCCCTTTAAGAATTCGAATTAGACTATTCGCCACCTTAAACCTGCTGAATTGCTGTATAGCCTATGGGGGACATCCTGGAATCAATTTGGAGTTGTTTGGAGACATCCTTAAAATCAAGTTTTTTTGTGAAAAAAACTCGAATCAAATTAGATTAGAATTCGATTCAAGTTTGCAGATCGATCCCATTCACCCGAATTAGAAAAATTTGATTTTTTAAAAAAAACTTGGATTGGTAATTCCCCCCCCCCCGAATTTCGAATTCATGGGAGTTTATGGGACTTTTTACAAGCTCCCATGATGAACTGGAAATTTGACCCTTGATAGATCTGCCCCTTTGTTTTACAGTTTATTGTGTTTGTGGTTATTGTAATTAGTTAAATACACAATTTTTAGTATTAAAAAGTTAGGTTCTGGGAAATGGAAAAAACCCTATTGTAACAAGCTTAGGGGCAGATTTATTAAAGGGGACCTGTCACCCAGACATAAAAATATGTACAATAAAAGTCCTTTTCAAATTAAACCTGACACCCAAATTAATTTTTTTATTAAAGTGCCCGTTCCCATTATAAAAGTTATTTATAAGTCTCAACTGTCAATCATATAGTACCTGCCCCTCCTCTATGCCTTAGGTGGAACAGGCAATTACTTTTACTTTTCATTCAGCACTTCCTAGATGTTGTTGCACTCCTCACAGTCCCCATCCTCCTAACTGTCAAATTATGTGCCTGTGTATGCGCATATTTTGGCACATAAACCAAATTTTGGAATGATGCAAAGCTTGCCTTAATGACAGTTTTTACAAAATGGCGGCTGCCTGTTTTCTACGCCTGTTAATTCCCAAACTGAAAGAAACACGATTTAAATAATTTAA
Source organism: Xenopus laevis (assembly GCF_017654675.1). Classification (NCBI taxonomy): domain Eukaryota; kingdom Metazoa; phylum Chordata; class Amphibia; order Anura; family Pipidae; genus Xenopus; species Xenopus laevis. Next base: position 126,535,909 of record NC_054372.1, read on the forward strand.
ATAATGTAAGTAAAGTTTCCTTGGTTTAATGAACTCCATGGAAATAGATTTGGAACAATTTCTTAAGGTGGTAGGTCACCTTTAAATCATGCTTTTTTCAGGGTGGGCTTTTTTTAGCCAAAAACTGGAGAAAGTCAAGGGAAACAACTTTTCTGGATTTATTATGAAACAAAACTGCAGCAATTTCGAATCCGAAAATACTCCAGCTAAACCTGTCAAAATCATGTAGAAGTCAATGGCAGAAGTCCCATTTACAACTGGAAGATCTTTCTTTGCTTTGTGATTATTGAGGTTTTCGGGATGTTGTTGATGCTGGCTTTTATGCGACTATCAAAAAGTCAGAATCTTGCGACAAGCCGAGACTTTTCGGCATCTCTTTCCCTTTTGTGCCTTTTATGTTTGGATCTTTCCATGAATTTCAGGACATTCGTGGTTTTAGAGAAAGTGAGTTTATTTGGGTTTTCAAAAACCTCTGAAACCACGAAAATTACTGCCCGTGTTTGAGCAAAATTGTATTCAATCCAACTTGGTAATGGGTTCCACTAACTTGCTTGTGATGGATCTCTTTGTTAAGTATATACAGTATAGAGTGAATAAAGTACCCCCTCTTGTAAAATATAAGGATATTATAAGTTACCGAGCAGTTTCATGACCTGAGGTTATGGAACTCCGAGGTAACTTCTAATATCCTCATATCAGTGGCGGAACTACCGGGGGAGCAGGGGGTGCGAGCGGACCAGGGCCCGCACCCCTTCAGGGCCCCCTGGCAGCTCGCTCGCCACTGAAATCTGTCGTGTACGGAGGGGGGCGGGGCCCGGCTGCGCGTCACACACCAGGGCCCTGCCCCCCTCTAGTTACGGCTCTGCCTCATATTTTGCAACTGGGGGTACTTTATTTATTATAGTACACAAATTTTAGTGAGTCATGTGACAGAAATGACATCAGAATTCACTGTTTATAACTGATGACATATAACTCACCGTTTATAAGGATATAATTTACAAGATATTCATAGCTTTTGTGTATCATCTATCACTAATACACAGGTCCTTCTCTGACTAACCCAGGATAAGGTCCTTGTGCCACAATCCCTTCCAAAGTAACATGCACAAAATAAGTTTTTCCACACTTACATGGGAGATAGCACACGGAACAGCAGCCTCTGCTTTCCAAAAGGCTCTCTCGCTCTCTGAAAAACCCAGCTCCTTTTTGTAGGGAGCCAGCCCCTGTGTAGCTGCAGCCTAATCACCATGCATCTACCTGTTTGGGAACACAATTCACCTGGAGCGGCCTGGAGGATTCACCCAACTTTGTCCATTGACTCCAGGACTTCTTAAGGCAACTTTTACTTAAGCTGAACAAAAGTAAAATAAAACATTTTATTTTTCCACATTGCAAAACTGAAATTTGCTGGTTACCACACATATGACAGGAATCTAGGGGAAACATCAACCTGTTTCTCAGTGCTTCTCTTACAATATAATCTGTATACAGTATATACACACCCATTCCTTCTTTACACCTTGTCACTTTCATAAATGTTAATAAACCTATTTAGATTATTAAATCTATTATGTTTTCAGAGTGATTTTGCTGTTGTGTATTTGATACCTTTTCCCATTGTGTTCCTCCTTTGACACTGTCTTTTTCCTGTTGAAAAGTGATTACTTCTTTCTTTCTTATGTTTTACAACATAATCCAATTTACATTCCACTAAGATATGTTATTTTGTCTCTAATTTAAATCCCCAACAGGCAGCAGTTTTTACTATTTAGTTTTTTTATTCTTCTTGTAACATGCCGTGACTTCTACAACGTCAATGATTTTTACACATTGCCTGGGTTAGAGGTATATTTTAATCTTTCCTCTGCAAATTTCATTTTGCAATTTAGGGCCATCACACACTGTCAGGCTGTTTTTTAGTACAATTTCTTCTTGGCTGGAGCTGATTAAAATATACCCCTTTATCATATCACCGCTGTCAGGTAAAGACATTTTCTTGTAGCCTGACTATATGATACATTATATAATTGGCCTGTCACTTCCAGCTCTCTGCAAATATACAAATTCATTTGGTTGCATTGTATCTAAATCATTTCTGATAGGAATCCCGAACTTGCATTTCCATGGGCACAATTTTATTTATGCTTTGTGATGTGCTATGTTTGTCTAATTTTGCTATGTGTTGTTTTTATAGAAAAAACAAGCAGGAGAGATGGTCCCTGGCATCGCTGGGGCCCTGATGAAAAGTATTTCAGTAACACTTTAGCCGCTAACCTATAACTGTGGGCATTCTCAAATAGTTTAAGACTAGGTCCTGGAGCTTCCAGGAGTTATAGTTTAGATAAATATTGGGCCCTAAGTCCTGTCATCCTTTGTGGGTATGGTTTGTTATTAGTGTATTATATAGTGTATATTTACAGAATGTTTATAAATGAACAAAAAAGGATGATGAATAGAAACCAGAATCACGTTGCTAGGAGTCAAGGTTTACTATTTAACAACATTATCTTTTGGTCCAAAATCACACATATTTTAATTTGGATTCCAGGTGTTCGTTATGAACACCTCTTCCATTCAATTGCTTTTCTCCACATGTCACCCCCTGTTCAAGCACTCCAAATTACTTCTAAAATCTGCTTTATTGGGGGGCATGAGTATAACCGTGGATATTTGTGTCCTCTTCATAGACTCAGTACTGCCTCTTCATCATGCGCTGCTTACAGTCTCAGAGGGTCAGTATAATCCTTAAAGTTTCTTAAGTGGGCATCACTTTCTAAAAACATGTAAAAAAAAACACTAAAGCTTTACCTGCAATGGACTGTTCATCTAGTGAGGTCCCTAGTGACATTTATGATCTGTGGTCTGTTAGGTCGTTAGGTCCAAAATAAGATTTAATTAACCCAACATTGAAGCAACGTAGGGGGTTCTTCACAGTCAGGACAGTGAGGTTGTGGAATGCACTGCCGGGTGATGTTGTGATGGCTGATTCAGTTAATGCCTTTAAGAATGGGGTGGATGATTTTTTGGACAGACATAATATCAAAGCCTATTGTGATACTAAGCTCTATAGTAAGTATAGGTATGGGTATATAGAATTTATGTGAAAGTAGGGAGGCCAGACTAAAATGGATTTGGGTTTAGTAATTTCCGTGATCCAATGTCTGGGGATCAAAGTCATGATACAGAGATCCTGAAGGTGCATCTATCCATGTGGTACACTATCTCATCAGGGATGTCACAAGGTGCTGGCTCTGGAATGCTATGTTGTTACCTGACATGTATGTGAATACCTCATTGGATAATGAGTATCAAAACCCTGATTAGCACTTTAAGAGAATAAAGCCTGTTGCTATATGTTTTGTTCAAGAACCTTCTGGCATTGAATTATTTTATTTATTCACACAGCACAAGTGAGGTGTAGTTACACAACACCATTCCTTCATCCTTTCAAGTAGCAAAGGCCTATCCTGTGGAGAGAGAGGGTCAAATGTAACTAGTGCTCTGCCTTTCTTAGCCGGACAAGGTCTAGCCTAGCCTAGATGGGGTTACATCACTGTAAAAAAAGCCCTTCCGAATATTTAGACAGAACCTCCTTTCTTCTAATCGGAATGGATGCCCACATGTCAGCTGGAAGAACTGGTAAATAAAGCATTAGAGAAATTATTATATGATGCCCTTATATATTTATACATAGTCATCATATCACCCTTTTAGGAACCTATTCTCCAGAATGAACAACCCCAACCTGGCCAGACTTTCCTCATAGCTAAGATTTTCCATACCTTTTACCATCTTAGTTGCCTTTCTCTGTACCCTCTCTAATACAATAATGTCCTGTTTGAGTGATGGAGACCAAAACTGTATGGCATATTCTAGATGGGGCCTTACCAGTGCTTTGTACAGTGGAAGAATAACCCCCCCACCTACAAATCGATTCCCCGTTTAATACAGCACAAGACCTTATTTGCCCTTGATGCTGCTGACTGGCATTGATTACTACAGCCAAGTTTATTATTTACAAGGACTCCAAAGTCCTTCTCCATTATGGATCCTTTAACATCCCGGGTGCATGACATTTGTCAACATTGAAACTTTAAATGCCTTTACTTTTGCTAGTGAGTTTACAATATTCCTGCAAAGTTTTCAAAGGACAATACTTAATAACACTACATAATACTACTATCGATCATACATTTTAAATGAATACTGTCATGGAAAAACTTGTTTTTTTAAAAAAAATATGTCAGTTAATAGTGCTGGTCCAGCAGATTTCAGCATTGAAATCAGTTTTTCAAAAGAGCAAATATTTATTTTTGTATTTAACTTTGAAATCTGACATGGGGCTAGACATATTGTCAGTTTCCCAGGTGCCCCCAATCACGTGACAAAGTTGCTATTTACTGCTGCAACAGCTCCCTGGTAGAGAAAAGAACAGCATTCAAACATAAAAATCCATGTCCCACTGCAACACATTCAGTTACATTTGAAAGCAGTTCCATTCTGACGTGCTGGCTCTTTCTGAAAACACATGACCAGGCAAAATGACCTAAAATGGCAGCCTACACACAAAAATTACAACTAAAAAAATAAACTTGTTGGATTAGGAATGAAATGATACATGGTCGAGTGAATTATTTGCACTGTAAACAGTGTAATTTAGAAATAAAAACCACACCATAAAAATCATGACAGAATCACTTTAAGAATGTTTAAGTAAACTTGAGCTTTTGAGGTCAAGTACTTGGTAAGTTCTCCTTAGATATTGACAACATTGCAAGGTTACAAACATATTTGTACTTCAAGGACTAACGCGGAGAGCAAAAAAAACATTTATTATAACAAAACCTTAAATCCTAAACTGAGTTCCTTCCTTCCAAAGGCCAAATCATCATTTGATGAGGCTCTCTTAAAGGAGAAGGAAAGGTTAAAACTAAGTAAGCCTTATCAGAAAGGTCCATCTAAATATAACAGTAAACCCCCAAAGTAATGCTGCTCTGAGTCCCCTGTCAAAAGAAACACTGCATTTATTTCCTTCTATTGTGTAAACATGGGCTTCTGTATCAGACTTCCTGCCTTCAGCTTAAACCTCATTGCCCTGGGCAAGAGCATGCTCAGTTTGCTTCTCTTCCCCCTCCCCCTCCCTTCTCTACTGTAATCTGAGCCCAGAGCAGGGAAAGACTCAGGCAGGAAGTGATGTCACACCATGTTAATACTGCAGCTCCTATCCTAAACAGACAGAGAGTTTCTAGAGCTTTTTACACAGGTATGGTAAAACATTCTACAGAATAAATATAGCATTCTAGCGTGCACTATTGTAGCTAATCTATTGGCAATAAAATGCCTCCGTAGCTTTCCTTCTCCTTTAAAAAAAGCTGAAATGCTGAAATTTGCAAAGATATAATTATGTTGTTTTTTTCTTTTTTCAGTACAAATTAAATGTAAATTATGATCTTCAAATGCCATGAGATTATTTTTCTGTATGTATAAAAATACTAAATTATTGAGATTTATTACAGCATTTTTATTGCAGCATAATTGTATAAAGCTGACAATTTTACACTTCTCTATAAATTATATTTGAAAAATGCATATATTGCTAATGATTTCCTTCCTATTAATGTAACTATTAGTATTATAAGAGACAATGGGAGGTTTATATTACAGATGAAAGTGTAAATGCGATACAGGATACAGGTCTGGGATTTAGAGCATAATATAATTTATTAATATTACATATTAGAAGCATTTCTAGAAGGAAGATAAAAAGAAACGTTCCTTTCTTTTAGAGATCTACAAGTTAAAGAGGAACTATATCCTCTACTAAGGATTCATCTAAATAACTGAAATACTCCAAACCTTAATTTGCATAAATAAATAAATTTGAGAATGAACAAAATAAACAGGACATAATGATCTTTGAACACAAGTCTGTTGTCTGAAGTTGTATGATACTATAAATTCAAATTAAAACATATCAGAATTTTGCAGAATGTTATTCAACTAAGCTGAATCCAGAACTAGTAAGTGTTGTCACTTCCTGCGAGCAATGCTAATAAAGCATTAGCATCTGTTTCTCTTGAAGGTAGTTGTGACTATTGGAAAGCCTGGAATTAACAGCAGGCCTAGGCTAATAGTTTTTCTTGTCTTCCCTTGAATCAATATGTGCAGTTGGGCATCACTCATTACATATGTCTAAAGGGGCACGCTGGAGTTCTCAGCAAGCTGCAAAGGAGGGTGTAATTATATTTTGGAATCTTGAGCTCCATTTGCATCCATTTGTGTTCTCAGTCATTTACACATTGAGACTTTATAGTTGCAAGAGGTGAAAGAAATGTCTCTTTTCAGTGGTGCTTATGCAAATCTGCTCTGTGAATAATTTTTACTGCAACTCACAGACCTCTATGACAACTCTATGCTGCATGAGTGAACTGTATCCTGGATTTGGTAGCAAGTTTGGAACTAGGCATAGGCTTATGAGCTCTCTGCACTTGCAGTTGTGATGGGGGGGGACGACTGGCAGCGAGTTGGTAGCCAGAAGCATGCAGGTGGGGGGACTGGCAGTGGGAGGATGTGTGGAGGCAACAAAGTGGGCAAGGGTTGTAGGCAGTCGATGGTAGCAGGCATTGGGTGGGGGCAGGTGGAGAGGTTGGCTTTGGGTGGCATTGGATGTGTGTATCTTTTGGTCTAGCTCTGTGCTTAAATTTTACTTGTGCCTGTTCAATGTAGACTGGAATTCTGTTAATGTTCAAATTATCTGCACCACAATATTGCTGTGTGAATTGACATGTTAGTGCAATAAAAGTAGCACTCCAACAATATATATTTCTCTTTCTGCCTGCAATATTTCTCCAAAAAAGTCCTTTAAATTATTGCTTTCCAATGATCCCACAAATCTGTCTTCTGGCAGAAAAATTAACAATCTCTTTTATATCTTCTTTTATCTTTCGTTCCTCTAATCACGGGTTATAGTCTGATAACTTGGAAAGCAACCAATGAACAGTAATTATATTCTAATATTTGTACAAGTATTTTTCTTGGATGAAGAGCAAAAAGAAGGTTTTACATATGTCTTTGAGAGATCTCGCTTCCAAACCAAAAAAACCCACTTTCTTATTTTTTTAAATGCATTTTCATGACACCGTACCCGAGGATGCTTCCTAAATGCAGTCTACATGCTAAAAATACATGAGGATTTCATAAAAAGAGCCGTATAACCAGAGATGAAGGTTTGTATTTATTTATACATTTTACTGGATATTGATACAGCACAAGAAAGCAGCATTATTAGGTCAGACAGTATTCCATAGCACAAAGCATCTTCTCAGCATTGCATGAGAGGGCACAGCTTAGAACATTAGGCAAATTAGCAGAAAGTGTATCCTTTTGACAGCTGCTCTGATTGCTTGTGTGCTATGCCCTTCAAACTGTCAACGTCAAAGCACTTCAATCATGTAGCTGTTGGCTATATTTGTTTTAATAAATCTGTCAACTGAGGTTAGACAACACTACAGCTGGACAATACAATAAACTTTATTTCTGGACAGCAGTAAACATTGTGTTATCCTATTTAGCCTAGCAGGGCATCATTACTAAAGAATCTCAGTAAATTAAGCCTGGTTGTTTTTCTGCTCCCATTTAAATAACATGGAAAAGATTGAGTTTCCATAGCTGTGACCATAATCTGCAGAGAACTGCTTTCTCACCCTTGGCTTTTGTCTTGCTAAAATGAACATAATCACTAGTGAAGTCACTATTTAACAGTGAAGATGGCTTCAGTGAAACATTAGCTTTTGGTCCGATTATATTAGACATTCTACTGCCTAAAAACAAAGATAGGCCACATTAATCCAATTTAAGACAAATGCTTTTAATTCACTTAGCAGAATATGGAAACACAAATCCCATCTTTAAAATGATGTTAGCTATTGACAACAAATTACTGATATTAAAATAATATCAACAGAAATTAGTTTCTGGTTGAAGACACGAAATATTAATCCATAGCTTCAAACCCATAGTTTCTCAACCCATGCGGCTGGCCACCTTCAGGGCCGACATCAAAAATCTTGGGGCCACCTTCAGGGCCGACATCAAAAATCTTGGGGCCCCATACCAGTTATCCATCTGGGCCCTTTCCTTGAACACAAGCACACAATACGAACATTTTGACAATATTTGTTGTATGCACCACACAATAGATCAACCAGCAGTTAGGTAGGTTTTGCTGGATCAAACAGTTGAATTTGATAGAACTATAAAGGGTTCAGTGGGACTTTGATAATCAGCTAAAATATATATTTATGGAAAATGTCTTGATCCCAAAGTTTAGGGGCCCAGCGATCATGCCATGGGGCCCAATAATCTCCTACTGAAAATATATGCATGTGATAGCTCATATAATTAAGTAAAAACTTCCCAATATAAAGTGTTCATGTTACTCTATAACAAGAAATTTATATAAATAGTTCAATTAATTAATGTGCTAAAGCCAGTCAATTCATTGGGGGACAGTTTTATTTACCCTAAGTTTTTAATTCATTTGGGGTCAGTGGCGTTTGCCCTAAGTTTAAACCCTACATACCTGCCTGCGCCTGTCACACTGCTCTACCTTGTCATTTGTTGATATGCAAGTTACGTAAGCTGATAAATAAGTCACAAATTTTTTTTTATATAAGGTATGTACATTTTTACATAAATTACAGTAAGTCGCTGTAAGTTTGCACTACCCGTCTGAGCCCCACTTTGGTCAATATTTGACTGGGCCCCCCGATAAAAGTCCCCCTGTACCCCCTGATGGTAGCCCTGTCGATCATAGTAGTGAAGTTACATGATACACTAGTGTGAAATTTGGGTTTGTGCTTTGCTGTGCTTAATCATAACAATACGATTGAAACTTGACATTAATGCACTTGTATTCCTCACTCTGTCTTCTCTGGCTAAATCCATTGTGATGGCTGTTGGATTAGTGCTAGTTTCTAGATACAGGTATAGGAAAGGAATCTATTACACCAAAACACAACATTTCCCTTAGTGTCCTACTTAGACAGTTCTTACTTTGCTTATTCTCGTTATTCTCGTTATACTGTTAAGTACCTTATACTTAAAGGAGAACTAAACCCTAAAATGAATATGGCTAGAAATTACATATTTTATTTACTGACCTTATTGGACCAGCCTAAAGTTTGGCATCTCTATAGTAGTAATGGTTCAGGCCTTCTAAATTGTCACAGGAGTTTCCTATCTTGGATTTTGTTAGGAGTGTCTGTGACACCCAGTGGGCCAAGGTGTCAGTGGTCCCTCCTGCTTCTAAATATTTGTCTTATTTCATGGCCATTCCCTTTTTCTATGAGAATAAAAAGACTAAATATATGGAATAATATGTTATAGTATGGAAAGAAAAGAGAATAGGAGAATGGAGGTTGACTAAGGAAAGGAAGAAAATAATATTTAGAGTGGGCCCCTGGTCTAAATGTGTTTGGGTGGGCCCCTGGTCTAAGGGTCTTTGGTGGGCCCCTGGTGTCCCAGTCCGACACTGCACATGCTTGATGGTCTTTGAGCAGCTGATGAGAAGTTTATATTAAGGGTTGTTGCAAATTGTCAAGCAGAAAATGAGGTTGGCCTGTCATATAAGCTGATGCTACAGGGCTGATTAATACATTCTGATGCTAATTGTGGTGCTTGCTGAGCTACCACATACCAATAATCATTTACTAATCATCATCAGCCTTATATTATGACATTTTCATTACATATATTCAGTATCTTGTGTGTTGGCCCCTAATTCCAGGTAACTGACAGCAAGCATGTGCAGTGAATCAGCAGAAAAGAAGATGGGGAGCTACTGGGGCATCTTTGCCTTGGGCTGGTACAGAAGTCTATATTTATGGCAAAGCAATCCTGCTGGTTTTTATTTATTTTTAAGCACAGAGCTTCACATAATGGAAGCATGTCTTAGGCAGAAAACTCTATGTCCCATGATTATATCCTATATCCTATGTAGGGGAGCAGCTTTGGGTGTTTTTTAATTTACTAACACCATGGGGCCGATTCACTAAGCTCGAGTGAAGGATTCGAATGAAAAATACTTTGAATTTCGAAGTATTTTTTGGGTACTTCGACCATCGAATGGGCTACTTCGACCTTCGACTACGACCTTCGACTTCGATTCGAACGATTCGAACGAAAAATCGTTCGACTATTCGACCATTCGATAGTCGAAGTACTTTCCCTTTAAAAAAAACTTCGACCCCCTACTTCGGCAGATAAAACCTACCGAAGTCAATGTTAGCCTATGGGGAAGGTCCCCATAGGCTTGCTAAACTTTTTTTGATCGAAGGATTTTCCTTCGATCGTTGGATTAAAATCCTTCGAATCGTTCGATTCGAAGGATTTAATCGTTCGATCGAACGAAAAATCCTTCGATCGATCGAACGAACGTTTAGCGCTAAATCCTTCGACTTCGATATTCGAAGTCGAAGGATTTCAATTCGAGGGTCGAATTTCGAAGTATTTTTAACTTCGAAATTCGACCCTTAGTGAATCTGCCCCTAAATGTCTGGCAGCTGTGAGTCGGAATTGATTAGGATAGCAGTTAGACTTCTCTCTTGCTGTTTTTCCACACTGGGATTTCTTTTTAATTTGAGTTCAGCAGATTTTCTTTATAGTTGAGAGACTATGATTGCTCATGTTTTTAAATAATGGAACTAAAAGTAGAGTTTTAATTTTACCACTGTTTACAACAACACCATATTAAAGGGGTTGTTCACCTTCCGAACACTTTTTCAGTTCAATTGTTTTCAGATTATTTATTGTACATTTTTTATTTTTTACTGTTTTTCCAAAATCTAAGTTTAAAGTTGAATGTCCCTGTCTCTGGTGTTTGAGTCTGGCAGCTCAGTAATTCAGGTGCAGACTCTTAACTGTTACAATTTTGCAACATCAGCAGCAGCAGCATACAGCAGCATCTCTGCAGTATTAGCAACTATTGTATCTATTCCAACAGCTGCCTGTAATGAAACTCAGGGATTCTGCTCAGCAGGGACAAAGATAAGAAATGTATCAACTAAATGTATCAATTTAGAATGGTTTACAGGGTCGGCGACCCCTTCTTCCCAGAGCTGCTTAAGAAGGTGAAAAATTACACTTTACATCAATATTAGAAAAACGGTCACACATCGAAAATAGAAAGTAATTTATTTCTGGTGAACTATCTGAACTGATAAAAAGTGTTGGAAGGTAAACAACCCCTTTAAGAGTGCTTAGTTAACACAGGGCATTTTTACCGCAACCTCTGAAGCTGCTGCAGCAGTTGCATGAATTGACTCCTTTCAATAGAGGCAAATGTGTCCTGTTCTATCATCACCACGAGCATGGGTGGATTTCACTAAGGCCAGAGAAGACTGAAAATAAAGATTCAAGAGAAAAAAAAGAGTTTTACTTCCTTCCCCCCCCCCCTTCAAGATGTAAGACACAGTATAGCCTCAGGAGGATTGGCTAGGCTGGTGGAATAAATTTGAAGCTTCCTACAGCCTAGCCAATCCCCTAGTGGCAGGACCGGGACTTGCACTTTGAGGGGGGGGAAAAGCTAAAGTTTAGTCTGTGTCTGCTGCTGTGATTAACTGTTCTGGGTTATGTGTGTCAGGGCCAGCACCCAGGTATCTTTTTTCTTTATTCCCTTCTGCCCCTTTCCCCACCAGCCTGGAAACAGTAAAAAATAGCAGAACATGCATATCAAGTTCGGGGAATATGAAGTCAGAGCACAGAAATATGGAGGGGGCAAAACACAAGGTTACTAGTAAAAACCACAAAGGGGCCTGTGTTGTGATAGAAGAGAAGATGGATTGGGTAAATGAGAAGAAACAAGAGAAAAGGGGGTAAAAAATATAATGTATAGGTGATGTTGGAAAGCAGTATAAATGAGAGAGACAAATGAAAATTTAGGAATACAGTAATGACACCTGTAGATGAGAAACTAGTAATAGAGCAAAAGGATAAATAGAAGGGTACATGGGACAGCAGAAAAAAACTCAGTAATTGCACTTTCTTCTATGACATGCCCATGCCCTGTGTTTACAGGACATAAGCAGAGAGGTAAAATCAAAGCATTGCTGGTAAGGAGTGGGTTAAGTATGCTTAATCCTGTATTATGTTTTATTAAGGTACCTTACGAAATCTGGGGTATATAATGGGATAAAGTGCAAGCTTTGTGACGATTTTCATAATTTTCATAAAAACTGCTATGTTTAGCATGGCCTTGAAGTTTGGTAGTTTGCCCTAGAAATGCCTATTTACACATTTTTGATTAGTCAGAATGTATACTTTCAGAAAATATATGGTTTTTCAGGGTCTCATTACTGTTAGGAGGTCTTATGGCACATAATACACATACCAGGTAATTTGCAGATGCCAGAGTGTCAGTCGTGAAAATTCATATGTTTTTTTTTTTTCATTTGGGGGGTCTCTGTGCACCACATTGTTTAGATAGTCTATGCATATAGAGCATCAAAGTGTTCAGTAGACCCCTGGCATGTTCATTTAGGATGTTGTATATTGGTACCATACAAAATATGGGGTATATCATGTGGTAAATTGCAAGCTTTGTGATGATTTCCAAAAGTTTCATAAATATGTTTAGCATGGCCTTGCAGTGTGTAGTTTGCCATGGAAAGGTGTATTTACCTATTTTGGATTTGTCAGAATGTGTACTTTCGGAAAATATATGGTTTTCTGGGGTTGACTTACTAATTGGCCGCTTTTACCCCACATAAATCAGGCAGTATTTATTTTGGTAGTAGAAATACATGCTATGAAATGTGTATGCACTGACTTCATTTTGGTGTCTCTAAATGCCACATACTTTGGTAATTCTATGCACAATGGGCATCAAACTGTTCAGTGGTGCCCTGACATTTATACTGAGGATGGTTCTGGGTCAACATGTTTTTTTGTGCTTTTACCCCACAAAATTGCAGTAATGTGTTAATTTTTCAGTAGCTGAAGATACCTCTGGGACAATTTGCATGTGCTAAATTCATTTTGGGGTCACTAAACTACCATACTTTGATAATCCTATGAACAATGGGCATCAAACTGTTCAGTGGACCCTTGGCATTCATAATTCTTGGTACCTCATGTTTTGTGGGAGATAAGATGATAGAATGTGGAAGCTTTGAGGCAATTTTCAGGTATTTCATCAAAACCGCCAATTTCGGACAAGCATTGCGAAAAGCATAGTTTAGAGGAGAAAGACATGGTTACCCATTTTGGATTCACCTGCATGTGTACTTTCCAAAAGTATACAGAATGTAAAGAATGATCAATGATAAATAATCTACCATGTGGGGGGGGGGTTGAGGGGGAAGTATCAATGCTGGCTGCAGGCAGGATTGGACTGACAATCTGCGGATTCTTTTAAATGCCAGAGGGGCTGCTGTAAGGTGCCACAGTCAATCACTACTTAATTGGCTGTTTGGAGCCCTCTGTGTATATTGTATAGATACTTGATACAAAGTTACTTGTGATGAATATGATGAGTGAAGATTGGGTAACTAGCTCAGTGATGGATTGAGTTTGCACTTTTTTGTGCGTTTATGCTTACATATTTATTATTGGTACTAACTTGTAATGCATTGATATTCTTGACCTAAGCTCCCAGAATCCTCCAAGATAGAATGAAGGGTCAAGACAGTCTGTATCCTGTAGTTCACTATTTGTTTTAGTCTTTTTGTTATGTTTGATGCCTAAAGATTGATTTTAATGCTAATCCCCATGTATGCCAATTGTGCAATCAAGAATTTGGAATGTGATTGTTGGGCCCTTGGCACCAGTTTTTCTGGTGGGTCCAAACTGCCCTTGTATGGCACTGCTGGAAGCACCAACCTTTAGAGCATTAAGCTGGACAAACTTTAGTTGTCATTTTAGCACCTTTAAGTAAGCAGCTTCCATGACTGTGTTTGGGCCCTCATTGATTCCCTCCGAGACAAATATCTGGCCAAACGAGAAGATCTTTAATTAGGGTAGGCAAATAGAGCAGATGTCAAAACTCTTATTGCACCTAGCTAAGCTGTGTTCTGAGTAAATGTTGGATCACAACAAAATTGTTCACTCTATAAATCTCTATCTTACTAATGTATGTCTTATTTGTAATATTTGTAATTATGTAAATAAGGAACTAATATAATGATTCTCTTATTTGTATTTTTCTTCATAGATTTCAGAGGAACGTTATGGACCAAAACATATTACAGTAATATACTGTAAGAAGCTATCACTGCTCATGAAGAAGGTATATTTCTAATATACGTTTTGATTGGAATGCTACTGTCTTAACCATGGTTTCTTTCTAAAAGCAATAAAATAGGTCAGGAATTACAAATTTCAAGGCAACCAAAGAACAGAGCAAACCAACTATGGGTGTTATTTTCCTTCAAACGTAAATTTTATGTGGATGATAAGTGATTTTGACTGGCACATCTTTCCGTTAAAAAGGAGTGCTAAATGTGGCAGTTTCTGCCACCCATAATACAAAGAATTAATTTTCCATATCCTTTTTTTTAGTTCATCCACAGCTGTTTTGCAGCCAATGATACATGTACAACATAACTTAGGGGCTGATTCACTAAGGGTCGAATATCGAGGGTTAATTAACCCTCAATATTCGACTGGGAATATCGAAGTCGAAGGATTTAGAGCAAATAGTGCGATCGTACGATCGAAGGATTATTCCTTCGATCGAACGATTAAATCCTTCAAATCGAACGGTTCGAAGGATTTAAATCCAACGATCGAAGGAATATCCTCCGATCAAAAAAAGTTAGCCAAGCCTATGGGGACCTTCCCCATAGGCTAACATTGACTTCGGTAGCTTTTAGATGTCGAACTAGGGGGTCGAAGTTTTTTTTAAAGAGACAGTACTTCGACTATCGAATGGTCGAACGATTTTTACTTCGAATCCTTCGATTCGAAGTCGTAGTCGTAGTCGAAGGTCGAAGTAGCCCTTTCGATGGTCGAAGTAGCCCAAAAAAACATCGAAATTCGAAGTTTTTTACTTTCGAATCCTTCACTCGAAGTTAGTGAATCTGCCCCTTAATGTCTTACCTATACGTTAAGGTTTTCTTTTTATTGTGTAGTCCAATCACCTAGCAAATACACAGACTATGTGGTTAAAGTAGCCCAAGCAGCATGGCATACAAATGTATAAGTAAAAACATTATACAGGTATAGGACCTATTATCCAGAATTGTCTGGAACTGGGGCTTTACAGATAATGGATCTTTCCATAATTTAGGTCTTAATACTTTAAATATACTAGAACATTAAATTAACCCAGTCTGGTTTTGCTTTCAATAAGGATTAACTATATCTTAGTTTGGATCAAGTACAAGGTACTGTTTTTTTATTAAAAAGAAAAAATAAATAATTTTAAAAAAATTGTATTATTTGAATAAAATGGATTCTATGGGAGATGAATTTTCCGCAATTTAGAGCTTTCTGGATAATGTGTTTCTGGATAACGGTTCTTATACCTAGAGTTGCCACCTTTCTGTTTGCCCAACTCCGGGAAGGGGGCGGGGAGGGTGACTGGGGGCAGGGAAGGTGGCATAGGAGGCGGGACCAACGCTGTAGGGGCTGGGCCAACGTTGATGTTTGGTGGCTGAATAAAAGGGGATATTCCCCGACTGCATTAATCAGCGTGTGTGCGGATCCGTTTTTTATATACACCAATGACATCAGGGGCATGTCGATTGGCTGATCGTCATGCCATTTACTTCATTGTCCTGCCTGGATTTCCTAATTTGGTAATCTGGACAGGCAGTTTTCACCCGAACAGCCCTTCCAAAAACCGGGCTGTCTGGGTGAAAACCAGACAGCTGCCAACCCTACCCATACCTGTAGATATTATATACTCTCTTTTAAACACAAAACGGGGGAATGTAATAAAAATCGATAACGGAAAAACTATTCGCAATGCGAAAAGTTATGCCTTTGCGCGAACAAATTTTGCTTTGTGCGAATTTAATATAGCTTTTGCGAGCCCGGAAACTGTTTAGCGACCACTTCCGACAGTGAAAGACCGTTTGCGAATTTTATAGTTTGCGCCAATGCGCAATCAATGTAATAAAACTTCTTACTGAAAAAGTCGTTATGTTTGCTCCAAAAGATTACGACACCTTCAAGCACTTCTTATGAGTGCGCAATTAAAATTCGCAATGCGCAATTAAAATTCGCAATGCAATAACAGTTTAAGGAACAATATTACATTGCGAGATGTGGATTTTATCAGGGGAATGTAATAAAAGTCGCAAAGAGAAAAACAATTCGCACCAATAAGACTAAAAATACACATCTCGCTATGTAATATTGTTCCTTAAACTGTTACTGCATTGCGAATTTTAATTGCGCATTGCGAATTTTAATTGAGCATTGCGAATTTTAATTGCGCACTCATAAGAAGTGCTTGAAGGTGTTGTAATCTTTTGGAGCAAACATAACGACTTTTTCAGTAAGAAGTTTTATTACATTGACTGCGCATTGACGCAAACTATAAAATTCGCAAACGGTCTTTCACTGTCGGAAGTGGTCGCTAAACAGTTTCCGGGCTCGCAAAAGCTATATTAAATTCGCACAAAGCAAAATTTGTTCGCGCAAAGGCATAACTTTTCGCATTGCGAATAGTTTTTCCATTAGCGACTTTTATTACATTCCCCCGTTGGTCTTATTGGTGCAAATTGTTTTGCTTTTTGCAAATTTTATTACATTCCCCTGAAACTGTCCAGACTAGCTCTGTCTGGCCATACAGAAGCTAGAGGGCTTTGCTCACAAGATCTTGCACTGCAGGTATAAATAGGAGCTATTGCTTTGTGCCTCTGCTGTATAGATTAAAGGAACAATAACATAAAAAAGAAAGTGTTTTAAAATAATAAAAATATAATGCAGTGTTGCCCTGCCCTCGTAAAACTGATGTGTTTGCTTCAGAAACTCTACTATTGTTTATATAAAAAAAGCAGATAAGCTCTGTAGAACATAATGGTGTTACCTGTTATCCACTATTTAACATGTGCCATTGCTACACAGCAGCTTGTTTATATGAACTATAGAAAATAATTAAAAAAACTATACAAAATAAATAATGAAGACCAATTGAAAACTTTCTTAGAATTGGCCACTCTATAATATACTAAAAGTTAACTAAAAGGTGAACCACCCATTAAAGGCAGGGGAAAGCTGGGCATAGGGTGGAGAAATAGAGGGATGTAATGTCAGGGGAAGAAGCATTTCACTTCCTTATCTTCTGAGCAGGGAGGAACATCCCACCCATGTTCCCCCTTTTTTGCATATTTTTCTTCTTTATGTTCTCATATTATCTATTAATAACCAAATGTGGATGTCCTGAATGCACTGTTATATTGTGGTTTCTGTATCCAGTATTGGCGCTGGCTTAAGGCTGTGTTTTTTGCCTTTCTCTGGATAGTAGATATATGATTGGTATTGAGCTATTGTTTGTATTGCCTATTCCTGGTAATGGGAAGCAATCCATAGAGGTCCTCTGAAATTTGATTCATTTTTAAGGGCTCTAATCAAAACAAATCTACATGCATCAGACTGTCTTTCCCAGGTATTTGTGTTTACAAACACCTTTTGGGAGTTCACATTTCTGTGGCGGCAACTGTAGTGAAGCTACTAATACTTTGGGTAATCTGACTACAAAAGCAGCTGTAGAACCACACAGGAAATATGTTAAAAAGATCAGACAGTTGGGAGGCCAAAGTCAAGACACAAGGTCAGAACAGGGGGCAAATAGTGATGGGTGAATCTGTCCCGTTTCACCATAATATTACCGAAACTGCGTAAAATTTGGGAAACTGCTAAAAATTTGAGAAACTGCTAAAAATTTGCGAAAAGCATTGAATTCAATGGGTGTCAAAATAATTTTGACACGCAACAATTTTTACGCGAGCAACAATTTTTAAAAGCGTGACTATTTTGTCCAAATGCATTAAAGTCAATAGGTGTCACAATAATTTTGACAGGCAACTATTTTTATGTGCACAACAATATTGATGTGCACCAATTTGTGCATTTATTCTTGGGGCGGTGAAACTCAGAAATTTGCCGCAAATCAGTGTCTGCCGAATTTATTTGCCCACATTAGCGGCAAGAGCATAATCCAGGTCCAAGAAAAAAGTCAAGACAAATTCAGATAAGAGACAAGGGGGGTCATTTATAAAATTCACGAAGCGAATATTTTTCGCAAATGGTTGTATTGCGCATGATTTTTCCTGAACGCAAATATATTGCACTGCATTCGCATTGTGAATAATTTTTCGCTAATGACGCGCAAATGAGAAGGGAGTTTGTGTGAGCGCACCCAATGTGCGAGGTTGTTGTGCGTGAAAATAGCGTTGACAGTAACTTAAATTTGCAGATTGCAAAACAAAAAGTTGTGGCATAATTGAATCGCAAAGTGTGCGCATAAATATTCGCAATTTGCGAATTGTGACATATTTAAAAAGCTCCTATAGACATTTGCATTGTGAAAAAAAAATCGCAATTCTGTTTGCATCCTCTTATTCAGCTTTATAAATATAACCATGCGCAGGGCAGATATATTCACTTTGTGAACCAATCTGCCCTCCGCAAAGTTTATAAATGACCCACAAGGAGTCAAACCCAAAGGTTGTACAGGTATGGGATCTGTTATCCACAAACCCGTTATCCAGAAAGCTCCAAATTACGGAAAGGCCATCTCCCAGACTCCATTATAATCAAATAATCTAGATTTCTAAAATGTATTTTTCTCTGTAATAATAAAACAGCACCTTGTATTTGATCCAAACTAAGATATAATTAATCCTTATTGGAAGCAGAACCAGCCTATTGGGTTTATTTAATGTTTAAATGATTTTATAGTAGACTTAAGGTATGAAGATCCAAATTATGGAAAGATCCATTATGTGGACAACCCCAGGTCCTGAGCATTCTTGATAACAGGTCCCATACCTGTACACAAGTAACAGATTAGCATATGTTATATGTTATATACAGACAGATGCAAGCTTGGGCACGGGAGCATAGGAACAATTTAAAGGTGCTTTGGTGCCAAACATACACTAGTGCTTGCTAAAACTGATGTACTGTGCACATACAGCTGTTAGAACATGTCTCAGTATTGACACAGAGGCATGCTGAATAGGACAGAAGTGAGCCCAGGCAGCAGAGTTGCATGCCAAAGCAACAAAGTTACACATAAAAGAGGTTGTGAGAGTAGGGAGTAAGCAGTACTATGCACTAAAATACTGTAGGAAGAGAAGTAAAATGAGAGTGTACTGGGAAGTGTACCAGCCCATGTGCATTTATGTCTAAGAATCTCTTCGCTAATTAAGGAAATTCAAAAGCACTAAAAATATTTTTTTAGATGTGTTTTAAATGTAATAGGGCCCTGGCATATAGGATGTATTCACTGGCATAACTATAGTTATAATATAATTATAATTATATAGTTTTTAGAAATCACCCCTTCCTAGCTGCTCTCCTAATTACTGCTATATGAGCGGCTGGGAAGTGGGTAGGTAGCTATGGAAGTGAGCAGGTTTATCGGAGAGGGGGATGCTTTGTGCACTGGGCCCCTTGGGGGGGGGAACGGATCCCTTTTAGTTACACTACTAGATGTATTTAGAGCCCAGTGCACTCTTTTTGCCATACAGTCTTGCAGCGTTTCTGGGAGCAAATAAAGTACCTGAAAGTCAGGTGGTAGACTGGTAGGTGATATTTCAGTTGCCCACAAAGTGCAAAATGTTCACTGGGCCCTGGCAAGAAATATATATATATCAATGTGTTTCAGAATTAAAAAAAAACATATAATTGCCTGCTGATATACAACAGCCTCATATACAGAAACATTTCAAAGTGGACAAAAGAGAAATGCATCAAACATTCTGACAACATTTTTAGAAATAGTTGAGATAGATGAAACCGAACAATTAAACATAAATAACCAATTTTCTTATTTGGTTTATATCAGCTCCAGTTCTTTGGTATTCAAACAATGCCTGAATGAATGCATTGTGCAGAACAAGGTCTTTCTTACTCCGCACCCCTAAGCATTGTTCTCCTCCTGTCAACAATAAAGTCTATGGAGAAGGGTTGGAGTACACGTGTTCATGCATCAGTGATCATATGGACTCTATCACCTTCCTCAAGCTCAATGTGCATTTCAGTTGCTAATTGTGTACAGTATATTATTATTGTCCTTTTTTTATTGAGCAACAACATATTCTATAGTGTTAAAGATGGTACAAGTATCATAACTGTGTACTGTGTGTAACATTTAGTAAGCCACCTACTGCTTCCTTATTTGGAAAAATAATAATAACTTGGTTATTGTCCTTTTCCTGTTGTGATACACATAACTGGTATGTTGAAAGAATATTATCATTTACCATTATCAATCCTTACTGGAGCAAAGTAAATATTGGGGTTATTTAATGTTTAAACTATTTTTTTTTTTTTACAGTCCTGAGCATTCTGCATAACATATCCCATACCTTTTATATAAAAAATATTCTGCTGAATCTATACATTGTATATTTGTAAATATATCCAGTATTAGAAATGTCTTTGCGTAATTATATTATCATGTTTATAAATCTTGTTAGAGCAATTCATATGACATAGCACCTACTATTTTCAAGCATGTAATTACTGATTTTCAGTTTGTTCACCAGGAACATTAATGATATCATAATGAATGTTGGCTTTGCATGTTTTTTAGCAGTCTGGCAAGGTCTTGTAAGGATCACAAAGGTCAATGAATTGTTGATGCACATATAACAGATTTATTAGCTTGTTACATAAATTTGAAATA
The DNA here is from genome assembly GCF_017654675.1 of Xenopus laevis. Classification (NCBI taxonomy): domain Eukaryota; kingdom Metazoa; phylum Chordata; class Amphibia; order Anura; family Pipidae; genus Xenopus; species Xenopus laevis. The sequence goes on from NC_054372.1 coordinate 126,556,775, forward strand.
CAGTTCTGGCATCTGTTATTTGAAATCCCATTTTACAGAAAGGTCAGAAATACACCAATTCCATTTTCCATAGAGACCTATTAAAGCAAAAAATTCCTATTTTTGTAATGCTTTTTTATTATTATGTGTAATAAAACAAGACCTTGTACTTCATTGCAACTAAGATGCATAAATCCATGTTGGTGGCTTAAAAATCTTTTACAATGAAATGTTTCTAGTGGTATAACCATCTATTTTATGAAAAGACCCCTTACCTGGAACACCCAAGGCCCCAAGCATTGGATTTCAGCAAGAAACACATTCCATTCATTTAAATAAGGTTTTACTCACACAGGCACCTGTAAGCACTGAATGCAGGTGCAACACAACATGTGGGGGCCCATTCACTAAGTTTGAGTAAATGAATAGAGGAAAAATAGTTCGAATTTCAAATGTTTTTTTTGGCTACTTCGACCATCGAATTGGCTACTTTGACCTTCGAACGATTCGAACTAAAAATCGTTCCAATATTCGACCATTCGATAATCGAAGTACTGTCTCTTTAAAAATTTCTTCGACCCCCTAGTTCGCCACCTAAAACCTACCGAGGCCAATGTTAGCCTATGGGGAAGGTCCCCATAGGCTTGCTAACACTTTTCTGATCAAAGGATAATCGTTTGATCGATGGATTAAAATCCTTCGAATGTAACAATTTAATTGTTTGATCGAACGATTATTCCTTTGATCGTTCGATCGAATGAACTGCGCAAAATCCTTCGACTTCGATATTTGAAGTCGAAGGATTTTAATTCGGCAGTTTAATATCGAGGGTTAATTAACACTTGATATTCAACCCTTGATACATCTGCCCCATGGTGTTCAACCTGTGTTGTTCCATCATGCTGCGTTCCACCTGCACACAGGTACTCGTAAGTGCTGAACACAGGTGGAATGCAACATGCAGTTTTCCACCTGTGTTCAACGCTTACCAGTGCCAGTGTGACTACGGCCTTATTTAAATGAATGGAATATGTTTCTTGCTGCTCTTCTCTGCAGTTGAATGCATTCAAACTGACCAGAGGTGAACTCTCCCCATACCTCCCAACTGTCCCATTTTTCGCAGGACTGTCCCAATTTTGACAGCTCAACCCATAGTCCTGGATTGTTACTAAAAGAGTCTTTGATCTCCTGCACTGAACAGCCAGAAAAAGATACAAAGTTTCTAGAACTTATTTGGCTTTTGGCAGATGCACTTAGATTCATTTATAACAATTTAAGAGAAGTAAAGAATAAATGGTAGCAATTTAAGATAAGCGAGACTCTTGGGGAAACTGTGGCTTGCAGCTTAAAGGAGAATTCAACCCTTTACCAAAAAAAACTCCTACCCCCCATGTAGACCACCCTTCCCTCCACCCCCCCAGCCTAGCTGCCCCCCCCCAGGGAAATGCCCCTAACTTTTTACTTACCCCTCTGTGCAGATCTTCCGGGTCTTTGGTAAGCTGAGATGGAGACCAGAGAAGTGTGCAGTTGCATGCGCAGTTAGAGCAATTTACCAGTTTGTGACAACTGCGCATGCACCGAAATGGACAGAAAAGAAGACACAAAGACCCGGAAGATGGCTGCGGTGAACTCCAATGCCTGAATCTGCACTGAGGTTAAGTAAAAAGTTAGGGGCATTTCCCGGGGGGGGGGGGGGCAGCTAGGCTGGGGGGGAGGGGGGTCTATGTGGGGTGGGGGTAGGGGTTTTTTTGGTAAAGGGTTGAATTCTCCTTTAAAGGGCAATTCACCTTCATTAGCAAAACTGTAACAACACATAAAACCCACAGAAATGTGTTCAAACTTTCACAACCTGCCACATTTTGTAAAATGAACATGGTAATTATGAGGTGTGGCCACAAAATGGGCATGGTCCGACATATTTTTGTCCCTCTTTCTATTTCCAAAATGTTGGGAGGTATGCTTAACTGAAACACTTGGCAAAACATCAGCCCTGTTTACTAAAATCATATTAGAGTATACTGATCCTTTAATCCAGAGTTGTTCTGAAATTTGGATCACCATCCTTTGAAGCTACTAATAAAACACAAAACAAAACCAACATGGATTTATGGTAGTTTCTAAATAGTAATTGTACCTCTACATAATCTGATTAATTAATTGTGAGATTTAAAACTACAAGGTTCTGGCTAATTATTAGCGAGAAAAAAACAAATTACTTTTTTAACTAGGACTCTATGAGAAATACAGTTTTGTAATTCTGAGTATTCTGGATGGTGTGTTTATGGATAATACATCCAATAATTTCACTTTGTCTTGGTAAAAGATTTCATGCTATAATAGTAGATAGTAATGTTGCTTGGCTATTCTTTTGTACTAATGCTAAAAATTCTATGTACTCTTTAATCATCATTATAAATAGATCCTTGTCCATAACATATTTTAGGAAGTCCATGTACGCTTCACCAATAAACAAGTCACTTGTGTAGGTTACCACGGAAAAAACATATACATCATTTAAAGCCTATTTTTACCATTGTCTTTCTGTGCTGTTGAAACGCTGCTCCTGTTAACATTTACATTCTCTTGGTCTCTGTCTTCTGTGTAGGTTACCTCTGCTAGACTTCAATTACTCCAGTTGGAGCCTATTTTTATCATGAGCTTGTCGTGTTGTTGAAAAATTGCAGCTACTGTCATACATGAAATTCAAGTGCAACTTACAGTAAGTCACCTCTGTATGTTGCACTGTAGTTACCCCAAATCTGTAAGCTTTGTAACTGATGGTCATCACTGCTTCAATTGCTAGCCCTTTTCCCAGTTCTTAGGCAATATTTCTACAACTAAATTTTATAGCATAATCCGTTTCTCTTTATCTTATTATATATGCATGATGGAGTTGGGGGAAATCAGCCATCACAACATCATCTGGCAGTACATTCCACAACATCTCTGTCCTTACTGTGAAGCACCACCTATCACAGCACTTATCCCACCCAGTTCTTAGGCAGTATTTCTAAAACTAAGCCTTATTGCATTATCTGTTTCTCGTTATCTTATCAAATATGTATGATGGAGCTGGGTGAAATCAGCCATCATACATACATCATCTAGCAGTATATTCCACAACATCATTGTCTTCACTATGAAGAACCACTTACGTTGCTTTAAATAAAAGTTATTTTCCTCTAGTCTAAAGGGGTGGCCTCTGGTCCAATTGATCTCCTGCTAGCTGCCAATAATGCCCTCTAATGTAAATATCCTCATTCAATATATATAACAGAATGGGGTTTATACATTGTACAAAGATAAGAGTTAATTTACTAATGTTGGGGCGGGGTGCAAAGCATCCCCTGCCATCGGTCACAGTGGAAGTTATGGGATCTGTCCGCATTCCCCCCCCTCCTGGAATCACATTTGCCACACATTGAATCCTAGGGACCCGACCTGCCCTCCCTGCCTATGCCCAGTTTATAGTGATGGGCGAATCTCTCCGTTTCGATTCTCTGAAAAATTTGTGAATTTCCTGAATATTTCGGAAATCGTGAAAGCGGAAAGTTCACGAAAAATTTGTGAAATTCTGACGTTTTTACGCAAAATCAAGCAATTCGAACCTTTTCATGAAAAAATCGAGCATTTCGAAAGTTTTCACAAAAAAATCGTGAAAATCGGAAATTGCCACAGGCAAATTTTCGCAAGAGATTTGCAAATTTATTCTCTGGCGGCGAAAAACGGGAGTTTAGGCTCTTTGTCCTGCCACCTAAGCCTGAGTTTAAATCCTCTTCCAGTGAGAGCACAATCTGTGACACTGGTTTGGACAGAAGGTCTATTGGGTGGCAGCGGGCAAAATTGAAATATAAAATTAATAAAGGATGGATAGTGACATGTTTCTGATAAATAGGGAATTACCCATTTAAGTAATTCTGTGCAGAAAGTCTATTTCCTCTATAAATACAAAAACCTTTATGCATCTACTTTCTATGGGGTGCCGTTTGTCCCAAATACATTCTGTATACAAAACTATCTCTAATACACAGAATGAATGTCTCTCGTGGTATATAAGTATTTATGACCATACACAGATAAATATAATATACAAAAGACTTATTTCTATTAAAGAATGAAAACAAAATCTGGTTAGTGCACAAAAGGATGTCATTATATCACAAACTCCATTCTGTACAGTTTAACAAGCAATCTGTCTCACAAATGTATAACCTCCATGTAACGGACACACTTATGTGCAAAGTTACTTATAGAATGAATTATGTAAAAACAAAGTTGGACATAATATATAATAGTGTAACTAACTAGTGCTTGTCAAGCTAGATTTGAATGACAAAATAGATATCTGTGACAGAAAGCAAGATTTTATAGCACAGGATTCATTCTTTCCACAAAATGACAGTTTTGTTTCACAAAACAGATAAAATAACCATTCTGTGAAGCAACACTGTCAGTCACATTCCTGAACCAATAAGAACAAAGCTTATTGCCATATACAAACAAGATGAGAAGTGGCCAGCTCTGCTCCACATGGCTAAGGCAAAGTATCTGACCTGCTATAGAGGGCGCCCTCTAATGTCCCCTGTGCTGCATAGTAATAAACATGAACAAACCTTTCCTAAAAGAGCTGCTGTTAAACACTACAGGTTCATAAATGGAAGTTTTTACAAATGGCTGAGAAATATAATGCTGCACTTATAATGATTGTAGAGAAAGAAAAGTATGCAAAACATAAATATGATCATTTTAAGTGATATGGCTATTCTTATTGTAGTAACCTGTTTGTGTGGCCATTTTGGTTAAGGGCATTCCTGCTGTTTTGCCATTATTTTATGACTCACTCCTGTTCCTCTTCCTGTCTAAGCTGAGAGCAATAATGGGACAGGCCACACCCACCTGCCATCTTCTATTAAATGTACCAGAAGTTACTGTGCTTGTCTGGCTGCTTTGCCTGCCTCTTAGAGTCAGTTATAAGTTTTGTATATGATAGTTAGACTCCAATGTCTCCTCCTAGCTGTAATCTTGCACCAATTAGCTTGTAGTAGTCTCTTAATAATGTGCTTAGCTATAGTTCAACTACTACATAATAGATTTAGCCAGCGACTTGGGACTGATCATGTGCATCGCACATTGTGTATAGTATGATGTGTAGGTTATATGAACATCCACTCCTGAGTATTGTGTGTAAACAAAAGGCTTCAGGACTTCAACTTCACCTCCTTTCGTGAATTCGGGTCTTTTCACCGCTTCGGGACTTCAGCTTCGTCTTTTCGGCACTTCCGCATTCGGTAATATGTGCAATGGCCGCACGGCTTGGGCGCTCTTAAAGGGGACCCGGCTCTTTGAAAAATGCAGCACTTATGGGCCCCCCTTCAGGCCTGGAACACTTGTCCCCCCCTGCTGGCGGCCCTGGACATGCATGTGACATGGGCGCAGTTGTGCTCTCTGCTCTAGTGTTGTGCCCCCCTTGACCCACTCTGATGTGAAAGGGTTAAGCACTGGGCAGGTAAGGGGACGGCATCATTAGAGTCTTTTGTTATAAATAAATATAAAGCATTGTATAGCTTCTTGCTTCTATATAAATAGATTATGATCCCCTAAAATTGCCCCTGCCTAAATGACCCCCTTTTGTTTACACACAGTACTCAGGAGTGGCTGCTCATATAACCTACACATCATACTATACAGAATGCGTGGTCATACCTCCCAACATTTTGGTAATAAGTAAAAAGAGGGACAAAAAAATTTTTGTCATGTAGCGCGGCAATTTTTTTTGACCACACCCATTTTTGTGGCCACACCCCATAATTACCATGTTCATTTTACAAAGTTTGGCAGGTTATAAAAGTTTGAAAATATTTCTCCTTATCTAAACTGTTAAAATTACTTATTTTTTTTATCTCAAAATTGTTACAAAGTATCTTAGTTGCACCTGTTAGCTCTACTGGCCTCTCTGCCAAAAGCCAATTAAGTTAGAAATTTTGGACACAATAAAGATCTTTACAATTTGAATTGGTGCCTGCTGGAAGTCTGCATACATTGAGTGCCTGCTCCTTTTTACATTTCGGTTTGTCCGCCCCCTATGCTGAGGGCTCAGGGCAGTGCACCTGGGCCACTTCCCTTACGTGGTGAGTAATTTGTTTACCACATTGAAATACAATACAGATGACTTCTTGTAAGTTAGAAATTTTGTTTCTTTTTCTGGCTGTTCAGTGCAGAGAAAAGAGGGACTTTCCAGTACAAATGAGGGACCTCAGGTTGAGCTGTCAAAAGAGGGACTGTCCCTCTGAAAAAGGGACAGTTGGGAGGTATGTGTGCACATGATCAGTTCCAAGTCTCTGGCTAAAGCTATTATGTAGTAGTTAAACTATAGGTAAGCACATTATTAAGAGACTACTACAAGCTAATTGGTGCAAGATTACAGCTAGGAGGAGACATTGGAGTCTAACTATCATATACAAAACTTATAACTGACTCAGAGAGTCAGGCAAAGCAGCCAGACAAGCACAGTAACTTCTGGTACATTTAATAGAAGATGGCAGGTGGGTGTGGCCTGTCCCATTATTGCTCTCAGTTTAGACAGGAAGAGGAACAGGAGTGAGTCATAAGATAATGGCAAAACAGCAGGAATGCCCTTAACCAAAATGGCCACACAAGCAGGTTACTACAATAAGAATAGCCATATCACCTAAAATGATCATATTTATGTTTTGCATACTTTTATTTTCTACAATCATAAGTACAGCATTATATTTCTCAGCCGTTTGTAAAAACTTCCATTTATGAACCTGTAGTGTTTAACAGCAGCTCTTTTAGGAAAGGTTTGTTCATGTTTATTACTATGCAGCAGAGGGGACATTAGAGGGCACACTCTATAGCAGGTCAGATACTTTGCCATGTGGAGCAGAGCTGGCCACTTCTCATCTTGTTTGTATATGGCAATAAGCTTTGTTCTTATTGGTTCAGGAATGTGACTGACAGTGTTGCTTCACAGAATGGTTATTTTATCTGTTTTGTGAACAAAACTGTCATTTTGTGGAAAGAATGAATCCTGTGCTATAAAATCTTGCTTTCTGTCACAGATATCTATTTTGTCATTCAAATCTAGCTTGACAAGCACTAGTTAGTTACACTATTATATATTATGTCCAACTTTGCTTTTACATAATTCATTCTGTAAGTAACTTTGCACATAAGTGTGTCCGTTACATGGAGGTTATACATTTGTGAGACAGATTGCTTGTTAAACTGTACAGAATGATGTTTGTGATATAATGACATCCTTTTGTGCACTAACCAGATTTTGTTTTCATTCTTTAATAGAAATAGGTCTTTTGTATATTTTTTTTCTCTGTGTATGGTCACAAATTCTTATATAACATGAGAGACATTCATTGTGTGTATTAGGGATAGTTTTGTATACAGAATGTATTTGGGACAAACGGCACCCCATAACTTTCTGCCACCTTTCCATGGCTTGCTATAGAGCTAAAAACTGTTTACAAAAGACATTACATTAATGTATTCATATAAGTAATTTTTTTGATTGACACTGCTTTATAAATTACTGCATATACTGAAGTTACAGCATTAAGAAAGCAAGTTTCCTATGTCAAAAAAAAAGTAAAATCAGCATGTTGTGTGTGTAATATTCAAAGAAGTACATAGTATAGAATAAAAGATTCTCTACAGAGCCTTATTTTAGGGCATAATGAGGGCACACTATTCACTATTTTCTCATCCATCATAGTGCAGGCATTTTTTATATTTATTGCAGGGTCCTGTGAGATAATAAGACATACTAATATGTAAAGTGCAATCTCAAAATTTTCATAATAACCACATGTAAAGTTTAAGAGGTTTATTTATCAAAGTCCGAATTTATCTAAATATTTTCAGCTTTTTCAGCTTTTTTGCACTTATTTCTTATAACATTTTACTGAAAAATTTGCTTTGCTGGAAAAAAACAGATTTTCACAATTTTTTTGGATTCTTCATCCGATGTTCAAGATTTTTTCATATTTTTCATCCAATTTTTATGTTTTTTCCAGACTTTTGCCCGAAAACGTAGGGGTATTGCACGAAACCCAGCGCACATCAAAAAATCATTGACTTATATGCAACTTCGACAAATCTGAAATGCCGGATTTTCTGATTCAGATTTTTCCATCCTCTGGGTTTAATAAATTCTGAAAAATTGGTGATTTTTTAAAAGTCCGATTTTATATAAAAAAAAATCATGAATTTAAACTGACAAAATGAAAGTGAATAATAAATTCATATGATTCATAAAGCAGTGAACTTCTGGTTATGTACAGAAATACTGCCCGCTCGCAGCGCTGACAGACTTAACAACGGGAGGCCAAAGTGGTGATATCAAATAGCGGCTTTATTAAAACAGTACAGTTCCTCTCTGAGGAAGTCCAGTTTTTGGGACGCAAAACGCGTTCGTTTGCTGCACACCCACCACTACTTTACCACGTGTACTGTTTTAATAAAGCCGCTATTTGATATCACCAGTCAGCGATGCGAGTGGGCAATATTTCTGTGTATTCAAATCATCGGACGAAGTAACCGAGATCCCGCGATAGCTGCTACGGACGAGGTGAGGCACTGTGTGCGGGTGAGCTCCGACATTAATGCTTCTCTAATACATTCTAACTTCTGGTTATGTCACCAGTGTCTATTACACCCTAATAAATTTCGACCACCTGAACCCCTTAGTGACTCAAAGCTAGGTTCTTGCAAAAGGATGATAACAAAGTAGGAGAGGGGTTATAGGGCGTGACAAGGGAAATTGTAGTCTCTCAATCTAAGACAATAGCAATTTAGGCAAGGCTAAAAATCTAAGACAGTAACACCATTTAGGTAAAATAATTATACATTCACCTCATAATATTATTAAGATGAGACTACAAATAGGAAATAATATAATGTAAAAACATATCATCCCGGTTAATTGGTTAATGTAAAAATAATCTTCTGTGGCAGAACAATGTTCATAAAAACATTACTTGTCATAAACTATTTTCATAAACTAAATGGTCATTAACCCACTCTCCCCTTTATTTTACCTGATTCATTGTGCTTTGTTTCTTTTCATTTTTTTTGTCAATCAGACCACCATGTGGTACATCTAAAGGTTCATCACTAGAAAGGTATGTACCTCGCAAGCCATTGTAGGAGTAGTGAATGTAAATGTGGTTGCAGTTCAATAAATGTCAATGCAGAAACACACTCATTAGCTTTAAGAGTATAGTCTTATGTCATAATTTATTTTTAATGGGGACATGACGCCTTCTAAGAAAAATAAGTGGTGTCACTGTATATCATGCTAAACAGGAGTCCCATGGAATTTAATCCCATGGAATTTACAGCTAAGCCTCCCAGTTTGATATCCAGAACATTCTCCAAGACATGCACAGCTATTTGTGAACCACACTTCTCTTAACACGTCTTTCATAAAATATTTATTAAAAATGTTGTTTCTGTTGAATCTTTGAACTGTAAACTCATTTTCTTACTGAAGGAAAATAACACACTGTACCTGTTTACTTTCTGTAGCAAGTTACTGTTTATATAGCGATTACGAGTGTGCGCCAATGATGACCTTTTCTAGGTCTCATTTGTTCTCTGGATCATTTTATGTCAGCAGATAATTTCGTTTAGATGTGTCACAAAGTAATTATCTTTTTTATTTGTGTCCCTTGTCACCCTGAACTTTATAATGGGAAATTAAAGGTTATTCAATCTAATTTGCATATTTTAAAACTATTATCTCTGGTATTATTCATATAATGAGTATCTAAGAGCACAAGCAGAATGTGAAAAAAAACCTGCTTTGTTTTTCAGCACATTGGAAGGAGCAGATAATCAAATAAGAATTCAGATGTATCAGGAGTGGGAAACTCAGCAGGCAGTTGAATTTTTGACCCGACTTTAATGGTTTAGTCAAATACAAACTTTGTCAAATTACCTCGCTTAACAGTGATGAGATGTTTTAACAACCCATCTGCATTTTCAAATACCATCTAGTCAGCAATATTTGCCAGCTGCACAACTACCTCTGCCGTCGGTCGGTTTGACAATTACACCAAACGAACCTCCATGCTTACATTTCATTGCAATCAGTCGCTCTGAGGGAGTCATTGAAGGAAACAAAACAATTAGAGGCTGTCAGTCCCAGTGTCTTTGAACAAGCTTCTTAAATGTTATGATACTGTATGTAAGAAAGTCATAACATTATTCTGCCTCTCCTGCCTCCTACCATAACCCTTGCAGAAAAACCATCAAGCAAGAGGTTGAGCCGGCAATTCTGAAAATGGAAATGGCGAGCGGCTTGTTTTGATAATTTGATAATTGTTTTAACTGCTTAAACAATGCTTAAAATAAAGACATATATCCATCCAACTTGCTGAGTGTCAGCAGGGAGCTTTCCCAGTTACGATGCATGTATTTAATGCTCCAAACAACAGCTCTTAGGTTTTATAGCTATATGATTAACTTAAAAGGGAAGTAATGTGGAACATTGCAAAATTTTATCATTGCAAAATCAAAATGTATAAACAAATATAATAATGGATTTAAATCGTAAAGAAGAATCTATTAAAGCCATACATGGATACCATTAATATATATTTTTTTAATATACCACAATACCACAATTGTTTTTTTTATTGTGGATAGATAATTACAGTGTTCTATTATAGATATTACAGGTATGGGATCTGCTATCCAGAATGGTTGGGACCAGGTGTTTTCCAGATAAGGGATCTTTCTGTAATTTGAAACTTGAAACCTTAGGTCTGCTAAAAATCATTTAAAGATTAAATAAACCCAATAGGATTGTTTTTCCACCTATATGGATTCATTTTATCTTAGCTGGAATCGAGTACAAGGTAGTGTTTTATTACAGAGGAAAATGGAATATGTTTTAAAAATTTTAATTATTTAATTAATATTGAGTCTATGGGAGATAACATTCCTGTAATTCAGAACTTTCTGGATGATGGGTTTCCAGATAACTGATCCCATACCTGTACCTACACAGATATATTGTATAACCTAATCTAAAGTTCTACACCTTGGCACTGCTCATGACTTCTGCTGTTCAGCAGTCTACCTTGTTCAGTAGATCTAGCTACAATTGGTCTTTTCTGAATACAAACTGTCCCTGCATTCATTCTGGGAATAAATATAAATATTTAAATACACATTAAACTCCTTTGGCAGTTGAAGTTCCTTCAAAAACAAGTTTTTTGGTGTCCAATGGGCACAAGCAATGCAAGAACACAGATGCAAACGTGTGCCCCTTTGTAAATGTTGAAACATTAACACTGCTGTAGTCCTGTTTATCAAAATTTGAATTTGGGATTTTAATTTATTTTTAAATTTAAATAAACTCGAAATTTTAAACAGCTCAAATGTTTGCTTATTTTTTTTTTAAAACATGATCAGTTAAATATGTACAAAACAACTTGAATGTGTCAAATCTGTATTCTACTCATCATGTACAATGGGTCTACAAACTCTCAACGCTTAGAATAATTTGAATCTTAAAATTTGCATTTTGCCTAGGACAACTCCCATTGGGGTAAATTTATCAAAGAGTGAAGTTCCGCCACTAGAGTGAAATTCCGCAGCTCTCCATTCATTTCTATGGGATTTTGAAAGGCATATTTATCAATGGGTGAAAGTGAAATTTCACCCTTTGAGAAATACGCCTTTAAAAACCCCATAGAAATGAATGGGAAGTGGCGGAATTTCACTCTAGTGGTGGAACTTCACTATTAACTTCACTCTTTGATAAATATACCCCATTGACTTTTACAGTACTTGAACGTGAAAGCTTTTCGATGAGAATGTTTTATATTTAATAAATAAATATCAAACAGCTGATCTTTGGAGTCTCTAATTTAAATTCATGAGTTTTAGAACTGAAAAAATCAAATTGTGGTAAAGCTTTGAATACATTGTAATACATTGTGATAGCCTTAATTTCATCTACTCGCCAATCTGCTTCAAATGAACATCAGATTCAGATAGTATTGACTTTTTAGACCTCAGAATTTTTTCAGGATAATGGGCGAATGAGTACCACACTATAAAGAAACTGTCAGGAACATTTTACTACATGATATGATTTGCTATCTTAAAGGTACAAAGAGAAAGAGAGGTATCCCTCACTCTCAGTTTCTCTGTGTCATACGCTATAACCCAGCACTAAGGGATACACAACTCTACGGAACAGACTGATTAAACAGCTATCAACTGAAAATGCTTAATGATATGCTACACCATTTACACCTGGGATGATGTTTTATTCAAAGACACCATTTTATTTTATAAAGACTCATTTTTTTCCTACAACCTACTTTCCTGGTGCTGAACATACCCTAAGGACTGTCAGGGATAAGTGGAATATTTTACAAACTGATAATACTCCATTTCAGGATCCAGGCATAGGCTTTCACAGAGGACTCAACCTTAAAGACATGTTGGTCCATCGCATTCTTCCTCCAGTGAATCCTCCACCTGAAGGACAACATGGGTGCTACCGCTGCCCTGATTGTACTACTTGCCACAGCCTTTTAACTGGACCCTCTTTCCCAAAACCACACAGTGACAATGCTACTACATACTGTACATTACCATCTCACCTGCTTGTTTGATTTTGTCATATACTATATAGGTATAGTAATATCATATATTACTTATTGGCTTATTTTATATTGGGAGAACAAATACCTCTTTCAGGGACAGGATGGCGAAAGATCACAGCTCCATCACGAAAGCTTTGAAGAGAAACAGATTTGATAAGACACTTCATTAAAAGGGACATGCAGTTCTTCTTTGAGAGGTAGAATGATAGATCAATGCTTAACCTCACCCAGGGGTGTAGATGAATTTACATCAAAGATCTACATTGAACACTCTGGCTCTGCTTAGACTTATTAGCGACTGCTGTTTCCTATGAAACGTATTCTGCTACCGTTATTGCTATCTACTGTTAATATGCATGTGTTATTACAGTTATATAACTAATATTCCTTGCTGACACGATCTTATATTATGGGAAAGGACATGATCTACTTTGTTATCATATTGGTTATACTGTTCTTCACATTGCCTCTTCTTGCGTTACCTTGTATGACCACGTCCCTGTTTTCTATTTTCTTCCCTTTACTTTCTCCCTTTTTTCTTTTCTCTTTCTTTGTTCTCTCTCTCTGTAAAACCCCACTGCTTACCCTGACATAAACACATCACCATCACCTGAGATTGTCTATTTTAGATGGTTTGCAATTACAACTCCCATCATGCTATCAGCTCACTATTGCTCTTTATGTGGCAGCTCATATGACCATGATATGACATGATATACTCTACTAATGTGCCGGGGCATTGCCGTCTGTCTGAGCCATGAGTATGCCACTTAATATGGACATTGCATTTCTTCCCATGCTGAGGGTGTAGGTACCATGGTCCCTAGTTGGTGGAACCCCTGTCATGCAAAGCAACTCGTGCTTTGGGGTGTCCCCCACTACCCAACACAGGTATCCATGATCTGCTCTTTGCCTTTGTGGCCATTTCCTTTAAGAAGACTTTTCACATATTTGGGTTCGTAAGATAACCGTATAACACTGTGGTGTTGCATATGCTGCTACTCTTCTAAAGGCTGTGCTGAAGGCTCTGTATTTGGTGGTTACTTAATTCCTCCTCTTATCTCTCCTTATCTATATTTTTGACTCTACTCTGTTTTCTTTTTCCTTTTCCTTGGCCATGTGTTTTATGATTTTATATACCACTTGGACATTTTACTTTGATTGACATTAAATGAGAAATACACACTGTTACTTTACTCATATCTCCCTTTGATTATCAACTTAACGATCCACACACAGTGAAGTAACCTACATTTTATACCTCACACGAATGATGTCATGGGGGTAGGATTTGGGGAACTGTTTGTGATGTCTTGATAAAAGTTCTCTGTGTAGGACCGTAACGTTGATTTACACCATTAAAGTTATGCACATAAGTTAAGTCCCATGAGTGCTCCTTGTTCTTCATGCTGATATTCTTTTTTGTGGCAGCACCTGGGCTTTTTGTTGCCATATTTAGTGGTGAGTGTGCTGCTCTTCAGACTCTCTCTCTCTCTGTAGCTCTCTCTCTCTCTCTCTCTCTCTCTCTCTCTCTCTCTCTCTCTCTCAGTTACCTGTTTCTTAAAAAATTATGAATAAATGCTATTTTCTATGCTGAAATCCAGCTGGTTAACAGTTCTTCTCTTTCTGCGTCATTTGAAATCCTGTCAGGGAAGGAGGGAACTAAAACGCTGATGTTACAAATTGTAAAAACTTCTCAACAGCTTACAGACAACATGCAGGAACTACATAACCCACAATGCATTGCACTGTGATGTTCTGTTCCTTATTGAAATCATGTGTGCAGGGAATTGTGGGGTTTGGAGGATGCAGGCTGAGGACAGATGATACAAAGTAACAGTAGTCAGCCAGCTCAGCAAAGTAGTCAGACAGATCAGCAGGAGAGCAGGGGGCTAGGCTTAGGGAACTGTCAGAAACCATTAAAAATCATGAAAAGTGTGCATATTTTTTAATTGATGTATATTGCAAAGTTGCTTGAAATTATATTTACTTTTCAAAAAGCTTAAGTTATATTTTTGGTGAGTTCCCCTTTAAAAGTAAAACAAACCATATTATATTTTAGTAAGTTTCCATTTTCACATCAAAGGATACAGTATAGGTTGTAAGTATAAACATGGGTTGGCTTGATTGCTAATGCACGCTTATTATGCCTGTCTGGCTCTCTGCATGGCCTCTCCTGGATGATTTTGGCTCACTCTGTTTCTAAATTAAATTATTCCTGCTTGTCTGTCCTGTACCTGATAATTTCGTGTTATACTGTCATTACACAAAATTATCTCTGCCTGTCTCTCCTGTTCCTGATGTGTTTTGGCTCACTTTGCCCATTATTAAATTCTCCTTTTGTGCCTGTCAGTCAGAGCGGCTAGTTTTGCACTTGTATATACAATATATATATATATATATATATATATATATATATATATATATATATATATATATATATATACACAAGATGGAAGCTTTGCCTCAAGATTGCAAATTGACTACACTGATTCCAGACAATGTGCTAATTAAGAACCAAGTGTGTGACATATCCTTAGCTATTTACATATATATGTATATTGGTTGTGTTCACTGCAGAAGCGTTTTTCGTATCTTGGACATAAATGGACATGTGCGGAATCGTTTCACATATCTTCAAACAATAATTGTTTGAAGATATGTGAAACGATTGTGGAGGATAAATAAGTGATGAGCAAAAGAGGACGTCAAAGCTCTGAGAGGAAGCCAGTTTGGCGAAACGCGCCAGCGAGGACACCGTCACTCTGAATTTGCGGAAGCGTGTCACCGATATGCGCATTGGACTCTAAGGGTCGCTGAGGAACCAAAAGCGCAATACTGAATGCACAGGACACTTTCTTTCAATTCAGTTTGACAGCGGATGTTTGTGAGTGTGATTTTAATTATTTAATTATTTTAATTATTTATTAAACTTGTGAAAAAACGCTTCCGCACATGTCCATTTATCTCTCCACATTAAGCGGATAAAGAAGAAGTCTCAGAACAGGAAGAAATAGATTTTAACCAATGCCTTCCTTGTCTCATGTCTAGTGAGTATAATATACCACTGGGGGCACTAGGATTCTAGAGGTAGTTTGCTATACCATCACCTCCCTAGTTATGCAGCTAACACTTTGGGAATCACTGCACACAGCACCTTATGCTCATAGAGCTAATGTGATTAGTGGGGATTTTATGATTTCACGGTTTTAAAGTGTATTATATTCAATCACGGATTGTTTTGTTAAATAACTTCTCACAGAGAAAGTAAAAAGTGGTGATCTCCCCCTCGATAAACTTTGGTTTTTTCAGGGATACGGCAATTCATATTTGAAGAGGGTAAAAATGTTATCCCCAACCAAAGGTGCGGGCTAATAGAGCCCGCATTCTGGTTGGGAATAACAGTAGTTTTTTTTAAGAAAAGATGCCCCCCGCCAGTGCTACGCTACCCGCACCCGGAAGGCGCTCCCGGTGAGAGCAGCCATGTGGCGTCACTCGCATGAGCATAATGAGCAATTCAGCAGCTTTTCATAAAGGAATGAAGAAAAGTGAACTCCTATCACATAACATTTATGTTATACATTATTATATATATTATGTAGTATATATCCCATATACAGTATTATGACATTGATATTATACCCACTGGTAAAGATTCACTGAATGTTTTCAATTTCATGAAACTGTTTGCCATGTACTGCAATGTTAAAAAAAAAGAAAAATAGAAATTGGAATGTCATGCATTTATAGCCACATACAGTATAATCACTTGGTTTTGTAAAGATCACTAGAGATAACTAATATGCCTTTGCTCTTTCCGCCCAAGAACAGCATGTCTATTATTTAATCCTTTTTATATTCTGAAGCATAGCAAAGATGCCACACAATGATTTAGGGTGAGTGGAATGTCCATTTTGGTTTGGATCCCAAATTTCAGAAAGAAGCTCAGAATTCCTATCACATGGTTAGAAGAGTAAAAATGTTTGAACTTGGCTGCACTCTCCTAGAGAGTTGAAGGGGACATTCCACACAAGTGTTGCGTTACTTATTACAGCACGTTCATTAGTCATGGAAAAATTGACTAACTGTCATCACTAGCACAGAAGCATTCATATTTCATCAGCAAGAGTGTGAGAGGCTTTCGTTCTGGATTACTGGGTTTTTATGCTAATGGTGTTGCCTTCAAATTGTTCCTAGAAGCCATTCTCCACCGCACCTATACAGTTATATGAAAAAGTTTGGGAACCCCTTTTAATTATTTGGAGTTGTGTTTATCATTGGCTGAGCTTTGAATGTAGCAATTTCCTTTTAATATATAACACGCCTTATGGAAACAGTAGTATTTCAGCAGTGACATAAAGTTTCTTGGAACAGAAAATATTCAATATGCATCATAACACAATTAGACAGGTGCATAAATTTGGGCACCACAACAGAGATATTACATCAATACTTAGTTGATCCTCCTTTTGCAAATGTAACAGCCTCTAGACGCCTCCTATAGCCTTTGATGAGTGTCTGGATTCTGAATGGCGGTATTTTTGACCATTCGTCCATACACAATCTCTCCAGTTCAGTTCAATTTGATGGCTGCCGAGCATGGACAGCCTGCTTCAAATCATCCCATAGATTTTCCATGATATTCAGTCGGGGGACTGTGATGGCCATTCCAGAATATTGTACTTCTCCCTCTGCATAAATGCCTTTGTAGATTTTGAAGTGTGTTTAGGGTCATTGTCTTGTTGGAATATCCAATCTCTGTGTAACTTCAACTTTGTGACTGATGCTTGAACATTATCCTGAAGAATTTATTGACATTGGGTTAAATTCATCCGACCCTCGACTTTAACAAGGGTCCCAGTCCCTGAACTAGCCACACAGCCCCACAGCATGATGGAACCTCCAGCAAATTTGACAGTAGATGTTATGTTTTGGGTAGCCGAGAATGAGTAGAGTATAACAGTGCTTTATTAGCAGAATCAGACAGCCATTACACAACAGTAACTTTCACTTTCACTTTTACGCTGACAGGAAGTATGCACAGGAACTCATGTAGACAGTGTCACCTGCAGGCCATTTGTATAAACAACACAGTAGGTAGCAGATGTTTTTCTTGGAATGCGGTGTTCTTCTTTTGTCATGCAAAGTGCTCTTTGTTATGACCTAACAACTCAAATTTTGTCTCATCAGTCCAAAGAACTTTGTTCCAAAATGACTGTGGCTTGTCTAAATGAGCTTTTGCATACAACAAGCGACTCTGTTTGTGGCGTGAGTGCAGAAAGGGCTTCTTTCCCATCACCCTGCCATACAGATGTTCTTTGTGCAAAGTGCGCTGAATTGTAGAATGATGTACAGATACACCATCTGCAGCAAGATGTTCCTGCAGGTCTTTGGAGGCGATTTTTGGGTTGTCTGTAACCATTCTCACAATCCTCTGCATATGCCACTCCTGTATTTTTCTTGGCCTGCCAGACCTGGGTTTTACAGCAACTGTGCCTGTGGCCTTCCATTTCCTGGTTACATTCCTTACAGTTGAAACTGACAGTTTAAACCTCTG
Organism: Xenopus laevis; assembly: GCF_017654675.1. Taxonomy (NCBI): domain Eukaryota; kingdom Metazoa; phylum Chordata; class Amphibia; order Anura; family Pipidae; genus Xenopus; species Xenopus laevis. Next base: position 126,574,973 of record NC_054372.1, read on the forward strand.
AGATAGCTTTTTGTAGCCTTCCCCTAAACAATGATATTGAACAATATTTGTTTTCAGATCTTTTAAGAGTTGCTTTGAGGATCCCATGCTGTCACTCCTCAAAGGAGAGTCAAACAGAAGCACAACTTGCAATTGGTCACCTTAAATATATTTTGTCATCATTGGACACACCTGCCTATGAAGTTCAAGGCTTAACAAGCTAATCCAACCAATTTGGTGTTGCCAGTAATCAGTATTGAGCAGTTACATCTATTCAAATTAGCAAAATGACAAAGGTACCCGATTAGGTAGCCAGTTTTTCACATTTGATTTAATTTCATACAACTAAATACTGCTTACTAAAAATATTTGTTCGGAAAATACCCCAGTACTCAGATGTTCCTGGGAAATGAAAGACATACCACTATTATCTTTTTTGTGGAGTAAATTATTATGCAGGCTGAGAGGGGTTCCAAACTGTTTTATATGACTGTATAATTATTGGACAAACAAACCTTGTGGAACAGCTGGAATATTTCATGAGATTTATCTTTTGATGAAGGATGCAAAAACATATGCTGTGTCAGGCTAAATCACAAATGAGTAGAATTAACTATACTATTGTGATCTACTGTAGATGCAATGATAGCATTAAATAGTTTGTACTGTTTTTAATTTTGTGACATCTGCTAATAGAGGAACAAACAAAGTGGGCCTGATTGTTTAATAAGCGCAATTGCATACTTGCATTATCAAGCAAGGCATGCACTTCACACATTATGACACTTCCCGTTGACATTAATGAGAACTGCTATAGGTCCTCACATGTCAAGTTTACATTTTTGGGTGATTATTGAGGGTACAGAGATTCTAACAGTGCTTTCTCTTGATGCCATAGGTATGTAGCAGATAGTGAGTGATTCAATTACTGCTACAATAAATGGTGCTTAAAATGTGCAATGTTCTGTACTCCTAGGGTTGTAATTAGGAGGATGGAATCTCTGGAACTAGAGGTGAAGGTTTTACTGACACATACTTTTCAGAGGTTCCATAAACGTCTTCCACGTCATTATTTTATTATGATTTGGCACCTCAATATATGGCATGCTGGTTATATGGAAAACTTGGACAGGACTGTCATATTGTATACCAGGAAGGTATTTCTACAGAATTCCACTCAGTGTATTTACCTGAGAGCAGTAGATCAACTAAGGCTAGATTGGTAAATTCCGCTAGTGTCAGGAGATACCTAAACAATGTCAGAAGCATTTTGGTAGATTTAGGGAGCAGACATGATACAGTAAGTCATAGTCTAACAATGTAATGCCACTTTGTTCAAAACCCATGATAATTACAGAATCACATGAGCAGTGGGTAACTGTGGCTCTTCCAACTGATGTCCATTGAATGATCTCCACTGCGGGTTGCAGGCATTTGATCACCACCCTGTCTAAGTCTTAAGGTCAGTTAATCTTGAAAAACTTTTTGGACTTGCATCTATGTGGCACAGACAACTGGCTGTCAAGATCCCATTCAGTTTCAAGGCAATATAGTATGCTAGGCATGCACACAGGTATCCAACAGCAAAGTTTCCTCAGTAAAACTGTAGTTAAAAAGGCTGAAAAAATATATTTCCATACATGTTTGACAATGAAGAAGTCAGGGACCAAGCAACTCAATAAATAAAATATTTTGATAAGAACATGTCTTAAACAATGGTTCCTAGAAATAGAAATTCCATACTGACATACAGGGCTGCCATCAGAAATCGCAGGGCCCCATACGACAAGATTTCCTGGGCCCCCTGGGCTGCGCCCACTACAAGCCGCACTTACAAGTTTGCCCTCCCCACCCCACAGGTCCACCCTCCACACAGTAAAGAAAAAATATTGGTGGTTAGTGTTCCCACATGTTAATAAAAAATAAAAAATATTGGTGGTCAGGGCCCCCCATAAAAAAACATTTGTGGTCAGGGCCCCCCATTAAAAAACATTTGTGGTTAGGGCCCCCCATTAAAAAATATTGGTGGCTAGGACCCCACATGGTAAAAAAAAAATAAAAATTGGTGCCCAGGGCCCCACCACACAACAGGGACCACAAAGGGTTACCTTTAGGGGGGCCCTGCCATGTTACACTTACTTCATTAGTGTGGCCCACCTGCTGTCAGTGAGCTGCCAACTACAGAAGGGAGGAGGGGAGCACAGGTGGCTGCATCTTCTTCCAGTGACAGCATATTCTTCCCTTATTGTTCACAGAATTTCAAGTCCCGGTAAAGCTGCATGGTGATTGGGTGAGATGGAGGGGAAGTTCAAACCTCAGCTATCCAATCCCTGAACAGCTCAGCCGGGACTTAAACTCTGTGACCAATAAGGGAAAGTAATGGACAGAAGATACCTCCTCTTGTGCAACTGCACTTGGAACAGCAGCTGAGAAAGCCAGTCATACTATTGTGTGTATATACTAATCCTTTTTTTTTTTTTTTTTACTGTACAGAGGTGTATGAATCCTTTTTGGTCACGTTAAAGAGCTAAAACCCCATAATAAAAATATACTGGAAGTCAATAATATAGAATTGAAACATCTACTTTTTCGTGCAAGATAAAACACAGTGAAATTAGAAAATGTATTTGAATTAGTACATATTTTGCACAGCATATAAATGAGCACCGGCAGCGTACTGAAAGAGATTTGAGAAGATTGATTCTGATGTAAAACAGCACTCCAACAGCAAATCCAATATGTCTGCATACTAGTCAGCATCTTATACAGAAAATTGTCATTTAAAGTTCTTTTAGAACAGGGGTCCCCAACCTTTTTTACTCGTGAGCCACATTTAAATGTAAAAAGAGTTGGAGAGCAACACAAGCATGAGAAAGTCCATGGGGATGTCAAATAAGGGCTGTGATTGGCTGTTTGGTAGCCCCTATGTGAACTGGTAGCCTACAGGAGGCTCTATTTGGCTGTACACCTGGTTTTTATTCAACCAAAACTTGGCTCCAAGCCTGGAATTCAAAAATAAGCTCCTGCTTTGAGGCCACTGGGAGCAACATCCAAGGGGTTGGTGAGCAACATGTTGCTCGCGAGCTACTGGTTGGGGACCACTGTTTTAGAAAATAGATGGCAGTAATTGAAATGGTATAAAATCCCGGTGTTGGAGATACTGAGGAGAATCAGTAAATTTTATAAATTTTATAAAACCAGAGAACAAATCACATCAGATTAATTAATTATTGTCTGTACTCATAATGCAATTCTTACCCATAATACATTGCTGTAATTTTATATCATACTGATAATAACACCTACCTATGCAATGTGTCAGCAACCAATAATACATTTTTTATTAGCTGGTGAGAAAATATTTTATCATTTTACAACCTTTAATAAACTGATCTCATGGTGTGTAAACAATTGGAATGACATTAAATCACTTGAAAATGTTGGTACTGATATTTTTTTATACAGGGTCAGTCAACAATAATTTATCTAGGAAAATAAAGACCCAGATGCACAACCTTAATCAATAAGTAAAGCTTAGCCTCTTGTTGGGAGAACATTTAGGGCAGTAACGTAACTAGAGGGGGACTGGCCCTGGCACAGGACACGCAGCCGGGCCCACCGCCCCCTCCGTACGCCTGGAATCCGCCCGGAATCAGTGGTGCGCGAGCTGCCGGGGGGCCCTGAGGGGCCTGGCTCAATCGCACCCCCTGTTACGCCACTGATTTAGGGGCAGATTCACTAACAGGTGAAAGCTTCAGCTTCGCACCCCTCGCACCACCTCGCAAGGCGCAAGTGCGCTACGAATACACTAATTCACTAAAATGCGAAGTTACGTCCCGGGTGTTGAATGCTGGCAACTTTTCACTAGCGTTACTTTGGCTGTGTGAGCATTTCATAGCGAAGATACTCTAGTGTTCATTTGTACCTTTTGAAAATTAGCTAGTGATCTTGTGCTTAGATCAGTCTGCATACGGCAGGTTATTTAAAGTTGTATGGAGGTCTTTGTTATAAATGTTGGTGAAAATGCTTGAAATTACCACTTTTTCTTATACATGTCCAGGGAACCTTAGTACACATGAGCCCACTGTAAAATGAATGTTCCACGTGTTATGAAATGTCTGGAGAAAACCAGTTACCCAAAAAAGTTCAAGTCAGCCAAAAAAAGTTCAAGTCAGGAATTTTGCAGGCAATTCCGCTTCAATAAAAGAAAAGTCGCCAGCGATTTTTAAACTCTTATGCATTTTCAGCACACAGGATATGATGTAAGTGACAGACGATTGAGGAAGATCTAGCTTCTTTTAAGCACTTGCCCTGGTCTGAGGTGGCGACTTCAACTCTGGCGAAATAGGTAATTCAGAGAATTTGCGAAGTAAGGATCGTTCGCCAGAGTGAAAAGTCGCCTGACGATAAAGTGAAAATGAAGGCTAGCAATGGTCCTGTTAGCTAGTGAATTGGCTCCTGCACCTGTTAGTAAATTTGCGATGTCCCTGCGGGTGGCAACGCAGGTGAAAAATCGCTAGCATTGGCCACTTTGCCCTTTAGTAAATCTGCCCCTTAGGATGTACATGTAGTTGCTATGAGCTGCTATGAGATTCACAACCCAATACCCATAGGGCTGCAATAACACTCAAGTAATTCCTGGGCTCCAAAATTTAGGTTTTCATGAGAGAATTTAGAAATGGAGGCATAGAACACAATGGTGTGACAAGTAAAACCTAGGGCAATTTCCATACTGAAATTCTCTATTGCCAGGTCACTTGAGTATGCTGGCAAAGGTGCTGTACATTTATAGTATTTCACCAAAATAAATGCTAAAAGGTTTGAAGTACAGTCACACGTTTACTGCAAAAACAGTGTTCTACATGCTGTATGCTTTAAAGCAGGACTAAACCACAAAAACAAGTATGCTAAAAATACCATATTTTATATATTGAACCTACTGAACCAGTCTAAAGGTGCAACATCTCTATAACAGTAATTATCCAGGCCTTTAAAGTTGTCACAGTAGTTTCTCATCTTGGATTTTGTTACGAATATCTGTGACACTCACATGCTCAGTGGACTTTGAGCAGCTGTTGAAAAGCTAAACTTAGTATTCATCACAGATCATCAAGCAGAAAATGTTGTGATTATTTACTAATCAGTCTCAGCATTATATGATGCCATTTATATTCAATATATTCAGTATTTTGTGTGTCAGCCCCTAAGGTCAATAACTGAGGGCAGCACAGAGCATGTGCAAGATGGGGAACTACTGGGGCATCTTTGGAGGCACAGATCTTTACTACAAAAGGACTGAGTTTGCCTTGGGCAGGTACAGAAGGCCAAAAAATGATGTACAGGTATGGGATCTGTTATCTGGAAACCATTTATCCAGAAAGATCCAAATTACGGAAAGGCCATCTCCCATAGACTCCATTATGATCAAATAATCCAAATTTTTAAAAATGATTTCCTTTTTCTCTGTAATAATAAAACAGTACATTGTACTTGATCCCAACTAAGATATAATTAATCCTTATTGGAAGCAAAACCAGCCTATTGGGTTTATTTAATGTTTACATGATTTACTAGTAGACGTAAGGTATGAAGATCCAAATTACGGGAAGATCCGTTATCCGGAAAACCCCAGGTCCCAAGCATTTAGGATAACAGATTCCATACCTGTACAACATTTCTGCCCCACTTTTTTATCTTTAGTTCTCCTTTGAGTTGACTGCATTTAGTTTAAGTCTAACTCTGTACTAAATATATTTACACGGAACTGAAGCACAGTTCACACATTAACATTTATTGACTCCAAACTCAGTTTTAGTATTTAAAGAAGTAAAGACGGGAACGTGTGCTGTTCATAATATTTATTATTATGGAAATATCAGTTATATCACATTCAATAGCAATACTACAAAAAAAGCAGTGGGATTCCACTAGTAAGGCAGTTAAATCTGTCGTGTTACTGTGAATACAGTGTTCATCTCTCTAGACTAATGTAAAATAAAAGAAAGTGAACGCCACGTAAATATGAATTACCTTGCAAGCATCTCAAGTGGACCATTGCAAGGAAAATATTGAAACTGGAATGCTGAGGTTTATTATAGAAATGTGCGGGTCAGAATGATTTACTAAAATAACCTTTATTTATCACCCTTTCTATTCGATATATGAGAATGTAATTAAATCTTCTGAGCTGATATGAAAATATTTTATGATTACAGTTTCATAACTGTATAATGTTTGGGGGGATCACATTGTGACTATAAGATAAGGAAACTTTGCACACAGCAATTTGTCAACTCCTTTAAAAAACAATAACAAAAGGGAAATTGTATATTGTAATGTACAACCAGACAACTACATCACTTCTGACTGGATCAGACCTTCAGATGCACTTGCCATGCAGACGTGTCTGGTTGCCAAAAACAGCATTTGTAAATGTCCTTCAGCATGTGCTGGCTAGAAAGAGAATATAAATCAACATCTCTTTTATGGTGGCAGGTTAATGTGAGTAGGCTAAGAAGTTGGAGATTATCCCAGCTATGCAGACATACCCATTATCTGTTTGGATTCCTAATATCTGTCTTGCACAATGAGTATCTTCTGAAAAGAAATAAATCCCTGTCGGATATAGAAATGTATTGACTAATATTTTGTATTGTTTAACATGACGCTTGTATGGATCCTTTTAGAACACAAAAGCCACAAAATGTACTTGAAAAGCTCCTCTTTCCAGGGGTGCACCTTATTGTCCTTGCACCCTGAATGAAAGTGCAAGTTTATGTGAGTGTATGTGAGTTGAGCAGGCACTAATAAAATAGACATAGTAAATGCAAAGACTACCTTTACCTTACCTTTAAGGCTGTATGCATCTTTACACATTTAAAAGCACATATAGCCTTATGTGCTTCATTCTTTTGCTGCACTAAACCATAACCTCTTGTACATCTCACAGGATGGGTGTGGGATGGGGTGGCAATGTTGTTGTGCTTTCCCTGTAGTGTCCCTACTGGTTCCACGTAGACACACTACAGCCATGGAGTCTCCTCCTGCTATAGTTCAGCTTATCTCTTCTCTTGGTTATAGACAGTTCATTTGAATTGGTTGTTGCTCGCAAACATTCAGAGAAACCGATATATCAATCTTGCAACACATTCGTTCACTGCCAGTAAATGAATCCCAACAGCAACCAATGCATTATAATTCTGGGATGGCAGTGGATGTGATTTACTTAGACTTTGCTAAAGCATTTGATACAGTGCCACAAAGGTTACTGGTTAAATTAAGGAATGTTGGCCTGGAACATAGTATTTGTACCTGGATAGAGAACTGGCTAAAAGATAGACTACAAAGAATGGTGGTAAATGGAACATTTTCTAATTGGACCAGCGTTGTTAGTGGAGTACCGCAGGGCTCTGTACTAGGTCCCTTGCTTTTCAACTTGTTTATTAATGACCTGGAGGTGGGCATTGAAAGTATTGCTTCTATTTTTGCAGATGATACTAAATTATGCAGAACTATAATTTCCATGCAGGATGCTGCCACTTTGCAGAGTGATTTGTCTAAACTGGAAAACTGGGCAGCAAACTGGAAAATAAGGTTCAATGTTGATAAATGCAAGGTTATGCACTTTGGCAAAAATAATATAAATGCAAGTTATACACTAAGTGTGTTGGGAGTTTCCTTAAATGAGAAGGATCTAGGTGTCTTTGTAGATAACACGTTGTCTAATTCTGGGCAGTGTCATTCTGTGGCTACTAAAGCAAATAAAGTTCTGTCTTGCATAAAAAAGGGCATTAACTCAAGGGATGAAAACATAATTATGCCTCTTTATAGGTCCCTGGTAAGGCCTCATCTGGAGTATGCAGTGCAGTTTTGGACTCCAGTCCTTAAGAGGGATATTAATGAGCTGGAGAGAGTGCAGAGACGTGCAACTAAATTGGTTGGAGGGATGGAAGGCTTAAATTATGAGGGTAGACTGTGTAGGTTGGGGTTGTTTTCTCTGGAAAAAAGGCGCTTGCGAGGGGACATGATTCCACTTTACAAGTACATTAGAAGACATTATAGACAAATAGCAGGGGACCTTTTTACCCATAAAGTGGATCACCGTACCAGAGGCCACCCCTTTAGACTAGACAGTAATTTAATCACTGGAGGGTGCCAAAAGAGTTCCAAGATCAAACTCTGTGCTATGTCTCTTTGTAAACATGCTGTTATGAATACAATGCTTATTTTGCGAAATTAGAGAAGAGACTAATGAATTATAAGCAAGGATAACAAGGTAACAAGGGTAAAGGCAATATTCAATGTCTAGATCTGTTTTCTCATATACAATAGATTTACAGGAACAATGGCCTTTTGAAGCATGTTAGAGAATCTTTAATGATAAATGTACTGAGAACCTAGAAATTAGTTAATACTGCATTCTTTTATCACTGGAAGGTCAGATGTTTCTCCCTGATATTTTTTTGCAAACTGCACAGAAGTGAAAAAGTTTCAGCTTACACAGTGCATAGTTATAACTCTTCTGCCGCATCCCATCCATATCCTTCTGTGCCAGCGGGGCCAGGGATACAATCTACAGAGCAAGAACAATGAGCAACAGAGTATACTGGCACAAAGAGCTTAGAGCATCATTCTTTATTTTCTCCTACTCAAAGGGATTTTTCGAGGTGAAAAATAATTTATAGTCACAAAATTCATCTTTCAACACAATTTAGTCATGCTTTATTTGGTTATTAATGAGAAAAGGATGCGGGACGCCCTATTAATAGGCTTGCTCAGGATGACCAGGTTCATCGTTTTATCTTTGCCATAACCAGAGCAATGCTGCAGTAAGCTGCTGATGCTAAATCATATATTATGTACATATGTACATATACATATTTGTAAGAAAAATGGATTCAGTTATATAATTGTGATTCAGTGTGTTGTTTTTTCTTGTCTACATATTAATTTTTTTATAGATATTTAAATAATCTAATCTGATCAAACCCATCAGTCAATTAAGGAAATGTTCTAAACTATTGTTTTGAAAGTATAAGCTTAAATAAAAGTATAACGTATTGTGCCTGAGATACCTTTTCTATAATGCCCTATTTATTGAACTCTCTGCCTATCTCACATTCTTTAAGAATTATACATATTGTAGAACTTTAAAGAAAGCATCACCAGAACTTTTCTTAGAATTATTTTCATATCATGCTCACATACTTAACTTTTCTATTATATGGCGTTTATTCATTTATATAATCCTTCGAATCTCTATGTGAGGGCTTGCATCGTGCAAATTAAAAAGGGGTGCAAAATGCATTGATTTTTAGGCATAACCCACCTTCTTCTGAGAGTTCCCTCAGAAGATCACAGACACAATTCTTTGTACTCTCAGAATGGAGCGTGAAGGAGTTGTGCCCATCTCTGTATGCAACACTGGCAGTGCCAACAAACACACCATCCTCTGAAATCCAGGGTAGATATAAAGTACTCCAGTGTACTTGCAAACCCTGCACTCTGCACACAGTTCAAGTTGCACCTCTTATGGCTATAGCTACAGGTTCATACTGTACTCCTAGGAATTAAGTCCTTTTGTTCTGCAGCGCTTTTGTATAGACACTGGATTGTGCTTGTTTAGATTGCTGGTTTAATAGCAATGAGAAAATCACTACGGTAAGAAACAGAGCAGCCTTGCTCACTTATTGCATGCTTATTGTAACCATTGCTCTGAATAAAGGGGTGTATCTCTTTAAGATAATATTCCTTAAATATCATCATCCTCCTACAGTATAAGACTTACACTAAACAAGTGAACTTTGCATTCATACCAGTCCATGGTACAGGATATTGAATCCCCTTCATATAAACAACAATCACTAGCAGCAAGTTGTCTGTCAAGCAAAACATTTTATGAGTTTATTTATCTATTAGAGTACACAGTGCCTACAGAGGAGTAGGTTGAATATACACTATATTTATGAAAGCATATTGAATATATTTTCATTCATTCCAAATTATGAAGGTGTTTCTTGGCCAAAGGAGCTTACAGTCTAATCAGTAATAACTCCATAAATTGTAATGTATTGTTTTTCTTGTTTTACGAGATTTATACCAATTTTCACTTGAGTAAAAATATCAGTTTTCCAACAAACATTTCCCTGTATCAACAAAAAAAAATCCCACATCCTCAAATGTGTTAAAGGAAAACTGTACCTGCAAAATAAATACTTAAGCAACAGATAATATTAAGTGGCATATTAAAGAATCCTAACAAACTGGAATATATATTTAAATATTGACCTTCTACATCCTTTCCCTAGAGCCCTTGTTTTATTACATTCTCTGTGCTGCCTCAGAGATCACCTGATCAGAAATACTGCAACTTAAACTGTAACAAGAAACACTATGGAGGCAAAATACAAAACTTTGTGAGTTAATTGGCTCATGTGCCCTAACATGTATGGTTTCTTTGTTTGTATAACGGGTTTCCGCATAATGGATCCCATACCTGTACTATAAGTATGGTTTATTTACATAAAACAGGGAGCTACATGTGAGCTGTTTTATGCAATATATTTTTTTTGGCAGTATATTTTTCCTTTAATGACCCAAACTGCTGCCCCTTTTCTGCATATTAACCTACTGCTAATATATTGTCTTGATGCATACCTCTGGTTAGACCAGTGTCAGTGTAATAACAGGTGACTCAAAACCCAAAGTAGCAGATCAGAATTTTGCTTTTAAACAGTACACCAGTAAATGACACCTGCTAATTGATTGCTATAGGTTCTAGAGCCAGATAACACTACGGGGCACATTTACTAAGCTCGGGTGAATGAATAGAGGGAAAAAAACTCGATAGTCAAAGGAGTTTTTTGTGCTCCTCGACTATCGAATTGGCGTAAATTCGCCTGAGTAGAATGATTCAAATAGATTGAGAGAAAAAACGCTGCGACTATTCGCCCATTTGATAGTCGAAGTACTGACTCTTTTAAAAATCATTCGACTGTCTACTTTGCCAGATTAAACCTACCGAATAAAAAGGCATTCGATCGATCAATTGCCGGGCGAATATTCGCCCATTCGACTATTCGCCAGCACGTGAATTTGCTCGAATTCCCTATTCGATTCTATTCCCCAGTCGAATTTCAAGGGATTTAACCCCTCGAAATTCGACCCTTGATAAATCTGCCCCTACTGTTCCTATAATTACACAATCCGCGGTACGTCTTCATCAGAACCGACGCAATGAGAGGAAGAGGATGCAAGGAGAAAGATGTGTATAAGGTAAGTAATAGAAATGTCGGACCTTTTCGCTGTGTGCATCTGACACGACTGTCAGATGAAGACGGAACGTGCCGTGTTTGCATCTGACAGTCATGTTGTGTCGGATGCACACAGCGACAAGGTTTCTTTTACCTTATATTCGATGCATCCGTCTCCTCGCATTCTCTTCCTCTCATCGCGTCGGATCTGATGAAAACGCACCATGGAGTTCAGCCCTTGTAAACATCAAGTCTTCACTCTTTGTTCTTAAGACTGCTCATTAAATTTTCCCTTGTTTTCACCTATAATTATTCTAGATGTATTGTAGCCAGTGTTTCTCTTTATTAATAATATCTTTTATTTCTCTAAAATAAAGCACAATACAATAAACCATGACTAAACTGCATATTGACTAGAATTCGATGATTATTAGGACTTAAATGCCTTCTAAAAGATTTGAGATTATTGTATTTTTAAAGGCTCGCTATAGTATACAAAACATATTTTTCAAGCACAAATAGGTTTAATTTATAAATCAAGATTTGTATTTGTGTATTTTATGCTGCAGTATTTGCATTGTGCTGCTGGGTTTCCTTTGATCCCCCAAAAAGCTGCTTCTTTTGGTCCTCATTTAAAGATTGTAGCATGTTGATCCTTGATTCCAGCCTCTGTGACCATTCTTCCCGTAGTCTGTGAAAAGAAAATGGTATAAAATGATTATAATGTGGTAGAGAATATCAGCATAGATTAGATATGTTTTTTTCCAAAGGGCAAAGTCCGGTTCCCATCCTAATTTATATGTTATATATGATATATATAAATACATGTTAATAATATATATATATATATATATATATATATATATATATAATATATATATATATATATATATATATATATATATATATACAGTATATATCATAAAGAAAGTCCGCACTCTCAGGACTTAAACATAAAATAAAAATGTTTTATTAACTAAAAGACTAACGTTTCAGCCTCTCCGAGGCCTTTCTCAAAGTAATGATGGACACTCAGAAAATGCATTAAATACATATGATGGCGGGAAAAGTTAATTGGCTGACATGTCATCATCGTCATCATCACAATGCGTCAAATAATTAAACTCCACATGTAAAAAAACATATTAATACAAAACCAATGAATAAATACAAGAATAACAGATTCATATTAAAACCACTCCTATTAGGCTAATAAGTATGAACATTTGAGTGTAGATGAAAGGTCTGTCTTAAGGATCTCTCTTTGGCGATATATTAATTCTTAATAAATCAGATAAAATTGAGCATAGGACTGGCCAGATATGGGATGACTTTGATGTAGTTGGCCAGCTTAAATATATTGCAATATATGGACAAACAATCCCTGTTTTGTTTAAAGGGTAAGGCATTTTTCAGTAGCATTATGCACAAAATGTCGCTGTCTTAAATATATTGATAATGGGTTGAGTGCAGAGGACTCTTGTATTTGTCTATATGTATTTTGTGGTCACAGCCTCATTGCACCCCCGCCTAATGGTTTTAAAAATGAGTGGTGAGCACAACTTTCCCTTGTTTGTTATAGTTATACAGGAGCAGTGACCAGCTCCATGTTGTAGCTCCCACCCTTCCCAGCTATAGTCAGGTGATCCCACTGGTGTCTAATAAAAGGGCAGCCAAGTTTGGGAGTTTTACTTTGAAAGCAGCTAGTAAGTTGCAGGTAAAACTTAGTCCCTTTGTAAAATGAAGCAATAGAATTCTTAATGAATCAGATAAAATTAAGCGTAGGACTGGCCAGATATGGGATGACTTTGACGTAGTTGGCCAGCTTAAATATATTGCAATATATGGACAAACAATCCCTGTTTTGTTTAAAGGGTAAGGCATTTTTCAGTAGCAGTATGCACAAAATGACTCTGTCTTAAATATATTGATAATGGGTTGAGTGCAGAGGACCTCTTGTATTTGTCTATATATATATATATATATATACACAGTATATATATATATATATATATATATATATATATATATATATATATATATATATATATATATATATATATATATATATAAAGTTTGTACAGTGAACGCACTCCTCCCGGTTCAAATTCTGTTGGTGGTGCGTTGGTCAAAATTCCATGTTACAATTCAGTGAATGGACCCGCACTCATTCATAAAGGTGAAATAAATGTGCTTTTATTTCACAGGTTCATTTCCAACGTTCGGTCCTCTCTGGGACCTTTTTCAAGGATATATATATATATATATATATCTATATATACACAATATATATATATATACTTCCCCGAAATCCCAGCACTCACGAAAAATGTTCATTCAGGGCCTGGGTGCGTGCCTCGTAGCACTGCATACAATCCTCCTCCAAAGAAGCCGCACGACTCAGGACTTATAGTAAAGTAATGGTCGTGCGGCTTCTTTGGAGGAGGACAATATATATATATATATATATATATATATATATATATATATATATATATATATATATATATATACATATATATATATATATATATATATATATATATATATATATATATACAGTATATATATACTGTATATGTATATATAGTGAAAACACGCTAGAATCAAATACAGTTGTGTGGTTTGAGGTCTAACTAGGTTAACCCTAAATTAAGCTGGCCACCTGCCAAATTTGTTATCAAACTGGTCAAACTATTGTGCAAACCTGATTCCTTTTTTTTTTCAGGGCGCTCTTTACAGTTACATTTTTAGTTGAGCTACTCTTAACTTGTAAGTAGGTTAATGATGTATAAAAACATGGTAGAAAATGGGCAGGGGGCGGGGCAGATAACATCGGAGATGGGGCAGGGTGATGATGTCAGGAACGAGACTGATGACATCGGGCGGGACTGATTGCCATGTCATTATTTTCAATGTCCTGTCTGGATTACTTAATTTGGAAATCAGGACAGATTGCAACCCTATGCATCACATGTAATGATCATGTTTTGTATTTATAAAGAAAATGTAAGTTGATAGGGCGAGTTAAACGAGAAGCGTTGTTTCGGTTTGTGAAAACACCCCAGCCTCAGATTCAGTAAATTTGCCAATCCCTAGCAGTATAAACTCTGCAATATACCTGCATACTGTAAGCTTTGAGCTGAATTTCATCTAAACTGAAGATTAAAAACATGCAAACATGCATGCCACCTTTTTCTTGTATCTGTTGATTTTGGCCAATCTGACCCCGGAGTTTAATAAATTTTTTTAAACCATCTCATTAAGAAGTGTGGCAAAGATTTGCTGCAGTGACTAATCAGCAATTTATTTTTATAATTTGATTTTAAGTAAAAGTATTGACCCATATTTTATATACTGTATTTTGTCCATCATGCTCTTTAAACTCTCATAACTGGGAACATCTGATTCTTGTTCTGATTCTGGTTTTTGCATTTTCCCCATTTTATTGTGCTATATACAACTGTGGTAAACTGTGTCTACCTATATACCTGTGGTGCCCAAATTAGTTATAATGCTTGTTCTCATTTATTGTCTTGTTAAAGGGGACCTGTCACTCAGATATAAAAAGCTGTATAACAAAAGTCCTTTTCAAAAAAAAGGTCAACCCAAATTCTTTTTTTTTAATTAAAACATCCATACCTATTATAAACGTATACAATTTCAACTGTCAGTCATATATTGCCTGCCCCTAGAGGTGGGGCAGGTCATTACTTTCACTTTCAATTTTGCACTTCCTAGATGTCACTGCCCTCCACCCATTCCCCCTCCCTCTTCACTATCTATTAGTGTAACCAATGTATGGGCAAGGGAATCGGGTCCTCCATTTTGGCACATAAACAAGATTTTGGCATGATGCAAAGCTTGCCTCAATAACAGTGCCCTTAAAAATGGCACCTGCCTGCTTGTTATGATTCTGAATTTCAATGTTAAGTTAACTTTGCTGGATTAACATTGGAATTATTTCTTAAGGTGACAAGTTCCCTTTAAATGTTCCCTGTGCCAATCATGTGTATATATAATGCAGAATGACACCCAATATAACAATAAAAAAGGAATTATTAGACACGTGTAATTATTATGCAATGTGGTTGTATACTACTACTTTCATGTGATTACTAGAGATCATATGACACCACCTTACTGTATGTAAAAAAAAATGTGATTTAAGCAGCAGAAATCTTATATATTAGGAGAACCATTGCTTTTCTTTAAAGCTGACAAAGATCATTTAAAGGCATTTGGCAGCTGCGATTACAATAATCTCATTTAGCAACTATATGAGCTATTACTCAACTATCATTGCTGTAAGCCAACCTAATCATGCTTCTGAGGCATACAATTTTGTTTTTTTATGTTCTTTAAGTGCATCAGTGCATAATGCTCTAAATGTGTATTGAGGCAGCATAAATCTTAAGTGAGCTGACACAACAATTTCTTTTTAGCAAATGAATAGCAAAGGCATCTCCAAAAAATTCACAACTTTAGCAGTTATTCAATGGCTGCATTATAAACTGTGTTAATCCATCTATTCTGTCACCATTTATTTGGATGCTTAATTGAATCAATCATTATAGTTTCAATCACTACATGAAAATTGTTTCTTAGCAACCTTCAATAGTCTTTGTCACATTATTAACACTGAGCTGGTATTATACTCACTTTGAAAGGGCACTTTTATTTTTCCGCTCATGTTCACACTTGTATTCTGTTGTTTGCTTGTCTATTTTTTTCTCCCAAAAGTTTTTCAAACCATCAGCATCATGGGACATTATATTGCGGCGACCGTTGAGATTTTTCTTATTCATTTTCTGAAAATAATAAATAAATGTTCTGTGACTTTAACAACTAATATGGAATATAATATATTAATACTAAATTACATTTTGAAATACATGCAGCCCTATATTGGATGTGTTTGACTACACATAAAATAGAAAAACAGATGTGGTTATATCATTTTAGGGGGTTATTTATCAGAATCTGAAAAGTTCTCACTATTTTCTGAAAACTGCTATGACCAAAGCCGCACAGATTTTCCCCCATTTATCAATACATTTTCGTTAATTTTTCTCATGTGGAAAAAGTCACGATAAAATAGAAAAAAAAAATCCAAATCGAATATTTTTTTTGGATGTAGCGCTTGAAACCTATGATTTTTTTGTAACGTCACCTGAGAGCTGCGATTTTTCCAGAAACCCAGCGCAACTCAGAAATTCTTACAATTGTTAATGGGACATCTGCCATTGACTTTTACATGTTCTCGGCAGGTCTCAGTTGGAGTACTTTTTCACCTTTTAACACTTTTTTAACTTTTTTTTTTTTTTAACTTTTAACACCATCGGACTTTAATAAATCCTGAAAAAATCAAGTATTTTTTTTTCTCCAAAATTTTTTTCTTTTTCCCTTTAAAAGTCCGACCAGAACAATTCAGAACTTAATAAATAACCCCCTTAATGTCTTTAGTTCTACAGCATATATGCATTATAATATAAAGAGAAGCAATAACACCAAGACTGCCGGTGAAGGTGGAACACAGGACAGGAGAAAGAACTTGGTTCTGCCATATTAGGGGTATCTGAAAAACTTTCATAAACACCACATCCCTATCTGCTTTAAGCCCAGTAAAACAGTAAGATAGCACCTAGTTCATCCAAAAGACCCAATCCCAAAGCACAAGAAGAGTAACATTGTGTATGCAGTGCAGTGCAATGAGGAGTGTTCTGATTTGTATGTGGGAGAAACCAAATAACATTTACACCAGCGAATGGCACAGCACAGAAGAGCCAGCTCCTCTGGTCAGGACTCAGCCGTGTACCAACATCTAAAAGAAAAAGGACACATGTTTGAAGACTGCCAAGTCCAGATTCTAGACCAGGAGAGCAACTAATTCCAAAGAGGTGGTAAAGAAGCCATTTATGTAAATAATGAAAAACCAAGTTTGAATAGTAGTGGGGGTGCGACATCTAGGTAGTTATTTACTAAGCTCTGAAAACCTGAAATTCCCCGAAATCTGAATTTTTTTTTATAAAATCAGACTTTTAAAAAAATCACAAATTTTTTGGAGTTTATTAAACCCCGAGGGCTAAAAAGCCAAATATAAAAACACAGAATCTCAAACCTGTCGAGGTTGCATAAAAGTCAATGGGAACAGTCCCATTGATTTTTGGTTGTGTCGGGGGTTTCGGGCAATTTCACTATGTTTTGGCACCAAATAGTTGTTAGAGATGGTTTACTCATTAACTAGTGATCACTAGGTTCAAGTTAAAATTACCAAACTGTTTGAAACTAACAGTGCCTTTATTGCAAGTGCAATAAAATTTAGCTATAGGCTAAGTTTATAAGAAAAACCTTATATAGAGCATTTATTGCCATTGTAATAAAATTTGCACCAATACAAGGTGCCTCATATAGTCTTCCATTACGGTAGCATTAGAGCTTTGAAAATGCTGGTTGAAATTAAAACAGATGTGTCATTGTTAGTTATGCTTTATCCTAGATGAGATGATGTTTTTTGAGCAAGAGTTGTACAAAGAAGGTATGTTAGAAGGAATATCTAATGTCTTTCTGGAACAAAGAAATGTTGCTCCAAAAGGCAAATACATTTATAAGAGTGAAGGCACTCTGAGGCTTACATTTTCTTTAATGGTTAACCATTTGAGTTTCTCTGTTGCATTCTTCCCACTGACTGCTATAGGAAGCACAGTGATTGTTACTCAAAAACATTCACACTTTAGACTGGTTCACTGTGAATCATATACCTACTGTTTTGATTGACCCTACTTTCCTATGTATATGTAGGGGGCTATTTATCAAAGACCAAATCTATTTCAACATGTTCTGCCAAAAACTCAGATTACATCCACATGGTTTTTTTCCGTGGATCAGATTTTCCTGAAAATGTGGTTTGCTGGAAAAAATCTGAATTTCACGATTTTTTCGGATTTTCCACCCGAAAACTCAGAGTTTGTATGCTTTTCTTCCCGAAAACTCCAAAATCTTCAGGGTATTACACGAAACCCAGCGCACATCAAAAAATCATTGGGACTTCTCCCATTGACTTTTACGCAACCTTGGACAGGTCAATTGTGAGTTTTTTAAAAGTCCAAAAAATCTAAAAATTTTCAGGATTTTTGCATTTGGAGTTTAGTAAATAACCCCCCTAGTGTACGACATAAATAAAATAAAAAAATCATCTGAATGAGATCTACAGCATATTTTTTCGAAAACAATGTTATACTAGTACCATATTACCAAAATGAAGTATTTACAGCATTAAACACTTCATAAAATTTTATGAAGTGTTAACCTGAATGCTGCAATATTAAGTGTGGTCACACAATAATGCTGCCAGATGAGCATGAGATGATATGAAGCTATAGGGGCAGATTTATCAATGATCAAGATTTCTCCCCATTTCTTCCATTTATCAAAAGCTCCTAAGATATAGTCAAACTAGTTGGCAAAATTGGTATGTTTTTGAATTGAAACCACTTTACTTGATTATTCTCAAGAGTTGTTGATAATTGTCCAGTTTTTATACTATATCAGTCTATAGGAAATGAGAAACAATTTCTTTTGAGTGTCTTCCCACTGGGAAAATTGATGTGACCGATGATAAATATTAGAAATGAGAGTAAAGAATCCCTAAAAAATGTGAGAAGTGGAATTAGGAATTTTTACGGATTGACCATTTTTGAGCCAAGATCTTGTGATGCTCTGTGTGTTTCCAGAGCTCAGTTCATTCATTGGCTGATTTACCCTAGCATGTATGTGTGCCCTTGGTTTGTGTGGGAGCAGTGCTCTTCATATGTGCCAAAGGGAGGAGCTTAATAATTTCATGGTAAAGTTTGGTTGAAAAAATAGACGCAACCCCCTCCAAATGAACCCCAGTCCACATTTATACATATATTCATACCAACTTATTCACTCACATATATACTATATGTGATATATAGATACCAACATTTATATTAGTTGTAGATTATAGTACAGGTATAGGATCCCTTATCCGGAAACCCAATATCCAGAAAGCTCCGAATTACGGAATGGCTGTCTCCCATAGACTCCATTTTATTCAAATAATCCAAATTTTTTAAAAATGATTTTCTTTTTTTCTGTAATATTAAAACAGTACCTTGTACTTGATCACAACTAAGATATAATTAATTCTTATTGGAAACAAAACCAGCCTATTGGGTTCATTTAATGTTTAAATGAATTTCTAGTAGAATTAAGGCATGAAGACAAATTACAGAAAGATCCGTTATCCGGAAAACCCCAGGTCCCAAGCATTCTGGATAACAGGTCCCATACCTGTAATACAATAGCCTTTGATATTATGCTTGTTCAGGAAATGATCCAAACCCCTCTTAAAGGTATTAATAGAATCTGCCATAACAACATCACCCAGGGGACCTAAAAAGAGGCAAAATGATGGTTTCACCCCTTGAGTTAATGCCATTTTTATGCAAGACAGTACTTTAATTGTAATTATTAAATTACATTATTTTTAATAAGTCTAAATGAGCCAATGAGGCTAAATTCAAGGTTTGAGACCTCAAATTTGAATCAGCAATTTTTGCTGCAAAGAAAAAAAAACAAATTCAAAACACAAAACTTATAGTGGAGAGAATCTTATTTTTTTTTTAAACAAAGATGAAGTATTTCTGAGGTGTGATGACCCTGTCACATAAAGGTCAGAGGGTCTTGTAACTGTTCCACCAGACATGTAAAATTACAGCATTTTATATTCTTAATGTTTGAAAAGTGCATGTTTACTTTTCAGGGTTGACCTTTAAAAAATGCAGAAGGGTCTAATTAAAAAGAGACATTGTAGCGCTACATGGCTTAATTGGACTAACTGAATGATTAATCTGGTTTATGTTATAATGCTGAAACTGACCTGCGTGAAAAATGTCACTGTTAATGATTGTCATGGCTTACCGTATATTTAATTATTATTTGTTGTAATTCAATACATATCATTGGAAGGAATTGACTTTAACCACTTCAGCATAGATGCAGTGAATTCTAAGCATATCATTTAGTGCATGGTTTTCGTAGTTTACAGTAAACAACCCAACACATCTAAATTGCCATTTTTTCTGTAATTTTTTTTAATAATTTCAGTTTCAGTGAAAAACAGAGGAAACTGATTTTGCCAGATATTTTATCAGTTTTTTTTTATTAAACAAATGTTTCTATTTCACAATTTTACACCTTACTAGTGTTGGGCAAATATATCCAATTTTAATAAAGTGTAATCAAACTGCTATGGCATAGTTTCCTTTGGCTTGCTTCCTATGAATATTAGGGCTTATTTTATGTGCAGCGGGCGCAGTGTAATTACTCACGTCAGTTAGGTAAAAGCCAAAATATGCTTCTTGCATTTTCGTATAGTTCAGCTTGGTGCTGTACAGTCCTCCCTGCCTTCCTTTCCAGACTCAGTGCTGCTGTGTCTATTAACTGTGTTACTTACATGCTCATCACTTGTATGTAATTCAAGTACAAGATCAAGTATGCATAGGTGTTGTATCTAGTGTTGGACTGAGACACCAGGGGCCGACCCAAAAACCTTAGACTAGGGGCCCACCATTCTCAGTACAGGTAAAGGATCCCTTATCCAGAAACCCGATACCAGGGGCCGACCCAAAAACCTTAGACTAGGGGCCCACCATTCTCAGTACAGGTAAAGGATCCCTTATCCGGAAACCCGATATCCAGAAAGCTCCGAATTACGGAATGGATGTCTCCCATATACTCCATTTTATCCAAATAATCCAAATGTTTAAAAATGGTTTCCTTTTTCTCTGTAATAATAAAATTCATCTTTATTGGAAGCAAAAACAGCCTATTGGGTTTATTTAATGTTTAAATGAGTTTCTAGAAGACTTAAGGCATGAAGACCCAAATTACAGAAAGATCTGTTATCCGGAAAACCCCAGGTCCCGAGCTTTCTGTATAACAGGTCCCATACCTGTATTACTATTCTTCCTCTCCATGCTCAACCTCTATTCTCCAAGTCTCTTTTTACATACTATAATCTATTATTCCATCTATTTAGCCTCTTTTTCTCATAGAAATAGGAAATGGCCAAGAAATATGCCAAATGTTTAACAGCGTGAGGGCCCAATGACATCGGGCCCACTTTGTTTTGCCCCTAGTGATTGTAAAAGGACCTTTATGTATACCTCTGATGTTATACATAATTTTCAACTTTTTTCACTGATAATTATGTTTATTGCCTTTATTATTTATTATAACCCTAATTATGTATAACTTGCCTTTGTTGCTGCATGAATAGATCCATAGGTATATACTGAGAAAGATGTTATGTTATAGTTTCTAGCGCTCTGCCGAACAGATCCCCTTTGCTGGAAAATATTCACCACATCAGATCTGGCAGAAGAATCCTTTGCACAGTAGGTTGTTACATTAAGGTGGGTCTGTCAATGCAATTAATGCACTTGAAGGAGTGGCAGGCCTGGCAAAATGTGCCACACTGCATATATATATAGATATATATATATATAGATATATATATATATATATATATATATATATATATATATATATATATATATATATATATATGCAACAGAGTGTGAGGAGAATTGTTATTGGTCACCCTTTCCACACTTGTAATTACATTTTTTATTACCCCTATCATTGGGAGATATTTTCATTAATCTGCCAATATTAAATATAGCCAAAGCTTTAAAGGCCCAGAGTCCCTACCCTTTTGTTGGCATAGGGTTCTGTAGTGCAATATAGAAGGGATTCTTTTTATTTATAAAAAATGTATATATTTTTGTTCTTCTGCCAACATCAAAGCTCCAATGATTTTACTTACAGCTTTAACAAAACATACTGTAGATCCTTGAGCTCACTAGATGACATTGCATTAGTTCTAAGCATATATTTCCTAATGTGTGCTGATTTTATTAACTCAGCTTCATATTACAGCTTAACAACCTGCTCCTAGTTAGAACCCAATGAAACCAATCCACTTACTGTAAGTTAGTAATTAAAACTCGTTAATGTATACTTAGCCAACTGTGAAAACTATAAGTATGGCATATGGTTTGGGCATTAGTGCAGAATACAAATACAAACACTGCATTGTTTGCAAATGCAAGCTATGACTTAAAGGAAACATTTCCCCCTGAACAATGTAGGTCTCTATAAAAATATATGGCATAAACAGCTTATGTGTAAAACCCTGCTTCGTGTAAATACACCATTTTCATAATATTATACATTTTTAGTAGTATGTGCCATTGGGTTATTATAAATTGAAAAGGGCCACCCCCTGGGATCCTAGGATTCATGGTACACACAAACAAACCATACATTTTAAGTCACATGAGCCAATTAACAGAACAAGTTCTGTCTTTTGCTTCCACACTTCTTCCTGTTACAGTAAAAGCTGCAGTATTTCTAGTCAGGTGATCTCTGAGGCAGCACACAGACCATCACTAAATGGTGGTTCAAGGCAAGAAACGTAAAATACATAAGATGTTAAGTATTTACTTAACATATATACCAGCTTAGTAAGATTCTTTAATATGCCACTTCATTTAATATAAACGATCTGTTTATGTGTAAAGTGATACTGACACTAAAAACTACTTTTTAAAATAAGAATGTACATTAAAAGTTACCTATAGGCCATGTTGATAATCTTTTGCAGAGAGGTTTGTTTTTGTAAGTAATTGTTAGTTGAAGTTCCTAAACCTGACTGTTTTGCCAATCTGACTGTCCCTTCTCAGCCTGTCAGTTAGAGATTCTAATGCTAACGGACTCCTGCTGCACAAATATGGCAGCCCCCTCATACAGGAACACGGGGCATCAGACAGGTAATGTAAAAGCATTGTGCAAATACTTTATGGCAAAGTTATAAGTAGCTTTCAAAGGCAATATTATGATAGATGTAAAAAAGAGTTTAATTTCTGGTGTCAGTATTTCTTTAAGTGTTCATTTTGGGGGTATAGTTTTCCTTTAACTGCATAAACATATAAAAAAAATAACATCATTTGTTTAATGTCTCACTTCAAGTTTTATTAAAACAAATACATTCATTTCTTGAAGAAAAAATAATAATGGTGGGGCATAAAGATCAAGTTGTGTCATTTCATTTGCTTTCTTTACTTCCACAATAAAAAGGCAATGCACTGCAATGCAAAAGGGCTGTGAAATTGATTGCCAATCCATCAGAGCTGTGAATATTAAGTCATTTGCCCTTTCTTTAAATGGCCTCTGCTGCAACATTACCTAATGCTAATAGGCCACTGGTGTTGTTTAAGGACTTGGCAAGAGCACGAGTTTACTGCTTACGTTACTGTAAAAGATCACATCCTATGGCTGAGCTGTATACTATGTTGAGTGTGGAGTGTAACATTTCTGGAGATTTGAGGCATTCCAGCTGGGGAGAAGTATCTCATGCGGCCATTAAATGTCTCAGCGTAAATCATATTTATGTCTGTCACCAGTTGCCTGGTCATTTGGCTGTAAATTCAACAGACATTTTTACAACCAGAAGACTTAGCATCACATAGAACTTGATGTTTTTTTTTCTTCATTCTTTTATGCATATTATTGCTTGAATCTTTTTTGTGAATGTTATCACTATGCTTCCATAACACGTGTAAAGGAGGTACATTTCAACATAATACTGTTTTTGCCTCCCCATTAAACCTGTCATTTATAAAAAGGCATTACGGCTGCTGCCATTTCCTTCCCAACAAGGAATAGCAAGCACGTCTAAGCTGTTGTTGGACTACAACTTCTAGCATGAACTGGTCCTGTTGGTAGATGGGGATTTGTATTTCCAAAACCAAATATCAAGCTGGTCAGTGTTTGCTAATTAAAATAAAGAAAACGTAGCAGAGCAAATGTATTATTTAAGGAGAAATGTGAAGCACAGCATTTTTCACTTCAGCTAAGGGAATGGCGCAACTGGCATTGGCCATGTAAAGGGCACATCATTTGCAGTCCATAGGTGTCCATGTGCATTTTTATTGTTAGCTTGTCATTATGTACAAGAAGTAGCGCCTGTGGGTGACTGAAGGGCTCCCTTGAGCTCCTAAGCACTGTTCTCTGTCCCTTGTATTAAATATCCTGGTCCTTTCTTCTCTAAACAAATAATAATCATATTAAATGATAGTTAATACATATTATTGGAACTAACTTGCCATTAAAGGACAAGGAAAGGCTAGGAAAGATTTAAACTCTATCAACAGTCATGTCTGTAGTGATGCTATTAGTTATTTTCATTCCTCTTTGAATGAAGCACTTTTTCATCGCAATCGCTACGATGTAGACAAAATCACTCACTTCTGTGTAAATTCTTCCCGTGATTTATTGCGCTTTCTGCAAGACCAAGACCATCAGATGTGCCGAATCTAAGGTAAGTAATAGGAATGTCGGACGCTGTCGCATCGTGCATCCATCCACGTCCGTCATTCCTATTACTTTCCTTAGATTCGGCACATTCAACGTGACATTTGCGCTTCCTCATGATGCGTTGGAACAGAAGGTATCGGATATAAAAACGCCTGTTTAAAACGCCCCTCAGAGCTGCTCCTGCTTCCTGCTCTATAACTTTATGAGTAATGAACTTCTATCCTTTCCTTGTCCTTTAAGGGGCACATTTTTCAAGCTGTGTATAAAATGGATAGCAAACATACCACACATTGCCATCTGAATACCAGGTATCACCCTCACGAAATCCCGCTGTATTTATCAAACTGTGTATTGATTTTAGGCAATTAAATAGCTGCAAAATGTAATTGAACCTTGAAAAATGCTGTGTAAAAGGGCAAACTTCCATTGTAGTTTTAGAATAATGAAGAAATGCTAATGTTTCATCAAGGCAGATTCATGTATGAGGGATAATAGTGATGCATCCTGATGTTTGAATTCATAATTACACAATTTATATAAGGTTATAGGTTATAAGGATAGAAGTTATCTATGATTTGTAAGAATGTTGCATAATGGTATATGTTACCTCAGCCTATGGATTATACTATGTACATGACAAGAAGTTGCCTTTTGCATATTTTTGCTCTACTGGAATGCAAGAATTTAATTTGCACTGTTTAGAGTGCACAGTGATTATACTATTCATAGCTATATATGTGACATTTCTATGCATACTTGCTGAAAATAGCACAAGACTGGCCCATAATATTGTCATATTTTTGTCGCTTAAATTATTCCAAAGCAGTCTTTATGCATGTACCCTCAAAAGACTGTTGCTTACTGTAATGTGTAGGGTGAATCAGAAATGTGCCTGGTAGTAACTGAGTGGATGGCTGCATCAGGGATAAGGCCTTCATTGTTCCCACTTTTTAAATACAAATGTTGTGATGGATTATATGAATAAACCAAAATGCTTATCTACTCATTTACAGGTTATTTGATCCGACTTGATTTGAGCAAGCATGATGATCTATAAGGATGGTGCTAAAGAAGAGGGGAGCTTACATATCATTGCAAATCGCCAATATCCAATCTGTGGCCCTCAAACTGTTGTTAGACTATAACTCCCAGAGCCTTGCGACAACTTACTATTTTTATTACACAAAAACATGCTCTAATTTAGCCACAAAATGATGTTAAGAACTTTCTGCCCTTGAGTTTAGAAAACAGTTCTCTATAATTGTACAACAAGCTTCACGGTCAATTACTAACTTACATTATAAGACATGCAATGCACAATGTATTAGGTACATCAACCCTATACTGTGACGTACCATCCTGTCCCCTGATATTAGGTCACCTTTAGTGATGGGCGAATTTGCGAAACGGCGAAAAATTCGCAAAACGGCGCCGGCGCCCGTTTTTTACGCAAACATTTGACGCCGGCGACGCTGGTGGCGAATCGCGCATATTCGCCGCGAATTCGCGCCTGGCGAATAAATTCGCCCATCACTAGTCACCTTTTGAGGTAAATTAACCCACATTATCATTAACATTGTTTGAAAAGTCGTAGGGGCAGATTTATCAAGGGTCGAATTTTGAGGGTTAATAAACCCTCAAATTCGACCCTCGAAGTAAAATCATTCGATTTGGAATATCCTTCGATCAATCGCTTAAAATCGTTTAAATCATTCGATCGTTCAAATGATTGTAAACAATCGATCAAAGGATTTTTATTTGATCAAAAAAAGCTTAGAAAAGTGCTGGGGAAGGTCCCCATAGGCTAACATTGGACTTAGGTAGGTTTAAAGTGGCGAAGTATGTAGACAAAGTTTTTTTTTAAAGAGACAGTACTTTGATTATCGAATGATTTTTACTTCGAATCGTTCGAATCATTCGATCGAATTCGATCGAATTCGATTGAATTTGACCAATTCGATGGTCGAAGTACCCAAAAAATTACTTCGAAATTTGAATATTTTTTTATTCGAATTATTCACTCGAGCTTAGTAAATCTCCCCCCTAGTGTGTGGCACAACACTGATTTAACTTCTCCAAATTACAAGCGCACATCCTTGCCCTCTTGAAACTAGAATACCTGGTGCCCAGCGAAATAGGGGATCGGCTACCCCCTCAGAATTCCAAAAGAAGAAAAATTCACTGGCACTCAGGTGACAACCCCTTTATCAAGCATGATAAAGGGGTTGTCCCGGAAACGTTGCATGCCGCATTGAATAAATTTAAAGCAAGGGTTTCACCCTGCAAGTATCACCTGAGTGCCAGTGAAATTTTCTTCGTTTACAACACTGATTTAACTCAATTATGCAAGTGAATTATATAATGATACCTGAATCTCTCTCACCATGAGATTATTTAATGAGTCATGATGTATATAACAAAATAAATCTTTCGAAACCTTGAAACTCATATTGAGTAAATAAATAATAATTATATAATCAAATCAAAATTCATATGGACTGATGCTATTCTGCCTGATGTGGACTTTCTGAAGGGTACATTTTAACCTGTTTGGATGAGTCCACCCCACCCCCAACAGAAGCAGAAAGTTCATATATTTAGAAATGTAATAAATAATTTTACAGAGCAATAAAAACAAATCCAAAAATATAACAAAACAGGTGACAATATTTTCTTGCTGTTGGACCAAACCATTAATCAATTTACATTGATTAGTATATAGATAGAAATGTAAGAATTTCTTTACCAGGTGGATACTCTTTTAATTGGTGAATCCATGCTACTTCTATAACCACCTTAAAACCCTAATTAAATCTGTGTAAGCAATTGCCAAAGGTGTCAGGCAAGGTGTTTTTATCATAATTATGTATCATCTTAATTATGATTGCTCTAAACAGAAAATGGCAATGAACTTGTGAATAATGCGCCAGAATTTATATACTGGTCTGAACATTTTGTCAGAAAATGTAGGATATTAATGAAGCTCAGTAGATTGAAAAGCTCATTAAACATTACCTTGTTCTGTGTAAGGAATCTGGGAATCCCATTGTTACTATTGTTTAACATAAGCAATATACAGTATGGTGTATATCTAGCTGTACAGAGATCTATTAAAATATTGATCTTACTGTTAGATTGGTTGCTCCTGCTTAATTCTTGAGCCGGCTAAGTAGATATGAAGGGGAAATGATTTTCTTCTCTGCTATATGTCTAAAGAAGATTGTGGGAGTGACCGCTATTCAGTTCATCTGCCACCTCTGTCTACAGGGGGGGGATTGAATGACAAGGACTATTTTAAAGAAACATACTTGGTCCATTCCAGTGTTAGTGGATGAGACAGACCTACCCTTGAACGTTTGAATGCAATGGGAGTTGCATACAAACAGCTGTCTTCAATGTCATCATGTGAAAAGTGAAAAGTGTATTAGTGAGACTAGCTTACTACAATGCTTTTAGAGAATGAAATGCACAAGCTTTAATAAAAAGAAATGGATACTCAAAGCCAGTTAAAATCCAACAAAAGCCTGAGATTAGAGTATTACAAACTACACGTATAAACTGTGGAAGTGTTATGTAAATAGAGAATAAAATAAGAGATCCAGGATAGCTGGGCATTAGCTATAACCAACACGATAAACGGGGGAATGTAATAAAAATCGCTAACGGAAAAACTATTCGCAATGCGAAAATTTATGCCTTTGCGCGAACACATTTTGCTTTGTGCGAATTTAATATAGCTTTTGCGAGCCCGGAAACTGTTTAGCGACCACTTCCGACAGTGAAAGACCGTTTGCGAATTTTATAGTTTCCTACATCTAAGTTATCAAGCCCTGGAGCATAAATGCACCATTTTTTTACTGTTATTTGTGTAAATGTTGGAGGGACGTGTTCCGCATCATATAATGTATTTTTTTAATACAAATCTTAGAACTCCTGTTGGAGAAATGTTCAGGGAAAGGGAAATAAAATAACTTAAAAAAGGCATGTTGAAAAAAGCCAAAAGAGCTTGAGGACCTTAATCTAAATATTGAAGTAGAGACTACCAAATTACTTCTTTGACCAATAATCCCCCTTTAATACTGCCCTCATCTAATATGTCCTCATCTAATACTGATTTGTAAATGCGATACAAAGTGCAATGTGCAATTTTCAGATGCAAAGTGCTAGATTTTGTACTAAAATGCAGCTTTTTTTCCAGAAATACAACCATGGTTTTGTGCGCATCAGTGTGATCAGTAAGTAGTGCCTGCTTAAAGGGATTTCCAAAATGAATCAGTTAATAGTGCTGCTCCAGCAGAATTCTGCACTGAAATCCATTTCTCAAAAGAGCAAACTGATTTTTTTATATTCAATTTTGAAATCTGACATGGGGCTGGACATATTGTCAATTTTCCAGCTGTCCCAAGTCATGTGACTTGTGCTCTGATAAACTTCAATCACTCTTTACTGCTGTACTGCAAGTTGGAGTGATATCACCCCCTCCCTTCCCCCCCCAGCAGCCAAACAAAAGAACAATGGGAAGGTAACCAGATAACAGCTCCCTAACACAAGATAACAGCTGCCTGGCAGATCTAAGAACAGCACTCAATAGTAAAAACCCACTTAGACACTTAGACACATTCAGTTACATTGAGAAGGAAAAACAGCAGCCTGCCAGAAAGCATTTCTCTCCTAAAGTGCAGGCACAAGTCACATGACTTGGGGCATCTGGGAAATTGACAACATTTCTAGCCCCATGTCAGATTTCAAAATTGAATATAAAAAAATCTGTTTGCTCTTTTGAGAAATGGATTTCAGTGCAGAATTCTGCTGGAGTAGCACTATTAACTGATGCCTTTTGAAAAAAACATGTTTTCCGATGACAGGATCCCTTTAAGCAACCCACTAGTGCAACCTTTGAACTACTGGCGGTACCTCATTAGTAGTTCCTACCTCTCTTTGTATGCCCCTAGGCAACATAGTCATTTTTGCTTTATAAAGCCTGTAAAAATAAGAGGCAATGATTAAAAGAGCTGCTTTATCAACCTGTGCTGCTATTTAGTATTCTACTCCTCACATGGAATTTGATCTGATAGAAACATCATTTCATTGTTTGAAGTGTTAGCTGTGTCAGGATTTTTTGAAATGCCGCTTCTAGATGATGGAAGCAGCCAGGTGAAAATGCTTTTCCATGTATCTTTACAATGCAGCTTTTTACATGAATTTTCTTCCACTCCCTTTCAATGTCAAACTTGGCTGCGAAATCAAAAATTCATTTAACACTATTTTATACACTCATGAAGCAGCCAAAGACAACCCTGATGCAACTAATACTTACAGGGGAAAAAAACATTCTTCACCTCTAACATCATCTTGTGTGGACATTAGTTATTTAAAAAGTCCCATTTCTTTTTTCTTCACCTGTTGTAGAAGAAAATGGCAATAAATATGGCTTGGAATTGCTCTGGTTACAGTGCATTTACTTTTATAAACATGATCAAATCACTTTTATATGGCACCCTAGCTCCATAAACAGATAGTCGTCCATTCCTCATAAAGGCTTCTAATGTGCAATATTAAATGTTTGAAAGTATATCCCTGAGATGGTTAGAGGCTTCTGTTTTATGTCTTTGTGTATATAGGCACATAATCTGTTCACTTGTTTTAGGGTCACTGAAAGGCGAAATAGTCAAAATTATTATGACGCATAACAATCATGATTTGAATAAAGGATAACAAGTATCTCTGGAATGCGAAAATGACAACCCACTAAAACTTAGTTTGAGGGGTTTTATTGAATGCTTCCATTTTATATCTACCCACCTGCTCCATGAGCCCTAGTCATGCCTTTTGAATGGTTTAGCACTCACATATGTGCAAATTCCTCTCCACTGTTGCATATTCTGTACTTTGATGCAAAGCAGTAATCCAAATAATCTCTTAAACATCTGCAATGTGGGGTGTCCACAACAAGGGCAACCATTCTCTGAAAAGAGCATGGTTGTCAATAAGGTCAGAGCTCACCTTTAAAGTATAGGTACATCAAAAACTGAATTGCATACATCCCTAGTGACCACCATGAGTGCAGCAAAACTTCAAGGGATTGATGATGTTCCAACCTACAGTCTTTTGATGTGGCCACATTTGATGGACTACAGCTCTCAACTGTTTATTTTATTCTAGTGCGCCTCTCAGTAACATGATTTTTTTTATTAAGGTCCTGCTTTTATAATGAAATCCTAAAGGCCTATATACCCCCCAATCTGAACTTGTGTCTAATTATTTTTAAACAAAGACTGGCCAGTCAGTGCATTCTATATATGAATGTGTGAGGCATATCATAAGATCATTAGTTGCAGAAACAATAGTGTCTCCTATTTGTTGATGGATACAGGCTTTTTTATCTTCTGGCACTTGAATATACCATGCAACCTGCTGAAAAGAATGACAGCTGAAGGCACAGACTACTGTTCTTGGCTGGCATTATTGTGATATTGTTGGCAAAGGGAAAGGAATAATTAGGAGTCAATTTTAACTTTTTCTTTTGTTTTTTAATGTAAAAGCCCATCTAACAGAAATAAATAACATAACACACTGGCCAGACAATCAAAACTACAGAAAAAAAGACAGTAGGAGCTGCTGCATGCTTACAGTATTTTCTGCTTGTGTAAAAGTGCATCATAGAAATATTCTTATCCAGTTAAAACAACTCATGCTGAAATCTTTATGCTACGCAATTTTTCAGACGAGTGCTCAAAAAAGGACTGCAAATTACTGCCAAGGAGTAGCCCTTTGATTCTGAGGCTAAGAGCCATTTGTAATAAACTGCTAGGAAAGAAAATGTGCAAAAATAACAATCAAAGAAATGCATTTTGCATTAGATCGCACATTTAAAATGTGCATTGCAAGTTTTTTTTAGAGCTTCTTGAAGGTAAAATGGCAAAAAACATTTTGGGAAGATGGCAATCCGCATAATCTTTTATCTGCTTGTATTAAAGGCATGTGTTCACTAGTGATGATCGAATTTGCGCCGTTTCGCTTCGCCGAAAAATTCTCGAATTTCCAGCAAAAATTTGCAAAACAACGAAAAAAAAACCAAAAAACAAAATTCGTCCTTTTTTTTTTGACGTGCCTGTTTCGCATATTCGCCCATCACTAGTGTTCACAACACATAGCAGCTCTGAAAAGGTAATACGTATACCCATAGAAAAAAATACATTTACCCACATGACCTCTGTTTATTAGATTATGTTTCCTCATGGGCATTGATCCCCAACCAGTAGCTCGCGAGCAACATGTTGCTCTCCAACCCCTTGGATGTTGCTCCCAGTGGCCTCAAAGCAGGAGCTTATTTTTGAATTCCAGGCTTGGAGGCAAGTTTTAGTTGCATAAAAACCAGGTGCACTGCCAAAAAGAGCCTCAATATAGGTTGACAATCCACATAGGGGCTTCTAAATAGCCAATCACATCCCTTATTTCAGCACCCAGGACAGTGTCGGACTGGCCCGGCGGGAAACTGGGAAAAAACCCGGTGGGCCCTGACCCTCATGGGCCCCCGCTGGGCCAGACCCCTCTTCTGATATAGGAATGCTTAAAAATATAAGTTTTCTTTCTGCGCCGCGCAGCACCGTTTGCGCATGCGCCCGCTGGGGGCCAGAGGGGGCCCTGGACAGCAGTCCTGGTAGGCCCAGGGCCCCCAGTCCGACCCTGACCAAGGAAGATTTTTCATGCTAGTGTTGCTCCCCAACTTGTTACAATACAAGTATGGTTGTAACAGATACAGATAAGGCAAATGTGTTAAATCAGTTCTTTTCTTCAGTGTATACAATAGAGGAGTCTGGGTTCACAGGCTCACTTAATAACTGCACGAATGGTTCAGCTCAATCTAGTCAGTGGCTGACTCAGGATATGATTCAAAAAGCTTTAATACAAATTAATGTAAACAAGGCTCCAGGGCCTGATGGCATACACCCCCGGGTTCTAAGAGAGCTTAGTTCAGTTTTAGACCAGCCCTTATTTCTGATTTTCTCAGATTCACTGTCATCTGGTATGGTGCCTATGGATTGGAGAAAAGCTGATGTTATTCCAATATTTAAAAAGGGATTACGATCTCAGCCTGGCAATTATAGGCCGGTAAGCTTGACATCTGTGGTGGGCAAATTATTTGAAGGCTTGTTAAGGGATCACATTCAAAATTTTGTCCTAATGAATGGCATTATGAGCAACAATCAGCATGGCTTTATGAAGGATAGGTCATGTCAGACGAATTTGATTGCATTTTATGATGTGGTAAGTAAGATTCTGGATAGTGGGGGGGCAGTAGATGTGATCTATTTGGATTTTGCCAAAGCGTTTGATACTGTGCCCCACAAACGACTGCTTTCTAAACTAAGGTCTGTTGGGCTTAATGAAGTCGTTTGCACATGGATAGGAAACTGGCTACAGGATCGGGTACAGAGGGTGGTTGTTAATGGGACATTCTCTACTTGGAGTAAGGTTCTTAGTGGGGTCCCCCAGGGCTCAGTATTGGGTCCACTTTTATTTAACTTGTTTATTAATGACTTAGGGGAGGGTGTTGTAAGTAATGTATCAGTGTTTGCAGATGACACAAAATTATCCAGCCCAATTAATTCCATCCAGGATGTGGCATCCTTGCAACATGATCTTGACAAACTGGCAATCTGGGCAGCTAAGTGGCAAATGAGATTCAATGTTGATAAATGTAAAGTCATGCACCTGGGATGTAAAAATATCCAAGCCACTTATACCCTTAATGGGACTGCACTAGGCAAATCCATTATGGAAAAGGACCTTGGAGTCCTTGTTGATGATAAACTTGGCTGTAGCAAGCAATGCCAGTCAGCAGCATCAAGGGCAAATAAGGTCTTGAGCTGTATTAAAAGGGGCATAGAGTCACGGGAGGAGGGGGTCATTCTTCCACTGTATAGAGCACTTGTAAGGCCCCATCTAGAATATGCCGTACAGTTTTGGTCTCCATCACTCAAACAGGACATTATTGTATTAGAGAGGGTACAGAGAAGGGCAACTAAGCTGGTAAAAGGTATTGAAAATCTTAGCTATGAGGAAAGACTGGCCAAATTGGAGATGTTCACGCTGGAGAAGAGGCGCTTAAGGGGTGATATGATGACTATGTATAAATATATAAGGGGATCATATAATAATCTCTCTAATGCTTTATTTACCAGTAGGTCTTTCCAGCTGACACGAGGTCACCCATTCCGATTAGAAGAAAAGAGGTTCCGCCTAAATATTCGGAAGGGGTTTTTTACAGTGAGAGCTGTGAAGATGTGGAATTCTCTCCCTGAATCAGTTGTACAGGCTGATACATTAGATAGCTTTAAGAAGGGGTTGGATGGCTTTTTAGCAAGTAAGGGAATACAGGGTTATGGGAAATAGCTCATAGTACAAGTTGATCCAGGGACTAGTCCGATTGCCATTTTGGAGTCAGGAAGGAATTTTTCCCCCTCTAAGGCAAATTGGAGAGGCTTCAGATGGGTTTTTTGCCTTCCTCTGGATCAACTGGCAGATAGGTAGTTAATAAGCAAAAAAAAAAAAAAAAAAAAAAAAAAAAAGTTGAACTCGATGGACATGTGTCTTTTTTCAACCTTACTTACTATGTTACTATGTTACAAGTGCAGAATTTATTATCCTATTTTTTTTTGTAATTTAGATCACCTAAACAGTCTGCTAAAATTGTTTTGCCACCAATACGGATCCATGCATCTAAGTTGCTGTCAAGAACAAGGTACTATTTTATTATTATGGAGAAAAAGGAAATCATTTTAAAAATTAGAATTACAGGTATGGAAACTATTATGCAGAATACTTGGGATTTTCTGGATAACGGAATTTATCTTAATGGAACGGATCTTCATACCTTAAGTCTGCTAGAAAATCATTTAAAATTAAATAAACCCAAGGACAAGTATTCATTATATCTTAGTTTGGATCAAGTACACTGTCCTGTTTTATTATTACAGAGAAAAAATAAATCATTTTTGAAAATGTGGATTATTTGATTATAATGAAGTCTATGGGAGATGGCCTTTCCGTAATTCTGAGCTTTCTGGATAACGAGTTTCCAGATAATGGATCCCATACCTGTATTTGCTTAAAATGAACTCTATGGGAGATGGCCTGTAATTCAGAGCTTTCTGTACAACGCGTTTCCCTAATAAGGAATCCCATAACTATTTATATGTACTATATGTGAAACCCTTTCAGTTCTTGGTGTTGCATTAAAACATTATCTTAATTGTTCTTGTCTTAGAATTGCCTGATTACTGGGGGCCTAGTATAAAGCACAGTTTTTAGTACAAATCCTTTAGCTATAAACAAAATGCACATATTAATGGTTGCCTTAGCTTTACTTTCCAAAGCCAGTGATTCAGGTACACTAGAAGAGAAGATAAATAGAATTTCCCGTTAATTGGAATGAATATGCTTGCAGCTGTAGTTCAGATGTCTATTTTTTTCTAAAATAGAAAGTCATTTTCCATTGGTGCCTGCTTTGCAGTTTTTTTTTTTAATGTAAAGCAAGCCAGCTCCCCCATTGTTAGCAAAAGCTTAGAAATAAGGGCAGGATATGCGAGACTGTCCTGGAAACAAAGCACAGGCTGCTTGTACAAAAGCCCCAGATTTATTTTGTTAATTTTAATGAAGTCTTGGTTTTTTTTTTTCAAAGAGATGCATGCTAATCAGTAAGGTAGACAAAAGTTGAAAAGAAATGCAGCAGAATAGCGAGTGAAAAACAGAGTTTCAGTATGTGCCATTTACTTGTGTGCTTTAATTGTTTTCTGCCATTACAATCCTACGCCCATAAGTGCTCTCCCTCAGGTATATTTACCCCTACCACTCTATTATAATCATACCTCCTACATATCCCTTTACAAGTTTGCAACTGCATTTTATATATGTTTCATAAATCAAATCTTCTAGGTGCAGCCATTGTCAAGGAGGATGTAGTTTTCAAGCTTAATACACCTCTGCACCCCCCCCCTTGTCTCAAAACAAATTGGGAAATATTTTATTGTAAACTCAAACTGGCCCTTTATGTCGTACTAAGTAGCCTATTCACAATGTACTGAGCAGAAACTACTTTAAATGTACAACGGAGTGCATTATGTAGTGGAGGAATGTATAGTGTAGCCTCATTTGCATTGTACAGCTCAGTAAGCCGGGCATACAATAAATACATATATAGTTTATTTTCTGTTTATATTATTCCCATAGCACAAAGCAGCAGGCAAATAATGGACATATATTACTGTCAGTATTTGAACATGAGTAATGTATTGTATATTTTTTTCTTAAACTTGAATGTACAGCATATAGACTACATCAATGGTCAGATCCACAATCCATGTGTACAACTTCAGCCAGAGCCTATCTACATTAATTAGCTTCTCAAAGGGATACCTCTGGTCAGGGCAGCCATCGGGGGGGGACAGGGGGGAAGAGTTGTAGGGGGCCCGAGGGTAAGGGGGGCCTGGCCATGCCACACTTACTTGATTAGCCGGGCCCCCCATCTTTCTGAGATTTGCTGACTTTGGGAAGGCATGGACGTTTAAGGGGCCCTAGCCACCAATTTTCTTATAATGTGTGGGGGGGACTGGCCACCAATTTATTTTCTCATGTGGGGTCCTAGCCACCAATATTTTTTAATGGGGGGGGGCCCTGGCCACAAATGTTTTTTTTATGGGGGGCCATGACCACCAATACATGTGGGAACCCTAGGTACCATTTTTTTTTGTTTTTTTACTGTTTGGTGGGGGGCGGACCTGTGGGGTGGGAAGGGCGAAGCTGTAGGTGGGGCTTGCAGTGGGCGCAGCCCAGGGGGCCCAGGAAATTTTGTTGTATGGGGCCCTGTGATTTCTGATGGCGGTCCTGCCTCTGGTGCAGTTGAAGATAAAGCAGACCAAAGACATACATGAGATAGTACCTAGATTTTGCATGCCCAAGAGACACAACCCTGGTCTTTTGTGGAACTATAACTTGTCCAGGCGAGAAGGTTGCTGGGAATCATAGGGGCAAATTCACTAAACTCTGAATATTCGCCAGCGACGGCTTCGCTCACAGCGCAACACTTCGGCAGGCGTAGATTTGCCAGGACAACGCTAATTCACTCAAATCCGAAGTTGCGTCCCAGGGCAACGACTGCTGGCGAAGTTGCACAAGCATTACTGCGCCAAGCAAAGCAAAGTTGCGCTACCGTTGCGGGAAGTTAAAGTTGAATGGACGTATATGTTGCAGCAAATACATTACATTACACAAGCCCAGGAAACCTTAATAAAATAAAGTTGTTATAATGCCTTACACATGAGCCCAGTGTATATTTTATGTGCCATATGTTAGGAAATGTAGGGGGGAAGCCGGTTACCCCCAAAAAAAATTTTTGCAGCCTATCGCCCAGAAAAAAAGGAAAAGACGCTAGCCTTTTTCGGGACTATTTTTTAAGGAGCTCCTATCTACTCTATTGCACTTCACCTGGTCTGAGGTGGCAAAGACAAGTCTGTCACAAGAGGTAACGTTCAGTAAAATCCGCATTTTAGTGAATTTGCGTAATTACATCCATTTTCCAGAGCGCAAATTCTCCTGGCGTTAGGGTGCGAAGTACCGCTATAGTCTATCTCCTTCGCTAGCGAAGTTATGCCAGAGACCGTTAGTAAATCAGTGAAGTTCCGTCACTTTGCCCTTTAGTAAATTTGCCCCAATGTTCCTTAAAAGTAAAAGTGACAGTACTTGCCTAAACAAACAGACCTAAAGAGGCACTGAAATGTTACTGGCTTTTAAAACTGGATAGTATATCTGTACAATTAACTTTACTATAAAAGCTACCACATTATTGTTAATATGATCGCAGCAGAAATTAACTTTCCCCATACACTGGGGATAAGAACAAAGCTTCACACACATTGCATTTATTAAACAGCATCCCCAATGGAAAAAGTAGTCATATTTCTGGTGCCTCAAAAGGTCAAATGTGATTTAAAAAGGTGAAAAAAAGAAACCCAAACAGTAATGGAAAATAAAAGCATTTTATAGTCAAATAGAGTCAGAGTGAAGACCGCAATGACCATTTGTTGCACAAAAACCTATTATACATTCCTTGAAATTCATTTTTTTCTCTCGCTGCAAAGGAGTTTTATCATCACTAAACACCTGCCTTGTTGGGCTCTCTTTTGAGCAACAAATCATTAAAGCCTCTTCAGCATAAAGTGATTAGATGTTAAAAGCAAGAAGTACTTTGCACAAAAAGAAAAAAAAAAGGATTTCTTTTAAGGCTCTTACAGAAGCGCTTTTGAAGCTGCGCTCCCCAGCGTTCCGTTTTTATGCGTTCAGCCGCAGGGGAGCGCAGGAGTAGACGCATTCAGTTTTTTTTCAGTGGGGCTGTACTCACACAGACGCATGTAGGCTCCAAACGCAGGAAAAATGCAGCATGTTGCGTCTCAACCTGCTTTTGGCGCCTACATGTGAGTACAGCCCCATTGAAAAAAACGGAATGTGTCTACTCCTGCGCTCTCCTGCGGCTGAACGCATAAAAACGGAACACAGGGGAGCACAGCTTCAAACGCTCGTCTGTAAGGGCTCTTACACATGAGCGTTTTTACCTGCGCTCCCCTGCGTTCCGTTTTTCGGCTTTCAGCCGCAGGAATAGACGTATTTCATTATTTCAAATGGGGCTGTACTCACACAGGCGCGTGTAGGCGCCGAACGCAGGAAAAATGCAGCATGTTGCGTCTCAACCTGCGTTCGGCGCCTACATGCGCCTGTGTGAGTACAGCCCCATTTAAAATAATGAAATGCGTCTATTCCTGCGCTCCCGTGCGGCTGAACGCCGAAAAACGGAACGCAGGTAAAAACGCTCATGTGTAAGAGCCCTTAGAGCCCATAGGTATTTAATGTTTTCATTGCAAACATCAAGCGAACACACTAATACATAGGTACACTAAACATGGACAATCGTGTTCCCTGATCTATAATTAAGGGTCTTGATAAAAAGGTACTTGTTCAGTTTATATTTATTTGCCCATAGAAAAGTAGAAGTTAAAGGGGCCACACCAGGTTTATCAATCCTCCAAAAGCATCCTATCACCTCTACAAAGATTTACATTTAGCTCTCTTTCCCATAGGCTAGAACCACTGCATGATCACTTGCTAAGTGTCTGCATAATGTGACCTGCCACCTTGAACCACACTAGGGAAGTTAAGGGGTTAAAATGTTATGCAGTTACAAAAAAAAAAAAATCAAGGCTAGGGACGGGACAGGACAAACATACAAGTACCTTTACATGTAATGTGACATTTATGTAGTAGGACAATATTTGTCATGTTCCTAGAGATTTTGTTCTCTTTGTCAATTAAGAAAAAAATAAAAAACAATAAAATCACTGTGATATATAAAACAAGTTTGTGAAGGATGCTGTTAAGGTACAACGTGTCTGATTAATAAATTAATAAAATGTACATATATACAGAATGCACTGGGTAAGTAGAAGGCCCAGTAGCTATTTTGAACCAACTCTAGTGCTTGGTAGTACTGCCATCCACTATACATATCGTTAAAAGAAAAGTTGTTCTTCGAAACAACCGATAGAAATAAGGCGTTGTATAGCTCGGGGATATTTTTAAGATTCCAAGCTTTGCAAGGAGCAATATACTTCTAAGCATAATCCAGGCAAAACGGTTCACAAATTGAAAGTGCGGTATAGAAACAGAAGTCTGCAATTTGAACCCGACTAGCAGACTCAAGTTACTCAGTTAAAGTGCAATATTCAAATGCCGAAGCATGTGGTAAAAGAAATTTGCAATAAATATATAATAGATGAATAAACTGAGTTTCATTCTCAGGACCCCCGATCTCATATCTTTTTCATGCACCACATCTGAAAGAGAGAGCGACAGAGAGGCAACATTATACATAATGTACAGATACTTCCAACTGATACCCACTTCCCTGTGCTGCTGGGCTGGTTTAGCCTATTATCAATATCAATGAAAGATTTGAAAAGCAAAAGGTGGCTTCACCTGGTCATATTTAAATGAATTCATTATCATGGATACTACTGGGGTTTAAAATTCATTGCTTTTCATGAGACTATACATAGGCTTACAGCTGAAGAAAATGTCACTAAAATCTCCCTATGAATAGAGTTGAAGGCATAACAAAAGCCACAGACAGCCCATGCAATTTATGGCTATGGAGTGAAGAAAAAGGAAAACAGCGGTTGATGCCTGTAGTAGATTTATGGCTGATTCTTTAGGCTGGACAGAAATATGTGCTTACCACAGTCCTCAGACTCTGGCTTGAAACAGTGTAGGACACCAGACACACATCTACACAGCAAGCAGCCCTGGCGGATCCAGTCTCCGTGGGGAACACCGGCGCAGCTTCTGAAACACACAAGGAATATGCTAAGTCTAGAATAAAGGAATAGGACTTAAAAGGCAATGAATGCAGAGAACAACATACAGAATTTCAGCTTGGTACAGCAGCTTTTCGGAAGCCTGTTTTAAAGAGTATCTCATAGGAAATTTGCTTCATGGTTGGTCTATTAAAGCTCAGACAATTAACTACACTAAATTAAATGTAAATCTGCATTTTATTTCCTATTGTCTCAGGTCCCTTGTCAGCGCTTTCTCTATCAGCACATAATTCTTTTACAACAGACTGCAGTGTTGTGGCCTACAGCTGCATCATCTACAGTAAGTCTAGGGCAATATGGCACATAACCTCATCAAATAAGAGGTATGGGAAAGTACAGTCACCATTTTCTTTCATTTTTTTTTCTAAATGCAAAATACAGTACATAGGACCCCACTATAAAAACAAAAACAGACTATAAAGTCAGTGGGGCTCACTTATAAACATTAGGCAAATTTTCCCGAGGGCAGTTACCTATAGCAACCAATCAGTAATTAGCTTTTTAAAGCCAGCTGCAAGTAGAACAATGAATGCCGCAATTTGATTGGTTACCATGGTTTACTGCCCATGGGCAAATTTGCCCAGTGTTGATAAATGACCCCCAGTAATGTCAAACCTGCAGGGCTGTTAAAACAACCACAACTCCCAGCAACCCTAAAACAGATGTCAGTTGATGCGGAGAGTTGTGTAGCATCATCTATTCGGTTCCTTAATGGCAATTGCAATGTTATACTTACGCCGGCCGCCTTTCATGTTCACAGTGCCGACCAGTAAATTGCTTAGGGCAGATGCAAAAGGTCCCCAAGAAACAAGTGCCTCCATTCTGACAGCATTTTCTGTTTAACTTTTTACCTTAAAAAAACAAAACAAAAAAAAATTGTTTTTATATAAAATGATCCAAAGCCCAGAAAGTCTAGTGGTAAATGTAGCAACCATGCCTAATAAATAAATGCATACAACGTATTTAAAGTGCCTGCTTGCATTCATACATTTCTCTTGTGCAATATAGCAACTATGTTAGGAATATTGACAAAATATGGCTCCTTTTTAAAGGAGCCATATTTTGTTGAGTCACTTAAACAGTATAAAAGCTCTGGTGGCCATTAAGGAGTGCAAATATGGGATGCATTATCTTCCTTATTGGAAGCAGAACCAGACTATTGGGGTTATTTAATGTTTAAATGATTTTCTAGCAGACAAGCTATAAAGATCCAAATTACGGAAACATCCATTATCCGGAAAAGCCCTGGTCCCAAGCATTCTGGATAACAGGTCCCATACCTGTATGTTGTAGCATGTTGAATTCTATGGACACAAGTTAGTGCAGAAAAAATCATCCACTCTACCTATCACAGACAAACTCAGCAAGAGTTAATTAACTTAACAGTATGTTTTTGGGTTCCAAGTTCCGATACTAATTAAATGATATATATTTCTGATCTATTACAAATTCATCGAACCTTTGACACACACACACACACTTTCTGTTTACCTTGATGACATGTATAACATATAAATCAGGGACAACAGTAACAAGGCAATGGACATTGGCATTATAATCTACTTACTGTCTGTGATACCCAAGAAGGGCAAAGTCTTAGCAGATTTTACTGGACTCTTGTCATGGGTGGCATTTATTGTATCCTGCAAGAACTGACTGATTGTGTTGCTCTTAATTGCCTGTAATAACCCTGTGTCATTACAATTCAAACCCACACAAGATTCACCTGTTAAAAGAAAGAAGTGTTTAAGTTTGATTTGACCCTACCAATTACCAATTGGACCAGTTGTTTCCCCATCAGGCTGGTCTATTTATTTGTCTGTGTGGCAAGTCACATAGAAAAGAATTACAACTAACCATAGGCTGTAAACTATAGCTTGCTCTTATCTGCTTACATTGCACAGGTCTTTGTTAGACATTGACCCTCATCGGCGAAGTTGACACCATCAGTGGATAAGTACAGGTGGAACTACGTATTGCCCTTCATTTGCCAAGATGTCTCTAAAATCTGTTAAATTGGTGCTTACCTTTGCAATACTTGGTGAAATGTTTAGCAGAGAGAAAAAGGATGGCAAGAAATCTGTAAAACAAGAATATATTTGGTTGGATACATTTACGTATACTCAATTGGTGCAATTCTATTTCCTACATTAGTCCAACCTGCAGTTTTTCCTACTATCGCTGAACTACAGCTCCCAGCAGCTGCCAAAGATAAAGTTAAATACCAGTTGGAAGGCTGAAAGTTGGACCTACGGACTCTTAAAAGTGTAGAATTTTATAGTATAGCAAATACATTAATACAAAATATACCTGAAATGCCTGCTAACGCTCTTGCCTATAAAACCATAAACTTTGGGGAAATAAGCCACTAAAGGTTGACGTCACAAATTACTTTATTTGCGAAGCCTTACCTTAAAAACTGCA
Organism: Xenopus laevis; assembly: GCF_017654675.1. NCBI lineage: Eukaryota > Metazoa > Chordata > Amphibia > Anura > Pipidae > Xenopus > Xenopus laevis. The sequence goes on from NC_054372.1 coordinate 126,617,460, forward strand.
TAGTTTTCTGCTAATGCCCCAGTTTCCTGTATTTAATGTGTCCTCAGCAAAAGCCAGATGAAATTGCAGTCCACAGAGCAAGTGAACTAAATTAGCCTCTGCTTAGTTGCTCTTGAATATTGGAGAAACCTTCAGGAGCCACACCTACAAGTGCAGGGAATTCAACAATCATTTGCATCTCTATAGTTCCTTTTTGTTCCATTCCCTGCCACACCCATAGTTCTATGAAAAGGGACCCTGGTGGGATTTACATATGCTAAATTCAAGTCTTCTATTAATGAGTCATGATATTATTTTTTAGAGAAGAACTGTGACTAAGACAAGGATTTGGGTGAATTATGTGAATACTCTGCGATGATTCAATTTGACTTGGAATGACATGTTATATTTCCTATAAATTTGATGCAATGCAGCTAACTGCTGTAACAATGGGAATCTGTCACTTGGGAATTATAAGACAGTTATTCATTTGTTCAGCCTAGAGAAAAATTGCCAATTTTAATTATATATTTCAAGTAATAGTAACATAAAAATGATAGTTATTTGAGTTGTGTTTTTTTGGCATTCATTTTGCCTAAACTAAATATGAAGATTTGGCTATATAAGCAAAAAACATTCATGGAGCAGTGTTGGACTAGAGGTAAAGCATATCTAAGGCCCATTCTCACAGCAGATGTAATATTATAGCCTTTATAGGTGCCATACACCTATGACAATATAACAATGTGAATAGAAACAGTGCTAAGCTTTGGCCCACTATATAATGTGGTTGTTCTGTCTGACCCTGTCTTTATTTGTATATTTAAATACATGGTAACAAACCTGTTGCTTCTCTACAATACTGATTTCAGACCCTTAGGAATCTTTCCCAAAGTTGTGACACACAACTAAGTTACCCCAATACAATATATTCTCCTGCCAAATGTGTTCCTGTGGCCTCAGTGCTGCAAATAAAGTGCCAGCTCTTGTTAGAGAGGGAGTTAGAAGTGGCAGTCATGTACAAGGCACTGTTTTATTACTATTATTATTATTATTATTATAGAAAAAGGAAATAAAAAAAAAAAATTTGATTAAAATGGAGTCTATGGGAGATGGCCTTTCCATAATTTGGAGCTTTCTGGATACCGGGTTTCCAGATGAAGGAACCCATACCAGTTTTCCTTTTTTTGCTTTGATCAGAAACATTTAGGGGCCGATTCACTAACTTCGAGTGAAGGATTCGAAGTAAAAAAACTTCGAATTTCAAAGTATTTTTTGGGCTACTTCGACCATGAAATGGGCTACTTCGACCTTCGACTACGACTACGACTTCGAATCGAAGGATTCGAACTAAAAATCGTTCGACTATTCGACCATTCGATAGTCGAAGTACTGTCTCTTTAAAAAAAACTTCGACCCCCTAGTTCGGCAGATAAAAGCTACCGAAGTCAATGTTAGCCCCATAGGCTTGCCTAAGTTTTTTTGATCGAATGATATTCCTTCGATCGTTGGATTTAAATCCTGCGAATCGTTCGATTCGAAGGATTTAATCGTTCGATCGAAGTAATAATCCTTCGATCGTACGATCGCAGAATTTGCGCTAAATCCTTCGACTTCGATATTCGAAGTCGAAGGATTTCAATTCCTAGTCGAATATCGAGGGTTAATTAACCCTCGATATTCGACCCTTGATGAATCGGCCCCTTACTTCTGATTTTTGACTAATTATGGTGATGTGCCATTCCCTATCTTTATTTTGTATCTGCAGGAATAGTCTTACCTCTGCCTGGTTGACTTTTCCAATCTGATACCTAATTTTTTTAAACACTTTTGAGGCTGGTCATTTTCGTTTTTCCCCTCATTGCTAAGACAACGGAACATAAAAATCAGACAGATTCTGCTGTACACTTCGTCCTTCTTTTCATAGACATTATGGGGCCGATTCACAAAGGGTCGAATATCGAGGGTTAATTAACCCTCGATATTCGACTGGGAATTAAAATCCTTCGACGTCGAATATCGAAGTCGAAGGATTTTAGCGCAAATAGTGCGATCGAAGGATTATTCCGTCGATCGAACGATAAAATCCTTCGAATCGAACGATTCGAAGGATTTTAATCCAACGATCGAAGGAATATCCTTCGATCAAAAAAACTTAGGAAAGCCTATGGGGACCTTCCCCATAGGCTAACATTGCCTTCGGTATCTTTTAGATGGTGAACTAGGGGGTCGAAGTTTTTTCTTAAAGAGACAGTACTTCGACTATCGAATGGTCGAATAGTCGAATGATTTTTAGTTCGAATAGTTCGATTCGAAGTCGTAGTAGCCCATTCGATGGTCGATGTAGCCCAAAAAACACTTCGAAATTCAAAGTTTTTTTTACTTCGAATCCTTCACTCGAAGTTAGTGAATCGGCCCTTTAGTGTTAAGCAAGAACTTTTAGATAAAATTGGTTCAAATCATCCATAAAGTGCCAATGACGCAACTTTAACATGCACAACATTCAGTGAGGGGTATCCAAAACTATGACTTGACGTAAGTATTAGGTGAAAAATAAAAAAAGCATAATGTAAAATGACTGGCTCCCTGTCCAGTTCTGCAACCTGCTTTCCAATATTGACACGGTAACTATCAGAGCTGAGTCTGAATTCTATTTTGCATATATAAACTTTAGCGTCATAATATGACTTTCTTTATCAATATTATTGGTTCTCTGAGAGGTATAAGTACAGTTGATATCACATAGGGAATTCAAATTCCCTTTATTGTGCAAACCACTTTTGTAAATAATGTTCTGCTTGTCAAGGTAAACGCTTATGCTTAAGCCTCACTTATAAAAATTACCATTTTGTCTGCAGATTAATATTTTGGCTGGTTTTTCAGTACATTAAAAAATATGTCAAGTATACATAAAGGCATTAATGTAATCTTCAACATAAAAAGAATATACAAATTATTTGAAACCTTATCAGGACCAGGCTTTCAGTGCGCTTACAAAGTTTATGTTAATAATTAGCAGAAAAAATTGAAGCCAAGTCTGGGGTGTCACTAATTCAGTACAGTAGAATGCATGTTTCTACTTCTGAAAGCTTGAAAGTTTTGTGCTGGAGAGCTCACATTGAGTGTTGCATTCTTTCATCGTCAAAATGCTTCTGTATTAGGAAATGAACATAAAGAAGGTACAGACCTTCATGAATGTAGCATGCAGAAACTTTCAGTGCTTCTTTTTAGGGTATTCCTATGTTTTTTATAATAACCTGCAGCCTAATGGACCCTGTTACATACCCACAGCACATGTCCCCCCAAGTGTAAATAGAAATTGCCATAAACTAGATTGTTTGCCCCATTTTTACATATGGCTCCTACCTTTTAAAGGTGCAGTTGTCTTTTATTTGATGTCCTCCTATGTTTTACAAGTCTCCATTGTATAAAACATACATGGAGTCTAAGGGGCAAATTCACTAAAGCGCGAAGTGGCTAACACTAGCGCAAATTCGCCAGCGTGACGTCATTTCGTTACTTCGCCGATTTACTAATGGGCGCTGGTGTAAATTCGCTAGCAAAGTGGACCTACTCTAGCGCTACTTCGCACCCTTACGCCAGGCTAAGTTACGCTATGGCGAAGGAACGTAACTACGCTAATTCACTAACTTGCGCATTTTACTGAACGTTACCTCTTGCGCCAGACTTGCCTTCGCCACCTCAGACCAGGCGAAATGCAATAGAGGAGATAGGGATTGCTTCAAAAAAAGTCCCAAAAAAAAGATCGTAAAAAAAAAAAAGCTCAATATTTAGGCTGATATTGTTAAAGGCCTGACTCACCTGTTCGTATTATTCATTCTCTTTTCCAGAACAGAACTCAGAACGGTCACCTGACGTCACGCAAACTTCCTGGAAAGGAACACATGGAATAAACGGTAATACAAATGCAAATGATGTTTTGTGCTATAGCCTGTGAATCAGACAACATTAACACAGGTTTCAGATTCACAGGCTACATGGAAGCTTTTCAATTTAAAATGTTGTTTAAAATGTTGTAGCAATTTTGTAGCAATTGCAAAAGATTGTAAGTGTTAATATGCTCGCGTTCTGTTCTGTGACACATATATATTGATACGTTCTGTATAACCTTCTCCTGGGACATCTCCATATACCTCTCTTGGCTGGTCTGACCTCAACGTTATTTTTTACTCAATCACTCTCAGTCCTAGTTCTATAGATCTAATAATGATTTATGCCAGCATGCACATTCAGCATCAGTTCTACATGCAGTCCTGATATTGCACATATGCTTGCTGCTGCTGCTGCTGCTGCTGTTTAAATTAAGAAATAAATTACCCTGGAGTTGGTGTTGCAAGTACAGTGTTTGCTCATGGTAATAAATTGTGCAGAAAAATAGGTCCCATGTAGATTTTTTTTCCATATTGAAAAAACTGGAGGACTTGGCAGCAATTTGGGAAATCAGGTTCAGTGATGATCAATGAAAGGTACTGCACTGGACAAGAATAATGGTTATACAGGTATAGGATCCCTAATCCGGAAACCCGATATCCAGAAAGCTCCAAATTATGGAATGGCTGTCTCCCATAGACTCCATTTTATCCAAATAATCCGATTTTTTAAAAATGATTTCCTTTTTCTCTGTAATAATAAAACAGTAGCTTGTACTTGATCCCAACTAAGATATAATTAATCCTTATTGGAAGCAAAGCCAGCCTATTGGGTGTATTTAATGTTTAAATGAATTTCTAGTAGATTTAAGGCATGAAGACCCAAATTACGGAAAGATCCGTTATCCGGAAAACCCCAGGTCCCGAGCATTCTGGATAACAGGTCCCATACCTGTATGATAAATGGATTTTTGTTGAGGGTCTTTTAAAGGTGATACTTAAACAACTTTAGACAGTTACCCTTCATTCACTACAGTGTATATTCACCCCTTTCATTTAGATTGCACTGAAGGTCTATAAACATATTGAAAAGTTCAGAGGGGACAGATAACCTCAACAGTATCTCCTTACCAGCGCTTTACTTTTTTACATACCAGTTTATCACCGAGTCACCAGAGTATTTCACTTAATGTCCACACTATCCTGTATATCAAAAACACATTTTATTTACTCCACTTTAGCATCTTATTATACCAACAATCAATAATTGTAATAATTTCCTGCATACCATAATAAAAAGTTGGTATTGATATATAGATGGTGTGAACATTAAACGTTTTTTCTCCAATCTCAAAATATTTGTGGTTTCCTATATTTTTTAAAAGCTCTAAAAATGGAAGTGTAGAAAAAAACAAAGAAACCTTTAATACCAAACTTTGCCAAGTAAAAGTTGATGAGGTCCTATGGAAATCAATGGATGCTGCGCAGATCTTATTGGACCACTTTTAATCAAATTGGACTTTAGGAGGCTTGGGTTGATTTTTCACTAAGAATTGTCTAAAAACCCATGAATTTTTAGAGGTTTTTGAGATATTCATATTTTTTAGGGCATTGTTCAGCTTTTTTTTGTTCACACTTTTTATACTGTTCAGTGGTTTAAAGTTATTTGTAGATGTAATTGCAACCAAAAGCGTTTTTTGTCTGTCCCTTTCTCAACTGTTGCTTCTGATTACCTTGCTTTCATTACTATTTGCTCTTGTAGGAAGTAGTTTTAGAGTATTGAAAATGACCTTCCATGAGCAGCAATTTTGGTGCCAAATCAGAGGGTAAGAAATTTGCCTCTTTATAGGTCTCTGATAAGGCCTGACCTTGAGTATGCAGTGCAGCTTTGGGCCACAGTACTTAAGAAGGATGAGCTGGAGAGAGTGCAGAGACGTGCACCTGATAAAAGGGATAGAAGAGACTGGTGTTAGAGAAGAGCTTGGAGCTTGTTAGGGGACATGATTACTCTTTAAAAGTACATGTTGGCAGTCGTTATAAGGGCTTGGATGTCTTTAAGGATGGGAAAAATGGCAAGGGCTAGTACAGGTATGGGACCTGTTATCCAGAATGCTCAGGACCTGGGGGTCTTCATGCCTTAAGTCTACTAGAAATTCATTTAAACATTAAATAACCCCAATAGACTGGTTTTGCTTCCAATAAGGATTAATTATATCTTAATTGGGATCAAGTACAGAGAAAAAGGAAATCATTTTTAAAAATTTGGATTATTTGGATAAAATGGAGCTTATGGGAGACAGCCATTCCGTAATTTGGAGCTTTCTGGATATTGGGTTTCCGGATAAGGGATCCTATACCTGTATTAGTTTCATGTGTATATACATATGTACACACACGCACGCACGCACGCACGCACGCACACATCTCCTTGACCAGTTCTTCCATTTAACTTAAATACAAATCTAACCTTGAAATAATGTACTCCTATGGTGCTTTTATTTCAAAGTAATGAAATGTAGTTTATTCAATGTGATGTTATTTTATACTTTTATGTTTGTAAAACTGTTCAGCTCCCACACTGTAATATTGTTAGAGCCACTTTTTACAGCAATAACAGCTTTTCGTATCTTGTAGTTAAGTACACAACAGCTTTGCACATTATTTTGGCTAATTTTGCCAGACAGATTTTCTTCATGTTATTTGTTAGTCGGATAACATTTGTGCACCTCATGTTGTGAGCATATACAGTATGTGCTTTTGGATATATATAAAAAATATCCATGCTTTGGTATGATATTTGGCAAATATAATACATTGTAGTCTGTCTTTAATCTCATGACTGCATGATTGTTAAAATTAGAAGAATGGCAGTTTTGTAGAACTGAGCGTAGAAGAGTAACAGGGTATTGCAATCAATTTCCTGCCATGATGTCCTGGAAACTGAATTTAAAAGTTAATGTAATAAGAGGTGCAATGTTCAAGCTCTAGTAATACATATCAACCAAGCAGATGTTTTCTTCCACTATTCTAACCAATAATGCTACCTCGAGTTACATACACCCGCCTTACATACAACTCACACTTACAGATGGGGGCTGCTACAGTAACATTCTATGGTTTGCTTGGCCTTTATTAGCATGTAGCTTTAATAAACCACCTGTCCCAATACCCCATGGCATGTGTTGTCTACTGCAGAGCACAGAAATGTAAAAATAAATACTATGTTAAGACAGACATCTGTCTAAAGGTGGCCATACACGGGCCGATAAAAGCTGCAGACTGACTGAGTTGGCAGCTTATTGGCCTGTGTATGAGGGCCCCCGACGGGCTTCCCCGATCGAGATTGACACATGCACCAATTTTCGAGGTTTCACAAATTTTTCGGTGGATCGAAACGGGAGAAATTCCCCCATCACTAGTGTAGTATAATAAATAAAGTACCCCTTGTTGGAAACCTAGTAGTTCCATGGCCTGTATAAAAGCATGAGGCCTTAGGCCGAGTTGCTTTTACATGATCATAGAACTCCTTGTTGACGTATATAACTCCTCGTTGAGGCAAAGGAATAAGCTATGTTCTGGAGATCCTAGGGTTTACAACTGTTCACAGCATGAATTTCTGTAGTTAATATTTTTTTGCAAAGTTTCAAAGGTAATTAGTAAAACAGATTTGATTACAACTAAACCATAGATCTATTGATGGATAGTATGATACAAAATAATAAGTAGCAAAGGGGTTAATACATTGCTCTGTGGCATTCTGAAGAAATAGTGTGAATCCTCTGGGGTTCCTGAGTCTCTGCCTTTACACATTTTGCAAAGACAGCAGAACTTTGGCCTTCAAACAGATCTGCTTTGTTTTCATGCTGATAAAATGCATTTGAGAGGAAACCTGCAGAATACTTATATTTTGTCGAAAATAACCAGCCCTTAAATTGAGCGCAAGAAGAAAACGGAAAAGGATAATCCCCCAGAAAGGCTAATTAAAAATAAATAAATCATAAAGATGATTATACAGAATTGTAGATGAATGAAACCCTCTAAGGTTTCCATTTAAATGTATTTGTAAGGCACACAGAACAGCTTTCATGTGAACTGTTTTTGTCAGAATGTCCTTGTGAGTTATTGCTGTAAAAGAGAAACAAACAAAAAACCTTAGACAAAGTAGGTTATATAATTGCAATCAAAATTCACTAATTGCAGACATGTATTTTAGTCAACTTCGATTTACTTATATATTCCCCCCACTGAAAATCATAAGCCTTGCATCATTAGGCAATTCAATTGAGGACAAAAGGCTTTTGCTTTTTCTAGTTGATATGCAAAAGTAGCCTTCTGATTTCAGCACCTTAATGAATTTGTTGCTTCAAACTTTTAGCTTGCTTTTATCAGAAAATGAAATAAGGAAGCAAAATTGATTACTCCTCAAGGGGTTTTAAATTGAGTTGAATAGAAGTTTGCCTACAAAGAAGCGAGTTGGTAAATGTAACCTGGTTTGTTTATGTTGGGGGTAATGTTGCGTTTGCTACTGGTCTGGCAACCAGCAAGTGGCCAACTCTTTATCTTATAACCATGTAAATGTCTAGTATTAACATCCAAAAGACACTCAAAAACCAAAAAAATTATTATAATGGTATGTAGAATTGTCTCTCTCTATATAACTCTACAATGCTGCAAAAAATATGGTAGACTACCCCTATATGATCACTCCCATTATGGGGTCTTGATAGTAGCAAATTGGGTCACTGCCTGTGCATACAGTGTACCCGTTCTGTGCAGTCTAGTCTATCCAATTATGGCAGCAAATTGGTGTCTCTTTCTTTATAACAGCGCATAGCCTCTGCCTGTTTTTGCAGCATGTCCATCAATTCTTTAAATGCATAAAAACGTAGGCATTGAATTCTACGGGGGGTGCATATCACTTTGGCCCCAGTGAATTCTCCTTTCTTTTTCCTTTACGAGAACTACACCTTAACAATTAACATGGTTAAAAATGCCATATTTTATATATTGAACTTTTTCGTACCAGCCTAAAGTTTCACCATCTCAGTAGCAGCAATGATCCAGGACTTCAAACTTGTTACAGGGGGTCACCATCTTGGAAAGTGTCTGTGACACTCACATGCTCAGTGGGCTCTGAGCAGCTGTTGAGAAGCTAAGCTGTAATATAACCTGATGCTACAAGGCTCAAGCTAATTGCATTGTTTTCCGAGCTGACATGTAGTAATTATTTGTAGTAAGTACTAATCAGCCTTATGTTGTGACAATTTTATTCTGTATATACAGTATGTTGTGCATTGGTCCCTAAGCTCAGTAGGTGACCGCAGCACAGAGCATGTGCAGTGAATCAGCAGAAAAGAAGATGGGGAGCTACTGGGGCATCTTCAGAGGCACATTATCTTCCCTGCTAAAGGGCTGTAGTGGCCTTGGGCTGGTACATAAGCCTAAAACATAATGTACAACATTTCTAGCCTACTTCTTTAGTTAGGCTTTAGTTCTCCTTTAAGTTGATTTTGCTCTAGATCCAAGTCCATGTTCTGTATCGGAGTCCTCCACTGAATGTTTAAAAGGATTTTATGGTATAGTTTTTATTACTAAATTACATTGCAAGTAATTTATTCTACCATAGAAACTGTTATTCTCGAACCAATAAATATATTTGTTTAGCTGTATTAATGATGTAGGAAGCCATATCAGGTCACTATCCTGTGCTTTCAGAAAGAGCCAGTACTTCAAAATACTACTCAATGTAACTAAAGGAGTCTCTTGGTTGAGTCGAATTTTTACTACTGAATACTGTTCTCAAATCTACCACTATGTGGGGCATGGGAGCATTTTTAGCAATGCAGGTGTCAGGGAGCTGTTATCTGGTTACCTTCCCATTGTTCTGTTGATGGGCTGCTGGGAGGGAAAGGGAGAGGTGATATCACTTGCAGCACAGCAGTAAAGAGTGGAAAACTAACAGCATGTCAGGGCCCATGCCAGGTTTTAGATTAAATACAAAAAAATTGTTTGCACTTTTGGAAAAAAAAAAGATTTTAATGCAGGATTCTGCTGCTATTAACCGATGCATCTTTTAAAAAAAACAAAAAAAAAAAAACAGTTTTCACCTTGTCTTTGATTTGTGATCTCTAGGGGCTATGGTATAGGCAAGATATTCCTTAAAGCTTTTTATAGAAAACAGAAAGAAAACTCACAAAATGAGTCATTTCAATCATTACACAAACATAATGACAAGGTGCTTTTACATTGCTTCCAGCAGAAGTCCCATAAGAAAACCCACAGTTGTGTGAGAAATGTCACTTTTAGCAAGCAGCATCCAAAATGCATTAATAGCATTATAGCCTAAATCATTTTTTGTACACTCCCCCATTTATTTGCTAAGGAATTATGGAGTCAGTTGGAAACATATTTGGTATAAATGTATCTAAATGACACCAATGACATACCATTCAGCTTACTTTACACTTACTGTGGGAAATTAATCAGTTTAAGAAATGAATTAAATAAATTAAAATGCATCTAATTGTAATTTTATTGCTGTTAACATTTTATTATATGACAGATGTTCACATAGATTCAAAATGGAGTTTCTAAAAGCTCAGAAGTAGCATATTAATCAGAAATCAGAGAAGATAATTAGGTATGCGCTATCTATTTTAGGGAAGCAACAGATAATATATTGACCTCCTTCCATTTAAAGGAAGCCTTGGCAAATAAGAAGTGGAAGATTCTATTAGCTAGAAAAAAAGGAACGAATTTTGTATTTGTAAGCATATATAAGAATTTTATTCTGTATTTACCTCAATATTTTCTGCTACAAACTCTGATCAAATCCACTCGTGTTTTTTACGCTTATTTATTATTACATTTCCACGAAAATTTGCTTTGGGGAAAAAATCCGATTTTCAGGTTTTTTTTCGGAATGTTCAACCTAAGACTCAGAAAACTTTGGGATATTGCACAAAACCCAGCGCACATCAAAAAATCATTGGGACTTCTCCCATTGACTTATATGCAACCTCGACAAGTCTGAGATGCTGAATTTTCAGATTCTGACTTTTCCATCCTCGGGGTTTAATAAATAACGAAAAATTCATGATTTTTTAAAAGTTCAATTTTATAAAAAAAATATCACACATTTTTCATGATTTTTGCATTCAGAGTTTTGTAAATAACCCCCTAAGAGACCCACCTCTTGGGGAAAAAGTTTAATAAGGGTACCAGTAAAGATAATGCCTTTTCGAGCAGGTCTCAGAGGCCTTTTACAAAATCTAGGAGAGAGAAGAGGCGATTTTATGAAAATGTGGATTTATATTTTTGACAAATTGTATTTTTTCTCTACAACTCAAAACAATCAAGCTTTATTAAGTGTAAAAATCATGAAAAACTTGAATACAAAACTGGGTCAAGTAAAAGCATGTCTTCGGGTTTAGAATTTGTTTGTATTTTTCAGCACATTGCGTCAGCATTTTTTCTGTTTGTATTTTTTATATTTGGATCTTTTAATAGCTTTCATGGATTGAAGTAACTGCAGCAGCACTCTGTTCTGTGATAAATGATATTTATTCGTGCATCGGCAACGTTTCGAGCTATACCAGCTCTTTATCAAGCTCTCTTGATAAAGAGCTGGTATAGCTCGAAACGTTGCCGATGCACGAATAAATATCATTTATCACAGAACAGAGTGCTGCTGCAGTTACTTCAATCGATGTGTGAGAACCTTTTGCAGAGAGGAGACAGCGTGCACCTGTGACTTCAAACAGTGATTGGTGTGAGTGTGGCTCTTTATCTTTGAATTATATTTTAATAGCTTTCATGGCACTTACGGTTTTAGAGAAATGGAGTTTAATCATGGTCTCCAAAACCACTAAAATCCAAGGCCTCTAAATAATAACTACATATATGAAAATTATTAGTACTTCCAATAAATAGTTAGAGGTTTTCTGATGTAGTCTAAGAATGGTCAGAAAAACTCAAATGGAGGTTTTCTAGGTACCTGTATTTGTACGTTTCAGCGCATCGTTGAGTCCTTTTTTCGTTCATACTTTTTATTTTCGGATCTTTTAATAAATTCCATGACAATTGTGGTTTTAGAGGATGTGAGTTTAGTCATGTTTTTTTTAATAAATATAGAAAAACAGCACATTTGTAAAGATTTGTGGAAAAAACTGAAATTAAATATTTAGTAAATCGGCCCCTTAGTGTACTTTTTGTGGTAGGGCTATATTTTTTCTAGTACTTGTTGAACAAAATGTAATTGGTTTGGATTTGTTACAATAATCAAACATTGACCTCTGGGTTCTGCTAGATTCTGCTTGAATTTTATATTTCATTTTGTGTACACTATATTTGCAACTCTATTTTTTTTAATCTTACTGATGCAATTGCTAAAGTTGTATATGAAATATTTTGTACAGTTGTCTGAAATTTCTTAAATCTCTAAAACGGTTGTCTAAAGTGGGGTTCTTGGACCCAAATCAAAATTGCTTTATGTTGTTTGAATTCATTTGATGTTTTGCTTAGAGGGTGCTAAAGCCCTTTTGCATTTTTCAAAATATGACACTTTGGATTTTTGCCTTTACCTTAAACCTTTCATAATGTGGTTATTTGTCCTCTTCTTTCCCATTCTCTTTCATCTCATTACTGTAAAAATAGCTTGGTGTCAGCACACTCTATGCAACATGAATAAGTAAGGTTTATAAAAGAAAAAAATCTGTATGTTAAATTACAACTACAGCTTTTCAATAAATGCAGGCAGAAAGTAATTATGCTTTTTCTAGAATTTGCAAAGAATTGCTAGCATCAATAAGTGAATTTACAGTAAATGCAGATGTTGCAGATATAAATCTTCCTAAAAAAAAGAGAAAAACAATTTGTTGAAATACAATCGAACATCACATGGTTGAAGGGCATGGATGGTATGAGAGGGATGGAATAAAAGACTGAGGGTATGGGCATCTTGCCAACCATGGAAGTAAAGGGACATTCACAAACTGAATGTAGTCAGATAGCTTAAAGGATGAAAACATGCTTTCAAAAAGGAAGTCCATCAGGTGAGGGGACATACTAGTACTGTTCCGAGGCTGCTAGTCATGGATAGGGTGAGCAAATTATTTTGCCTAATATACAGTAGATTCACTGCAAAATTTGCATTTTTACAAGTGGTGACATTTTTTGTGAATCTGGGCTAGGATGCAAGGAAAAAAAGGTGAGCAAAAAAAAAAACCTATACACTGTTTAAAGAAAATACCTTGTATACTTTGGAAAGAAGCTTTGTCATGGATTTGTTGGAAGGTCACAATGACTCAGGCCTAGTGCGGCATAATTTTAGGGGCGACACGCCCAGCCACATCTTCCGTCTAATTTTTACAGACACTTAAGACTGGACGCACAGCACATTTTTCAGTTACTAACATCTCCTGCTCATATCCTCAGTGTCGATGGAGCCAGGAAACAGGCGTATGCAGCGGCACTCATAGGGGGCGGTGTCAGGGGAGAGGACAGACATGGGTTTGCATAGGGGCTCCGGAAATACAAATCTGGCCTGAATTTGGTAAAAAAGCTGGGGCAGAAAATTAACCCAGCTTCCCTTCTCCAGGAGTCAAAAAGTGAGTCTTCTTGTAGGGAAGCAAATCTATTTTGACTATCGTTATGATGAATACATGTAATTATGGTTGCAACTTGGCTGGTATTTTACTGGCCTGGTTGGTAAGAATGGGTTGTGACACCAATGTTATTAATAGGTAAGAAGAATAAAATATGTGAAGGGCATTATTTCTTTCCAGAATATGGCACTACATGGTGGCAATGCCTAGGGTTTAGAATCACCTGGGATGTTTCTTGATTATGGTAGGTGTGTGAAAGCTGGATGGCTTCATTTGTTAAAATTTCATATTGATGTAAAAGTTGCTTAGGTAAATTGTCTAGGTTCTCTAACCTAATTGGGGGGGGGAAGAAGATGGAAGAGCCTTTTATATCTCCGACACCTTTATAACCAACCCAGACCCAAAAGGGTTCAGGCTATTCTTCAGTAGGGCTAGCTAAGATTAAGTTAGTACCTAGCAAGCATCTCTGAGAGGCAACTAGTTTATTTATAGGGTACAGCTTATGTCTAGTGGAGATAGTGACCCAGTAACTAAGCCACAGTTAGGAATGCAGAACATAGAACTGAGGTTAAACCAAGTAACTGAAGGTGCTATAGGAGTGGAAATACAACAGTTATTCCAAGCAACAGATTCTATGGTGGAAAAAGGCAAATGTTGGGCAACTCTCTTATTGCTAATGCAGCTCTCTGAAGGGATGTTGCCCAAAAACATGGGTGCACTGAGAGGAGACATATTAAAGGGGTGGTTCAACTTTAAGTTAACTTTTAGTATGTTATGATTGTAAACAATTGTTCAACTGGACTTCAACTCTGACTCCATCTAAAATAGAAATACTCTGTAAGGTCACAAATGTATTGTTAGTGCTACTTTTTATTACTCATATTTTTATTCAGACCCACTCCTATTTAATTTCCAGCTTAAATCAAGTCAGTGCATGGTGGCTAAGGTTATATGGACCCTAGCAACCAGATTACTGAACTTGCAATCTAGAGAGTGGCTGAATAAAAAGCAAAATAATGCAAAGAACCAGTGGCAGAATGTCTCAATATTTCACTCTGTACATCAAGCTAAAAGTTAATTTAAAGGAAAACAATCCCTTTAATTCAGTGAGAGCGAGAGAGACTTTAAAATGTGTGCTTCAGGACTCTATAGGCACACTAGCCAGGGCTACCACTCATAGGAAAGGGTGTATTATTTTGGATATGGCTGTGAAAAACTGCCACAATAAACACCAAATTGTGGTTGTAATTTGTCCTGGTCACAGTAATTGGTTCAGTTATATCCCACAGACTAGTCTCCTGCACTCGTTCTAGGCAATGCACATAGTGTTTTCTACCATTGCTCAGGTTTCATCTATGTTCAGATGCAAGTATTAATATACTTGGGTACAAGGGAGATCACTGTATGTTGTGTTTTTAGGTGCTCATTATTCCACTTATTGAAAAACATGCAAATAAAAGGAATCAAAGTGAATACCCATGTTCCACCCTGTTCCTCCGTTTACATGGCTGATCCAGCTTGTGCCCAAATACAAGCTATTTAGATAGCACACATTTTTGTGCCTTGGGCATGTTTGCCCCAAATTGCTACAGGTGCTATACAGGGGCTGTAATCCTAGGAAACAATGGTGTAAAAATACATAATAATCAAAGTCACATTTGGCATCCTGTTAATCAAGGAACAGTTCTGCATCAAAATCATTTATTATTTCCCATAATATAAAAGAAAAATTCAGTGGAATTTTATAAAAAAAATACATTATCACATTATCTATATTTTTAAACCATTTTGATAGTTAAAGGACCAATAACACCAACAAATAATCAGTTTTGTGAACATTAAAATATATATTTTCTTCAAAAGCTATAAAATGTATATAAATAAGCCAATGTATACATTTTATAGCACATGGCTGTATTGAGCATTTGAAGGAAAACTATACCCCCCTGAGGAAGCAGCCCCGGTTGGTCCCCCAGTCTGACCCTGTACAGGACTGCAGAATGAAAATCTGTTTCATATAAAATATAGCATTGGTTGCGAAGAAATAGTTTATGTTTAGGTGTTGGATGAACAGATACAAGATTTTAAATGTAAAAAAAACACTTTATGTCTTTACTGGTCCCTTAACCTTTTATTCAGATAGCTTTATGTCTCATTGCATTTGCATTCAGAGACATTTTTTGCTGAATGCTGATTATCTCTTCTGTTTTACTCCGATTTCCTTGTGCTCATCATATATTAATTTCATTAATTCAAAGCAGCATTATTATAAACATTTATTCCATTTTGTTTCACATTGGTAATTTGTATCTTCAGTCTATTAGTCTGAGAATTTTAAACCCCGTGGACCATAAATGTTGCTTTATAAAACCCAACAACATGTCCAGCAGTACAGTAACTACATTCATTTATTTTGAGCTTACTGGAAAATCAATGAGTCATTGTCTCTGATATACTCTGAACTGGTTTTGGGAATCAGATGCCTAGGTTACAGTGTGTTAGGCTGCAACATTAAAGTCTACTGAGAAAACGCATTGCAAGTCTTAGGTAGACATTTTGAAAAGCTATTGAAGAGTATGTTTGTTTCTAGGATTAATCGTATACATTTAGAATACAATTCTATGTATCTGACAGGGCATACTGTAAATATATATGTGCTGTTTGCACTATTATTATAAAATTTAAATCTCAAGGGGTTTTTGCTTTGACAGTAGGACTGTCCACTAAGATGTTCCTAGGAGGTGGTTCACCTATAAGTTAACTTTTAGTATGTTAAAGAATGGCTAATTCTAAGCAACTTTTCCATTGGCCTTCATATTTTGTATAGTTTTCTAATTTTTTGCCTTCTTCTTACTCGTTCCAGCTTTCAAATGGGGGTCAATGACCCCATCTAAAAGCAAATGCTCTGTAAGGCTTCAAATGTTTGGTTATTGCTAATCTTTTTATACAGGCCCTCTCCTATTATTATTCTAGTCTCTTATTCAAATCAATGTATGATTGCTAGAGTAATTTCCTTATCCTTTCAACCAGATTGCTTAAATTGCAAACTGCTGAATAAAAAGCTTTATAACTAAAAACCACAAATAATTAAAAATGAAAACCAATTTCAAATTGTCTCAGAATATTACTCTCTACATCAGGGGTCCAAAACTTTTTTTACCCGTGAGCCACATTCAGATGTAAAAAAAAAAAAAGTTGGAGAGCAACATAAGCATAAAAAAAGATCCCGGGGTGCCAAATAAGTGCTGTGATTAACTATTGGTAGCTCCTATGTGGACTTTTGCAATATACATGGTTTTTATGCTACTAAACTTGCCTTTAAGCCAGGTATTCAAATAAACACCTGCTTTGAGGCCACTGAGAGCAACATCTAACGGGTCGTGAGCCACTGGTTGGGGATCACTGCTCTACATCATACTACAGGTTAATTTAAAAGCGAACATCAAGTACAGTATTATGGAAGGACTGGATGTGTAACCTATCTCTTTTGCATTTCAGTAATATTATCTGAAACTATCCCAGAAGTGTTCAAAACCTGACCAAACATATTTGGGGGGACGTGGAGTTGCCAGGTCACTCCATCTCATCAGTGTCATACACAGAGAACAGTAGCTGCTACTTATGCCTGACAAGAAAATAGGGTTCTCATTTTTCTGTGAGAAAGCAATCTGCAATGATCACAGAGTGCAAGAAATGAAAAGAACCTATTTTGGCCAGGTACAATAAACAGCTACTACTCTACCTGTATAACATTGCAGAAGACAAAAGAGAAAATTAAGTAAGAGAAATAATGAAAAGAGAGGAGGCTAGGTCCATACAGTTTACTAGGTTTACCAGTGTGAGTCTGTCTTAATTTGTTGCAAAGTTGTGCTACTGCTGACCTTAGGAGCACATTTCCAAAAATGATTGGCTTGTTATATTAATACCAAACTTGGGTGTACAGATATATTTTAACATGTTCTTGAAGGCTTGCCATGGAGTCTACTAAAATGCAAATGTATTTCACAAATCGAGGGTTCCCATTGCAGGTTTGATTTGAAGTGATGCAATACTCACACAAAAAAAATGCTAGCTGCAACCTAATCCTAAATTTCACAAGGATTGCGCAAAATTGCGGGAAATGGCTGCATTGATGCTGGAATTCTGAGAAAAAATTTGGGGGGATAAAACAAACATTTGTGTCTGAAAATTACATTTTGCACTCACCCAGTAAGTAAAAGTAAAATATTTTTTCCTATAGCTGTCCCTAATTCCTTTTTCAAATCAATTAAATCCATGATATCTAGATTCATCTGGGGTAAGAAGAATCCAAGGTTAAAACATACCATATAAATAGCCACAAAAAGAATAGGGGGCCTGGGATTACCTGATTCGTACCTCTATTATATGGCTACACATCTTGTCAGGATATTAGATTGAACCGCTGATAATGCACAAAAAGACTGGTGTGATTTGGAACATCTAATGACAGGCTACCCTTTCACTAATAACTTATGGACAGAGAAGGAATGTATTCCAAAAGCAGTGTGGCATCATCCTTTAGTAGGAGCTACGCTGAGAGTATGGCATAAAAACAAAACCAGATTAGGATTAACTGACACCCCTTGTATATTACAACCTTTAATGTTTAACCCAGAATTCCTACCAAGTATGGAAAAAGGGTCATTTACTAGATGGGGAAAACTGGGCTCCAGAGATACCACATTAAAAGATTTTCTCAAAAATGGAAAGATGATACCCTTGGCGGAGATACAAAATGATGGGGTCAACACCGTAGGGATGTATGGGGGTACAACCAATTGCATACGCACCTCCAGTCGAAAATATCTATTGACTGGCATAGACCCGAAACACGCTGGGAAACTTTATTATCTTCCCCAAGGGTTATTACAAAACCTCTTTCCAAATTATATACAGTAAACTTATATTAGAAACTTTGGCTGTAGGTCCTGCTTCTCAATGCCAGGAATGGGCAAATGAACTGAATATAGATATAACTGATATTATGTGGAGAGACATCCTTAAATCCACATTCCTGACATCAAAAGCCGCCAAAACCAGGGAAGCGGTATATAAATTGCTTACACGATGGCATTATACGCTGATGAAGTTGAAAAGAATGTACCCTAATAGTACCGGGATATGCTGGAGATGCAATATATAGGAGGGAAACCATACCCATGTGTGGATAACGTGCCCAGCCATTCATGCATATTGGAAAGAGATTCTCCAGATTATAAATGAGGTGTCTATATGTATAGACAAGACTCAGACAAGTTTGTTGAATATGAAACTCGATATGAGGACAATAATAAGAGACCCACTTACCTTACAACTATTACAGTCTGCTAAAGCTTTAATCCCGATAAAATGGAAGTCATTTGAGATTCCCACGTGTAGAGAATGGTTATCTAGGTAGAAGAAGTAAGACAAATGGAGGAAATTACCTGTCTCATTCACAATCAAAGCAAAAAATATTGGACAATATGGCACCCCTAGGTAGAATTTATGACGGCGTTAAGTTAGCATTTATGTGACGTTTTAGTTTCAATTATAGTGGGAGCCATTACAATGGATATACTTTGTCACCTCGCATCTTTTTTTTTTTCTTTTCTTCTCTTTTTCAGCTTGATTAGAGGAGAGAATTTTGGGGCCTGAAATGCAATGTTATCAATATGGTGTATATTGCCATAATCGCATTTAATGTATATAATGTGGAATGTGGATAACCCCCCCTCCCTTCTTCTTCCTTTCTCTATCCTTTCCACCCTTCCCTTTCGGTTAAGAATGCGAAAATAAAGAATTGGAAAAAAAAACCTTGGCCACACAAAGCAATGATTTTTTTGGTTGCTGAGGTCGGTATTTTCAAGAACCAGATATCATTTTAAATTGCAGCCAGAAAAGGGCAAAATGGGAATGCAAATTCAGAAGCTATAAAAATTGAGGATTTTTAAATTAAAAAGTTACTTCTAAATGTTATCTAGAAGGAGAAATACCTATTTAAAAATAACAACATATCATTGGCTTACTCCTATTCTGTTTCTAGTTTTTAGTATAATGTAGTGCATACAGAAAAATGTGCTGTTTGGCAAAGGTTCATATTCAAATCATTTTAATGGGTTTTCTCAACGAGACAGCCAAAACAGATGCTTGAATGCCAGCTTGCTGCTCCCATCACCTATTGTGCTTAAGATACCATGTAGGGAGAAACAGCTAAAATCAAACTTAAATTCACTTGTGAATTATAGCTGTGTGTAAAAAAGTCCTCTCTAAATCACTTAGGAAATTGGCTGTGAATAGAAGCTGGTTTAGCCATTTCAGTCAGGAAAGCTGAGGCCACGGTTGTCATGTTGTATGAATTGGACTCAATGACGGCTGCATTTGCAGAGGAGGTTCACAGACTGTGGTCCATCTGCTCACACAAACACAGCAGAAGAGAGTGGCATGGAAATCTAAGTGCCGATTTAATCATGCAGTTTAATAACTACTGTGGTGCCTTTTCACACACGACTGGGCAGGGAACGCTGTATAAAGTGCTATGCCGTGCTGTCCAAGCCAGAACAGTAGATGACAAAGTGGAAAAAGTTGATATTAATAATGAAATGAGAAGCAAGTGCAACAATTGATTTGACATCCCCATTTTGGCTTCTTTCCCTGTACCCATTCTATCCTTCCAATCTCTCCAGTGAAAAAGATAATAATTTGTTTACTCAATTGGCATAATAAAAAAGGTTTTATATATTTCCTGTCCTGATGCTAGCATGATGGAGCATAGATTTTCAGTTCAAGGGACCTTTACAGTGTACAAAGTTGATGTAAATTGCAATCTTGTATTTTATAGCATAATGGAATATTGTCCCCCATGATCAAATTGGTTTTCACACATTGCAACCTGCTCTGTGCCCACAGTGGTAGGAACCTTATTCTCCAGAATGGAGAGCACCAGTGCTTTCTCCATGAATCAAGCTCTGACTTCATATAGTACTGAAGGGGAGATGCCTGGACAAAACCCCAAACAATTAATGAGCACAAAAAGGCATGATTATATAGCCCGTAGTGCTCTAGCATTTCATGTTTTTCCCCCAAAATCCAGTAGGAAGACATTGCATGCTGCATTTGTGCATAATTTAAAAACTAACACAATTACCGTAATTTCCTGCAGTCATTAGCGTGTGATTATTTTGGCATTGTGACTGTTGGAAACCCTGGAATTATTGGCACATCCTAGGAGATGGTAACTCCAGGATCTCTAGGGGGCACATTTACTATTGGTCGAATATCGAGGTTTAATTAACCGCCGAAGTAAAATCCTTCGACTTCGAATATCGAAGTCGAAGGATTTACCGCATTTCCTTCGATCGAACGATTCGAAGGATGTTAATCCATCGATCGAATGATTTTCCTTCGATCAAAATAAGCTAGGACCTTCCCCATAGGCTAACATTGGTGCTCGGTAGGTTTTAGGTGGTGAAGTAGGTGTTTTTTTTAAAGAGACAGTACTTCGACTATCGAATAGTCGAACGATTTTTAGTTTGAATAGTTCGATTCAAAGTCGTAGTCGAAGGTCGAAGTAGCCAATTCGATGGTCGAAGTAGCCAAAAAAATACTTCGAAATTTAAAGTATTTTTTATTCTAATCCTTCACTCGAGCTAAGTAAATGTGCCCCTTAGTGTCAGTAGGGGCACTTGCACACTATTCATCAGAGCTGACTTATTGGTGTGTAGTGCAACTTTATGGAAAGGGAAGCAGTGTGTTTAGAGGTATGTGTCAATATGGCCAACATTTCAGTAACATTGTGTCCATTTTAGCATACTCACACTTGTGGCTGCATTGATATAATTGACCTTGAATCATGCTTCCTAAAAGGAATCTTCACAATTTAGGTTAGTGTTTTCCCACAGTGAATTATTGCTCTGTGTAGCTCCTCCTCACCCGAACTTGCCAAACCATTTTGGAGTAGTGATGAGCAAATCTACCTTGAATGACATATTTTTTTATGCGCAACTAATTTTTAATGCGTGCAACAATTTTTTCTCACACCTAGGGCATTAAAGTCTATGACATTTTTCTTGTGGCAACTTTATGTCTTGGCGACTTTTTTGTTTCAGCGACTTTTTTGTCCAAATACATTAAAGTCAATGGTGTTTTTTTCCCTATAGTAATTTTTTTGTCTCTGCGACAATTTTGTTTTGCCAACTTTTTTTGTTGTGCCAAAAATTTTCGCAGTTGATTTTTGCTGCAGATGGCAACATGCAGAAATTCACCCTGAATCCATGCATGGCAAAAAAAAAATCACTTACCACTAATTAGAGGCACTTCTATGCAGTCCTTCTCTCTATTGCCTGTTCTGAGGGATTGTTATAGGCCAGTGATCCCCAACCAGTAGCTCGTGAGCTCTCCAGCCCCTTGGATGTTGCTCCCAGTGGCCTCAAAGCAGGTGATTATTTTTGAATTCCAGGCTTGGAGGCAAGTTTTTGTTGTATAAAAACCAGATGTACTGCCAAACAGAGTCTCCTGTAGGCTGTCAGTCCAAATAGAGGCTACCAAATAGCCAATCACAGCCCTTATATGGCACTCCAAGAACATTTGTCATGCTAGTGTTGCTCCCCAACTCCTTTTAATTCTAGATGTTGCTCACGAGTTCAAAAGGTTGGGGATTCCTGCTATAGGCAATAAGTAGTCCAGGAATCTCTGCCATAAGCAATAAGGGATCCCTGGCTGAAGCAGGGACCCTAAAGTGCCTCAACTTAGCTTTAACTGGCATATTAATACCTGCTAATTGATTTGGAAAGGAGGTGATCTGCAAACTAACCTCACAACTTTAAAGTTATTCCATATCTTTACCTACTGGGATCCTGCTAAGAGTCTCACATCCTTGTGCTGGCTCCCTCAAAACAATAGGCAAGACGAGACATCCCATTCCAACTCCCAAACTTTCATTCATAGGCTTTTCTCCTTTTCTAAGGAGCAGATGCATTTATTTCCAGATCAAGACAACTGCTAGCATAGTTAAGAAAAATGTTGAACTGATAACTGTCATTTCAGAAAGACATTGTTCCATCTATTTTCAATTAGATGCTTGAAGGATAAGCATACGCACCCATAAGCTTCTACAAAATCTCACCAGGTTTCAGTTGCCAACATTTTCCATTCCAAGTTTTGAGATTTTTTTTCATTTGATAAACCTTTAAATTCAGGATTGAAAAACTCAAACTTGAATAAATTTGAGATCACAATATTATATTTAAAAAGAACTGCCCTTCGTGTTACTGACCTCTTGTGATAAACTTAAGTAATTACATTTAACTAGTGATGGGGGGATACATTTGCCAGGCATGAATTAGTGGCGAATTTCCACGTTTCGCCACCCATTAATGTTTTCGTGAAACTGCGTAGAAAATTTCACAATTGTTGCATGCATAAAAATTGTCTTGCGTCAGATTTATTTAGACACCCATTGACAATTGCTATTTGGACAAAATAGTTGCACGTATAAAAATTGGCTCACACGTTAAAAATTGTCTTGAGTCAAAATTATTTTGATGTCCATTCACTTTAATGTGTTTCACAAATTTTCGCAGTTTTGTGAATTTCTCCACTGTTTCGCAAATTATTCGGCAAAGCGAAATGGGACTGATTCGCCCAACACTACATTTAACCCATGCTTAATTTATTTTTCAGGTGAACTGCCCAATTAAATTAGTTAAATATTAAGCAGGAATAAATGTAGGTCGTTTTAACATAATAAGCCAGCCAGACTCTATTCTTTGCTACAGAACATCCTGTAAATTTGTCATAGGTTAGTTAGCTGAGATGCATTATATTTTAATGTGTTTTCTTTTTTTTTGTTGTTCCTTCCAGGTTGGATAAATGGAGCAAAAATAATCACACAAAGCCTTGGATTCTTCTAATTCCATTACCATTTTTTTCTGTGACACTAGTTTTACAGCCAGTGGACATTGATAAACGAGCTTCAGTTTTATAATGCAGGGCGAAAACCAAATAAAAATACTAGAGCATGATGATGAATATTTTTAACATATTTTTCCTGTCTGCCCGACAAAAATGTTATAGGATGAATAGCATATTTAAAACAACAAGAACCTATGATAAATGAGGAGACGCATTTGAAAAAAAAAAAATCAGTAGAAAAAAGTTTAACCCTTACCATGTGTAAGGATGTAGTGTATACAGGGTGTTTAGGCAAACCTGGTAACCCTCCATGTTACTAGTGGAAGAAACATGTGACAAGAAATACACCTTGGGGAAACTCATTATGGCTATGAATACAAACACCCAAGTATACTGATCAAAGTGAACATTATATCAGAGAAACAATAAAGCAACAAGCATTTAATACAGTTATAAATAACTTGCTTATGGGGATGCACAGGGCCTCTCTGAATAACTAGATTAGAACAGGCTGATTCATTAACACACTCAATATGAAGTAAATATTACTTCAGTGACTTGGCCAGTTAAATGTTCAGTTTTTTGCAAGAAGTGTCTTCTCACAGTTAGCACATCTTTACCCAAGTACCTGTAGGATCCTCATTCAGGAGCCCCACACTCTATAGCCTCTTGTGGCTCCACCCTTGTTCCTGCTTCCAGGCTTTCGCTGCAGCTCCCTGCACCTCCATATTGGATCTCCTGCTCCCTGGCCAATAGGACCAAGCCCAGTTCTTTTTTTTGATAATACTTGCCTGCTAATATTTCAGAATGCATTCAAAATCAAAACATTATTTAAATGACAAAAGTGCATACATGATCATTCTGATGGAGTTTACATTTATTTATTGTTTGGTTTTAGATCGTATACTTTAACAGCTTTAACAGTTTAGGCCATGAAAATTACTTCATCTTTACATATACATACATTACTTTCAGGATAACTACATTCCAAGTAAACATCACCAGCCTACATTACTACACAGGTAATTCACTTTGATTATACTTCATGGGTTTATAGCAAACATAGCAAACCTTTTTGGAAAGAGGTTAGGGCCTAATGGAAAAAACTGTGTTAGTGTAGGGAACTGATAAATAGAGTTCTAATTGATATTGCAATCCCCTACAGTTTGGCCACTAAAGGGCCCCTTAGTTTATACAGAAGCTCGGCTCCAAATTCTGGGTCAAGGTATGGTTTAGCCACAAGGGGTAGTGTGGCACCACTAAGTGGTGTGCAGGTCTAGAAATTCTTGACCCGCACCTGATCCTAGCCCGCCCCCTCCCAACTAGTCCCTAGCAGTGGACTAATAAATAGAGTTCTCATTGATATTTCAGTCCCCTACAGGTTGGCAACTAAAGGGCCCCTTCATTTATACAGAAGCTAGGCTCCATTTCCTGGGTCAAGGTGTGCTTATGCAACAAGGGGGCAGTGTGTAATGATATACTTAAATTCTTGACCCGCAGCCAACCCTAACCCCCCCCCCCAACACGTACCCGGCCCAACCTGCCATTCCCCCTCTATTTATAGACCCACCCTGCCCCACAGTGATGTCACAAAAGGGGTGGGAGCGAGTCTATAAATATAGATTTACCTGCAGGTCAGGCGGGTTCGGGCCAGTAAAGTAAGCTGAGCATACTTGTGCTCAGAAGCCAATTTGCCAGTTCCATAACCTGAACACACAGTGGATCCTAGACAGGTCAGGTCTAGTAAGGATTGGCTTCTAATTTTAGTATGTAACTCTAGGAGTGATAGTAAAGATTATTTAGCTGAGCAGCACAGGCTCCACTGAGGAGTGTGAGTGGGACTGGGATCCTGGGTACTAATTGCACCGAAGAAGGGACTAAGTGTCAGAGCTAGGACCTAAAGAGGCACCCTTGGAGTTCCACTTAGGATAAAGGCTAAAAGTTGGGATTACCTCTGTCTACACTGTATTTTCTCTTTTACCCTGTGGGGATATATTCTGACAACTGGTGCTGTCAGGGGCGCTCCGCCAATGTGACGAGTTGAGAAACTCTCCTCAGGCGGCAACGCCCCACTAGGTACCAGGGGCGGCAAAACATTCTGCTCCTGGTACTTTTTTAAAACCGGAAATTTGGCTCTTCTAGCGCAGAGAGTGCAATTATGCTCTCTGCGCTAGCGTCCTGGCCCTCTCCGCTGACCCTCGTGGACCCCACAGACCCCCTCCGGCACAAAAAGGTGAGCGCACGGGGGAGGGGGCGGTAGCAACACCACGCTGCCTCAGGCAGCGGAGGGGCCAGGATTGCCCCTGGGTGCTGTGAGTATAAACCTATCCATGAATGTTCCTTGTTATTGCTTATTCCTGATAAACTCCTATGTGAACTGTGTTCTTTAATAAATAAGATCTATAGTTAAGGTTTAAGAACGACTGGCACCCATTCTATGGAAATATTACAGATTACAGTTGCGCTACACCCTGCCTCCATACTGCTGTGAGGGCCTGCACTCAAGGGTCTTTGAGTCTCATTCGGAGCAAAAATTGGATAAAACTTATAGCTCAGAAGAAAAGGTGCTGCTCCATTTCACTATAGTCATATATAGTTGCATAAGCCATATACACATTATTTTTTTTTTAGGTAAACAGTGCCTGCTTATATGTAGTATATGACCCCTGAGAGACACATTTTCCACCTATAGCAGTTGACTACATAATGCTTCCTGTCTTTTTTTTTAAGATATTTGTTCTGGTCTTACAATATCATAAATTATTTTTGCCTTATTCAGATATAACTCCTTATTTTTTATTTGTGTAACTCAAACTATGTGAATAAGTAAAGAAAACTTTTTTTTTTTACAGAAAACTCTAAACAGATGGTGAAAAATGACATAAGGTACCCAAGTGTAGGTTGTTTGAACAAAGTTATCTCAGGTTTGCTGGAAAGTTTCCAAAGCATGGATTTCAAGAAATCAACAGAAAACCTTCTCATGAGGACTGGGAAAACTTGACATAAGCTGTTCCATGGTCTGTGCTGTTTGGGTTGAAGGTAAATTAATTTGTAAGCTAGTAAATATAAAAACAAAATAATTAGCAAAAGCATATTGCAGGATTGCTAAATAGTGCAGACACCTTCAATACTGCAGAATTATTGTAAACTGCATATGTGGAGCATGGCTCATAAAGGATTAAATGGCAACCGAACCTCACAAAGATTAAGGGACCAGTTCAAACCTATGTTTAAATCTGTTACTCAGCCATGGTTACAATTAGTTGAAAATGTAAATGCTATTGAAATACAGTACAGGCCCCAGTTTTAGATTTCCCAGCATTGACACTGGTTTTCTTGGTCCCACTCATGCAATAATAACAATATTAATAATAATAATAATATTAATAATAATAATAATATGTTATTGGTTTACCATAGTTGTAGGCTTTATATAGCAAACTAGAGGTACAGAGACTTTCCATACCAGCTTAGTTACATCTCTTTGGAGTACCTTAAATTGATCCAGGAGGAGACTGACTTGTGTTTAAAAAGTAACAACCAGGAGTTAAGCACACGTGACACCATACTTTTATAAATCAACAATCTTTCAATGGCTTTGGGGTAGCAACTTACTATTATGTAGATGCACTGAAAACCATATAGAAACTGTTAATGGAAATTGATAAAAGGTAGATTATCAGTATTTCCAGAGTTTGGAAACTTAAAATCTGCAGGAAACTTAAAGGTCTCAAATAGAAATATGGCAAAGATGAAATATTTAAATGTTTTGTTACAAATATTCGCAATTGCCGTAATTAATTAAAGAATATAGACATGTTTATTTATTCAGAAAAAAATCTAATTAGACTGCAAGCTCTACATCTTCTCACTCTTCCTGTTTAAAAAAAAAATACATAAAAAGAATATATATGGTATTTCTTTAACACTGAAGCAATGTTCAGCTTACAGATACTAAATTCAAGGCTGTTCACTTCATGGTTCTCCAGCTGCTGTTGAGATTCCAGGGATACAAGGGTGTTGCAGTTCAAAGATACATAGAGGAGATGCCTGTACTATGAGATAACGAAGGGCATTGATTTATAAAAGGAAAAGATATGTGCTTAATTACTTTCATATGTTCAATACCATTTTTATAAACAAGCTTGACTATAGAACACATTCTTTTTACTGGTGCAATTTTAGTTATGTGATGACATAATGAGCAAGTTGTTAAATCTTTCCTTTTGAGTTATTTTTTTAGGATAGATTTCAAAATAATTTTTGTTAAAATATGTGGACGTATCGATGTGCACAAAGAAAATGTACTCCTTTTAGCCTTACTATATTATTTGTCCTTGCAGTGGCATTCTCTAGTGGGGGTGCAGGCAGTACAGATTTGGGGGACCCTATCATTTCTGGGACCCCAGAAGGAAATATTTAGTATTCTATTGGGTGTACTTTTTGTATGTGTGAAGCAAGTTGACCACATTACTCACACTTGCTTTAATCTTATAGCCTTGTATTACTCTGCTCCCACCCAGACCTTTATATTTTTGTATTTTATCAAAGTTATTCTACATGTTTGGTTGTACTCCAACACCTGTTTCTTCAGTAGTGGTCTTTCAAAAATAGGGATTAGGGACATGGAAACTCTTTTCTATAAAATGTGTTGAAGGCAAACCATCCCAGAATAAAAGATGTTGGAAGAAGCAGAAAAATGAAAGCTCAGGCTTCTTAATATCTGAACCTTTGTCTTATAAAGTATCTCCACTAAAGACTACACCACAGAAGTTCTATGATTGGTTAGGCAAAGTTGGAGGCAGATAGTCCTTCATGTAGAACCATGGTCTTAACCTAGCCACCACACCATGAACGCCACACATTGAGAGACTGGTTTAAGGGAGAAAGCTTTTCCTAATCAACAAAAGTCACTGTCAGAAGAAGGAACAAGCTGGAATTGAACTGTTAACATGCTTCTTATAAAGCACCCCCCTAACTATTACACCAATGAAGCTTTATTCTCTGGTGGGGAAGTTTGTTGGCAGGTAGTCCCTTGTGACATACCAAGGGCACTGCCACAAAACCATTCCAAATAGAAAGATCTTAAAAGAAGCTGGAATTAAATTCTCGCTCTGTTTCATAAAGCCGCTGACTTGAATACTACACCATTAAAGCAGCAATCCTAAATAGTACACTTTAGTCACAGATGGAACTTCATAATCAGCTAAGGCTATTGTATACTTTGCCAGTCGAAAATTCGCTCAGACTATGCCAATTCACTAAAGTCCGGAGCTTGATGTGGGCGCTGAATGCTGGCGACTTTTTGCTAGCATTACGAGCATTTGATCTTGAAGATGCGATAGCGTTCATTTCCGCCTATCAAAAATTCGCTACAGATCTTGCGCTCAGGTTAATTTGCATATGGCGGGAAATTTAAAGTTGTATGAGCAAATACTTTACATTTACTCTGTTCATTAGACATGTCCAAGGAACCTTAATAAAGAGAATAGGGTTGTTAAAATGCCCTACACATGAGCCCACTGTGAAGTTAATGTTCCATATTAAAAATTTGTATGGAGGAAACCGGTTAAAAAAAAAATTTAAGGACTTTTGCAGCCTATTACGGAAAGGAAAAAAGGAAAATTCTGCCAGCGTTTTTTGAACTTTGATGCATTTTCCATTCACAGAACATGATGTAAGTGACAGAAGATTGAGGAATATATACTTATATATATACTTGCCTGGTCTGAGCTGGCGAAGACAAGTGTGGCGAGGTAAAATTCAGTAAAATTTGCATTTTAGTGGATTTGTGGAGTAACGTCCATGGAGTTCGAATGATCGCTAGCACCTATCTCTTTCACTAGAGAATTGATGCCTGCGCTTATTAGTAAATTGGCGATGTCCCTTAACCCCTTAGTAAATGTGACCCTAAGGGTGGAATGGAATAAAAATCATTAACCAAAACAAATGCAATGTTATCAGTGTTGAAAGATGTTCCTTTAATTTCATTACAGCTATGACACCATTTTTTTTTATAGTCACAGAACTCATGTTGACTTGTAATATTTTTTCTTTCCACTGTAGAGGTGGGTTATCCCTTATATAACACATTATAGTTTAAAATTTACAGTGAAAAACAACCTTCGATTTATCGAAAATGTCATATAGTGACTGCTATCAGTGGTGGATAGCAGATGTGTGACAATCCCATAGTTATAGCCTTAATGTGCCTTAATGCTCCTTGGATTCTCATTGTAGTATGTTCAAACAACATGTAAGTGCTACAAAATCTACATAAATATTAACTGTTTGTCTCTGCTTTCTCATTCATCCTTGTTATGAGTCTATAGTACTTCTCAGTGCTTCCTTATTGGTCCTCTGTCAATGCTGCTTTCCAACAAGTTCATTCTATTGAAACCACCCAGTGCATCTTTTCAATCAGATCTTATGCCTGTTGCACATCTTTGCAAAGCTGATAATAGATCTAATGTCACGTTGCTGCCTTCGTAACATATCTATTAAGACTCTTGTTTGGCACCTGTCTTAAATTAACCTCTTTTTTACACTGGGTTGGCTATGGTCATATCATTTAGTAGGTTTTTTATGTAGTTTTACAAGTTATTCTCATCCAGGTTGGATTTTTTATTCTTACAGCTTTTTTTTTAAATCTTTCCAATCGCCCTCTGTACTCTTTTATGTAGGTTGGTGTAATGAGAGAGTTTTATCAATGGTGGCTCAGGGTAATACTTTGATAGAAATACTGTATCTTGTATAAGGCAGCTTTGTTGGAAAGAACTGTGGAACCGACTATCTTGTATAGGACAGATTTGTAACCCATTGTTTTGTGTAAGACAATTAACTCAATTATTCAATGACCTAATATGTTTATTACTCCTATTAGTTCCTAATATGTGTATGACTTCTGCAACTTCTCCTGGGAGTATTGCCAGGGACAGAATATAGTATAGCCAGGATATACTGAATACTAATAGCATTTAAAAGTTATGCTCTTGGTTTCGGTTGTTTTTAATGGGAGCCTGAACAGTTTCTGTTGAGCATCAGAAGAAAGAGATTATGTTGAAGTGGGTTCCAAGCGGTTTTTGATAATGATATGAGCTCATTGTTTACTAGAGCATATAAAACTGGGGGTCTCCATTTTGTTGGCTGAGATATCTACTGTGGAGTAAATGTGCATACTGCCCAGGGCCCCTGCGCACCATTTGAAGCTTCTCTGCTGGCTGAAACAGGATCTCTGTGTCGCTTGGTGCAGAAGAAGTTGCTCACTTGCTCACTATTGCTCAAAAGGTGATGTTATCTTGTTCTCTTACACTGTCTATCTGCAATAAATTCTGCTTAGTATGGTGTGTAAATAATTTCAAAGAGACTCAGAGAATCATAAGCAAAACAGGAGGGTTGTCCTCTCAATTAAACCTAGACTGTATCTAGAACTAAAATTGCCTTCTTTTGTGTGATGATTTGAGTCTTTAGACTGTCTCCCTGATTTGATCTTGGCCTATTAGCAGCTTCGTACCATATTTAATTGTCATTGAACTCCTCTGTGACTACTAGTGTACTTATCTTTTAATAGCAGGTAGTGTATCATCCCATACACCCATACATGATTAATATACATGATATACCACTATCCACATCAAACTAAAACTCAATTTTAGATTAACTTTCTTTTACCGTTTTCAGCTTCTGACTGATAAAAACACTATGATCTGGGAAACCTTGCTAAGCTACTTTCTAGCCCAGCAACAGATGGATAGCCACATGTTCCCCATGGTTTCTGTTAAACACTCACTGGTATAGGAACAACCTTTCGTCACAGAATGTAAGTGTGCTAATTAATAATAAATGACAGATGAAACAGAGAAGCGCAAGTTAATTAGCTGAAAGGAAATCTCATTTTGTGTAGTCAGAGGCAGGAATATTTATAGATAGCTATTTCAAAAAATCTATTCTTCACAACCACATCTTGCTCAGCCTGTCTTTTTCTCTGTAAATTTGCATTTTTGATGACATGGACAGCTAAAATGAGGGCACTTTACTTTTATTGCTAAATAACTGTTTAGCGAGACCAAGCTATAGAGTAAGAAATATGGCTGGCTATGATAAGGCCACAAGTCTGTAAAATTTTTCTTATGTCAGAATGGTCTTTTCTTTCAATAGTTCATTTACCACCTAATGATGCCAATTCATCCTTTGTCAGGAAAAAAATGATTTATCATTGCAATTTTCCTTTCATATGGCCTGTTCCCTGATAAAAGTTTTTGTTCAAGCTGAATATACAGAGGAGTACCCTGTTCACATTTGTAAGATATAGTTGCTGCCTGCAAGTTGAAAAGCTTTTTTTCCCTAGACGAACTCCATGTCAGTACTCAACAGGATAGCCCCTCCTCCCTGCTCCTATTAGAAGGACCCTCCCCAAGCCTATAAAAAGCCAACCACACCCACTCACCGACGTCTTTTTTTTTATTTATTTTTTTCCCTTCTCTTTTGCTTTTGTTCCCATTGGAAGCAAAATCTTCTTTTTAACCTTGGGAAAGCAGCAGGCTTGCCCACAAGGCGTCCTAGGGACAGGGGTTTAGGTCCAAAGGTTCTTTTGTTCCCCAGCACACTACTTCATATTAGGAGTTGTCTGAGCTTCAGCTTCCAGATCAGGTAAGGCACTGGTGTGTAATGTTTGCTACTCTGCCTGTGTTTCAGTTGCTTTCCTGTATTGCTGTCAGAGCATTTGGTGGCAGGTGCTTGTCCCCCCATCCGTGTGCCCTCCTGACCTACCCAGACGGTGTCCGGTGGCAGTGGGGTATGTGGCCCCTATACCCCATTTTTTTTTACGGATGGGCGAGTAAGGCGCCAGTTTAGGCATAATTAGCTCGGGGCATGAACCTTACTGCCTCCTTTTACTTTTGTTTTCTTTTATGTTTTAATGGGGGCAGGTTTATGACCAGCTGCCTCCCTCAACAGTCTTTTCATAAGGTGGAGGTAGTCCGTTTTCCAAAGAATTCAATAATTTATTTCAATCTCACAGTGTCTCCAACGTTTCGGCCACTTTGGGGCCTTTATCAAGGATTAACCTCAGCAGTTGCTTTTGGTTACCTGCTTATGAAGACAAATCCGATTATTCCTCTGTCTGTGCTGACACCAGCTGAGTATAATCAAGTGATTTCTGTGCAACTGCCAGCTATAGCAAGTGGAGATGGCCCCGCCCACTCTCTAAACACCGCAGACTAGAACGCTGCTTCATAAGCCTCAGGTAAGTACTGCTGTTGTCCGTAAACTTGTGAGGCCTGTCTTCCTGTTAACAATGAACCTCCTAATCAGAGCCGGGCCAAGCCGGGCAGGCGCCCTAGGCAGCCTGCCCGGCTTCTGCGCCGGCTTGTTGAGCGCTTCTGCGCATGCGCGAAAAGACGCTTCTGCGCATGCGCGAAAAGACGCTTCTGCGCATGCGCGAAAAGACGCTTCTGCGCATGCGAATTGACGCACAGATGGGAACAAGTGGGCGGTCGGCAGAGAAGGGACCAGACTAGGGGTAGGAGTAAGTACGTGCCTGGCGCCCCTCCACCTTTGCGCCCTAGGCACGTGCCTACTCTGCCTACCTCTAGTTCCGGCACTGCTCCTAATGAATGTAGAGAGTGTCCTGAAATAGTGTAGTAAAGTCTAACTAACTGCTTGCTGCTTATGTAATCATATGCTTACCTGCACTGTGCTTGCTTCTGGTTGTTTGCCCACCTGAAACCAATGGCACTAATACAAATTTATAAATGGGCTAGCATGCTCTTAGCAATTTGCTCATTAGTCAAAACTTTTGAATTGTGCAATTAAAATATGAATGCAAAATCTAGCAAAACTATATATTCTGGTCAGTGTCAAATGTTGCTTGTTTCATAATTTAACAATTACAACTTGTCCAAACTGTTATTCTCCCCAGTAGTTTGCAACAGGCAATGATAATTGGGAAGGGTGTTAGAGCCCACCACTGCTTCTGAACTCTCACACCTCACTGAATAGTGCAGTCCAAAACAGTCACAACATTCAGGTAGGTGTTTAGTGTCTATACATAACTTCCACATTCTAGGAAACACATCAAAACACATGAAAACAATAAAACATGAAAGACATTTTTTGCTGTGTAAAATGCAAACAAAAAGGCATACCGTATATACTCGCGTATAAGCCGAGTTTTTCAGCACCCAAAATGTGCTGAAAAACTCTACCTCGGCTTATACGCGGGTCATACGCAGAAGGCTGCAAAACAGGCAGACCTGTTTTTGTCTGGCTGTCCCGGAATTGTCCCGTATCCCGTCGGCGGCGGTGGAGGGAGGCTACAAGTGCGCTACATGTAGTGGTGCAGGCAGCTGACGTCCGTGACCATCCATGACGAACACTGCTGTTCTATAAAGTGATCTACGGTAGGAAGTACACGCTGCGATGCACGCCCACAAATTCGCACAGCAGGAAGTTTGCGCTCCCAGCCCGCTGGGTGAGGAGTCTGGGGCCTGTGCGTCATTGGAGCGTTCGGTTGCTATGGCGACCTGGTTTCTGTGATTTGCTTCAGATTTTCACTTGGTGCTTTTGTTTGGAGCTAGCGAGAGAGTTGCTTACTGCTGCCGTTTGAAAAAAAGAGCAAGGTGTGTAGTTGCTATTTAATATAACTATACATAACTATACATGAACAAACCCCCACAAAGTTTTTACCGCACAATAAAAACGAGTTCCTGGCAGTCCAATGGTGGTTTTTTAAAGTCACTGAATGGTATAAAATTTGTCTTAAGTGATTTTGAAACTACACTACAACTCCCACAATGCACTTACAGCCGCATTATGTGGTAGAGATACCGGGAGATGGAGTTACACCTTAAGAAAAAGACAGTTATTCTATATAAATCCACTTATATTAATATCCCTGACTTGTGTGGAGTTGTTGTGTCCCATGTTCAAAGTTATTTTCTTCAGTCCCTTTATTATTATTATTATTATTATTATTATTATTAATTAGTACAGCAATAAAATGGAGCCAATATTATACAAGTGACTAGAACTTTCTTTGTTCTATTTTTCCGTATTGCTTTTATTTTATTATGTTCTCCTGCTCTTCTCTCCCTCTTCTATTTCCTCTCAGTTCTTTGTCCTGCCATTGCTTTCCTTTCATCCTCCTCCTCCTCCCTCTCTCCCACCCTTCCCCTCTCCCCTCACCCTTTTTGTGAGCTCTGGGGGTATTTATTAATAGAGTGCCAAGTCTCCCAGTCCATCATTTCTCAGCCTAGGCTTATACGCGAGTCAATAAGTTTACCCAATTTTTCTAGTTAAAATTAGGTACCTCGGCTTATACGCGGGTCGGCTTATACACGAGTATATACGGTACTTTGCCATTTTTGTGCACTTTGCATCCTGTCTTCCTGGATAAATGAATTGCCAAGGTCTTTGCACTGCATCTGCCCCTATGAATACATTCAGCAGTAGCGATGAGCCAAACCCTGTTTTGCTTCATTAAAAAAAGGTGCAAAACAACAGAAAAAAATAGTGACATAGCATACCTCCCAATATTTGAAAAAAGTGAAGAGGGACAAAAAGATCTGACACGCATAATGCAGTGACATTTTTGACAACACCCATTTTATGGCCACACCTCTAATTACCATGTCCATTTTACAAAATTTGGCAGGCTATGAGAGTGATTTAGGGCCATGTTTTATGTTTTTTAACAACTTTGTTAATGAAGGTGAATTTGACCATTAGGGCTGGACTCCACAAGCGTTTTTCTTCGGATTGACGAATCCGACAAAAAGCACAGATGGAATCGCACGTGTGAAGATTATAATTGGACTGAATGAAAAGTTGGAGGTAACAACTACATTATATCTGACGCGACATGACTGTTGGATGCATAAAGCAGCATCTTCATCTGACAGTTGGACCGTGTAGTTATTAACTCCGTCTTTTCATTCAGTCCAATTATATTTTCATGCGTGCGACTCTACTGGACTTGTCAAATGCATTTTGTCGGCGGGAGACGATCCAATGGAAGTCCAGCCCTAAAGCTGTGAGTCTCAGTTCTCCCAGGAACCTTGCTTATTTAATTAGTTACAATTGTATTGTTGCTTATCTTAAATTCTTACAAGTGTATCTAAGTACAGGTGCTGAGTATCGTGGGCTCTCTGCCAAAAAGCCTTTCACTTTAAGTTTCAGAAACGTTATCTTTTTTCTGCTATCAGTGCAGAAGATCAAAGGAAACTCTGGGCTTTTTAATAAAAAACCTGGGACTGTTAGCTGAGCTGTCAAAATCCAGATTATCCTGCAGAAAACAGTTGGGAGGTATGAAACAGCAACATTTCACAACATGCATTGGAGTCAATGACAATATTTTCTTGCTTCAAATACAGTACATTGGTCAATAGGCATTTTTATTTGTGTATTTTCTGAAACCAAATAACTGGGAGTCAGGCCATATATATGTGCAAAGCAAATTGTTTACTTTTTCAGCAGGAAAATTATGTATCTTTTATTCGTTTTCAATGAGATCTCAGCCACAGGGGTCAGGTTATTCTGACAAATGAAACTTTTGCTTGATTCTTCCAGACAAACCATCTCTCAGTCACACATATTACCTAGTTTAATGTAGCTCTATAAAATACTTATTGTTTTCAAATGACCATTATTATATTTCTGTTATTGCCTTTTACAAAACGGCACTCATGAAATAAAATCTTTCATTTTCATGACTGTGTCCTTATCATTTATTTCATTTTTTTTTATATAAATGGTAACCAGCTTCCAAATAAGGCCATTGTCAGTTAAGATAGTAATGCATTCAGGAAGTAACATTAGCAAGTTCCATAGAAATTGTATTACAAATGGTAAAGGCATACAGAAGAATTAGATTCTTCTGCCATTTGCTTACTTCTTGACGCCTCCATTCCTCATATATTTGAAGGGCCATTAGTCCTAGTATAACGTTAGTTTATTTGTTTGTTTGCTGCACATAATAGATGATACCAATCCATATTCAAATAACAGTGAACATCACCTTTGATTTCCTGGCATTTGATAAATATTATATATTTTGTTGACATATTTACTCAGGATGTGGTGAGTCAGGCAGTATATAAGGAGGTTTAAAATCATTTTTCCAAGTTTAATTAGTTTGCAATATTCAGAGTGAAAACTTTGCATGTAGGAGCAATATTTAGAGCATCAAGCACATAAGGATGGCGCATAGAGGACTACAGGAGCCTATATAAGGAGTTGTGTACTTCTTCTTTGGTCTAATCATAAGGAGAAACAGACACTACCAAGCCAGACCAGGTGGGTACCTGGTCCTTGCGAGGAATAGATAAGATAGGTAGCGGGTTGTCAGTAGCTCACTCTAGAAGCGAGAGGTAGTTGGGGTTGCTAGAGCAGAGTCCTGACAAGGGGTGAATAGCCCTGGGGCTATTGTGCACCAGTTAGGGAACTGAGTGTGTAAGGTCTAGGTTAGTGGGAGCCTAGTAGAGCTGTAGTGAGAAAGCACGGGTGAATCTTGGGCCACTGTATGCTGGATACTATAGAGAGGTGGGCGGTCAGTTTATTAGGAGAGGAAGTCCCCTTCAATGGCGAATTTCACTCTGCCAGTGCATTTCCACATAACAGGGGTCATGTGCATTTCTCCCAGCATGCATCATGATTCGTAATGTGAACAGGGACTGTTATCAGGAGCTTACAAAGTCTGTCGCAGGATTAATTTTTATGCTCTTCTTACCATTTCAGGGACATCCTCAATTAACTGTCCCTTTCCTCACCAAATGCCTTCCCCTCTTTAGTAAAAAAGATGTCATACCACACAATTTCTTTTGGGTGAAAAAGGCTGCAACTTGTTTATTAACAAATTTACATGAATATACATCAAACATAAGAACATCAACCATCAGCAAAGCATAAGACCAATGAAAGCCACACAACAAAGATTTAATCATTAACATCCCTGTAACCCAGTGTCAGAGTGGGACACCAGGGGCCAACCAAAAACCTTAGACCAGGGGCCCACCCAAACACCTTTAGACCAGGGGCCCACTCTAATTATTATTTGTTTCCTTTCCTTAGTCAACCTCTATTCTCCTTTTCTCTTTTCTTACCATGCTATAACATATTATTCCATCTATTTAGCCTCTTTATTCTCATAGAAAAAGGGAATGGCCATGAAATAAGCCAAATATTTAGAAGCAGGAGGGACCACTGACACCTTGGCCCATCGGGAGTTTTCTTGGTATCCTGGTGGACCAGTCAGACACTGTAATACAGATGAAGCCACTTGGAT
Source organism: Xenopus laevis (assembly GCF_017654675.1). Lineage (NCBI taxonomy): Eukaryota > Metazoa > Chordata > Amphibia > Anura > Pipidae > Xenopus > Xenopus laevis. The sequence continues at coordinate 126,655,127 of NC_054372.1, forward strand.
TTGTGAGATAAATGCGTCATGACTCATGGTTAATTGAAGAAACTGCGTTATCTAAAGTCATCTTAACTCATTTAATGCATTTAACCTTTCCATTAGCATACCAAAGCACCATTGTGAACAATGGTGAATGCCTTAATTAGATGGGATGTTGTGACGCAGTTTTCTGTGTTAAATGAGATAAATGGGATATCTGTGTTTAGTTATTCTGTGTCAAACAGACAAACCAAAGTGGCTGCATCTGTATAACCTGTGGTAGCTGTTGAAGGTTCATGTCCTTTCCAACAGACCCCTTTCATCACTTTGGCCCATACATGACCCCTGTCATATCTCATATGCCATGTTAAAATATGGTACTGTATGCCTACATTATGAATATTTCCTGTAAATAACCAAATAACCAAATACAACATATTGGTTTAACTTGTTTTACCTATATCCAATTAAGACAGCTGTGCAGGGTTAATATTTACTGATCACTTCACATAGTTGGGGTTTGAACTGATCATTTGGTACGCCTCTTATGAAATGATAGTGAAGAAATTATATGTTGGCTTTATTATTTTCTAAATTATGTACATTTATTATATGCAATTATTTTTTATTAAATAACTGTTCCCCATATCTGTAGAATCCATATCTGTCTGGAAGAAATATATTGTGCTGTGCATATAAGTAAGTCAGACATAAATGGAATGGTTTAATTGAAATAAAGCTGGGTACGGTGTTTATTGTGAACAGAATATACTGTACATACTGATGTGGTTAATAAACAATAAAATGTTTGCACCATAGTTCTGCATTGTGGCCATTATTGCACATCTTTACTTATTTAGCACATGATGGACGGGTTTCAATTGACAGAAGCAGTTTATACAATGGTATAACTATAGAGAAAGTGGGGATAGGGGACCCTGACTGTGGGGTCTGCTTTGTCTATACTGGTAGACAAATCCCCCTCCCTTCCTCCCCTCGAGCTGCTGGGGTGGAAGTATTGGGTGTGAGCAGGCAGGCGGGTCTTCAGGGAGTGTATAAGGTCTTGAAATGGTAAGCCAAAAGTCTAGCATTTTATATGGCAGTCCCTCTCAGTTGTGAATAGTGATGGGCGAATTTATTCGCCAGGCGCGAATTCGCTGGCGTCAAAAAAATTTTTTGGAAAAAACGGACGCCGGCGTCAAAAACGGGCGCAGGCGTCGCGGAATTCGCGAATTTTTCGGGCGAAGCGAAACGGCGCAAATTTGCCCATCACTAGTTGTGAATAAATATAATTACCCAGCAATGACAGCCCTTGTTAGTGTTATTCTCCAGTCTTGTTTTCCTTGTCTTCACTCATTTAAAATGACCATACTCACATTGCCACACTGTGGCCTGCATACAGTCAAATGGCTTGAAGTTGCCTTAAAAGTGAAATTGATGGGCTTACCCCATTTAGGTATTATTTCTCCCTGCTTTCTCTGTTGTGTCTAGCACCACAATGCACACTTTTCTTCTGCCCCTACTGGTAGACCCGTATGCTTCCCTAACACTACTTTTACAAACAGTTGTACCTAACTGTTATAAAATCACTTAAATCTTTACACTACTTATTAATCTCCTTGACAGAGTTACAGTTGCTGTTGCTAACTATCCAAGCTTTCTCTTACCACCAAGGCAAGCTATTAGAAGATTAACCTACCCATAGCTAGACTATCCAAGAACAGCCTGCTCTACCTGGGTCTCTCATCTGCTACAAATGGTTCCAGTGTTGGACTGGCCCACCGGGATACCAGGAAAACTCCCGGTTGGCCAAGGTGTCAGTGGGCCCTCCTGCTTCTAACCTTTTGGCCTATTTCATGGTCATTCTCTATTTTTTTATTGGAATAAAGAGGCTTAATAATGGAAGTATAGAGTATAGTATGTAGAGAAAAGAGACTAGGAGAATAAAGAGACTGAGTGAGGAGAGGAGGTATAAAAGTTTGCAAAGTGGGCCCTCAACCCAAGGTTTTCTGGTGGGCCCCTGGTATCCCAGTCTGACATTGAATGGTTCTACCAACATCTCCACCCACATTTGTATAGGTTACAGGGCCTAGGACCTCCTCTACCCTAGAAACTTCCCAGGGGATATCTACTGTATGGCAACTTTAGGGGTTGCTGCCATCTACAGACCACAGTGCAAATTACACTATAAAAAAAATATTTAATAAATGTATATATAAATGTATATAGTTTTATAGTTAAAAATGTAACAATAAAAAAAAAATATTTTGCCCCCTGTAAGAAGTAATGGGATAAGAACAGAGAAACAAAACTTTTTAGAATTGCTGCTTTGTTTAGTTCTATCCAGCCAGAGTTTGCAGTGAAGGAGAGAGAAACAAAATCATTTCATTCATCTTTGCAGTGCCATTTGTGTGCATTTTCTAGGTCTAGTGATATGTTAACTTTATCAGACCAGAAGTTGTTGTTTGCTCAGAGGGAATAAGGTTGAAGGTTCCATCTCAATGTGGGATTCCTGTTTCTACTAGAGCTATAGTATCCACTATCCAGAAACCCGTTATCCAGAAAGCTTTGAATTATGGAAAAGTCGTCTCCCATAGACTCCATTTTATCCAAATAATCCACATTTTTAAAAACTATTTGCTTTTTTTTTGTACAAGTAGTATTAAAACAGTGCCTTGTACTTGATCCCAGCTAAGATTTAATTAATCCTTATTGGAAACAAAACCAGCCACGATTTTCTAGTAGACTTAAGGTATGAAGATCCAAATTACGAAAATATCCCTTATCTGTAAAACCCCAGGTCCCGAGCATTCTGGATAACAGGTCCCATATCTGTAGTTGGACGGTCGGCTTGTACCTCTGCAATGGTGATGCAATGGTTAACATCCATTAACTCAAGCTGACCCTAACCAGTCCTTCCAACTCAGACCCAGAACTTTAAAAAAAAAATTAAAAAAATAAAATGAAATTATGTTGTACAGCTCTTCCGCTGAAAATGAGGAGTCACAATTTCTAGGGTATTTACAACAAACTTATTTCAGATGATAGGACTAATGATATCCCTCCCTGTCTTGGTAGGCCTTTGCCAATTGCCCCTAATGTCCATGAATTAAAGTGGCCCTGTCTAGAGCTAAGGAGCTCCAAATTCCCCACTGAATTTTGAAAAAGGCTACAAAAATGTTTACAAAACATTAATGGACAAACAGAATACTTGGAATGATATGACACTATTTTAATTTCCATTTCTGTCTTGGATTTCTATTTAGATATGTATAATGCTTTTTCGTTTCTATTATCTACCATTTATTATATATTAAACATTAACATTAAAATTCACACTTAATGCAATTATACAGTATAAGAAACATGTACATTGTTTATAGTTTATTCATCATAATTACAATGCACCCCACTATACCATCCCCTATACCAACTAGTAACATAAAATGTATATATTATTGTACATCACAATGTTATATAATAAAACTCTTAGCCTATTTCCACACATTTTTTAAAGTTCTCCATGGTCGAGTAATAAGGAAATTAAAGGAAAAGAAAAATAATTACTGATTATGATTGTGTTCATTTGAATGAACCAATCATTCATGTTTACTTGGTAGACTCTTCCAGGAATCCATAGTCTATAAAGAAAAAATGATGTTCACGAATTGTTTTGAGTTTTTGGCACTTCCATCTTTTTATTCAGTCTCTCTGCCCATTCATTGCGAAGCCTAGAAATGAAATATATAGAAATAAATCAAAGAATGGAAATAGACATGAAATGGTTATAAGGTATTAATCATATAAAAATATATACATTTTAAAAGGTATTTCTCTTTAACTGGCACAGTGGCTACCCCAAAGACATCCAGAGATGGATTAACCTGCCTATGAAGTTTAATACCAGTGTCTCTCAGAATCCCAGAAGCTTGTTGAAACTTCTATATATACTAAATTATATTGGAAAAGACTCTACAAAGTCTAAAAACCACTTTACTGGGTTTTTTTTGTTTCCCCTAAAGCAATTCCTTATCTCTTGCCTAGTTCAGAGTTTCTCAGTGAATGATATATATACCACTTGAGTTGCTTGAATTGTTATAATAATAATAATAGTCAATGTTAAAATAATAAAGAACCACTAGGTGCTGAGTTGACCTAGATATTAAGTGAATAGGTTAGAAAACATGAATAGTAGATTATTGATGCCCATATCAATGCCAGCTGGTGCTTCTTTTTATTACAGGGTGGACGAGTTGGAAATATATCTATGAATATGTTTCTGTATTTATTAAACCAAAACAAAAATAACTAGAGCCACTCAATGAACCATTCTGCCAAAGATGCACTCACTGCTGTGCAGACAGTCATTCTTATTTTATATCTCTTTGGAGTCATTATACCAGTAAGGCTTTCAATGCAAGTCCATGGTAACCGGTAACTTTGCCTTAGAATAAAGTAAGTAAAGAAATTCTGGTAACAGGATGACAGGTTCCTTTCCAATGGAACCACTTAATTCTTTTTCACTCTAATGACCCTAAACTGACATCTTTGCTGTGAAAAAGTGCAACTATTTACTACTGCAACACCCATAGCTGAAATCTAAGAATAAAGCACATATTCTGGTCACAAGTAATTGGTGCTGAAGGCAGCACATTTCACCACGACTATAGTTCTCCTCTGTGATTTGTCTTTTAGTACATAGAGATCAGCTTGAGGCTGAGCACAAAAGCAAAATAAAAGTTCCTGTTGCCACATAAGCTATCATTCTGCATTTAAATAGGCCAGAACCTCAAGTAGAGTGCAACAGGAATGTTTCTAAACTGGCTTTCTGCTTTGCTTTTTCCATTAATTGTTTGTTGTTCTTGTGACTAAAGCAGCAAGAGACAACATATTTTTCCCACTAGGTAAAATAAAATGTTGAGTAGCACAGGTTGCATGTTTAGAATGCTGTGGATTTATTGGAAGATTAATTAAGTTTATTGGTGTGGATCATTGTTGTCAGCTTATGTAAAATCCCTGTATTCTTTTTGTTCAGCACTTGCGAGCCCTAGAGGGCATTTACTTCTTTCATATGTACAACAGTATTTATTATCATTTTCTATTTATATTTATGGAACCCAGTTGAAATAAAACTATATCAAGAGACTTCTTCAAATGCTGTAATACATTAGCATTAGATTTGCTAGGAAGCCAACATAAATATACAAAGAAATAGCTGATGATGAGAGAATATGATGTAGTAGCTGTGCAAGGGAGAGTGACATGCTTTCCTGGGGCGGGGGGATTTAAAAGAGTGATGTTAGTTCTCATCAATGCACACTGGTTCTGCTTCATTTCCATGAATTCTAAATAAAGCACTTTTTATTGTCTGTGCGTTTGACGCCATACCTGGGATTAAAACCAGGTTTTAGAGCCGAATATCCAGTGGTTTGATTGGAAGTAACAAATATGTTGCTTTTACTTTGATTATGTTCGCTACCAAATTCAATGTCCCAATGCAGCAGGAGGATTAGTAGCATTATGCTCACTTTGCATTATAAAGCATGCTCCTGCTCCCTTCATGTCTACAAAGGGTGAAATTGTTGCTGCATTTTTAAAAAATGATTTTGTAACTGCTCAGCTTTTCAGTACATTACTTTTGAAAGGAGACGTTGAAGCAATCTGATTTTTCTTAGGTGTATGCTACAGCTTTCATATTTAGATATATTGTTTAAGTTATTTAAGGGCCACTAGCATAAAATATTATAGGACTTAAAGGAACAATAACACCAAAAAATGAAGGTGTTCTAAAGTAATGAAAATATTATATACTGTTGCCCTGCGCTGCTAAAACTGTTGTGTTTGCTTCAGAAAGACTAATATAGTTTATATAAACAAAGTATTGTGTAGCCACGAGGGCAACCATTCAAGCTGGAAAAAAGGAGAAAAGACACAGGATACCCAGCAGATCACAGATAAGCACTGTGGTAAAGAAAGGGTTTAAAGGAATTGTTCGGGATAAAAAAAAAACTGGGTAAATATATAGGCTGTGTAAAATAAAATAAAAATGTTTCTAATATACTAAGCCAAAAATGTAATCTATAAAAGCTAGACTGACTGAATGTCTAACGTAATAGCCAGAATACAATTTCTTGCTTTACAGCTCTCTTGGTTTCCACTGATTGGTTACCAACCAGTAACCAATCAGTGACTTGAGAAGGTGGGGGAGGGCACATGGGTTATAACTGTTGCTTTTGAATCTGAGCTGCATGCTAAGGATTAATTGCAAACTCACTAAACAGTTATGTTCCATGTGGCCCCCCTTAAAGTCAATGACTAACTCAGAGTTAGAGAGCTGAAAAGCATGAAATTGGGTTCTGTTCTGTTAGACATCCACTCACCCCAGTCTTCATAGATTACATTTTTGGCTAACTAACTATATTAGATTATATTTTGCACAGGCTATCTATTTATCCAGTTTTTATTTTTACACTGAACTGCTCCTTTAACTGTTATCTTCTGTATTTCTGTGTTCTTAAATGGTTGCCCCCATGGCTACACAGAAGCTTGTTTAAATAAGCTACAGTGGTGTTTTTTTAAAGCAAAAACACCAATTTTACTAGTACAGGGCAACAATACGTTATAGTGTTATTCCTTTAAAACACTAGTTTTTTGGTGTAACTGTTCCTTTAATATACATAGATTGAAATATAATTTGAAGCTATACAAACGGCCGTACTACATTTTCTAGGGCTGTGTGGGCCATTTCACATAACTGATAAGCAGTTTGAGAATGCAATGTGCTTTAGTAACATAGTAAGTTAGATTGAAAAAAGGCACACATCCATCAAGTTCAACCTTTTAATTCTAAATAAAACCTGCCTTACTGCTAGTTGATCGAGAGGAAGGTAGAAAACATAATATATATGTGTTAATAAAAAATTGGTCAAATATCATTTATAGCTCTAGCACATCTACAGGAGGTAATCCGTTTTTGACATTAGCCTGACAAAAAAAAAAAAGATTGTATAAAACCCCATTCAGAAATGCTACCTATACACCAAGACATAATTTTTATGTGTTATAATTAAATGTTCCTTTTTAAATTGGGATACATTAACATGCTTGGTGCCTGTTTCTTTTGTGCATGTGTCCCAGTCAGTTCATTTGAAGGGGAACAAATGAATAAAAGGGTACAACATTTCCCCTAGGTATAGTAACCAAGATGGTTCATTTTAAACAGTAGGCCAGTGCATGTTTCCTATTGCAGAGTTGCTATAGGATATATCACATTTTGCACCTCTTATTTCATCTCCCTCAGTGTCCTCAGTATTGGAAAATTAATTGGAAATTAATGCAGTTTTAGAATTTTCTTACTGGTTAAAAATGCAATGTTTCTGTCAATCTTAGTACAAATGAATGTGAATTAGAAGTAGCAAACTCAAGTTTGAGTGAGTGAATATAAATTAATAAAGTAACCAGATCTAGAGTGCAGATTTTATTCAGAGTGCTAAATAAGAGGATAATTAAACAGAGAACAGAATGTTACAATAAGTTTACAGTCACAACAATACTACGAAGACTAATATAGCTAGCTGTCTGGCTTCTGTTCTGTCTCCCATCCAAGCTGCTATAAATTTATCTGCCAGAATTCCCTCCTTCTCTCCAAAGCCTGATCTAGCTCTATAACTACTAATAGCCATCTCTTGTTTTCCTTTCATGCAGAAAAGCATTAGCAAAGTACTTTTATAATTAAGCCTTCAGGTCATTTGCCCAACTTCTTCAAAGACAATCTTGGAAAACTAGCCTTGTATAAATTGACAAATTCATTGTGAGATATTATGCCAATGAAAAAATGTCATACATGTTATTAAAATGGAAATTATAGGTAATCCAAGCCTTTAGCTGATACCATATGTGTTCCATCCTTCAGGAAACAATACCTCAATATTATACTTGTCCATGCTGCATGAAAGAGGAGGTCGCTCCAGGGTTCTCAAGTGTCAATACATGTACTTAAGCGCAATTCATCAGAAGAAGCAGTGGTGCCAAGCACAGACCTAGGGTAATGTATTTTAGTGAGCCATGGACACTTCCCCCTAACTTCCATTAGCATTAGAATGATACATAGTTTGTAAGCTAAACTAATGCTTATGATGATATATGTGAATTATGGCAAACTTCAGAACTATGTAGTCTTATTTTTTTCTTTTCTCTCTTCTTGTCCTTTTATTATAAATATGTTTTCTTCCCTTTCCATAATCTCTTTAGGGTGTACTGTAATTGTGGTCTTGGGTGCAGCAGATCAAAATATTGACTTCAACTTGTCTGCTGATCCCAAATTGATTAAGAATATCAATTTGTGCAGAAGGTGTGATTTTAATTTAATTAATTACACATGGGATTATTAACAGGCTCAACAATAGCCTTTGACCTTATTTCCAATTAACCAAAACATTTTAGAGGTATTCCCCTTCATCAAGTAATCTTTTAACCCATGAAGAAGAACAGTGGAGACTAGTGACACCATGAAAGATAGGATAAGGCTTGTGTTCAATCTGTATTTCTGTTCTGTCTTATCATTGATAGTCAAATCATACAACTTTTTCAGATATTACCCAGCTGTGTGCCATGTTTTGCTGTTAAGTGATCAGTATAAAGCAAGCTAAATATGAGTCAATATCATCTATTTGCTCTTCAATTGGATGGCATCACACTGATCCTAGGCAGGTCATGGCTGATTGTGAACGCTGTTAAATGCCATCATGTAATGACCACATAGGCCATGGATGCTATCCTCTACCAAGAGGTCTGCATGAGCCCCCCATCATTAGAGTAGGAGCCACATGATCTTGCCAAAGGAAAATATTTCCATTATTACCGTATGGATAGTTATGAAGGATGAATAAATTTGACAGGCGCCAATTTGTGAAGAATTTCCGCATTTTGCCTCCGGCGAATACATTTGTGAAACTGCAGAAAAAATTCGCCAGCATCAAAAATATTTGGACGCGCAAGCAGAATAGTCGCTTGCATCAAAACTGTCAAGCCAGTAATGCAGGCGTCAAAAAACGCGTTTCAAAATTTTTTCGCCATTTCCCAAATTTCACAGGAATTCACAAATTTTTCAGCAAAGCAAAACGGGACAAATTCGCCCATCACTACTTATGGATAGAATTATATGGACATATATTGTTGAAAGCAAACCCTCAATAATTTCTATTCATAAATTTAGCTATACACACTGTCCTAAGAAAAATCAGTGGATGTCCTCCAAATCTGCAATTGCTTGTACTAACCTCTGTAAAGCACTTCGTTGTTTCCTGGCAGTTTCATTTTCTCTTTCTTCCGTTTGCTTTTGTATTCTCTCTTCCCAAAAATTTTTCAATATGCAGGTTTCGAAAGCAAAAATCTCTACCCTCATGTACTGACTGTTCATGTTCTAAAAAAAAAAATCAGATGTTATTATTGAGAAACAAAATTATTTCTTTTAAGCATCACTGCACTGTTATCATGGTCAATATGTCCCTAAACATTACTCTTTTTTAATTGGAGTTATAGTGACGTTATTACAGGTACATTTTTTGGTGCTAGGAACCACAATGAGTAACACTATGGTAATTAAGGTAAAGAAAACTTTACCAAAACAGAAAAATATATGGCTAAATGTATCCCTAATCATATTCCCAAAGATAAGGTATTAATATGAAATTGGTCCTCCCGTTGCTGCTGTAACAGCCTTCATTCTTCTGGGAAAACTTTTCACAAGTTTTTGAACCATTGCTGGTGGTATTTGTTTGCATTCACCCATAAACCATATTCTTCCATTTCCATCTCAGCAAACCCCTACTGAAATTCTCGACATTCTTGTCAAGCATATCACTGTACACTGGAGCCTGTAGTTTAGATTTCATTGAAACCAAGAATCCTAACCCAAACTCTGGAAACCTCTGAAAACCAGCCCAAGACCATTATTCCTTTTCTACCAAAGTACCATCAACATTGTGTATTCAGACAGTGTTCTCCTGCCCTCTGCCAAACCCAGACTTTTCCATCGGATTTCCACATAATTGCCATTTATCTGGGATTTGGGATCATCTTTGCCCATTGGTGAGAAAGGGACCTATCAACAAATGTATAGGACAGCATTAGAGTACAACAGGAACAACACTATGACAATACCATGTTTGCCTTCAAAGCATGTTGCATAGTATGGTTTACACTTGTCCATTTATAGTTGTATTCCCCAACAGATAAGATACAAGGAGCATGCTTGGTAATCTCAGGACTGCTTTACGCTTTTTGACTTGTATATCAGCAATATGGCAAACAAATATCCAATGCATGAAATGTTTGTTGAGTTTTATTAAATCCTTGAGCATGACCTTTAAAGAGCAGATATGTAAATGATATACATACATATGCAAATATAGGTACTTTTATACATTTGTGTAAATAAAAAACCCATATAATTCACGATACATACACCACATAACTCTATGTGGAATTACACAGGCGTTACTGGGTAAAATGCAACATATATAAACTTTGTACTGCTTTTTGGCAGCAGAGAAACCCAGTGTAAAATTCTAGCATGAAAAGCAGTGGCTGCTTGAAGAATGCTTTGTAAAACTACCTTTGCCAATGTCATATTTCCAACTAAGATCATTTTATACAGCCTGAATAAATAGTTTTCACTAGGGATTATTTATCCAAACCCCATGCAGAAGTGCAAGTGCAAAAGAAAGAGCCCCCTTACCCACATTTTTTTTATTTATGTAGCTGATTACCCCACACTTAATAGACAGTTTCTCAAAAGTCAAGTTTGTATATTTTTTTAAATCTTTTTGACTGTCAAACTGCTGAGATCTATTTAAAGCAACGGGCAAACAACAACTGTGTGGTTGATAGAAATCCTTCTATCACTCCAACATCCTCAAAAGTTGTTGAATTTTTGAAATGCTTTAGTAGTTTGCCTTCCGCAATTCTCAATGTAATTTTGCATCTGTATTTTCACGCTCCAGAAAATTCATGAAACAACATACAGTATAAACTATAAAAAAAGAAAATAAACCTTTTATTTACATGATATTTTTCACCATTGAGAGTCAGCAGGAACATTTTGAAATGATTTTCCCATTTTGAGAAATCTCCCCCTAAGTATAAAAGGTTTGGCATGAAAACATTATGCTCATTTCTGGTATTCAACATACAGTATTTCACGGTGTGAGAACTGCTGTGCCATCTTCATGTGAGATGAATTAGATCTCCTGATGTATTTTCTGCTTAGTGTCAACACATGTAGTTTATATGACAAGAGATGGGCCTCCTACTGCTGCTACTGTTTATTTCAAATCAAATCTGAGAAATATGATTAATGCACAGCTGTTGCTTTCAAGCATGAGTGAACATTGATTTGGTCTTAATTTAATTGACACCAGCATACATAGCTTTAGACACATTGCTTTATACCAGTGTGACATACTAATACTCTCTGTTATATCATATCACGGTGACTGTATTTAGATTTATGATTTTTGCTTTTGACTCTTTTATGGAATGTGGTTTCTAGTCTGTTAGGTTAGGCTTTTCGTGACTGGACCACATAAAGCATGCTATGCATTATCACTTGCAGGAAACCCTATATAGTGAAAAAATATCCCTAAAATGTAAACAATATTTTTATATTAGATTACTAGAATATTAGATATACAGATAAATATGTAGTTCACTGGGAGGCTGATATGATCTCCTCAAAATAGCATGTTTAGGCAGGGCTGTTTTAAGCCCTTGGTGGGTCGTTAGCAAAGAGCAAAATAATGGGCCCAGTAAAGCTGGCGCGCGCAGCGCTGCAAATTTTTATATATAGAGACCACCCCTACTTTTGGCCACACCCCCAAACACCCCCATTTTACCTAAACACAACCCAGATATAAATCCCAAAGTAAAATGGATGATGGCATATTAACCCTAGGCATGTCAGTATAACTACTACAGAAAATTTATACTCTGCTTATTAACCCGAGGTATTTATATATTTCATATATAAATACCCCCAGAAGGCATAGCAGGATGGCACAGAGATTATTTCATATATAAATACCCGCAGAAGACATAGCAGGATGGCACAGCGATTATATGAATATATAAATACTCCCAGAAGGCATAGCAGGATGACACAGAGATCATTTCATATATAAATGACCCTAGAAGGCATAACTGGATGGCACAGAGATTATTCCAAAATGAGTGGGCAGAGAGAGAGGAGAGAGAGAGAGAGAGAGATGATAGATAGACCAGGAGGAGGTCAGATAAAACTATCCTAATCTACATATTAAAGTATGAAAGCTGGTCCACTTCAAGGTTCCACATTATGGTCAGCCATAGCGAAGAGTAACTAAAGAACATGGATCTGATTTCATATAACGAACAGAAAACTATTTACAATACAAATCTTTAGGTAAACATATGGCGAAATTTTTTTGGATATTAGCAAACTTAACCCAAAATTTGTTTTGGAAACAATACATTCTGGTGCTTTGAACTGTAGACCGGAAGCATATCTATAGTAGCTGCTTCAGAAAATGATGATGAGCACAAACACGTTAGAAGAGATCACTGGAGGAGACCTTTTTAGGGCACTGTCTCTATGCCTCCATGGCAGCTGTGACATACCGTATGTTGAGTTGGAACTCCTTGGCAGGTCTGCCAGAATTTGTCTCCACAGATGTAAACTGCACAGGAAAGTAATGGAAATGTACATATTTTCAACACTCAGGAGCCAACTCCCATTATCATCTGGTTTCCACAACTAAGAAGTTAAGAAAACAGTTGCAATGCATCCCCCTGGATATGTTTAGCATTTTTTGACAAAGTTTGTTCAAATGAAGACTACAAAACATGTATACTTTAATGAGATTCTGTTTTATATCTCCCCATTGACTTTAAAGAAATTCTTATGGCATGAACCATGAACCTAGTGGGCAATTTTTGTATCCATCCATTTCCAGTTGAAAGATAATTTATATACATGTCATATGTCCTTCAAGACTAAAGCCTTTACAAGCACTACTTAGTATGGAAGTACATTATTAGTAGTGATGAGCTAATCTGACCTGCTTCACTTTGCCAAATAATTTGCGAAACTCTGAAAAAATTTGCGAAATGGAGAATAATTTGCAAAATGAATTGAAGTCAATGGGCGTCAAAGTAATTTTGATGAGCAATACTTTTTTGCACGCAGCAATATTTCCATGTGCAACTTTTTTGTCCAAATGCATTAAAGTCAATGGGGATAACATTTTTTTAAGTGCGACAATTTTTATGCACGCAACTTTTTTTGTCAGTTTCAAGGAAAAATTTCCAGGTGGCGAAGTGCAGAAATTTGCATTGAATCCTTGCTGGCGAATAAATTCGCCCTTCACTAATTATTAAATTAAATTTTAAATGAAACAACTCGGATGCAGTTGAACTGCAGACTTTCAGCTTTAATTCAGTGGGTTGAACAAAAAGATTGCATAAAAATGTGAGAAACTAAAGCCTTTTTTTAACACAATCACTTCATTTCAGGGGCTCAAAAGTAATTGGACCAGGGGCTCAAAAGTAATTGGACACTGAAGCAGATAAACACCCTGGAGTTGATTTGGGGGGGGGGGGGGGGTGCTTGTATGTGAAAGATTTTGCTGTGAACAAACAACATGTGGTCAAATGAGCTCTCCATGCAGGTGAAACAAGCCATCCTTAAGATGCAAAAACAGAACAAAACAGTAAATACAGAGGGTGCACTGCAAGGTGCAAGCCACTCATAAGCATCAAGAATAGAAAGGCTAGATTGGACTTTGCTAAAAAAAAAACATCTAAAAAAGCCAACAAAGTTCTGTAAAAAAGTACTTTGGACAGATGAAACCAAGATCAACCTCTACCAGAATGATGGCAAGAAAATAGTATCAGAAAAAGAAAAAAAGTACCCCGCTCAATCCAATCAATTCAAACAGGTCACTAAAATAGATTATAAATATACCTTTATCACCAGGTTTGAGATAATGAATTATGTATACATATAATTAGTTAACTCCACCAATAATTCTAAATCTGGTTAGACCATTCACATAACAAATTAATTATTCTATAAAGTGCAGTGCAATAGGTTAAGAATCAATTGTTAAAAATAAAGTAATTAAAAATTTGATTGATAATCCCAAAATTATTGACCCTGAATTAAAAAACTCCCCTCAATAGGTTATATCCCCATTCAGTTAAAGTGCAGCAGGAGTTCTCCAATTAGTAATTACTAATCAATTGATCAATTTCAACCCAAAGGAAATCTTAAACACTAATTACATGTATAAACACTAAGTACATGTGATTAATCAATAAACCATTAGTAATATAAAGTGCAGTGCTAATAACTCGTATTAAGTATCTTTTACCAGTTGATTATAAATGTATAATTAATTTATAATGACCAAAAATAGATAGGATAAAAATAGAATAAACTGCTCGAATTCATGGAAAAGGAAGAAAATGAAACAATAGTAGGTGGAGTTGTCCCAATTTCTACTACCCTGTGACACTACAAAGAGGGAGAAGGCAAAGTAACCAGGACTGTGGTTTCAAATTTTAAACTAAGCCCTAAGCTTGTTGAAGGCTATAATAATTTAAAAAAACACAAATCCACGGCCTCTTGGAATTATAGTAGAAAAGAGAACAAGACCAGGTACGAACCGAGCAGCAAGCTAAAGATTCACCAGCCCCCTGTATTGTGTTTCGGATTGATTCAAAATTAAATAATTATTGGAATTATTAAAAGCAGAAAGCAAGAAAAAAGCATGGAGAAGGCGTGAAACAGCTCATGATCCAAAGCATACCACATCATCTGTAAAACATGGCAAAGGCAGTGTGATGGCTTGGGCGTGCATGGCTGCCAGTGGCACTGGGACACTAGTATCCATGATGTGACACAGGACAGAAGCAGCCGAATGAATTCTGAGGTGTTCAGAGACATACTGTCTGCTCAAATCCAGCTAAATGCAGTCACTGGCTGATCAGCTTTGCCCGAGGCTAAGGCCGCTCGTATCGCACTCCTGTGGTTGTTCATCCTCTCTCTTTATGTCGTGGATGCTTTGCCCACATAATACAAACCACAGGGACACCATGCTAAGTAGACCACATGGTCTTACGTGCAGGACAATCCATCTCTAATAGAGAACTTGTGTCCAGTCCTTGGGTGTTTAAAAAAGGTTCCTTGGGACATTCCACTGCAAGTAAGACAACCTGCACATTTATAGCACCCATTTTTTAGTGGTCTATTTAGCCAGGTACAACCACCCTTCTTGTCAGGAAACACATCTTTAACAACAAGTAGATCCCCAAGATTGCGTCCACGTCTGTAGGCCATCAATTGCTTCTTTTTATCTAAGAAAGGAAGATGCGGGTCCGAGTTGATGATCTCTAGGGATGTCGCAGACTGTTCACCCGCGAACTAATTCGCGCGAACATCGACTGTTCACGTCCGCCGAATGTTCGCCTTAGCTGGCGCTTATTTTTGACCTCTCACCCCAGACCAGCAGATACATGGCAGCCAATCAGGAAGCTCTCCCTCCTGGACCACCCCCACACCCCCTGGACCACTCCCCTTCCATATATAAACTGAAGCCCTGCAGCGTTTTTTCATTCTGCCTGTGTGTGCTTGGGAGAGCTAGTGTAGGGAGAGAGCTGTTGAGTGATTTGAGGGACAGTTGATAGTAACTTTGCTGGCTAGTAATCTACTTGATACTGCTCTGTATTGTAGGGACAGAACTCTGCAGGGATTTGAGGGACATTTTAGGTTAGGTAGCTTTGCTGGCTAGTAATCTACCTTCTACTGCAGTGCTCTGTATGTAGCTGCTGTGGGCACTGCTTCTGATCTCTCATCTGCTGACTGCTGCCTGTAACCCAATAGTCCTTGTAAGGACTGCTTTTATTTTCTTTTTTGTTTTTTTACTTTGCTACTATAAGAGCCCAGTGCTATTAGTCTAGCTGTGTTGGGGAGTGGGACTGGTGTGCTGCTCCTAGTAGTTCAGCACCAACCAGAGTAATTTTTTTTTTTAATATATATATATTTTTTTTATTTTACTTATCTTACTGTTCTTTAACGTGTCCAGTGCTGTTTGCTGTTCTTCATAGTAGTGCAGCAATAGTAGTGCACTTGCAGGCATTGTTTGCCCAGTGTGTTCTTCAAACAACTGCCACCTAGCTGTGTGAGCTTGTTCACATTCTGTCTAAATATCAATAATAATACCGTCTCCAGAAACACCACCTGAGTGACGTTTTCCAAGCAGCAATAATATATTCCGTATCCACTGCTGTAGTGTATACGTTGACCTTGCAGACATTGTTTGCCCAGTGTGTTCTTCAAACAACTGCCGCCTAGCTGTGTGAGCTTGTTCACATTCTGTCTAAATATCAATAATAATACCGTCTCCAGAAACACCACCTGAGTGACGTTTTCCAAGCAGCAATAATATATTCCGTATCCACTGCTGTAGTGTATACGTTGACCTTGCAGACATTGTTTGCCCAGTGTGTTCTTCAAACAACTGCCGCCTAGCTGTGTGAGCTTTTTCACATTCTGTCTAAATATCAATAATAATACCGTCTCCAGAAACACCACCTGAGTGACGTTTTCCAAGCAGCAATAATATATTCCGTATCCACTGCTGTAGTGTATACGTTGACCTTGCAGACATTGTTTGCCCAGTGTGTTCTTCAAACAACTGCCGCCTAGCTGTGTGAGCTTTTTCACATTCTGTCTAAATATCAATAATAATACCGTCTCCAGAAACACCACATGAGTGACGTTTTCCAAGCAGCAATAATATATTCCGTATCCACTGCTGTAGTGTATACGTTGACCTTGCAGACATTGTTTGCCCAGTGTGTTCTTCAAACAACTGCCGCCTAGCTGTGTGAGCTTGTTCACATCCTGTCTAAATATCAATAATAATACCGTCTCCAGAAACACCACCTGAGTGACGTTTTCCAAGCAGCAATAATATATTCCGTATCCACTGCTGTAGTGTATATGTTGACCTTGCAGACATTGTTTGCCCAGTGTGTTCTTCAAACAACTGCCGCCTAGCTGTGTGAGCTTGTTCACATTCTGTCTAAATATCAAAAATAATACCGTCTCCAGAAACACCACCTGAGTGACGTTTTCCAAGCAGCAATAATATATTCCGTATCCACTGCTGTAGTGTATACATTGACCTTGCAGACATTGTTTGCCCAGTGTGTTCTTCAAACAACTGCCGCCTAGCTGTTTGAGCTTTTTCACATTCTGTCTAAATATAAATAATAATACCGTCTCCAGAAACACCACCTGAGTGACGTTTTCCAAGCAGCAATAATATATTCCGTATCCACTGCTGTAGTGTATACGTTGACCTTGCAGACATTGTTTGCCCAGTGTGTTCTTCAAACAACTGCCGCCTAGCTGTGTGAGCTTTTTCACATTCTGTCTAAATATCAATAATAATACCGTCTCCAGAAACACCACCTGAGTGACGTTTTCCAAGCAGCAATAATATATTCCGTATCCACTGCTGTAGTGTATACGTTGACCTTGCAGGCATTGTTTGCCCAGTGTGTTCTTCAAACAACTGCCGCCTAGCTGTGTGAGCTTTTTCACATTCTGTCTAAATATCAATAATAATACCGTCTCCAGAAACACCACCTGAGTGACGTTTTTCAAGCAGCAATAATATATTCCGTATCCACTGCTGTAGTGTATACGTTGACCTTGCAGGCATTGTTTGCCCAGTGTGTTCTTCAAACAACTGCCACCTAGCTGTGTGAGCTTGTTCACATTCTGTCTATCAATAATAATACCGTCTCCAGAAACACCACCTGAGTTGTTGTTGTTTTAAAAAAAATGCCAGGCAAAGGCAGGCCGCCACGCAGAGGCACTAGGGGCCGTGCTGCTATGCTATCCTGTGGCCCTAGGAAATTGCCCAGTTTTACAAAGGCAATTACCCTGAACTCCCAAAATGCTGAAGAGGTAGTTGACTGGCTTACACAGCACACCCCATCCTCTACCGTTTCTAACTTTGCCACAACATCCTCATCCTCCTCTGCTATGGGCACCCCACGTAACACTTCCTCCACCACCGGCGCCCCTTCTTCACTGGAGTCAGAGGAGTTATTTACACATGAGTTTCTTGAACTGAGTGATGCGCAACCATTATTGGCAGAAGAAGATGAAGGAGATGAGGACGTTACACCAGATATAATTCTGGCAGACAACACAACAGAGATGGACATAATGAGTGATGAGGAGGTCCCCGCTGCTGCTTCCTTCTGTGAGCTGTTAGAAGAAATTGATGCATCTGAGGAGAATGATGATGAGGAGATTGATGTTTTGTGGGTGCCCAGTAGAAGAGAGCAAGAGGAGGATAGTTCAGATGGAGAGACGGAGAGTCAGAGAGGCAGGAGGAGAATAAGACTTAGAAGAAGCAGGGAGGACAGCTCGCAGGGAACAGTAGGGCAACAACATGTATCGGCACCTGTGGTCAGCCGGCCAACGCACCCGCCATTGCCGCCAACTTCTACTGTTACCGCCAGATTGCCAGCTTCAAAAAGCTCAGCAGTGTGGGATTTTTTTAATGTGTGTGCCTCTGACAAAAGCGTTGTAATTTGCAATGAGTGCAGTCAGAAACTGAGTCTTGGGAAGCCCAACACCCACATAGGTACAACTTCTATGCGAAGGCACATGAACGGCAAGCACAAAGCACTATGGGAGCAACACCTCAAAGGCAGCAGACAAACTAAAAGCCACCCTCCTTCTGGTCCAGCATCTTACTGCTCTACCTCTGCTGTCCTTGACCCGTCTGAACCACCCTCCACTCCGCCTTCCACCTTGACCACCAGTTCCCAGTCATCTGCCCCCAGCCAAGTTTCTGTGAGGGCCATGTTTGAGCGTAAGAAGCTAATGTCTGCGAGTCACCCCCTTGCCCGGCGTCTGACAGCTGGCTTGTCTGCATTCTTAGCCCGCCAGCTTTTACCATACCAGCTGGTGGACTCTGAGGCCTTCCGCAAATTTGTAGCAATTGGGACACCGCAGTGGAAGGTACCCAGCCGCAATTTTTTCTCCAAGAAGGGAATACCACACCTGTACCACCATGTGCAGAGCCAAGTCACCGCATCTCTGTCACTTAGTGTTGGGGCAAAGGTCCATATGACTACTGACGCATGGTCCTCCAAGCATGGTCAGGGCAGGCATGTCACCTACACTGCCCACTGGGTGAACTTGCTTATGGCTGGGAAGCAGGGAATGCGTGGCTCAACAACAACAGTGGAGTTGGTGTCACCGCCACGGATTGCACGTGGTTCTGCCACCACCTCTACTCCTCCTTCGCTCTCTACCTCGTCTTCTTCCTCTGCTTCCTCCTCCTCTGCTGCTGGGTCCTCCTCCTCCACACCTGTGCACCCCCAGCTCCCCCTAGGCTATTCGACGTGCCAGGTATGCCGTTGTCATGCTGTCTTGGGGATGACGTGCCTGGAAAGCAGAAACCATACCGGATCTGTACTCCTGTCATCTCTGCAGTCACAGGCCGATCGGTGGCTGACCCCACACCAACTGAAGATCGGAAAAGTGGTGTGTGACAACGGAAGCAATCTGTTGGCAGCACTGAGACTGGGCAATTTAACACATGTGCCCTGCATGGCACATGTTCTGAATTTAATAGTCCAACGTTTTGTCTCGAAGTACCCAGGATTCCAGGACATTCTCAGGCAGTCCAGGAAGGTGTCGGCCCATTTCAGATGTTCCTACACAGCCATGGCACGCCTTGCTGACATTCAGCAGTGGTACAACATGCCAGTCAGGCGTTTAATTTGCGACAGCCAGACTCGCTGGAATTCAACGCTCCTCATGTTTGAACGTCTGCTGCAACAACAAAGAGCCGTCAATGAATACCTGTTTGAACTGGGTGGTAGGACTGGATCTGCAGAGCTGGGGATTTTTTTCCCCCGTTACTGGGTGCTTATGCGCGATGCCTGCAGGCTCATGCGCCCTTTTGAAGAGGTTACAAACATGGTCAGTCGCACCGAAGGCACCATCAGCGACCTAATACCCATTGCTTTCTTCCTGGAGCGTGCCGTGCGACGAGTGACAGATGAGGCTGTAGACCAGCGTGACGAGGAGCAGGAAGCGCACGATTTCTGGTTGGAATCACCAGAACGAGCCCAGGCACCTGCTGCAACGCAGGGAGAGGTCTCAGAAGTGGAGTCAGAGGAGGAAGGTGGCTTTGTGGAGGAGGAGGACCAACAGGAGCAGGCTTCCCAGGGGGCTTGTGGTGACCTTTTGGGGACCCCTGGTCTTGTACGTGGCTGGGGGGAGGAGACCGTGGATGATATAGTCCTTGATAACGAGGAAGCGGAGATAGATACCTCTGCATCCAACCTTGTGAGAATGGGGTCTTTCATGCTGTCATGCCTGTTGAAGGACCCCCGTATCAAGAGGCTTAAGGAGAAGGACCTGTACTGGGTCGCAACGCTACTAGACCCTCGGTACAAGCATAAAGTGGCAGAAATGTTACCAACGTACCACAAGTCCAAAAGGATGCTGCATTTACAAACCAGCCTGCAAAACATGTTGTACAATGCTTTTAAGGGTGATGTCACTTCAGGAACTCATCAACATTCCAGGGGCAGAGGTGCCAGTAATCCTGCCACGAGCGCACCTGCAAGGACAATGCACTTTGGCCACTCTGTAACGTCAGACATGCAAAGGTTTTTCAGTCCAAGGCAGCTTCAATGGCTGCGACAAAAAAATTCATATTTTCAGCATTTATATGGCATATTTTTTCTGGCCTCTGTGCTTCAGTGGCTGCAACCAAAAAAATTCATATTTTCAGCATTTATATGGCATATTTTTTCTGGCCTCTGTGCTTCAGTGGCTGCGACAAAAAAAAATTCATATTTTCAGCATTTATATGGCATATTTTTTCTGGCCTCTGTGCTTCAGTGGCTGCGACAAAAAAAAAAATCATATTTTCAGCATTTATATGGCATTTTTTCTGGCCTCTGTGCTTCAGTGGCTGCGACAAAAAAAAATTCATATTTTTAGCATTTATATGGCATATTTTTTCTGGCCTCTGTGCTTCAGTGGCTGCGACAAAAAAAATTCATATTTTCAGCATTTATATGGCATATTTTTTCTGGCCTCTGTGCTTCAGTGGCTGCGACAAATTTTTTTTTATATTTTTAGCATTCATATGGCATATTTTTTCTGGCCTCTGTGCTTCAGTGGCTGCGACAAAATTTTTTTATATTTTTAGCATTCATATGGCATATTTTTTCTGGCCTCTGTGCTTCAGTGGCTGCGACAAAAAAAAATTCATATTTTCAGCATTTATATGGCATATTTTTTCTGGCCTCTGTGCTTCAGTGGCTGTGACAAATTTTTTTTATATTTTTAGCATTCATATGGCATATTTTTTCTGGCCTCTGTGCTTCAGTGGCTGCGACAAAAAAAACATAATTTTTCAGGAAAGTACACATGCCTAATTTTTCAGGGTTCTGCAACAGTGGCAAAATCGCATCTTTTATGGTCACCGCAGGTGATCAATAAAGTAGACCAAAACTGGGCCCACACTGCAGAATCAGTGTTTTTTGGTTCACTTCACTGTACATTGAATTACCTCTGCCTGACCGTGCACGTGCGCACAAGCATGGTGACTGCATGAAAGCTCTTTGCGTTTTTTTTGCGTTGCAGTAAGCGCCGCGTTTTGTCTTTGCGTGTGAACAGGCTGTAACCTTTACACGAATTGATTGGCATGTAGACGCCGGACGTTTTAAAGCAGTTTATTACACAAGTTTAGAAATGTAGTGTGATTTCTGCCCTTTACAGCACAAAACGCAGCGCTGTGTCAACAATGTATTTTTCAGATACATTTTTGCCCTTGATCCCCCTCTGGCATGCCACTGTCCAGGTCGTTGCACCCTTTAAACAACTTTAAAATCATTTTTCTGGCCAGAAATGTCTTTTCTAGCTTTTAAAATTCGCCTTCCCATTGAAGTCTATGGGGTTTGCGACGTTCGCGAACCGTTCGCATTTTTGACGCAAGTTCGCGAATATGTTCGCGAACATTTTTTCCGCCGTTCCCTACATCACTAATGATCTCCCATCTGCTGCTCAGAGAGTTTTTAAACGGTACGCTGGTAGTACTCCAATTCATCGTGAAAATCAGATCTGGTTGTTGTGTCTGTTTATTCCCTATTGATAATAGTTCACCCTGAGTCTTCAATTTAGCTCTCCGTAGCTGTTATTCTATCAGTTTGGTAGGCTAACCCCTAGATTCAAATTGATTAGCCAAAATGTCCAATTGTGACACAGCTGTCTCTCTGTCTGTGTTATTCGTGATCACCTGTAGGAATTGAGAATAGAGAACCCCTGGGACATATGCGGGGGGTGATGGGAACTGGCATGTATAAGACTATTCCTGACCTTCTGTCTGTCATATGTCATCGTCAATTTAATTGGAGAGTCAAGGGAGTTTACAGTCTCAATAAAAGATAGGATTTCAGTCTCTGATCCCCCCCCCAAAACAGTAACAGATCGTCAATATAGCATCTGTAGATTGATATATGGCTACCCCCTAAGGGCATATATTCATATTGTTCCATAAAGATGTTGGCAAAAGACGGAGCTACATTCAATCCCATTGCTGTCCCGGCAATCTGTAGGTAGAAGACCTCCTAAAACATGAACAAATGTGGAAAATGTGTGGTGTCACGTACATAAGAGTCCCTGTTCTGCAGTACAGGCTGCAGATAATGATCTAAATATTTTGCCACCGGTTGGAATAAAGACCCCATGGCAGATATGATCGGATGGCCTGGAGGGGAAGTCATAGATTTATGGACTTTTGGTAAATTGTAAATAAATGGTATCCTAGGAAAATTGGTAGTTAGATATTGCCTAGTGAACTCATCTATCCATCCTCCTGCAACCCCTGTCAATATCAGATTGCCCAGTTCTCTCTTGAATTTAGCCGTAGGATCAGACTTCAATTTAATGTAAGTTGTTTCATCAACCAATTGGTTCTGTAGTTCTTGTATGTAGTAAGTTTTGTCCAGTAGCACAATATCACCCCCTTTGTCTTTTATTATTATTTGTCTGCTTTTCTTTTATTATTATTATGTCTATGTCTGCTTTAAGAGATTTAATAACATCTTTCTCCAGTCTAGATAAATTAGAGCCTTTTGGTCAAATTCTTGTGTATTTTCACAGAATCTTTGGCCAGAAGTCGTGTGAACGTAAAAATTGCTTGGGCAGTATTGGGTGGATCAAAATTACTTTTTTGGTAAAAGGTGGTCTGGTGGTTAGGTTTTTATCTTTGAAATGATCCTGTAATTTTAATTTTAAAGTTATGTATGTCCTTATACACTTCAAAAGGTTCTGAATGGTTAGTAGGTACAAATTTAAGACCCTTGTTCAATAGTCTCGGTTCACCTATCGTTAACTCGTGTTGGGACAAATTAATAACTACATTCTCCTCCTGCCCCTCCTTGGGGGTTTGTCTGTTATAGTTTCCCCCGTCTAGTTCTCAGTCTCCCCTTTGTTCCTGAGCCAACAATATAGGGGGGGGGGTTCCCAAAAAAGCCTGTGAGGACCGGGCACCCGTGTCAGAATCAGTAGAATCCCCTGAACTATCCACTGTCAGTGATGAAGATGGTTTGTTTCTGCGCGTCACTCTCTTGGTCCTGTTGTCAGTCAGACCCAGTAACCACCTGTAGACCTTTCGCTGTTTGTAGTCTTCCTTAACTATACATAACTTAGGTCGGTCTCTGTATTTGTTCACATTCTGTTCAATATTTTTAACCCAATCAACCGTCTTGTCTTGTACGAGCTGTGGTAAATGTTGGGAGTCAAAGTCTGAAATGTGAATCTTAGTAACCTTCAGTTCCTTACCCACAAATTCTATCACCAATAGCAGCAAGTCAGATGAACACTTATTAAGGATTTTACACCACTTACTACAAAATTCGGGACTGGTCCTAGCTAGGGTTGGTACATCTCTGATCTGGAAACCCCTGGGGATTTATTTCTGCCTATGGTAACTCCTGTTGTTTCCAATTCTAAAGATGGTGGTATATCTTCCATAGTCTCCAAGGCTGTTCTGTTGAGCTGTGTGGGTGTTGTAAGGTTGATGAATGTTCTGTACAAACAATCCTAGCAAACTCTGCTCAGAAAAACAAAAATAGGATAAGTTATCCGGTGCCACCAGAAAAGGCTCCCCTCCAACGGCTAGCGTTGAGGGGAAAGTCTCTATATATCAGTCAATTTAGGACCGGTGCACACCGTAAATAAACTTCAAATGCCTGTGTGCTGGTTCAAAAACAATAATATTAATGACCAAAAAAGAAACCGCCCCAATCAGGACTTTACATAGGGGCACATTTACTAAGCTCGAGTGAAGGATTCAAATGAAAAAAATTTCGAATTTCGAAGTATTTTTTTGGGTACTTCGACCATCGAATAGGCTACTACGACCTCCGTCTTTGATTCGAACGAAGTAAAAATCGTTTGACTATTTGACTACATACTACGGCAGTTTAAACCTACCGAGGTACAATGTTATTCTATGGGGACCTTCCCCCATCACTTTTCGATCGATCGATTAAAATCATTCGATTCGAAGGATTTTATCGTTCGATCGAACATTTTTTACTTTGATCGATCGTAGGATTTGCGCAAAATCCTTCAAATTTGATATTCGAATTCGAAGGATTTTACTTCGAGGGTCGAATTCGAGGGTTTATTAACCCTCGATATTCAACCCTTAGTAAATGTGCCCCATAGTGTCAAAATATCAAAAATGTATTTTCAATGTTTCGGCTCTACATCTTGAGCTGTCTTCAGAAATAAGAAAAAACTGTGCATACAAACATACAAACTTAAATACCTCAAAAAGACTGCCAAAGGTTCAGTGACGTGTGTAATATATATATATATTATATTTGTAAAATGTATAATTAAGCAATTGAATTCTTAATGAATCAGATAAAATTGAGCATAGGACTGGCCAGATATGGGATGACTTTGACGTAGTTGGCCAGCTTAAATATATTGCAATATATGGACAAACAATCCCTGTTTTGTTTAAAGGGTAAGGCATTTTTAGTAGCAGTATGCACAAAATGTCGCTGTCTTAAATATATTGATAATGGGTTGAGTGCAGAGGACTCTTGTATTTGACTATATGTATTTTGTGGTCACAGCCTCATTGCACCCCCGCCTAATGGTTTTAAAAAATAGTGGTGAGCACAACTTTCCCTTGTTTGTTATAGTTATACAGGAGCAGTGACCAGCTCCATGTTGTAGCTCCCACCCTTCCCAGCTATAGTCAGGTGATCCCACTGGTGTCTAATAAAAAGGCAGCCAAGTTTGGGAGTTTTACTTTGAAAGCAGCATGTGAGTTGCAGGTAAAACTTAGTCCTTTTGTAAAATATATAATTAAGCAATTGAATTCTTAATGAATCAGATGAAAATTAAGCATAGGACTGGCCAGATATGGGATGACTTTGACGTAGTTGGCCAGCTTAAATATATTGCAATATATGGACAAACAATCCCTGTTTTGTTTAAAGGGTAAGGCATTTTTCAGTAGCAGTATGCACAAAATGTCTCTGTCTTAAATATATTGATAATGGGTTGAGTGCAGAGGACCTCTTGTAGTTGACTATATGTATTTTGTGGTCACACCCTCATTGCACCCCCGCCTAATGGTTTTAAAAAAATAGTGGTCAGCACAACTTTCCCTTGTTTGTTATATATTATATATATGTTTTCAAAAATAAAAACAAACAGGCATTGACACAGATAGGTAACATATCAGAGCAAAAGAGATGAAGAAGGCAATTACTGAATGATATTCCTGTTTTCATATCATTAAAGAAGGGTACATGGTACAATGGATAACATTCAATTCTGACATTATTTTGGTTCTGAGGCTTTAGCAGGCAGTGCCACATACATGGATAACATAAGCTTCTGGTAGCAAGTGCCTTAGCCACTGAAACGTGTTCATTAGTAAGGGGTGTAAGTCCTTGTCCACCTGGGTTGTATGGAAAACACAGCAATTTTCAATGGATCAACACCCCAGAACATTTTTGTGTATGGTGTCTGTAGTCATAATAATAAGAGAAGAAAAAATAGTTTCCGGGCGTATTTATTTATTTTTGATTTAACATGATTTATTATTAACATTGGACACATTGGCGACAAACATCACTGGTGATGTTGTACAACTACTGTAGGTTTGAACAGTCACCTACAGTTTGGAAAACAAAAGCAAACATCTGATTATAGAGTATTCTGGGTAATGTATTGAAGAGCAGGTAATGCTTAAAGAGTTTTTTAATTTTGCTGCATAGGGACTTTTCTTAAAGCAAAAAGCTTGCTACAGAATCAAATTTGACCCTATAATAATCACTACTCACAGACAGAGACAAGGCACTGATGCATTCTTACAGGAAGTTTTAAGGCATTTCTTTGTGCCCGAAGAATAATTTCCATAGGCAGATCACTGTGAAGAAATGTAATATAATTCTGTTGGTGGTCATCAAGTATGATTATTGTGCAGTGTGACATTGCATTGTTCTACTATACACAACAGCAATCAATCTCCTGCAGAGCAATGCCAAAAGATTAAGCAATAAAGATGCTAACATTTATCTGAGTTTGCTTCTTCTTACTTTGTGATTTAGTATCCCAGAAGAGGAAGCTGGCTAAGGTAGATGTTTATATAACTAAAAGCAAGACCCTATATAAGTAGAAATGTACAGTCTGGGGCAGATTATCAAGGGTCAAATTTTGAGGTGATGGGAGTTTTTTTTTAATTTTTTTTAAAATTCCCATCAACTCGAAATTCAAATAAAAAAAGAGCAACTGAAATTTATTAAAAAAATAATTTTTTTAAAATTTGAGTGAATAGTATTTGATCGTATTAGATTGAATTAGATTCAAAGTATTTTTAAAAAAAAAAAACTTTGATTTTTCAAAGTCCACCAAATTACGCCAAATAGGTTCTAGGAGGTCCCCCATAAGCAAAAACAGCAATCTGCCTGGTTTTAGATGGTGAATGGTCGAAGTCAAATTTTTAAAGAAACAGTACATGATAAATTTCGATATTCAAATTTTTTAATTTTTTTCAAATTCAAATCGAATTTGGACTATTCCCTAGTCGAAGTACACTAAGGGGCACATTTACTAAGCTCGAGTGAAGGATTCAAATGAAAAAAACGTCGAATTTCGAAGTATTTTTTTGGGTACTTCGACCATCGAATAGGCTACTACGACCTTCGACTTCGATTCGAATGATTCAAACTAACAAATCGTTCGACTATTCGACCATTCGATAGTCAAAGTACTGTCTCTTTAAAAAAAACTACTTCGGCAGTTTAAACCTACCGAGGTACAATGTTAGCCTATGGGGACCTTCCCCATCCCTTTTGTAATGTTTTTTTGATGAAATTAAAGCAAAATGTCTGGTTGCCATGGGTTAACTTGTAGTTGACTGTACACAGTTGCTGCATGGTTGCTATTTTTTGTCATTTAGCGACTGTGTTAGTAAGTACCAATGCATACTTTTTCAACATGGATCAGAACAATCCTTGCTGTTTTTTGTACAAAGTGTCCTTGTGTGCCATAACTCTTACACTTTAGTGCATGAATATTTGTGTAAAGTAACTGCTAATGGAAAGCAGTATACAGGGGGCTCCCTGCACTTACCTTTCCAATTGCCGGAGTGGGTCAAGGTACGCATCACTGGTGCAGAGAGCGCAATTGCACTTTCTGCACTAGAGGAGCCAAATTCTGATTTAAAAATCAGAATTCCAGCTCTTTAATTTACTAGCAGTGGCTTTTTGATGCCCCTGGTAACCTGCGGGCTGCTGCCACCTGAGACGAGTTTCTCGACTTACCTGATGGCAGCAGCACCCCTGGAGTATAGCTGTACAAATGATTAAAGGGCCTGTCCAGCCGAAACCGTTTTTTTGGCAAATTGAAGAAATATGGTCAAAAGTTCAAAGCAAGTTTCCTATACTTCAAACATTAATTAACCAATTTTATTGGTTGTAGTGTTAAGGTGGCCATAGACACACAGATCCGATCGTACGAATCGAGGATTCGTACGATTTTCGGATCGTGTGTGGCGTGTCCCGACTTCTTTCGTCCGGCGGAGATCGGTCGTTTGGTCGATCGGTCAGGTTTGATTTTGACCCAACCGATCCCGCCGGAACCCAGGGCACATCGTAATCGGATCGTTTGGCCATGCGGCCGAACAATCAGATTACACCCGATATAGCCATGTTTGTTAATGGCATATCGGGGAAAGATCCGCTCGTTTGGCGATGTTGCCAAACGAGCAGATCTTTGCATCTATGGTCACCTTTACTTGTAAATGTAATTGTAACTGAAAGCAGCATAGATATGGGGGGTCTGTTACACAGAAACTCTCTATACAGAAAGCTCTGAGATACAATATAATTTCCCATAGTATTCTGCTTAACGCATAATTCTTCATTTCTCACTGATTTGCTGTGTGTTCCACAGAAAGATCTCTTACCCAGAAATACCATGTCCCAAGTATTCATAATATAATTTTTTGGTAGAAGATCCTAGATCAGCTGGGGAGCAGATATTTCAACCTCCGTGCTTTAGTAAGCAAATAGGGAAAGTGTGCAGTCTGAAGCAGTTCCACAGCTAAACCTGATGAAAGTATTTGTGATTGATTTGTGATTGATTTGATTATAATGGAAGCCCATTCTGTAAGTGTTGGATCTCTTTAAAATGAAAGTGATACATTAACCTTGTGCTAATTTGGCAATCATGCTACTTTACTGCGACATAAGAGGTAATCAGAGTCTGTGTCATTATCCTGATACGCACTTATCTACAAAATGGGTTTCTACAAGTGCAGCGCACATATTTGTCTCAGATTACAATATGTACCCAGTGGATGAAACATGACATATTTATATAAGAAAGAAAGAAAAAACAGGGATTTTTCACATAAACTCTCCAACTGTTTGAGAACTACTGTATAATCCATCAAATGAACAAACACTTTAAAGTATAGCGATATGTTTGCACAAATCTGCTGGGTTATTACATATGCATAGCTAGAGTAGTGACCAATTTGGTTACATGCGCTGGTGACAAATAGTCTAATATTATTCTTGGGTGGCCTATAAATGTATTCAACGAATATTGGTATTAAAAAAAATGGATTTACCTACACGTCCAAAGAGAATCTGCAAGAGAAAGCATGTGCTTTAGGAAAGTCAATTCCGGGCAATGTAGTATGTCATCTATCAAGATACATCTTTGGTGGAGGCAGTGGAAGCAATTATATAGTTAGGGAAGTCTTTTTTCCCCCCCTTCTGACACCAACTGTGTGCTTACCTGCCATTCAAGGTATGTAGCATCTACAATTGAAATCTATAGTGCTAGCTACTTGCTACACTACACAGATCTAATGTCTCCAGGTTCCATTGCAGCCAAAAACATGTTGCCATTTAACTTACAGTAGATTTCACCTGCCATGGAACATAGAATCTACTGAACTGGCTGTCAAAAGCTGATGGCTAAGCCACTTAGATTCCAGCCTATGAAGAAAACCCACTACCGAGCAATGTGTAATAAAATAGTTAAAACTGTTTAGACCTTTCACCACCCCCCCCCCAACATATTCACCTATGTGAATTAATTCTATTGTTCGCGTGTCTGCATAGTCTTCAAAATACTCTTCAACATGTATTTTCTATATATAGGGGAATGCAAGTGCAAATAGGATTAAAGGATTATTAGAACTGTAAGATTGCCTTTTTTCCAGAGGAAGAAAATTCCTGTAACTAAAAAAATCACACAAAAAAATAACAGTAGTGCAACCTATAGGAAACTTTCAGAGCGCTACATGACAGTGCTGAAAGGTTCCTTAAGTCAGCAGGAGGCCATTCCATTCCAATATAAGACAATGTATTTATGCTGGAGTGGGAGGCAATTAAGGTTATTACTCTGCAAATCTGTAATTATTCTAATTTGAAAAAACACAACATTTTGGAATTGAAACATCTTCTATTTAGTTTTCAAACAAGGCAATTTGGTACTTTTAATCAGCAGGAGATGCAATTTCTGTTATGGTAATGGCTTTGAGAAAATCGCCTCCAGCGTGGGTGGCCAAATGTCCAAATAAGTTGAAAAGTTCTGAAGTCACCTGCGCTGAACCCCTTGAATTCTATATTTGTGCTTACATGCTTCCCTCAGCATTTGTGTGATTTTTCGATTCAAGCGGGTCTGAGCTGGCGAATTCAAATTTTTTCACCTTTCAGTTGATGTCTTGTGTTCTCTGTTTTCTAAGCAATATTGCAAGTTACAAATCGACCCATCTGCCATTAACCTGGGGGATGCCAATATGCCTTTTGAGAACCTTTGTATAGAAGCAGTGTGCCTCCACCTGTATGACAATGTTACTGATGTCAGCATCATAATAACCCTCTGAGAAGCTACTTCTGATCAGGGCACGAGCGGGGATGTCAGTGCACAGTATTAATGGCATTGATCATGACCTATCCTGATTTTACCAGTTTGCTGCCTGTGCTGAACTATTGCATGGATTTAAACTTTTTAATCCCTTGTTTGCTGAGCCGTTCCCCTGCTATGCTTGCCAGTGTGTGTTATGGCTGCTTATGCCAGTACTATTCCTTAGCCTTGCCTTGTTACCTGCATATTCTGTTTGCACGGCAATAAAGTGCATTTCAGTTTTCCTTACACTTATCATGCCTGCATCTCATCCCAGTCTCCTAAGTCCTTATCTAAACACTACAACCAGTGACTCATGAATCTTTGCTGTGGCCCTTGGTCATTACAGCCATAATAGGTCCCTTTAAACAGGTAGAAAGCTATTACGGAATCACCTGTTTTGTGCAAAAAACATTCTAGGACATACATCAAACTTTAATAAAAAAAACTTGAAAACAATATCAAGAAAACAGTCTTTAGGTAAGGATTGAAAAATACTTATTTTCTATATGTGACTGCAGGCAACCCTATAGCTTGCTTATAAAAAAAATAACACAAATGCTCTCATGGGCATCCATAGATGTGTTCAAGTGTGTTGGCGGTATAAGGAAAATTATGTACTTGTTTATACAAACATGTGATGGTGACTGACACAAGAATGATATAGGCTATAGATGTCAAACCTCCAAAATACAAAACATGAGGCACCTGCCTGCCTGGGTACAATTGAAAAACACTTTTCTTTCATTACACGAAAAACATGTTTCTTGCAGTATACAGTATGGGGCAGATGTATAAAGGGTCGAATATCGAGGGTTAATTAACCGAATTAAAACCCTTCGAATATCGAAATCAAAGGATTTTGCGCAATTCGTTGGAATAATCGAACGATTCAAAGGATTTTAATCCATCGATCGAAGGAATATCCTTTGATCAGAAAAACTTGGAAAGCCTATGGGGACCTTCCCCATAGGCTAACATGGACTTCGGTAGCTTTTCGGTAGCTTTTAGGTGGCGAACTAGGGGGTCGAAGTTTTTTCTTAAAGAGACAGTACTTCGACTATCGAATGGTCGAATAGTTGAACGATTTTTAGTTCGAATTCTTCAATTCGAAGTCAAAGTCGTAGTCGAAGGTCGAAGTAGCCCATTCGATGTCGAAGTAGCCAAAAAAACACTTCAAAGGTTTTTTCCTCTATTCCTTCACTCGAACTTAGTGAATGGGCCCCTATACATTTACGAGGAAAGAAAGCACAAATATCCTCATATTATTATAAAATAATATATTAAAGCTATACTCTTTTATGGAATGGGATAATTTACATGCTCTATAAGATAGATGGCTCTAAAATGTGATTAAGAAAAATGTGTCATTGATAAGTCAGTGTAAAGTCATGTTGCACGTTGCCTTGAACTCATCACTGCCCAAACGGTAGACACAACTGAATTTATGAATGTGCCAAACACATTTAGTGCTATAAATATAGATCTATCTATCTATCTATCTATATATATTTATATATATATATATATATATATATATATATATATATATATATATATATATATATATATATAGTTGAAATTTTACTTACCGTAATTTCCCTTTCCTTTAGTCCAAGCAGCAGCACACAATGAGATTCCCTCCCCCTAATTAGGACAGCAGGACCAATCGACAGCGTTTTACATTCATAAGAACCCCCCCTTTCCCCCTTCCAACCGTGTCTTTGCAAGTAATACAACAACACCGAATGCAGAAATTATTTAATAGGGTGGGTTTGTTTGTGCTGCTGCTTGGACTAAAGGAAAGGGAAATTACGGTAAGTAAAATTTCAACTTTCCTAAACGTCCAACAGCAGCACACAATGAGATATAACAAGTAACAAACAAAAGGGGGGGGGATTTAAGTTGCAGCCTCTTTCGTTATTGCTTGCAGAATAGATCTCCCAAAGGCCGCATCCTGGGAAGCATTGATGTCCAGCCTATAGTGAGTAGCAAAAGTATGTGGAGTTGTCCACGAGGCTGCTCTGCAGATCTGTTCCACTGGTACAAGGAACTTTTCTGCCCAAGATGCTGCTGTCGCTCTAGTAGAGTGTGCCTTTATAAATATTGGAGGAGATTTGTTATCAGCAATATAGCATGTCTGGATAGTATCCTTTATCCATCTAGCTAGAGTCAATTTTGAAGTGCCTTGACCCTTGTTTTTCCCAAAAGAAATGAAGAGCTTCTCAGACTTTCTGAATGCCTCTGTTCTTCTTATATATTCTTTTAGAACCCTTGTCACATCCAACCGATGAAGCCTCTCCTCTTCTGGAGTCTTAGGTTGCGGAAAAAAGGCAGGAAGGTAGATCTCCTGATTAATGTTAGTCCAAGATGCTACTTTTGGTCTAAAAAAGGGTACGGTTCTCAGAACTACATGTTCTTGAAAAAATCTTATGTATGGCTCTCTTACTGAGAGTGCCTGAAGGTCACTTACTCTTTTTGCAGAAGTGATGGCCGTTAGAAACAGTGCTTTAAAGGAGAGATGTTTAATGTCTGTATTCTCGATGGGCTCGAAAGGAACATCACAAAGTTTCTCCAACACAATGTTGAGGTTCCACTGCGGACAAGGTTCCAGAACAGTTGGTCTTAATTTAAAAGCTGCCCTTATAAATCTTCTAATAAGAGGATCTTCAGCAAGCTTTATGCCCAAGAAGGCTGAAATTGCCGAAACCTGCACTTTTAGAGTGTTAGGTTTCAAATTCTTGTCCAAGCCTGTTTGAAGGAAATTTAACACACTGTTAACAGAGACTGAAGCGAAGTCAACTTTTTCCAAGTTACACCAGTTCTTAAAAACTTTTATAATTCTGGAATAAACCTTTGAGGTAGATTCTTTCCTTGCACTCATTAAAGTACCGATTACTTTCTCTGAGAGTCCCTTATTATTTAATAGGGGCCTATCAATCTCCAGGCTGTCAGGTTCAAACGTTGAGGATCTGTGTGAAAAACCCTCTTCTGGGACAACAGAGACTTGTTGCAAGGAAGGGGGCCAATACTCCCCGCGACTCATCTGCATTAGGAGTGAAAACCAGCTCCTCCTCGGCCAAAACGGTATGACTGCAATAACTGAAGTCTGGTCTATGCGAATCTTCTTCAAAACTCTCCCTATGAGAGGAATAGGGGGAAACACATACGCTAGGGTGAAGTCCCACTTGATGGACAGCGAGTCCAGGACCCAAGGTTGGTCTTTCCTCTAGAGGGAGCAGAACCTGGGCAGTTTGGAATTCATTCTTGTCGCCATCAGGTCTACCACTGGTCTCCCCCATCTCCTGATAATTCTCTGAAACATCTTCTGATTCAGAGACCATTCTCCCGGATCCAACACCACCCTGCTCAGGCGGTCTGCTAGCTTGTTGTCCTGACCGCGGATATGAACTGCCATCAGGGACAAAAGATTTTCCTCTGCCCAGTGCAGAATATTCATTGTCTCCTTTAGGAGAACTCTGGATCTTGTGCCTCCCTGTCTGTTTAAGTAGGACACAACCACCGTATTGTCGGACTGAATCTTTATCGCACGACCAATCAGATGTTTCTGGAAAGACTTTAGAGCAAGAGATACTGCCTTTAACTCCCTGAAGTTCGACGAAAGGGATTTTTCCATAGAGTCCCAAACCCCTTGGGCAGACCTGTCTTGCATATGAGCGCCCCAACCGCTGAGAGAAGCGTCTGTTGTCACAACAATCCAGTCTGGCTCTACTATGCTTTTTCCCTGTGTAAGTCTTTCTTCCTGCAGCCACCAATGTAGTGAGACTTTGGTTTCTGCTGATACAAAAAACTTTTTGTCCAGTGAGTCTATGTCTCTGTCCCATCTGGAAAGCAGTTCGTTCTGTAGTGGTCTCATGTGCAATCTTGCCCATTGTACCGAATCTATGGAGGCTGACATGAGACCCAGGACCTTCATCCTCTGACGAAGAGATATCGGCCCAGAACTTTCTAGAGTTCTTATCTGGTTCTGAAGAGACAACACTCTCTCCTGAGTTAGAAAAACTTTCATCCTGACTGTATCCAGTTTGTTCCCCAGGAACTGTTTTTGTCTGGATGGAAGGACGGAAGATTTCTCTCTGTTGATTATCCAGCCAAGTTTCTCCAAAATCTCCAGAGTTCTTTGAACCTGTTTTTCTAGAAGAGAGGCTGATACTGCTTTCAACAACCAATCGTCCAGATACGGGACTATATGTATGCCTTCCCTCCTTAGTATTACTACCACTGCTACCACCACTTTGGTGAAGACTCGTGGTGCGGACGTTATTCCAAAAGGCAATGCCTTGAACTGGAAATGATGTAACCTCTTTTGAATAACTACCGCTATCCTCAGGAACTTTCTGTGGTGATGAAAGATAGGTAGATGTAGATAGGCGTCGTTTAAGTCTATTGTCGCGAGATAATCTCCTTCTTCGAGAATCTGAATAACGGACTTTATAGTTTCCATGCGAAAATGCCTTTTCTTTATAAATCGATTCACCCACCTCAGATCGATTATCATGCGAAATGTTCCGTTTGGCTTTGGGACCAAAAAAACTATAGAATAAGTTCCCTGGCCCCTTTCGCAATGTGGAACCTCTTCTAATACATTCATTTGAAGATAACTCCCGATTGAATCTTCCAAGAATAGTTGCCTCTGACGGGAAGAATTTTCTGGAGTGATAAGAAACGAGGAGGTGGCTCTTGAAAAAACTCTATCCTGTAACCTTCTCTTATAAGCTGCAGAACCCAGGAATCTGTCATGAGTTTTTCCCACTGATGGTAAAAAAACGAAAGTCTTCCTCCCACCTCCAATCTTCTGGCGTCAGAATTCTTTCTGTCTGTCCCCAAACTAGGGTCTCCCTCTTCCTCTAGAGGATCTTGTATACCCTTGACCTCTAAAGGGTTGTGTTCTCTCTTTCTCTTTATCGTAAGGTTTATCCTGTCTTTTTCTTGGTGGAGATCTCCTTTGTTTGCGAAAAAAGGATCCTCTCCAGTTTCTTTGTCTGTCTTGGGGAAGTGACTTTCCTTTATCATCTGAGAGTTTTTCCATCAAAGAATCCAATTATATTCCAAATAATTGACCTGGTTCAAAATCCATATTGCACAGATTGATCTTCGAAGTTGAATCTGCTCTCCATGGTTTTAACCAGATTGCTCTTCTCGCTGTGGTGGAGAGTGCCAAATTTTTTGCAGCCAGCTTTAATGATTCAATGGAAGAGTCACAGAGAAATTCAGATGACAATTTCACTGTTCTTAGATTTTTCAGCAATTCCTCCCTCGGGACCTTGTTCTGAATATCCTCCTCCAGCTGCACCAGCCAGTTTCTCAAAGCCCTTGATACCTCTGAGGCTGCAATCAATGGCTTGCACTGAGCAGCCGAAGCTGTATAAATTCTCTTTAAGGAAGTCTCCGCCTTCCTATCCATCACGTCCTTTAGGCCTGACCCATCTTCCACCGGAATTGTGGTTCTTTTTGAAAGTCGGCCGACTGCCATATCCACCTTTGGAGTCTCCTCCCATTTTTTGAATTCTTCAGATATGGGAAAAAGAGTTTTAAACCGCTTGTTAATTGATGGTGGTCTGTCTGGATTTTTCCCTTCAAATTCAATCAGATCTTTAATAACTGGATGCAACGGAAAGGCTCTAGGTACTTTCCTTGACCATCCTTTCTCCTGTTCTGGCTCAGCACTCTTCCCCTCTTGATCTTCCATCGCACCTTTAACTGCTTTTATCAATTTTGAAATTGATTCTGATTGGAACACAGCCATATCTACTTCATCCTCTGAAGAAGAATTCACCTCATCAATAACCATGTAATCCTGTTCGTCCACCGATATAGGTGATTTTTCAGCAGGATTACTGAGGTTCTGAGTTAAAGAACTCCTGATCTCCGAAAAAGACTGTTGCATGAAGTCTTTTAACCAGGCCATTGCAGTTTCTGCAGTGTTAGGGGTTTCATTAGCTTTTTGTAGACAGGTTTCACAACGACCTCTCTCATAATTATCTGGGAGCGGCACCTCACATTGACTACAAGCCAAGTGTCTGGTCTTAGAGCGCTTTTTCCCCTGTCTAGTTTCCAGACTGGACATCTGTAGAGAGAGTAAGAAAATATAATACAATTTTCACTTTATAATACTGGGACATACTTAGGGCAATCAGAAGATCAGCAATACCTTAATTGCTTCCTCAGTTAGCACAGCCCTTATTTGCAGCGTGACCACGTGTATACAAGTAACAATAGGCACCTAAGGTAATAGACGCTGGCTTTTTAAAACCGGCGCTTCCTTACTGTGTGATGACGTCATCGCTATGCGCCTCCTGAAAGCCTGCTCCGTGCAGACGCGCATCTCAGCAGTCACGCTGAACGGACGGGTAGGAGCTGTGTCCTCTACCCTCCCCAAGGACCACCAACCGAAGCTGGCTCCCTGGAAGTCCCTGAGCTCTCTCACGAGCCCCACAAAGAAAAAAACGGCCCACTGTCCAGGTAGGACAGAAAAAACACGGTTGGAAGGGGGAAAGGGGGGGTTCTTATGAATGTAAAACGCTGTCGATTGGTCCTGCTGTCCTAATTAGGGGGAGGGAATCTCATTGTGTGCTGCTGTTGGACGTTTAGGAAATATATATATATGTATGTATGTATATATATATATATATATGTATGTATATATATCTATATATATATATATATATATATATATATATATATATATAATAATTCCCCGAAATCCCAGCACTCTTGATAAATGCACTCACGCTGCCTCGGTGCACGCTTCGGAAAGCTGCATACAATCCTCCCCGGAAGAAGCCGCACTTCTCGGGACTTATCAAAAAATATTTGTTTTTATAAGAAAACTAACGTTTCGGCTGCAACATCATTTGTCTTTGACAAAGGCTGATGCTGGAGGTAAACACTCCTGTTGGGTTTATTTAACGGCATATTTATCAATGGTCGAATTTAGAATTAAAAAACCTCGGAAATTTTAATTCAAAAAGACCAACCGAAATTAAGTCTAAATTTTTTTTTGGTCAAATAGGTTCATTTTCGATCCACCAATTGACTCCAAATACAGATGAAGCCACTTGGATTTGTGAGTTAAATGCGTCATGAGACTGTGTTTTCTAAAGTCATCTTAACCCATTTAATGCATTTAATGCATGTTGTGATGCAGTGTTAAATGAGATAAATGGGATGTCTGTGTTTAGTTATTCTGTGTCAAACAGACAAACCAAAGTGGCTGCATCTGTAGGTTCTAGGAGGTTCCCCATAGGCTAAAACAGCAATTCGGCAGGTTTTAGATGACAAATGATCGGTCTAATTTTTAAAGAGAGATTACATGATACATTTCAATATTCAAATTTTTAATTTTTTTTCAAATTCAAATCTAATATGGACTATTCCCTAGTCGAAGTACACAAAAAATAGCTTGAAATTCGAATTTTTTTCATTCGAAAATTCACCTCGACTTTGCCCCCTAATGTTTAAATAATTTTTTGGTAGACTTAAGTATGATGATCCATACTAGGGAAAGATTGCTTATTCATAAAACTCCAGATTCCAAGCATCCTGTCATTCTAGTCTTATTAAAATGGGCTTCAAGTTATCAATTTGCAAAATATGTTGGCACTAAATATAAAATGCATGTTCAAAAAATACAT
Organism: Xenopus laevis; assembly: GCF_017654675.1. Lineage (NCBI taxonomy): Eukaryota > Metazoa > Chordata > Amphibia > Anura > Pipidae > Xenopus > Xenopus laevis. The sequence goes on from NC_054372.1 coordinate 126,693,299, forward strand.
GTTAATTAGATAACAGTATTTTTTGCTGATGAATATTTCAACTTAAGATCATTTTTTTGCAAATATATAAAATTGCCATTTATCTATAGCAATACATCTTATTCTGCTTTTTATTTTTCAAAACTTTTTTATTCAAAACTTCTTCTGTCACTTCCTCTGTCACCAATTCCATTAAATACATGCAACAATCGTTTATTCCTATTGTTATTTACCCTGAAAGTAGAGATGATTTTCTTTATAGAACCAATATTGCATTTGTAATCAGTAGAGCACAGGAGAAAATTTGTTATGCTAGGTATGGGATCTGTTATCCAGAACCCCATTATCCAGAAAGCTCCGAATTACAGAAAGGCCGTCTCCCTTAGACTCCGTTATAATCAAATAATCCAAATTTTTTAAAAAATTGTTTCTTTTTCTTTGTAATAATAAAACAGTACTTTATACTTGAGCCAAACTAAGTTATAATTAATCCTCATTGGAAGCAAAATCAGCCTATCGGGTTTACTTAATGTTTACATAATTTTCTAGTAGACTTAAGGTGTGAAGATCCAAATCACAGAATGATCCATTATACGGAAAACCCTAGGTCCCGCGCATTCGGGATAACAGGTCCCATACCTACTTACTAGTATTCTCAGAGATTTTAAGATCCAAAATTACGACCAAAGGTTTAATTTTCTTTTGACAATGTCATCAATTCACAATTATTGCACTCATGTTGTGGTGTAGCAATTAAATGCAGTAAGACAAATGCAGTAAGACATAATAAGATGTTTAAATACTTGTTCTTTACAGATATATATATATATATATTTGGGATATAGAGAAATACCTTTAATAAAAACTGCATAAGTAAAAGTAATAATGCACACATACAGTAGATGCAGTAGTCCAGGTATTAACAGCTCTTACTGTAAATGCCAAAACTGTGCCTGATACTAATCTGCTTTTTTTGTTGAAAGATAAAATCCACTATGTAGGATAGAGATACGGCACTGACAGAAATAAAGCTTCCAACATCATACCATAGCGTGTCATCTCTTATACAAAGTAAACTTAACACCCAAAGTCACAGCAGAAGCAAGCGCTTAGTCAGTAATCCGATACCAGCTGCTCTGTTTTTTTTTTTTTTTTTATTTATTCTCACTTATGCATAAAGGGAACATTGCATTTACTGGCAATTGATTTTCAGCTTTGAAATATGCTTGAAGCATTAAAGCTAATTACAATTTTTGATTAAATCATAACAGTAAACACCGCAATTCTCAAAAGCACAGAAGAACCACAAATACTCAAATCCGCTTCACTTTGAAACCAAATATTTGTTATCAGCATCCTATGAAGTTGCTTAAAGTGATAGTCAAAGGTGCAATTTCAAAAACAAAACAAAAAACTATCCTTGGAAAAAAAATATTATTCATGCCTGTGAGCTGATATTATTATTACATACTACAGTATATGTGAGCCTGTAACATTGTAATATAGTTTACATTGTATCTGCTGTATGTCTAACACATTCTCAGTGAGAATGTGTTAGACATACAGCAAAAAAAGAATAAATGAATACAAATAATTGTCTCAAAATTATTACTTTGGATTTTAAAATTTCATAAATAATTTGCTGTTAAATAAACATTTAAGTCATGGAACAGCAATCACTTACCTTCAGTTTTTTTTACATGAGACCACAATATTTTAAACATCCACAGTCTATTGGATATGGAGCTCTGAATTGGTGGTATGGACTTTAAATAGCTTCAGTACTGCCTCTTCATTATGCTCAGCCAACTGGACTTTTTGGAAGTTACACCCCAATGTAGGTATTGATGGCAGCATTTGGAATCACATTGCAAATACCTACATGATCTTCTCTTTAATCCTTGATCTTTAAACCCATTTTACATGAAGCTTGTAGTAATAGCTCAAGAGTCCAGTTGGGAGACCTTCAAAATTCCACCAATTGCATAAAAAAAAAACTTATCGCACAAAATGTAACCTCACTTGATAAAATCTGAATAGGGATTTCTTTAAACCCAGTGCAGCCATTTACTTAATCTCCCAGAGTAAATTAAAACTTGTGCAATCTGATACTACAATCAGAAGAAAGTTGGAATGTTGTCTAATCGCTGTTGGCTATTGTATGACATGTGACATCTGAAAATATGTTGTTCTTTAGAACTGTTAATCTAGATGTGCATTCTTCATTATCACATAACAACCACAGAAAGAGACAATGTTAATGAATTGTGTCAGAATATATCTTGCTAATAGAATCCGCCAGAGATGAAGTCAAGCCCCATTTGTGTGTGTGTACCCTTATGGAATTAACATAGATTAGATCACTGCATTTAAGGGGCATGGCCATGGCCAGAAATGAATTAGAATAGGGGGAAAGTAGATTCCCAGTAGATGGCCTTCAGCCTGTTGTTAACTATACCCCAGCATGTTTATATAATATCAAACCCTAAACTTCCCCTTTTACTAAAAGGAGGTCAGGAAGTGAAATGAAAATATTAACTTGATACACTTGTGCTTTGTGTCCAGAGTGTGTCCTTGCCTTATTCTCTTGTTTCACACACTAGACAGAGCATAGTTAATACATGATATTTAGTACAAAATAAGAGGCATACAGTAAGTATAGGTCCTTCACTCTTAATGCAAACTGTTGGTCTGGGCATTCCAGAATATGTCCCCTTAGCCACTAACAATTTAGTAATCCTTGATCCTCCATATTACCTTAAATGTTTAGTGTGTGATTGCACCCCTTAAACTAGAGTTTTTATTCTTCTGTGGTGGAATATCCATTGTGTTTAAGGGGTTTAAGGGGCAGTACCTGCAATCCCATTACCCTCTTCAATAATGCCCCTGCACTGACCAAATATAAGCTGTATTCTTCTGATTTAAATATTAGCATTCATGTTGTTTGAAATAATCAGTGTATTTTTATACTAATATTACAATGGTGTTTTAACAGGGAACATTCCCAAGTATGACAAATTGCGCAATGTGCAAGAAGGCGTATTAATAAACGTACCTCTCTTGCTATCATGTGGTTATAAGGAACAATATGTTTGATATTGACATGATGCTGGTTCAGGAATGAAATTATATTGTAGAGTGGATTATTTGCAGTTTAAACAGTGTAATTTCGAAATAAAAACTACATCATAAAAATAGTGACTGAATCCCACACCAATTAAGTGACAGGATATTTTTACACATGTGTATAGACTGATTGTACAGGAGAAACCAAAGGAAAGCTGATAAAAATGCACTGACAATTTCCAACCAGATACAAAAAAACATTTTTTTCCCCCATATAAGAATTACTTCTGCACATAAATAGATGTACAGTATAGTATAGTGCTGGTATGGGATCGCTTATCTAGAAACTCAATATCCAGATAGATCAGAATCACAGAATGGACATCTCCCATACAGTTAGTTTAAGAATTCTAGTATTTTAAATGATTTCTTTTTTTTCTGTAATAATAAATAGTACCTTGTATTCGACCCTAACTGAGCTGCATGGATCTATATTGGTGGTAACAATCTTGTTAAATTTAATCAGTTTTTTTTTTTTTATTTTTAAGCAGACTTACGGCATGGTGATTCAAATTATGGAAAGACCCCTTATCTGGAAAACCCCACCAAGCATAAAATATGCAACACCTGTATTTATCTGCTGAGGGCATTCCTAAATGTTACTTAATTGTTGCTTTGATATTAAGCAAAGATTAGATGTAGCTAGCATACAATTTTTTGTATGCACAATGGCGGTTGTGTGTGTCTTAGGAAATCAAGCACAATAATGTGTAACCCCCCTAACAGTGTCTAGTTTTGCTATACAGCTATGCGACCTATCATCATGAATGTTTGGGACCTGGGGTTTTACAGATAAGGAACCATTTTGTAATTTGGATATTCAAACCATAACTCAACTAAAATACTATAAACATTAATGAAACCTATTACTTGTAGTATCCCACCCCAATATTCCTTCAATACTATACATTTATAGCATATATGGGATTGTGTACCTGCCTCTTGATCGCACCTCCAGCATCTATTTGAACTGTTCAGAAATATTTTCTTTAATTTGGCTGGTGTATGAAGCCATCTGGTAGCTAATTTATAGTTCATTTCCCTTATTCTTGCTGCTCTGGATGATTTGTGGGTTATAGCTAAAATCTTGTCCCATGTACTGGGTGAAATTGAGATATTAAGAACTTTTTCCCATTCCTTGTGGGCTACATTTTTCAGGAGAGAAATCTCCGACAGTAATAATTTGTATAATGTTGAAATTACTTTATTTGTATTCTCCTTTCTGTCCAATATATTTTCCCACTTTGCAGGTAGTCTCTTTCAATCAACAACCTTGTTTTTATGAATATAATGCTATAATTGTTGATGATTCCACATGTCTCTAGGATGACAACCCCATTTCCTTTGTATTTCTGATAGAGAGATTATTCTATTGTTGTTCACAAATTCGCTTATTCTTGTAGGTCTTCCGTCTTAATCTTGCCACTTGTTAAACGCACCAGATTCTAAACTAGGATTGAACAAAGGATTATCCTTAAGTGATTGTAAAATAAAAGGAGATTTTGCCAGATTAATTTTTTATCTATTGTTAAACCATACCTTATAAGTGGATCCTATTAAAGGGTGTTCTTTGGCTATTCTTGGTAGAGACTTCAACCCATAAGTAGTTAATCATGGGTTTATCTAAACATGTTTTTTCCAACCATGCTTTTATTCGGGCTAAATGGATTGAAATGTAATATAACTGCACATCTGGCAAAGCTAACCCCCCCCTTTCTTTCGACAATATTAGTTGTTTGCATTGTATCCTAGAGGGTTTCCCTGCCCATACAAATTTCAAAATCATTGTTTTAATTTTTTTTGAAAAAAATCCCTGGTATCCTTATAGGTAATGATTGTAAGTAATAGATCAATTTTGGCTTTAAAGTCATTTTTACTGCTTGAATTCTTCCACTTGCCCACCAATTCCTGTGCTGATCCCAATAAGGATATGAAGTTTTTATTATATAAATCTGACATCTTCTGGGTTATATTTACCCCTAAGTATCTAAACAGGGGGGTTGTGGGAGCACTCTAAAGGCTTTAAAGTATATATATATATATATATATATATATATATATATATATATATATATATATATATATATATATATATATATATATATATATATATATATATATATATATATATATATAAGTATAATAAATGCTATTGCATATGTACCCAAATAGGGGTTATTTTGTTACAAAGTTATGATCATAAAATTGATAAGCCACCATACCACGTCAAGGTAAACCCTGAATGGCGGTCCCTAACTTGTTTAATTTTTATGTGCATTCTAGCATTACCTGTAATCAATGTCCATTGAACGCTGTTTTTTCACTGAGGGCTAAATCCTCCCCAGCCAGCAATCAGGCTTTTAAAGGAGAGATATTCCCAAAACAAACGCCCAATTTTAAAAGCATAGGATCACCACTAGTTTAAAGGGGGGTATGGGGTGCTACAACCACTGAAGCTATGCCACAGCTTCCGGCTAAATATACAATATCAAAACAGGGGGGTTGTGGGAGCACTCTAAAGGCTTTAAAGTATATATATATATATATATATAGCATTACCTGTAATCAATGTCCATTGAACGCTGTTTTTTCACTGAGGGCTAAATCTGACATCTTCTGGGTTATATTTACCCCTAAGTATCTAATATAATGTTTCACCTATTTAAAGGGAAAACTTTGTTCCAACCTTTTCATTATATTGTCTGGTGTATTGATATTAAGAATCTGTGATTTGGTTAGATTCACTTTAAAATTTGATAAAGTTCTGCAAAAGCCGATATCTTATATTCCTTTTTCTTAACCTTAATCCCTGTGATTTTTGGATTTGCTCTAATGTGGGAAAGTAAGGTTTCTATTACTAATACAAAAAGCAAGGGGGATAGGGGGCATCCCTGCCTTGTTCCATTGAGTATATTCACTGGAGTTGATAAAGAACCATTTACTTTCACCCTAGCATATGGTTCTTTATATAATGCTAGAATTCGATTTATTGTTATGTCGCCTAAACCAAATCCTTTCAGTGTTTTTTATAAAAAAGGCCAATCCATCTTGTCAAATGCTATTTCAGCATCTGTCATAATCAGTAGTGCAGGATTCTTTCCTTTTTTCGCCAAATGCATTAACGATATGATTTTATATATATTATCCTTTCCTTCCCTTCTAGGTATAAAACCTGCTTGGTCCTCATGGATTAAGTCCGGTAAGTTTTTTTTTAATCTGTTAGCTATCATTTTGACATATATTTATTAATGAAATTGGCCTATAACTAGCACATAATTGGGGGTCTTTACCAGTTTTTTGGATAATGGTAATGTGTGCTTCTTTAGCCTGCTTATGGAAACCATGTGATTGATCGAATTAAAGTAGGAACTTAATAGGGGAACTAATTTTTTTTGTACGCTTTATAATATAGGGTACTATTCCCGTCCGGTCCAGGACTCTTTCCTGCAGCCAGTGAATCTATGGTTTTCTCAATTTCTTGTATTGTAAATGGTAATTCCAACATATCCCTTTCATTATCTGGCAGTCGGGTTAACTGTACCTGTATTATAAACTGATCAATTTCAACTAACTTTTCTTTATGCCCTTTATCTATTTATAACCCGTATAGTTTTTGATAATATTGTTGAAATATTTTTGTTATATTATGCGTATCATAATATATGTTCTGATCTCTATCTTTTATGAAGTTATATGAGTAGCCTGGTTCATTTTTTTTAATTGTTGAGCAAATTGTTTGTTGCATTTATCAACAAACTCATAGAACCTCTGTTTGCTATTCATATACGACTTGTATGTACTTAGATACAATAAAGCCTTCAGCTGCAATATTTTTATTTTCTAATTGAATTGTTTTTTCATCTGTTATGTTTGCTTTATGCATCTGCTCCAATGTCTGTATTTCTTTAATTAAAATACTTATTTGCTTTTCTTTTTCTTTTTTTAGATTGCTTCCAGGTGCTATCAGTTGACCTCTAAGCACACATTTCTTTGTTTCCCATAACGGATTAAAATCTCCTCCCAATATCACTAGGCCTTCTTTAAAGGTGTCTAGTTCATCTAGAAACATACTTAAATACTTCACCTGTGCTTGATTTGGTACACAAACATTAGCTATGGTAACAAATTTACTATTGGTCGAATATCGAGGGTTAATTAACACTCGAAGTAAAATCCTTCGACTTCGAATATTGAAGTCGAAGGATTTACCGCAAATGCTTCGATCAAACAATCGAAGGAAAAATCGAACGATTCGAAAGATTTTAATCCATCGATCAAAGGATTTTCCTTCGATCCAAAAAAACGTAGAAAGCTTATGGGGAAGGTCCCCATAGGCTAACATTGGTGCTCGGTAGGTTTTAGGTGGCGAAGAGACAGTACTTAGACTATCGAATGGTCGAATAGTCGAACGATTTTTAGTTTGAATCGTTTGATTCAAAGTCGTAGTCGAAGGTCGAAGTAGCCACTTCGATGGTCGAGGTACCCCCAAAAAAAACTTCGAAATCCAAAGTGTTTTTCATTCTAATCCTTCACTTGAGCTAAGTAAATGTGCCCCTTAATGTTCCTATCCTTCCTTTTATAATGACATACAGATGGAGCCAGAATAGATTGTACGTTTGACGCGCTGTAACGGATCAAGATAAATGCGCTGTTCGCACTAAGCGCAGGGAAACGCACAGTCCCAGCGTATAGAAAGGATTGCTCTTAAATTTTAAATAGGTGCAGTTCAAGCAATGGACACCAGGTGGCGCCTGAGCTATTAGAAGCCCCATAAGCAGCACCTATAGTGTAGTGGTTAAGGTGTAGGTCTAGGAAATAGAGGGAAATAGAGGGTTATTAGTTTGAATCTGCCCACCATTATTTTTTTTTTTTTAATAAGCGTTATATTATTTGTTTTTGCTACAAAAAGGCAGAGATCATTTCAGAAAGGATCTCTTGAGGGGAAGAAACAGGGCTTCTGCGGGGAAAGTACCTTTACTCTCCTCTTCCTGAGCTGAAATATTTGACTGTAGACAGCAGAGTGATTTGCAATCACCCTTTTTAGTGATTGAAGTTTTAGGCTTAAGCTTGACATTCTTAGCTAAATGGGTAGCAGTTTCTTATAAGGTAGAAGAGCTAAATTAAGTAGTGACCACAGTCCCCCTTTCCCTTGTGTGCATTTGTTTTTTGTTTTTTTTTGGGTTCTGTAGCAGCCTGACCAGTGTCTTATATAAAGTGATTCAGCTTTACTCTTGTTCTAAGAAATGGCTCAGTTGGCTAATGCTCTGCTTTATGATACAAAAGGTTGGTGGATCGATTCCCATTTTAGCAGTTTTATAGTCATTAGATTTTTTTTTTTTTTTTCAATTGTAGTGGCAGTTTTGAGTCTTTTAAGGGCTCTTACTCACGAGCGTTTCTTCATGCGCTCCGTTTGGCTGCGTTCAGCCGCAGGGGAGCGCAGGTCTAGACGCTGTTAATATTTTTCTATGTGCCTGTACTCACACAGGCGCATGTAAGCGCTGAACCATTGAAAAACGCAGAAAAATGCAGCATGCTGCATTTTTCCTGCGTTCAGCGCTTACATGCGCCTGTGTCAGTACAGGCACATAGAAAGACATTAGCAGCGTCTAGACCTGCGCTCCCCTGCGGCTGAACGCAGCCAAACGGAGCGCAGGGGAGCGCATGAAGAAACGCTCGTCTGTAAGAGCCCTAACTGTGATATGGAGTGGGTAAAAACGGTCAGCAACTTCTATTAATAATATTTTACTACATTGATGTATTCAGTTTTTGGGGGGACACAGCCAAATAAATGGAAACAAAAATCAATGGGCTTTTGTGCCAATAATTCTAGGCATTAGTAATTTGCATAGTACTGTATTAATACTTGGTTGAGTACTTTACCCCCCTATAAAAACAAATAATAATTATAAAAACAAATACATACATCAATGTTTTATAGCAATATTTATTTATTTATTTATTTATTTATTTATTTATTTATTTATTTATTTATTTATTTATTTTACTTTTTAATAGCTGTGTGTATTAGCCTAAAAGAAATGTTTTCAGCACATGCAATAGATCAGAGGCTTCATAGCCCTGTGGTTAAGTGACTGGACTTTGAAGATGAAGGTCATGGGTTCAATTCCTCTATTTTCTTTTTCACAATCATGATTTTTTTTTTTTTTTGGTGTGTGGGACACTGCTAAATGAATGGAAATAAATGAATGGGAGTTGTGATAATAATTATCTTATAAAATGATAAGCCTAAATATGACAATGATTTTTTTTTTATGTTATTTTACTATTAGCCTTGAAAAAATGTTTTCAGCCATAACAGCCAAAAGGCTTCATAGCATTGGGGTTAGCTCACTGAGCTTTGACACACAAGGTCATAGGTTCTAGTCTTGCATTTTTTAAAAAAAAAATTTGTACTGTTAAATGTTCCACAGACAGCTGCAGCAACCTGCGCTACTAAAGACACAAGAGACTCAGAGAGGGGCCCCGGTCATAACTAACTAGGATTGCAGACACCTGTAGCGCAAAGTAATTAGGGACCCGGCTTACCGGGAACTAGTGTTGCCACCTGCCCGGTATTTTACTGGCCTGGCCGGTACATTTCATGGCTGATCCCAATGTTATTAATAGGGAAAAAAATTAAATATATAAGGGGGAGGCGGCCGACATTGATCCTCTGCTCCCCCCACCACCTTCACTACCAGGGCTTCCTCCAGAAATCACTGACAAGGGAGAGAGATTTCAAATCAGCGGCCTCGTTCTTCACAGACTCGCAAGACTCTTCTTCACGGACTTAGACCCACTAGAACGATCTCCGGAGTCGCTGGAGTCACATTTCCACTGTGCCAGTGCTACGTGCTTCTTACCAAGGACCACAGCTCCTTCACACACTGTCACGATATATGGGATAGAGCCAGGGAGGAGAAATCCAGTGCCAAACGATTGATCGTCGCCATTTCTGAAGAGGACAGGAAGTGGAGTTTCAAGTTATTTATTAATAAAGGATTTGCGATTTTAAACTTTAATTTGTGTTTGTGGGTTTTTTTGCCGTATACTAACAAATTTTTTTTAAAAAATTTTGATGTTACTTGTCCTTTAACACAGGGGTCCCTGAACTTTTTTGGACCGGGGCCGGATGCAAAATTTTTTTTCGAGGACCAGGGGGTGGGGTGGGATTGGGGTCAGCGGGGTCAGGTTGTGGGGGTCAGCAACATAGTTGGATGCGCTGGCGTCCAATTCGGGGCGCGTCGGCATCCAATTCGACGCACTGGGTTCAGTGTCCACAGGCTGCTTCTGGGCTGCAGCCCGACAATTGGGGAACCCTGCTTTAACAGACCTTCCCCCCAACAAAAGTCCTACATATGTGAACACTGTAATATAAACAAACCCTGGTGCTTTTTAAATGCAAATGAGATGAGGGCATGTAATTAGTACAAAGCTCCTAGACTCAGTAACTGGAATGCACAATTAAACAATGAGGCAGGAGTGGGGGTTGGGTGTGCTGTACTATACCATGTGCTAAGTAGGGAATTGTCAGACCATTCAAATTAATTTACAATGCCTTCAATTCTTTGAGCAGAGATTCACCTGAGATCACTAAGGGCTCATACAGAGAAGCAGGTTTAAGCTGTATAACAGAGCATTCTGTCCCAGTGGCTGCACAGATCCTATCTGATCCCCATTGTAAGCAGCAGTCCTGTCCTGCTTTATGGCAGCTGAGATTCTATCAATCTGTATAACAGAGCATTCTGTTCCAGTGGGGTGGGGGGCATTACTATGCACATATGCTCATGTTATTGGTGGGGGATGGGGTGCCTATATATTATTTACCTACCAGCTGACATATTTGCAGGCCCCCACGAGACTGAAAAAAGCAGGCTAATGAGGGATGTCACCGAGTAGGCCGGGACTGGCAATCTGTAGGTTCTGACAAATGCCAGAGTCCTGACCAGATACTACAAAAAAGCAAAGCATTGCGTCTGCATGCGACAGTCGCGTCGCGTCGGAACAACGCTGCGACACGATGCGATGTGACAATTCTATCTATAACCTTATTTTTGACGCATGCATCAAATTGCATGCGTTTTGACGCAGCGCGTATTATTGATGTTACAATGGAGTTCAAAAAGTAAACCCTCATCTATATTTAAGGTTTGATTTTTTGTAGTATCTGGTCAGGACTGGGAGTCAAAATAGGCCCAAACATTACCCAACCAGCCCACTAAAGAGTGACTTTCTATAGCTTGTTAGAGAAGCCCCTCCTCTGGCATTTGTCAGAACCTACAGATTGCCAGTCCCGGCCTACTCGGTGACATCCCTCATTAGCCTGCTTTTTTCAGTCTAGTGGGGGCCTGCAAATATGTCAGCTGGTAGGTAAATAATATATAGGCACCCCATCCCCCACCAATAACATGAGCATATGTGCATAGTAATGCCCCCCACCCCACTGGAACAGAATGCTCTGTTATACAGATTGATAGAATCTCAGCTGCCATAAAGCAGGACAGGACTGCTGCTTACAATGGGGATCAGATAGGATCTGTGCAGCCACTGGGACAGAATGCTCTGTTATACAGCTTAAACCTGCTTCTCTGTATGAGCCCTTAGTGATCTCAGGTGAATCTCTGCTCAAAGAATTGAAGGCATTGTAAATTAATTTGAATGGTCTGACAATTCCCTACTTAGCACATGGTATAGTACAGCACACCCAACCCCCACTCCTGCCTCATTGTTTAATTGTGCATTCCAGTTACTGAGTCTAGGAGCTTTGTACTAATTACATGCCCTCATCTCATTTGCATTTAAAAAGCACCAGGGTTTGTTTATATTACAGTGTTCACATATGTAGGACTTTTGTTGGGGGGAAGGTCTGTTAAAGCAGGGTTCCCCAATTGTCGGGCTGCAGCCCAGAAGCAGCCTGTGGACACTGAACCCAGTGCGTCGAATTGGATGCCGACGCGCCCCGAATTGGACGCCAGCGCATCCAACTATGTTGCTGACCCCCACAACCTGACCCCGCTGACCCCAATCCCACCCCACCCCCTGGTCCTCGAAAAAAAATTTTGCATCCGGCCCCGGTCCAAAAAAGTTCAGGGACCCCTGTGTTAAAGGACAAGTAACATCAAAATTTTTTAAAAAAAATTTGTTAGTATACGGCAAAAAAACCCACAAACACAAATTAAAGTTTAAAATCGCAAATCCTTTATTAATAAATAACTTGAAACTCCACTTCCTGTCCTCTTCAGAAATGGCGACGATCAATCGTTTGGCGCTGGATTTCTCCTCCCTGGCTCTATCCCATATATCGTGACAGTGTGTGAAGGAGCTGTGGTCCTTGGTAAGAAGCACGTAGCACTGGCACAGTGGAAATGTGACTCCAGCGACTCCGGAGATCGTTCTAGTGGGTCTAAGTCCGTGAAGAAGAGTCTTGCGAGTCTGTGAAGAACGAGGCCGCTGATTTGAAATCTCTCTCCCTTGTCAGTGATTTCTGGAGGAAGCCCTGGTAGTGAAGGTGGTGGGGGAGCAGAGGATCAATGTCGGCCGCCTCCCCCTTATATATTTAATTTTTTTCCCTATTAATAACATTGGGATCAGCCATGAAATGTACCGGCCAGGCCAGTAAAATACCGGGCAGGTGGCAACACTAGTTCCCGGTAAGCCGGGTCCCTAATTACTTTGCGCTACAGGTGTCTGCAATCCTAGTTAGTTATGACCGGGGCCCCTCTCTTGCAGGCCCGGACTGGCAATCTGTGGGTTCTGGCAAATTCCAGAGGGGCTGCTATAAGGTCCCATAGAAAGTCAGTATTTAGTGGCTGGTGGGGTCTGTTTGGGCCTCTGTGTAGGCTGGTTGGGCCTGTTTTACCTGAAATGCCAGGGCCTATTTGGACTCTCAGTCCAGCCCTGCTCTCTTGTGTCTTTAGTAGCGCAGGTTGCTGCAGCTGTCTGTGGAACATTTAACAGTACAATTTTTTTTTTAAAAAAATGCAAGACTAGAACCTATGACCTTGTGTGTCAAAGCTCAGTGAGCTAACCCCAATGCTATGAAGCCTTTTGGCTGTTATGGCTGAAAACATTTTTTCAAGGCTAATAGTAAAATAACATAAAAAAAAAAATCATTGTCATATTTAGGCTTATCATTTTATAAGATAATTATTATCACAACTCCCATTCATTTATTTCCATTCATTTAGCAGTGTCCCACACACCAAAAAAAAAAAAAAATCATGATTGTGAAGGGGGAAAAGAAAATAGAGGAATTGAACCCATGACTTTCAGCTTCAAAGTCCAGTCACTTAACCACAAGGCTATGAAGCCTCTGATCTATTATGTATGCTGAAAACGTTTCTTTTAGGCTAATACACACAGCTATTAAAAAGTAAAAAAATAAAATAAAATAAATATTGCTGTATTTAAGGTTCTATAAAACATTGATGTATGTATTTGTTTTTATAATTATTATTTGTTTTTATGGGGGGGTAAAGTACTCAACCAAGTATTAATACAGTACCATGCAAATTACTAATGCCTAGAATTATGGTCACAAAAGCCCATTGATTTTTTTTCCATTTATGCTTTTTCCACACCTGTACCGCAGCAACAGCGAGAGGAGATCGGCCAGGCAACAACTGACAGAGGGGTCGGAGCACAAGAGCATGGTGTCCCCCAAGCACCAGCTTACCTGCAGTACTGCAGGTGGAAAGAGCTCTCGGCCCCCCATTCTTCTTGGAATCCGATCTGGGGGGTTGCGGGGGGCTCTTGCTGTTATTGTTACCCATGTTGAAGTACTTATTCAGCCATTTAGCCATGATCGGCCGCTCTGGGTCCTGTAGGCAGGGCCGCCATTAGAAATCACGGGGCCCCGTACAACAAAATTTTTGGGGCCCCCTGGGCCCCGCCCACACTGACGACCAAGCTCCGCCCCATATCCCGCCCACATCGCAGTTAAAAGACCACACAGACATCAGCGCTAAAAAAGTAACCCCCCCCACACAAGTTGTAAAAAGCTATTGATGGTCAGGGCCCCCTTATAAAAATTAAAATTTTTTTTTTTTTAAAAACATTGGTGGCAGGGGCCCCCTGTTAAAAAAAACTTGGGGCCCCAACAAAAAAAAATGTAAAAAAACCTAAAAAATAAACAAACATTGGTGGCAGGGGCCCCCTTCTAAGTTAAAAACAAATTGGGGCCCCAAAAAAAAATTTGAAAAAAAATTAATTTTTTTTTGAAAAAAAAAAAAAAAAACATTGGCGGCAGGGGCCCCCTTATAAGTTAAAAACAAATTGGGGCCCCAAAAAAAAATTTGAAAAAAAATTAATTTTTTTTTGAAAAAAAAAAAAAACATTGGCGGCAGGGGCCCCCTTATAAGTTAAAAACAAATTGGGGCCCCAAAAAAAAAATTTGGAGAAAAAAAAAATTTTTTTGAAAAAAAAAAAATGGTGGAAGGGGCCCCCTTACAAGTTAAAAACAAATTGGGGCCCCAAAAAAAATTTAAAAAAAAAATAATTTTTTTTGAAAAAAAAAAAAAAACTGGTGGCAGGGGCCCCCTTACAAGTTAAAAAAATTTGGGGCCACCAAAAAGAAAATTAATTTTTTTTAAAAAAAAAACCCAAAAAAAAACAATGGTGGCAAGGGGCCCCTTACGAGTTAAAAAAAAAATTGGGGCCCCAAAAACAAAAGTTTTAAAAAAAAGATTGGTGGCAGGGGCCTATAGAATATTAAAATAATACATTGGTGGCCAGGGGATTAAAAAAAAAAAAACACAAACTGGTGTTCAGTAGAATTGAACTCATGGCTTCAGTACTTCAACTTCGCCTCCTTTCGTGACTTCGGGTCTTTTCACCGCTTCAGGACTTCGGCTTCGGCTGTTTTCGTGACTTCGGGTCTTTGCGCTGCTTCAGGACTTCGGCTTCGGCTGTTTTCGTGACTTCGGGTCTTTTCGGCGCTTCGTGACTTCGGGACTTCGGCTTTTTCCGTGACTTCGGGTCTTTTCGTCGCATCGGCTTCGGCTTTTCGGCACTTCCGCATTCGGCACTGAAGAGGCAAGACGTACGGCTCGGGCGCTCGTAAGGGGGGCCCGGATCTTCAAAAAAATGCAGCGCTGCCGGGCCCCCCTTCATGCCCGGGCCCGGTACGCTTGTCCCCCCTGTCCCCCCCTGATGGCGGCCCTGCCTGTAGGTGTGCAGCTGGGCAGCTACTGGCATTGTAGCGTGACTTCCTTCCTATAGGCTGTGTGATGTGACGGGAACAGCCAGGGGAGCTGCGGGAAGGCTGTCCAGCCGAGTTTAATGAATGAAGCCGATAATGGTGATTGGCAAAGGCAGTGAAAATATCAAAAACATAAACCAGCAGTCAGGGGCTCATGTGGAGCTGCAGAGAACCCCCCCAACACATACCCAGATGTCAGGATATTTATCGTCCAGGGTGTACTGGGTCCAACAACAGGTGGCCCCAGCAGCTTTGGTCAGAGTGCTTTCAGCACACCTCCCAACATTTTATAAGTAAAAAGAGGGACAAAATTTTTTTCGCATGTAGCATGGCAATTTTTTTTTGACCACACCCATTTTGTGGCCACACCCCCCTAATTACCATGTTCATTTTACAAAATTTGGCCTTATCTAAACTGTTACAATTACTTATTTTCTTAATTCAAAATTGTTACAAAGTATCTTAGTTGCACCTGTTAGCTGTACTGGCCTCTCTGCCAAAAGCCAATTAAGTTGGAAATGTTGTCTCTCTCTCTCTCTCTCTGGCAGGACATGGGGTGCATTTTATAAAGCAATGTTTATTCTGTTGCTGTGTATATCACAAATCCAATCTATAACAGGAGAATATTTTTTTTGTGCTGTCAGAAATATAAATATTATTTTTAACATGAATAAATCAACTGGTAGAATCTCTAATACATATACTGTGGAACATTTAACAGTACAAATTAAAAAAGAAAAGCAAGACTAGAACATATGACCTTGTGTGTCAAAGCTCAGTGAGCTAACCCCAATGCTATGAAGCCTTTTGGCGGTTATGGCTGACGAAAACATTTTTTCAAGGCTAATAGCATAATAAAATTAAAAAAAAATCATTGTCATATTTAGGCTTATTATTTTATAAGATAATTATTATCACAACTCCCATTCATTTATTTCAATTGATTTAGCAGTGTCCCACACACCAAAAAAAAAAAATCATGATTGTGAAGGGGGAAAAGAAAATCTAGGATTTGAACCCATGACCTTCAGTTTCAAAGTTCAGTCACTTAACCACAAGGCTATGAAGCCTCTGATCTGGTGCATGTGCTGAAAACGTTTCTTTTAGGCTAATACATACAGCTATTAAAAAGTTAAAAAAAATAATAATAAATATTGCTGTATTTAAGGTTCTATAAAACATTGATGTATGTATTTGTTTTTATAATTATTATTTGTTTTTATAGGGGGGTAAAGTACTCAACCAAGTATTAATACAGTACTATGCAAATTACTAATGCCTAGAATTATGGTCACAAAAGCCCATTGATTATTTTTCCATTTATTTGTCTCCCACCCCCCACCAAAAAAATATTTTTTTTTAATGTTGGGACATGGTTCATTGCACTGAAAGTGACAACAGAATTTAACTTGGTTTGACTTTGGGGATTGAACACTAAACACACTGGTCAAAGGCAGGGACTTTACCCACTAAGCCACCATATGTAATGTGGTTTGTTATAACTAGCATTTGGTGACATCTAGTGGCCACAACTCTGTATTACATGCAGGTAAACGCGACGCATGAGATGAGACAACGTAGGATTTCGCATTAGCTGCGCTTATCTACCGTTACAGCGCGACAAATGTATAATCCATTCTGGCTCCATCTGTATCTGCCCTCCGTGTCTGTTCTGTTGTCTTGTAACTCAAAGGGTAAATCTTTGTGGGTCATTACTCCTACTGATTTTTTTCTGTGGATTGTTGCTAGTATATCTGAGTGTAATGTTTATCAACAAGTTTTGGACTATGACCTTCCTTAAAAATGTGTTTCTTGTATCAAAACTATCTTAGCTTGCAGCTTGCTACAGGTTTGTAAAATTTGACTCCTTTTAAAATTCTCATTTAGCCCATTTACATTATAACTTCAAACTGTACACATAATTGAAGCCAATTCCCTTTGTAGTTTCCACCTTTACATTCGCTGCCTTCTACTTTCATCTTTTAATAATAAAGAGGAAATAAAAAGGATAAAATAAGAAAAGGAAAAAGAAAAAAAGAAAGAAGAAAAAAAAAAACTTTGAGACCAAATAAACTCACCCATAGGGTGAGAGTAACAATGTCACCTCAGACTTATATCGGTAGTTTCCTCCTGCTGTTCCCTAAGGGCAACTAGGTGTGCCATAGCACCATATTGTGGGGTAATGAGGTTGCCTTCTTGCTGTTCCCTATTGGAGACAGCTCTGTCGTTATTCATAGTGTACCTTTTTTCTCACCGGGGCCTGCTGTATTCACCCTTTGCAGGTGGGCTTATATCCGTAACTTTATTCCGGACCTATCTATAAATGATTTCTTTCTACCTGTTTATTTACTCATAAACCTTAAGGTCCTGAACCTCCTCCAAACTTTTTTTTTCTTTTTTTTTTAATGTCCCACGCTTTTATGGTCAACACTTTAGTGGGAACCCTCTAATCCTAGCATATTTTTATTTTTTTGCATGTTCTCCTTATTCACTCTATATCCCTCCCTTTTATAAGTATGAGACACATAATCCCTTTTCAACCATGATCTGCCCCCCCCCATTTCACTATTTGCTTCAGCCACACTTGGGCAACATTTGATGTCCAGGCCCCATCACCTCCTCGGTCCCCCATTAATCAAAGTATCTCTTGCTCATATGGGATAGTTGGTATCTATGTATAAGGGGAATTATTTTTCTTTTTACCTGTTCCATTATATGTTGATGTTGAGTAAAATTATTTAATTTTTGTAATTATTTGTTTATGTGAAATTATAAAAAGATTATGTGCTTATAACATGAAGGTGTTTTATATAGTAGTAGGAATATTCCGCCTGATAGGTGATTATGTGACAATCTTACATAAATAGAATTATTTAGTGATGAGTGAAGTTGTTTGTATATGTGAGATTATTAAAAGATTACGTGCTTATAACATGAGGGTGCTGTATGTATTAATAAAAATATTCTACATAGAAGGTGATTAAGTGACAGCCCTAAATAATGTATTGAGATTTTGCATCTAGATGGATAAGGCTGATTAGTAATTAATACAGATAATTACTACATGGAAGCACAGAAACCAGTGCAATTAGCATGAGAATTTAATAATCAACCCTGTAGCATCAGCTTATATTACAGACAAATCTCATTTTCTGCTTGATTATTTGCAATGACCCCTAAGCTTAGCTTCTCAACAGCTGCTCAGAACCTGCTGAGCATGTGAGTGTCGCAGACACTTTCCAAGATGGTGACCCCCTGTGACAAGTTTGAAGTCTTGGATTATTGCTGCTATTGACAAGCTGAAACTTTAGGCTGGTGCAATCAATTCACTATATATAATATTGCATTCTTATCCATATTAATATTTAGAGTTTAGTTCTCCTTTAAATAAGGATTATTTTTAGCTTAGTTGGAATCAGGTATAAGGTACTGTTATTATTAGTACAGAATAAAGGAAATAGTTTTTAAACATTTGAATAAATTCTTTAATATGGATTCTATGGGAGATGGTATTCCTGTAATTTGGAGCTTTGTGGCTAAAGGATCCTATACGTATACTAACTCTTCTAACCTTTCAGATAACCAGATTCAGATTTTCACAGAACACAGCAGTAAAGTTACTTCAGAATACCTGCCGTCTTCATCCCAACACAACAAATTTGAGTGGCAAACTAGCAAATTTAATAGGTGTCACCTTGTCAAACTTACTAAGACAAAATATGACTGCACAATATAATTCAGACATGATATATTATTTATTTACTGAAGTCTAATTTCAAGAACACAAGAGCTTATGTACCGGGATTGTCAACATATTATCTATCAAATGTGTTATCTAAATTATAAGTGAATGGCAGACACTGCTACTAGGAGAGAATATGAGTTGCCAGAGTTGATGTATTGTTACAAAAATAAACCTGGCTAAAAGATATTCACACATCTGATTTTCTCTAAATTAAAAAAATATATTTATGTAACTCTCTCTCTCTCTCTCTTTCTCACTCTCTCTTTTGCTGTGGGTGCAGGGTCAAGGTGTAATATGTACATCAAAAGGACCCGCACTCCAAGGTAAGTGAAATATCAGTGTTTTATTCTTCAAACTTGGGCATCCAATGTTTCGCCCACATTAGGGCCTTTATCAAGGATATATATATGTGGAATAATTGTAATACTATAAAATACTCTTAGATATTGTAAAATACTATAAATCACTGGGGTGTTCAGGGTGGGAGTAGGAGCAAGACCTATATTTGGGCATTGAACTCCGGTCTTTGGCTTCCTTTAATTTAAAACATCAAGTGGCGGTGTGTCACATCTTGGAAAGGAAGTGGAGTTCTAGAACGGAGCTCTGCTGTTAGCTATTTTTTGTACTCAAACTCATTATTCTGCAATAGGGTACTATAGAGGTGTGTGTGTCAATTGTCTGCAATCCAATATACAAGTAAGTGTACGGCAACTGGATTTCATCATTTTCATCATTTGGGTTCATTTTCCATCTTTGTTTTCCAAATTTTTTCCAAATTTGTTTGCTATGAGAATAAATGTTCACAAAGGGAAAAATGTTGTTTTTGCAAACACTTTGCCCCTCTCGAGACAATCAGATTGTAAATTTTATAGTTAGCGATAGTGTCCAGTGTATGTAATAAAACTTCTTCAAGAAAAAGTTATTACTTTTGCTCCAATGTTTTACTCTACCTTTAAGCAGGTGTTAAAAGGTTGGCAATGTACTATTAAGATTCACAATTACAAAAAAAGCCTAATGAATAATATTATATTGTGACAGGAAAATTTTTATTCACAAATTTGTTCTCTTTGCAAATTTTATTATTTCCCCCCCCCCCATAGATAGCCATATTTATATCTTCAATCAATTCAGTCCTCAGTTTTTCTTGGAGAAGTTTTAATGTGTTTCCTAGCTCCAGTGGTTGCTCGCAGTGTTGTTGCTAGTGCCATAGATAGCAGAATGTTCTTCCCTGTGGCTTTGATAGATCAGATGTTGTTTCACACAGAACTTTCCTGTCAGTTTCCTGTCCTGTTACCACCGGTGTTATCCTAAGACCTCTTTCAGAAGAATGTAAAGATAAACAAGTTGTCTGAAGGCTGCAATTACATCCAAATACTTTCTTCATGCTTTGCCTTATCTTTCAGGTACAAACCTCTACTCTTTTACCCTGAGGGAAATTTCTTTTTAACGTATTATAGGCTAAAAAAAAATATTCTAATAAACACAAATGCTGAAAAGGAGCATCTGCTTCTGTAGCATTATAAACTTTAGTGTGGAATGGTTGGTGCTGCTCTGTTAATTCATTGCTGATGGAAGCATGAGCAGGTTAATCTGTTCTGCATTAGATATAATTTCATGGGTTTTTACAAGCTCATATTTAAATAGGCCTAGGGAACAGTTTTACAATCAGCTGAATCTGCTTATTGCAGAGATTTTGTCAGGCATTACCTTTAAAAAGGAAGAATGGCGTTAGAGTTAAAATAGCTACATGAGTAATGATGTCAGGCAAGTGCATGTTGCTTTACTGAAAACTATGAAGGATTAGATACGCCATATTGTGGGTCATTTGGTGAAAATAAATATGGAGAAAAAATATCCGTTTGCACTTATCTTAGGTTTTTACCTTTAACACAATTAGATAAAATATGATTGTCTATAATATAGTAGGCACCTAACCTGTTTCTCAGCATATTTGCTATCACCATATGAATAGAAGGTTCAGTGTTGATCAGACATACAGGCGATATTATACAATATGATCACACTCAGGAATTACCAACCTGTCTTGCGAATGGACCATGTAAATTGAAAAGGAAGCTACAGAACTGTCAACTGATAACCAAACAAGCTAAGTTATGGGAAAATTTAACAGGTCGTATTTGCTGTTTGGGTCAATGTTGCCAAGGAGTGCCCATAAGCCAGCCACGTTGGCCTTCTAAATTGTTCTATGTATGGTTTCCAAAGCATTCTCTACATTTAAAGAAGTGCAGAATATTTTAATAATGAGTAGCCATGCTTTTTTTTATTGATGTATATGGAAAATGTCTCTGCTAAATCAAGCAAGTGCATAGTAACCATTAATATATTATTTTAAGTAACTTTACAGCAGAACTAAAGCTTAACTAAATAAATAGAGCAGAAATGTTGTAGATTATGTTTTGGGCTTTTTTTTACCAGCCCAAGGCAACAACATCCCTTTAGCTGCAAACATCTGTGCCTTCAAAATGCCCCCTGTAGCTCCCCATCTTCTGTTCTGCTGATTCACTGCACATGCTCTTTGCTGCTGTCAGTTACATAAGCTTAGGGACCAGCATAATAAACTGAATATACATATATATATATATATATATAGAAGCCATGGAGGAGCCGGCACTCTCGTCACTATGTGCAAACGTGCCTGGGTGCAGTGTCCAAATTCAGTACATTTAACTCACAAAAAGGTCCGCACTCTCAGGACTTACTTGAAAATAAAAAATGTTTTATTAAAAGACTAACGTTTCGGCCTCGGAGAGTTAAATATATATATATATATATATATATATATATATATATATATATATATATATATATACAGTATCTCTCTCTCTATATAAAATAAATATCGCAAAAGGCATATAAATAAATAATTCAGCTCATCAGTCAGATCGGGCAACTCAGAAACCAACACAATTAGCACTGGAATTTAATAATTCACCTTGTAGCAGTTTAGTTTAGCTCCTCAATGGCTCACTAAGCATGTGCGTGTCACAGACACTCCAAAAACTCCTTTGACAAGTTTTGAAAGCCTGGATCATTACTACTATAGAGATGCTGAACCCTTAGGCTGGTTCAATAAGTTCAGTACGGTATATAAAATATGGCATTTCTAGCCATATTCATTTTAGGTTTTAGTTCTCCTTTAAGTAAAAGTAGGCTGTTGCTTGGTCGCTATAGATGATGCATAGCCTGCACCTGGGCACCATGCCTCCTAGTTTCATTACTGGCAAGATATATGGATGATAGAGTGTAGCAGTCGGCAGTGCTTCTCCGATATTGGAGTACCCTTGTATATTCTGTACAGAGTTCTGTACATTTTTATTGTGATCATTATGTCTCTCTTTATGTTATAAATATTGAATATTCATTTTAATCCGCACTTTGTTGTGTGGCTTACTTTTAGACATCCACCTATAACAGCTATATGGGGACAGACACAAATCTTAAACAAATGTATATTGCAAACATTTTGTTCTGCATTCACTATGGGGCACATTTACTTAGCTCGAGTGAATGAATAGAAGAAAAAATACTTCGGATTTCGAACGTTTTTTTTGGCTACTTCGACCATCGAATTGGCTACTTCGACCTTCGACTACGACTTCGACTTCAAATCGAACGATTCGAACTAATCGTTTGACTATTCGACCATTCGATAGTCGAAGTACTGTCTCTTTAAAACTTCGACCCCCTACTTCGCCAACTAAAACCTACCGAACATCAATGTTAGTCTATGAGGAAAGTCCCCATAGGCTTTCGAACAAATTTCTGATCGAAGGAAAATCATTCGATCGATGGATTAAAATCCTTCGATTGTTCGATCAAACGAATTGCTGTAAATCCTTCGACTTCGATATTCAAAGTCGAAGGATTTAACTTCGACAGTCGAATATCGAGGGTTAATTAACCCTCGATATTCGACCCTAAGTAAATGTGCCCCTATGTGTTTACTGCGGCTGCAGTGCAAAGAGATTGGCCATAATGAGTATATTCCAATAGAAATCTGAAGGAAGACAGCAAGCAGGATAAATGCAAAAGCAACAGGATTGACACATATATACTAAATAAACATACTCAGTGGGTGGTTGTGAAAGGCTCGGATAAACAGTAATGCTAAGAAACAAAATTCTGCTCTAAGTTATTGGATTTCTAAGATTTTAGATTGACCTTGACCTTTAAAGCATAACTTTATCTTGTTTATTCTGGCATATTCTTATTGGCTCAGAACAGAGATATTTATTTCATAACATAGCATGCGATTAACACCCTATAATTTATCTAGTGTATTGCTGCCCTTAGACTCAAGGCACCATAGATAATTTATCACCTTCTGGAAGTCTGGAAAACTGAAACAAAGAAATGTACAGTTTTTTATTGGTTGAGATAGTGACTTTCAGTAGGGTTGCTAACGCCATTATCCACAAACCTGTTATCCAGAAAGCTCCAAATTACAGGAAGGTCATCTCTTTAGAGTTGAATTTAAGTAATAAATACAAATCTTTTAAAATGATTTAATTTTATTATTATTATTAATAACAATAATAATAATAATATGACAGTACCTTGTACTTAAAACCAGCTAGGGTATGCCAAAAATTTGAATTTCTTTTTTTACTATAGAATGCAAATTTTAAGTGGAAAAAAAAATCTCAAATTTTTCAATATTTATTATACCCCGAGTATGGAAAAGGGCTGAATAAAAAAATCTGGCATCTCAGACCTACTGAGGTTGTATATAAGTCAATGGGAGAGGTTATCCTATTTGGAATGGTCTGTGCTGGTATTAGCCCGAAAATTCAACTATTTCGGACTTTTCAGGCAAAAATCTTTTTGGGAAAAAGCACGAAAAAATAGAGCGATACTGTATTCAAAGTATGGAAGTAATGTATTGAAATCCAAATTATGGAGAAATTCCTTATCCGGCAAACCCCAGGTGCTGGCCGTTCTAAATGATACCTATACACATATTTACACACATAAATATAATATATATATGGCTTACTGAAAATATGCACTATAATATTTTGAGACATTTTTAAGGCTCTGACAACATGGATGACTAAGGCATCAAGCTTGGTCAAAGTTGTGCTCAAAGCAGTTGTGTGCACCACCAAAAATTGCAGTACAGTCAAGCACGGGTGTGCATAAATAGGCCAGCACTGGAACGTGAAATGTACTATGGGCCTTAGTACTTAAAATGGCAATTTTCTATTTATGGTTATCCAATGGCACATACAAAATACAGTGAACAAATACAGTATATTTTTATGATATTGGTTTACTTATATGAACTGGGGTTTTACATTAGGGTTGTTTTATGTGAGATATTTTATAGAGACATTGTTCGGACACTTGTCTGTCTGCAACTACAGGAAAATCAATGCAAGACACTTCTTGGGACATTCATGTCTGGTTATGAAATAAGTGTGTATAATCCGATGAATATTAAGGTGTACTTACATTTGGCTGTGCTATTAGTTCATTTAAAGGGAAAGCTTACTTTTACAAAGCTTATTTGCTATACCAGAATTTTCTTTCCAATTTAGCATAATATGTAGGCTTTAAAAATTAACTGTTTCATGTTACTTCCTCTCACTTAACTCCTGTAAGCTAGGTCATCCTTCTTTTAAAGTATTTTAGAAGTTTGTCGATACATTTCTTAGCAGCATCAGTGATATTGCAATGGGCAGTACTGTCATGGGAAAACGTGTTTTTTTTTCAAAATGCATCAGATAATAGTGCTGCTCCAGCAGACTACTGCACTGAAATCCATTTTGTAAAAAAGCAAAACAGTTTTTTTTATATTTAATTTTGAAATCTGACATGAGGCTAGACATATTGTGAGATTCCCAGGTGCCCCCAGTCATGTGAATTGTGCTGTGATAAATTTCACCCCCCTCCCTTCCCCCCCCAGCAGCCCATCAGCAGAACAATGGGAAGGTAACCAGATAACAGCTCCCTGGTAGATATAAGAACAGCACTTAATAGTAAAAATCCATGTCCCACTACGACTCCTTCAGTTACATTGAGTAGGAGAAACAATAGGCAAAAAGCAGTTCCATCCTAAAGTGCTAGTACTTAGTGATGGGTGAATTTGAGACATTTCGCTTTGCCGAAAAATTTGTGAATTTCCTGCGAAATGGCTAAAAATTCGCGAAACGGCGCCGTTTACAATTTTGACGCTGGCTTCTGTTTTTTTGACTCCGCCGTCTGTTTTTTTTTTTTTGTCGGTGCAAATTTGCTGGCGTAAATGCCCCGGCGTCCAGAAAAATGGACGCCAGTGAATTTTGGTGGTGGTTTTGCAAATTTATTCGCCAGCTGCGAATCTCGGGAATTCGCTGCGAATTCACGCCTGACGAATAAATTCGCCAATCACTACTGGCACTTTCTGAAAGCACATGACCAGGCAAAATGACCAATATTACAACTTAAAAAAATACACTTGTTAGGAATTAAATTTTACATGGAAGAGAATTATTTGCGGTATAACCAGTGTAATTTAGAAATAAAAACGGCACTTTAAAAATCATGACGGAATCCCTTCAAGCTTTGACAACTTAAGCTGGAGCTACTGTACAGCTGTGACTAATATAACAGTGAACTTTCCCTAAGGAACCATATATTATTTCAGCATCTGCCATATAAGTCAATGCGACTGTGTTCTTTTTAAGGTTTCAGGATTATGAACTCTCAGTCCTTCAGTTATGCAGACTAAATGCCAAAATGAAAAAGACCTGCTCTTTGTATCTGGAGATGCAGTCACAAGCCAGTTACCCTACACCTTGGTAAAACCCAGGAATGTCAAAAAGGGAATTTCCCCACATAATTATAGAGAAACCCTAGATACAGGATTGGGTTTTGAGAGGACTGATCCTGTTTGTTAACTCCATGAGATTACCTGCGGGCTATTTAAAATGAGAATCATGTTGATGATAGCATTTACCTCATGACCCCAACACAGGTTAAAGGGACACTTTCATTTTTATTTTTTTTTAAAAAATAACCTTTTAAAAGATGCAATAAAAATAAAAAGCTTTCATAGCTTCATAATAATAAAACAGAATATTTTCGCTGTTTCCTTCCAACTTCTGGTCATGACAAAGATCATATTTCAGTTGTATCTTATTCCTTAACCTACTAGCAGGTCTGTTATTAAATTTACCAGATTTTCAAGACCGAGGTTAGAGAAGAGAGGACCAATGGCAATGTAAAGCTGAGGGTCTGTATTAAAGAACTAGTGTGGGAACTATTTCCAGAGTGCTCGAGACCTGAAGTTTTCCAAATAAGGGATCTTTCTGTAATTTGGATCCCCAGATCTTAAGGATAAAACAATACTAGTGTGTGTTGAGCTAAATCTATTTTACCTCCTTTCTAGTAGTGTTCCAACAGTAGTTTAGTATGAGAAAATGGATTATGAGGATTATATTGCACTGTCAGAGCTTTTGGGCTTTAAATTGACAGCAGCAGTCTTCATCTGTCAGTACTTCCAGATTGCCCTGTTCTTGTCATAATAATCTGAACTGATGTTGGCCCCTACCATAATATTCTTAATGCTGCCAAACTGTCACTACCTGTCTGACAATATCTGAAACATTCGTGACTTAATTCCGATCACTTTCATTACTTTATGTGACTGACTACCTTTCATAATATACAGTATTCTCAGATTCTCAGCAATAGCTGCCATATTAAAATGGGAAAATATACTTTATTGTTTTTGAGGCTGAAAGCCCATGTAGTCTTTTCTCTAATGGAATATTTCTGGGGTGATGTGCCTTAAATCATCTGGATGTACCTTCTGCCTTCATATTCTGCAGTTATATACTTTTTAATAAATAAGAAATAATGGGCCAATTCATTGAGAAAAAGTTATCATGTATGAGATTCAATTTGAGGAGAAAAAACTTTGCTCCTAATTTAGTTCCAGTTTTTTCCCCCCCATACACTTCTATGGAGTTTTCACGTAAAACGCAATTCAGAACATTTCTCTGAACTCAATTTAATCTCAAATTGAATCTCGTGCATGACTTTTCAAGGGTTAAACCTTTTTCTCATTGATTTCTATCTGGCTCTTCTGCTATAAAATATTTGCGTATTAGAAATCACTTTAGAGTTCTATAACCTGTAGAGATAATGCAAGTTCAAATATTTTGTGTTAATTTGCACAGTGGTCGTTAGTGTTAATGTTATTTGGATATTCTGATTGCAGATCCTGAAACTTGAAGATACTTTTGTAAAAGTGCAGTATTATAGAGAACACCTAGCAAATCCAAAGGGCCATTGATCTGAGAAGTCTGATACCTATGTGCAGACCAGGATTTGTGGCGAATAAATTTGCAAATTTGCCGCCAAAATTTGCCGGTGAAAATTAAAGCCAGCAAATTGACGCCGGGCTCAAAATTCGCATTTCATGAATTTTTTGCCATTTCACGAATTCCGCAGGAAATTCGAAGTTTTTTCCGGTGAAGCGGAACGGGACAAATTCGCCCATCAACATGCCCTACATTATTAGAGAAGCTCCTTTTCTCTGTACTAACTACTGTTTTTCATAGGGAAAAAGGCTCCCATGCCATTTTCTCTTCCAAACACAGAGCCTGGACAACTCCTTAGATTGTCGGGGGGGGGGGCTCCCATCTTTTGATGTTAAAGGCAAGAGGCAGATAATAATGTTTTTTCTTTTGATGTGCAACAGACTATGTTTTTTTCCCAAAAGAGCAGACCTCATGGTGAAATTCCAGTGGAAATTCACGCTGGCAAAACCACTGGCTGAAAAAATATACTGGCGTTTGCTCATCCCTAATCATCAGTAGATAAAAGTGTCCAAACTGCCACCTCAGGCCACTGGCGATGCATATGGAAATACCTGCCAGTCCAAACTGAGCAAAAAAAAGTTTTGCAGATTTGGGTGCAAGCTATAAATCTCACAAGGTGCAAACAGCAAATAAATAGGCATGGATATCTTTCCATAAATGGCAATTTAAGAACTTTACAAAGTGAACAAGTGACTACAACATCTAGTTGTAATTATCTGAGGCTGTCTACTAGGGAATTGCTCTTAAACTAATTAAGCTTGTTCTATTATTGTTTCTTCCACAAAAAAGATTAATTTAGAAGAACAATTAATTATTACTATAGAGATTTTCAAGTGTAGGATTAGAATAGATAATAGAAGCATGAAGTACCATACACATGTCCCATAAGTGTCACTCTCCAGTTGATAATTATCTTCACTTCACTGATAGCAGTAACAAACTGTTTTTCACTGTGACCTACAAGCATAGTGGGAATGATACTTGTTTATTGGGTTTTTCCAAAAATATTGCTAATATCTGCAGCTTGTGACTTTGCATAAAATGTCATCATTTGTCAGGTTTGTAACTTTCAGCAGAAAGAATGCAAAAGTATATTGTAATAAAGGTCATAACAGCATTTATTTATAGTCAGTGGGATTCACCTTTACTTCAGGTTCACCTTACTGAAAGTATACCTAAAAGATAAATTGACACCATTAAACCTTACCCAGCATGAAGTATGTTTATACACACTACATTTATTTAACCCATTAATAGAAAAGATATCATTTGGTTAAAACTACAGTATATCCTGCAAACTGGAAAAAATGTACAGTGCAGAGCACATGGGAGCCATGTACTTTAAGCAAAAATTTGCACACGCACACCTGGCCTCTCCAAACGATTTAAGTACGGTGCCTGGGGTATAGGAGGACGGCCCCTCCACAGTTAATGCATACAAAGTAACTCCAGCACACGTAACATGCTCAAGGGATTGCTCCCGTGTTTAATGTCAATCCAACAATACAACGTTTCGGGGGCGTCACCTGACGAAGGGGCACGCCCCCGAAACGTTGTATTGTTGGATTGACATTAAACACGGGAGCAATCCCTTGAGCATGTTACGTGTGCTGGAGTTACTTTGTAGCCATGTACTTTAAACCTACATTGAACAGCAATTTTTACAGGGCTTTCAATGTGCCTTGCCCCTATAGAGTGGTGTTGGAAAAGGATGTTCATATAGATGCCAACAGGCCTCCCATTACATGGCATTTGCATGCTTTGCCTGCCAGTGTACCATTCATAGTGTAAGTTTGCGGTATCCACAACAGACCCTTTCTTCTTTTTAAGGCAGTGGGTGACCATTTCAGGATACAAAACACAAATCATAAAAATAAATAGTGAATTTGTCCCATTTCGCTGAAAAATTATCGAAACGTGAATTTTGGTGTCTGCGTCAATTTTGACGCCCACATAAATTAATACGCTTGCATCAATTTTGACGCCAGCATTAAAGTCAAAGGGCGCCCGAATAATGTTGGCGCGCATGACTGTTTTGATACAAGCGACTTTTTTCAACACGCGTCCAAAACTTTTTGCCACTGGCGAATTTTCACAGGAGTTTTGCGTATTTATTCGCTGGCTGCAAAACACAGAAGTTCACTAGGAATTTGCCCATCACTAAAAATAAATCCTGCCCACTGGGCACTACCTTCACACATTTGATAAACCCCTTGTGGACTACCAGTACAAATACATATGTCGGGATCAAGCCTGTGCTCACAATATTTCTTTAGGGGAATGCTCAGCCTCCTGGCTTTCCTCAGACAGACAGACTTTCTCTCAATTGGTCATGGACTCCCTCTGCTCCTTGCAGTTGTAGGCAGCACCCCCAACCACTCTGAGAGTTCTTAACACAGACAGGTATCCTTCCTGCTATGTACCCTGCTCAGAGAGACCTTCCCAACAGTCTCATTAGAATAATAAATACTTTTCCACAGGACAGCCTTCCTGTTGAAAGTAAGCTCTAATACTTAAGCTGGACTACTGGATCGTAGTACCTGTCTTGCCTGTTCCTTCCAGAATACTCTGGCTTCCAGGACCTGGCCACCGAAGTCTTTAAACAGAGAAACTCTTCTCTGTTTATTACCACCTTTCTTGGCGCTTACCTTTCCCACAATGGAGAACTTAAAGGGAAAACACACCTTTTCCCACATTCTGGTCACTCTACAACAGTGATCCCCAACCAGTAGCTCATGAGCAACATGTTGCTCTCCAACCCCTTGGATGTTGCTCTCAGTGTCCTCAAACCAGGTGCTTATTTTATAAATTTCAGACTTGGAAGCAAGTTTTAATTGCATAAAAACTAAGTATAGTGCCAAGCAGAGCCCCCGTGGGCTGCCAGTCCACATAGGGGCTACCAATAAGCCAAGCACAGCCCTTATTTGGCACCCCAAGAGACTTTATAATGCTTGTGTTGCTTCCCAACGCTTTTTACATTTGAATGTGGCTCACAGGTAAAAAAGGTTGGTGACCCCCTGCTCTACAACAACAGTTAGGTGCAGTTCTTTGCATTTCTTAGCAAAGGTATCTCATATCATTCAATGCAAAAATTAGGGATAGGGTGCATTTTAGATTTTGTTTCTGTGCTTCTTCCCTTTTCACACTAGAAATGTAACTTTACTTTTTTGGCCACTATAAAATAAAAATCAATAATAATGTACATTCCTGCCAGTCCACTCACCTTCCATTCAGCTAGAAGTGCCATTTATCATTCCCAATTTAAGAGAACAATACCTTTACCAAGTGAATCATACCTGCCAGAATTAGCTTCTTTGACAGTATTGATCATCATCTCTACTGCTTTGGTCTCTTAGATACAGATGTCTGCTACCTCAAATCAAATCTTTCTAACAGTGTACATAGCATTTTATGTTTGGCCCCAGTTTTTTACTGCTATAAATTTTACAGTGACAAACAGAACATGGTATTATTATCAGAAATGCATTGGTACATCAAGGAAAATAAATGATCAGAGAAATGTATTTTAGAGTAATGGGGGAATGTAATATGTTTTGTTAGAGACCAAGTTTAAAGACCTCCACGACTTCCTCGCAATGTTTGAGAACAAATGGCTTTTGTGAACATTTGCAGTGTCTTTAATGTAATTTCGCAATCGCAAAGCATTTTTTGCGATTCAATAAATCTCCAGAGCAGGTGTTAACCCTAATCTTTGCTTAGCAAAAATGAGCAAGGTAATATTCGCCAGCAAATGATTTTACAGTGAGACCAGTGCTAAACATTCGCAAAAATGCCGTTTTAAATAACACGTGATTTTTTATTACATTCCCCCTAAAATGCCTCTGACTTTTTGAAGAAGGATATTTTTTAATCTCTTTCATTCAGAATTATCAAACAATAATTACTACTGTTGACATTAGCATTCATGGACATATTTATAAAAGAAAAGGAAGCTAATTTAGCCCTGGTATATTCCTGTCTACAGAACAGGGTAGAACTGGTCTGTTACCGCTACCATCTGCAGAGGCCCTAAGACACATTAAAGGGGTTGTTCGCCTTTAAAATACTTTTTATTATAATGTAAAGAGTAATATTCTGAGACAATTTGCAACTGATTTTCATTATTTGTGGTTAATGCGTTATTTAGCTTTTTATTCAGCAGCTCTCCAGTTTCAGCAATCTGTGATTCTGGCAAATGCCAGAGGGGCTGCTCTAAGATGCTATACATCAGAGGTCCCAACCTTTTATAGCTGTGAGCCACATTTAAATATAAAAAGAGTTGGGGAGCAACACAAGCATAAAAAATATTCTAGGGGTGCCAAATAAAGGCTACGATTGGCTATTTGGAAGCCCCTATGTGGACTGGCAACATATAGGAATTTCTGTTTGGCAGTACACCTTGTTTTTATGCAACCAAAACTTGCCTATAAGACAGGAATTAAAAAATTAGCACCTGCATTTAGGCCACTGGGAGCAACATAGTAACATAGTAACATAGTAAGTTGAGGCTCTTTGGACCTCTTTGAACTTGAAATACCAGGGCCTTTTTGAAGCCCAGTCCAGACCTGCTTACATATGTTTTCCTCCCATCAGTCCACTTGGGGTTCATTATCATCTTGGTGTAATTGATTTCATTATCATCTTGGGGTATTATTTTCTGAGAACATTCCTTTTAAAAAAGTATGTGGAAAACTATGGCATTTAACTGGAGGCCCTTAATGAAGATGTGGATTCATCAATGGTCAGGGTCTACATGCGCTTCTTTTTATGGTATCATCATTTTTATATTATCTGGCCCCCATCATTTAGTAAATTGGATATTTGGTCCACTGTGGACATATTTGGGCAGATGCTTTATTAAACATACTTTAACTTGTGATACTGACTTTAAGGTTCCCCAAAACAGCTCTACCATAACTTAAACTATAACTTAAACCATAACCTACCCATAAAATAAACCCATTCTTAATTAGAATATAAAGTGCTCTGGCTTTTTTGTGATATGATTTTATTTATATTTGGGTTCATACCTGTAACGTTAAGTGTCTCAAAACCCAAAACAAACCCCAAAGTCCTGGTCTCAGCTCAAACTTCTGCCTCTAACAACCGCCTTTTGCGAAGACTTCCACTACTCAGATGCCACCAGGTCTTAAAGTGAGAGGACCAAGGGGGAATTCTGAGCAGGCAAGGGAACCGTAACGTAAACATGAATGATTGGTAACAGAGAGAGAATAGTCATGGAACAGACCAGGTCAATACCAGTCAGTAATGCAGCACAAAGTTGGAATCTAGAAGAGTGGTCAAAAACAGGTAAGGATTGGTCCAGGCAGCGATACAGCAAAAGTCAAAACAGGAAAGGGTCAGGAATGGAAAATCAGACATGAATCACACCCATGATCTATGGAACATAGACCTATGTTGGGCAATGAGTCAGTACAGAACGGGGTTTTATAGGCAGTCGAATGGCTCACACAGATCACCTGTGGCCAGATTGGTAACAGGTGAAACAATATCTTCATCAAAACATATCTTTTTTTTAAAGATCCTCACCACGTAAATAAGGAGGCCCAGGTGCTCTGCCGAGCCTTCAGCATAACTGAGCGGACATCACCATATTGTTTGAGGGTAAGCACTCAAAGATCAAATCCTCCAGGCAGTTGTAGTAAAAATTGGTCTTAAATTGATCTACAAGTGTGGATAACAGCCTTACACGCTTCGTATTCTCACAACACTTAATCATAGGAGCCTATGATTAAGTGTTGCGAGAACACGAAATGCGTAAGGCTGTTATCCACACTTGTACTTCAATAAAGACCAATTTTCACTACAACTGCCTGGAGGATTTGCTCTTTGAGTGTCTACCCTACAAACAAACAGGTGAAACAAGCAATGCCTCCTTACAATTACACAGATAGTAATAGGCGTGAATCTGGGCCTTAGCTTTCTTCTCACATAGAGCAGCGGCAATGAAGACAGCACAGATACACCAGGTCCCCGGTTCAGCTCCAGGCAGGATATTACAGTACCATTGTGTGGGTACTGACATTATGACTGTAAGCATGTAACCCTCAGAATCCATGGACTTGCAAAGAATATAATGAATGAAAATTTAAGGCTAGGGAATGTGCATGGTATGTTTACAACCTTTGCCTTTGACCTTCAAAAATATGACCCAGTTGCATTTTATAAAGTAAAATACTAAAAATAATTTCTTATGGCCGATTGTTTGCTAATAGGCACAATTTTGCACCCATTAAGTAAAACTCAAACTACATGTAATTAAATAATCTTGAAATGCTAAAAAATATCAACTTAACTTGTTTCAATAATTAAGTGCTACATTTAAATTAATTGACTTGCCACTACAATAGATTGCAGGCACCAGAGTGATCTTTGCTTTCTTTTGAAATGGAACAATCGCCACATTGCTTAGCAACTGACACACAGAACACAATACACATGCCACGCATTTGCTTACACACTTGTTGGTAAGTATTCCCAAATTATCCCATTGCTTTTTAGTAACCAAACTCTGTGGGAGAAAAATATAAGATATTGTGAGTCTTTTGTATGCTTAACAATGCTGGTTTGTGGGAGTGTAACACAAGACAATCAAGAACATTATGAAAGTAGAACTTTTGCTCCCACCTCAAGTTACATGTCTCAGAGTACACAAACATAAAAAAGATAGAGAAATAAAAAGACTTTATCTATAAAAACCTTAAAGAGGAACTCCGGCTTCCAAACCAAAATTTGATAAAGAGACCCACATAATCCCTAATATACCCACACAGTTACCTGTTTCTTCAAAAAGTATGAATAAATGCCATTTTCTATGCTGAAATTCAGCTAACTGTTCTTCTCTTTCTGCATCAGTTGAAATCCTGGCAGGGAAGGAGGGACTAAAACACTGATGTTACAAATTGTAACAACTTCTCCACAGCTTACAGACAGCATGCAGGAACTACATAACCCACAATGCATTGTACTGTGATGTTCTGTTCCTTATTGAAACCATGCGTGCAGGGGGTTTGGAGGATGCAGGCTGAGGACAGATCAGGGTCTAAGCTTATGGAGCTCACAGAAACCATTAAAAATTATGAAATGTCTTATATATATAATATGTCATATTTTTTAATTGATGCATATTGCAAATTTGCTTGAAATTATAGTTACTTTATAAAAAAAAAGCTTAAGTTATGTTTTTTGTGGAGTTCCCCTTTAAAAAGACCATATAAAAACCCACATGTACTATAACTAATGAAATTTTTCAAAGTACACCAGGGTACTTACAGTATATTCGTGTGGTATAATGTAATAAAAGATGGCTACAGGTCTAATTACCCATAGCAACCAATCACCAGCTATGGATTATGTGCTATTCCAAGCATATTTTAGCTGGAATGAATGTTTATTGATGGCTAGTATACTAGTCACTCAAAAATAGAAATGGTTGATGCCTCAAACAGTTACCCATTGCTCTAATATTAAATGATAATTGGTAGGAGAGTTTGATACCAATTACCTTTAAAGGTTTGTCCTGCTAAGAGCTGACTTTTTTGATTTTCGTTGTTTCCCCATGTTGAATGGAATATTGTCTAGCTTCCACTTTATTATTACACTGAGCATACATATGCATTTTTAATTGGAGAATCAGTTTAAATTTATAAGAGATCAAATGCTAAGAGAGCTAAAAATTCACCCGCCCTTGAATTCTTGTCTCTAATTCTTCAGCAACTCACTAAAATGACAGATTTCAATACACTCCTGATGTGCACCTACTGTTGCCACTACTGGAGATAACTGCTGTCAGGGTCTTTTGTTTTTACTCTGATACTGTGTCGACACTTATGAACATGCCTCAAAGCCTTTTATCTTGGAGGTAGTCATGAGCTATGGAACAACTGCCGAAATAATTGGGGCATATCCACCTGGTTATAATCCTGTAGGTTTTGTTAAGTTTATTTTTGTTTTAACCTATTTTACACTAATCAGTGCCGTTGGTTACATTACTAAGAAATATTGTCATAAGAGAAGAAAATAAAAACACTGGGAGAAGCAGAGAGAATGAAAAAATATCAAAAAGGGAGCTGTGAAAATCTTAATGCAAGGTTGAAAATAATAGAAAAAAAAGAATAAAAAAAGCATAGTCCAAGATAATTTTTTATTAACATATTCTTTCAATGACAATACAGTTTTTATTGACTCTGAACTTTTGTGTGTTCCCCCTGAAAGAAATTCTATTTTTATCAGTTTATAAAGACAGGCATATTTTTCGTGGTCAGAAAGACTTTGTAAGTAAATTTGTCACTAGGTGTCAGTGTTACAATTCTAAATCATTAAAAAATGACCTTGGCCCGGACTGACCAGTTCAAGCAAGTAGATACAATTAGCTACTGATGACTTCTGAGATGTTTCATTTATTCTGAAAAAAATCTGCTTTTCCTGAATAATTCTGTTTGACCTTGAATATGATAAAGGCTTGGAATAATACTGCCTCTCTAGATTTATGCACTGGTAGCAGAGGAAAAATATTGTCTTTTTCCTAGATATTTTTTTTAATTAAAAGTTTGCTAAATCAATAATTTTCCCTTGGCAAACTTGCCCTAATACTAATGTTGGAACATCATTTATTACATTTTCTCATGCTGGGAATGGGTCCATATATGGATGTGACAGGATATTGTAAAGTACATAATACAAATTATATATTATCTCTGTAATGAAAAATGCTTATGACTCCACAGGGAACTTCTTCCAGGAAATTAATCAGAATAAGAAAATATATGTATAACTACCTAGTGAGAGCTTTGTCAAAGCAGAAAGGTCTTTTGACCTCTCAAGAAATCCTACTGTGAGAAGAGGTAACTACATTGCAAATTGACTCTAATGGTTATATTATCAGAAACATGCAGACATAAATGTAGGCTAAAAGCCAGAAATGCTAAAGTAAACTACATTATCAAAACCAGATGATACTAATTATTATATGTTGTAAGAAAAAAAGAATAGAGATGGGCGAATGAACTTGCCGGGCACGAATTCGCAGCGACAAAAAAAAATGTTGCTTGTCCGAATAGTCAGGTGCATAAAATTATTTGGATGCCCATTTGATTTTATTGCATTTGGACAAAATAGTCGCGTGTATAAAAATTGTAGATCGCGTCAAACTTGGCTCGCACCAAAATTATTTTGATGCCCATTGACTTCAACGTGTTTCGCGTATTTTTCAGTAAATTTTTTTGTGAAACGGCACAAATTTGACCATCACTAATGCAGAAGAACCGGGAGGCTGGTAACTGGTTTAAGATTGTTTTTTTTTTCACCAGCTTTTGTCGGACATAGATATCGTATGATTGACAGGGGCAGAACATCGGCTGATCTGTTCTTTAACTACTTTATTTGGTCGGAATTAAGGATGCACCAAATCCAGGATTTGGTTCGGGATTTGGCCAAGATTCTGCCTTTTTCAGCAGGATTAGGCCGAATCCTTGTGCTTGTCTGAACTGAATCTGAATTCTAATTTGAATATGCAAATTGTGGGGAGGCGGGATTTCAAGTGACTTTTTGTTACAAAGCAAGGAAGTAAACCAATTTTTTTCCACTTTTTCCTTTCTCGCCTCTAATCTGCGTATGCAAAAAAAGATTTGGTTCGGTATTCGGCCGAATCTTCCAAGATGGATTCGGTGCATCCCTAGTCGAATGGTAAGACTGAATGGTTAGTGGCAGGTCGGGAGATGGAAAAGTCCGATCGTACATTGATTCGTACGATCGGATCTTTGCGTCTGTGGCCAGCTTAAGGTCTTAGGTAAACATGTCAGTAGATGGTGATGTTTGACTAATTCAATTATTGAAGCAAACCTGGGCATGTAAGAGAAAATCCGCTCTTATGTAAAGGTCATCTAACAAGGGAATATGTACTGAGCTTAATCAGTCTTTTGTATGTAATGTATATATGTATAGTATAGTTTTATTTACATACTGGTACGTA
This sequence comes from Xenopus laevis, assembly GCF_017654675.1. Classification (NCBI taxonomy): domain Eukaryota; kingdom Metazoa; phylum Chordata; class Amphibia; order Anura; family Pipidae; genus Xenopus; species Xenopus laevis. Next base: position 126,730,666 of record NC_054372.1, read on the forward strand.
GCACATAGCACAATATAGTCTTACTCGTTCATTTGTCACAGTAAGGGGACGAGTTTCAGTGCTTAGGACAAGGGGGCGAGCTGAGTTTCAGTGCTTAGGACAGTACCAGACCTAAATACAGCTCTGATTGCACTTATCAAAATCAAGTACATCAGGATAAAATGTGCAGTATTTCTTTGATGAAAATGAGTATTAGTGAAAAGAGAAAAACATAGTTAGTAGGGCTCTGCCCACGAGTGCCTGGGCGGGCTAATAGCCCAGTCCACCGTGAGGGGAAGGGCACAGCCCACTCAGTAATATCAGACTCTGCCTGGGTTTTTGGACACTTGTCTACAAAAAAGTTTACATTCCTTCCACAGTATAGTAACAATGGAAAAACAACATATTGAAACTTTAAATACTGTATTTAGCTTTTTATTCAGCAGCTCTCTGGCAATCTATCAATCAATCAATTAGCAATAAATGTATAGCTTTTACAAAGCATTTGTTTTAAGATGGGGTCAGTGATACGTGATATTTGAAAGCTGGAAATAGTCAGGATAAAAAGGCAAATAATTTAAAAAAAACTTGAAAAAATAAAAAGTTGCTTAGATTTAGCCATTCTATAACATTTTAAAAGTTAAGTTAAAGGTAAATCTCTAACTGAATCACTAACTGTAGTCCAGAAAAGTCAAAGAAAAATCCTTAAAGCAACACTTCACAATAAAACCTTTCTCCAGTTTTCCAGCTGCCTCCTTTATTCATGAAAAAAATCTTTGTGTAATTTGTGTAGCTATTCTGTAAAACTGAGCACCTATAAACATGTGAAATATGCTGTGCGCCACATTACTCAATACATTATTAGATATTTGGTTGAATTCATCCGACCCTCGACTTTAACAAGGGCCCCAGTCCCTGAACTAGCCACACAGTCCCACAGCATGATGGAACCTCCACCAAATTTGACAGTAAGTAGCAGGTGTTTTCGATGTTCTTCTCCCACCATGCAAAGGTGCTTTTTGTTTTGACTAAATAACTACTTTTTTGTCTCATCAGTCCCAAGCACTTTGTTCCAAGATGACTGTGACTTGTCTAAATGAGCTTTTGCATACAACAAGCGACTCTGTTTGTGGTGTGAGTGCAGAAACGGCTTCTTTCTCATCACCCTGCCATACAGATGTTCTTTGGGTTGTCTGTAACCATTCTCACTATCCTCCGCATATGCCGCTCCTGTATTTTTCTTGACCTGCCAGACCTGGGTTTTACAGCAACTGTGCCTGTGGCCTTTCATTTCCTGATTACATTCCTTAAAGTTGAAACTGACAGTTTAAACCTCTGAGATAGCTTTTTGTAGCCTTCCCACCATGATACAGAACAATCTTTGTTTTCAGATCTCTTGAGAGTTGCTTTGAGGATCCCATGCTGTCACTCTTCAGAGGAGAGTCAAACAGAAGCACAACTTGCAATTGGTCACCTTAAATACTTTTTCTCACAATTTGACGCACCTGCCTATGAAGTTCAAGGCTTAACAAGCTAATCCAACCAATTTGGTGTTGCCAGTAATCAGTATTGAGCAGTTACATGCATTCAAATTAGCAAAATTACAAAAATACCCAAATTTTTGCACAGCCAATTTTTCACATTTGATTTAATTTCATACAACTGAATACTGCTTCACTAAAAGCAGAAAAAAACCCCAGTAATGTTCCTGGGAAATGAAAGACATGCCACTGTTATCTTTTTTGTTGAGAGTGGAGTAAATTATTATGCAGGCTGAGAGGGGTTCCCAGACTTTTTCATATGACTGTAACTCAAAAACCGCAAGTGATAAAAGAGAAAACCAACTGCAGATTTTCTCAGAATATCACTCTACATCACACTAAAAATTAATTTGAAGATGAACAACCCCTTTAATGAACGGATAACGTACAATTTTTTTTTTTGAACTTTGATGCATTTTCAGCACACAGGATATGATGTAAGTGACAGAAGATTAAGGAAGATCTAGCTGCTTTATAGCACTTTGCCTGGTCTGAGATGGCAAAGGCAACTCTGGCAAAAGTTCAGTAAAATCAGCATTTTAGTGAATTTGCGAAGTAACGTCCATTCGCCTGAGTGAAAAGAGTGTGAATAACTGCTAGCGACAGTCCTGTCCATTAGCGAATTGGCACCTGCGCCTGTTAGTAAATTGGGGATGTCCCTGAGGGCAGCAACACTGGTTAAAAGTCGCTAACATTAGCCACTTCGCTCTTTAGTAAATCTACCCGAATGTGCATGTTTTCTAACCACTGTACTGGTAAAAGAAAAATGGGGAATGTGAATGTTTTTAGGGAAAATGTGTTTTTTCTTTTTTCATCACTGAACTGTTTTTTTTCCGTTTTTTTTTTGTATTTCCAATGACAGTATATCTTGTGGTCTATGGCTGAAATATACTGCAAAAGTGCATCAAAACAAATCGAACTAACATTCATAGTCTTTATCTTCTCAACTTCAGAATGGCAAGCACTTTCCCACTGCTGATTCAAGGCTTGTTTTTGGATGCTGAATTTATCGTAGCCCTGAGTAATAAAGCATTATTTGTCGAAGTCTTCATAGTTTCACAAATGTACCAGGATGATCCCGATGTCAAGGATATTTTCTTACTATATTTACAGCAATAGGTTTAACACTGTCTGTTTTAAAAATTAGGGGTTTGACTTTGTGTTTGACTTTTCGTGTTGGTACCTGAATAAGAGTTGCCTGGCAACTTGGTTTGCAAGACTTTCAGCAAAGTGCCTGCTTTTGAGCCGGTGTTTGTTTTCATGTCTTTTGGATTTATCCCATGATAGACTACGCTTTAGAAGTCAGGATGCATACTTACAAGGAATCTTTAGACTCACAGAGACCATGCTAGCACTGTGATGTACGCTGCAGATATCTGTGTGGGTGTCCTCTGCCAATATAACATTTTGAAATGATTGTGATTACAGAAAGCTTTAGAAAGAAAACTGTGCTGCTGCATTTCATAAAACCCAGATGAATTGGTGAAACCAAATCTAGTTTCAAAACAGAATAACACTTTCTGAATTATTTGTGCATTGCACAGTGATGGGCGTATCTGATCCATTTCACTTTGCTGAAACTTCGTGAAATAGTGGAAAATTTACCCAATGAATCGGTTGCCCATATTCTGGAATCAAGCCCTCATATTAAAGACTTATAAACTATGTTTACAATTTATAATGTAACTATAAAATGGGGTTTAAAGTGTGATAATAAATGAATGTTTTGTCACTTTATAAAGGATAATAGTAATAAAAAACATCAGTATGCCTCTAATTCATAAGATGTCTTCCGATCCTACTCTGAGAAAGTAAGCTGTGTGAGTTGATGTGTCTGTTCCTACAATCTACATATTAGAATACATTTCATAAGTCTTTCTAGTCTGCAGATCTGCTCTCTCTCAGGGCCGGAACTAGGAGTAAGCAGAAGAGTCACAAAGATGTGGGGGCGCTGGACAGGTACCTATATAAACGTTTTCTGCCTACCCCTAGTCCAGATGACTCGTTCTACTGCTTCTTATGCCCTCCTCCTCTCTCCTCCCCTATAGCCCTTTCTCCGCATTCTGCCCCCTCCCTCCATCACTCCTCCCCTGCCCTTTCCCATTGTTATTCTGCCATCTCCTTTTGGCGCATGCACACAGGGCGAAGGTATCTGACCAGGTGCCTAGGTCGCCCTGTCGGTATGGCCCGGCCCTGCTCTCTCTGGGCCATCTTCTCTATGTCCTTAGCAAAAATGATGGCCCTTGATCCAAGGTTCCACACACGTTGCTTTCCTGGTTTTCAACAATGACACTTCCGCTTAATGGAGGTTAGGGGATAGCAGGTCGGTTCCTGGTAATGCAGTTGCTGGTCAGAACAGGTATCAGGTCAAAGTGAGTAAAAATGCAGGTTATGGTCATGGGCTGCAGGTTGGTTCATGTTTCAAAAATTGGACCCATGCAGAACTCAACAATGTGGTCTTGTTTCTTCAGAATACACTGAATGGCAACAACCTGTTGGACCATTTTTTAAATATAGGAATTGGCAAGAACGTGTTTCTATTGAATTTAAATGGTACCCAAGTTTCATACATGAAAGACAAGTGAGCATTAAATATTTATTCTTATTATACATATTATTTTAGCAAAAACATTGCAAACAGCATCATGCACATGGATGGCAATGATCAATTTAATTAACTTGAATAGTCCCTTACTCCTTTAGATACATTACAATGATAAAATGGCCAAAGTGACAAAGTATAGTAAGACAATAAATAGTTAAAAATCAAGGCTGTGTGAAGTCCCAGCCAATTGGCCAAACAGACATATTTACTTTACAAAAGTCATAAGCAGATCACATTATCTGTCTAGAATCTATAGCCTAAGGCAGGGGTCCCCAACCTTATATACTCGTGAGCCACATTTGAATGTAAAAAAGAGTTGGAGAGCAACACAAGCATGAAAAATTCCATGGGGATGTCAATTAAGGGTTGTTGTTGGCTGTTTGGTAGTCCCTTCATGGACTGGTAGCCTACAGGAGGCTCTATTTGGCAGAACACCTGGTTTCTATGCAACCAAAACTTGCCTTGAAGCTGGGAATTCAAAAATAAGCACCTGCTTTGAGGCCACTGGGAGCAACATCCAAGGGGTCGGTGAGCAACATGTTGCTCGCGAGCTACTGGTTGGGGACCACTGGCCTAAGGGCATAGTGTGATCAGGGGACCACCTAGCTTTTTTTCAATTATTATTCCTATGTTTGTGTCATTTTTATTTCTGCTGCTGGGTCCAGTGGGGTTCACCTACTGGGAGAAGAAGGCAGGCAAAGTGAACATGCTTGTATGCGCTCAAATTGAGCCACTGGTGCACGCCAAACCCAACCTGGTATAGAGATCTTGGATGCACACGAGGCTGGTTCTGCACATATCTAGACCCAGCAGAAGCCTAGAACGGGGAAGGGAAGCATGGATGTAGCTCACATGTCATTTATCCACCACTGCCTTCCTCATTTTTATAGAAAGCAGAAAACATTCTGGGAAAAAGCCCATGATCGATCTAAAGATTTCAAATTAAATGCAGTAAAGAGCAGTGACCAATATTAAACAATCAGCAATTATATTCAATGTACTGAAGGTAGAACACTGAAAGCAAATAGCTGATTGGTTGCCATGGGTTATTGCACTGAGGCAGTTTTAAAAAGTATTGCTCTACTGCCCTACTGGAATTGTTTAAGGATTGCAGGATGATCTGTCCAAAATCCTAAATTTAAGACCAAATATACACTAATGGTCAAGCAGTAGAGTATGTACTGTATTATAACTGCTTACAGATGATTATGATTACTTATGAAATTATTTGTTTACAGGAGTTGTTTTGCCTATAGTAGGTACCAACCTGTTTTTTAAATCCTCAATAGTTAATTCAAAGTTAATTCCATTAAAATATGTGTGGCCAAATCACTGGAGAATGGTCTAACGCAATGATCCCCAACAAGTGGCTCATGAGCAACATGTTGCTCACCAACCCCTTGGATGTTGCTCTCAGTGGCCTCAAAGCGGTGATTTTTTTTTAAATTCTTGGCTTGGAGGCAAGTTTTGTTGCATAAAAACCAAATGTACTGCCAAACAGAGCCTCCTGTAGGCTGTCAGTCCACACAGGGGCTACCAAATAGCTAATCACAAATAAATAGATTTAGCAATGCTGAGTTTGCCTAGGCATGCATATCTGATTAGTGAACCTTTGTGTATGCCTAGGAACATTGGTGGTTCAGTGGAGGGCTGATGCAAATGTGGTCATTGTGTTAAAGCAATAGAGATGTTTTCTCATATATCCCCACCACCCACAAGTATGTGTCGAATTATTTTGCAATTACAAAATGTAAGATAGGTATCTATGCAGCCCCAGTTAGTGAGGAGCACTCATTTGTTCCCTGCCCAGCACATCCAAGTAAAGGTGGCCATACACGGATAGATCCGCTCGTTTGGCGATGTCGCCAAACGAGCGGATCTCCCTCCGATATGCCCACCTTGAGGTGGGCAATATCGGGCTGATCCGATCGTGGGCCCTAGGGCCCAACGATCGGATCCTTCACGTTCGCAAACGGGCGGTCGGATCGCGGGGCCGCATCAACGAACAGATGCGGCCGCGATCCGACAGGATTTTTAACCCCATCCGATCGAGATCTGGCCGACTTTCGGCCAGATCTCGATCGGGGAAGCCCGTCGGGGGCCCCCATACACGGGCCAATAAGCTGCCGACTCGGTCTTCACCTTAAGAGAAGACATCACAAGTAAATACATCACAGCTCAGAAAACTTCAGTGAAGTTTTAATTACCATGAAATGACTTTTGTAACCCCATACAGATACAGCCACCCTAGGTAAAGGAATAAAGTTGTGGCTGGCTTCTCATTTTGGGCTTTCATTTCATTTTCCAAAAACCCAAAATGAGCGAAAGAACTCAGACTACAGAGGCCACCATGGAAAGGTCATGCTGATCCCTCAGTGTATAAAACATTGAAAGGATTAAGTATTTATTTACCCAAACCCTTGAATATATTAACTACAAAGAATCTTCTTGATATATTTTTAAACAACACACTGACAAAGTTTACACTTAAGTCAAGTGGTAAAAGGATTTCTGGGTGTTAATTAGTTGGAGGCTTCCAGTTCAACTAGAGGTCAAAATCCTCTGTTTTTTGTCAAGCTGTTTCTGTGTGTCAAATACAGCTGTTTTCAGAGAATAGTACAGAATACTTCATCATCCTGACACAGATAATTTCCTAATTAAAAATTCAGGCTCCATGCGGAAGATCTTAGTTTTTTTGGTTTTCAAGGGAAATATCAAGGGACCTATGAAGGAAAAGCTATTTGTGAGTATAAATAAAAAGTTTTGTGATATATGGGGGTGGGGGAATGGTATAAAAAATGTTTTTGCCTTTTACTTGTATATAGTACCATATCAAGATACAAAAACCCCCCAACAAATAGATATATGTTTATTAATACAAATTACATGTGTTTTAATACAAATTATAAAATATGTTATATTAAATAGTATACAGCTAATAAATATTTCTTTACTTCCATGGGAAGAGTTAATGTAGATATTTATGCTTATAGAGCAGTGAGATTTTTTTCTATGCAGGATCTTCTACGATAATGCAGCCTTGTTTTCTCTGGTGTTTTTGAATGCGAACCAAGTTCATAAAAATTAAACCAAAGTATAAATGCAGAAAAGGATGCCAAATGCAATAAGGTATATTGAGGATTGTTCCATTGGTGCACTGGAATGTATTTCTTCCTCTTCGACTTCATCTGCAAAAAGAATTATTATGTTATTATATTTACAGTAGCAACACATTCGGCACTGCATGAGATCAAGTAATAACAATAAACTTCACCTTCAATTAACTTTTGATATGTTGTAGGCATTGACATCAACATGTATAGACCCCTTAAAAGGTGTTCTTGACAGGCTATCCTGTGAGTGCATCATTACTGCATTTGAGTGGCATAAATAGACTAGAATGTCATAATAGGATGTGACAGTGGGTATAATTTACTCCCACTTCCATTCAAATGGTTGCCAATATACGACAATATCTGACCATTTGGCTTCTGGATATAGTCTGACAACTGAAAACACAGTCTGCATAAGGCTTTATTAGAGCTGAAGGATTTGTTTTTATTTTTGTGTATTTTAAATTACTATCTGGCAATGTAAATTGCCTATTATTTGCAGTGGTCAATGTTTGACCATTTTGGAAGCGACGTTAAACTAGAGCAGGGGTGTCCAAACTCTTTGCAACGAGGGCCAGATTTGGCAATGTGAAATGTGTGGGGGGCGACCATTCAGCCTGACCTCCATTCCGAGGTAGCTAGCTTGTGATCAGGATCATTCATTTCTGGAGGTGGACACGTACACGGTGTTTATTGAGTGGAGAAGTGGAGTCTGTTTGGACTTATTCTCTGCGCCTCATTTAAACAAGAAATCATGTAGCTGTAGCCGTAATATTTGATTAAAATGATTAGTGAAATGATCTGTCACTTGGTCTATACTGCTGCCTGTGTGCTGAAGGTGTTAGCAATAGACACGTACTGGCAAGAAGTGACGCACCGCTCTTACATACTTCTTAATTCACTGAACTGGCACGTCAGTACATCTATTGCACCTTATGCAAACCAGAAGCGCCGAAAGGAAAATCCTGGGAGAGGAGAGCAGTGATCCTCATGCGACTAGCAGGCAGACTTTCCACTCCGGTCACGTGGTACACCAAACAACGAATCAAAAAGCACATTAGCAGGCTGCCATAGACACTGGATCCATCGGCCAAAGTAGTTAAAAATTCAAAATGTTGCAATAAAAAAACATTGTGCAGGCAGGGTGAAACCATGGCTTGACGCGTTTCGTGACTCAAACTAGTCACTTCCTCAAGAATCTATTGCACCTTCAGCCCTAAAGAAGTATATGAGATTGATGCGTCACTACGTTCCAGTACGTGTCTATTACTAGCACACAGCCAGCAGTATAGACCAAGTGGCAGATCATTTCACTAATGTGCCCAAATATTACTGCTATGGCTACACAATTCCTGATTGCACTGTGCTGGGGGGCCACATTATTATTAATTTCATGATGGAGCTTGAGGCCCGGTGTAAATTTGTAAATGTGCCCGAATTGGCCCCCGGGCCTGGCTTTGGACATGCCTGAACTAGAGTATATTACAATGTTGTCTTTATACGGTGCATTTTGATTCTGTTCATCTCAGCTTTCTGTTATTGCTCTCTCACTTTTTTTTTTATAATCACTAGAAGCAGTGGGATCTAAATGCCAGCTACTTTTTCTTACAATGTAATTTCTCCTACCGCACACCTGTAGTTCACCAATCCTGCAACTGGTGGTGCGTTTCTTCCGTTGACCCGGCCGGGTCCCTTAGCAACGAATGTGTAAAGAAAACGGATCCACACACACACACTGGTTAATGCAGTCGGAGAGTATCCCCTTTTATTCAGCCACCAAACATTCAACGTTTCGGGGGGGGGGGCACCAGGATGAAGGGTGGGTGTTCCCCCCGAAACGTTGAATGTTTGGTGGCTGAATAAAAGGGGATACTCCCCGACTGCATTAACCAGTGTGTGGATCCGTTTTCTATACACATTCATTAGCTAATTTCTGTACTAGTGCATGTTATAATAATGGGTAGCTTGAATTTTGCTCAGACTTTCCTTTTACTTAAGAGGCTATTATATGCATTGGGACAAAATGTCAGTCATATTTTACTTGATATTCAAGACATTGCTGTCCTAGATGCTCCAAATCAAACCTTGGACAGTTGGTGAAAACACATTATTATCAAAGTATGTCATTGTCTTTGATCCATTATGTGATTTGTTGGGTCAGTGAACCTAAATTGCAAATTAAATGCTGAAATTCAAAAAGTGCAGACCCATCCAAACTGTCTTTAATTACAACTGTTTGCAATGTTTATGACCTACTTACAGTTAATTGTGAAAATGAACCCACCTTTAAATACCTGTTACTGACATTAGAATACAGCTGTTCTTTATTGAAATGGTTTTCCATAAATGTCACTACATTGCAAATAACCACATTAAAGGCTCAATGAAAGAGATTGTAGATTCCGACAGGGATATCTAATGAAGGACATGAATGCCACTTTAAATGTGTCTTTGTGCAAAGAATGACCGAGAAGTAACTGATAACACTTAACTGCAACATTCTTTCATTTTGACTTAATCTAGTGTAAATACTACTCTTAACAAAGAAAACAGAAAAATAAAACAACACAATTATCTCGATGGTAATACTGTGTACAGCATTTTTTGCTGGCACAGCAGGTCAGTGCTTCAGAGAATGTACGATGTAATTTTTGCTGCCTGGGGAGATAACTTTGCTAAGGTTCGAATGGAGCCAAAACTGGAATCAAACCAAGCTTCCCTGCAGACTCAGTATCAGAGCCAGCATACTGATCAGCCATGTCACTTTCTTTTCCTTGTACACGCTACAGCAAAGAGCAGACACAACCACTGTATTTCCACACACCTTGTAGTGGAGTTTGATAAACTTTTAAAGGGAAACTGAAATCCTGTGTGAAGTGACTTTGTATAAAACAAAATGTTTTCTTAAAGGGATACTGTCATGGGAAAAAACATTTTTTTCAAAATGAATCAGGTAATAGTGTTGCTCCAGCAGAATTCTGCACTGAAATCCATTTCTCAAAAGAGCAAACAGATTTTTTTATATTCAATTTTGAAATCTAACATGGGGCTGGACATATTGACAATTTCCCAGCTGCCCCAAGTCATGTGACTGTTTGCTCTTTTGAGAAATGGATTTCAGTGCAGAATTCTGCTGGAGTAGCACTATTAGCTGATGCGTTTTGAAAAAAACATGTTTTCCGGTGACAGGATCCCTTTAAGATTCTTTTCCACTGTAACTGGTTCTTTTGGTTCTTGCCCATGGTAAGATTTTCAGCTTACTGCACAATATAGCAGAAAAACACAGTTTAGACCAGTGCTGGCCTAACATTTTCATGCCAATACACATCAAGCCAGTGAAAAGCATGTCTGGGCACACACTGCTGCCAATACTGTTTCTCCCACCAGAAGACAGTGCTACGCAATATGTTGGCGCTATATAAATACATGTTAATAATAATAATAATAATAAAGAGTGTCCTGTGCCAGTCTAGAACTCCTGTAAGGAAAGCATTAGTGATGGATGAATTGTTTTCCTGTAAAATTTGCGAATTCACAAAAAACAGCAAAAAATTCAAGAAACTCGAAAATTGACGCCCGCATCAATTTTGACACCCGTGTCAATTTTGTTGCCGGTGTTAAAGTTAATGGGTGCCTAAATAGTGTTGACGCGCGACGGTTTTGATGCAACTTTCCGATGTGCGTCCAAAATTTTTTGACGTCAGCGATTTTGTGTCTGTGAATTTTTGCGGGACTTTCGGGAATTTATTTACCGTGGCAAAAACCCGGAGATTCGCCTCGAATTCGTGCCTGCCGAATTTATTGGCCCTTCACTAGAAAGCATTTTGAGGTTGGTGCCCTTTAATACAGGTTATAAAAGTTTATATGAAATAAAATGCCACCCCTTATTGAACTGAGCCCAAAGCAAAACTCATTTTCCACAATATTTCAGAGCTACAAATGAAAATAACATAGTGATGGACATTACCTGCATTGTACATAGTGTTTTAAACAATTCAGTTTCCTGTGATCTTAATTACACCACCACCCTGACCCTCAAAGATCTTACCACAATCAGTCTGTGTTTCTACAAAGCAATGAAGAACCCCATATGCGCAGCGACACAAACGGCAGCCCTTGCGTATCCAATCACCATGTTGGATCTTAGCTGCGCAGTGTCTGAAAGAAAAAAAGATGAAATCAATTATCAAGGGAAGAAGCTATTTATTTTTCTGATGAGCGATTATCCTCTGCTACATTGTAAGTGCAATATAGTTTTATTTGAATAAAGGGGTTAATACATGGGAGTGCCCCTTCTTTCATGTTTATTTTTTGCCATAAAAAATTGGAACAACCAGAAAAACAAAACAGAAAACCCTTGAAGCCTAATCTTTCATTCAGATGGGCATCTATTGCTCAATTACAAATCCATTAACATCCAGTGGTGCCAACTTTTTTGTCCCTCTTTTTATTTCCAAAATATTGGGAGGTATGTATGTGCGCAAAAAAATTTTTTTAACTCATGTGCACATTTTTTAAAAACTGTGTGTTCAGGTCAGAATTAATGCAAAATGTTGTTTTTTCACAAACAAAATTCTTTGTGTTCACCAAAATTTGTTATGTGGGTGATCACACGAGCACACACCTTGGAGGGAACATTGATTGGCTCTGTCCAAATCTTCTGATCTTGAAATGTGACCTATAAAAATTGGTGGATGATACAACTATTAAGACTAAAGTCTGGGATTAAAACCTTTTCTGAGAAGAAAACTGGTCTTCTAAAGGTGACCAAGTACAGGGAGATGCGCTCATTTGGCAATGTCGCCAAATGAGCGGATCTCTCCCCGATATGCCCACATTGAGGTGGGCGATATTGGGCTGATCCGATCGTGGGCCCTAGGGCCCAACGATCGGATCAGAATGGAGGCAATATGGACAATCGGATCGCTGGGCCGATGGGATTTTGTACCCTGCCCGATCAACATATCGATCAGGAATGCCCGTCGGAAAGGCCCCACACAGGTGAAAATTAGGGATGTCGCGGACTGTTCGCCCGCGAACTAATTCGCGCGAACATCGACCGTTCGCGTCCGCCGAATGTTCGCGAACGTCGCGCGACGTTCGCCAATTTGGGTTCGCCTTAGCTGGCACTTATTTTTGACCTCTCACCCCAGAGCAGCAGATACATGGCAGCCAATCAGGAAGCTCTCCCTCCTGGACCACCCCCACACCCCCTGGACCACTCCCCTTCCATATATAAACTGAAGCCCTGCAGCGTTTTTTCATTCTGCCTGTGTGTGCTTGGAAGAGCTAGTGTAGGGAGAGAGCTGTTTAGTGATTTGAGGGACAGTTGATAGTAACTTTGCTGGCTAGTAATCTACTTGATACTGCTCTGTATTGTAGGGACAGAACTCTGCAGGGATTTGAGGGACATTTTAGGTTAGGTAGCTTTGCTGGCTAGTAATCTACCTTCTACTGCAGTGCTCTGTATGTAGCTGTAAGGACTGCTTTTATTTTCTTTTTTGTTTTTTTTACTTTGCTACTATAAGAGCCCAGTGCTATTAGTCTAGCTGTGTTGGGGAGTGGGACTGGTGTGCTGCTCCTCCTAGTAGTTCACCACTACCAGCACCAACCAGAGTCAAAATTGTTACAAAGTATCTTATTTGCACCTGTTAGCTGTTCTGAGCTCTCTGCCAAAAGCTAATTAAGTTAGAAACTGTTTTTTTTCTGGCTGTTCAGTTCAGAGAAAAGAGGGACTTTCCAGTACAAAAGAGGGACAGGGGGTTGAGTGGTCAAAAGAGGGACAGTTGGGAGGTATGCAAGTGCCACCTAGCTGTGTGAGCTTTTTCACATTCTGTCTAAATAACAATAATAATTCCGTGTCCGTAAACATCACCTGAGTGATGTTTTTACAGCAGCAATAATATATTCCGTACCCACTACTGTATACGTTGCCCTTGCAGGCATTGTTTGCCCAGTCTTTAACCAAGTGCCACCTAGCTGTGTGAGCTTTTTCACATTCCGTGTCCAGAAACATCACCTGAGTGACGTAGTGTGATTTCTGCCCTTTACAGCACAAAACGCAGCGCTGTGTCAACAATGTATTTTTCAGAAACATTTTTGCCCTTGATCCCCCTCTGGCATGCCACTGTCCAGGTCGTTGCACCCTTTAAACAACTTTAAAATAATTTTTCTGGCCAGAAATGTCTTTTCTAGCTTTTAAAATTCGCCTTCCCATTGAAGTCTATGGGGTTCGCGACGTTCGCGAACCGTTCGCATTTTTGACACAAGTTCGCGAATATGTTCGTGAACATTTTTTCCGCCGTTCGCTACAACCCTAGTGAAAATTAGCTGCCGACTTAGGGGCAGATTTACTAAAGGTCGAATTGTCACCAGAGACCGTTTCGCGCACATCGCACCACTTTGCCAGGCACAAATTTGCTACCACAACGTTAAATCACAAAGTTGCGCCCTGGGCGCCGAATGATGGTGTCTTGTTTGTGCCTAACGAAGTCAACTCTGGCAAAAGAAGGAACGTTCAGTAAAATCTGCACTTGAATTTGCAGAGTAACGATCGTTCACCAGAGCAAAAAGTCGTCTGTCGATAGAGTGCAAATTAACAATAGCAATGGTCCCGTTCACTAGAGAATTGGAGCCTGTTAGTGAATTGGCGATGTCCCTGCGGGTGGCAATGCTGGTGAAAAGTCGCTAGCGTTAGCCACTTTGACCTTTAGTGAATCTGCTCCATAGTCTGTCGGCAGCTTTTAATGGCCAGTGTATGGGGGCCTTTTAGATTCCCTTATTAAGATTGGTATCAAGCACTATTTTTACCTGATAAAATACTAACCAGGTGACAATGATGGATTAGTCATAAATCATAGCAAGGAAAAAAAAAACAAATTAACCACAGAAAACTTACTTTGCTCTTTCATCGTATTCGCAGTGTCGTCCTGTAAAGTACCTCGGGCATACACAAAAACTTCCCAGGACACATGTTCCTCCATTATTGCAGCAATGTTTGCTGAGTTTGCTGCCTAAACACATAAACACAAGTTAATTGCCATGGAGACACACTTCGACATCTCTAACCACAGATACATTTAGTTTTCACTCTAGTTACCGTAGTATCTGTAAGCTTTGCTTTATTGTCTTGTAGTGCAATAAAATTAGGTGCCTGTTAGAAGTGTTTGTTCAGCTAAAGCAGTGTTGTTTATATAAGGATTAAAGGAAAACCACCAGAGATTAGCAAATTCTATCAAAGCGACTCCAGAATGCCCGCAGGGGGTTTTCTATTACCAATATATTATATACAGTATCTATTATATTACAGTTTTAGCTGAGCATGTTCTGTATAATGCAAATTAAATTAAAGTTTATGTAGTTATCAGGGATACATTTCAGGAATGTTATAAAGTGTTTCCTTAATGTAAAGTATATCTATTCTCCAGTTTAAAATACAGTGCAGGTATGGGAGCTGTTGTCCAGAATGCTTGGGATCTGGGGTTTTCCATATGACGGGTCTTATTTGGATCACTATACTACTAAAAATAATTAGTTTTCCGGATAAGGGGTCTTAATTTGGATCACTCTACTTTAGGTCTTAGGTCTACTAAAGATAATTTAATCATTAAATCAACCCAATAGGATCGCTTTGCTTCCCGTATGGATTAATGATATCCTGGTTTGTATCAAGTTCAAGATACTGTTTTATTATGACAAAGAAAACAGACATCAATTTTAATAATTTGATTATAATGGAGTCTAAATAAGATGTCCATCATGTAATTTGGGACTTTCTTGATAACAGGTTTCCAGAAAATGGATCCTATACCTGTACACTGTATACTTAAGATTGTTTTCTAAGAATGAGTTACTGTATATTGGCACGTTATACATGGGTTTATTATTCTAATTGTTATTATACACAAATCTCCTGTACATTTCCTTTTAGCAGGGAATGGTGAATGGCACATTTGCACTGCTCTTTTCACTAAGGGTTCATGTCTTTGTGCTCTAGCATGGATCACAAAAACCTATTGTATGTTTCTCCTATAGTTGCTGTACTGCTTGTGTTTCGGGAGGGAAGTAATTCAGATTACAGCAGAAATTACAGGCTGGTATCTATCCAGATCCCAACAGGTGTAAAATTGCAGTTCTTGTAGTATAAAAGAAATCAAATTTATTGTTTCAAGTCTTCAACAATCATATTTAATATCCTTATGCATTTTGTGCCACCTACAGGCACTTAATCATAGGGTATATGGTGGCATGAAACGCTAAATATAGGGATGCACCGAATCCAGGATTCGGTTCGGGATTCGGTCCTTTTTCAGCAGGATTCAGATTCGGCCGAATCCTTGTGCCTGGCCGAACCAAATCCTAATTTACATATGTAAATTAGGGGTGGGTATGGAAATCATGTGACTTTTCATCACAAAAGAAGAATTTTCTCCTCTTTTTCCTTTACTGCCCCTAATTTGCATATGAAAATTAAGATTCGGTTTTGGTTCAGTATTCGGCCGAATCTTTCACCAAGGATTCGGGGATTCGGCCGAATCCCAAATAGTAGATTCAGTGATCATTTTCCTCCCCGGCCTGGGGTGTGTGCACTCGGACCCAACATCCTCAGTGGTGCATCTTACTCCTACATCTTACTGGAATTAATTCAGATATGCTTTAAATAATTCAGATTAGCAGATTAGGCAGCCCTGGCAGCAATGTGGTGCAAAGGATCTCTTTGGCAGTTGATAATGACAGAGCTGCCTTGTATCCGCCCTGCACTCTACCTCTCACTTGGGATTTGTAATTTTTCAAGCGGTGCAGAGTACAGCAAGACCCCAGACACAAATTCTTATTGAATGCACCAAGATTTTGTACCCATTGGTGCTCTTTCATTTAGCCTGTCTAAGTATAGGATAGGATCTATTATTCAGACACCCGTATACAGATATGCAGCAATGTAATTTCCGACAGTGTACTCTTGAAATACTCAATTCCTGACTAAAGCTGGCCATAGACGCAAAGATCCAATCGTACGAATCAACGTACGATCGGACTTTCCCATCTCCCGACCCGCCACTAACCATAAAGATCAAAGTCTTACCATTCAGATCAAATAAAGTACAAAAGAACAGATCAGCCGATGTTCTGCCCCTGACAGCAATGGACGATAGTTATGTCTGACCAAAGCTAGTGACAGTCTCCCACTGAAAATCGTACGATCGGCAATACACGCAGAAATATTATCGGCAGCCGACAGAAATTTTCTAACCTGCCTGATCGACCAAACGACCGATCTCCAATGGACGAAAAATGTCGGGACTCTCCACACACGGTCGGAACATCGTACGAATCGATGATTTGTACGATCGGATCGTTGTGTCTATGGCCAGCTTTACAGTTTTCAGGCAATAAGATCCAGTTGTGTGGCAACATTGCCAAATAATCACATCTGTGGCAGTGCATGGCCAGCATTAGCATACATGGAAGTTTAACTTGGGGTTACAACAAATGACAGTTTTCAAGTGGGTCCATAAGATCTGCTGCTCATATATTACTGGTCACTTGCTCCATAGAGCTTTAATGCAGCACAAAATTGTTCAGTTCAGATTATCACTGTGACAATTCTCAATAAAACAGAAGTGACATGCATTTGCACACCTGCCAATGCACCTATATCAGATCACTGTTATCTAAATGCAGTGCCAGCTCTGCACAATGCATGACTACAGCAAGAAATATAAACACCTTAAATGCTATTTTCATAATTTCAGAACGCTCTTTGGATACAGAGGGAGGGTACATACTCCATGAAAGTGCTGACACTTACTGTCTGTAAGGCCAATGAAAGGCACAAGTCCTTCGGTTTTATGCTGGTTTCTTTTCTCATTGTCCTTGTTTAAATGATAGAAAGTGTCAATTGTTCTATTATGATTTATCAATAGATCCTCTTTTGTAGCATTTGAACTCCCTTTGTTGGAATATTCCGCTGCCTCTAATGCCAGTCCTAGAAAATGAAAAACATAATCTGTATCAAAAGAAAATCACTGAATGCTAGCGAAAGAAAAATTACTTTGCATAAAGGAAGCACTTAAAAAATCGTACCTTTGCAACAATAAAAGGTCAGCAGAGCCAACGTTATACATATGAATCTGAAAACCAAAAAAGAAACAATGGTAAAGTGCCGGTATTTCACGAAATATTATCTCAACATAATTTACAAAAGAAGAAGAACAGTGGCTGTTGATCCTTGCCATATCTCAGTGATAACTGCAGGTATCATATCACATGGGAGCCTCTTGTTTCTTAAAGCCATTTTTGAATTTGTTGCGGCGCAAAGTGCCAATGCACCTCACCAGTCTGTATAGATGATGTGCGTGACATTCGACTATTGAAGCAGGGCTTATTTCTCAAAGGATGTTGTAGCTCCAGTAACCAGTTAGTAAAAAATTACCGACAATAAATGTATCTGTACATTTGTAAGAGTGCCAACGCTACCTATAAATCCCTCCCTTCACTCCCCCTCACCTGCTTCCATATGGTCCATTTCCCTGCTCTATTTGCCCTTGCCCCATCCTCGAATTTCATCATTGCTGCCTCCAACCTGAAGGCCGGTATTATGGGCACAGAAAGGTGGAATCCCTAGTGATGGACAAATCTAGCGAATCTGGTTCCCTTTACCAAAAACTCATGAAGAAAGTTGGCAAACTCAATGAAGTCAATGGATGTTAAACATCATGACAATGTATTTGTATAAGAGCACTGCTCAGACCATGCCTGGTGTAAAGTATTGGGCCTGTGTGAAATATTTTTAAGTGCCTTATGGAGAGAGAGAGCTATATACAATGCATAGTAAAAGTAGGCAAAAAATATTGGCACAAATTAACCTTAAAGTCATGAATACAGGAGTGGTTTTACAATGCTCATCCTCCGCCACGTTTTTATCTGTAGACACATTCGGATGCCATGTGAATTCCCAGATTACAAACAACGGGGGGGGGGGGCTGTTTATGCCCACCTGTGAATGATAGACATGACTGAGTCCAGAAGAGGAAGAGCACCATAAAAGTACTCATGTATACATAGCCTATCAAGTAAAGAAGTATATTGTGGCCTAACTAGAGGTTGCTAGGCTGTGCAGAAAATCATTTTAGATCTCAAAAAATGTAAGCCGATTAACATTTTTAGCCAAATAAATAATTTAAGGAAAGTTGAAATCAATATGTGGTTCCAAGTTGTTGGGCATCCTCCTGTAATAGTAATAGTGCCTTGACATTAGTTTCTTTTTTCATAGGATGTATGCACAGTACAATTTCAGAATAATTTCCATGTTGTACATGCACTCGCGCAAGGCTGAGAGAGGATGCCTGGAAGACCAGAAGTAGATGGTGGCATTACCAGTCTAAGTGACTAGAATCACTGTGGGGTACCCAACAACTTTGCATGTTGCACGTCACATGTAACTCCTCTCCTTTTCACTGCTTTAAAGTACTTATTAGACAGGGCCCACTGCATTATTTACATTCCTAGTAGCAGTTGCAGGGTCAACTTCTTTTGTTATTATGCCCTGCGTCATAATCATATTATATTTGCATTTCTATAAATGAGTGCCCATATTTAGGGATGGGCGAATTTGACCCGTTTAGTTTCGCCAAAAAACTCATTTATAGAAATGCAAATATAATATGATTGAATATATATTTTGAACAAATAATAAATAATGACCTTGTGAAGCAATCTCATTATATAAATCATATACTGTATATTAGCCTGAGAATTCCCTAAACATAATCAAAAAGGTTCCTTATCATGCACATACTATTTTTTTGGGGGAATTTCAACAGCAGATACTGTATATGTGTAAGCTGTATCAACTTCAGGGCACACACACGTACAGTCCAACAAAATATTTAATTCATGCAGTCAAATCAGGGAATGCTATTAAGAGAAATTCAGATTTAAGGGAATAAATATGGCTCTAACCCAATGAACTCAGTAGATAGTCAGTCAATAGGAACTAAAAACCAGGAGTGATTTCTTGCTAGTGTATTCATGCGTGGAAATGAAAATTTCAAAAAAACACCCAAGGCTGTATTTACAGGTCAGTGCAAGCCTCCTTCAGAAATGCTGCTCCCAATACAGTGTTAAAAGAAAACTCCAAAACAATTAGGATTAGCATAAAAGAGCGCCACAGTTGATTTGGCAGAAAAGTTAATTGTTTTTATCCACACGCTTAACAGAGTAATTCAGTCTCAGCAAACATCAATACTAAATCATTCTGCTTTATTCTGGCTGTTCTTGAAACATCTTTTAGGGCTCTATCTGTCTGCCACACTGAGAGCTCTCCTAACTGGAAATTGACATTCTGAATGTAGCAATTGACATCCAAATCTGAGCAGATTTCCGCAGCGCTTCATAATATTAACGAAAAACCAAAGAAGCCCCCCCCCCCCAACTATTTTGTCTCATTGAAGGGTAAGATGAGATTTTAGGAAGGTATGACGCACAGCAAAAATTTTCTGCTTTTTGTTTACAGGCCAGTGTTATCAAAATACAGTTTCATGTATTGTGAGATTAGTTATGCTTCACTGTATAAGCCTTTCAATGTATTTGAAATAATCCATGCTTATACACTCACTGTTAGTTCTTACCTCCCATGGTCCCTGCAAAGCATTTCTGTTAAGCCAAACGTTGATGTGAAATTGCTTCTGCCCCTCACAGCTGCTGATCTGAAATCAATAGAACTCTTGAGATAAAGTTTCTTATGTAGATATACTTGGACACACGTCTAAGAATTAATCCATACTGAGTTGGGGCCTCAGAATGTAAGGATCCCAAGGGCCGAACTGCAGTGATAAACTTTTAAATCTCTCCATAGCATATGAATACCAAGTGGACACAGGTCTCAGTGAGGCTCCTCTTTGGTGTCTGGCGGAAAAGTACATACTCAGCATGTTTCCTCCACTCAGTGCTCCTCCCTGCAATATCATTTACAAGAGGAGGAGCAGCCCACACAGAGCTGCCGATTTCCTGAAACAAAGTAAACTCCTTTGAAAAATGATGGTTTTACTGTCCGTTGCTAATGTTTCCAACAGTAACAATTCCCACTGTTAAAAATAAATAAATAAATAAATAATAATAAAAATTTATATATATATATATATATATATATATATATATATATATATATATATATATATATATATATATATATATATATATATATATATATATATATATATATACCTTTTAAACTTGTTTCAAAAGCTGCCAGGGTAATAGAATTTAATTCTAGTGTTAAATGTGGTACAAAATGAGGACTAGGAATGGGCTATTCCTGCCAGTCATTTTTCTTATATTTTTCTTATATTTAAGGATCTTTTGTTAGGAAAGGCATGAAAACGTAAGACTTCATTTGTAATGAAAGCCAAGAAAATATCCCATAACTCTATAGTATCTTAAAAAGTTATTTGTATTCAAAAATCATGTTCAATAGGCAAAATAGGCATACAGACAACATGGAACTCCACCTTACATGTTTCATACCCTCTGATACTTCAAATAAGACCAAGTGGTAAACGGGAATGCAAATAAAAAATCCAATATACCTCCCTTTTTGCTAAAAGGCCTACTAAGTTTTAAGCTGGCCATAGACGCAAAGATCCGACCATACGAATCATCGTACGATCGGACTTCCCCATCTCCCAACCTGCCACTAACCATTCAGATCAAATAAAGTAGTAAAAGAACAGATCAGCCGATGTTCTACCAACGACAGCAATCGTACGAAAGTTATATCTGACAAAGCTGGTGACAGTCTCCCACTGAAAATCGTATGATCGGCAATACATGCAGAGATATTATCGGCAGCCGACAGAAATCTTTTAACCTGTCCGATTGACCAAACAACCGATCTCTGCCGGACGAAAAATGTCGGGACTCTCCACACATTGTCCGAAAATCGTATGAATCCTCGATCCTCGATTCGTACGATCTGATCTTTGCGTCTATGGCCAGCTTTACTCCTAGCCTCACTCGTTTTGCATACCCTTTTACCACTTGATCTTAACTATTAATTTGATGTGACATGTTTTATCTAAATTATAGCAAGTTTCTAGAAGATACAGTTGTGCATATATTCAGTAACATTATAGTTACACTAGAGATTGAGTAAGAATACGAGTGCACATGATTTTGAGTGATATAACTATAAAAGGAGCATTTACCCTGCTCAACAGTAATATTTTATGGTACTGACCTTTTTCAAATGTTTTAACAGGGCTCACATATATGTTTTTTACAAATTTAGGAGTATTTTTATTATTATTTATGCTAAGTATAAGCAGACTGAGGAATAGAACCCTAACAATTAGTCATGGGCGAATTTATTCGCCAGGCGCGAATTCGCGTCGAATTCCAGCAAATCGCCGCCGGTGAATAAATTCGCGAAACCACCGCAAAAATTCACCAGCGACAATTCGTCAGCGTCAAAAAACGGACGCCAGCTTCAAAAACGAGACGCCAGCTCCTTTTTGCGAATTGTTTGCCGTTTTGTGAATTTTGCGGGAAGCAAAACGCCCCAAATTCGCCTATCACTACTAAGAATGTGTATGTATAATCTTGCTTTGACATCTGAGTAAAATGTGGCAATGTCTGATTGGTTTTAAAAAGTTTAAGGGTGGGACCTTTTGGGGTATAAATTCTCATGTTTAATTGAGTATCATTAATGCCTATGATTAAGTACCAGAGGGTAAAAAACACGTAAGGTGGAGTACCATGTGGTCTGTATGCCTATTTTTTAACATTATTTTTGAAAAAAATGACATTTTAAGATACTATAGAGTTATGGGATTTTTTTTTTGGCTTTTGGAACTTATCCCAATAACTATTGCCCTTTTGATAGGCCTTTTGGACTGTAGCATCTAATCACTATTTTTTCTATACATTTGTAATGAAACATGATCTACTATACTCAATTGAGAACAAAAAGGAATACATCTGCATGTGTGTGGGTATAACTATATAGAAGAAAGGGGCCTGGCACACACCAAATGTAAGCTACTGTGTTAGCTTTATTGTATCATACCAAATAGAAACAACATTTGGGGGTATACACCTCCCTTCGTCCGAATGATTGGAGGTGTATACCCCCAAATATTGTTTCTATTTGGTATGGTACAATAAAGCAGAAGGGAGGTGTGTACCCCCCAAAAGGTTGTTTCCATTTGGTATGACACACAAAAAGCTATCACAGCAGCTAATATTGGTGTGTGCTGATCCCCCTTCTTTTCTATAGCTGCATTCGTTAACATGGCCATATGCCACAGAGTCTCACCACCAGAGGGAAAATAAAATCTACACTGATAAAGGGTGTGCTCCCATTAGCAGAGTTGCAGTGTTATAACTAGGAATTACAGGTCCCCATGGCAAAATTATTTTAGCACCCACGACCCATTTTCTCTGTACCTCTTGCCCTTCCCCATGAACAGTCATAGCGTCTGCTTCCTCAGTTATGCCCCTGTATGTGTAACTTCTTGTAGACCAGGCCAGGCCAGCAGACTTGTCACTGGGGAATCACTGCTGATGTCCTGCAAAGGATCATTGTGACTGGCAGCTTGTCAATCTGTAGCCCTGTATGGGGGGGTTTGTGGATGCACACCTAAGGCCAATTTCAAAAAGTATAATTTCAAAAAGTATAAAGCCCTGTCTAAGTAATTCAAGTAAATATGCCAGTGCATTTAATTTTGAAACAGGGTTTTTTTGTTACAAAGTTATGATCATAATATTGATAAGCCACCATACCACGTCAAGGTAAAACCCCACATGGTGGTCCCTAACTTATTTATCTTTAGTCATAGTAAACAAGGTACATTACCTCTCTGTAGTAACAATTCTTTGTATAAACATCTCCTGTGCCTTGGTTTCAACTCTGTGCTAGATCCTCCCCCGCCAACTTGCTGAGCGGCTTTTAAGAGGGAGAGACTGCCTTAACCAACGCCCATTGCACACTATTGTGCAACTGCACATATCACTCTACCTTGATTTTAATTACAACACCTGACTTCTACTTTTCTAAAATGGGCGTTGGTTAAGGCAGTCCCTCCCTCTTAAAAGCCGCTCAGCAGTTGGCGGGGGAGGATCTAGCACAGAGTTGAAACCAAGGCACAGGAGATGTTTACACAAAGAATTGTTACTACAGAGAGGTAATGTACCTTGTTTACTATGATTAAAGATAAATAAGTTAGGGACCACCATGTGGGGTTTTACCTTGACGTGGTATGGTGGCTTATCAATATTATGATCATAACTTTGTAACAAAAAAACCCTGTTTCAAAATTACATGCACTGGCATATTTACTTGAATTACTTAGACAGGGCTTTATACTTTTTGAAATTATACTTTTTGAAATTGGCCTTAGGTGTGCATCCACAAACCCCCCCATATTAATCTGTAGCCCTGCTCATGTTGTCTGCAACACTAGCCTGTCATCAGCAATGCAGACTGAGGCCTATGTGTCTAAAAACAAAAGTCATGCCCTGTAGTGATAAAGAGAGCAGCCAGATCTAGTTTTTTTTCAGTCCCTGTACAAGCAGTGAACAAGCATTGGGATTATTCCTGGTAATTATTCCTGGTAATTACTGGCAATTTTTACCAGCCTCAACTCACAATAATATTCCTTGGCTACTAGAACCCCACTTTGCCTGGCTACACAATGCAGAACAGAATTTGGCATGATAATGCCTGCTTTTGCATTATTCAGGCTGATCTCTGCTCTGCTCTACTGGGAATCTCTAGCCTAAATTATTATTTCCTAAATTCCTACTCAAGATGATTGTATGGAAGATCATAATTAATGATGGGCGAATTTATTCGCCAGGAGCAAATTCATGGCAAATTCCCACGATTTGCCACCAGCGAATAAATTTGCGAAACCGCCATGAAAATTTGTCCGTTTTTTGGACACTGGTGCAATTTCAGCAAAAACGGACGACGGTGTCCAAAAAAACTGATGCCAGCGTCAAAAACGAGACGCCAGCGCTGTTTCACAAATTTTTCGCCATTTCATGGGAAATTCACGAATTTTTCGGCGAAACGAAACGCCCCAAATTCACCCATTACTAATCATAATACTCCCCACACTTAGTAATGTCAGCAAACAGCAAGATGCAAGTAGATAAGTTGCCTTCACCCCTGATATGTGTACCCCATTCATGTTAATTAATAGGTTCATTTTTTGTCTGATGCAGGTCATTCTCATTTAATACTCATTGGTATCTATTTTTACATATGAAGGAGTGACAGATTCCAGAACTAACCTTAACTGCAGCTCTTCACCCACTGATTGCTCAACACTGTTATCAAAAGCACTTACCACCCTGCTGTGTCTGGAGGCCTCCCCTCACATACCACAGGCCGTTTTGGTCAAAGTGTTTATTTTTAACACTTACTTTTAGATTATTCTAAGTAAGAACTGCAAATTGTACTATAATATAAAACTTCAAGCAGCCCTTAAAGGTCAGGTCACACACTCAGATTCGTGGAGATTAGTTGCCCGACGACAAATCGCTTCTTCTTCAGGGCAACTAATCTCCCCAAACTGCCTACCTCCCACTAGAATGTAAATCAATGGCGGGATGGCACTCGGAGCATTTTTCTGAACTTTTCTGAAGTCGTCCGAAGAAGCCTCCTCGTGAAATGCCTTTTAATCCATTTATTTCAGCAGAAAATGTGGCACCAAGCTTTTGGGGGGACACCCCCTTCCTCAGATCAAATACACACTTAGCGAAACCATTACTACAGAGAGGTTATAATAAAGAAAAACTAGATCAAGTCAGAGAATTAAAAAAAAGTTGAACACAAGCAAATGTTAAGAAAGGTAAGAAAAAGAAAATAAGGTTCGGAGAATTCCTTTTGTATCAACTTTTGGTAACTTAACCTGCATGCATTGGAAAATACTACAAAGAAATCGTGAGGATGGAAAAATATTTAAGGAGACTCCGTTGTTTTCATACAGACGAGGTAAATTAATAGGACAAATGATATCAAAAAAGGGGTTACAAAAAGTTAGTTGAAGTGGTTTATTGGCACCATTTAAATTGGGTACATTTGGTTGTGGTGATTGCTCACATTGAAGTGGCATTATTCGTGGTGACTCTATAGCACATCCAACCAAGGACACTCCAATTAGAATCAATGCACATGTTACATGCAACAGTGTAGGTGTCATCTATTTATTAAAATGTCCATGCAGATATGTACAGTATAGGTGGAATAAACATCTAGAGTGATACGTGTATGTTTAAACTAACATCAACGTTAACTACGCAATTATGTATCTGAAATGGAAGAAAAAGATAAAAGCAGGGAGAAAAGTTTGAATGTCCATTATTGGCTGCAAAACATTTTTCTTATAACAAACATACAGTGGCCCAAGCCAGATGGATGGTATAAGAACAGGTGAATTTACCTCGACGAGGTAATATATAGGTAACAATTATTAAATAGATAAAAATATTGGATTCTCTTTTTCCACTAGGACTAAATGAGAGTTTTACTTTGCAATGTTTTTTTAATGTTCATAGGAATGTACATTTTGTAAGCAAAATAGATACTTTTTAAGATCATTTAATGTTATATTTTTCTAGGTAATGGACTATAATATGCTATCACTCGGTGATTATAGTATATAAAGAATAGAGAATAGGAGAATAGAGGTTGAGGAGAAGAAGAATAATAGCACTGAGAGTGGGCCCCTGGTATATGGTTCTTTGGTGGGCCCTTGGTCTAAGGTTTTTGGGCGGGCCCCTGGTGTCCCAGTCCGACACTGCTCAATACTATGATTCTTTGCCCTTCTTTTTCTTCATCTAAATTCCTAGTTAAAGAAGTAACAGGTTATAAACATCACAGGGGTCAATTTCTCATGCCTTTATGAAGTATATGTAAATGCTGTGTTCTGCAATGCACAATTTTCAGTTCCGACAAGATAAAAGGGGACAGAATAGATCCCACGCTACAATGTATTCTTTTGACACAGATGGCAGCCAGGAAAGTTAAACAACTCACTGTCAATAAAGGGACTTACATTCTTGCTCCAATATATCTTACTGTCATTGTAAATATATTCTTAAATGTATTCAGCTTAAAAAGAAGTATTTTCATTTTGTACTGTATGCCAGAGGAGATTCCGCTTGTGGATACAAACAGAGGTAAACTAAGATGTTGTGTGCTCCTTATGGGACCATTTGTTAAAGAATAAAACTTAGCTGCTGTGAGCTAAAGACCTAGGAATTTACAAAAGAGCTGATGTATGTTTCTTCCTAAGACACTTCACCCTCTGCCCTTCTCCTTCTGTTGATATAAATAGGGATGGAAAACTAGATAATGCAGCACTGCTGCTAGGTTCCTGTGATTTTTGGAAACTACATAAAGCTCTCTTATCATCATTCCATCCCAGAAACAAACATCCCCTGCCCAAATAGAGCTCAAATCATGGGAGATAATGAAAACAGATTTCATGTCCAATGTAATAAAATCTGTTCACAAAAAGCAGCAGATTATAATGTTCATTACATGGGGGGGGGCAGGAACAAAAATCTGTAACTGTGAACTTAAAATCTTGAAGACATGAGATGATTTGTGTAAAATAACAGAGAAAATTACAGGCACGAGATCTGTTATCTGGCCTGCTTGGGACCTGGGGTTGTCCAGATAAGATCAGTTTTTATGTCCAGCCAGGTGCCCCATATGGCTTAAAATTTCTCTGGGCACCCTCTAGATAAGTATGTTAGTTTCTGACTTGGAAGAGTGTCATTTACCAACTTTTGCCAATATTTTAGCTAAGGGGAGTCCAGGGACTTCCAATGCATTAGAATGTTTTTTTTTTAGCATAATACAGAAGCTGCAGGTAACAGAGTCTGGAGTAGGAACAAATTGGAACATCGCAGGTTAGTTCAAGTAAACATATTTCCGGGAAGTGAATATTTGGCAGTGCTAGCTTTTCATTCAGGGGCCGTAGCAAATCTCTGTATCACCAAGTAGGACCAAAAGACATGCAATGCGGGGCAAATTCACTAAGATTCGTAGTTGCGCCAGGCGTAACTTCGTCGCACTTCGCCACACTTCACCAGGCGTAGTTTCGCCAGCGCTTTGCAAATTCACTAAAATCTGAAGTTGCGCTCAGGGGTAGCGTAAGGTTGCGAAGTTGCGCTAGTGTTGATTCGCTAAGCGAAGCGAAGTTACGCTAGTGATGGTTAATTTGCATACGGCGCCAAATTCAAATTTCAATGGAGGAATACGTACAATCACTAAAAATGCCTGGGAAACCTTCAAAACATCAAATAAAATTTTTATTTTGCCCTACACATGTGCCCACTGTATAGTTAAGTTGCCATGAGTTAGGAAATGTAGGGGGGAAGGAGGGGAGCCCCAAAAAAATTTTCGATCTTTTTCCGCCTATCACTTATAAAAAATTTGAACTTTTTTTGGAAGCAATCCCTACTCTATTGCGCTTCGCCAGGTCTGAGGTGGCGAAGGAAGTCTAGCGTAAAAGGTAGCGTTCAGTACACTGTGTGCGTTAGTGAATTTGCGTAGTTACGTCCGTAGCGAAAATTCGCCAGGCGTAAGGGTGCGAAGTAACACTAGCGATTTTACGCCAGAGTTCGTTAGTGAATTTGAGAGAGAGAGAGATGCACTTATTTATTTATCCAGGCATTGACAGTAAAGTTGAGAGATATTGGTTACTCTTGCTGGCCAGATGTATAGTGAGATACAAAGTTCAAATTTAATCAGGTGGAAGTGTAATGCTTTAATGGTAGCTCTTGGTACAAAATGGCTTTATGTACTTAATACAGATATGGGTGAACGTCAAAGATCTCTATATAACAGTATAACAGTCTTCAAACACAGGAGCTAATATATCCTGAATCATCATTACCTAACTTTTATCCTCTGTGAAAAAACAAGCAACCTTGAAAAATTCTGACCAGAATTATCTTTGGATAAAATAGAAAACGATATCATTTCTTAACCTAAATTGAATTGCATTTTATTATATTGGGAAATAGATTGGACACCTTAAT
Source organism: Xenopus laevis (assembly GCF_017654675.1). Taxonomy (NCBI): domain Eukaryota; kingdom Metazoa; phylum Chordata; class Amphibia; order Anura; family Pipidae; genus Xenopus; species Xenopus laevis. The sequence continues at coordinate 126,758,961 of NC_054372.1, forward strand.
TGGAGGTTTGAGGGAGCATATTGAGTTTTCCTGCGGACAAGAGCCAAATAAAAACTGCCTCCTGTGGTGGATCAGCAAATGTTAGCCAAACAACATATCATTCAGAAATAATGAAAACATTACCACTTACAGTCAGAGCTAATTGCCACTCACCATCAGCTATTACTGGATTTCCTTTTAAGCTTCGGTAACATTTTATGTTGATATATTTATCTTTCATAGGACTTTAATTATGTTGCCTAAGTAGACTACTAAAATAAAATTGCAATGAAGCTCATAAGGAAACCGTAAGCAGAGCCCTGTTTTTAGTTTAAATGTAAGTGTATAGAAATAACTCTTAAGGAAGTCACTGTTAGGATGCTAATAAAAGCCATAGTCAGTTATAGTTGTGAAGTACTTAAGTGCTATTTTATAAGTGAATCATAGGTTTCTATTTCCCTGCTAATTTTATTGTATTTTGGGATTTACTTCTTACTTTCCATTTATAAAGAATAAACGGGCACTTGGAAGCACAAGATAAATACAGCACTCTTCTTTCAAGGTCTGAATATGTGATCGGAATCTCGATATTTTTGTACTTAAGAACTTTAGAATTTTAGAAGCAGGTCCTGATAAGATAAAATATCTTTTAGTAATTTGGATCTTCATACCTTGAGAGCAAAGCTGATTTAGCAGATCTCTTCTGTTAATTCCCTCAGCTGTCAATAGAAATAAGGACTTTAATCTGATACATTTTGTTTGTGATAGCAAACCTGCTTCCTGTTGAGTTTTGATTCGTAAAAGGGCAAGCGTAAAGCAACTAAAACAAACCGCTATTGATCATGTCATCTGCCAGGCAGCTTGAGAGTTTAATTTGGTCTGTGTAGAGCACAGGATATTATGCAGTATACCATCAAATCATTTTCTCATTTCTAAAGGAAGACTTAGATGGAGTTATTTTACAAAATATTGTAGTAATAAACCAATGATTTTTCACAGCTAGTAATTATAAAACAGTGTTAGATTTCCAGTTACATTAGGCAACGTCTGCTAAAAGGGAGTGCTTTTTTTTCTGATGTTGTTGCTTGTTCCCTCTTAATCATGCATCTTGGCCATGCTGATTCAGAAAAGAGGGATCATCTCCAACTGTAACCGCAGTTGTGGTTGCATAAAAATGGACACAGATGTTTTGTGCATTGAAACCATTCATTAAGGGTACCTGCATCCAAAGACTGTCCTTGCCCTATCCTGACAGTAGCAGTAAGTCCAGGGTTCCTACTGTGGGCTGCATCAATAAGTACAAAAGAATTGCACCTAAAGTATTGTAACTCCTGAGAGTTTTTAGTACAATTGTTTCTGATTTGTCAATCCATGAATGCACAATTGTACATGTTAATGCATCACGCACATCTGAGTTAGGTGCAACTGCTCCTTGTGGTCACCAATATGGTTGAATTGTGGGGAAACCCCTGCATTCTGGGTAAATAACATGGCAAATTGTGTTCAAATTGCACACTGCAATTGTGGAAAAGATTCATGTTTCCAGCTGACACAAAGTACAAGCCTCCTTTTAAATGTATCCCTACCCAACCAGATTTATTCATGGTTGTCCGCTCCCCATGCTGAGGGCTCAGGGCGGTGCACCTGGGCCACTTGCCAAATGTGGTGAGTAAATATTACACTTCATGGAGACCCCCTTGTTAACTTCTCATAATATCCCTACCTAACTAACTACTAACTGTCTGCTGCATAATTTCTTTTCTGCACAGTGAGCTCATTGCTACAACGTCTGCCACTGGAAAAATCCCAGAGTTTTCAGAATCTGCTAAAGAATTATTTGGAAAGATTTGAGAGATGACTGTCTGGGAAAACAAAGCAGATATCGTACTGTCTAAACTGCCAGCAAATACCTACAATCTTCTTAAAACTCTGCTAAGGCCACTGAGTCTCTTACAGCTCCTGTAAAGGCCACTGAGTTAACGTATTAGAAGATTTCAGAGACCCTCTCTAGACATTATAATCTGCAGCCCATCATTATTGTTGAATGCTTCAGATTTTATGGCAGGGACCAAAATATGACAGAAGGTCTTGCAGACTATAGTCAAGCCACACAAGATAAGTTTGTGTGTGGCCTGCATAATGAGTATAACTTGCATAAAATACTGAATGTAAAGGATCTAATTTACCAATCTGCTTGTTAGACTCCCTTGGCTATGGAGTTAACCTGTTGTGACTATCAGCAATAAATACAGTATTACATTAAATAACTACAATACCTAATGTCACTACATGAAATGTACAAGACACAGCTACAGTTAATACTGGTTACTGTTGAAAGGGTGCATCAGTAACAGACACATATAAATCAGAAGCCTGTAGGAACTGTGGGAAATTAGGTCAAATTGTTTGACTTTGCAGTAGCAAAATGCACAGATCCACAATATGTGACTAATTGGAAAACCCATGAAAGTCAGTACTGCACATGTGGGAGATAAATACATATTAGACTAGAAATTGGAAGGCATTCAGTAAACATGTTGCTTGGTAGAGGTGAGATCCTAGCACCGAACACAAAGGTTTGCAGCTTACATTGCCTTTAGTGCTTGGAAAGGACAACAGGCCAATGCTATTCGGGCAAAACTGATTGAAAAATATAAAGTTGACTTGGTGTAAAGTATTTGATATCAAATGAACTCTGCCTACATTTACAAATCACCTGAAAAAGATGTTGCATAACCACAAGTCTTTCTTTCAAAAGGAATTCTTTAGTTAGTTTTAGTTGGGTTCTTTGCCAAACCTTGGAAAGAGAAATAAAACAAAAATAGCATTGTATCATATGACCAGTGTTGGTCTGGGCTGCTGCCTCAGGGACCTGCACCCCCCACCCCAGCTGAAACCTGTCTCCAGCCCTGGACCCCCACCCCAGCCACAACCCCCCTCTGCCCCCCACACATACCTTATTTTAACTTGTTACAGCTGGGATTAGGGCCTAGTCGAGGTAAGGCAGTGCCCAGGGTGGGGAAAAGGTCTGGGTTGGCGGGCCCATTTGGTTTTTTTCCTGGTGTACCGCCAGTCCAATCTGACCTTGCATGTGTCAAATACTGCAGTTGGGCTGCCCTAATTGTAGGTTTTGTTATGTAGGCCGTGAGTTCTAGGCTATTCCCTCCTATTCATTTTTTTGTGCAATGGATCTTGCCAAAGTGTATTATGTCTGTACAGATGGCACAGCAAAGGTAACAATAGAATCTACATTGTTGACACATTGAAGATTCTATGGTGTGGCATGTAAAGGGTTAAAGAAGATGGTGTTTTGGCCAGAACACTTTTCTTTTTTGCATCTTTACAATGCAACAAATACAAAGTAACACTCTGCTTTTAGATTAAACTTGTAAATAAAAATTCCCTTTGCTTCCTTCTTTGTTTCCAACTACATTAATTTGTAAAGTGATGTCTAAATTGTTTGCAATGTATAAATAACATTTTTAGATAGTAGATGGATTGAATTGTATGTACTTGACATTTATGCAAATATTTTTGAGGAAACCAAAAATGCTGTTTGCAGAACTGCAGCTGCTTAAACAATGATGTTCCTTTTACGTGCAAAATAATGTTGATTGGAACATGAATATTTTAAAAGGAATGCTTTGACTGTGAAAATAAGAAAAAGGAAGGGATGTCTGGCTACTTTCAGAAAATATACATGATGTATGCACAGTCAATAAGGTCTCACCAAGTGACCAGAATCATTAGCCTGACTCACAAGGAGAAAGTCAAATCCTTACAAGAAGTTAAGTTGTCCCACAGCTCTAAAGCTGCTGTAAGAAATGATCCCCTTTCCCTTTATTTACAAGAATGCAGAAAAAAGAAGCTTAAAGGATGATACTAAAGTTGTTTTAATTATTTGACTATATGGATTAGTCAGACCCTGCTAGCTTCAAATTACATTTGTACTCAGTTGACTGCAAGGAATGCATTAAACGAAAAGCCCAGTCTAAAGGCCGCAGCAAATGCTTCTTACATGGCTCTCGGTACTTATTGATAGCAGCTAATTTATTTACATCATGTACGTGTTAGCTCACAGTATGTCTTGACCCTCAGAACTAGAAATTGACTTCATTGTACCTTACGTGTTCAGTGATAAAAACAAGATTTTAACTCTAAAGCCAAAGGCAGACTGGAGTGCTAGCTGTGTGTATTGAAAGTGTATAATATTCAGTTTTATGCTATCACATATTATACAATCTTACTTGTTTAACATTTTATTGGAATTAATTTGGTCTTAACTTTCCTGATTTGGCTGTATGTGATTTTTGGGTACATATGGAAGGCCAGTCAGATAGAAACAGTAGTTAAAACATGTAATTCATATATTGGGCTTGTTAAAATACCCCAAATTATCAGCTTCTAGCTGTTGCAGTTTTGTGCCTGTTTTCACTTAATTTTGTATCTAAAGGTATGGGACCTGTTACCCAGAATGCTGGGGACCTGGGGCTTTCTGGATAATGGATCTTTCTGTAATTTAGATCTTCATATCTCAAGTCTACTATAAAATCATGTAAACATTAAATAAACCCAACAGGCTGGTTTTGTTTCCAGTAAGGAATAATTATATCTTAGGTTGGATCAAGTACAAGTACAAACTGTTTTATTATTACGGAAAAAAGGGAAATCATTTTTAAAAATTTGGATTATTTGATAATAATGGAGTCTATGGTAGACAGTCTTTCCATAATTCGGAGCTTTCTGGATAACGGATCCCATACCTTTACTATAATTAATAAAATCTGTGAAGTTTTTAAGAAGTATTTTTTTAACTTCAGCATCTGGACTGCAAGCGATGCTTGTCCATTTGGGAGCACAGCCATCTTAAATTATTATTGGGGGACATGACATGGGCAGGGTCAAATACCTGTCCAATTTCCCCAACTACTGGCCTAGAAATAATTACCACTTAGCACTTGTCTTTCATTGGAATTTATATTTATTTGATTATTGACCTGCAATCCACTTGTTTGATTATCACCTCAGTGTTGCAAGTATTTGAGCAGGGTCCATGTTTTTGCCTTTTTCACTTTGTTTTGTGTATATATTGTAACCAAATATTTCTTCTAGCTGCCACTCAGCATATAGGAAAATGATTTAGGTGCAGATTTATGCAGCTCTGAGACTAGCAGTTGTTATATCACACAAGATTGCCTAAATATGCAGGTCCTCATCATAAACAGTGACAATTGTGCTTCTTGCAAAAGCTGTCTGTACAGTACCTCATTAGTCAGTCCAAAAATATATATGTAGGTTACATGGATTCTGCTGAAACTAACTTTAGTGTGTAAATGTGACTGTAAGCTTGACTGTGGGAGGGAGTGATATGAATGAGAAATAATCTTTGTAAAGCACTGGTGGATTAGTTGGTGCTGCATAAATACAGTATAAAAATTATTCCAACAGCAATAAACCAAGAACCATGAAGCATTTACAATGTATGCACTTAACGGTCAATAAAAGTGTTATAGGAACGTGCACAAAAATATAATGTTGATGGGGCTGGCACACAAAAGATATTTTAACAATTTACTGGCTTAACGAAAACATTTCCTGTGATGGAATAATGATTGATATGAATAATAGGTAAAAATGACTATACCGGTAAACAGTTGTTTAAAAGAAAATGGATGTGGATTGGAATGTTTTGCACCTTTACAAATATTGATAATGTGTCTAGCAGGATTGAATTGCCACATATTTACTTGACAAGGATATGACTCTACTTTATTTGTTTAGAAAGTGCAATCACAAAGAGATGGATGCACCTTAAATGAATAGGGTATAAAAGAGTGTGGCAATCCTTGTGTGGGACAGTGTCCCACTGCAAACAGGTTTCCTTTGACAAATAAAGGAAATTTCAATAGGATGATTACAACTAAATCTGGCCATACATGGGCTGATAAAAGCTGCCGACAGACCGAGTTGGCAGCTTATTGACTCGTGTGTGGGACCCTCGGACAGGCTTCCCCAATCGATAGCTGGGCGGAAGTCGCTCAGATGTCGATTGGGCAGGGGTAAAAAAACCATCGGATCGCGGACCGCATCTGTTCGTTGATGTGGACCCGTGATCGGACCACCCGTATATCATACATTATCATTTGATTGTCCTAGTGCCCACGATCAGATCAGCCCGATATTGCCCGGGGAGAGATCCACTCGTATGGCGAAATCTCCAAAAGAGCGGATCTCTATGTGTATAGCCACGTAAAGAAGCAGGGCAGAAAAAGGTAGTGGAGGGTCACATTACAGGAATAATTTTACAGGATTAGTGTGGATACTTAGTGGGCTGTGTTGCGCTAGTCCTATGTTCAGTAGATCTGTTTTTATCGATACCAACATATTTTTATCTGGAAAAACAGTTAATTAAGCTGGCCATAAAAGCAAAGATATTTTCATAAGTAGTGATGAGTGAATTTATCTGCCAGGCATGGATTCGCTGTGAAATTGTCATGCATGTAAAAAAAATGTTTGACTCCCATTGACTTCAATGCATTTCACAAATTTTCGCAAATGTTTTGGCTAAGTGAAACGGGAACGACTTTCTCGTCACTATTCATAAGTGGGCAATGACCAATTTTATGGTATAAAGGAACAATAGCTCATCAAAATGAAAACAAACAAAAAAAACATTATTGAAAACATTCATAGAATAAATTGGTTGTCAGCAGTATAATTTTTGAATTGGACATCATTGTCTGGAAAAATCACACTATTGTTATCTTTAGACTGGCAGTACAAATACAGATACAATTTACTCCTCTTTCACATACAGATTAGACCAGTCTAATGCACAATATTCCACAAAATATTCTGGAAAAAACGGGGGGGGGGGGTGTACTAAACATGCAGGAGCACAAAGTATTTACATAAGAACAGAAAAGAGTAAAAGTTGCTGTTTGTGGGCCCTTAAGTACAAAGACCCAAATCTGTGTATATTTCCATTATACAGTATAGAGTATGTGAAACCAAATATCACAATGGGGATGGATGGAGTTATAAAAATGCTTCAGATGGAGATTATGGTCATACATACAGTTCAAGGTATAAGCAAGATTATTATAATTGATATAGTGCCATCATCTTCTGGAGTGCATTGTTAAGGAATTACAAACACAAGACTTAGCAGTTTGCATTTACAAACAGAAAGGTCTTACAAGAGTATCTGCACATTTTTATATACAGGTATGGGATCCGTTATCTGGAAACCAGTTATTCAGAGAGCTCTGTATTATAGAAAGGCCATCTCCCATAGAGTCCGTTATAATTTAATCATCCAAATTTAAAAAAAGTATTTCATTTTTCTTTGTAATAATAAAACAATGCCTTGTACTCAATAAGATATAATGAATTGGAAGCAAAACCAGCTTATTGGGTTTATTTAATGTTTACATAGTTTGTTGTAGACTTAAGGCACAAAGATCCATATTATGGAAAGGTCTATTATATGGAAAACCCCAGGTCCCAAGCATTCTGGATAACAGGTCCCATACCTGTATTGCTAGGTGGGCCTTGTTCCCGAGCTTATATTTCTTTTTTTATCTGAATGAAGAATTATATAGGGGAAATTCAGCACAACATTGACATAAAGCATCTGGATATAATAAGGTTAAGTAAAATTGCATCCTTTAGTTGCTGAATAGTCGCACATTCTATATTCTATATTTAGCATACTGTCTTGGAAAGAGAGTTATTGTGTATCGTGTGCAGCTCTGAGAGCTGCCTTAGCCAATAACGGTGTTTTCATGTTTCCTCAGTTAAGCCTAGAAGATCCTATCAGGGCCATAAAGTATCTTAAGCTGTAAAGACGCTGGAGATCCTCCAGTGTAACATATAGCTCAATTGGTGCATCACTTATCCTGCGGTGCACAGCAGGAGCTGGAGCCGGGATCGTACATCTTCTACGGAAAAAAAATATTGTGAAGATCTTCTGACTCACATTTCTTTTTAATAAACAAATATTTCTTTCTGAAATTCTATCATTTTAATTGTTTGTTTGATCTGATTTAATTTAATTAGCCAGATGTGTCTGGATATTTTATTAATCACTGAATGCATTGTATGCAGCACCACACAAATAATTATGCATAGTAAGCTGACAAACAATTAAAAGAGCAGCATCAAAAATACATTGGGGATTATTTATCTTTATCTCTTGGAGGGGGTAGGTGGCACATGGTTTTCCCTTGAAATGTCCCCTAGTCTGTTTGTTATTCACAAATGGCTAGGGATCCCCAGGAACAGCAAGGTACAGCCATTTAAATGGATACAAGTGTTGTGTTCATGGGGGCTAACATAGGCAACTGCATGTACTTGGGGTAATTGTAGAAGCTTAGGAGGTGCTAGTGGTCATTACATCATTACATAACAAGATATTTAAATACACATGGTTGATTTTCAAACATACTGTAGATGCTAAAATGAAACTGAAATTGAAATCTAGTATAAGCGGTGCTATGGTAGACATCAACTGAGGCCCTAGCAATTATTTATTATGACGTCACTTGTATGGGTTACTCAGAACCTCCAGATGCATTAAATACAGTGTTGGACTGGGGGGGTCTGGGCCCCTGACCCAGCCAACTGCCTGCGACCCTCCTTTATCTGTTCCCCCACCCCTAAACAGTGTATACTTGCTTGTGCAGGGAGAGTGTGAGTGCAGAGTGCTAGACAGGTGGGAGCAGATCTGGGCCAGCAGGCCCACTGAGTTTTTTCCCAGTATTCTGCCGACCCACCTGTTTTTTCCCCGGTGTTCCATCTGCCCATTCCGACCCTTAATCAAATAACCAACTATGGGTAAAAGCTCAAAGTACAATATTATTTGAAATGCATCTCAATCCTAATTCATTGTAGGTTTGCAGAAAAAAATAATTTCGTATTATGGCGTTGTGTCCAGTTTGGTTATTGAACTAAGAGTAAAATAGAACACATAACTTGAGTTCCACCCACTGCAATCTTGCTCTGACCTGACTGACCAACTAAAATTTCATGACAATATCAAGTTGGATGATAATGGCCACAGCTTTATTGAAAATTACAGACAGTACAAACCATCAAATAACAATAAATCAATATGCAATACACATAAATAGGCAATGTAAAATGTTTTGTTAGCACAAGAAACTTTTGCATAGACCATTGTGAATGTTACTAACCATGTTTGTGTCTTTTTTGACCGATTACAGAACTCACAGATTTCCTTGCAAAATTTGCAACCAAATGGCTTTTGCGAACAGTCTCAGTTTATGTAATAAAATTTCACAAAAAAGCATATTTTGCAACATAATATTTAACGAAACCCCAAAGCAGGTGTTAGCCCTAACGTCTTCTTAGAGATGTAATATTTGCCAGTGAATGATTTTACATTGCAAGCAGCGCTAAACATTCGCAAAAACATCATTTTAAATAACACTAGCGATTACATTCCCCCTTTAGTATATATACCTTTACAATTCTTCAAAACATCAATTACATGCATTGAACAGTGCAAATAACTAGAGTCCCTCTAATTCTGCCATTCCATAATTTATATTGGTATCCTCCAGCTGCCCATGGACCTAACTTGGAGGATATTCCCACAAACTGGGCTCTGCAAGCCACCACTTTAACCTCGGGCCCGCCATACTTTACTGAATGTTTTCCACAACTCTGCACACGCAAAGTGGTCACCCACCTTAGGGGTTAAACCATCCCACAAAACCAATTTCCGACAGACCCATTTCCACCTGGCAGACTGACACGGGCCCACTGACTAAATGTGACAATTACCAAGCTGAATCCATGTTCTGGAAATTTCCCTGATCACCCCATCTGTCTGGATAACTAAGAACTTGTGTGTCCCAGTCCTCCAAGCCATATGCATGACACTAACAACACAACAAACTAAAATAATAAACCAAACCCCCAAACTATTGAGGGCTGTTTGGGAACTTTCCTTTCAGCTGCCTCTCTAAAATAGTGGCTCCTTTTCCCTAAACTTAGCCTAAGATGGCACCCTATCCACCCCCATGGCTATAGCCCCCTCCTCATTAACCACAGACCTATTGGGCTCCCTCTTAGGGTTGATACCAGGTAACGATGCCCTTCCTCCAAACAGTTCTCACAGGATTGTTGATGATGATGATGATGGGGATTCAGATTTCAAGATCAACTCAGCATGAGCTTCTTAGAGGAATTATCAGTATCATTGGCATGACTCTAGTGTGGGTGACTGTGACCCATTCCCCAAATTAGCGAAACTGCAAAAAAATTGCCAAATGCAATTAAGTTCATGGGCATTTTTTTGAGGCAAAGTAATTTGCACATCCCTACCACCCCACTAATGAAGTCAGGGACCACTGTTTACAAAACTTTGGTTAGTTCTATCTTAACTTGTAGAGCAGGGATCCCCAACCTTTTTTTACCCATGAGCCACATTCAAATGTTAAAAAAAGTTCAACACAAGCATGCAAAAAGTTTCTGGGGCGCCAATTATAAATTGTGGTTGACTACTGGTGGTCCTTATGTGGACTGGCAGCTTATGGAAGGCTCTGTTTGGCAGTAAACTTTGGTTTTTATGAAACCAAAACTTCAAAAATAAGCACCTGCTTGGAGGCCACTGGGAGCAACATCCAAGGCGTTGGTGAGCAACATGTTGCTCCCGAGCTACTGGTTGGGGACCACTGTTGTAGAGCATGCCACATTTTTTAATAATACTTAACGAAAAAATTTAAATGTATTATAATTGAAACATTTGAAAATAGTTGACAAACATTTCTCTCTCTCTCTAAATAACACACGAGTATGCAGGCTGCAATGTTTCTGTTTACATTTTCTCATTTGGAACATACAACTAGACTCCTAAGAAGATGCATTGACCAATTAACATATTTTACCAGCACCTAATTGCAAGAGGACTTTGATAAACAGTCTCCACCAAGTACTCTTGTATCATTTCACTGAAGATTCTTGGCTCTTCTAAGGCTATTTGCATTGAATCTGAATGCCTGATCAATAAATGTCAAGATAAGGAAAGCAATGCAATTGGATCAGCTTTATACATGATATAAGAAAGACCAGACCTCGAAGCAAAGCACTCAATTGTTATCTCTGGTCTTGTGATAAAAAAAACCCACACGTAAGTGACAAGTGAGCAAAAAACTGACAGAATCCAACAGATTGCATTTCCAAGCTCAGCTACTGCTTGTCTCTTTGTTTTCTTGATTTCATAATCCTAGCTCTTCATGGATGATCACCATATGTCATGAAAATGGATATTGTACATGGTGTAGTGCCTAACAAAATATATACATCTGCTGCTGCCATTACTAATGTCAATGAACCACATAGACATTTTCCAAATTTCACTTAACACGCAAACATAAAAATTAATGATCTATGGTATGGGGATTTTCCTTGTTTGTGACCTTTGAAGCTTGTAAATTACATAATGTATTCAAGTTGCCTATATATAAAGCTGGTAATAAATGAAGACTCTTTGAAGCGGTTTGCGACTCATTATAATTGTTGTGCGTTAGAAATAGCTTCTGAACAAAATCTGTGTTTAATTAATGAATTGATAAATAAACACATACATAAATAAATAAATAAATAAAGCATCTGTATGTAATGTTGAAGAACCTTGTATCAGGGTCTTGTTCTATAATAAAGTTCGGGTTAAGTTAAAAAATCATCAACCATTTGGAGTTCCTATATAAAGGCATGGGTCTGGAACTCTCAGGCGACATCTATATTTTAAATGGGGGGGGGGTTCATTAGGATAAGTATTCATAATGATTTCATTTAAAGGATATTTATGGATTTGGTATTATTTAGGGAGAAGGCCCCCCTCTTGTAAATAATAAGGATATTTTAAGTCACAAAGGAGTTCCAAGACCATATGAAAGCACAAGGTCAAAGGCTGAGGTGATTTAATAGGGGTATACTTTATTAAAATACACAAGTTTGTGTGGCATGTGATACAAACTACAGAATGAAGCACCATTTATAAGGATATATTATAGGACATAAACCCCACTTGCATTAAAAATATAACATGCCCACTGTTGCAAAATGTGGGGATATTAAGACAATCCAGAGTTCCATAACCTTTACAAAAGCACTTGGTCTCGGTCAATGAGCCATGGTCTTATTGGTCTTAAATAGTTAGATTAATCTGACTGGTCTGAATAGGAACAGTGTGGAAATCTTACTTGAGAGAATAACTTGCAGTATGTCCATGCGATTTAAACATAATGTAGTTTAAATAATGTACATGTGAACCCTGCTTATTATTATTAGAGCATTATAATTTACTTATAACAAAGTTATGGTTAATATGCACTGAAATCAGGCAGAGATTCATATTGTGCAGAAAAACTTAATAAAAACAATAAAAAAGCAGTGGCCAGCTCCATGTTGTAGCTCCCACCCATTCCAGCCAAAGTCAGGTGATCCCACTGATGTCTAATAAAAGGGCAGCCAAGTTTGGGAGTTTTACTTTGAAAGCAGCTAGTAAGTTGCAGGTAAAACTTAGTGCCTTTGTACAATGTATCATGAAGCAATAGAATTCTTAATGAATCAGATGAAAATTGAGCATAGGACTGGCCAGATATGGGATGACTGACATAGTTGGCCATCTTAAATATATTGAGTGCAGAGGACTCTTGTATTTGTCTAGGATTCTAGGTGAATTTTGTGGTTACTACGTCATTGCACCCCCACTTAATGTTTTTAAAAATAAGTTGTGAGCACAACTTTCCCTTGTTTGCTATCACTTATAGTTTACAAACTATACACACATACATGAGGGTTTGATTATCCACTAATTGACATTGTTCTCTAATGACATTTTTTTTATAACGATCATCATCATCTTTTGTATTCCTAATTTTATTATTAGCAAAGTTGTGTATTGCATTAGATCCATCCTGCACAAGGCCCCAGGTAAGCTGAACGGACATTTGGTGGTCTTATTAGCTGTGCGCCACAGTGCTTGTTTGCAGACACATTCCTCTGCATAAGTCACACTGAATACAGTGAGGACAGATGTTCTGAAGACATACATAGCTCAGACCATTACTTGGTGAGACTTAACTTTGAATGGATTATTCCTTATCATAACTTCTAGTAAAACATGTTTTCTACAGCAATAATACCACTGGTGTAATTTCTTTGGCTGGGTGGATCCAGGCCCTTCTGGACCTTGGTAAAAATTAAAAAGGGCTGATAGAACTTGACCTGAACTATTATTAATGTATATAACAGCAATCACATTTAGCATTCTCTACAATTAAGTTCCATGTGATTATTTATGAAAGCAAGCTGGACTGCTATCTTAAGTCTTAACATTGCCATGTATGGTGAGATCAGCTTGTTTGACAAGACCACCATACAAGTGAAACTCCTCAATGCTTAGATCATACAGCAGCCTACCACTGGAGATTTCCATAGACCAGAGGTCACCAACCTTTTTTTAGCCATTGCCAACAGAGTTGGGGAGCAATCCAAGCATGAAAAATGTTCCTGGGTGGTATAAAATAAGTGCTGAGATTGGCCATTTGGTAGCCCCTATGTGAACTGACATCCTACAGGAGACTTATTTTGGCAGTACAACTTTTTTATGCAACCACAAATTGTCTCCAAACCAGGAATTCAAGAATAAGCATCTGATTTGAGGCCACTGGGAGCAACATCCAAGGGGTTGATGAGCAACATGTTGCTCATGAGCCACAGGTTGGGGATCACGGTCAAAGACAGACATAGGACAAACGTAGTTGATTTTTAACCATTAGTTGAGAAAAAAAAAAAAAGAAGTTACATAAGCCTTAACCAGGCTTTACATATTACTTTTTAAACAGAATGGTTTTAATTTAATACTGGTCATCTATAAATTGAAATATATATATATATAAAAATAGTTTGAACGGCAGAATATGTAAAATAGCTAGCATTTCATAAAATATATTCAGCTCTAAAATACAATAACTTTCTTCTATGTATTCAAGTTCTGTATATGATCAAGACTATACAAAAATATTTTCTTATAAAGAAAACCTCAGTGCAACAATATGCAACAATATGTAACAATATGCAACAATATGCAACTGGCAGCAGTAACCAAAAACCACGTGGTGAGACAGGATCTTAGTCTTGAGCTGCTTGACAGAAATATCTGGGTGTCTTCCACATAATCCTTTACATCTGCCAATAAAACAAAATATTTTTTTATTTGGGCCAAAAGGGTTTAGGTTGGACATTTGTATGGCTTTAAAGACAATCTGATTATGCAGGTACAGTAGTGCCATTTCATTTTCCTTTCGAAAGAAGTACACAAAGAGCACAACCTCAATGATTGAATCATAATCCTCCCTAAACTCTTATTCTATCTTCTTTATCTCTGTCCTAAATGGATATTCTAAGTGGCAGTGGTTGGATGGAGAAGGTTTATTTTGACTCGTGAATGAATTTGTAGTTTAATAATTTCCTAAAGATCCGCTTACTAAAGTGACAAGCCAATTGTGCATTTTATGGTATTTAAAGAGAGAGCACAGCTATTGTATTTCACAGCTGTAACTTTTAAATATATAAGAAAAATAAAAATGAATGTATTAATACTTTTGGGTACTATGATATATTACAATATATTACAATATATTAATATAATTAATATAATTAATGTAATTGGGTCATAATAACTCTCTTGCATGGTTTTTTTATTCAAATACCTTAGCTTCTTGCCGATCATGTTCCCCACCCCCCCAAAAAATAAAAGGGTTGACAGCTTTTAGGTGCTAAGCTTTTCATTTTTTTTAAAAACCGGCATCACCAGGAAGCTGAGGTATTCAAATTACAGGCATGTTTATCAGAGGTCGTAATTCAACCAACCAAAAATGTATTTAACAAAAAAAAAACAGGGGGGGTGTGGCTAGCCGTTCACCAAGATGGACGCATAAAGCTGAACCTCCGCAACAGCTCATACTAAAAAATGGAGATAGACAAACTAAAAATGGGAAAACACAACAAAATGAAGGACCCTTTGAGAGATGAACTGAAGCACCACAAACTCCCTTAGTCACAAAAGTTTATGAAGATGTTTCTGGCTCCGTCTGAACAAAAAGGTGAGCAGTGTGGGTTTGGGCCCACAACGGAGCGGGCCGAGGGAGATGAGACAGTCTCTTCCTTAGAAACGCGACCTAAAAGATCTAGCAATGCAGATAAAAACCGTGTTAAAGGAAGAGGTGGCTGATCTAAAAATCAGAGATTGTGTCACTTCACTCCAGAGCAATGGACATTGAAAACAGGGCAGAAGAGACAGAGTTTACAATTGAATCACTACTGCACGTCGCACAAACACAAATCTTTAATGCGTACAGTGGAAAACCTTGACAATAGAGGGAGACGGTGCAACCTGCACATTCAGGGTCTACCTGAATCAATAAAAGCGAATGCCCATTAACAGACAGTCATGTCGTTATTCAACACAGTGCTGCAACTACCCCAAACCAATGAAATATACTTGGAACAGGTACATAGAGCGCTAAGGCCAAAGGGACTACCAACTGAAAAGCTGAGAGATGTCATTTGCTGCCTACTACACTTTACAAAGACATTCTTACTAAGGCCAGACAAATGAAACAGGCCAAGTATAAGAGCACAGAGGTAACTATTATGCAAGACCTCTCCTGGTACATGTTACAGCAAAGACAGATACTTAAACCCTTCTCAAATTTCCTCAAAATTTTGTTTAGATGCAGATACCGGTTCAAAATTTAAGTAACAGTAGCAGGGAAAATGCTTACACTCACCAACCCAGAGGATGTCCAGCCATTCCTGGAGGCCTACAGTGCTCCAGACATCGACCTCTCCGAATGGATCAAGTTTGTCCAGCTTCCAGCACCAACACCACTGCCTCCGCAGGAATGGGCCAGACAGAATTCCTGTCTAGCCTAAGAGCCCATTTTCTTTCACTGTAGTTCTTCAAAATGTTTTTATTCTTTGATTGCTTGTTAAGATACACTAAAAAGTATGTGATAACAAATACCATATTCTCTGAAACTGTTTTTCCTACTTCTTTCTTCACCCTTAACTTTACTATCTCCCCCCACTCTGAGTTTGGAGGTATTAATGTACCAATGGTGTATGAGTATTGTGTTTACTTACTGTATAATTGATGGAGAGTAATCTGAAGGTAATTTCCATATATGCAAATGGTTTAAATATCCCTGAAAAAAGAAACAACTGGTAAACATGATGAGGAAAAACAAAGCTGATATTATCTTGATCCAAGAGACCTACTTTAGAAATGAACCCCCTCAAATGCATAAGTTAGGCCCCTATACCCAACCGTATTTTAGCAACAACCCCATACTAAAGACAAAGGGAGTACCCATAGCCATATGGAAAACCCATAGATTTCAAATTATCAGACACACTTATTGATCCCAATGGAAGATATATAGATCAAAGGACTACTGTATCATACAATGTACGATAGGAAGTATCTACCTCCCGAACCAAAATCAAACACGTTTCTAACTAAACTAACTACCAAAATCACCAATTTCTCAGGCGGGTTAATGATATTGGGTGGTGATCTGAACATGACCCTGAACCCAAGCTTAAAAAATTCAAACGGCAAATCCTACCTAACGACTAAAAAACTATCCCAAACCACTGCCTTTGGGCAATTGAATACTAAAAGCCACTTTCTTACCACTATTGGCATCACTGAAAATAGTGGGTCACTCTGGAGTTTTGATAACATAGAAAAAAGATGTGTACAATTTTGAGCAAAAATACAGATCAACTGCATATTCCACTCATGGCAATATAGCAAGAATTTTGAAGAACCAACCAGTGCATTGTCATTGGGTGCAACTCACAGGAAAAACATAACTATTAGGGGCAGATTTACTAAGGTTTGAATGGTAAATTATAATTCAAATTGCTTTTTTGGTCAAAACTTACAATTTTGAATTTAAAACCACCAACTCAAAATCAAATGGGAGATTTATCACACCACGACCCTGGAAACAGCTCAAATTCGATAATTCTCCACCTAAAACCTGCCAAGCTCATATAAAAATTAATGGCAGAGGTCTGTTGAACCATTTGAAGATGTTGATAGCCTTCCTGGCATTCCAGTTCTTTTTGGAGGAAAACCCGATTCAAATTTGATTTGAATTGTCAGGTCATTCCTATTCAATCAAATATTAGACGTTCAAGTTTTTAACTTCCCATTCGAGTTGTGAGTACAGCACTAGCACCTTATTTAATTCATATAAGAACCATGAACTTTTAGATCATTCATCAATTGTGTGAAGATAAATTTTATTGAAAGTCACTGCACCTAATTTATATCCCTTAAGCACTTAAATCATTTTAATTATTTGTATATAACACAATCGATTGAAATACCATTAATTGTTTGTTGGTGCTAAATTGATTGCGAACTAAGCATATGATTATAATAGCACTAAGCACTTATATAATTAGATCTCAATTAATTTTAGTAAGGTAGTGTGGGGTTTTACTGCTTTTTCTTGTTTTTAGTATCCCTATTCTGGTTTATATACAGTACCTCTACACAGCCTGAAATTGGGTAATACAAGTGAGTGAACATTAATTACAAGTGAACTATATTTTTGTTTGTGATACATTGGAATTTAAAAAAAAATGTAAAGTTCAAATATAAGGTCTTAGTTTTAATGTAGCTTGCTCCACAGAGAAATCATGGATGCTATGATAAAACACAGATAAACAAGACTCTCTCTATATAATATAAAGAGGTGGAAATACACTTCATATTTAAAGGAGGCTGACTAGTCATTAAATGCTAATTTGCCATATGAATTAAAACTGTCCCTAGGGCTAAACCACTGTTAATTTACAACATGTGCAGTGCCGATTCAACAAATTTTTGAAGGTATGGAATATCCAATTACATGATATTTATCTTTTGTACAATGTGAATTAACTATGTGTTGATGTAGGACTCCACAGGTGAGAAAACAAGGAAGTAAATTTAGATCATAATGGTAATGTATCTGCCTTTGTTCAACCAACACAATTGCTTACATTTGTTCATTACATTGGACATTGCGTAATAACATACAGTAGCCAGATAGCTATAAAGTATTCCTTACTTTTGGTCAGGCCAATAAATGGAATGGTTGAATCTGAGCTTTTTTCCTTCCCTGCATGGTCAACATGCTGAAATAGTTTCTGGACGTAGGTATCCTCAGAAAGTTCAGAGCCAGCATTTATCATGGTTCCATTCTGCATTGCTATGAAAACAAAATGAATCAAAAAAATTTAACAAGAATTCAGTAATTGACTACAAGAATAATGTAACATTCAATTTAAAGCCGGTTTCACATGAAAATGTCGGTGATTTTCATTTGGTGTAATGGTTTTACATTCACGCTCATATGGACTTACATTCATAAGCTGGATGTGATGCTTTAATATGATTTTTATAAACATTGCAAATTTGCAACATTCTTTTAATGTTGTTATTTACACAGTGTTTAAGAGTGTTTAATATTCATAGAGCAAGTCTCAGTAGATATAGAATATATGTAACAGTTCAAAACCAGTAATTATTTTAGAGATATAATGAAAGATCCATAGATAAACATTATCATTACTATTTATTTTCCTATTTCTTTTACCTTTATTCATATAACACTAACTTATTTACCAAGAGCTTTGCAGGTATTATACCTAATTCACACACTAGTCCTTGCCCTAATGGAATTTATAGTCTATGGTCCCTATAACATACATTATCTATAGTCGGTTTTATCAGGAACCAACTCAACCGCAATGTATTATTACACCTTTAGATAGTTATTATATCAATGAGTTTGTATTGCATATAGCACTCTTTTAAAGGCCAGCTTGGAGGTAGCTTTTGTCATACAAAAAATACGTTTGCATTAAAATTAAATCCAACAGTTCTGTGTTATATATCTGCACAACATACACCACAGTCTTGAGCTAATCCTGTCAAATTTTTAAAGTGGATGACACTTACTTTGCCAATGGGGGACATACATTTCTTAAAGGGCAGCTATGACTCAAATGTTGAATATAAGATTATGCACCTGGGATTTAAAAATATGCAAGCCACTCATATCCTTAATGTCAGGTAAGCACATCATTGATAGGGAAGAACCCGGGGTACTTGTCGATAATTAACTTAGCTGAGCAAGCGATGCCAGTCAGTGACAACAAAGGTATGATAAATATTATTCTGTATTTTTAGGGATATAACCAAATGAGAGAGGCAGTATAAGCCCTCTTCTAGAATATACAGTACAATTTTCAACAGGGACTTTAATGAAACTGAATAAAACTAGAGCAACTAAGCCGATAAACAGTATGGAAAGTCTCAGTTGTGAAGAAAGGTTGCAATTATTTACAATGGAGAGGAGCACTTAAAGGAACAGTTCAGTGTAAGGATAAAAACTAGGTAATAATATAGTTAGTTAGCCAAAAATGTAATGTATAAAGGCTGGCGTGACCGGGTGTCTAACATAATAACCAGAACACTACTTCCTGCTTTCAGCTCTCTAATACTGAGTTAGTCAGCGGCTTGAAGGGGGGCCACATGGGACATAACTGTTCAGTGGGCTTGCAATTGATCCTCAGCATTCAGCTCAGATTCAAAAGCAAATTGTTATGACCCATGCCCCCCCCCCTCAAGACAATGATTGGTTACTGCCTGGTAACCAATCAGTGGAAACTAAGAGAGCTGCAAAGCAGGAAGCAGTGTTCTGGCTAATATGTTAGTCATCCAGACACTCCAGCCTTTATACATTACATTTTTGGCTAAATAACTATATTAGAAACATTTTTTATTTTGCACAGTTTCCTTTAAGAGATATGATGATGTACAATATATAGATAATGGCACCATAATGTACAATAAATGTTGCTTTATTCACCAGAAGGCAAGACACAAGAGCCTCCCTTGAGGTTAGAAGGAAGAAAGGTCCATCTTCAGGAGTAAAACGATTTTTTTTTAGGTGATATCTGTGATGCAGAATGTTCTCCCTGAAGCAGTTGTAAGATTAAAAGGTTTGGGTGACTTTTTAGCAAGTTAGAAAATATAATATGCATTCTTAGTATGAAGTGGATTTAGGGACTGGTCAGAATTTTTTTCAGTTAGGACATTCCCAGGGCACCCCCCCATTTCACATTTTAAAGGCTTCAGATGGGGTTTTTTCCACTGCAACATGTGGCAATAAGTTTTCATTCTGACTGAAAGATTTAACAGTGTATTTTTTCAACCTCAGCTACTATGTTACTATTAATCTATGTGTGAATTACTGTGTGACTGTGACTGGTGACTTGGGAGTTGCAACATAAAGGCAGAAATGCCTTGCTGTCCATAGTATACCTGAAATTACATTGTGCTCCATCAGATTTTACCTAAATATTGCAGTCTACAGGTATAGCTAATAAACAAGTCTTAGTTAGGGAGATAATTGAAGAGAAAAAACTTGAAGTTTCAGATTTCCAAGATAGCTTGTGCCCGAATTCTGTCTCTGATTAGCCTTATAAATTCTTCCCCAGAGCACCACTAGAAAGACATAACCTTGACCCACTCTCATTATAATAGCAGCAGTTTTTTTTTTCCCTTAATGAAACTTTAGGTTGATCCACAAACTTATTTTTCGAGAAATATAAGATGCTTACGAGTTCCCAAGCGAATTACAGCAGCCAGCTGGACAGCCAGGTGAAAAAGTCTAATGAGGAAAGAAAAAGCATTTTAAATTAGTTTTGGTGTTCAAGCACAAGAGATATATATCCAAACAATTACTAAGCTTTTTTTTCCTAGTTACTTAATGTCCTGCACCTCATGTCTTTTATAACACCTACAATGCCATTATGAATCAGGCAATGAAGTAAATTAATGAAGTGCAATAAAACAGTACATCTTACTAACGTTAACATTAAGCATGGCATTATATCACTGAATGTAGCTTCACACATACACAAATTGTGCAATATCTCCCATTAAAATATTTACTGTACAATGCAACGTTATGCATTCCAGTTTGCTATGCACCCATGTATATTTCGTGCAGTCAATTGTATTCATTCCATTTTGCTCTGCAGCTGTTTGCTCATAGTGCAGTGCAATTTAATGAATTTCATTTAGTTATGTATCCATGCCGGTGGGTAAAAAGTCTTGTATGTCTTTCTGATTGCTTAAAATAGTGTCGATTTTAGAGTCTGGTCATTGCATATCATTAATATGAAATTGCAGGTAAAGTTGCTGTACCCTATTAGCCAGTAAAAATGGTTTCTTTTTTTTTTATTTTTATTTCAAAGGGGTTGCACTCTAGCATTAATATGAAAGAAAGCTTTAAACTCTACCTCTTTAATACCTAGCAATTGAAATGTGTCCCAGTTTTTAGCAATGTTGCCTTATATTGTTGGGGTCCTGGGTACTCTGTTTCCTCCCACACTTTATATAGTGAATAAAGTACCCCCTCTTGTAAAATATAAGGATATTATAAGTTACCGAGGAGTTTCATGACCATATAAAAACACAAGGCTGAAGGCCGGGTGTTTTTATACAGGTCATGGATCTCCGAGGTAACTTCTAATATCCTCATATTTTGCAACTGGGGGTACTTTATTTATTATAATACACAAGTTTCAGTGAGTCATGTGACAGAAATGACATCAGAACTCACCGTTTATAACCGATGACATCAGAACTCACTGTTTATAAGGATATAATTTACAGGATATTCATGGCTTTTGTGTATTATAAAGAAATACAGGCTATATATAACTGTCTCCTGATACAACTGCCCTTAGGCTGCTTTGTGTAAGCATGGTAGGAAACTTAGACAATAAGTTTCAATGGAGCAGGGACTGATATGAATTATGAACAAAAGATCTACTGCTGTTTTTTAAAGGCCTTGTCATTTGTGGAACCATGAGATAACAGCCATGATACAACAATGTTTCCATATATCTTGTAATGAGAACGGGGTCCTGAGTGAAGCAGCAGAACCTGCCTATAGGTATAAAAGGAGGAGAGCCATTACAGAAAATGTTTTTGCTGTACATTGACATTTATATATGATATATATATGTGTGTCAAGATCTAATTATCTATCAGTAAGAGCTCCTTGTCTCTCTTATCCCTTACTGTGTCAGTTGATCAATGGGGGTATCTTATCAACATTGGGCACATTTGCAGTAACCCATAGCAGCTAGCTGCAGGTAGTGCAGGCACAATGACATTTAACCATTAGATTGGTTGCCATAGGTCACTGCCCATGGAAAAAATGTGCCCAGTATTCATAAACGACCCCCACAGATGTTACTTGCTACTAACTCTGCAGGTAATTGTGTGGTAGAAACATAGGGGGTTAGTTGGCACACAAAAATTGCAGCTTTTGCCTTGGGCTCCAAAGTACCTTAGTCTGGCTCTTGTCCCTTGTGTGAAACAGGCCTAAGATGATAATTAAAAAGAGAAATGAGAAACTTGTCCAATTTTTCTGCTCAGCACTAGAGGAAGCTGCCACTAACCTCCTATTGTAAATACAGAGTTGGATATTAAAAAAGAGAAATCCCTGGAGCTATAAACACAGGGGCTGCATGACAAGAGATAAGAATGACCAGCAGCCATATCACACTGGTTTATATATATATATATATATATATATATATATATATATATATATATATATATATATATATATATATATATATATAAGATTGTCAGAATCAGATGGAGCTATGATTGGGTCAGAAGGAATGAGTTAAGGCAGGGGAAAGCTGGAATGGGGAAAGACAGCGAAGTGATATCAGGGGAAGAAGCAGTGCACTTCATTATCTTCTGAGCAGGGAGATACTGCAGATTCAGGGCTGCTGAACTTCTCTCACGGTGGGAGATGCATCTCCTGCTGGTAGCAGAGTTTGGGGCCATCCTCTCTGTAGGTAGAGGCAGCCTAAAACTCAGTGGTGGATATGACATAGTGCTGATCTCAAGTGATGAGCAGCAGAGCATAGTAGCGATCTCTTATGGAATTCTGGCTTTAGAATATTGCCTTGGGGTGAGGCTGGCAAGGTCCTATTTCTTTGATAAAATATGAATAAATTCTGTGGCCATTTTACCCAATTTCTGGCTCCTGGTGTTTCATAGTTACATAGTTAAATTGGGTTGAAAAAACACAAAGTCCATCAAGTTCAACCCCTCCAAATGAAAACCCAGCAAACATACACACACACCCCTCCCTAATTTTAATTAAATTCTATATACCCATACCTATACTAACTATAGAGTTTAGTATCACAATAGCCTTTGATATTATGTCTGTCCAAAAAATCATCCAAGCCATTCTTAAAGGCATTAACTGAATCAGCCATCACAACATCTTTTGATCTTTTAGTAATTTGGATCTTCATACCATAAGTCTACTAGAAAATCCTGTAAACATTAAATAAACCCAATAGGCTGGTTTTGCTTCCAATAAGGGTTGATTATTATATATACATTTGGGTAAAGTACAAGGTACTGTTTTATTATTACAGAGAAAAAAATATATATATATTTTTAAAGTTTAGATTATTTGGATAAAATGGAGTCTGTTGAAGACAGCCTTTCTATAATTTGTGGCTTTCTGCATAACTGGCTTCTGGATAACAGATCCCATATCTATACTCTCTTTCTTTTCAATCATTCTTTTTATTGAATTCTACAATAATCCAGCAATAAACATTTCATGCATTAAGTAAAAACTAGTAATAACTAGTTATCATTAAAAAAAAAATAACTATATCTAACAGCGTTTTGTAAACACAGATTGTAAATATAATGAAGAACATTTTCCAAGACAGGAACAGTATCTTTAATCCAATTAAAAAAAATTGACTTTTGAGAAGCTACCACAACCAAGTGACATCAAGAAGTGAATCATTATCCGATTCTTGAAGATAGTCTATAAGGTCAAGCAATGCAAATTGTGGGATCAGTTTCATTTTAAGATTAGTTACACTTCTTATAAATTACTGAATATTATCCCAAAAGATCTTAATGAGGGGACATGACCAAATGTAGTGAAAAATATCAATACCATAACAAAAAAGATTCTTTTTTAAAACCAGGAGATTGGCAAAGCATTGTGTTATAACCAAGATTTAAAAATCTAAATTGTTGGTCTCTCCAAGATTCTGGGTACATTTTTTTCTTATAATTTTGTAATATTTTTAAGAGTTTTTTAGAAGTAATCTTAATACCTCAAAATGAAGACCATTTTTCCCTTGAATGGTTCAAAGGATTATAATCCTTGTGGGACAAAAGTAATTGGGATATTTGGTGAATTTTATTTAAGTTAGGGTTCTCCAACAGACATTGTAATGAAGCATAAAAATGATCTTTAAAAAGAGAAATATAATAACTATTTCCCAATAATTGAATGCCTCTTTTCTCACCATTAATTATGTAATTATGATGCCTATAATGCCATATATTGCAATGTCTATTGATTACACTAGCAGGTTTGAGTATTGTTACACCTTAAACTGATTACCCAGAATGCATTGGTCTATATAGGTGAAAGATCACAGAAACCTTAAATAGGTGCATTTGGTTTTTTGTTCACTTGATAAAGGGTATTGTACTGGAATAAAGGTTTTTCACAGTCAAACTGCTGGAGTTCTTGTTACTTTTGTTCTTCTTTTTTGAGTGTTTGTATAGGTTTATGTATGATACATGTGCATTGCACTTCATTTGGAGGGGTTGAACTTGATAGACTGATCTTTTTTCAACCCTAATTAAGTAATCTCTACTTGCGGTGATAGCATAGCAACCTGTTAGTTCTTTCTCTATGGTTTAGGTTTTGCTTTTTTATGGTTTGCTTTCACTATGCCTGATATCGCCATCCTATCCTATAGGCAATGCATTTCCCATCAGTTTTATCGGGATTGCAGGTGGGGAACATGTCTGAGTTTGCCCAGCGTCTGCTATCCCCTGGTATCCTGATTAACAGTAAGTATGGACAGATAGTTTCCATATGGGTGCAGTTATTATCCATTCAATGCTAAAATACATTGACTGTGTACTGTCACTGGAATTCAATTGTAAAGGGCTTTCTGCCAGACTAACATAGCAATTACATAAAGGACATGACCAGCTTGTACACAGCCTTACTTACGTATTTTAGGTATGCAGTCATTACCCGTAATGTCTATGAGCTTTGTAATACTGCATCTTCCCAATAGTTGCTGCAATAAAAGATAAATAACTAATCATATATTGTGGCCCCATTTTTTAAGTACGTGAAGAATATATTTAACTTCAATCAGAATTAATCTCTAATTATGCAGGGGAGAGCTGCAGACACACAAGCAAGTGCATCTAAATGTGCAGAGATTTTTCAAAGGAACATCTCCAGTAAGTTCAAAAGGTTTTTCTCCTTTAAAAACCACGATATAAGGATTTTTTGGACTAATGTCACCAGCTCTTGAAATTTTAATTATAAGCTTTGTCATCATGTTATTATGCAGAGAGCTGCACACTTATAACATACATTAGGCTTTCTGCTAAAGAGACTTCACTGTCACCGCATTCCACTAAATCTTTTCACATTTTTTTCATATACTGTAAATGCAATCAGTGTACTGTTTCATTATACATAATTTTTTTTCCTTCTGTATATTCCATCTGTATTTTGAAACTGCATTTAAGGTAACTATAAAGTAGTGGAAAATAGTTCTAGATTAGTTTAGAATAAAAGATCTGAATTAGAAAAATATGCGTGTTTTCATCTTATTAATGAGCATTAGCTTACAAAATTAGCTTACTAAAATTTGAAGTGAGGAATGAAGGATTTTTTCTCATTTGCAAGAAAATTTCCTGGCTATAAGAAAATGTTCCTGACAGCCTGGTAAATTTTAGATGGACATATTTATCAAAGCAGTAAGAGGGGTGAAAGGGGTGTCACCATTAATTAGAACTGCCACTAGATGGTAGTGTAGAGTTAGGGTAGATAAAGTTATAATTATAGTGTTTGGGAACTAAAGGAAGCTAGTGAGTAGGAGAAATGCCTAGAAAGTTCTATGAGCGTTAAGTGTAGAAGGATATAAAAAGAGATAGGCCATTGGGCAAGTGTGTGATTCATGAGGGGAACATCTATAAAGAAAGTCATCATAGAGAAGAGCCACGGCCAACACTCAAGTAAGTGGGAAAAGTGTAGCTTAGTTAGCAAAACCTTAGTTTTGTAATAGCCCACTTAGCAGTGTGAGCTAGATCAGGACAGGGAGCATGGGCAGCTAAATGTCCCACTGAGGTATAAATGGGAATAGCTTCTCAGCTAGTACACTGCCAGTTAGGGTTGGAGTGAGTAGGATAAGGTTAGGTCCTGAGTGCTTTGGGCAATTGACCATGAAGGTTTTGGGCCCATCAAGAGTGTCTGACAATACTGGTTGTCCTGGGCTCATCCCTGAAGGGGGGAATGTGGTAACAGGTTCCCTATAGTGACACTGGATTTGAAAAGTAGGTCATGTGTAATTAAGAGAAATTGTATAATTAAATGCTGAACAAATGTTGTTTAACTGTGCCTTTAAATGCCTGAAACATTACTTTGAAAATGCGTGGCTTGTGATAAATCTTACTTGCCAGGAAGACTTAAGTTACAGTTCACCGACAACTCCCAGCACCCTTGCACTTATTTCTGTGGTATAGTGTGGAGCAGAAATCTCTAGGTAAAAGTTTCAATTCTTAAAAATGTTGGTTTGCTTTGAACAGTTGAAAACCATTTGGTTCAGTGGGGTGCTGGATCTTTAACACTACTCAATAATGTTAATCCCTAAAGCAATTTAATATGATTAACAGTTTGGACAAGAGCCATTTTAGTGAGCCTGAAAGTGTGGCTATTTTTCACCGAGTGGAAACCTTAGCTAGTAAAAAGAAGTCCTGAATATAACAGGTCCTGAGAGTAGGTGTGTGGCACACTGTTAGTTGCAAGGAGTGTGTTTTTGCCCAAACATTTTATGAAACACATTCATAGAATTTTGTGGGCGATTTTGTACTTGCAGAAAAATGCATCATTCCCAAGGTGTCCAATAAAAACGATAACCATTTTGGGAGTTGAAACTTAACAAAAGCTAGTTATAGGTAAAACATAGTCCCTATAACAATACAAAGTGCAATACTGAAATTAAATCAGATAAATGTAAGT
The DNA here is from genome assembly GCF_017654675.1 of Xenopus laevis. Taxonomy (NCBI): domain Eukaryota; kingdom Metazoa; phylum Chordata; class Amphibia; order Anura; family Pipidae; genus Xenopus; species Xenopus laevis. The sequence goes on from NC_054372.1 coordinate 126,786,173, forward strand.
GTAGGACTGGTCAGATGACATTATACAGAGTTGACAAGTTTAAGGGGGAACCACAACCAAATAATAAAAAAAAAAACCTTTTTGCAAAATAAAAGAAAATGTATTTTGAAGCAACTTTTTCTCATGGATTAAATATTTTCAGTGGTTGTACATGTAATTATGAAAGCAGTATCTAATCCCTTGCATGTTATGCAATTAACACCAGCAAAGCATTTAGGACATTTGAGACTTGGCTAAATGACTTGTGCAGCATTGTTTTAAGAATTAGGATAAACTGTGCACAGAATAGAAATAGCCTGTGCTATGTTATGTTATTGGTGCTTTTTCCAGTTAATAGCTTTAAGGAGAAGGAAAGGCTAAATTTAAGTAAGCTTTATCAGAAAGGTCATTATAAATACATCAGTAAACCCTCAAAGTAATGCTGCTCTGAGCCCTTTGTCAAAAGAAACACTGCATTTCTTTCCTTCTATAGTGTACACATGGACTTCTGTATCAGACTTCCTGCCTTCAGTTTAAACCTCATTGCCCTGGGCAAGAGCATGTTCAATTTGCTCCTCTCCCCCTCTCTCCTGTAATCTGAGCCCAGAGCTATGACTGAGCAGGGAAACTCAGGCAGGAAGTGATGTCACACCAAGTGAATATGGCAGCTGCTATCCTAAACAAACAGAGAGTGTCTAGAGCCGTTTACTCAGGTATGGTAAAGCATTCCGCAGAATAACTAGTATTATAGCTCGCACTATTGTGGCTAATCTATTAACAATAAACTGCTTCGGTACCTTTCCTTTTACTTTAAAGATATCGAATTATTACCTCTAATCTTTAAATATGGGATAGTTAATAGCTATATAGACTGAGGCAGTAATCATTATCATGTATACAAGTATAAAATGTAACTAATGTTTACTTCTGACAATCAAGTGTTGCTTCTGTTTACAAAAGAAGCTATTTATCATGAATAAAAGTTTCTTTTTAAGAGTTTTAAACCATAGATTGTATCTAAAGCCATTTTTCACTTTAAATTATAAAGTGGAGGGTGTGCTGGAAACTTTGTGGCAGTGAAACTCGTTCTGACAGTGCACATCTCTCTGTGCAGGTAGTTTAATCTCCCTGTGGTCCCATTATTCCACCTACAAAAGTGCAAATCCTGAACTCCTCCTGGCAAGAAGCATGATTGGCTTGTTAGATTGTATTGGCTGAAGGCTTATATTGATACTATTATTGATCAGATCCCATTAACTGCAGTATACCACCTTTGCTATTGATGATATTTCTATTTATTGGAACATGTTCTAGTGCCTCCCTAGATGTTTAGGGGCAAATTCACTAAGCGACGAAAATGTGCTAGCGAAGCCTTCGCCACACTTTGCCGCACTTTTCCAGGGAGCCGCTAATTCACTAAAATCTGAAGTTGCACTCAGGGAGGCGAAAGGTAGCGAAGTTGCGATACCGTTAATTCGTCAAGCAAAGCGAAGTTACGCTAGCGATGCCTAATTTGAATACGGCACCAAGTTAAAGTACAATGGACGTATATGTAGCAGCAAATACATTACACTAGACAAGCCTGGGAAAGCTTCATAAAATAAAGTTATTATTTTGCCCTATACATGTGCCCACTGTATAGTTTAGGTGCCATATTTTAGGAAATATAGGGGGGGAAGGAGGGTACCCCCCAAAAAAATTACGATCTTTTTCACCCTTAAAAAAATAAAAGATGCCAGCGTTTTTTGGGACTTAGAAAAAAGGTCAACTCTTTTTGAAGCAATCCCTATCTTACTCTATTGCACTTCGCTTGGTCTGAGGTGGCGAAGGCAAATCTGGTGCAAGAGGTAACGTTCAGTAAAATGCGCAAGTTAGTGAATTAGCGTAGTTACGTCCCTTCGCCATAGCACAACAAATCGGCGAAGTAACGAAATGAGGTCACGCTGCGTTAGCCACTTCGCCCTTTAGTAAATTTGCCCCTTAGAGAGAGCTAATAAAATTTGCCCCTTAGAGAGAGGCTAATAGCAGGGCTAAATGGAGCTACTTGGCAGACCAATCCCACTGACCATTAACCTAATAATATATAGTTTTCCTTTTCTTTCTGTCCTTCTTTGTATTTCTTTTTCATGTAAAAAAAAAAAACAGCATATGTCTGGTAGAATTTAGACATCATGAATCTCCCTGTGAAGTTTAGAAAAAAATGTAGATAGATTGATCATTTTGTTTGACATATAAACTCAGCTCAACTACTCTATCCAAACCCTTATGTCTTGTTACAGTTTCCCAGTAACCTTTTTAGTTCTCCGATTTATTGATGTCATTATCATCTCTGGCTCAGAACAATTTTCATATTCTTTGATTTCTGTCTTGCAAGCTCATTTTTTTTCCTTATCAATTTCTAACTGCCTCCTTCCATGTTGCAATTATTCTTTCATCACCTGTAACTTTAGCTGCTCATCTGCAAATATTTTCTCATTTCCTTTCCATACTATTATGCTTCAAGCCGCAGATTTTCATTCACCCTACCATCGTGTTACTCATATTACTTTAAAGAGATGATAACATGCCAATTGTCTTTCTGTCAATCAAAACAGATTACTATAGCAATTTTGCTACATACTGTATCTTTCAAATTTGGAAACTGACAACAGTGATCTGTTACTATAAATATTAAACATTTTGTGTATGTTAAAGCTATTTCACATATCTGCAACTCCCATAAGGCACTGATTGTCTATTGTACAGAACATATTTCTTGTATTTATGAAATAATATTTTCAAGCATTGAATACATATAAATGCAGGGGCATAACTACAGAGGAAGCAGACCCTGCGGCTGCAGGGGGGCCCAGGAAGTATAGGGGCCCCATGAGGCACTAATTCATATACCATTTCAATAAATATTGGTAAAACAGGTCAACCTCTAAGCATTTTGGGGGCCTGAAAATTATTTGCTGAGGGGCCCAGTAATATCTAGTTAAGCCACTGTATAAATGGAAAGTTCTACATTTTCTCTATGGCAGTGTAATGTAAATAAAATGTAAAACTATATACATATGTATATATTAAAAACTATGGTATAAAACAATGTAAAAATGTATATATTAAAAATCATCATGTCCCAGCATGCAAACAGGTGGCAGAGATGTCACAGGTCAAAAAGTGCCATCCGTAGTAGTAAGCTGTGCTTGAATATGGGATTTCGTTTTGGCACAGTGATACAAAAAACAAAACAAAAACCAAATACAAATTATATTGCCAGGTTGGAATTGTGTTCTTGTTAAGGGAGTTAAGAAAAATGTAAAAATACATTGAAAGTTGGAGAAGGGAATTTTCAAAGGAACTATGCAATTGACTGTGGGCTATTCTAGACTATATAATAGAATATTTAAATATCAGGAAGATGTAAATTTTATGAAATGGTTGTAAAAATTTTTGCATTATAGTTTTTTATTCTGTAGCTACATTAGATGGTTATTTGACTACTATGGAATCCATTAACTCGAGGAAAAGTGTGACCAATACAAGAAGGCAACTGATTAGGAATGCTATATTATTTTTGTTGCTATTCCTCCAAATCATATGTTTAAAGTTCTGGGTAGAGAATGAATGGTTACATTTCTGGACTCAGGCAAGCAGGGTCTTTCAAGGACTAACCTCTGATTGCTTCATCACCTTAGTGTCAGGGATTAGGTAGGGGGCGCTATGGAGACTGAAGGGAGAAGGCGAGTCCTTTAGGCAGGGACTGGCTGTGTCCACAGAACACAAAGGGAAAGGCAGGAACAGGGAGACGAGGGTAGTCAAACTGGAACAGGTGCAGAGTGAAGCAGGACAGAGCGGGCAAAGGTCAGGACCAGACTGGACAGGACAATGAGAGAGTAGATCAGGGGCAGACCAAGAGGATGAGACTGGACGGTGCAGGCGTAGATTTGGGGGACAGGACAGTGGGAGGACATGACAGTGGGAGGAAAGGACACAGAAGGACACTGGAGCAGAAGGAGACTGGATAGCAAGATAGCAGGGGAGGACTGGATAACAGGAGAGCAGGAGAGGACTGAATAGCAGGAGATGACTGAAAAGTGAGAGTATACTGGAGCAAAGGGAGACTGGAGCAGAATAGCGGATAGCACTGGAGAGTGAGAGAGAGAGAGAGAGAGAGAGAGAGAGAGAGAGACAAGGGAATCTATAAGACAGGGTTCAAGGCAGAGTCAACCTTGATTGACTGATTGGAACTAATCAGGCTGCAGCTGGGCTGGGGCTGCAGAGGCCAGGTAACATCTAGTTAGCAACCCTACAGACTGCTCACCTGGTCCAATGGTTATGGTATCGAGCCAGAAACCCAAAGGTCCCTGGCTCGAATCCCAGCAATACCTGACACTTAGAGACCTGAAAATTGCTATACAGTCTGCAATACGCTGCTTCATATGGACAGACAGCTAGGTTCCTTGTTGAATCTTTTCCATCCTTGAGTTTTCAGTTAGTTATAGTATGTTATTAATATAATGTTCACTGCTTATTGTAGGCCAAGTCTGCATTAACCTGAATGCTGTTTACTAAATCCTGACTTCTGACTACTGTCTTTTCTGGTCATGTCTCTAGTATCAATCTTCTCAACCTGTTTTGAGTTTGCCAGTCTATTCTATGTATGGTTGTTTATCTGGTTCTTTTCCAGTCCTTTTGACTACACTTTCCTTTCCTTATCTGCGCATTCTATGAGTTACAGTATTTATTTGGCTCCCATGCAGAAAAAACAGATAACACCCAAGAGGCTGAAAATCAGCCCAAAACTAAAGTTGGCTGTTTAAGACAGAAGAGAATACCAAGACTAGAATACAGTTACTCCACTGGGGTTTGGATTTGTCTTACATGACAACCAGCACGTAAGCACTAGAAGACAGGTTACCAAAATATTTATTGCAGAAAGCTACTTAAAGCTACATTCAGTCATACAACTAATCGAGATATGTAACTGCTGCTTTTAGCTGGCTAGAAATATGTTTCAATGTGTTGTGCCAAGAAAATAGGCTGTTAAGGCCTGTTATAGTGACCTTCAAGGAGAAGTTCTTGATTTCTTAGTTTCCTAGACTCATTAGAGGAGTCTTGATGCCTGAAAAAAGGGATACTTTTTTTTCCGAATGCTTTTTGATACCTTTGTGTAATAAAAGTACCTGGTGGTCTAGCAGTGCGGCGGCGTGGACGGCCGCCACGCCGCCACGCTCCTTCTTCTTCCTCCTCCCAGCACCATTAGGGCGCTCCTGCGTGCCTCTTAAAGGCGCGCTGGCGTGATTGCGCCAGCGCGTTCTGGCACGAAAACGCACTTTCTGGGGCGTGGAATTCTTGCCCTATAAAAGGCCCATTCAGACTGCTGACTGATGCCCGTGATAGAACTTGTTTCTAGTGGTTCCTGAGCCTTGTGCGTCTGATCTGTTCTGTATCAAGTCTGTTTGATTACCCGTGTTTGACCCAGCCTGTTCCTGACTATTCTGCATTCTGTATCCTGACCCTCGTCTGCCTACGACAACTCTTCCTGCTTAACCCCTCGATTGACAACCCGGTTTGACCCTGCCTGACGATTCTTAAAATCTGCCTGCCTCGACCTTGCCTGTCTGACGATTCTCTTGCCTGCTCCATTTGTACCGTGACCTTCGGCCCAAAAGACTCTGCTAACAGCCGTGCCCCTTCGCCAGCCAGAACATCTCGCCTTGCACCCCTTGTTAAGTCCAGATGGCACCCAAGTAAGCTGAGGGCTCCTCCCGAAGCCCAATGGTGGTCACACTACTGGTGAAGCTGAGCAGAGACCAGGGTGCTTGCCATTTGTTCTGGTATCGGGTGCCGGCCTTGACATTTTGATTAACTAGTCAATAAAGAGCACTGGTTTAAGAACATAAGGCAGTAGATGAACTAAGTGTAGCTGATATATCTTTCCATGTTCCATGTGAACCAAAGGCTGTCCAGATTATTCTGCCACTGGACACTGATCTGAACACCCATCATGTGCTGTCTCTTACTTTTTCTCCCCCTGGGCTGTCAGTTGGGTATTCTAAAAAGGAGTTTGTCTCAGCTTATAGGTACAGTTTCCAGTTTGACAAGGAACTTCAGCTCTTAACAGTATATGCTGGCAGCTTTTGAAAAGGATCCCTTCAGGTTGTGCCATCTAAGTTGGGATCCTTACCTTGCCTTTTTTGCAAGTTATCCCTGGGGCAAATGATAGATCATGTATGCTTCAAACTCCAAAGGAATCACCGTATATGAGAAAATTATCTGTGCTTTGTAGGTGTTTTATAGCAAGAGTTTGTAGTTTTTATTGTGTTTGCATTTGTCTTAGAATTATAGGAAAACTAAACTCCAGAAGGGACTACAGAAGGAAACATACATCACAAGTGTTATCTCTCTCTCAGAGAACACGTTCCTTGTATCACAAATGTATAAGAGCAAATAGTTTAATAGAACGAAGATTAGTTACTGCGAGAAGGACAACAATGGAGCACATCTATAAAACACAATCTGACATATTCAAATGTATCTTTGGAAAAAGCCATTTGTGTCGAGCTGTGCTGTAGAAAAATACAAGACGAACAAGGAAAACAAGAAAATTAAAAATTGGGAGAACAGATTTAATATTTTTTTTCTTGTTTATACTTAAAATATGTACAGACTACTACCTTATCTGTGCCGACTCAGCAACAAATACTCTGTTGGTACATTTTGCTCAGTTACTGTTCTGCAAAGATATACTGTAGCTGTACTAGAATTTTTTTCTAATGAAAAGGTTGAAATTGGAGCAATGAGACCTGGTAAATGTGTCTGCTTTACAAGGTAAAGAATAAATACTTTGACAAACAGATACATGATTATTGAATTTAAGGATAAGTGAGGAGGGAAATGGGAATTAAATTGGAATTTAAATGTACAATGTACTGTATTTTTTATCAGAATAGAAACATTCTGGAATCCATTTATGGAGGACTTAGCTCAAGGGCAAGATTGATATGTTGTAATGGGCAAAAAGTCACTAAAATGCTAAATGTTTTTTTAACAGTATTCAGCTCTAGGAAATGGAACAAGTGTCAAATGGTCAAATTATACAATTACCTACAATCTTACTGTAGTCAAGTATGTCACTAGTATACAACCTCAATTGTTATATACAGTATATAACTATAACCCCATCCGATTAAATGGGCCTAACTATTATGTCTTTTTATCTGTATCTCCTCTTTGTAAAGAGTCATGGGAGATGATGGTACTATATAAATATTAATAATAATAATAATAATATATATATATATATATATATATATATATCACATTTGTGTAGCTATTCTATAAAACAGAGGCCCTATGGAGGTTTGAAACATTTGCAACATTTCACTAAGTAATTGATTCTCATTAAAGGATTATTTTAAATTCATTGAGCCACTGGCCCTGGAAAGTAATTTTGCTTTAACACTTAATTCCTATTTTGATCAACTATAACTCAACACATTTTAACACTTGCAGAATGCTAATCTGTGAGTCTACCAACATTTGGAATGAACATGGAAAGTTGGAAACGATCCATTCCATATGTTGCCGGACTACAGATCTCATATTGCTTTACCCTTCATAATGAATTGGTGTATTCCCACTCACATGTGTGCTACATATACAATCAGAAAAATGTATTATGCATTATATATTGTTGGGACCACAAACAATATCGTGTAAAATGCAGGAAAACTTTAAATCAGGGTTTAAAGTTGAGGTTTGACTGTATATGTCCTATCCATCCAACTGCCATGTCTCGCTATGGTGCTCTGACTCTCAAACTCACTGTTTAATAAAACCTCTAGTCTAACCCAGAGGAAACAAACACTATGGATTCTTTAATAATCATAAATGGTTAAGGAATTTCTGGCTAAAAATAGGCCTCAAACATTTTTGAATTATACCAGTGAATTAATCATTATCAACTCTATTTGTATAGAATTTATCACCCTCACAGCATGACTAGTACTCTTTCTCGTCAATGAAATATTGTGCATTTTATCCTGATGTAGGCAGCCATAAGTGTAGCCGGGCCTGTATTTAGGAACTGTGCTGCCCAACGCACCAGACCTCAGCCCACCCTCTCAGAGATTGGCACATGCAAAATAATATTTTTTCTTTTTACTGGGTCTGTGCTCTATTTTGGAAAAACTATACTGTCTAGAAAAAAAACTAACAAAACATGGCACATCCATGTTGCTTAACGTATCCCTAGAATTATTCTACTCTGTGGACACCTGAAATATAAGTAAAATTGTAGTGCTCCCCTCCGGCCAATTTAAGTTTTTTCCTCCCAAAAGCGAACTGACGGAGGTAAAAAAACTTGGTGATTAATTTGAATTGAAGGGTGCCTGGCATTTTTGCACCCCTCAGTGAAATAGCCTTTACTTGTCCTTTAATCTGACACAAAAAGATATGTGTTCCAGTTTCCACAATTGTGCTGTTCCAGTTTCCCCTTACATTTCCTGTACCATTTAGCAACTGTTTAAGCTTTGTATGTTTCAGATCCATCTGATTTTTATTGTATAGAACCATCAGTGGTCAGTGTGAAAGTATTGTTCTCATTTAGTGAATCTATTTCATCTTTCATTGCATTAAGCCATACCTGTGTCTAGGGTGAATCTGTAGCTTCTCTAAAAGTTTGTGGTACATCATGTGCTCTGTAACAGTAGTCAAAAGTTGTGCTGCGCTTACCGCGGCAAATTTTTTTTGCAACCCCCACTTTATGGCCACACACCCTAATTACCATTCCCATTTTACAAAATTGGCCAGCTTATGAACGTTTGAACACATTTCTGGAAATTTTAGTGCAGCGTTTTATGTGTTTTAACAGTTTTGTTAATGAAGCTGAAATTGCCCTTTAAAGCTGCGAGTCACAGTTTCCCCAAGAGACCTGCTTATCTTAAATAATTACAATTGAATCTTTGCTTGTCTTAAATTGTTATAAATATATCTAAGAGTAGGTGTTTAGTGTTCTGGACTCTCTGCCAAAAAGCCTTTTATTTTAATTAAGTTTCAGAAACTTTGTACCTTTTTCAGGAGTCACTGCAAGAGATCAGAGAGACACTCGGGACATTTCAGCAAGAAACCCAGGACTGCGGGCTAAGTTTTTAAAATTGTGGCTTTCCTGCAGAAAAGGGACATTTGGGGGTATGCTTCTGCATTAGCAAAGATCATGTCACATGACACTATATCAGTATGAGAAGCACACCCATTTATACACATCTTAACACAACCAATCAGTGACCAGTGGCTTTTTTCAGGCTTCTGCAGGTTGAACATGGGTTACTGCCCAGGTACAGTGTTTATAAACAAGTGCTGTTAATGAGCTTCAACATCGTGCAATGCACAAAAGTACAATATAAGAAAATACAGTATATACAAGTACACACAGGAAGGATAGGTTACATAATAAATACAAAATACACAAAATTCTACAGAGCTTATTTGAGGACATAGAGCTTAAGTGCTATGTAGCAGAAAGGAGGTCCCTGCCCCATAGAGCTTACAATCTAAGTGAGATCTCAGAGTTGGCACAATAGCATCAGTAGTCACACTGTAGTAGTAAGACATTTGAAATCTATTCATTAAATCCCAAGATAATACATTTATAGTGAGCATTTTTTTGTATGGTATAGGATAAAATTGGCAAACAGAATCTACCAATTATTATAGGAAAATACAGTAAAACACAATTAAATTTGCTTTGACATAGCTACAGCAACAAGCACATCAAGAATAATTAAATTAAATATGACGCACCTTACTATCCATTCTCCAAACCACTGTACTCATTGTTCTTTAAATATTATATAGAGTAAACCTGGAATAAAATATTCCAGCAAATAAAAGTATTTATACATTTATACAAAAATGCAGCTGTTCCAAATAAATAGGAAAAATTTAGGAAAAATACAGAGAGTATATAATGTACAAATACATTTGGGGCTTTTCTGCTGCAAGGAGAAACATCATATCAGGATGGGCACTGAAGAGTTGAATCATTCATATAGAGTTGTAATTAAGTGAGGCTGGAGTATAAGGGGTGGTTGGTATAAGCATCACAACTAAGTTTTAATTAAAACATTACTTTCTTTACCCTACACCACTCTTATAGACAAGAAATGATCTATATTTAATATGTATTCTTGCTGTGATATCATCTTAACTAACTAAAGCTTTTTGAAATCTCTTTAACCTTCTCTACAGCAATGGCTGGAAAGGATTATAAATGCATACCTCCCAACATTTTGGAAGTAAAAAGAGGGACAAAAATGTTTTCTGCATGTAGTGCGGCAATTTTTTTGACCACACACATTTTTGTGGCTGCACCCCGTAATTACCATGTTCATTATAAAAATGTGAAAATATTTCTCCTTTTCTAAACTGTTAAAATTACTTATTTCCTTACCTCAAAATTGTTATAAAGCATCTTAGTTGCACCTCTTAGCTGTACTGGCCTCTCTGCCAAAAACCAATTAAGTTAGAAACTTTGTTTCTTTTTCTGATTGTTCAGTGCAGAGAAAAGAGGGACTTTCCAGTACAAATGAGGGACCTCAGGTTGAGCTGTCAAAAGAGGGACTGTCCCTCTGAAAAAGGGACAGTTGGGAGGTATGTAAATGTGTAATGCCATTATTTATTACATATGGCCAGAGATATTTTTAAAACAGTTTTACAGAGTTATTGGCTTTTCAGTGCACCATAAATTTGCTTGTAGCAGAGATGTGTATGATTTCGTAAGCATGGCAATTAAAGATTTTGGCTATACTTTTCTCGGAAAACCAGGAACTAATGATAAATATGAAAAGTCAGATTCCCAATCTGCTGCATTTAGCCCAAATTTTTGTGTTGCAAGTGCAAACATAAGGAGACTAAAACACAGGTTTTATAGTCAGAGCTGTGTTATCGTTTCTTTATTTGCATAAATAGGCGTTAGTAGATTCAAATGTATTTTCCAACGATAAAAACATTGTAACACAAATATTCGGTGTATAGAATTTTTAGTAGCATAATCATAAACTTAAAGCAAAGATAGGCAACCTGTGATAGTGAGGCTCTTGCATATCTACAACTCCTGTGATTCCCATATAAGCATGAACACATAGTCATCTTACCTGAATTGTACATTCGCCAGGTGGCCAAATAAGCAGATCATTGTAGTTTGACCACTCCTGTGAAACAATCAGGAATCAGTCAGTGTATGAGTACCTTCAGTCAGAAAATAATGGACTTGGACACAAAAGTGCAAATCTCATAGTATTGATCATTCTTAAAGGGGTTGTTCACCTTCAAACAACTAGTTGTTATCAGATAGATCACCAGAAATAACGACTTTTTCCAATGACTTTCTGTTTTCTATGTGTCATGGTTTTTCTAATATCGAAGTGTAAAGTGTCATTTCTCTCCTTCTGAAGCAGCTGTGGGAGGGGGGGTCGCCGATCCTGTAAACTGTTCTAAATGGATACATTTAGTTGATACATTTCTTATCTTTGTCCCTGCTGAGCAGAATCTCTGGGTTTCATTACAGGCAGCTGTTAGAATTGATACAATTGTTGCTAATACTCCAGAGATGCTGCTGAGAAATGTATCAACTAAATGTTGCAAAATTGTAACAGTTTAGAGTCTGCACCTGAATTACTGAGATGCCAGACGCAAACACCGGAGACACAAACATTCAACTATAAACTTAGATTTTGGAAAAACGTAAAAAATTTATTATGGAAAGTAATTGGAAAAAAGTCATTATTTCTAGGGAACAATCTAAAAACAACTAAATTGAAAAAAGTGTTTGAAAGGTGAACAACCCCTTTAATGTCTGTATAGTCATAATGTATTTTGGGGAAATACTTCTTTGCAGTCTATAGGAAAAAATGGGAACTGCTTTAGGAGAAAAGTTTTTTTCTTCAAATTGATACCCGCTCATAAGTTTTTGCATGATATACCAGAGAAAAACTGTTTTCATTCTTTTGGATCTGACCCGATATTTGAACCTCCTGCAGGATTGCTTTTCTGACATAAAAAAGATGCTACCAGTTATCCTTATGATATGGAAATATGCCTGTACAGATTTCTGCTTTTTTACCACATATGAAATCTTTATTATATGCATACATTCATTTTAGGACCCTCTGCTCTCCCTCCTGTTAGACCTCAGTTGTTTTAAGGAAACTTTATGGTTACTCCCTCAAACTGCCCCTCATACCTCCCTTAAGCACCAGTTTCCATCTCTGTTATCCCTATATCTCTTGTTCTCTGGTTGGTCGCCCTCTTCAGATGTCAGACAATGCCTTTGTTTTTTTTCTCTTCCCTGAACCTTCCCTATCAATCCTCCAATATCCTCATCCCTCTTCATGCCACCTCCCAACTCTGACAGTACAGTGTGCTCTACTCTCTTCCCCCCTAAGCCTAATGCTTATGCTAAGCCTAAGGTTATAGGAAAACTTAGAAAGATTGTTGAGGTAAGGATGGAGAAGGACTGAGGAAATTAGTGATGGACGAATCTGGCCCATTTCACTTCACCAAAAATTTGCAAAATGGCAAAAAGTCTACAGGCATTTGAAGTCTATGGGTGTCAACACATTTTTTCACTCATTTGAGTTTATGGGTGTCATTTTTGCCACAAAACTTGACAAATAATTTCGCTCATCACTACTAATAATACATGTGGGATGGCTGACAACTAAGGCAGACTTGTCAATGCTATAGCTGAAATTCCTGTGTTACTAATAAAAGTTTTATTTGTTATGGATTATACTTCCTTAAGAATTTGCTTTTATTGTCATAAAGAAGAACAGTGTCCCAATGGCTCTATTTCATTTGAAAAAATTAGCAACAACAACAAAGTATCTGGGATACACGGAAGTATTTCAAGTTGTCAAGTTGGTCCAAAAAGGAAATGTAATTTTCCCTGCGACCAGGTGCTAGACATCATAATGTTCAGCTATGTACTCATGCCAAAACAGCAGATGTTTGTCTCACCCTGCATCTTAACCTAAATAACAGAAATGTGATTCACAAACAACAAAAATAAAATATAGACACTGTATATTTTCAAGAGACAAAGAGCAGACCCTAACAGCTCCCTGAACTACTAAAACCTTTATATTTGTTGTCTTTGTTAGTGTTCTTGTCCTACTGCAGACTCATCCTCAGAGTTTTGTCTCGAAGTGTAATAGCAGAATTTTTCATCTACGTCTTTTCATTTTCAGTCTACGTCTTAAAAACAAATACTGTATGTTGGTCTTCCATTCTCCAGTGAAGGCTCAGAACGGAAACACCGCAAGATTACAGGGACTCTCACCAATATAGGGAAGGACCTTTGAACATATACAATGAACTGCCACTGCTTTGAACGAACCCAAATATTGTACATTTCTCTTTGCAAACTCCCCCTTTTCAATCTATCTGCTTGTACAGACTTTTCTGTATCCCCCCCCACTCGTGCCTGTACCCATAAGGCGAGTTAGGACAAGTGAGAAGCACAGAATTTAATCTCGGGTTTAAACCTCACAAATGGACCAAACATTGGGGATTTAAAGTAGTACAATTACGAGGAACATAACGTAAGACAACTGGGTTTAGAAGGGACTTGAAAGGTATTAGGACTGTGTATCATGAAAGTGGCTGAAGTCATGCAGTAATTGATAATCTTGGAGATAGGTAAGGGACGTTATATAATTATATAATATTGCGGAAGCAATGAAGCAGTTGAGATGCCTACCTTAAATTAAGCATTTTCAACTTGATTGTCAGATCTAATTTGACGATCATCACAAAGTGGCCTTCTCCTCAGTTTGAAAAACCATAGCTTGCATGCAAGTCCCCTGAGCCAGTGCAGTTTTCTGCTAGGGGGAGCACCAGCTCAGGTATCAGGTCAAGTCATAACAATCCTTAGGGGACTGGAGATTTTTACACATATGGTGATTGAGATATTGTCCTAGTGGTTAGCAAATTTGTCTGTGATGCCGAATCTGTATGGCAACTCTTTGGACATATCACTTAGGGGGTTATTTATCAACTTCCGAATTTTTAGAAGTATTTCTAACATAAAAATCTGATCAACTCCAACTGCCCATATGGACCTTATTTATCATTAAAAAAGTTCGAAAAAATTGGTTCGGGCAAAAATCCGATAACTTCGGACTTTGCCCAAATTTTTCCTATTCTTCCACAAATAATACTAATTTTTCTGAGTTTCCTGACTTTTTGGTCCAAAATTCCCGAAATTATTGGATACCAGTATGGACAGCAGCACAGACACTGGGACCTTCTCCATTGACTTATACAGGACCTCGAGAGCTTTGAGATGCGAAAATTCATAGGTTATTTTTTCAGTCCGAAAACTACCAATTATTCTGATTTCAGATATTCGCAGCATAATAAATAACTCCCAAAATTTCCTGTCTTGGCATACTTTTAAGCCTATGATACAGTAGTTGCTTTCATTGCTGTAAACCCTGTAAAGTGCTTGAGTCCCTCAGGAAAACTACTATATCAACATTTCTTTTTCCTTTCAATATGACAAAGGGACTGGTAAGTAAGAAATAGTATACTTGCTTATTCCAAGCCCCATTTATTTGGGTTTTTGCAAAACATAACCATGTTTTTTCCCTGTGCGTAGCTGATATTTGGTTTGCAAAGCAATACCATAATGTTTCCTGCTGACAAACTCAAACTGAACACTAGATGACAGTCCAATTCTTTATTTAAAAGGAATGAAAACTAATTGAGCAGCACTGGAAAGCGGGGGGGGGGGACTCTAAATCTTTGTGCAGCTGCAACTGCTGCAATGAAGCTTTGTTGCCATTTAAAGATAAAATAATTGTTACTTTTGTAGTTTTAGAAACACATTTGCTTCTGATAATGCTTGAATTGTAAAGTATTACTTTGGAGAATATTCATGATATGCTAATTATGTTCAACTTAACTATCAAAAGCTTGGCACATTCAAATCTTCCTTTTGAATCGATTTAAGGTTTGGAAAACTATTTCAGTCTTTTCTTTTTCCTGAAGTGCAGCATCTGTAACCATCATACCCTGTAGATTGGTGGACGCAGTTGGCACGTTTCTATCATATAACCATGACTGATGTTGTGCAGGTTTGCCTCTTTGGTTTTTGGGTTTTAGTAAAAATGCTATCTGTGGAAATTCCATAATAATTATGGTGTCAAACGGGTTTGTTTTACTAATAAAATAAGATGGCATCAAATACTTTCTGCATGGCGCCTGTAAGTGCACTAAGGGATGAAATGACTTGCTTTCTTCTTAATCTGCCATTTTACCATATGCTCTGCCTGCTGTAAAATGACAGACTAACAAATACTCTGTTTAACTCATCAATTATTACCATGATCAAATATCTTTTTGTTGTCCTTCTTTTCTTTGTACAGGTATGGGATCTATCCGGAAACCCGTTATCCAGAAAGCTCAGAATTAAGTAAAAGCCATCTCCCATAGGCTCCATTATAATAAAATAATCCAAATTTTTAAAAATGATTTTCTTTTTCTCTGTAATAATAAAACAGTACCTTGTACTTGATCCAAAGTAAGGTATAATTAATCCTTATTGGAAGCAATACCAGCTTATTGGATTTATTTAAAGTTTACATGATTTTCTAGTAGACTTAAGGTATGAAGATCCAAATTATGGAAAGATCCATTATCCGGAAAACCCCAGGTCCCAGGCATTCTGGATAACAGGCCCCATACCTGTATTTGTATTTATTTTTGTAAGATTAGTTGACTGTTGCAGACTCTATCTAGCTTGCCTGCAATGTCACGTTTCAAAAAAACTTTATTATGTTTGATTGTTAACTTTGAAGGGGACCTGTCATCCAGACATTAAGGGGCCCATTTACTTAGTTCGGGTGAAGGTTTTTTTTGGCTACTTCGACCATCGAATTGGCTACTTCAACCTTCGACTACGACTTTGAATCGAACGATTCGAACTAAAAATCGTTCGACTATTCGACCATGCCATAGTCAAAGTACTGTCTCTTTAAGAAAAACTTCGACCCCCTAGTTCGCCACCTAAAACCTACCGAAGTCAATGTTAGCCTATGGGGAAGGTCCCCATAGGCTTTGGAACAATTTTTAGGTCGAAGAAAAATTGTTCGATCGATGGATTAAAATCCTTTGAATCGAACGATTTTTCGTTCGATCGTACTATTTGCGGTAAATCCTTTGACTTCGATATTCGCAGTCGAAGGATTTCAATTGGGCAGTTGAATATCAAGGGTTAATTAACCCTCAATATTCGACCATAAGTAAATTTGCCCCTGAGGGGCCCATTCACTTAGTTCAAGTGAAGGAATAGAATAAAAAAAACTTCGAATTTCGAATGTTTTTTTTGGCTACTTAGACCATCCAATTGGCTACTTCGACCTTCGACTACAACTTCGACTTCGAATCGAACTTTTCAAACTAAAAATCGTTCGACTATTCGACCATTCGATAGTCGAAGTACTGTCTCTTTAAAAAAAACTTTGACCCCCTAGTTCGCCACTTAAAACCTACCGAAGTCAATGTTAGCCTATGGGGAAGGTCCCCATAGGCTTTGGAACAATGTTTAGGTCGAAGAAAAATTGTTCGATCGATGGATTAAAATCCTTCGAATCGAAGGATTTTTCGTTTGATCGTTCGATCGAACTATTTGCTATTTGGCAGTTGAATATCGAGGGTTAATTAACCATACTGTAGGTAAATTTGCCCCTAAAAGCTGTATAATAAAAGTATTTTTCAATTAAAACACCCATAGCTGTTATAAACTTCTTTAAAAGTCTCAGCTGTCAATAATATATTGTCTGTTACTCCTCTATGCTTCTCTGATGACAGAGTTAAATTCTGTCTTTGGTCCCACCTTCAGCTGTGCCTTACAGCACCATTGTCCCATATGATGACACCAAACCTTCCAAACCTTAAAGGGATACTGTCATGGGGAAAAAAAAATTCAAAATGAATCAGTTAATAGTGTTGTTCCTGCAGAATTGACAAAATGTCTAGCCCCATCTCAGATTTCAAAATCGAATATAAAAAAATCTGTTTGCTCTTTTGAGAAATGGATTTCAGTGCAGAATTCTGCTGGAGTAGCACTATTAACTGATGCATTTTGAAAAAAAAACATGTTTTCCGATGACAGGATCCCTTTAAGAGGCCTTTTTGGAAAATGTAGTCAAGCATCTTCTGCTGTGTATGCTCTTCAAGTGTCTCAGCCTACTCCATCTCCAGCCTCTCCTTTGTAAGTTGCACTTTCAGTGTCTCAACTCCCCTTCTTGCAATGTAAGAAATGCAGGCTTCATTTACAACCTTTTCAGTAGATTTCCAAAAGCTCTGAAGTAGCTTAAATAATGGCACTTTTCACTCTAGACTGGTCTAGAAGATTTAGCTGCCTTCAATGCAACATTTATGTAGATATTTGATGCAAAAAAGTGCTGGTAGAAAGATTACTAATGAAACGTGCGCACCCCATTGTATCAATGGTAGGGTATACAGTGCAAAAAAAATTAAAGGTTTAGGGCACACTAAAAAGCCACATGTAGATCAGACCAAAAGTTGTTAAAAAGTAGAAAAATCTTTATTTAAAGAATCATCACAAGCCTTACGTGTTTCGTGTTCCACTTAGGGGTTATTTATCAAAGTCCAAATTTATCTCAATATTTTCTGCAACAAACTTCAATCAAATCTGCTCTGGTTTTTTATGCTTATTTATTATAACACTTTCCCGAACATTTGCTTTGCGGGAAAAAAATCAGGTTTGCACAAATTTTTCTGACTTTTTCATCCGATTTTCACGTTTATTTCGTAATTTTCACCCGAAAACTTCGGGGTATTGCCCGAAACCCAGTGCACATCAAAAAATCATTGGGACTTCTCCCATTGACTTATATGCAACCTCGACAGGTCTGAGATCGCGGATTTTCAGATTCTGACTTTTCCATCCTCTGGGTTTAATAAATTCCGAAAAATTCGTGATTTTTTAAAAGGCCGATTTTATAAAAAAAAAAATCACAATTTTTTTGGGATTTTTGCATTCGGAGTTTAGTAAATATCCCCCTTTATCAAAGGCAAACTGACTGGTATATATTGGCTCCTGTCTGGTGGTCAATCACCAGTGGCCTGACCTTACAATCTTTAACTAATTTTACTTAATTTTAATAGTGATGAGTGAATCTGTCCCTTTTCACCAAAAAAAAATCGAAACTCTTTAGTTGCAAATATTTTCTCACACATTTTTGTAGCAAACTATATTAGAGTCTATGGGCGTTTTTTTCATAGCACCTTGTTTTTGCTTTGGGGCTTTGTTGCTGTTTAAGCAAAAAGTACCATCTATAGTTTATATATTACTACTAACTTACTAACACAGGCACAACTAATAATGAATCTGACCACTAACAGATTATATCTGGGTGCTTTGTATCCCACTTTAAAATGAATAAATCATATATTTATGTGTATGACCTTATATAGACCGTGGGATAGCTCATTTGTGAAACCACACATTTCACCCAAATGCATTGGAGTCAATGGTAAGGCAAAGTGTGAATAATCATGACATCTGTGCCTTTTTTCACCACTTTTTACCACACAGAACATGGTGAAATTCTAGAGCACCAAATTTCTTCATTAAACTGTTCTTGTCAGAACATTCCCTCATCTCTAGTTGAGACGCATCTTTTAGTACAGGTAATGTCAAAAGTCTTAGCTCTCACAATTAATCTAGCCTCTTTAAGGGAGCAGTTGAGGTAAAATATGTTCTGCTAAAAATCAAGCAGTGTGTGAGTCAAATGGCTCTAGAGTTCAACCTGAAGAGGTAGTCAAATTATTGGAAGGGATTGTTGAGGTCCTACCAAAACCTTATTCAGTAAAGATGTATCTGGGGACAAACTGATTTAAAGCTGGAAGGCTGCTGAATGGACATCCCTTGAAATTCAACAGCATCTCCTGAGATTAGAAAAAAACAAGGGTTGTCTCCTGCAAAAAAGCCTCCAAGCTTGTGTGCACATGCTTGTTGGGTGATTGTCACTAAGAAACATGGCAGGCAGTCATGACTGACATTATCACTCGATAAGCAAGTGCACCTGCTAATATGGGGTATCTTTCAGTAGGTTTGTCCCCCCCCATTGAGCTAGTAATTGCCAAGGTGACAAAAAGCCTGATATCGCCTTGTGTGTCATTTACCTTAAACACATGGACCATCCTGAAGGACATATTGAAGATATTTAATGGCATTTTTAGTTATTAATAATGATGGGCGAATCTGTGGCGTTTCGGTAAAATTTAGCAAACTTACGTAAAAAAAAGGAAACGTATTGAAGTCAATGGCGTCAAAGTAATTTGAATTTTAAACACGCAACCATTTTGTCCGAATAATTTTTATGTGCATGACTATTCTGATGCGTGACAATGCAGATTTTTCGCCGTCTAATTTCCGGTTCAGTTTCGCAAATTTATTCGCTGGCGGCAAAATGCGGAGATTCGTCACGAATCCATGCCTGCCAAATTTATGCACCCATCACTAGTTACTAACTAAAATAACCCAACTACCTTTTTTTTTTTTACTTTCCACACACCTACATCTGTTGATATTATTGTGGAAGAGATGTATGCCATTTTTCAAAATATATATTTACGGAAGTGTATATCAATTTCTGTGGAGATTTATTCGAACATAAATGAACAATAAATACTTTGTTATATACATACATCAAAAGTGTTATTTTTCTGACAATTACTGTGGTCATTGTTTCTTTTATTGTCTGTAAAATACACTCATTGCTAGCTGCTTTGTGTTTTGGAAAAACCTTGGACTAATCCGTAAATAGAAGTAAAATTGTAAAAAGTGTATTTTCTGTCTCCTTTGTGACAAATCTAAGGATTTCAGTTATTCATATTACCATGAAATAAAGCTTGAATGGGATTAAAGATATGTCTTCTGAAGGAGAATTGCTTGTTTCAACAGAGCCTAAGTTAATCACAATATGATAGAGAGAAAACAACTTGTAGGTCTATTTATCTTTCCCTGTGATAGCATATCAAATATTTGTAATAGTCATATCATATTTCAATTGCATACATTTCTGTTTCAAATCCATATAGATTTCCCCAAGTGCTGTACAGCTTACTTTCAAGTTAGACAATGTTACAGAATGGCTAGATCTCGGTTTCAATTTAGTTTTCTACCTTTTGAAAAATTTTGAATTTGAATATTATTATCCCAACGCACAGCTCAGGCAGTGACATTTAAACAGGAGAATACAATATGAACTAGTCATGGATTACTTGAGACGTTTTAAAATGATGGCTGTTGGGCATATTCAGAAATACATTGTTAATAGAATGTTTACAATGTGTTAGTCAGCGTTGTTTTAGGAGAAATAATTCCCAGTGCAAATGGTTAACTAAATAAACAACTTGAAAAAAAAAGATGAGGTCTCATTTATGATGCCCAGAAATTTAATTTAAACTCCAGCCCACGGTGCAGAGTGGAAGTTTTATATAGGAATTCTGCCTTTAATGATCGGTGGTGTATTGAAACCGGCACTCGTGCTTTATTTTGTGATGCCAAAGAGTTATGTCTAAATGCACAACCAGGAAATAGCATAGGGACAATGGCCAAAAAAAAAGATGCAATTTGCCCCTTTCTTCACTTTTGACCTTAAGCTGCCATTAGAAATGAGCTGAAATGTTTTAAAAAAAAAAATAAATAAATGTATCATTAGCAGAATTTATTGCAGACATTAGCTGGCTAATAACATATGTATTTATATCTATAAATAGTGTTTATTTTACCCTCTGTATTTATTTATTGCTTGAGGTCCTGATTTTTACCCATTTCACTCAACATGGAAATGTGTTTGAACAATGCCTCAGATGAATGCATATTTTTTTATGTGAAGCTTCCTAAAAATGTTTTTTTTAGTTTTTATGACTAATTTTAGATCAAAGGTATAGCTACAAGTGTACCACATATTTATAAAAAATATGGACCATTACTAACCCTCTGTCCTCTACTGGTAAAGAGAGAATATGAACAGAAATATTGTGGTAGGCACTCCAAAAGATGATCCCAGACCAGACAAAATCTTATTATATAATATTGTATATTCTATAGCATAGGTTGACCCTTACATATTTTGTGCTGCACCTAGCACACATTTATAGGCTCCAGAAAAATCAGGCATGGATGGGGGCTTCAAGTCACAGTTCTTCTTGGCCCAAGAGTAAAAAACGATTAGATAAAAAATGAACAGATAATTTAATCCTTTCCTATATTTCTAACTTGCTTTTTGACTGCAATTGAAAAAAAAGTTGTGCTTGAAGTTGTACCAAAATAAATCTAATAATTTGAAATGATTAATAAGGAACAAACGCCAGCCTAATTAAATTATCAGAGGATCAGCAATGGCAAATTCAGTCATTGCATTCTCCTAATTTAATTTCTTCAACTGCAAACTTAATCCATGCATTTGTTGCCGTGACACGTCATTATTCCTGTGCATGGTTCCCTTTCATTTCTACATGAAATTCATCAAGTGGTGTGACAAGTGACATGGTCTGAATGAAATTACATCCTGTAATTACAGCTGACTCATCTTATGGCTTTTCCTGACAGAGCTGTAGGCAAATAATTAAGACTTTGATTAAAAAAAAAATAGAAAAAGATTTCGATAAGCATGTTAAGCAGAGGGGACTTTTAGAGCTCAATTATAAAAGCTGCAGGTCAAGTAATGAAGTACACAACAGTTAGCAGCTTTCACTTTAGTGAGTTTTAAATACACTTAAAATGTTAATGACAATTGAACTACTTATTGCAACAGTCTGTATAGAGTAATCTACTTCTACCTGTCTAAGAACGAACATGCTGCAAAGTATTGACATTTATTACATTCTACTTATCAAGCAAATGATTCAATTACATTTTTCAAGAATAAAATTATGAATCCCCTGTATTCTAGTAAATATATATCTGGCTTTTTTGAGCTGACATCAGTCCATGGTAAATGTGTTTACAAACACACACCAAGATCTCAAGCAGTTGATGTAAACATAGGGAGATGAAAGTTGCACATTATCTGCCTTTTAAACCATAGGACATGGGGTAGGGTTAAACTGGTGCACATGCTCACGAAGAACTACAGCATATCCCTCACATACTTAAATATTTTGGTTTGCAACTTTCTACTTTCATCATTTTTTCCCCTGCAATTAGAGTTGAGTTTAAATGTGATTGCTATTGAAAGCAGTATCTTTCTGGCTGTTTAAATTTTATTGTGCAGCACTTGTTCTGATTCCTAAAACAATGTAGCCAAAGCCACTTTATTTACACACCTGGAGGAGAAATTACTTCTGCTTCATTGTTTACTCTTCAATACCAGAGTATAGAAAGGCTTAAAGAACTACTTGGCTTTCAGTTGAAATTGCCTTTACAAATGCTTTAATCCCATTTATGATGTTCAGTTTATGTAGAGTCGAAAGTTACTTAAATTTACTTTTTATGACTCTGACTTTGGAAAAACATGTTATTTTGTGCATAATTCGGTCCTATGAAGTATCCAGTTTGTGTGTTCCACTCAATCTACATTCAGTTCTTGGAAGCCAATTAACCTTGTCACTCCAAGGAAATCTGTGTAAATTCATCCCATATAAGAAATTTGGTCAGAAATAAATAACGTTTCTCGGCTATGATAAATAACGAACTGGCATCTAAGCTAACAATTTTGGGAGCAGTAAAGAAGCAAGTAGCAGGGTTAAACTTATTTAAAAAACCAAAGTAGAAAGTTTTGGAATATCAGAAATATTTTCTTTTAGGGCCTATACTAAGAATTACTTTTGGATTGGAAGGTTTTAAGCCTAAACAAATCTGAATAAAAGCAAAACTCTGCAAGAAACAAATTCCGATTATTAAATCCAGGTGTTTATTCTTCAAAATAAATTCAAGATGTGGAATTGGTTAGTAGCCCTTGTTATGCATTTAAGAGGCTTGATGAAAACTGGAAGCTATGTTATAACAGAAAATAACAAGTCCATGTAACAGGCAAAATGGAGTGTGTGTAACAGCAGGCCAAGGGTCAAACAGTGAAAATAAGATGACTAATGGACAAGGATAATGGCAAGGCAGCAACTCAGTAAGATTTAAAAACTCAAGGAACTAAAGTAATTCAGAAGGAGCTAGATAGCAGAACAAAGCTCAATGATCCACCATTAAGCAGGAGACAGTAGAATATGGAGACTAAATTAGGCAATTTCAGGAAACATCCCATGCAAACCTTCTATTTTTATGCAGGAGGGATAAAAAAGAGTCAACAATGTAACCCTGAAGTTAAGATATTGCAAAAAAAAACCAAAACAAGACAAAACAAAAAAACCCCAAAAGAATATTTTTGACTGACTCCATTTAAAAGCAAGTCATATTGATATATTTTTCAAAGGCATTACATTTGCACCTAGTATGCCTCCAAATATATTTAATATCCTATTGTTAGAAAATAGGCATTTAGGGGGTGATTTATCAAGGTTTGAATTTGAATTATTGCCACAATTCTGATTTTTTTGTACTGGAGGGGATAATGGTAATAAGGAAAAAGAATGAAAGTAAATGCTTGATAAAACTTCAGTTATCTTCAGATGTCATATATTGCAAAACCCAAACCCCAGAAGAGTGACTGGATTCCTGTCTAGGCGTGCTCTTCTTCCTATAACAGCCACCTTTGGCTTTGGGCCTGGCCCTCAGCAATTCGGGTGCCGCACGACAATCCAGTACATGGGCAGGAATGGGCACCAAGTTGGTAAGTAAGGAGCTGGACATAGTCAGATAGGCAAGGTCAGGAACAGATAACAGGGGCGGGCTCCAGAGCATAATCATGAGCCAAACTTTAGGTCAGGAACAAGCCGGGTCAGAACCAGGAAGCCACACAGGGAACAGGAGCGGGGAGAAGGCATCAAAGGAACAGCAATCAGAGGAACAGAGCACCTAGGACCATGCACGCTTGACCTATAATAGGCAGTGAGCCAGTGCAGACCAGGGGTTTTTATAGCCAGAATAAGGACTAACTCAAAACATCTATGAG
This sequence comes from Xenopus laevis, assembly GCF_017654675.1. Classification (NCBI taxonomy): domain Eukaryota; kingdom Metazoa; phylum Chordata; class Amphibia; order Anura; family Pipidae; genus Xenopus; species Xenopus laevis. The sequence goes on from NC_054372.1 coordinate 126,810,244, forward strand.
CAGATTAACAACAGGTGAAACAGTCATGCCTAATAGGAAATACAATGATACAATAGCAGTGAACCAGGACCTTAACAGTCTGCTCATATAGAGCAGAGGTAATGCAGACAGCACTGATAATAACAGGTTCAATCCCAGGCAGGATGTTACATAAGGATGGTTGGTTATATTTAATTTCACTATATTTTCTCCATAAATGTGCAATAAATCGAAAAACACGATTTATTTTAAAAGGAATATCTTCAGCCTCTTTCTGTTCTATACATTTTTTTCTAACAACTACTCTATACAATTTATTTAGGGGCACATTTACTTAGGGTCGAATATCGAGGGTTAATAAACCCTCGAATTCGACCCTCGAGGTAAAATCCTATGAATTAGAATATTGAATTTGTAGGATTTACCGCAAATCCTACGATTGAACGAAAAACCTGCTGCTGCCAAACCGGGAGCAGCAGTCCTCCTGTTAGACCCCAAGCGGGTCCTCACTCCTTGGCCAGCAATAGCCGCCGTCTTCCTCATATTTTTTGGAGGCATTTCAGGGGGAAAAGCAGTTTCGAAGGATTTTAATCCATCGATCAAAGGATTTTCCTTCGATCAAAGTAATGGTCCCCATAGGCTAACATTGTTTCTCGGTCTAAGTTTTTTTTAAAGACACAGTACTTTGACTATCGAATGGTTGAATAGTCGAACGATTTTTGTTCGAATCATTCAAATCGAAGTTGAAGGTCGTAGTAGCCTATTCGATGGTCTAAGTACCCAAAAAAAATGTGACGTTTTTTTACTTCGAATCCTTCACTCGAGCTTAGTAAATGTGCCCCTACGTGTCCCATATTTTAAATTAGGAAAGTTGTTGTACAGGAGAGGAGAATGCTGCCATATTCTGTCCATGTTTTTCATCAATTTATAAGGGATATAAATAAAAACATTTTGAAGAAAAATATCTACTTATTCTTATGATATATTTTTTGTCTTTTACAAAATTATATATAAGGATAGGCTTGCCTTGATAGTATAATAAATTGTTTTAGTATTCTACTAGCTGCCAGCAGGATGGTTATGATTAAGTAATAAACATATGCCCTAGTTTTATTTATTTTTTTTTGAATCTTTCGTTTTATTTTGCTTGAACTGGAAGTCATACATGTCTATTGTACATTTTCTTGCCTGTAATATTAATAAACTATAGCCAAAATCTGGAAAAGCCTCATATGGGTTGAGTCTGAAAAGAAAGACACTGTAGAAAATTCAGATAATAAAACTGCTGGAAGTATATTAATTTCCACTGTGAATGCACTCAATAATGAGGTAGTGTCAGAGAAAAAACAAGAATCAATGTAGCCAAAAACTATATTAGTTAATGATTGAATCCCCCCCACACAAACACACTTGCTTCCCCTAGCACATATACTTCCTATAGGGATTCAATTAGATCAGATAATTTGTTAAGAGACACATAGAAAACATTCAAGCATTGTATCTTGCAGAGGGAGCACTTATAATTATAAAAGTAACTCAAATCAAGAAAACTTTAAATAAAATCACTCAGTTTTATTGGTGTGGAGTTGACAAAAGCGTTGTACTGTACAGATCTGCATACTATGTGCACATTGCACCAAAAGGGGTTTACATAAAGTAATAGACTGTTGGAAATGTGGGTCATGTTTTCCTTATCATGCCATGTTGGATAGATAAATACAAAATGCTCAACCACTGTTCAATGATCCATACCCCACTGTTAGATCAGACAAGAGTCTTGACAAGGGGACTCCTCAATTGACCCTTTACTTTCAGCCATCCCACTGAACAGCATAGTTACATATGTTACTACCAGGAGCCAGAAGTGGAGTAAAATGGCCACATAATTTATTCACATTTTATTAAATAAATAGGACCTTGCCAGTCTCACCCCAAGGCAATATTCAAAGCCAGAATTCCATAAGATCAGCACTATGTCATTAAATACACCACTGGGTATTAGGTTGCCTCTACATACAGAGAGGATGCCCCCCCTCCATCTGATACCAGCAGGAGCTGTATCTCCCACCACGAGAGAAGTTCAGTAGCCCTGCTGGTGACCCTGAACTTGCAATGTGTTGATGATAGGAAATCCAAGCAGGCACCTAGCACAAGCAGCAGTCGAGTCTGTATGAATCAACCCACTGTGCAGTCACAGGAGAGAACCTCCTTTCTCCCTCTTCTAAATTTACCTTTGCAGTACTCTGGAAAGGTCCTACCTATGTTGTGACAAAAAAAAAACTTGAAATACCTTATCATATAGCCACTGTTTTGATCCAAAAGAAGGCAAAAAACCCAGCCTGAAGTCAGTGCCAAATATGCTTCAAAAGGGAAAAAAATCCTTCCTGGCCCTATTGGGGATTGGAAACATTCCCTGGATCAAGCATTTGACATCAATTTAACATACCGTACCAAAACCACAACAGTTTATTAATAAGCTTATTAACAGATAAGATAAAAACATAAAGAAGTGAAACTCCCAGTGTCGGATTGGCCCGTCAAGACACCGGGAAAAAACCTGTCGGGCTGCCGGACCAGACCCCTCTCACGATCTGAAAAAAAAGGGTTTTTTTAGGTGACGCGCAGCATCATCTGTGCATGTGCGCAGCGCCATTCACGCAGAGACACCGAGCAGCTCCTTCACGCAGGTGCGCTGAGTGCACTTGGCTCGTCACAGTATGAGAGCGACCCTGGAAACTCCTGACATTTCACAAAATATGCAAAAAGAGGGGAGATTGCGTGTAGTGTGGGACTGGGCCCCGGGATACCAGGAAAACTCCCGGTGGGCCCAGCTGTCAGTGGGCCCTCTTGCTGCTAAACATTTGGCCTATTTCATGGCCATTCTCTATTTCTATGAGAACAAAGAGGCTTATTATATGGAATAATAGATTATAGTATGTAAGTATGTATAGTATGTATAGTATGTAATGAAAAGAGACTAGGAGAACAGAGCTTGAGTGAGGAGAGGAAGAATAATTGTAATGTGAGTGGGCCTCTGGTTTAAGGTTTTTGGGTGGGCCCCTGGTGTCCCAGTCCAACACTGGGTGCGTGAGATGTTTCTACATGCTCAGAAGATAAGTAAGTAAAAAGGTTCTTCCGCTGACATCACATCCCTTTCTTTCTCCACCCCAGCCCAGCTTTCCCTTGCATTAATTCATTGCTTCTCACCCAATCACAGCTACATTTGATTGTGCCAGTCTTTAAACAAAAAACAGTATAATCTGGCTGCTGATCATTTGGATCCCTTGTCATGCAGCCCCTGCACTTATAGCTCCAGGGCTTTCCTATATAGTTAAATGATATGGGAATCCTCATCCCCAGCAACTATAGGATACATAAAACCAACACCAGGTATGTTATTTTTAGATCTCCTGCATAACTTTTTTTTATTTTAATGGCTAGTGTGCCAGTTCAAACAGGCACACTAGCATTGTCATTAATGAAATTCACAGCTGCAGGCGCTAGAGTACTAAGGGGTGCAAAAGTTCACCCTTTAGTGGACAGTTACATAGCACTTCCAGCAGAGATTTCACTGCAATTTGCACCTTGCCCTGAATCCAGTACAGGACTACTAATTGCCTGCTATAGGGCAGGTGCTATGGGGGGCACCAAGTTCTTTACTCTGTGGGGCTTTGTATTTTTTATGTCTGAAAGACGTATGGCTGCTAGGTGTATTGCAGGTTCAGTGGAAGAGGCTTTTTTTTTCTCCTTGTTAATACAGTACAATATGCAACATCTCTAAAAGTAGTCATAAGCGTTATAATTATGATCTTACCTGGAAAAGATCTTTCCAAGAAAGTTCGTTCATTTCAATACACATGTGTAGAGCTGAATCACTAACAATAGCCGATATTTGGGTGCCTTCAAAGGCACCCAATGAAAAATTTGAATTTGAATGCTCTGGACCTGGGGCTTTTTGTACTTAAATCTACCAGAAAATCATGTAAATTTAAATAATCCCACTAGGCTGTGTTTGCTTCCAATAAGGATTACTTACATCTTAGTTTGGATCAAGTAGATGGTACTGTTCTATTAATACAGGGAAAAAGGAAATAATTTTTAAAAAAATTGGATTATTTGAATAAAATTGAGTCTCTGGGAGACTAATCTTTCTATAATTCAGAGATTTCGGAATAATTGGTTTCTGGATAACGGGTCCCATACCTGTATTATCTTTAACATGATTTACAATCTTTACCTAGCACCTCAAAGGGTTTAAGTGTGGAATAAATAGATTATTCTAAATTGAGATATTTCTAATTTGCTCCTTTTTTCAGGGGTTTATAGTATGATTGTTTTTGGCACATCAAGCTTAGTGAGTCTGTATCCCCTCCGAACCTAAAAAAAAAAAAAAAAAAGCTACATGAAGTGTTGACTATCACTGTTCTGCTGTGCCATTGAACAAAGTGCAAGCATTTTTTTGTTTAATTAAAGCATACATTCATAAATTATTCCATTTAGGCAGTTTAAAATGCACCCATATAAAGTATTTGCATCCTAAGCATCCTGGAATGATATTGTGTTGTAAACTACACCAGGCAAGACAAATATCATCTGCTGTTTTGGTATTGTTATGTTGTCCCATAATGCTCTCTCTATAAAATAGCAATTAATATTAATAACATGTGGCTTCCCAGTCAGGCAATGAAAATTATGTATATGGTACCTTGTAGAATCTTATAAAGTAAGCTGCTTATTCTTATATAAATTTTACAGGGGAGTTAACTTACCCTCTCCAGCAAGATAAATTATGTAGTAGGTATTTATAACAAAGTATGTTGTAATATAAATAAAGCTATTCGTATAGACAAATAAAAGAAGCATTGTTAGTACAGTATATTCTTTTGTTTGGGAAATAAACTGGAATGGTAAGTCATTCACTGCTTCTATATCTGCAGTGTTGAGTTGTCAGGACGTATAACCTAAACAATTAAGTATTCCTATTCAGTGAACTGACATATTTATCAAAGCAGACTGATGTGTCAGTTCATCACAATGTTTGTTTATTGTGTGTGAAATTGCTGAGCTCTGAGGACCAACCAACTAGTTAAATCTACAATATTTGACAAATTGTTTTAACATTAATTTCATTTAATGTGGACATTAAAAAACTATCTTTCCCTAGACACTCCATGTCATACACACAGGATAGCCCCGCCCCAAATCTTTAAACACGCAACCCCACTCCCCAAGTCTTTTGGTCCTTCTGCTCAAGTTTTCACCATTTGAAGCACACTTTTTTTTAAACCTTGGGAAAGCATTAGGGCTTGCTGGAAAGTGTCCTGGGGACTGAGGGTTTTTGAACCTTGAGATAGTTTCCCACCCCTAACACATTAACTCATTTGTATGGAGTCCTCATGGTTCCATGTTCTGGATAAGGAAGGCACGGTGGTACTGTGGCTGAAATCACTTGATCCATGTGTCCTCCCAGCCTGCTCATAGCGAGTCCAGTGGCAAGTGCTCTGTCTCCTCCATCCATGTACATAAATGGGTCTGTCTTTACAGGGGTTCCACCTAGATTGGGGAGATGGGAACTCACTCCTGCTGGAGTCCCAGGGTTGCCCATGTGGGGTTAGCAGAGATCTCTGGTGGTAGGTATGTTTAGTTAGAGGCCTGACCCATATGGGCTCCTTCTCATTTTGCTGGTCAATGCAGACAACAGCTGTTGGTAATCAGGTATTTACTCTGGAGGCCAGTGTTCAGGTCTTGTTATTGATCAGGTAGGTTCCCCTCCCATTCCCTCCTTTAGCAGCTCAGAGTGAAGCTTATTTGGTTATTACATTAGCCAGTGCGGAATCATAGCATACACATTCAGTTTGGTTGCTATATTAAACTGCGCCCAAAACCAAAGAAATGTACAACCTGTACATTCCTATTAAATTATTATTTAACCCGGCCCAGAACCACTGCAATGTTCTATCTAACATATACTTTCAGCCCTATTGTTGCAATGTGGAAGCCTGTTACGCCAGACTGAGAACACTCTGCTAAAGAATCCGGAACACTGTCTCTCTGGCTGCAATTCCCTGCTAGACAGTATCCCAATATACACACTGGGGGTCATTTATAAACTTTGCACAAGGCAGATTGGTTCTCAAAGTGAATATATTTGCCTTTTGCATGGTTATATTTATAAAATTGAATAAGTGTGGTGCAAACAGAATTGCGAAAAAAATTCCACAATGCGAATATGTATAAGAGCTTTTAAAATATGTAAAAAACTGCAAATTGCGAAATTATTTATGCGTACACTCTGCGACTGAATTACGCCACAACTTTGCCAAGTGCAAATTTAAGTTACTGTCAACGCTATTTTCACGCACAACAACCTCGCACATTGGGTGCGCTCATGCCAACGCCCGTCTCAATTGCGTGCCATTTGAGAAAATTTATTCACAATGCGAATTCGCAAAAACTGGAAAGACGGGTAGAGCAGGTCAATATATTAGTGTTCAGGAAAAAACATGAGCAATACAACCATTTGCGAAAAACTATGCGCTGCGCGAACTTTATAAATGACCCCCACTGTCTGAACAGAGTCTGTAATACAGGTTGACATTTTCCTAGCCTCTAAGCTAGCTGGACTCTTAATGAGTAAAATAAGTAAATGTTAGTTTTAAGTGATTAAGAGGACAGAATTGTTAACACAGAAATCTTACCTAATGATCCTGAGGCTAACAGATACCCTTTTTGTTATTCTCCAGGAACAGCTGGTGTTAAGGAACCAGTAGTGCTGTTTTTGCAGATAAAACCAGGGTCATTCAGTCGGAAGGGCATTGCAATAGATCCTGAACAATATAGATTCTTTATAATGCATAATGATCAAGGTCTATTATAGCTACTGAGGTTCAGTTGATCATTAGCTATTAGCCCAGTAGACAGTTGCACACTGGTCAGTAATATATATATATATATATATATATATATATATATATATATATATATATATATATATATATATATATACATACATATATACCCCGTATATACTTGAGTATAAGCCGAGTTTTTCTGCATCCAAAATGTGCTGAAAAAGTCTACCTCGGCTTATACTTGAGTCAGTGGGCAGTAGCTGAGATTGCAGTCACTTTTAATCATTCCTATACCAACAGTTCGCTTGGGGAGAGACAGCAATATCACACAGCGCCCTCTGTTGGTTATATGAAAGAATAATAGTGACTGCAATATCACACAGCCCCATCTGTTGGTTATATGAAAGAATAACAGTGACTGCAATATCACACAGCACCCTCTGTTGGTTATATGAAAGCATAACAGTGCGCCCTCTGTTGGTTATATGAAAGAATAACAGTGACTGCAATATCACACAGAACCCTCTGTTGGTTATATGAAAGAATAACAGTGACTGCAATATCACACAGCGCCATCTGTTGGTTATATGAAAGAATAACAGTGACTGCAATATCACACAGCACCCTCTGTTGGTTATATGAAAGAATAACAGTGCGCCCTCTGTTGGTTATATGAAAGAATAACAGTGACTGCAATATCACACAGCACCCTTTGTTGGTTATATGAAAGAATAACAGTGACTGCAATATCACACAGCGCCATCTGTTGGTTATATGAAAGAATAACAGTGCGCCCTCTGTTGGTTATATGAAAGATTAACAGTGACTGCAATATCACACAGCGCACTCTGTTGGTTATATGAAAGAATAACAGTGACTGCAATATCACACAGCGCCCTCTGTTGGTTATATTAAAGAATAACAGTGACTGCAATATCACACAGCGCCCTCTGTTGGTTATATGAAGGATTAACAGTGATGGCAATATCACACAGCGCCCTCTGTTGGTTATACAAAAGATTAACAATGATGGCAATATCACACAGCACCCTCTGCACATGGTAGTGGGACAATGCACTCAGTAATCCGTTTGGCAATCCTCTGTCACCATTAACTTTGCAAAGAAGTCTGGTTGATCGCTGGGGGGGGTCGCTTTGGCGAAATGTGCGCTGCTGGGAGACAGGGCTGTAGTGTCTAGGCTTATACTCGAGTCAATAAGTTTTCCCAGTTTTCGTAGGTAAGCTTATACTCGAGTATATACGGTATATATATATATGTATATATATATATATATATATATATATATACATATATATATATATATATATATATATATATATATATATATATATATTGTGGCACATGTAAATTTTGGGGGAATTAGTCAATGGTGAGCAGACAGCATAGGTCAAATAGGAGCAATTAGACAGTGACACACTGCTCTTATTGGATATACTGTTTTTTTTTCCTACTTTTAAACAGACACAGTCAATTATGCACAGGGGTGATCAATGTGGCAAACAAACATAAATCATAAAATAAAAACCTTGGCCACTGGGCACTACCTTCACACTTGGAAGCTGTCCCTGACTAGACTGGGCCACTTGTAGATGTCCAGCACAACAAACAAATAGTTTGGCTCACCCCTGTACTCACAGGACTCTTTCCTGTAAGATTTCAGCTTTCTGGCTTCCTTCACTCATGCTGCCAGACTCACAAGCTTGACCAACTCATGGTTCCAGTCACTTTCTGCTTCAGGCAGACACAGACGGCACTCCTAGCTCCTCTGGGAGTTATTTACACAGCCAGGTCTCCTACCTGCTGAGAGACCCACACCAATGTTCTAATAAACTTTAAATAGCCTTTCCACAGGACCGCCTTCCTGTGGAAAGTGAACTCTAATGTCTGGACTGGATCTGGGGAATGGAGTGTCTGGTTGCTATTGTCTTTAAACAGAGAATGGATTCCCTGTTTAACAACTCCCTTCCCTGAACCTATCTCAGTAGTTGGGGAGAAATAAAAGGCTAGAGTGACATTTTTCCTCCTTTTCTTTGTCACTCTACCACTATATATATATATATATATATATATATATATATATATATATATATATATATATATATATATAGAGTTGATCTTTGTCATGGATTGGAGTGACTCTAGCCCCCAGGTGAAGAAGGCACTAAATAGAACATGGGGAATTTTGAATTCGGACACGAGTCTACCTTTTTTTGAAAAGAGGCAACCCCTGATGGCATATAGAAAAGGTTGCAGTCTTGGTGACTTGTTGGTGAAGAAGGACTTAACTGAGAGTTCCAAGGGTACTACAAATTGGCTAAATCAACCCTTGAAAAAGGGCTGTTTTAAGTGCGCCAATTGCCTTACCTGTGGAGGGATGCTTCAAGGCTCTCAATTCACACATCCAAGAACGGGCTATAAATTTAAAATTGAGCACAGGGTGACTTGTACATCGGACCATGTGGTCTATATGGCTTGGTGTCCATGTGGAATGCACTATGTGGGAAAAGCTTCGACCACCTACCGAGAACGGATGAACAATCATAGGAGTGCGATAAGAGTGGCACTGGCCACGGGAAAGGCAGACCAACCTGTGCCAAAGCATTGGCTGAAATACAAACATACACTACCCCAGTTTAGACATATGATTATTGATAGGGATGTAGCGAACCGCCGAGTATGTGTTCGCGAACGCCGTTCGCGAACACCGGCAAAAAATGCGAACAGTTCGCGAACTTCGAACATCCGAAAATCGTTCGATTCGAACGATCGAAGGATTTTTAATCGTTCGATCGAACGATTTTCGTTCGAATCGAACGAAAATCGTTCGATTTTAGCAACCGAATGGTCGAATGATTTTGACGCGAACGCCTATTGGCGAACGTCGCGCGACGTTCGCGAACTTGCGGCGGATGCGAACAGCCGATGTTCGCGCGAACAAGTTCGCCGCAGAACAGTTCGCTACATCCCTAATTATTGATCATGTACCAGCCCCTAGAAGAGGGGGAAATAGGGAGTTGTTACTCCTGCAGAAGGAATCGATGTGGATCTATAAGCTAGGCACTTTGTCTCCCAATGGGCTTAATGAAACACTCCCCATGTCACCTTTCTATTAGGTACTATTGATATAATTTTCCCGAAGGACACTAGTATTCCTATTAGGGTGCTTTGCTTAGTGTTTTTTCCCCCAATGGATGGTTTATTCTGTTGTCTGCACCAGGACTTATGAGGGGAATGTTGATACATTATACCACTGAATAACAATGTTTTATGATAGCAACATTGTATGATGGAACCTAATTGATGTCTTCCTGTTTAGAATACGAATACCTCTGGCATGAAATGAGACGATTATTGATGAGACTTTGGTTGTAACAGAATCATTTATTTATTTATTTTCTTATTTTTTCTGGACATTGATATGATTTAAGAGCGGCCTATGAAATCACACATAATGTGCTTATCTAATCATGTCCCACTGGACTCTTACCCACTACACGAGTATTACAGGGAATGGTTGCAGGCAGGCCCGCGGCAATGACAAGTTCCACTAAGCAGTACCCCCATTGGGATAGGTTTGGTATATGCCAGAAACGCTGATGCGATACATACTAATTAATGATTATATGATTGAACAGACTGTGCCCTACTCCGTTGTTGCACCTAGGCACTTACCGAAAATTCTCCGCATAAATGACTGGGTCCGAAGGGACTGTGGTGACGGATGCCACATGGTGTCTTACACTACATGCTCAGAAGGACGGAAGCCAACAGTGGAGTACTGCTGATCTAAGGATCGCTCTGAGCGGTTGAATGAAAGACATAGCGTAAATGTGCCGGGTCATTGAGCGTTCCATACGAGGGTGCGAAAGGAGGCGTGGCCAGTCTTGATGCGGTTGATGACCGGTTGCGAACATTTGCTTACAGAAGCTCTGTGCGTTGATGGGCATTCAGGCGATCCAGTGAGCAGGGTACTGCGCTCAATGCGGATACGAGTGATGCTGCTAAGGGCGACACAACAAGTAAGCGTTTGGCCGTGAGAACAAAAGTTATACTCTAGCTGGGTATGGAGTCCTGTGGACACGGGACTCTGAACTGACATTGTGTGAGCATGCCGCGATGATGTTATGTGATTATTATTAAACCCTTTACACTGTTTGATCACGGGTTCTGTTTGTTACACTGGGTGCGGGGATGTTCCTAAATCGATTTAAACTGTAGCGTGATTGTTATAGCTACGTGTATGCACTTGTATATATTCACACGTCCTGAAAGCAGGACTTGTCATTGATAGGTTGTATGAGTATACACACTAGATGGTGACGTCACTAAGGAGATTTGGCGCCTCATTAAGCACTTAAAAGGGGTGGTTTGTTTGTATGTTTTCACTTCCTGAAGACTGCTTGAGTTTAGAGCCGAAACGTCATTTGCACATATATATATATATATATATATATATGTGTGCAAATTTAGTTATATTCATATGCATTTGCTTTCAGGTTAGAGGGTTAGAGGGTGGTATTGGCAGCAGGGAGTGGTTCCCTTCCATAGTAATAGGTGGATTACTATTTCCCCAAGACTAGATCAATTTCTTTATGGATCTTGAATGCTTGTTAAAGAATAATTTAGTGAAGGATCTGTAATGTTCCATGCTGGACCCCAAGGATAAGGAAGTCATTCCCAGTAAATATAATCAAAGAAGAGTTTTCTATAGAATTATTACATAGACTTCTCTGTATCAGTCTTTCCACTTTATAGTTAGGGAACTCCATTTGGAGCAGGCCAAATAAGATATTTGGTTCTAGACCCAATCAACAGGCTATGACCAAGTCAAATCCTTGTTGGTTTCATATAAGAGGATGGTATTCTGGCAAAACATATGCATGTCTGCATGTATTTCTGTTACAATGTCCATTGCAGATGCATACAGACCCTTCAGTACTATCTAAACTGGTTTGGTCGATTCATGGGAAAATGGACCTAGGCTGCTAGAGGCTCCTGTGTACTTCATAGGGCAGGCATGGTATGCTCACTGTAGCAGCAGTCTCTGTGATTCACTCTCAGTGAGTGTTTCATTGATATAGTGTGGTGTGTATCCAACTGGGGACCCTGCAGGATTTGAGTGAAGGGCACCATTTGCTGTACAGTTATTCTTTTGAAGGACTGTCTATGTGTAGTATTAAGCCATTTACTTTAATCTTGTAATGTTTGACTGGCCTGAATAGTTATCTGGTCTTTACAAATACCAATCTAGAGCCTCTTCTGAGTGTTCCTGTAAAAAAATATCTGGAGGGAAGTGGATACAAAATGGATACTATGGAGCAGTATCCTTAATTAATTAATTAATTAATTAAGGAAAATATGCCATGTTAATTTCACATAAAGGTCTTTAGAAAAGTTGCATGTGCTAATGACCCTTCAGGTAAGTTAGACCAAGAATGAAAGTTTAGCCACCCAACGGTAAAATTGCCTACTTAACAAACTCAAAAACGAAACACATTTTTTTTAAAGATAATTTCGAGTGCATGATGTGCGGAAATATTGTCACTGATCCATAGCATGTTTCATATGGACTGACAAACGGCACGGCAGCCAAGAAAGTCTCCGATTTGCTAAGATCATTGATGCTCCAGTTATTGGTTTGGGGAAAAAGACAACACTTCCTATTGAAGAGCTCTCAGTTGTAAAGGATTCAGTGGATAAAAGAATGTAGAGAAAGCTTAAGAAACTGTTTCAGGTTTCTAGGACACCCTGCTGTCCTGTGGTAGCTACTGTTTCAGTAGTGAAAGCAAACTCATTGTGGCAAGGCAGTTTCGATAAATTATGATAAAAGATGGAGAGATCAGATATTTCTACTGGTCTTTGCAAACTTAACGTGGCAGTGAACTTTATTTAAGTAGCAGCAATGGATCTAACACATTTATGGGGCAATGTAATATAATAATAATATAATAATAATATGTTTTGTTAGAGCAAAAAACTTTGGAAACACCTTTACGATCGTTGGCAACCATGTTAGCTCCATTTTTAACTGATTAAAGACCTCAACAAATTCCTTGCAAAATTTGCGACCAAATTGATTTTGTGAACGTTCCCAGTGCATGTAATAAAATTTCTCAATCACAAATCATTTTTTTTGCAATGATACACTTACAAAACTCCAGAGCAGGTGTTAAAGGTTCACAATGTGCAATTAATATTTGCAATGCAATAAAAGGCTAACAAAGAATATTACATTGCAACAAGCACATTTGTATTTGCAAAGTTTTGCTCTTTGTAAATTTTAGTACATTTCCTATTTATCATACTGGTGTTCATGCAGCATAAAATAACACCTTGATAAGGTCGCCATTTATTTTACACAGCTTTTTACATGATTTTTTTAATATAACCGTCAATCATTTTACACAGTCCCTTAAGGTCAATATCTATTGCCATCTGCCCATCTTGGTCTCAGCAAGAGCCCTTTGATTGAGGCTTTAGGACAGGCAGATGTCTACAAAAGAATATGAAGATGTTCATTACGCAAGTTCAAAGAGATCTTCCTTATTTTCTTTCAGGTTTTCTCCAGTTTTGGAGTGAACTTGAGAAATAGAGGACAGGAAAGTGCTAATTTCTTTATCTGCGATCTGATAGGGCTCAGATGGGCAGAAAATCCAGTAGTTCGTAGGGATGAGGGAAATATTTTGCTTCACAGAGATAAAAAATGAATCTAATGAATAGTTAAAAAAATTATGAATGGTTTAAAAAAATGTTGCATGGCTTGAAACATTTTCGTGCAACAAAACGCCATTTGGCTTCAATGCGTTTTTGCCATTTTGTGAAAGAGAAATGGTTCAGATCTGCCCATACCACAAGTAGTTGAATCATGTAGCAGGTCAGAAAAAATATTGAGCAGCTTCAGTCTCCATGATTAAAAGGCATACAAAGGACTTATCAAAGTCAATGCAAGGTAGCACCAAAGGGGTAGGGGCTTAAAACCCAGGACTATTTATACCTTCTACAGTAAGTTTCACAAACCTATTTATTGTTACATTCCATTTGTGTGACCTGGTCTTCAGTTAAAAAAATCTTCAGACATTATTGATTATATCTCAAATCTTCTTTAACTAAACATTTTAATTCTTTGGTTCTTAATCTTCTTCTGGTGATTAGATTTGTGTTGTGCAAGTACACAGGGGTATTTGAATTATTTTCCTCCCTCATAATTTATTGCTAAGGTGTGTTTTGCTGACATGATGTGGCAAGAAAAAAAGAAATTAATACTCAAATTTAAATGTTATTTTTCTGGCTGCTCCAGAAAAGCTGCCCTTGCTCTTGTTGGGCTATTCTGTTCTGAGATCAACGTATAAAGTTAAATAAGCACTAAAGCATTGATTACTGTTTACAGTGATTACAGCAGTTATGTGGGTGTTCAGCCTAATAATTATTATGTTACCTATCTCCTTTAAAAATAATTGTGTAACAAAATATTGCATCAACAAGTTGATAAAAAGTAAATTAATTCATAATAGGTGAATAAAATGATATGTGCCTTAAAAATGAATAGTGGTGATGACTACTTCATAATTGTAATAAAACTTAACAAATAGTGATGGCACATTTTTTGCCTGCCTTGGATTTGCAGTGAAATTCCGCATTTGGCCATCTGCAAATAGTCAAGCCAAGCGCATAGGCAGATAGAATTCCAACAGATTTAATTTGTTTCCATGTTTCCCTAAATGAACATTTTGCATCCTGGGGCGCTGCTATGTTTATTGGGCAGTAAGACATACCTCCATGGTCTTGTAAGGAGATAGAATAAAGTTTAATTAGCAGACACAAGGACGTGTCTAGTTTTCAGGAGGGTGAACTGAAAAGGGGATAAAAATAAAGAATTTATTATTTATTTAGTTAAGCTTTGCTGTAGTGCAGCCAGCAGGTGGTGCTAAGTCCACAAGTCTATATAAGACAGTGCCTTGCTAAGGCACTTCCTATTTTTATTAACATTATTAGAATTATGTATTTATATAGTGCCAACATATTTCATATTTGGCCTGTAGCATCAAAAATCAGAAGCAGACTGAAATGGCCAGATGCTTGGGAAGGTGTGAGGCCTTACTAGTGGAAGGTAGCGACCAGTAAGTTCACTAAGTAGTGAAAGATAGAGAGGGCTAGCGAGCACTGGCAGGTGACAGCCTATTGTCCTAACAAGGAGTAATAGTGTGGGCTTGAGCCCTGAGGTGATTGTACACCAGAGAGGGAAATGAGCGTTCAGGAGTAGGTGAATGAAGGGCCGACTGTACGTGAGAAACTTGGGCCATGTATGTGAGGACACAGCAGAGACCGGGGGTGATAGTCCCTTAGGCAAGGTAGCTCTTGACAGTGCATCCAATAGGACACAGGCCCTGGAGGCTTCAGTGGGGAGAACACTCTGAAGTGTCTCCTTCTGCAGCAAAGGCCTAGTACTCTTAGACACCTACGTGACAGAGCCTACTAGTTACCAGGGGCCCTGTTACAGCCTCATGGCAAAAAACTCAGCTTTTCAGAGGGAAAGGTACAAATTAATTAGAGAAGGGAATGCTGTGGTCAAGGATTCACTGCTAATGTTTCCAGCTCAAATGCATAGCAGCAGGTCCCAGGGTCATACCATCGGGTGAATTAACTGTCCTAGGCTCAGTGAGAAATGCTGACAATATAAACCTTTTGTGTATGCAAAACAGCTCCAAAAGTGTGCCACGCCGTCAGTCTCATGTGCGACAAAAAAGGATTTGAGCAATTGGGATTTGAGCACCTAGATATTATCTGTTGGTGGTTGGTAGTTGGATTTATTAGGTTTGCCTGTGTTTGTAAGCAAGTAATATATAAACTATAGGTGGTATTTTTTGGCTAAACAGCAACATACTGTAGTTACAAAGTGTATTAGAAGATACTATTGCTAGATGACAAGAAAAAAATCACAGGCATGTTTAAAGACATTAGCAACGTGGGGACCTTTCTTTTTAATTGAAAAAGCATTTGCAACATAGCGGATAGGAGGTCCTCTATCAATGTTAGGCACATGTGTAGTAGTATACTGAGCGAAAAATGCATGTGATTTTGCCTTCCAATTGACTCCATGGCAATTCAGAGAATTTTGACACTGGTTTGCGAATTTTGAAACAAAGCAAAGCTTGAAGCGAAGAAAAATGTTTTATTGGTAGCGCTTTGAAAAAATTTTTACGTAGTTTTGCAGATTTTTCCGCAAAACTAAATCAGACAGATTTGCTCATCACCACTAAAGATAGGTGTAAGAAAAAACTCAATGGGGCAAATTTACTAAAGGGCGAAGTGGCAAACGCTGGCGAAAATTCACCAGCGTAACATCATTTCGGCACTACGCCTATTTACTAACGGTTGCTGGTGTAATTTCGCTAGCAAAGGAGATAGACTCTGGCGCAACTTCGCACTCTAACACCAGGCGAATTTTCGCTCTGGTGAAAGAGCGTTACTACACAAATTCACTAAGTTTTTGATTTTACTGAACGTTACCTCTTCAACCAGAGTTTACTTCGCCAGCTCAGACCAGGCGAAGTGCGAGTAGAGTACTTTAACTGAACTCCGTATGCAAATTAGCCAGCGCTAGCGTAACTTCGAACTGCTGATCGTATTTTCACTAGCGCAACTTCGCAAGCATTTGGTACCCTGTGTGCAACTTCCGATCTTCATCTGTTAGCGTTGTCCAGACTAATTTACGCCTGGTGAAGTGTTGTGATGTGCGCGAAGCCAGCACTGGCGAATTTTTGCAGGTAATTAAATTTGCCCAAATGTGTCTGTATCAGCCTTTGTGAGGAGAATAGAAGACTAATAAGAACTAGATGGGTGCACCTTAGACAAATTTCACGTAAATCTACAAACTGCACTGGCCATTTGGGGGCATCGTTCTAGCTAGGGGTAGCCAGACTGATGGTGGGAAATTGTAACGCTGGCTAGCATATATTTAAAAATACCTTGGAGAGTTAAATGATTTGATCAGCAGCATATAACTGGGGCATGCTGCAGGAAACTCCTGGCTCTATGAAATCATTTGTGCATATTATGTTATAGAGTTGGTTTAAGTTTTTAAATAAAAACTGTATTTGCTAATTTAGTCACAAAATCATTGTCATGCCATTATATTTGGTTATGGTGAAGCCCTGTAATGCACAACCCAGCACTTTCAACTGCCTCCCTGCCACTCCCCTTTTCTCTGGTATGTTATATTCAAGTTTTTGTTTCATGTTTTTGTATTCTCACGTGCTATTTCTCTCCATTGTCACAGCTATTATTAGGCAGTTAAAGGAAAACTATACCCCCAAAATGAATACTTAAGCAACAGATAGTTTATATCAAATTGAATGACATATTAAAGAATCTTACCAAACTGGAATATATATTTACATAAATATTGCCCTTTTACATCTCTTGCCTTGAACCACCATTGCGTGACTCTATCTGTGCTGCCTCAGAGATCACCTGACCAGAAATACTACAACACTAACTGTAACAGGAAGAAGTGAGGAAGCAAAAGGCAGAACTCTGTCTGTTAATTGGCTCATGTGACCTTACATGTGGTTTGTATGTGCACACAGTGAATCTTACGATCTCAGGGGGCAGCCCTTATTTTTTAAAATGGCAATTTTCTATTTATGATTACCCAATGGCACATAATACTAAAAAAGTATATTATTATGATAATGGTTCATTTACATGAAGCAGGGTTTTACACATGAGCTGTTTTACTCAGTATCTTTTAATAGAGACCTACATTGTTTGGGGGGTATAGTTTTCCTTTAAATACTTAACGGCTCTACGGCTAGGGCCAGCTCTGCAGGAAACTGGGATAAATTTGTCCCTGACAGTATACCTGGCATCTGGCATATTATTTTGGTTAGTGCAGAAATTATCAATAAAAGCTGTGGCCATTAGTTTATTCACATTTTTTTGTCATTTTATTGTTTCAGGTATGGTATAGCCACAGTTTAACCCTGCTCATCTGGCTATTAGAGAGTCAAGTGTTATCTCCCGTCATTTCCTTAGCAGTGCGTTGGAGCTAAATAGAAGTATGTGCCTAGATTTGGCTACCATACCAAATATAAGAAGTGTCACTATAACTGGGACCTTATAATTATGCTTCTGTTAGCACATTGATCAGTAGTGGTTTGTATGATAAGATCATCCTATATATACTCCATTACACTGTTACTTTAGAAAGACATGGAGAGCAATTATCCACTGACATATCTATCATAGGAAAATTGCCTCCTCCACAGGCGGTGCTGGCTAATAGTTGGAGAGAAAATACTATTGCTAATCTTGCTAATGAAACTAATCATATTATTCCATGAGGGAGTTATCACAGCTACAAATTGGAGCTCTGATAACAAAGTTTATTTTACAGACTTTTGAATTTTAACAGGCTTTTGTACATTACCCCTACCTCCATGAAATTTGCATCCTTACCCCCTTCAGATTTGCCTCTCTCCATGGAACTGCCTATGCTTGGTACTGCATGTTAGAGTAGTGGGAAGTGGGTAAGTGGGCAACTCCTGGCACACCCTTAGCTTGCATAAAATTAAAGCCCATATTTCAGAAGGATTTTATTATTATCTGCTAAAGGTGCTAAAGGACTCCCTTTTGTCTATGTGTGATGAGCAGGGGTGCAAGTGGTAGCTACAGGTATATGGTCTGTAAATGGTATAAACATGATAAATAAGCCCTGATTTGGTTATTGCTATACTTACAAATCTATATCTTACAGACTGATACAGGCATCTTTATAACAGTAAGAAATGTTTAAAGACAATCAATAAGGTTTTCCAAGTTATTACAACACAAGGAAACATTTCTTGGGCATGAATAAGAGATATAAAACTAAGCCTAAACTATTTGCATTTGTTCTAGAGCAGCCAAATAGATATTGGCAAGCAGTCTGCACAATTAATCTAGCAGAGGGTTTAGCTAATTTTACTGGATTTAAACCAAATCAAAGAAAAGTGCATGAGTATTTTCAAAGATAAACATCAGATTTTTTTGTAACATTTTAGCAACCTTGATTAGATTATAATTTGCACAATCTTAAAATCTTTCCACCTATTTGGGTTTTATAATCCCTTAAACACATGGAAATAGCTTTATTGTTTCAATTTCTCAGGTCAATTGCTCTATCTGAAATATATGTTAATATATAAAACTCAATATTTTTAAATCAGACAATAATTCTGTACATTATTTAGATTTTTTGACAGAGTAAGGATCTTTCCTCACGAGGCAACTTCAGATGACTTCGGAAAACGCAGCGTATGCTTTAACGCAGACGACTTTTCATACTAGCGGATGGGAAGACACGAGGAGGCAGTTCGAGGAGATTGTCGCCCAGAAGTCGAGGCGATTAGTCGCCAGGCGACAAAATCCCCCCAAATCTCCTCTTGTGAACTAACCCTAAGGGCTGGGACACACTGGGCGATTTGGGGAGATGTAGTCGCCTGGCGACTAATCGCCGCGACTTTCCACGACCAATCTTCCCCGAATGCCTCCCCTCACTCTGCGCCTGGCTAAAATGAAAAATCGCCTGCGCTAATCACACGCGGCGATTCGTTTTCCGAAGTCGCCCGAAGTTTCCTCGTGAGGCAACTTCGGGCGACTTCGGAAGACGAATCGCCCTGTGTGATTAGCGCCTAAGACATCAATTACATGCCTTTATATAACATAAAGGCTTAAATAGCTCCTTATTTTGTACTAATGCAGAGGTCTGCCATGCCACTTCACATAGACATCAGTGAAATGTAGCTTACTTATCTTCCAACTGTTCCTGTGTAAGCAGGGCAGTTTAAATACTTACACCCCAGAATGGGTGAGACTTATAAAGTAGTTGCCATTGTTACAAAACAACAGAGAACTGTAAATAGGGTGGCATAGTTAGGGCAGATTTAAGGGGTAAAACCTCATATCTCTCGCTTCTGGGCAATGGTCAATGGACACGAGTCGTGCTATTATCAAATCCGGCTTTATTAAATATCAAAGGTACATTAGTGGGTAGAGACTAACACGTTTGTGCCTGCTAACCTAGGCCCTGGATTTAAGGGGTAGTCTAAAATGCCCTGATTTTCTAGAAGCAATAATTTAAATAATGCCCTTAGTGCTATGCTCAAATAGAAGATATCAAGACATGGAGGCAACACTGTTAAGTTGGCCAACATTAAAGGAACAGTGACATCAAAAAATGAAATGTTTGAAATGAAAGAAATACAAATAAAATGCAGCAGCTTGTTTATATGAACTATAGTAGTGTTTCTGAAGCAAACAGATCAGTTTTACTAGTGCAGGGCAACACTACTATTTATTAATAACCCCCTTAGCAAGCAATCAATGATCAGCCCTTTTCACTCAGCTACAAGCATAACAATGAAAGCAAACATTATTCTAACATTTTTTTCCATTTGGGCACGTTTGGACACATTTTTTTTTTAAGGTACAGTATATGTATAGATATGTAGTTTCATAAATCAAGAGCAGCAATATGAAATACATTAAAATAAGATGCAATATTATTAAGGTAATAGGTATTTCTATGTATGTTTGCTTGGTACCCTGTTCAAACTTTCATTTGGGTTCTCTTAAATGCTTCATCAACTTGATTTATGAATGCACAAATCTGGGTGGCTCATTAGTGTGCTTATGTTTGTGAGACTGCTCACAACAATTTAATTCAGCCTGTACTATGCTCTGTTTTTGTGAACTATGTTAGTCTAGTTCTGCTTAGAGTTTTATAGACTTTTTCTAACTACGCCAGTTTTATGATCATTCCAAATAACAATAAAATGCTCAGAAAATAAATCTACACAAAAACACATAGACATGTCTACAAATAGACCAGATTTATTGATTTATTATCCTTAGCAGCGCAGAGCTTTCAGAAGTGCTCAAGAAGATGTGAATTGACTTCTCTAATGCAGCATAGGTTATATACGCAGGTAAACAAACATCAACAAGGTTAAACGGCAGCCACAAATCATTGGAAGGATACGAAATAAAACCCTTCCCACTGATGTCACAAAAAGCCGAACAGGATACAAAAGGCTATATCAGTCAAAATCGTCCACTATAATACAAATAAGAATAGATCTATGTAGAATCCACGCTCCTCAGTGTAGCATGTAAAATTTGCAATGAAACAACAACGGTAAACTTCATGTCTATGTGTATAATAATCAATAAAATATAGGCCTAAATGGGAGAATGTAATAAATGTCATTGACAGAAAGAACAAAATTAAGAATGACAAATGCATCCTGCTACATCAAGATGAGTGCAATGATGAGTACTAACAGGCACAAAATTAAAATTGTTGCATTGTAAATGTTTTCTCTACTGAGAAAAATACTATATTCCCCTAAAACTATGTTAAAGGAATTGTTCAGTAAAAAAATAAAAACTGGGTAAATAGATTGTACTGTATGTGCAAAATAAAAAATGTTTGTAATATAGTTACTTAAGCAAAAATGTAATGTATAAAGGCTGGAGTGACTGGGTGTCTAGCAGAACAGAACATTACTTCCTGCTTTTCAGCTCTCTTGGTTTCCACAGATTGTTTACCAGACAGTAACCAATCAGTGACTTGAGGGGGACCACATGGGTCATGACTGTTACTTTTGAATCTGAGCTGAATGCTGAGGATCAATTGCAAACTCTCTGAATAGTTATGTCCCATGTGGCCCCCCTTCAAGTCGCTGACTAACTCAGAGAGCTGAAAAGCAGGAAGTTGGATTCTGTCTATTATGTTAGACATCCAGTCACTCCAGCCTTTACAGATTACATTTTTGGCTAACTAACTATATTGGAAACATTTTTTATTCTGCACAGTCTATCTATTTACCCAGTTTTTATTTTTA
Organism: Xenopus laevis; assembly: GCF_017654675.1. Taxonomy (NCBI): domain Eukaryota; kingdom Metazoa; phylum Chordata; class Amphibia; order Anura; family Pipidae; genus Xenopus; species Xenopus laevis. The sequence continues at coordinate 126,831,980 of NC_054372.1, forward strand.
CACTAAACTGTTCTTTAAAGGGGTAGTTCACCTTCAAACAACTAGTTGTTTTCAGATAGATCACCAGAAATAATGACTTTTTTTCGGGAATGATGCAAATATGTTCTTTGAAAAACGTTGTAGTTTGTTGACTGTTGCTATATGTACTAACTGGATTTCATCAGAAACTGTGGAGTTTCTTATGAATAAGTATCAAAGAAAGCCGGTGATTTGCAAAGGTCCATATGGACATAACTATTCCCCTTTAATGTCTACTGGGTTATGGATTCATCCCCAATCACATGTCATTCAGGTATGGCCAACTTAAAGGGATACTGTCATGGGAAAAAACTTTTTTCAAAATGAATCAGTTAATAGTGCTACTCCAGCAGAATTCTGCACTGAAATCCATTTCTCAAAAGAGCAAACAGATTTTTTTATATTCAATTTTGAAATCTGACATGGGGCTAGACATATTGTCAATTTCCCAGCTGCCCCAAGTCATGTGACTTGTGCTCTGATAAACTTCAATCACTCTGTACTGCAAGTTGGAGTTATATCACTCCCTCCCTTTCCCCCCTCCCAGCAGCCAAACAAAAGAACAATGAGAAGGTAACCAGATAACAGCTCCCTAACACAAGATAACAGCTGCCTGGTAGATTTAAGAATAACACTCAATAGTAAAAACCCATGTCCCACTGAGACACATTCAGTTACATTAAGAAGGAAAAACAGCAGCCTGCCAGAAAGCATTTCTCTCCTAAAGTGCAGGCACAAGACACATGACCAGGGGCAGCTGGGAAATTGACAAAATGTCTAGCCCCTAGTCAGATTTCAAAATTGAATATATAAAAATCTGTTTGCTCTTTTGAGAAATGCATTTCAGTGCAGAATTCTGCTGGAGTAGCACTATTAACTGATGCATTTTGAAAAAAAAACATGTTTTCCGATGACAGGATCCCTTTAATATCATGTTTTATATATATATATATATATATATATATATATATATATATATATATATATATATATAACATCCCACAGACATAGACAGGGGCGCTCCACCAATGAGGCGAGTTGAGACACTCGCCTCAGGCGGCAGCGCCCCCCTGGTTGCCAGGGGCGGCAAAAATGCCGCTCCTGGTAACTAAGAGCCGAATTTCCGGTTTTCAAACCGGAAATTCGGCTCTTCTAGTGCAGAGAGCGCTATTGCGCTCTCTGCACTAAGCGTCGCGGACCGCCCCTGCCTTCTCCGGCGCTATAAAGGTTAGTGCCGTGGGGAGGGGTGGGGGCGGCGAAAGAAGGCCGCCTCAGGCGGCATTATAGCCAGAATCGCCCCTGGACATAGATAAGATACTGGATGCTAGAAATTATTTCCAAAGAATGTTCAGAACGGACTTTCAAGCTCAGAGTTGCCAGTAATAATTCTTCTGGTAGGCATAAAAGAATTGAAGCGATAACCTAGTTAAGAATTATGATAAGGTACACGAAACTAGGAATGAGGTAAAGGAGGGATCATGTATTTTTGAATAAATAAAGGTTTCTACAAATGTTATAGTTGTAACTCCTGCAGCTCACTTATTGCAGGTACATTTTGCTATAGCCATGGAAGCAGAAACAAGTTTCAAATTTATGGGTACTATACCTGTAATAAAGAGTTCTGCATACAGTTTATTAGCTAAAATGAATGGCTCCTTTATAAAGCAAATGCAAATACATAAATATCATAAAGAATGCCATAGAAAGGATGAAATGGGAAAAACTTGATTAACCTTAATAAGCTTTTCTGGAGACAAAAAATGTGTGTGAAAGTTTTTGTCCATGTTTTATAAAGCATTCTGTATGTAAATATATTAACCACAAGGTGGCAGTGTATACAAGGGGTATAAACGGACCATAGAATTCCTCTCATGGAAATTAACTAACACTGTATCTAATAAAACTGCCTGTTCCAAGATCAGGGATAGGCAGCTTAAGGGGTAACCTTGCATAGGTGCATGGTGATACCAGTTAGGCAAAGGCCCAGGTGTGCTGTCTGTGTTCCTATAATAAAAAAAATTTAAACAGGAACTAGTTCAGATATTATTGAAGCGCCTGCCTTGATTGAAGGCTTTACATTCCAGCCTTTTTCTAATAATTTTGCTGAAATTTCTCAGTCACCATCAACCAGAGAAAAACCAGTGTCTGTGTAACAGTGGCATCATGATGATCAACAGTGAACAATTATTCAGCTTCTTAAAATGAATAGTAATGCGTTAATTAAATCCTCAAAACTGAATGGGACACATTAAATTTGATGATAAAGATATATCTATGAATTTAATTCCTCTGATCTAAAGGTCTCCCCTTGCAACACTGCATACCTCTGAGTGTCACAGGGAGAGGGCCTGATCCAGCAGGGTTCATGAACTTGGACACACAGGGTTTTTTTTCCCTTTGTCCCACTGGCCCAGTCCAATCCAATCCAACCATACTTTGTCTATAGAGCATGCATCATTGCCAGGTGGTTCCAGTGCTGCAACATGAAAAGCCACAGTTATTTGTGCTTCTTTGTACCAGTTTTTACACATTGTTTCTTGCCCCATGTTATAAATGGTCGCTAAAATGACCTCCTTTACCTGCACACAGTCATTGCACACATTATCAAGTAATGCTTTCCTCTGGGGGATTCCTAAGTGGAATGAAATTTGCTACTTGAAAATAAAAGGCTATTCTGAACAGTTATTCATTCTTTAGAATACTATTGGAAATAATGGTTGAATGAATCATGTTAGTGATATTAATAGTTCAGACTGTTTAGCCTTAAAATATAGATCCTTCACTCTGCCTGAAGAATGTATGACAATATGTTTAAAATAAGAGTAGGTGTCATTCTTCAGTCAACACCTTAGCCTGGATTACATGCAAGAATAATAATGTTCATTAAAATCTGGAAATAAGGATAGAATTTCGAGAACAAAAAAAAAGTTGCCAAACATGAAAAATCACACAGGGGGTTTGTGCATTCTTCTGCATCTAATCTAATTTAATTCCCCTTCACAATGGCACTCTTTTAAAGGATCTTACAGTTTAGCATACTGTATGTGTTTGTTCTCTTGTATGGTGTTTTTTGTGCCTTCTACAGCATGTAAATGTAGGAGATAACTGACCTCAGTCTTCTCCATTAAAACCTGCTTTTCTCTGTCAATTTTTGTCCTTTATAGTTTTCTCTGTATCAATTTCTCTTTTCCTCTTTACTTTTCTTTCTCTTTGTGCCAGTCTTCTATGTTTCCTCTATTTTTTATTCTCCCATTCACCAGCCACTCCTCAGTTTGGTCTCATGTCTTGTAATATACAGTATGCATTTATGAATTATTAAATTAATGCATTAAAACAAAAATATGCAGTGGTTGATGAATGGAGAACATGACTCATATGGACATGCTTTGAATAATAGGATTGCCACCATTTTATGTTGGTACCTGCTCACTATTTGTTTTGCATTTAACCCCCTTTCATGATCTGAAGAAATGTATAAGGAGCGAGAAAACGTCTTTGTAGTAATTACTGTTATTTTCGGTTCATCCACCAAGGGGGCCATATAGTGAGCCAAGTACTCTTTGGCCAGTAAGAAAAGGGATAGTGCATGACACCAGGGGACCTGAGGAAGGCCACCGCAGAAAGGTAACTGATAGGAGTGAGTAAAGGTGGCAATAGACGCACAGATAATATCGTACAAAACAAATTTTCGTCCGATATTCGTTGCGTGTAAAGAGCCGACCGATATCGGCAGAAGACTTGGATATGGGTAGGCTTGTCGATCGGGCTGGACGGAAAATTTTAATCGGGTGCCTTTGAAGGGACCCAAACATTGGCCATTGTTAGTGCTGAATTCTATATATCGTCTACCTGTATATCTGACGATTCAGCTCTACATGTGTGTATTGAAACGAACGATCTTTCTTGGAAAGATCTTTTCCAAGAAAGATCATAATTGTTACGTCTATGGCCACCTTAAGTGAGATAGTGGTTGGGTCAATTTTATTGGAGCTCACTGCAGGTGGTGATAATGGGATAGGGAGACTAGAAGCTGAGGCTCCAATAAGGAGAAAGTGATGGACCAGAGTTCCAGTGGTACTTGCCCAAGTAGGGACCCGGAGCGATAGAAACCAGGGTATGTAGGGAATACATGGAAAGTAAGGCTGAGTGCACTAAAGTAAGGCTGAGTGCACTAATCTGCAAATAAACATGCAAGGGTTTATCTCTGCTTGCACCAGCCTTTGAGTGCCAGTGAATCTTTTTGCATTGTCTGACTGGGAGGGTGCTAATCCTTCCATCACCGTGCACTAGGTGTCCATTTCAGAAGGCCAGGGTGTGCGAGTGGTGCCTCTTATCCTGAATTGCTCACAGTCCAAGGAATACAAATCAGTAGTATTCTTCAAGTGCTTCTTTAATATGCTGTCACTTTAAATAACAATACTCACTCCAAATTCTTTTTGGATGCTTTACAGTGTCTTTTCAGGCGAGTTCAGCACATTCAGGCATACAGTGCAACTACCAGCTCCTTTGGATCCTCAGATGGGAATCTCCTGCTGGTTGTTCCACCAGTCTGTATTCTTTTCACACTCTCTGTCATTCCAGGCACAGTATCTGGCTTCCCTGTGCCAGTCTGATCCAAATGACTGCTGTGGCGAACCCTCTCAGCTCTCTGGGTCCACAAGCAGCTCTCTGGTCTCTCTCTTAGTCCTCCATGTGGTTCTCCCTGCCAGGCTTTTCTCTTCTGCCAGCATCTATGACTTCCTCTTCCTGCAAGCCACTCACTAGCTGCTGTGTTACTTCCTGCTGCACTGATATCATTGAACAGCTGGTTGCTAGGTAACAGCTTACAGCACACAGATACAGGCTCCGTGCCTGATCTCTTACAGGGATACATGCAATGGATTTGCCCTAATTTCCTACACATACTATTATGTACATTGTCTGGTCATCTTATCTCTGGCATGGGCTGGTGATAGAGAACAAGTTTCACTTCAGGGTAATGGCATGCAAGATAAAATGTAGAGTTTTATTGTTCTGCAGGAGGGAAGCGTTTTTGAAAGACAGGTGCCTATTGATAGAGAAAGCAAGGTGTAATGCGGCAATTTCCCCTCTCATTTTAATGGGGGTTGAGATCTATAGTGATTTGCCCCCCTCCTCCGGAGCAATAAATCACTGGGGTAACAAAATGATACAAATAATCCCCTCTTCCATTACCCTTAAGGAACTGCAAATATTGCTGTAAATTGCAGCAAATCTCCCTGCATTTCAGAGTAATAACATTTAAGGAGGTGAAATATTATTGTATGTGTTTTAATAGTGAATTGTTTGGACAATATACAGTTTAGCCAGCCGTTAATGTTGACAAGGGTTGGACTGGGGAGCCCGGGGCCCACCTTAAACCCCCCCCCCGCGTGCAGCACCGCAACCAGCCCAAAGAAGGGAGGAAGAAGTGCAGGGAGAGGGTCTGGGCTGGCGGGGCCTTTAAAAGAAAAAGCGTGTATAATAAAGTGCAGGAGCCAGGGGTTTTCTCTTTAGCCTCATGATATCAAGAAGGTATGACAGACTGCAAGATCAGACCAGGTGGGAGGCTGCAACCTGATAGGACTAGGCAAGTAGGAGATCAGTACCAGGACCACTTCAGATGTCAGAGGTAACTGCGCTAGTTAGTAAGGACAGCCTATGGCCCCTATGAGGAGTTAGTTATAGAGGTAGTACCCCTGGCAATAGTGTGTCAGTTAGAGATTGGAGTATTCAGAAGTAAGTTAGTGAGGAACCTATGGGATGTAGTGAGACAGTCTGAGAGAAGCTAGTGGGCATTATGCTGGACACAGCAAAAAAATTATACACCAAAGTTGGGACACCAGTGTTCCAGTGCTGTACCTTGTCATCCCTGAGAGAAGCTGTTTAATAAAGCCTTCCCTGCATCCCTTTGTGACCAATGTCCACTTCTTAAAGGCCTTCTCAATATCCTATACCAAGATGGGAACCTACCATTTATACATAGTCCTGCAAAATTTCATATGCTACTTGAGAGCATATACTAGTGATGCACACATTTTCCTTTTTAATTTGTGAGCAAATGTGGTCAGTATCTGACTCACAGTTGGGGGCGGCTTGTAATGTTATTAACCCTCGGTCTATTGCAGGAGCTGTCCGACGTCTCCCGAGCCCTGTGTGGGGCCGTCCTATGGCACATAGTTCAACTGTATCTCACTGCTGGCGGGTATCCTGAGAAGAGAGTGAAAAAGAAACAAAGTTGTTATGTTGTTACTAAGTATAAATGTATCCAGTGAATAAAGAACATGTAGACTCTGATGGTCCAATTTGTAACAGTAATGTAACCAAAGGTAAGGTATCGTCCCAGTCAACTAATGGCTCACATATCCAGGGTGAGAGGGGAGTACACGGTGTGGCACAAACATTAAAGAAAGTACAGATGCAGCCACTTTGGTTTGTCTGTTTGACACAGAATAACTAAACACAGATATCCCATTTATCTCATTTAACACAGAAAACTGTGTCACAACATCCCATCTAATTAAAGCATTCACCATTGTTAACAATGGTGCTTTGGTATGCTAATGAAAAGGTTAAATGCATTAAATGAGTTAAGATAACTTTAGATAACACAGTTTCTTCAATTAACTCTGAGTCATGACGCATTTAACTCACAAATCCAAGTGGCTTCATCTGTACATTGTATGTTAGGGTTAAGGGCCACAACCGGATCCTAGAGGGAAAGACTAACTGGCCACATGGACGATAAAACAGAAACGAGACATTTGGTTAGTAAAAGGAACCTAATTAGATATTTCAGGTACCCCAAGCTTTGGATGTGATAATGTGAAAGGATCAATAGAGACTGTATAGCAAATATAGACATGGGAAATAATCGTCCCCACTAACGTAAAAAAGATGGCTTATAGAAAACAAATTTTACATAAAATTAATACGGCCAAAGAATTCAAAAAATTCAAAAAAATTCAAAAAATTCAAAAAAGGGAGACATAGGCAGGGTCTCATTAAGTCCTCTGGGAGCCAGAGTATCCAGTTTATATATCCACATTGACTCCCTCTGTAGAAGTAGTAAACCCCTGTCACCTCCCCTCCGTGGTATTGGAACATGATCAATCACCATATGGCGGAATTGTGGAAGCGTGTGTCCGCACTTTACCCAGTGCTTGGGAACTGGTTGGTCGGCTTTGCCACCGGAGAGGGCCAGTCGGATCGCACTTCTATGATTGTTCATTCTCTCCCTATAAGTTGTTGTTGTTTTACCTACATAATGTAGGCCACAGGGGCACCAGGCCATGTATACAACATGGTCCGACAAACAAGATAATCTAAAATTGATAGAGTATTTGTGCCCAGACCTTGGATGTGTGAAATGTGATCCTTGTAACATGCCACTGCATGTTAAGCAGTTCTTACATTTAAAGCAACCTTTGCGTAGTGGGTTGCCCAACCAAGTAATCCCCACCTTAGGATCAGGTTGAATGTCCTTGACCACCAATAGGTCACTGAGATTTCGTCCCCTTCTATAGGCTACTAGAGGACCCCTCGAGACCCACCACACATGTCTCGAGGGGTCCTATATTCGCAGTTCCTGAGAGTTATCAGGAATAATTCTGATAACACTAATGCCGAACAGCAACTCACTGACTTGGCTGATCAGTTTCTTTCTAGGGGCTATGCACCTACTTTGATCGATGAGCAGCTCAGGAGAGCCAAGAACTGGACCCAGGATGACCTGCTACAGACTGAAGCTATAGTGAAACCACCGCCAGATCTGATTTTCACTTCACAGTGGACCACGGTGAGCAGCAGTCTCAAATCTGCAGTTGCAGATAGGTGGGAAATTATCAATACAGACACTCACTTACCATTCTTTGAGAAGAAGAGGCCTCTAGTAGCCTATAGAAGGGGACGAAATCTCAGTGACCTATTGGTGGTCAAGGACATTCAACCTGATCCCAAGGTGGGGACTACTTGGTTGGGCAACCCACTACGCAAAGGTTGCTTTAAATGTAAGAACTGCTTAACATGCAGTGGCATGTTACAAGGATCACATTTCACACATCCAAGGTCTGGGCACAAATACTCTATCAATTTTAGATTATCTTGTTTGTCGGACCATGTTGTATACATGGCCTGGTGCCCATGTGGCCTACATTATGTAGGTAAAACAACAACAACTTATAGGGAGAGAATGAACAATCATAGAAGTGCGATCCGACTGGCCCTCTCCGGTGGCAAAGCCGACCAACCAGTTCCCAAGCACTGGGTAAAGTGCAGACACACTCTTCCACAATTCCGCCATATGGTGATCGATCATGTTCCAATACCACGGAGGGGAGGTGACAGGGGTTTACTACTTCTACAGAGGGAGTCAATGTGGATATATAAACTGGATACTCTGGCTCCCAGAGGACTTAATGAATTTTTTTGAATTTTTTTGAATTTTTTGAATTCTTTGGCCGTATTAATTTTATGTAAAATTTGTTTTCTATAAGCCATCTTTTTTACGTTAGTGGGGACGATTATTTCCCATGTCTATATTTGCTATACAGTCTCTATTGATCCTTTCACATTATCACATCCAAAGCTTGGGGTACCTGAAATATCTAATTAGGTTTCTTTTACTAACCAAATGTCTCGTTTCTGTTTTATCGTCCATGTGGCCAGTTAGTCTTTCCCTCTAGGATCCGGTTGTGGCCCTTAACCCTAACATACAATGTACTTTCTTTAATGTTTGTGCCACAACGTGTACTCCCCTCTCACCCTGGATATGTGAGCCATTAGTTGACTGGGACGATACCTTACCTTTGGCTACATTACTGTTACAAATTGGACCATCAGAGTCTACATGTTTTTTTTTCACTGGATACATTTATACTTAGTAACAACATAACAACTTTGTTTCTTTTTCACTCTCTTCTCAGGATACCCGCCAGCAGTGAGATACAGTTGAACTATGTGCCATAGGACGGCCCCACACAGGGCTCGGGAGACGTCGGACAGCTCCTGCAATAGACCGAGGGTTAATAACATTACAAGCCGCCCCCAACTGTGAGTCAGATACTGGTCCCTCATGTGTTTTACAAACACCCTATGCCTGGCACTATGACAACGTATGTCTGGGTTGTTCTCTCTTGGTATAAGATGGGTGCCGAAATGCTGTGCTTTGGGTTAGCGAACCGTTCAATCGGTCCGCTGTCTAAACATACAGGCACCACTACCATTACCGTCTTTACGGCTGATGACAGCTTCCGACTACAGTCTCCAACGACAAGGATAGCGCTTGACGGCAGGGTAAGCACATAAACCGAAGGAACGTGCGTGCTCCCTGGCGTTACCCAGAGACCGCACTGGACCCACTGACACTTACGGGCAAATGGCTACAAGTATGTGCAGCAATACAGCAGCTGTTCCCTCCATACGTCTTTACCCGTACCTGGTAACGGTGGCGATATTTGTTTGTCGGTTCCACTTGTGTCTCGCAGAATGCAGGTCGGTCCTGTGAGTGGCTGGGGCAACCCCCGATTTCTTTTAACCTGTTTTTTATCCTTTTTCTATACTCACTATTAACATTTCTACACGGCACAAAAATAGGTGTGCGCCCCTTATCCCACAAAGGTGTGTATGCTCAACACTTACCTGACAGGTCTGAGCAATAGATGACGTCATATTCACGAGCATTACACACACACGTCCCTTACTACCTTTTTATCTGTGTATTTTGGCGCCCTTTTATTTTTCTTAAGTGTATAAATATCTGTATGTTTATTGGTGCACCCTCACTTCCTGAAGACGGCTCATGTGACTGTGCCGAAACGTTGAATAAACGACTAACTTATTTTCTCACTCAAGTCCTGTGTGTGCAGACCCTTTTTGTTACTACCTATATATATATATATATATATATATAGTCCAGAAGTTCTTAACGCACACCGTAATGCCTGATTCTGAGTTGATACCTGGGTGCTATCTTCAAGGGCAAAATTATCCAAATGTCGAAAGAAAAAAGATGCACACCAGGGTTTGTGTACAAAAGATTAAAAATCCATATTTATTAAATTACATTAAAAAATTCGGCCAACGTTTCGGTCTGCTCCTAAGACCTTTATCAAGACCATATTTTTAGTACATCCACCATGTTTAAATAGCTAAAAACATGTCACTCACCCAATTGTGCACACCCCCGCAATCATGTGACCGTAAAGAATCCAACACCAGATAAGAAACAGGTATGTGTGATTACTACAAAGTATAAAAAACTTTTGTTACTTAAAAGTTGATACAAAGTAAAACAAAACATACAGACAAATCAATGTGGAAACTTTTTCAGAGCTTGATGGCAACTATGTAACTTATAAGTCATATTTAGCGCTGATTTAAAAAGCATAGGAAAGAACAATATTCATTCAATCCTGTAGGGGCAACAGTGTTAAGTTTGCGGATCCAGAAGGTTTCACGCTGCAATAGCACTCTAGATCTATCTCCACCTCGCTTCAGGGGTGGGATATGATCGATGGCAATAAATCTGAATGTGGGCAATCTATGACCTTTTTCTAAAAAATGTTTCGCCACAGGTTTGGTGGTATGGCCATCTCTGAAGGCTGTACTGATGGCAGAGCGGTGCCCATCCATCCGTAGCCGCAATGTTTGGTCTGTTTTGCCTACATAGGATAGCCCGCAGGGACACGTGATCAAATATATCACGTGAGTGGTGGTACATGAAATGTGGTGTCTGATATTTAATCGTTTGCCAGTTTGAGGATGAAGAAATGATGTGCCCGGGCTCATATATCTACAGGATGTACAGTTTGGACATCTAAAACAACCGGGTTTCAGTGTACTCAACCAACCCCCTGGTTTTTTTGAATAGCACATTGTCGGATCGCTCTTGACCAACAAGTCTCTTAGGTTTGTACCACGTTTGTAAGACAACATTGGTGGTCCTGTTACCACTTGTCTTAAAGATTTATCAGCCTCAATGATTTTCCACTGATCACGTAAAAAATTACTGGCCACATCAGCACATGTGTTATAAGTGGTAGTAAAGGTAAGTCTAGGTTCCTTTTGTAGTGGCTCACCTACATCCGTTATCCTTTGTCTGGCGGTGGAAAGGGCCTGGTGTAGCAACCTATCCGGATAGCCACGCTCACTAAAGCGGAGCCACATCTCCCCAAGTTGACATTCTGATAAACATATTGCTGAATGTCAACTTGGGGAGATGTGGCTCCGCTTTAGTGAGCGTGGCTATCCGGATAGGTTGCTACACCAGGCCCTTTCCACCGCCAGACAAAGGATAACGGATGTAGGTGAGCCACTACAAAAGGAACCTAGACTTACCTTTACTACCACTTATAACACATGTGCTGATGTGGCCAGTAATATAACCTTGTTCTCTTACAAGGTTATACATTTGAATAACAGTGTTATCAGCTCTTCACCAATGGGAAGCAGTCTCTATCCCAGTAATGCTTCAATCCCTTAACTCATGTTGATTTATACGTTGAAGATATTTTATCATACACAAGACCCCTGGCACTTATGCTTCCACAGATCATGTTATCAGCTTACAAATTTAGAATATAATTACATCTTAAAGTCAAGTCACGCCATGAGGTTTGACCTGACTGACAGTGAGCTATGCTCTGTAGCTGCTGCATCTGTTCTTGTAAACAAGAAAGCGGGCTATCTCCGGCATGCAGTTCATGGAGGAGCACCAGCTCTCTGAACACTTGTGCTGTATCGTGCATTGTAAGTAAGTTTATGTATATAAAACAAGTTCTTAGAAATGGCTTCCTTTGAAGGGGTCATCACAAAAAATCAATAAAGTGGTTCTCTCTTTTTTTGTGAGCTCAGAGTTTTGGTTTCAGTGTGGACATGCCTGTCATCAGAGCTATCACAGATTGTGTTGCTATGGTAATCAGTGTTTAGGGTTCTTCTGTATTCCTGTCAACTGTACATTACATGGGATGTCTAATTAGTTTTGACTTAAAGAGTTTTTATCATTAAAGAATAGGTGGCAGCAGGGTTGTACTGTAGAGGTGTACATATAGGCATTGCCTGCATGGAGCATGTTTCTAATAATAACCAACATCCCCTTAAGTGTATTTTAAGCATGATATATATATATATATATATATATATATATATATATATATATATATATATATATATATATATATATATATATATATATATATATATATATATATATATATATATATATAACAAACAAGGGAAAGTTGTGCTCACCACTAGTTTTTAAAATCATTAGGCGGGGGTGCAATGAGGGTGTGACCAAAAATACATATAGACAAATACAAGATTCCTCTGCACTCAACCCATTATCAATATATTTAAGACAGAGACATTTTGTGCATACTGCTACTGAAAAATGCCTTACCCTTTAAACAAAACAGGGATTGTTTGTCCATATATTGCAATATATTTAAGCTGGCCAACTACGTCAAAGTCATCCCATATCTGGCCAGTCCTATGCTCAATTTTCATCTGATTCATTAAGAATTCTATGGTTTAATTATACATTTTATAAAAGGGACGAATACGTTTTACCTGCAACTTACTAGCTGCTTTCAAAGTAAAACTCCCAAACTTGGCTGCCCTTTTATTAGACACCAGTGGGATCACCTGACTATAGTTGGAGGGGGTGGGAGCTACAACATAGAGCTGGTCACTGCTCTTGTAGAACTATAACAAACAAGGGAAAGTTGTGCTCACCACTAGTTTTTAAAATCATTAGGCGGGGGTGCAATGAGGGTGTGACCAAAAATACATATAGACAAATACAAGATTCCTCTGCACTCAACCCATTATCAATATATTTAAGACAGAGACATTTTGTGCATACTGCTACTGAAAAATGCCTTACCCTTTAAACAAAACAGGGATTGTTTGTCCATATATTGCAATATATTTAAGCTGGCCAACTACGTCAAAGTCATCCCATATCTGGCCAGTCCTATGCTCAATTTTCATCTGATTCATTAAGAATTCTATGGTTTAATTATACATTTTATAAAAGGGACGAATACGTTTTACCTGCAACTTACTAGCTGCTTTCAAAGTAAAACTCCCAAACTTGGCTGCCCTTTTATTAGACACCAGTGGGATCACCTGACTATAGTTGGAGGGGGTGGGAGCTACAACATAGAGCTGGTCACTGCTCTTGTAGAACTATAACAAACAAGGGAAAGTTGTGCTCACCACTAGTTTTTAAAATCATTAGGCGGGGGTGCAATGAGGGTGTGACCAAAAATACATATAGACAAATACAAGATTCCTCTGCACTCAACCCATTATCAATATATTTAAGACAGAGACATTTTGTGCATACTGCTACTGAAAAATGCCTTACCCTTTAAACAAAACAGGGATTGTTTGTCCATATATTGCAATATATTTAAGCTGGCCAACTACGTCAAAGTCATCCCATATCTGGCCAGTCCTATGCTCAATTTTCATCTGATTCATTAAGAATTCTATGGTTTAATTATACATTTTATAAAAGGGACGAATACGTTTTACCTGCAACTTACTAGCTGCTTTCAAAGTAAAACTCCCAAACTTGGCTGCCCTTTTATTAGACACCAGTGGGATCACCTGACTATAGTTGGAGGGGGTGGGAGCTACAACATAGAGCTGGTCACTGCTCTTGTAGAACTATAACAAACAAGGGAAAGTTGTGCTCACCACTAGTTTTTAAAATCATTAGGCGGGGGTGCAATGAGGGTGTGACCAAAAATACATATAGACAAATACAAGATTCCTCTGCACTCAACCCATTATCAATATATTTAAGACAGACATTTTGTGCATACTGCTACTGAAAAATGCCTTACCCTTTAAACAAAACAGGGATTGTTTGTCCATATATTGCAATATATTTAAGCTGGCCAACTACGTCAAAGTCATCCCATATCTGGCCAGTCCTATGCTCAATTTTCATCTGATTCATTAAGAATTCTATGGTTTAATTATACATTTTATAAAAGGGACGAATACGTTTTACCTGCAACTTACTAGCTGCTTTCAAAGTAAAACTCCCAAACTTGGCTGCCCTTTTATTAGACACCAGTGGGATCACCTGACTATAGTTGGAGGGGGTGGGAGCTACAACATAGAGCTGGTCACTGCTCTTGTAGAACTATAACAAACAAGGGAAAGTTGTGCTCACCACTAGTTTTTAAAATCATTAGGCGGGGGTGCAATGAGGGTGTGACCAAAAATACATATAGACAAATACAAGATTCCTCTGCACTCAACCCATTATCAATATATTTAAGACAGAGACATTTTGTGCATACTGCTACTGAAAAATGCCTTACCCTTTAAACAAAACAGGGATTGTTTGTCCATATATTGCAATATATTTAAGCTGGCCAACTACGTCAAAGTCATCCCATATCTGGCCAGTCCTATGCTCAATTTTCATCTGATTCATTAAGAATTCTATGGTTTAATTATACATTTTATAAAAGGGACGAATACGTTTTACCTGCAACTTACTAGCTGCTTTCAAAGTAAAACTCCCAAACTTGGCTGCCCTTTTATTAGACACCAGTGGGATCACCTGACTATAGTTGGAGGGGGTGGGAGCTACAACATAGAGCTGGTCACTGCTCTTGTAGAACTATAACAAACAAGGGAAAGTTGTGCTCACCACTAGTTTTTAAAATCATTAGGCGGGGGTGCAATGAGGGTGTGACCAAAAATACATATAGACAAATACAAGATTCCTCTGCACTCAACCCATTATCAATATATTTAAGACAGAGACATTTTGTGCATACTGCTACTGAAAAATGCCTTACCCTTTAAACAAAACAGGGATTGTTTGTCCATATATTGCAATATATTTAAGCTGGCCAACTACGTCAAAGTCATCCCATATCTGGCCAGTCCTATGCTCAATTTTCATCTGATTCATTAAGAATTCTATGGTTTAATTATACATTTTATAAAAGGGACGAATACGTTTTACCTGCAACTTACTAGCTGCTTTTCAAAGTAAAAAAAAAAAATACAAAATCTTGTATTTGTCTATATATATATATATATATACAAAGAGAACAAAACAAATGTTGAAACTCAAAAAATTGTATTGTTTTCTGGAAAATAAGCGCTCATTTTAAATTTGATGATACAACAAGTTTCGAAAAAGTAGGGACAGGGGCAAAAAAGACTGTAAAACGTGTGTAATGCTAAAAAAAAACCAGCTGGTGGAACATCTCACCAATTGGCAACAGGTCATTAACATGACTGCGTACAAAAAGAGCAAATCCAAGAGAGGCTAGGTCTATCAAAAGTAAATATGGGGGAGGGTACACTACTCTGTGAAATACTGTGCAGGGGCAAATATTGCCATGATGAAAGAATAATTCCCCTTAATCTCAAATAGCAAAGAATTTCATTATCTACATACATACATAATATCATTAAGGGGGTTATTTAGTAAAGTCCGAAATTCACATCCACATTTTTAACTGGTGCAGGAAAAGACTTGATAAAATCGTGAAACCGTGAAGTGACAGATAGGCTCTTTGATTAAGTGTTTATGACACGAAACACGTAAGGCTGTGGACACAATAAACTTTCTCCACTTTGAACTATTGGCCTGATGGAAGATTGCCTTCTTCTTTGAGTGCCTGCTCCCAATTGGTTTTCCAATATACAAACTGTATATAATGAAATATTTCAAATAAAAACTGATCAGCACCTATGACAGTGGAGAAACCAGAAACAGAATATAGTGTCGGTTGATTAGCTTGATTAGTGAGAGGGATGATTTTGAGTTTGTGGCACTGAGCAATATGATGTCACTGGTGTTGCTGAAACATGGTTGAATAAGTCACATTGCTGGGCAGTAAATTTTTCAGGCTGTACCAGCTCGACAAGTTAAGATTGAGATTGCATTAGAGAAGAGGTTCTGAAGGGTGATTGAAATTGTAACTAATAATATATAAGGGACCATACTATGAACTCTCTGCTCTCTTACTCACCAGAATATATTGCCAGAGGATTCAGGAGCATCCCCTGAGATTTGAACAAAAAGGTTCTCTCTTAAAACTATGAAGTTGTGGGATTTTCTTCCTGGAACTGTTATTGACAGATACAGGATTAGATGCTTTTTAGCAAGTGAAATAATACAATATTAATGCTCTTATTTTAGTGTTGATCCAGGGACTGGTCCATTTACAAAGAGAATTTGTTCCCCCAATTCTGAAGGAAATTCAAGTTTCTAAGGTTTTTTTTTCATCTCCTTCTGGGGAAGGTAGAAGTTAGGTAGGATTCACCAAGGCAATAGATTAAACCTAATAGACAGGTATATTTTTCAGCCTTGGCTACTATGAAATGAAATCATTTAGATGTAGAATCAGAATTTCCTTTCTTTTGGGGCTGCATGAGATTTTGAGAAGCGCCGTGATAGATAGGCAAGCAGAAAGCAAGGACATGTATCAGTTATCATTTGCTGCAAAGACACACAGAGCTACTTGTAGCAGCTACTTTTTGTGGCTACAAAATACCCTGCCATAGACAATACTGTGAATTTCCTCTGCTAAAATACACGTTTCTAATAATCGCAAACTCAAATTTGTTGAGTTTTTGACCAAAAACCAGCTTCAACCAGTCCAAAACACACAAAAAATGTTAAAGACAAAAACATCTTCAAATGGCTAAAGGGACCTTTGCCCTTGAATTTTACATGAAATCAACAGGAGGTGCCAAAGCAACATGTTGTTGCTTTGGCACATTATAAATCTCAACTCAAATTTGAGTTGTTTTTTTTAATTTTCACTAAAAAACTCAACCAGAGAAACTCGACCTTTAATAATTAGTCCCGTAGTGTCTTAGTAAAACCATTTATCACTAGTGTCTATTTTGTAGCCATGACAAGTAGCTGCTACTAGTAGCTCTGCGTGTCTTCAACCTTAAAACAGCACTCCCTTTTTCTTTTCTTTTGTTATTGTTGCCAACTTTACTTTGGTTTGACTATGCCTTATACACAGCTCTGCTGCAGTGGACTGATTAATATTTGGCTAAGGGATATGTTCCACTTTATTA
Source organism: Xenopus laevis (assembly GCF_017654675.1). Lineage (NCBI taxonomy): Eukaryota > Metazoa > Chordata > Amphibia > Anura > Pipidae > Xenopus > Xenopus laevis. The sequence goes on from NC_054372.1 coordinate 126,849,074, forward strand.
CCCATGATAGTTGTTTTTCAGAGCTATCAGGCTAAGAAGAATGATTTATTATAATTGTTTTATAAATAAACATAAAGATGGGTATTAGGCATTCACAACCAAATTCCTAGTAAATAAAATAATGTGCTAATGAAATATGAACATTTTAATACATTAAGAAATATAGCTGCCAGCTTTTTTATTCTATGTATTTTAAAGATTTAACAAGCAGTAGCAAAAATGTATCCTGGAATTCATTTCTATTAATAGTCTTAAATGCAGCTGAAATCTGACTCTAAAAGCAATCTAAATTAAATCCCTAACACACCCTTATGCATATTCATGGAGGCAGAAATAAACCATTTATTTCTTAGAACTTCTATTAAAATTAGTCAGAAGTTGCAAAGAATTTCAAGTTAACATATTAATCTTTTGTTAATTGTAAAACTTTAATTTGTGCCTGTGATGAATAATAAATGAACGCTTTGCTGGGTTTTACCATAGCATACTTCATATTGATAAATAAAGATATCAAAGTGTAGAGTCTTTGGCATTTCATTGTTTAGCAGCCTGTCTTTAAACTACTTCTAAGGCAAGGGAAACTAAGATTGGCCCCTGTGCAAATGTTTAGACTTGTCACAAACCCCTTCAAATTCTCTTTTTAACTCAGGTTGTATGCCCTAATCCTGCTGCATGTACTGTATTCACATTGAGTTGGAAGTCTAGCATGAGGGACTTGCTTCATGTAGAACTGTATACATTTGTATTCTGTGAAAGCTATGGGCACACATGGGGGGGGGGAGGTTTCATGCTGTGGCTTTTCTATTGCCAGCTATCAGAGCCGGAAATAGGGGTAGGCACAGTGCCGATCCTGTGCCTTTTGCCGCCTGACGAGCTCTGCACTAGAAGAGCCAAATTTCTGGGGTTGAAAACCGGAAATTTGTCTCTTAGTTACCAGGAGCGGCATTTTTGCCGCCCCTGGTATCCAGAGGGCGCTGCCGCCTAAGGCGAGTGCCTCAACTCACCTCATTGGCAGAGCGCCCCTGGGGAGGCAGAAGAGGCACCTGCCTATGGCGCAACTCTGTGGGGGTGCTGGCCTGTTCAAGATTCTTCTGCCTGCCCCTAGTCCGGATTCACTCCCCTCTGCAGCTCTTGCCTACCTGCTCTGTCGCTCGTCCCTCATTCCCTCCCTCCCTCTATCCCTCCCTCCCCTGCCCTATACAGAGCTTCCGAATGCAGACAGCACTGAATTCACTGGGGCAGCAAAAGGTCTCTGTGCTCTGAAACTGAGTGCAAAGACCAGAGACAAAAGGGCAAGACTGTGTGCAGACTGTGAAAAAAATGTGTGATTGCAGCTGTTTTTTGCACTTAACACACGGCCTTCTGTACTGTAAATGCATGACCCTATAAATATCATATAATACAGTCATAAACAAAGACATTCCAAAAAATATATATATATTGATACACATATTAATTAGCAATATAATTGCTAATAAGTTTTTTCATAAAGAATTTGTAAAGGACATTCCTCAGAAGATAACATTAGAACAGTGTGAGTAATGAGCTGCAGGATATTTGTCTATTGATGTATCTGGGTGATGCATTCTAAAGGAAATCAATATGGCTGCATCTGATTAACAACTACAATATCTTATGTAAGGATAATGATGTAAAGATTCAATTGAAAAACCCACGGGACACAGGTTGTTATTAACAAACAACCTAAAGTCATTGGCTTGGAGGTTTGCAGGCCAAACTTCTAGCAGAGCCTCTTACGGCTACTGATGCCTGGCCACATGTATCCCTGGACCCTTTCTTTCGTCTCCAAGTGGGATCTAAGTGTACTCACATATTGATGATCACATTTCTAAATCTCCCATTTAAATGAAAAAGCCTCTCCCATTTAAATGAAGAAGCTACTATGGGTAGCTATTTGCTTTTGCAGCAGATGAAGATACCCTTTGATATGGTGCAAGGCATATTCAGACACAGTGCACTTATTAATAAATCACTGATTTATTGAACACCAAAGGTGCTAGTATGCATTCAGAAAACAATACATGTTTTGAACAGCTAAGAAAAGAATAATAGACCAATGGCTGAGAGTTGCATCGGTCTGTTTGAAAACTGTTTGAAAAATAAAAAAATGGGAAAAATGGAAACCCCTTGTACTGCATCTCAAAACTGGAACAATGATTGTTCTTTTGTTACGTTTCAAAATCAACTAGTGAAGGTATTTTTATTAACCAGACCTCGTTTATATAAAGCAAAACTCATAGAAAAGGCTATTCAAATAAGTGAGGTAATTTATTAGACAAAGAAAAACAAGCGTTTTGCCTAGGAAGTTGTTACAACCACACCACAGCATAGTACTTAAGTGTGACAGGAGAACTTCCCAAACACACTCCTCTTACAACAAGCTTTTATACCTTTTTACAGAGCATTTACCATAAGAGCAAAGGGTACACGGAAATATCATACATGTTCAAAAGCCCTCCTTCTATATTAGAAGACATGTAGTCACATCAAATTCTAACCACTTACAGAGTTACTAACCCTGCATTACACCACATTATCATAAAGAGCTGCATTAAACCAATCCAGGGCGATCTTTAGACCTGGATATTTTGACTGTGCAAGATGATTCTGCACTCACAACATAACCCAGCTGAGCATTCCATAGCCTCACTGTTATCATGGTGGAGAATCAATTACATTGCCTTAGATAAAACATCTCTTCTCCAGTCAAAAGGGTAATATCCTGTCCTGTATTTAATTCTATTAAAAATAATCCCCACTATTTTTCTATAATGCCCTCTAGAATATTTGTTCCCTCTAACATATTTGTAAACATTTGGGGGCAGATTTATCAAGGGTTGAATTGAAAATTCTAATTTTCTAATTTTTTTATGGTCTAAACTCTAAACTGTCAAATTCACCTAGGAAGTTATTAAAATTCGATCAGAGTTTTTTTTTAAAAAAAATTCAAATTTGATTTTTGAGATATATCATACTCTGGCCCTTTAAGAATTCGAATTTGACTATTTTTTAACAAGATAAACTGCACTGCCTACTCAAGCTTATGTCTTTTCAGGTACCTGTCAATTTGAAAACTAATGCTTTTGCACAGAGCAGAAACAAACTGTCTGTTGAAGAGAAAATACAACCAATGAATGTCTATTACATTATAAATGATACTTTTTTGCACTATATGTAATTTGTTAAGTAAGTTTGATAACTGTCATGTAAGACTGCTATTTTTGTTCTGACTTTTCTGTGGCAAATCTATTAGAAGCCCTCAAATACAGTGAATACAATGTAGCAATCTTAAGTGTTTTGTTTTGTACCTTGATGAGCATATTTTTTTCATAACACTTTGGGGCACATTTACTAAGCTCGAGTGAAGGAAAAAACTTTGAATTTCGAAGTATTTTTTTGGGTACTTTGACCATCGAATAGGCTACTACGACTTTCGACTTCGGTTCGAACGATTCAAACTAAAAATCGTTCAACTATTCGACCATTCAATAGTCGAAGTACTGTCTCTTTAAAAAATACTTAGACTACATACGTCGGCAGTTTAAACCTACTGAGGTGCAATGTCAGCCTATGGGGACCCTCCCCAGCACTTTTCTACGTTTTTTTTGATCGAAGAAAAATCCTTTGATTGATCGCTTAAAATTTTTTGAATTGTTCGATTCAAAGGATTTTATCGTTCGATCGAATGATTTTTACTTCGATCAATCGATTGAAGGATTTGCGCTAAATTTAACTTTGAGGGTCGAATTCGAGGGTTTATTAACCCTCGAAATTTGACCCTTGATAAATGTGCCCCTTTATGTTGCCAGCACAAGAGGCCCTTAATCCATATTGTCTTGGCAGATAATTAGATGCTTGTTTATTTAGTGGGAAAATGAATTAAAATGTATTTGTAGGTCATAATTTCTAACATCCTAAGGGTTTATCCAACATCACACTTATATGGTTAGAGAAGGGTAAGGGTTTTGCTTATCTTTACTTCAGGCAATCCCAAAAGTTAATTCAGCCATGGGCTTTCCCTATAAAAGTTTAGTGACCATATGTTCTGTACACCCCCCTTTCTGAAGCTAATGGTTGGTGCCAGGAAAGCCTGATGTAGAGGTAGGCCTCAGCAGAAAAAGGCAGTGAGAATTTGCAATAGGTCACTGTAGGAGTGATAAAATAAAGGTAGTTATTGGCAGTCAGTGAGGAGACCAAGAGGGTAAGTATCCCCTAAGCTGTGGGGACGTGTTTACCTATTAGTGAGTACTACCTCATAGTGTTAGTAATACTATGCTTGTGTGATTAGCATTCAGGGAAGGAAACGCCTGAAGTATTTATGTTATGGAATCTGTACCATATGTTAGGTATCAACCAAGAGATAGCATAAGATACAGCCGATAAAGAGTTTATATTTTGTTTTGAAAACCACTGGTGCCCAAGCCACTGGCCAAGCTGGGAAAGAAGAAAGAAGGCACTAGGTAGCACAGAATGATCCACCTTCTAAACTGCATTACATGGGAAAAATAACCAGCTGACTGGATTGCCTGTTAAGTGCCATGAAAGGAGTACTGAATAGGAAGCTTAAGATATCAAACTTGATATTAGAAATTCGAGCTCAACATGCTATTTTTAGGAGATGATCTACTTAAAATGACTGTATGTTATAAAGTAGAAAATGGTATTCTAATGCTATTGGTTTCACTTTGATTTTTGGCCTCTTAGCATCACTGACCCTTACTTGCTTGCCTATCTTACTTTTATCATATATCTTTTTATACATTTCTGTTGTGATACATATTCTTTGTCTTAGTCCACAAACGGGATTTATTTATTTAATAAAATGGTTGTTATTAAGTAAAATTTGTAGCTGGTCAATGTTGTGTTTTGAGTGGCCTGGGCAAAGAATTTGTAAAGTTATATGCCGCTAACCACAGGAGGTTGAATTGTATTTTGAAATGGTCTGCCTAAGGGGTTAATCATATGAGTACATTTTACTATCCCTGCAATATGAATATAGACATCATTTAAAGTAACATCAGGTACTTATGTTGAACAAACTGCAATTAATTCAAGCAATATAGTGCACAAGGGCCTAAAGTGCAATGTCCTTCCAAAGTCAACACTAGGAGGTCAGTTTACTAACAAGCAAATTTCTATTTATTCCACGAATCTTGAACATTTTTGTTTTTTCCTGTATTTCTTAAAAGCTCAAAAAATGTGAATTTATTAAGTGTAATAACAATGAAAACTTCTAATGAAAAACTTTGCCAAGTAAAAGTTGTCAAGGTCCTATAAAAGTTAATGGGAGCTGCGCTGATCTTATTGGCCCATTTTTAATTAATTTGGGATTTTAGAGGTTTTCAGATTTTTTTCACTCAAAATTATCAGAAAAACGAAAATTGTTGTATTTTTTTAGTGCATTGCAAAAAAACAAAAACAAACGCTGAATGATCCAAATAGAAGTATGAAAACCTTGTAATCTTAATTTTCATAGCAATCTTCATCCCGTTTCAAATGAAGGACCATTATAATAAAATAACCTTGAAAATGATTTCCTATTTCCATGTAAAAATAAAACAGCACCTTGTACTTGATCCAAACTAAAATAATTAATCCTTATTGGAAGCAAAACCAGCCTATTGGTGTTATTTAATGTTTACATGATTTTCTAGTAGACTTAAGATATGAAGATCCAAATTACGGAAAGACCCATTATGCAGAAAGCCCCGGGTCCTGAGGATTCACGATAATAGGTCCAATACCTGTACAATCATTCGTAAATCAGAACTTTTAACATTTAACCCTCCTTTTACTTTCAACAACATCATATCCAAAGACAGTTTCTCACTTCATGACATCAATTTAGTTGCCATCACATATTCAGGTTTGGTGGCTAAAACTGGAGAGCAAAACCAATTTTTTTTATATTTAAAAATGTACATATTCCTATCAATGGCATGGGGATTGAGTGAATGAGCTTTCGGTGTTGAATTAAGCCATGTTGGACAGTCTGGACAGTCTCAAAATACTGGGTCTCAGTTTCTAGGATGATGCAGATTTCCTTTGGAGGTGTCAGTATTGTGTAAACAAGTTCATTAATCTGACTTTAGCTTTTTATTGTCTGAGCTGTCTATTCTATGGTTTGGCTTTACTGAGAATAAAGGCTGGAATAACCACACTTTTCCTATACATATTTCCCAACAGTATTAGATCCAGTTATTTTAACCTAACATGACAAAAGGCATATGGCAGCAGAGAACATTTTTGTCCTTCAGTATCTTTATATTCTGTATTCAGGTACAGTAGATTCTTCAGAAAGAAGAGGCAAAATCAGACATTATTGACCTTAGAAAAGCTGAAGAATATTAAAATCTTACAAAAACTTAAAGGTATGCAACATTTGTAATGCGGTTTGGTATAAGTTTTTAGTGTGCCATAATAATAACTCGTTTTTGTAAATAAGTAGGCCAAAAAATTAAGATTTGCACATTATAAAATGCTCCAGTTCAAGCCATTTAAAAAAATCAATTAAAAAAAGCATAGCATTCTCTACATGTGTTGTATTTCCATATACCAAAACTGCATGTCCCATCTTCTCCAACTGAGAAATTGGAAATAACTTTTCAATAAGTATTCACCCAATCCAAGGTTGCATACCTTAGTAAAGGCAACATCTAGGAAGATAAGAACTTCAATAGTCAGCACCTTGATATTTAGACTCAGGCTAGGTGTGCAAATGTGCTGCTCTAGCAGTCAAACCACTCCTCGACTTCATTTCTTTCCTAAACTGTTAATGGTGATTTTTTGAGTTGTAGGATTGTTTATATTGAAGTTTCAATACTTTCGAAAAGATGGTCACATTCCCCTAGCAATTTTATGGATATGTTACATATGAGTTGAGCACCAGACAAATAACTAAATTAATTCAGACTTCATATAGAAACATCTCATAGCGGAAGGATACATCAGTGCATATTGCATTATGAATATTTCATAATCTTTCTACCTTAAAAGTTTGTTTACCTGAACCTTTAGTGCCCCTTTAACACATCTCTGCATACATTTTGACTATATGAAAGCACAAATTACCATGTCATTTATGATAAATATATTCTGCTGCATTTCTGTTTGTGCTGTATACATTCTTTTGCTTGGCAATTTAACTGCCATACTGTCCCCACTGCATTTTCCAAGTAATGTGCCTTAGATTCGGGATATCATAAAATGTTCCGGGTAATTGCTTTGAGATAAAATGTAATATGTTAAAGTGCTTTTTTTCATACACCACCAATCTAAGAACTGAATTATTATCTTATCAAAGGAATAGTATAAAAATAATCCTCATGAAATATGGCTTAAGTTATTCATCATTCATAGTATTTTACCTTTGCAAAAACCATACATCCTTTATAAAATATATTCCATACTGCAATCACCATATACTCTTTGTTTTCTGTTAACAATTAACTTATTATATTTTCTTAACGCATTTCAAAGATAGATGGTTAAGCATCATGCTCTTATACTTACATAATATTATAGCTTTGTTATGTTAAGGTGTTCTGTAATGTATTTATATATACAGCTAATTTTAGCTACCTTCCCTAACTACTCTATGTGGTTTGGGTTAAACAGGACTCTTGTCAATCAGATGGGCTTTGACTGTAGTTTAGAGGAAGAGATTCCACACTGTTACACACACACACAAACACGCACACGCTAAACTAGGTGCCTTATTTAAAGAAACACAGATTCATTCCTTTAAGGTTTAAGATGCCAAACAGGTATTAAAGTGGACCTGTCTCCCAGACACAAAAATCTGTATAATAAAAGTCCTTTTCAAATTAAACATGAAATCCAATTTCTATTTTTTATTAAAGCATTCATAGCTGTTGTAAGCTCATTTAAAAATATCAGCTGTCAATCAAATATAGTTTGTTCCTCCTCTATGCCAGGCACTTCCTGGATCTCACTGCTCTCCACACATTCCCCTCATTATCTTCACCTTTTAATTGTGCAGCCAGAGCATGGGGATGGACATTGGGTCCCGCAATCTTGTACACAAACAAGATTTTGAGATGATGCAAGGCGTGTCTTAATTACAGTGTCCTCAAAATGGCTCCTGCCTGCTTGCCAGACAAGATTAAAATCATTTTTATTGTGTAATTAAAGTTCATTTTGCTTTTAATGTGATAAAATAGGATTTTGAATAATTTTTTTGGGTGACGGGTCTCCTTTAACTACAGATTGATATTAACCAGTAAACTCTAATTCACATATGAACGTCATATAATGCATATAACCTGGCAATGTTCCTTCTCTGCTATATGTGCAAAAATATTCTTTTGTGTGCAAATTTTAAACTTGTGTGCGCATTTTTAAAAACTGTGTGTGCAGGTCAAAATAAATGCAAAATTTGGTGTTTTCATACAATTTGTTGTGTGTGCACTGTAATTTGTTATGTGTGCTGGCCTCGAAATTTGTGTCCGCATGCATGAGCACACAGTTTAGAGGGAACATTGCCACCTGGGTACTAGCTCACTCCAATTCTATGTGGAGCATTTATACTATTGTACTAACTAAATCTCAATTTTATTTTGCTTCTAGAGTGACTAATCATAAGGGCTCATTTACAACCACAAGTGCAAAATTGTGTTCACACAAATTTCCCCACAGACAATTGCTCAATAAACCCAATGCCTTCCAGTTCTGAACTGAGTACTGCTGCAACTATTGATGCCAGGGTCGGACTGGCGGGACACCGGGAAACAAACGGGTGGGTGGGGTGGGTGGTGGTGGGCCCAACCCTCATGGGACCCCTCTCCAAATATTGGGATTTGACAAAGAAAAAAATGTTTAAGGTGCTGTGCAGCACCGAGGCGGCGCGTCACAGTAGAGGGGGCGGCGGACCGGAGGGGGGCCCTGGACAGCAGTCCCAGTGGGCCCCAGGCCCCCAGTCCGACCCTGATTGATGCAGAGGAACCCTAAGGCTTTTGGCACCTCAGGACCAGGCAGTAGCTTCCAGGGTTCTCTCATTGGCCTGCATCTCAACAATAGGGCACACTGGAAATAATGCCAAATTAACTTCAAAAATATTTGGTGAGGTTGAACCTGATTTGAGACAAAGTAGAAAGCATTAGTGATGAGCGACTTTATTCGCCAGGCATGGATTGGTGAAGAAATTCTGCACTTCGCCACCTGCAAATTTATTCGTGAAACTGATCAAAAATTCACTGCGGAAAATTTCAGTGAAACAAAAAAGTTGTTGTGACAAAAAAGTTGCCATAAGAAAAAATGCCCATTGACTGTAATGCATTTGGACAAAAATTCGCCATAGGAAAAAATGTTGAGCATGTAAAAAAATTTTGACGACCCATTGACTTCAATGCGTTTCATAGATTATAACTATTTTGCTAATTTTTTCTAAATTTTGCGATTTTCAGTAATGCTAAATGGGACAGATTCGCTCATCACTGCAAAGCATATTTTTATCTTAAAGGCATACTGTCATGGGAAAAAATGTTTTTTTTTTCAAAATGAATCAGTTAATAGTGCTGCTCCAGCAGAATTCTGCATTGAAATCCATTTCTCAAAAGAGCAAATATATTTTTTTATATTCAATTTTGAAATCTGACATGGGGCTAGACATTTTGTCATTTTCCCAGCTGCCCCAAGTCATGTGACTTGTGCTCTGATAAACTTCCATCACTCTTTACTGCTGTACTGCAAGTTGGAGTGATATCACCCCCTCCCTTTCCCCCCCAGCAGCCAAACAAAAGAACAATGGGAAGGTAACCAGATAGCAGCTCCCTAACACAAGATAACAGCTGCCTGGTAGATCTAAGAACAGCACTCAATAGTAAAAACCCATGTCTCACTGTGACACATTCAGTTACATTGAGAAGGAAAAACAGCAGCCTGCCAGAAAGCATTTCTCTCCTAAAGTGCAGGCACAAGTCACATGACCAGGGGCAGCTGGGAAATTGACAAAATGTCTAGCCCCATGTCAGATTTCAAAATTGAATATAAAAAAATCTGTTTGCTCTTTTGAGAAATGGATTTCAGTGCAGAAGTCTGCTGGAGTAGCACTATTAACTGATGCATTTTGAAAAAAAACATGTTTTCTGATGACAGGATCCCTAACCATCTATCATTTCCAGCCTGTGCAGGTTGCCTTTACCTTGTCCTTAACAACTGCCTCATGGTAAGCACTAAGTACAGGTCTGTGTTGAGCCCTCCCTCAATGTGATCTCTGAACCTTGTGCTGTTTTTTTAATCTGGTGCAGATATACCTGTGCCAAAAGTGCTTTGAGAATGAACATTAAGAGGCCCAATTTTGCACTTGTGACATGATAAATGACCCCCTTAGCATAATGAGCAAGCAAGCAAATTTGCTAAACAGTACCAGGTAAATTAAACTGGTATAATCAACCTTTGAAATGACATCATATGAACCAAAACAGGTTTTGATTTTGCATTCAGGGCGGGATTTACATAGCGGTCGCCCCTAGGCCCACTGCCGTTTGTCGCCCCTGTCCCCTCCCCTTTATTCGTGCAAATTTTCATCATCTGGACCAAAGCAATGGGGATTGGTGCATGGGAATTTAAAAAATGATTGTATCTCCAGCACATCCCCAATGTTTTTGAACCAATATGAGTGTGGTTGGGCAGCATGCCGCCCCCCTAAAATCCTGCCACCCTAGGCCCGGGCCTAGGTGGCCTTTCCACAAATCCGGGCCTGTTTGCATTCCAAATGCCTCCTTTATTTTGAACTTGTTGCGCATTATTACAGTTTTTCCTGTAAAAAGAAAGTTGCTTTAGAATAACATTAATGCCAGTTAAATGCAATGGCACACAGTGTAAAATCAAATGCACCTATACGTACTTAACCAAGATTAGAATATTGTACAGGTAAGGGATCCGTTATCCTGAAACCCTTTATCCAGGAATCTCAGAATGAAAGCTTTTACCCAATCTAAACTAAAATATAATGCATCCTTATTGGAGGCAAAGCAATAATATTGGATTAATTGAATGTTTAAATGATTATTGAGTGGACTTAAGGTATGAAGATGCAATGTATGGAAAGCTCCGTCATCCGTAAAATCTCAGGTCCGGATCATTCTGTATAACAGGTCCCATACCTGCATAGGTAATAGTCAAATTAAATCATTGGGAAAATCATTAAACAAAGAAATTGGTCAAAATATTATCGGAGTATACAAACAATCAGATTACAAAGGTGTATAAAATATTTTTCAAGAAATGGTAATGGTATTTCTAAAACTAAATGCTTTATAAAACTACTTTTTAGCGTTTATATGCCTTTTTTATCCTACAGTTTTAAGATACACTAAACTTTGCATAGATTACATATCATTATAAATAAGTGAGATGACATGCCTTGCTAATAAAAATGGCAATGAGAATTGCATTGTAGTTCCGCTAGTTTACTCCACTTTCTAAATATGGCCCCAAATGAGGAGATTCTGGTGCAGAGATAATAAAAAAATTTAGTCAGAGATTAGAGATAGATAATTTCACCTAAAGCAGAAGAATGATCATAAAAAATTAGATTGGAGGTTATATGTGTCGAGGCTTTGTGAGATAACAAAATCATGAAAGCAGATAACTGGGGAAGGAAGAGAAACCTAGTATAGTGAAGTTCAGTAGGATGGCTAAAGATTGGAAACTATATAAGGAAAAGCAAAAAAGAGAATGGAAAGCTGCACCAAGAGCATCAGATACGATAATTGAATATCAAAAAGATGTGCAAAGATTCTCAAGGTAATTTCTTCCCCTGTATTTCAAGAGTAGATAGCTTGGTCCAGAGCTGGAGATTAACAATGAATCCTAGAGGAGATCTGGTCCAGAGGTCAAATTCAAGTACAGAAAAAATTACTGACAGTCTTCGCACTTGTAAAGCATAGCACTGCAGTGTAATACAGCAATAGCAATTTTTATATTTTGAGATGATAAGAGGTAAAACTACAGGCAAAGGTAGAGGTATAAAACATAAAGGAACTCCAAAGGTGGGATTGGTCAAGAAATTACATGAAAGCTGCAATATAAGTAACAATCTTCATCCCTTCTAGTGGGAACTGTAGAACGGCTGCCACGTATACATAATAAATTATATTCAATAAAGATAATTAAGCCGGCACAAAGTAAATGGACTCTGTACATGAACCAGTTTCCGAATGTAGGGGACATGAGGAATCCTTCCACTGTTTGTCTGCATGTGACATCATCCAGCCCAGTTGCATGCTGGATAGCAATCCGATTGGCTGGGAACCCCAGTGCATCCTTGGGAGAAAGGATGTGCCTTACTTTGAGAGAGAGCTGAGAGAGCCAACATGAGTAGCTGTAAGATTGTAAGTTACAGAGAAGAAGCTGTTGAATCTGGGTAGATTGAGCCCAGCCTGTCCGCTGCCAAGCTGCTGCAAACTCAGAAGGATAAAGGTGCCACTAGTGAGATTGATTCTGCTGCAGAGCTTTGTGTGATCTCCAGTGTGAATTCCTCTGAGAGTACCCCTGGTGAGTGAGCCACCCAAGGGAGGATACTGGCATGGATACAAGCGTGGGGCCCCATACTGAAGTTTTAACTAGGGATAGGTGACTTTGACCCGTTTAGTTTCGCCAAAAATTCGCCGCCGGTGAAATGTCAGCGATGCCCATTAAAGTCTATGGTCGTCAAAAAATTTTTTTGACAACTTATCTACAAAAAACCCTAGATCCTTCTCATTTACGAAAACTCTGAACACACTGCCATTTAGTGTATAACTTGCATTTATATTATTTTTGCCAAAGTGCACAACCTTGCATTTATCAACATTGAACCTAATTTTCCAGTTTGCTGCCCAGTTTTCCAACTTCACTCTGCAAACCTATAGTTCTGCACAATTTAGTATCATCTGCAAAAAAAGAAACAGTACTTTCAATGCCCACCTCCAGGTCATTAATAAACAAGTTGAAATCAAGGGATCTAGTACAGAGCCCTGCGGTACTCCACTAACAACACTGGTCCAATTAGAAAATGTTCCATTTACCACCACTCTTTGTAGTCTATCTTTTAGCCAGTTCTCTATCCAGGTACATATACTATGTTCCAGGCCAACATTCCTTAATTTAACCAGTAACCTTTTGTGTGGCACTGTATCAAATGCTTTAGCAAAGTCTAAGTAAATCACATCCACTGCCATCCCAGAATCGAGGCCCCTGCTTACCTTCTCATAAAAAGAAATTAAATTAGTCTGGCAAGATCTATTACGCAAAAAAACATGCTGGCATACACTCATAGTATTATGATTTGCTATAAAGTCCAGTATCTTGTCCTTTTATAACCCTTCAAAAAGCTTTCCTACTCCTGACATTAGACTAATTGGCCTATAATTTTGAGGCTGAGAACGGGATCCTTTTTTGAATAGAGGCACCACATTAGCAATTCACCAATCTCTCTGCACTATGCCAGACCTCAATGAATCCTGAAAAATTAAGTGAAGAGGTTTGGCAATCACAGAGCTAAGCTCGCTAAGTACCCTGGGATGAATACCATCCGGTCCTGGACCTTTGTTTATCTTAACATGTTCTAGTCTCTTTTGAATTTCCTCATGTGTGAACCATGCATCATTAGTTAAATTACTAGAATTGGGACTATTAAGAAGGAAACCTTCAATAACTATTTAATAACTATTATTTAATGTTTAATGATTTTCTAGTAGACTTAAAGGAGAACTTAAAGAAAAACTAAACCCCCTGTGATGTTAAGTCCCCACTGTCCCCCTCGCTGCCTGCCCCCAGCACAGTCTTACCCCAGAATTCTGTACCCTCTTAAAATAGTGACCGCACGTGCACAATTCTGTATCCTCTTACAATAGTGACTGCACGTACACAGTGATCACAGCAGAGCATCCATAATTCCATGTTCCCATTTGTGTAGCATGTCTGAATTTACATATATATATATATATAGTTCAGGTGTGTATCCACACTCAAATCCAGAACATATATGCTGGGTGCTTGATGTAAAATGTATACATACTTGTCAAGGAGATCCGCTAACCATTTTCTCTTTTTAGTGTATATTTATTCCACTGTCCATTCCAACATTTCGATCCACACTAGGATCTTTATTAAGGATGATAAAGTTCCCAGCGTGGATTGAAATGTTGGAATGCACAGAGGAATAAATATACACTAAAAAGAGAAACTGGTGTGCGGATCTCCTTGACAAGTATATATATATATATATATATATATCATTTTTAATGTATTTATATATATATATATATTCCAGAAAATTAAATGATTATATAAAAAAAACATTTGGTACAAAATGTAATGATCAGTGATTTGCGAGCAGCATACAACTAGTTATATAATAGATTACAGCTTTGTTTCTGTCTTGGGAAAGATTGTGCTTTAGGCAATACTTAATAATTAAATAAATGTTTTTTTTTATATAAAAGGCATAGCTAGCCTGTGATGTACAGTTATTTTTTTGTCAGTTCTGATTTAGAACTACAGTATATAAATTATACAAACTGTGCCACTGTATTTGCTATGGAATATTTCTGAAACAGATTAATAGCTGCTCTTGAGAATGATAGGTACATCAGGGTCAACATGAAAAATTGTCCTAAAATAGCGTAAACTGTTCCATCTGTTCATATTGAGTATTGAAAATTACAAGAGAAATTGAATATTATGAATTGTATTGCATTTATAGTGATGGGTGAATCTGACCTGTTTTCACAAAATTCACAAAACAGCAAAAGATGTGCCAAATGCATTGAAGCCTACGGGAGCAACATTTTTTTCACCCATTGGAGACTATGGGCATCTTTTTTACCTTTAAAAAAGTACAACAGTTCATATTTTCCTGGGGCTTATGATGACACATGCCTTACCAACTGGCCTGGGATTCTGTCACAGGAAAACATGTTTTGTATTGTGGGACAATTACACTATGGGACAATAGGACAATTTGTCAATGGGACAACGACACTATGGGACTATGACACTATGTGACAATGACACAATGGAACCATGGGACAATGACACTGTGGGACAATGGGGCAGTGGGACACTGGTACTGTGGGATAATGGCACTATGGGACAATGGCACTATGGGATAATGGCACTATGGAACAATGTCACTAAGGGACAATGGCACTAAGGGACAATGGCACTATGGAACAATGGCACTATGGAACAATGGCACTATGGGACAACGGGACAATGTGACAATGGGACAATTTGACAATGGGACAATAACACTATGGAAAATTTATACTATGCAACAATGACACTATGAGACAATGGCACTATGGGACAATGTGACAATGACACTATGGGACAATGGCACTATGGACTATGGCACATAGGACAATGGCACTATGGGACAATGACACTATGGGACAATGGGACCGTGGTTCAATGGGACAGTGGAACTATGGGACAATGGCACTATGGGACAATGACACTATGGGACAATGGGACTGTGGTTCAATGGGACAGTGGAACTATGGGACAATGGAACTATGGGACAATGACACTATGGACAATGGGGCAATGAGACTATGGGACAATGACACTATGGGACAATTGCACTATGGGACAATGACACTATGGGACAATTGCACTATGGGACAATGGAACTACGGGTCAATGGCACTATGGAACAATGGAACTAGGGGACAATGGCACTATGGGACAATGGCACTATGGAACACTGGGACTATGGGACAATGACACTATGGGACAATGACACTATAGGACAATGAAACTATGGGACAATGAAACTATCTGACATTAACAATGACTTTCATATTGCACATACTGCTGGGACTAATGAGCTTATTGTTAATTTGTCTAATCATGTCCTTACCAATACTGAACGAGAAGTGATTAATAAAGGATTAGGATTTATTCCAATTTATCAAACTAAGTTTTTTGATTGGAAAATTGATTTTTTGAAATTCATTAGACGCCTTAAACTCAAAATACATTTTTCCAACATTGATAGTACTAAAGAAAGTCACAATACTACGGATGTTACTGCGAAATTTAAACCTAAGAGTGACTTCATACCAGATGTGAATAATGATTCCTTAAATATATTTGAAGGTATTGTATTACATGAAGTTGAGGAACTGTGGGAAAAAGAGAATAAAGTGAAACCTAACATAACTAAACGTAACCAGATAGCATTGAGAGATTTGGAAAGAAATGCTGAAATTGTGGTTAAAAAGGCTGATAAAGGGGGTGGCATTGTCATTCTTAATCGGGTAGACTATGTGAAAGAAGCAGAGCGGCAATTAGATAATGGTGAACATTACCAACTACTTGATAGAGACCCTACCTGGGATATAAAAAAAGTGATTGATAATGTTATTTTGGGAGCATGGGAATCAGGGATTATTTCAAAGAATAATAAAGAATTTTTGATAACTGACTGCCCACGAATCCCTGTCCTCTACTTACTCCCCAAAATCCATAAATGCCTTGAAAATCCCCCGGGCAGGCCAATTGTGTCAGGAATGGGATCATTACTACAACCTTTGTCCCAATTTGTAGATGCGTTTCTACAGGACATTGTGAAAAACATCCCCCAGTGTCTAAAAGACACTACTGATTTCTTACAGAGACTGTCAGAATTTTCTAATATTAACCCTAGCTGGATACTTTGCAGCATAGATGTGCAATCGCTTTACACATCCATTCCACATGAGGAAGGAATTCATTATGTGGAACAAGCCCTTCTGTCAACCAAATTGTCACATGCAATGATTTACTTTTTGCTAGAACTGTTGTCCCTAGTACTTAAGAAAAACTATTTTCGTTTTAACAATGATTTTTATATTCAAGTACAAGGGACCGCGATGGGTAGTAACCTCGCGCCTAGCTATGCGAATATCTTTATGCACTATTTGGAGCAGAATTTGATACTTAATAATGTATTTAAGGACCACATCAAATGTTATTTGAGATTTGTGGATGATGTTTTTTGATCTGGAGTGGAAAGGAAATTGAATTACAAGAATTCCTACAATTTATAAATATCCAACACAAAACAATTAAATTTACTGCTGAATACAGCATTGAATCAATACATTATCTTGATGTGAAGGTGATTAATAATAAGGGCAGACTGGAGACAGATCTCTATACTAAACCCACTGAATGCAATAACCTATTACATAAAAAAAGTTACCATACTCCTGGGACACTACATGGGATCCCTAAAGGTCAATTTTTAAGAATCAGAAGAATTACATCTGATGACCAAAAATATATCACTAACACCAATAAACTTATTAAAAAATTTTGTGAAAGGGGATATAATGAACAGGAATTGATTGATACAAGAGATAAGGTGTTAGAAATTGAGAGAGAGACACTACTGAGACCTAAACAAACTACTTCTACTAAACAACAAAAAAATGAGCGGATACCACTAGTATCGACTTATGGCCCAACAAGCAAAAATATACAACGTGTGGTAAATAAATATTGGCCTATATTACGGAGAGATCGAACATTACATGAAATTTGTAAGGATCAACCTATTTTTTCGTATAAAAGAGGTATAAACATTGCAGACAAATTAGTGAAATCCGATATATTAAAATCTAAATCAGACACAAGGTTCCTTGGTCCACCAAAGTATGGGACATTCCCTTGCCTTAACTGCAGTAACTGCAACTCAATCATAAAGGGTCCTTTTGTAACACATCCCTTAAAAGGTAATAAAATTGCTATTAAAAATTACAGCACATGCAATACAGAGTCTGTAGTACAGTATATGGACTTAAATGCCCCTGTGGCAAAATGTATGTTGGTCAGACTAAGAGGAAAGTGCGGGTTAGAATTGGAGAACATAAACGCTCCATTACGAATTACAACCCCACTGATGTTAAAACTCACACCCCAGTGGGTAAACATTTCCATGACTATAGACATAACAGTGCCAGCCTAAGGTGGCAAGTACTTGAGGAGGTGAAAATACCGAAACGGGGTGGTGATAGAAAAATGTTATTGTTACAAACTGAAGCCAAGTGGATAGATACTCTTAATGCAATGGAACCATGGGGATTGAACGATGCCTTCAGTATTAAATGTTTTTTGTAATATGAATATGTCACTAATATAAACTTGTCCTTTTTTTGCAGAATTGAACTGCAACATTGTATTTACGACAGTTAAAGATACTAAATATCTACAAAGGGTAGGAAACCACTACTTCCTTTTGAAACAATGTATATACTGTATCAAGACTATTACTACTATGTATAATTTTACACGAATATGGTAAAAAGGTGTATTTTGGAGTAGGCCACAAGATGGCAGTACTCTTTAAGATGTATTTGATATTATTATGGTCTGGCCAGAGGGTGGAGCTGACATCACATGATGGGGTTTGGGGGTGTATTTATTCTCTTGTTCTTTTTCACTGTGTAATAAGCACCTGATGAAGAGTCCTTGGACTCGAAACATGTTGTGTATATCGAAATAAACAATACTATTGTTTGAAGGTTCTCCAGGGTAAGCTTTATTCATTGACAATGAAACTATGGGACTATGGGACAATGGGACTATGAGAGTATGGGACAATCGGACTATGGGACAATGGGACAGTGGAACTATGGGACAATAGAACTATGGGACAATGACATTATGGGACAATGACACTATGGGACAACAGCACTATGTGACAATGGAACTATTGGACAATGGCACTATGGGACAATGGAGCAATGAAAATATGGTACAATGACACTATGGGACAATGACACTATGGGACAATGACACTATGGGACAATGGAACTATGGGACAATGGCACTATGGAACAATGGAACTATGGAACAATGGAACTATGGGACAATGGGAAAATGGGACTATGAAACAATGACACTATGGGACAATGGAACTATGGGACAATGGCAATATGGGACAATGGAACTATGGGCCAATGGCACTATGGGCCAATGGCACTATGGGACAATGGCACTATGGGACAATGGCATTATGGGATAATGGCATTACGTGACAATGGGACTATGGGACAATGGGACTATGGGACAATGGAAACAATGACACTATGGAACAATGACACTATGGGACAATGGGAGAATAACAGTATGGGACAATGACACTACGGGACAATGATACTATGGGACAAGGGAATGATGGGACAATGACACTATGGGACAATGGGACAATGACACTATGGGACAATGGGACAATGACACTATGGAACAATGGCATTATGAGATAATGGCATTACCTGACAATGTCACAATGGGACTATGGGACAATGGAACAATGACACTATCAAACAATGACACTATGGGGCAATGGGAGAATAACAGTATGGGACAATGACACTATAGGACAATGACACAATGGGACAATGGTACAATGTGACAATAACTCAATGGGAAAATGTGACAATGAGACTATGGGGCAATGGCACTATGGGACAATGGCACTATGGGACAATGATACTAAGGGACAATGGCACTATGGGACAATGGGACAATGACACTATGGGACAATGGCACTATGGAACAATGGAACTATGGGACTATGGCACTATAGGACAATGGGACTATGAAACAATGACACTATTGGACAATGGAACTATGGGACAATGACACTATGGGACAATGGCACTATGGGACAATGGCACTATGGGACAATGGAACTATGGGACAATGGCACTATGGAACAATGGAACTATTCGACAATGTGACAATGGCACTATGGGACAATGGGACTATGAAACAATGACACTATGGGAAAATGGAACTACGGGACAATGGTACTATGGGCCAATGGCACTATGGGCCAATGGCACTATGGGACAATGGCACTATGGGACAATGAAACTATGGGACAATGAAACTATGGGACAATGAAACTATGGGACAATGGCACCATGGGACAATGGCACCATGGGACAATGGCACTATGGGACAATGTGACGATGACACAATGGGACAATGACACTATGGGACAATGGGACAATGGAACTATGGGACAATGACACTATGGGACAATGGGGCAATGAAACTATGGGATAATGGCACTATGGGACAAGGACACTATGGGACAATGGAACTATGGGACAATGACACTATGGGACAATGGAACTATGGGCCAATGGCACTATGGGACAATGGCACTATGGGAGAATGGCACTATGGGAGAATGGCACTATGGGGGAATGACACTATGGGCCAATGGCACTATGGGCCAATGGCACTATGGGACAATGGCACTATGGGAGAATGGCACTATGGGAGAATGGCACTATGGGAGAATGGCACTATGGGAGAATGGCACTATGGGAGAATGGCACTATGGGGGAATGGAACTATGGGACAATGACACTATGGGACAATGGGACCATGGGACAATGGGACAGTGGAACTAAGAGACAATGGGACTATGGGACAATGGCACTATGGGACAATGGGACTATGAAACAATGACACTATAGGACAATGGAACTATGGGACAATGACACTATGGGACAATGGAACTATGGGCCAATGGCACTATGGGACAATGGCACTATGGGACAATGGCACTATGGGAGAATGGCACTATGGGAGAATGGCACTATGGGAGAATGGAACTATGGGACAATGACACTATGGGACAATGGGACCATGGGACAATGGGACAGTGGAACTAAGAGACAATGGAACTATGAAACAATGGGACTATGGGACAATGGCACTATGGGACAATGGGACTATGAAACAATGACACTATAGGACAATGGAACTATGGGACAATGACACTATGGGACAATGGAACTATGGGCCAATGGCACTATGGGACAATGGCACTATGGGACAATGGCACTATGGGACAATGGCACTATGGGACAATGGCACTATGGGAGAATGGCACTATGGGAGAATGGCACTATGGGAGAATGGAACTATGGGACAATGACACTATGGGACAATGGGACCATGGGACAATGGGACAGTGGAACTAAGAGACAATGGAACTATGGGGCAATGACACTATGCAACAATGACACTATAGGACAATGACACTATTCGACAATGACACTATGGGACTATGAAAAAATGACACTATAGGACAATGGGGCAATGAAACTATGGGACAATGACACTATGGGACAATGGAACTATGGGACAATGACACTATGAGACCATGGGACCATGGGACAATGGGACAATGGGACAGTGGAACTATGGGACAATGAAACTATGGAACAATGACACTATGGGACAATGGCATTATGGGACAATGGAACTATGGGACAATGGAACTATGGGACAATGGCACTATTGAACAATGGAACTATGAAACAATGGCACTATGGGACAATGGCACTATGGGACAATGGCACTATGAGACAATGTCACTATGGGACAATGGGACGATGGGACAATGGGACAGTGGAAGTATGGAACTATGGGGCAATGACACTATGCGACAATGACACTATAGGACAATGACACTATTCGACAATGACACTATGGGACTATGAAAAAATGACACTATAGGACAATGGGGCAATGAAACTATGGGACAATGACACTATGGGACAATGTAACTATGGGACAATGACACTATGGGACAATGGGACCATGGGACAATGGGACAGTGGAACTATGGGACAATGGAACTATGGTATAATGACAATATGGGACAATGAAACTATGGAACAATGACACTATGGGACAATGGCATTATGGGACAATGGAACTATGGGACAATGGGACTATGAAACAATTGGACTATAGGACAATGGCACTATGGGACATTATGACAATGAGACTATGGGAAAATGCGACAATGACACTATTGGACAATGGCACTATGGGACAATGACACTATTGGATAATGGGACAATGAAACTATGGGACAATGGCACTATGAGACAATGACACTATGGGATAATGACAATGATTATGGGACAATGAAACTATGGAACATTGTAACTATGGGATAATGGGACTTTGAAACAATGGGACTATGGGACAATGGCACTTTGAGACAATGGGACAATGAGACTATGGGACAATGCGACAATGACACTATTGGACAATGGCACTATGGGACAATGACACTATGGGATAATGGGACTATGGGACAATGACACTATGGGACAATGCAACAATGACACTATGGGAAAATGGCACTGTTGGACAACGGCACTATGGGACAAAACTATGGTGCAATGACACTATGGGACAAAGGGACAATGTGAGAATGACACTATGGGACAATGTAACTATGGGACAATGAGACTATGGTACAATGGGACTATTGGACATTGGAATTATCGGAAAATGGAACTATGAAACAATGGGACTATGGGACAATGGCACTATGGGACAATGAAACTATGGAACAATGGGGCAATGGGACTATGGGACAATGTCACTCTGGGACAATGGGACTATGGTCAATGTCACTATGGGACAATTGATCTATGGTACAATGACAGTATGGGACAATGGGACTATGGGACTATGGCACTATGGGACAATGACAATGTGACAATGACACTATGGTACAATGGAACTATGGGACAATTGGACTTCGGGACAATGGCACTGTGGGACAATGATACTCTGGCACAATGGCACTGTGGGACAATGACATTGTGGGACAATTACACTGTGGAACTATAGCACTATGGGACTATGGGACAATGGCACTATGGAACAAAAGCACTATGGGACAATGACACTATCAGACAATAGCACTATGAGACAACAACACTATGGGACAATGGAACGATGGGACAATGACAAAATGGGACTATGGGACAATGACACTATGGGACAATGACACTATGGGACAATGACACTATGGGACAATGACACTATGGGACAATGACACTATGGGACAATGACACTATGGGACAATGACACTATGGGACAATGACACTATGGGACAAATGGACTATGTGACAATGACACTATGAGACAATGGAACTACGGGACAATGGGACTTTGGGACAATGGCACTGTGGGACAAGGACACTGTGGCACAATGGCACTATGGGACAATGGTACTGTGGGACAATGACATTGTGGGACAATTACACTGTGGGACAATGGCACTGTGGGACTATAGCACTATGGGACAATGGCACTATGGTGCAATGACACTATCGGAAAATAGCACTATGAGACAACAGCACTATGTGACAATGGAACTATGGGACAATGACAAAATGTGGCAATGGGACAATGACACTATGGGACACTGACACTATGGGACAATGGGACAATGTGATTATGGGAAAATGACACTATGGGACAATGGGACTATGGGACAATGGCACTATGGGACAATTGAACTATGGGACAATGACACTATGGGACAATGACACTTTGAAACAATGGAACTATGGGACAATGGCACTATGGGACAATGGCACTATGGGACAATGGCACTATGGGACAATGGCACTATTGGACAATGACACTATGGGACAATGGCACTATGGGACAATGGAATTTATGAACAATGACAATAAGACAATGGCACTATGGGACAATGACACTATGGGACAATGGAACTATGGGGCAATGGGACTTTGGGACAATGAATAAACAACCTCGTATAAGTGCTAAGATAGTAGGTTTGTAAATATGCTGAATGACAACTTTTTATTCTAGCTCGTTCAAGAACCTACTAGGAATAACTCTCTTTTGGACCTTGTAATAACTAACAATACTGAACTCATCTCTAACATTTGTGTGGGTGAGCATTTAGGGAATAGTGATCATAACATGATCATGAGATTCTGCTGCAGAAGCAATTTTATAAGGGAGTAACTAAAACACTAAATTTCAGACGTGCAAACTTTGACAGTATAAGGGCATCTCTGCAACATATTAAGTGGGAAATGCTTTTCACAGGGTTAAACACAGAACAAAAATTGGCAAGTCTTTAAAATGCTGCTTAATAAATATACTTGTCAGTATATTCCACTTGTAAGCAAGGAACGTCGTTGCAAAGCAAAACCTTTTTGGTTCAATAGAAGCGTTGGTGTTGAGGTGGGTAAGAAAAGACGTGCCTTTAAGGCTTTCAAGTTAGCTGGTACAGCCGAAACATTTATAGGGTACAAGGAGGCCAATAAATCATGCAAAGAAGCTATAAGGCAAGCTAAAATTGATATAGAAAAGGATATTGCAGCAAGCAGTAAAAAAAATCCAAAATAATTTTTTAAATATGTTAATAGTAAAAAAATGAAGAAGGAAGGTGTGGGACCTTTACTATCAGGGGGGGGGGGGGTCTGCTGGTTGATGACAACAAAATAAAAGCGCAGATTCTGAACTCATATTTTTCATCTGTCTACACAAATGAGGAACCAGTAAATGAAGGTTTCCTTCTTAATAGTACCAATTCTAGTAATACAACTAATGATGCATGGTTCACACATGAAGAAACTCAAAAGAGACTAGAACATGTTAAGATTAACAAAGGTCCAGGCCAGATGGTATTCATCCCAGGGTAATTAGCGAGTTTAGCTCTGTGATTGCCAAACCTCTTTACTTAATTTTTCAGGATTGATTGAGATCTGGAATAGTGCAGAGAGACTGGCGAATTGCTAATGTGGTGCCTCTATTCAAAAAAGGATCCCGTTCTCAGCCTCAAAACTATAGGCCAGTTAGTCTGACGTGAGTAGTAGGAAAGATTTTCGAAGGGTTAATAAAGGATAAGATACTGGACTTCATAGCAAATCATAATACTATGAGTTTGTGCCAGCATGGTTTTATGCGTAATAGATCTTGCCAGACTAACTTAATTTCTTTTAATGAGAAGGTAAGTAGAGACCTCGATTCTGGGATGGCAGTGGATGTGATTTACTTAGACTTTGCTAAAGCATTTGATACAGTGCCACACAAAAGGTTACTCATTAAATTAAGGAATGTTGGCCTGGAACATAGTATTTGTACCTGGATAGAGAACTGGCTAAAAGATAGACTGCAAATAGTGGTGGTAAATGGAACTTTTTCTAATTGGACCAGTGTTGTTAGTGGAGTACCGCAGGGCTCTGTACTAGGTCCCTTGCTTTTCAACTTGTTTATTAATGACCTGGAGGTGGGCATAGAAAGTACTGTTTCTATTTTTGCAGATGATACTTGTGCAGAACTATAGGTTCCATGCAGGATGCTGCCACTTTGCAGAGTGATTTGTCCAAATTGGAAAACTGGGCAGCAAACTGGAAAATGAGGTTCAATGTTGATAAATGCAAGGTTATGCACTTTGGCAAAAATAATATAAATGCAAGTTGTACACTAAATGTAAGTGAGTTGGGAGTTTCCTTAAATGAGAAGGATCTTGGGGTCTTTGTAGATAACACGTTGTCTAATTCTGGGCAAAGTCATTCTGTGGCTACTAAAGCAAATAAAGTTCTGTCTTGCACAAAAAAGGGCATTAACTCAAGGGATGAAAACATAATTATGCCTCTTTATAGGTCCCTGGTAAGGCCTCATCTGGAGTATGCAGTGCAGTTTTGGACTCCAGTCCTTAAGAGGGATATAAATGAGCTGGAGAGAGTGCAGAGACATGCAACTAAATTGTTTAGAGGGATGGAAGACTTAAATTATGAGGGTAGACTGTCAAGGTTGGGGTTGTTTTCTCTGGAAAAAAAGGCGCTTGCGAGGGGACATGAATACACTTTACAAGTACCTTTTTACCCATAAAGTGGATCACCGTACCAGAGGCCACCCCTTTAGACTAGAAGAAAAGAACTTTCATTTGAAGCAACGTAGGGGGTTCTTCACAGTCAGGACAGTGAGATTGTAGAATGCACTGCGGGGTGATGTTGTGATGGCTGATTCAGTTAATGCCTTTAAGAATGGCTTGGGTTCATTACAAATATCTCCAAATCTGACATCTTCTAAATATATATCAAAAAACCATACATCGACAAGTACGTCTTTTGAACAACTATGC
This sequence comes from Xenopus laevis, assembly GCF_017654675.1. NCBI lineage: Eukaryota > Metazoa > Chordata > Amphibia > Anura > Pipidae > Xenopus > Xenopus laevis. The sequence goes on from NC_054372.1 coordinate 126,875,049, forward strand.
TTTTACGCTGCAGGACAAAAGAAAGGCCTGTCTAAAATCTACAAAATAATCTCAACTGAGTCAACAGCGGTGAAACCGACTCATATTCAAAAATGGGAACAAGACCTCGAGACAACTTTCACATTACCACAATGGATCCAAGCAGCCAATGCAGCCTATAAATACTCTAAATGCACCAACCACATAGAAAACCAGAGAAAAATTCTTTTTAGATGGTACAAAACACCCTCTGTTCTCAACAAAATGTACCCGGACACCTTAGCCAATTGCTGGAGGTGCAAAACAATAAAAGGGACTCTGTTCCATATTTGGTGGTCATGACACTTAATAGTCCCCTTCTGGAAAGAGGTCTCACGATTAATACAGGAAGCTACCACAACCCCGCTGGCACTAACTCCATCATTAGTGCTGTTAAACCATGGATTACAAGATTTTCACATTGATGACAGAAAGCTAATTTTTCACATTCTCACTTCAGCCAGGTTACTTATCCCAAGACTATGGAAAAAGTCTGAGATACCTAACAGGGACACCATAATTAACCTCACAGATTCTAATACGAAAAATTGACAGTAACAAACGCTCAACAACTAGCAAAAGCAACCATCACCTACCATAAAGTGGAAACTAAACTATTACAACGACCAATGACATTCCTGCAGAAACTAAATACAGTGATTACCAAGCATAGACTTCTAATGTAGTAGCTCTACCGTAATGGTACTAAATAAACATTAAGTAACATTACCCCCCTCCCCCTCCTCTTCCTTACCCCCTCTTACCTGCACGCTCTTTCTTCTCTCTTCATCTTCCTTCAAATATTGTTTGTTTATTTTGAACATGAAAAACTCAATAAAAAAGTTAAATATAAAAAAAAAAAAAAAAAAAAAGGCTTGGGTGATTTCTTGGACAGCCATAATATCAAAGGCTATTGTGATACTAAGCTCTATAGTTAGTATAGGTATGGGTATATAGAATTTAATTAAAAGTAGGGAGGGGTGTGTGTATGTTTGCTGGGTTTTCATTTGGAGGGGTTGAACTTGATGGACTTTGTCTTCTTTCAACCCAATTTAACTATGTAAATATGTATGGGACAATGTGACTATGGGGCAATGACACTATGGGACTATAGTACAATGTGACTATAGGACAATGACACTATGGGATGATGACACTATAGGACAATGACACTATGGGGCAATGGAACTATGGGACAATGGAACTATGGGACAAGGGCACTATGGGACAATGAAACTATGTGACAATGAAACTATGGGACAATGACACTATGGCACTATGGGACAATTGAACTATGGGACAATGGGATTATGAAACAATGGGACTATGAAACAATGGGACTATGGGACAGTGGAACAATGTGTCAATGAGTCTATGGGACAATGTGACAATGACACTATTGGACAATGGCACTATGGGACAATCACACTATGGACAATGGGACTATGGACAATGGGACTATGGGACAAAGGGGCAATGTGATAATGGCACTAAGGGACAATGACACTATGGGACAAAGGGGCAATGTGATAATGACACTATGGGACAATGGAACTATGGGACAATGGGGCTATGGGACAATGGGACTGTGGACAATGCACTGTGGGACAATGGCACTGTGGGGCAATGGCAATTTGGGACAATGACACTATGGGACAATAACAGTACTGGTCAATGAGACTATGGGACAATGGCACTATGGGACAATGGGACTATGGTACAATGGCACTATGGGACAGTGGCACTATGGGACAATGGAACTCTAGGATTATGGGACAATGGCCCTCAGGGACAATGGACAATTTCCTACTATTAATCATATGTCTAGGGGAGTATTTACTAAAACTCGACTTTTTTCTCACTGTAATTAAAGAAAAAAATTTTGACAAAACTCCCAGACCTGAATCCCCTCAATTTACCAATATATCTGTTTGAAAAAAACGGTGCAGGAAAAAGTTGCGTCTTTTTAGAATTGTCTCCTGGAAAATGTAACTTCATTGAATCGTTGCCTAGACAACTCAAATTTATTAGTCAAATGAAAACCAGCGTCAAACAGCCTAAAAATATTGAGACTGATGAAAGCACAAAACATGTTCCAATTGTGAAGCACAACCATAAAAATTCAAGGCTTCATAAATAGATCCCCTTTGTGGATTTTAGTGTAGTAGCACACAGCAATTCATTGTTTCACTATTAAATATACTATACTATACAAAACAAAGGAAATTGCTGACTACCTTTTGTAGATTTCCTCAAATTTCCACATTTATTGCTAAAAGAAACACAGTTTAAGTTAACCTCTAGTACACATGGCAAAAGAAGTGAAACTAGCTTCCCTGCCTTTACCGTAAGGGGGTTTTTTACTAAAACTCGACTTTTTTCTCACTGTATTTTAAAAAAAAAAATCTATCAAACCCTGAATCCCCTTCATTTACCAATAAAAGTTCTCCAAAAGAACGGTGCAACGAAAAGTCACAACAAAAGGGTGTATCAATTCGAATCATACAACTCGTCTTTATCCACTTTTTGTTTTGAAATCAAATTAATCGGATTATCGAAATGAAAACCAGCACAAACTGCCTAAAACGATCGAGAATCCTGAAGGTAAAAAGCATCTTCCAGTTGTTAAAGGAACCATCTGCCATTGATTATTGCATGATTTTGTCAGATTTTAGCTGGAATATTTTCGGATTCAAATTTTTAGCAGCATCAGAGCATAATAAATCTCGAAAAATTCAAGTTTTTCCCATTTAAAAACTCGACCATTAAAATGTGAGGTTTTATAAATATACCCTGTCACATACGTAGCTGCATGATCTCCTGCTGTTTGTAAATCTCAGTTAGAGTTTTGCCAAATGTTTTATTGCTTTCTGTTCCTTGGGCTGCATTTCCTATCACATTCCAGAATTATAATGTCTATTTTGGCATCCTGGACTTTCTCTGGAATAAGAAAATCCAGCCTGTGGGGGTTGTTCAGCTTTAAATTAACGTTTTATCAAATTTGCAGTTGCTTTTAATGTTCAGTAGCTCTACAATCATTAGCTCAACAGGAATTTGTTATTTGGTTGCTATGGTCCACTTTATCTTAGTAAAGGCCCAGTCCGACCCTTTGTCTACTAGAGGTATTAGTCTATGACTGCATAGGAAAAATGTACTGTAAAATGTACTGTAAAAACCATTTTGCCCCATAAGATTTATTTCTCTGATTTCCAGTGCCTGTAGCAGCCAGTCCAAGCAAACACATTGTCTAGCAACTTACTTTTCCGGTCCATTGTAATGAAACCAGTGGAGTAACTAGTGTGCACTGGACCCCGGCGCCCTTCGGAGGGGCCGGCAATCCCTACCTCCTCACCCACTCCCCCCCTCAACATCTTCCCACTCCCCACCCCACATCAGATCATATGCTACCCAATGCCGGAGTCTGCTGGGGAGGTAGGTATTCTTTTCAACTGTAGAGGAACTATAGACCCAGCGGTCCAAGTCCCACTGTTCCCTGGGCACCCTGCTTTCTCCATAGTTACACCACTGAATGACACCCAGAATATGCTTTGTTGGCACTCTATAGCTTTTCCGCACAATGTAGATTCAACATTGTTGGTAACAAAGCAACTGTGCAGCATTGTATTGATTTCCTCCCACACTGTAAGAACATACACAAAGGTGAAATGGCTCCTGGAGAAACTGACTCTGGCATGTGTAAATGTGATGGGGACCTAAACTCTACCTGACAAATACTGATAATAATGACAAACAATCTCTGTTAAGGTGCACATGACGGGTAAGCTCCACATAAATTAAGGATAATTTAATGATAATATAACATGGGAAATGTTTTCTTTTTATTGGTAATCTTTACTGGATAGATGTGCAGTCTATAATAGTCATAAAAATATATTTCACTATATATGTCCAAAAAGTTTACATGTAATATGTTAACTACACATATTCATGGAACCAAGTTCCAGCACTGAACTGAAACAGCACTTTAGGGTATTACTATGCTTTGGGGCCTTGGTTTGCCAAGCGGTAAAATCATTAATTGAGGCCAGAAAGTGCTGGGTTACTTTCATTCTACTGTTCCATTAAGAGAAGAATGTCAGCCTGTACATATGGCTTCAAAAATTGATATAACAGGATTGCACAGAAATGATGTTGCTGCTTGGGGAATCATTTTACACTTACCATTCTGAGAGACACGACTCAAGCTCAATGTACAAATGCCATATCTGCCAGATATCTCCAGGTCACCAGTGTCATAATGATGAAGGATAGTCTTTTTTCACATCTGACTTCATTAGCCACTAACAGAATGGCAGGCTGGAATACAAATCTTGGCCAGTGCTATTATCACATTGTTGACACTGAGTTGGCTGCGAGGCAAAAATACTATGCATTTCACTTTAGCTGTAAGATTTATACTGTGGAACAAAACAAGAGGCAAGACAGAAAAAGAGATTGTAATTTAAGTGTTGGAGATTGCTGTTTATTCTCTAATGTAATGTTTAAATTCTATGGCTGCTAAAACATTTAAACCTCATTTAAACTAACATCCCCTGACTTTTTCCATTGAGATATTTCCATATTGGTTCAGAAAGTTGCAGAGAAAAAAAATATATTTTTATACTTTCTTAGTTTCTTACTAACAAGACTGGCCAAATCAATGCAGACACACCAACACTTATGCCCCAAAGAAAAACTTTTAAAATCCGCATTGCACTTTCCATCAGCTAAGCCAAAAGTTCACTTTACCTTGCAAAAGCTTCGACAGTCTAACAATCCCAGTTGAAAACCGTACAGTTCCTTGGCATAATAAAAATCTATTCATAGCCTCTATCAAGACTCTGCACATGCACATTTTATAAGTAAGATAAGTTAATTAAATATTTCTAGAACACCACCATTAGGTAGATATATAGCACAGATGTGTATGTTCTGCCTGTTCATTTACCTTCATCTTACTTTTTAATCCAATTATATTTCAGCATTACTTTCTTTTTTTAACAAATTTCTTAAAGATGTAAGTATTCTGTTCATTACTATGTACAGAATTGCATCATTTCTGTACATAATAAATTTTTGATGACAATAATACACTTTTTTCTTATATCATTTTTCTGTCATTAGGTTTATTCATACTAACCATTGCTGACTTTGAAGCAAGGTTGGAATAATTTGCAAGGTGAGCCCTGGGACCTGCTGTTAAGTCAGCTTCCCATGATTTATGTCCCATCCTGGAAATGTTATCCCAATGGTTAACCTATTTACACACTATTACAGATCATAACACAGTGTACCTTTTTCATGTTTATAGTTCAACTCACAGTTATCAGATACCAAGTTATCAACCCCCAACCCAGCAGCACTTTGATCCTGTTGCTTTGTGAGTTGCCAGAGAACATCCAAAACAGCACAGAGGAACTTGAAGATGAAAAAGAAGAAGAACCTGGTAACATAAAGCCTACAATACTGGCAGTTGGGGTCTTGACGGCCAGCACAGTACATTTTGTGGTTGATGGGACATAATGAGGTTAAAGGAGAAAATCAAAAGAAGAAAATCACATTTTAATGCTTTTTAAAGTAGGCTCTCAAGTAGGCTCTCTACTATCCCTTCTTTAATGTGGCATTACACAGATAAACTAGGTTCATGGGCCAGACAGAAAGCCTATGAGGGGTCACACATGGTAAGCTCCCTTCCTATTGCTTCAATAGTTTATGTAAGTCACAAAACAATCAGTAAGATGTGAAGAAAAGCTATGGTTTTGCTTCATTCCATCATATGCTAATGTGCCATTAACTGGCTGACTTGGTGCATTGGTAGATGATATTTCTAAATATATACAATGGATTGCACACCTACTCGGTGTATATCAATATAGTTGAACTCCATTCCCAGTTGTTACCTGGTGGGCAGTGCCAATGCGTAAAGCTTAAAATAACAAAACCCTTTTCAAGGCACAGCAGCTATTTTTATTTATACATATACTTGTCCCTTGAGAAAAATTAGATAAATGCATTGACGTCTATAGGCAATACTTTTCTTTTTGTGGCGAAACCTGGCAAAAAATTTCGCTCGTCACTAGTGATTAGATGTGTGATAAATTACACATCACTTTAAAACAGCAAGAATCACTACTGCTACCTATATAAATATACACACAATTTAACAGGTATTTAAAAAACAGATAACCAGGCTCAGATAAGAAAAATCAGGCTCAACATGTTGTGATCACCAGTTCATTTGAATGAGGGCTTATTTATAATATTGCTTTCTTTTTTTTTTGGTCTTGCTAGATTCCATTTTTTAAACTGCTTGAATCCAAAACTGACTAATATCCAAAACTAAATGAATATCAGTTGTCATAGGTGGGACACCATACCCATACCAATAATCATACAATATTATTAGTATGTCTATGGCCAACTTTACTCTGCCAATTTTAGTGCTGATGGGTTGTTAGGGTGATCCAGCCATTTGAATTCAGAGAGCTGCAAAATGCAAAATATAAATGTTTCGAAACCCCCAAAAAAACTTACCTCTATGAGATTCAGTGGAAGCCTACCACTGAAGTTGACCTGAAAAAGTTGCTCACATGAGGAGTTATATGTCTTCAAAATTACGCAGAATGTCTAGTGACTGATATACAAGAAATAAGGGATTTTTACTGAAGCCTGCCACTTTTAATTGCTGCGCCACTTACATACCTAAATACCATTCCATTGTCAAGCATTTTTTTCTTTGTGGCAAAATCAAAGCAACATCCAATTTGTTATAGCCTTCTCACCCTAGTAGTTCTCCACTTGAATATTTGGATTAACAATCTCACCATAAATAAGGGCTACCAAAGATTTCCATGACCTTGTGGAACTTGTGCCTTTATGTGATCGTTGAATGCTTCTGTAATGTATAATATCCTTATTCTTTATGACAGGGCCGGTGGAAAATTATTCCATATATAATGGGTTGAGCCAGAGTAGAAGTTTAGTTGCAGGCACTGCATTTTTTTTAATTGGGAACATTCTGGCTTTAAATTAATAATTTGTTTGATCTCTATATCCTCTTAAAATAATTATTTGGTTGTCACTACCGAATGTTGATTTTTCTGCTTATGAACTTTCTGTATTTTGCTGCATACTATAGTGTCAAACTCACTTGCCTCTGCTGATATCCATTGTGAAGTAATTTGTAGCCAGTCCCAGAATAAAAAGCACTACTGTGAACCAATTGTACATTGAACTCATTAAGACATCCCTGGAGCTCTAAGTTTTGTATGCATTTGACATTTCCAGGTTCAGGATTCACCATGCACATCTTCAAACGTACATTTATAAGCAATACATATTTATAAAAAAGCTGTCAGTAATGACCACAGACTACTGACGCATTTCTCGTCAATTTACGGCACTTCCTTAAAGTATAAGATCAGTGTACAAACAATCTTAACTTTACAAATTCTAAAGGGAACTTTTAAAGGCATCTTTAAAGGCACCTTTTATATTTCACACCTGTCTACAAAAATATTGTAAAAGTACTGTAAAAATATTTTTACATTTTCTTTTTGGGGGGGGATTTATTATACCCACAAGGATGGAAAAAGTTAGAATCAGAAAATCTGGCATCTCAGACCTGCTGATGTGGCATATAAATCAATGGGAGAAGTCTCAAAGATTTTTTAGATCTGTGCTGGGTTTCATGCAAGAACCCGAAGATTTATGGGGTTTTCGGGCAAAAATCTAAAAAAAGTTTTCAGGTGAAAAATCGAAAAATTCATAAGATTCGTATTTTTCACTATTTTTTGTTTTTTTTTTCCCACAAACAAAATTTTAAGGAAAATGTATTAATAAATAAGGCAAAAACCCGTGCGGATTTGCTCTGAGTTTTTTTCAGAAAATTTTGAGATAAATTCAAACTTTGATAAATAACCCCCATATAGTTTTATCTTTAAGTACACCATGTGAGTTCCAAGGGTTTATTGAAAATGGCACAAAATTTTGTATTCAAATTGTAAAGCTCATTGCATGAATCAGTAGATTTTCAGGAAATAACTGTGCTTGTGCACTATATTATATCATATCATTAAATCATTATTTGAGATAAAATTGGAGTATATCCTCAAATCTTCCTCAGTTTTTGTTGGCATGACTTTACTTGGGTATAGCTGCAGAGACAAAAAACTTTGAGTCTTTGTGACATTTTATATAGATATTGCTGGTGAACTGTATGAGTCGACAAGACTTATTTTGTTATTGCAGTTTAGAGGATATATTTCTGAACCACATTGTTTTTGTCATTCAGTTTGAAAATCCAAATAGGGTTTGCCTAACAGAGCATTAAATAAAGGAAAAACAGTAAAGGATTTTTTTTTTTAAATGAAGTGCAATGGGTATATTATTTGCTACAGAATAATATGTAGGAAATATAAAAGAAAGTTAGGAGAGATTCTCATTAAAACTAGCCCTCGGGCACTTCATACTTTAATATTTTTAAGCTGCCATCAACTGCCAAATATAGAAGATGGATGGTAACATAGTTTCCACCATGGGGGAAATGAAGCAAACATGAAATGATCCATGTCGAGAAAGAGGGGGAAAGTGTAGCTTAATGTCTATAGATTTAAAGAAATAAAAACGAAAGCCTATGAAGCTATTAATAAATTGGCTTCAATCAAATTACACTGCTAAGCTATAGTAAGAATGATCCTTTTTTTCCCTTCAAGCAGCAGTCTGTTGTAGCAGGGACAGAAGAAAATTAGCAAGTGGCATTTTATGATTTGTATCGTACATGACTCCCTCTTCTCTTTCAACTAAAAAAATGGAGAAGACACCGGAGTGAGTTATTTGAAGATGAACAGGCTGCTAATCAAATCGGTTTCACATAAAAGCAATGGAAATCAGACTTCAAAGGGGCTTCTTGTAATGTGGAATTCTAGAAAGAACATTAGCAACAGGTCAGGGTTTTTCTGGTGATCATGAATATTTTGCAAGACCAGGTACAAGACACAAAATAAATGTTCATTAAAAGTTTCCTGATGGTGCTGTTGAAATGTGCAAAAACACAAAATTATTTTTTTCTCTTTTTAACTTATATTAGCATAAATTATGTTGTATGTCCCTGGTTTAAAATAGACTTTGGGGTAGATGTATCATCGGTTGATATTAAGGGGCACATTTATTAAGGCTTGAATGGTAAATTTTAAGATGTTAATGCTCTTCATTAGCGACATAATGTCACCAGCCTTGAGGTCATCTCTTCCTAAAAGGCAGAAGGTTAAAGAAATACTGACACCAGAAATTAATTTTTTTTACATCTATCATAACATTGTCTTTGCATGATATTTATAATTTTTCCATAAAATTATTTTCAGATGTTTTTACATTACCCACCTGATCCCCCATGTTCCCTATGAGGGGACTGCCATATTTGAGCTTCAGCAGTCTGTTAGCATTAGAAACTCTGCCAAGTTGAGAAGGGACAGTCAGGTTGGCAAAACAGTCAGGTTTAAGAACTTCAAGTAACAATTACTTACAAAAGCAGAGCTATCCATGAAAAACTATCAACATGAGCTATAGGTAACTTATGATGTACATTAACATTTTGAATAATATTTTTTTATTGTCAGTATCACTTTAATATCAAAAGGGGGGTGGGGATTGAAGCACACAAAATAAGAGTAGAATGGTGCTATAAAAATCATAAGGCTGGGGGTAGCATGGAAAAAACAGAGGATTGATAGTGCACATGCCTTTCTGACTTTTCTAGCACAGCGAGGGGCCGGGCTACAGTATATGGGTGGTGTTGGGTTGAGGTAGTAGGTAGGGGAAGGCACACCTCCTCTGCTTAAGCCTGAATGCAATTTTAAAGTAGGAGGTGACAACAATGCCTTTTGTAAGTAAATATAGGATAGTGCTTTGCAAGTATTGAGCTAATTTTAATAGCAACTGGTTTGGATTAATTCACCATGGATTGTTATGATTGTTCCCCTTTAATAGTAGTGATGAACCAAAATTTTTAATTAACCCTTGATATTCGACCATCGATGTAAAATCCTTTTACTTCGAATATCGAAGTCGAAGGATTTACCGCATTTAACGATTAAATCCTTCGAATCGAATGATTCGAAGGATTTTAATCCATCGATCGAACGATTTTCCTTCTATCAGAAATTACTTAGAAAGCTTATGGGGAAGGTCCCCATAGGCTAACATTGGTGCTCGGTAGGTTTTAGATGGCGAAGTAGGTAGTCAAAGTTTTTTTTAAAGAGACAGTACTTCGACTATCGAATGGTTGAATAGTCAAACGATTTTTAGTTCGAATCGTTCGATTCGAAGTCGTAGTCCAAGGTCGAAGTAGCCAATTCGATGGTTGAAGTAGCCAAAAAAACCTTCGAAATTCGAATTTTTTTTTCATTCTAATCCTTCACTCGAGCTTAGTAAATGTGCCCCCACGTCTAATAAAAAAGCAATTAAACATGAATTAAACCCAACAGGATTGTTTTGTCTCCAGTAAGGACTAATTATACCTTAGTTGTACTCAAGAACAAAGTACTGTTTTATTATTACAGAGAAAAAGGAACTCATTTTTAAAAATTTGAATTATTTGATTAAAATGGGAGGCTATGGATATGTCCTTACCATAATTCAGAGCTTTCTGGATAGAGGGTTTCCTCATAATGGATCCCAAACACAGTGCCGGGCCAAGGGGTAGGCAGGGTAGGCATATGCCGAGGGCACAAAGCTGGGGTGCACCAGGCACGTACCTCTTCCGTCGCCTACCCCCAGTTCAGTCTCCTCTCTGGCCGACTCTGCACTTTCTACTTCTTTTTTTACGCTTCTGTGCATGCGTGCGAATGCACGTTCGAGCAAGAGCAAGCGAGCAACAATTTGCACATGCGCAGGACCCCTAAGCTGCCTTCACAACAGCCCGGCTTGCCTAGGGCACCGGTGCGGCCCTGCCTGTACATATAAAAGAATCTTTTAGGAAGCCCCAGTTAAATACAATGGGGCTCATTTATCAACACTGGGCAAATTTGCCCATGGGCAGTTACCTATAGCAACCAATCAGTGATTAGCTTTTTAAAGCCAGCTGCCAGTAGAACAATGAATCTGATTGGTTGCCATGAGTTACTGCCCATGGGAAAATTTGCCCAGTGTTGAAAAATGACCCCCAATGTATTTGATAAATCTGGTTGCCACTTTTTTGCCCTTGTTGAATAATAAATGTAACTTTATATATAAATATATCATATACTGTAATTATAATTATAATATAAATTGATGCTACAGGGCTGATTATTAGATTCTGATACTAGTTTCACTGGTTTGAATGTGAGTTAGATTATGCTTAATGACTTACGTTTCAAGGTTCAAAATGAACTCCATAACTTGTCTATAAGGATCTTCACTTGTATGGTCATCTCAGAAAAATGTATTAACACAACCTAAATACGGTAAAAAAGTTATCACTAGACACAGAAATAGTGCAATGCAGACAATTATTTTAAATACATTTTATAAATACCATGTTTAAAAATAAATGCATTTTGTTTTCATCTATAGTAAGGTTACAAATATATATGTATTTTTTAATATAGCAATGCACTTGCCATTTTCTCTCTGGGACTATGGTAATCAGCAGTAACATGCTGATTCAGAAGCAGTGGGAATAGAATACCCCCCGTGGCACTGTTCTTTTTTCTTTTAGAAAAGTTTGTATCATTTCACATAATTGGAGTTATCAGCATGTTACATGATGCAGCGCAGCTTCAGAGATAGCGGGTACATGACTTGATTTCGATAACTCTTGCTATATTAGTGCTACATTGTCTGCATTAATATATAGGTCTTATATGAAATGCTACAGTTTTAACAATTGCAACACAAAGCACAAGAGCACAAAATATTAACCAGGACAGAATTCATTAAAAAATAAATTTTGGTCGCTGTGCTCCTTTCAGAGAAAACTGAAGCAATCACTGAAGCTAGAATTTCCAGTGAGCGTTTTCAAATAAAAAAAAAATTGAAATAACAGACTGTGACACACTGCATAAACTTTTGATTAAGAACTGAAGATCTTAATACTGATATAATACTTATTAATTTGTGCCATAGACATCATGATTCTAATTTAGAACTGTGCTAACCAACATGTCTTTCAGATGAGGGTATGATCACCGAAGAAACATATTTTCTCTATACAACATTTCAAGTGATCGATTCAAGGCAGCAGTAAAGTGTTCTCAGATACAGGGCAAGAAATAAATTAGAATTTAAGGTTTATTTCAGATTATAGGTCAGTTTTGGATGACAGCAATGGGCTTCTTAGAGTTAAGGTGATGTAAACAGCCACTGGAGAGGAAATTATCATGCAATTCCTCCACCCTTAGGAGAGTGCCCAGCATTGACCTTGCAATTGCTTCCCTGATTTCCATTAATGTGCACTGTCAAGTACTTATTCAGGACCTTCTCAGACCATGCTTACTTATGGCTTGCCTTTGGTGTCGGGATCACTTATCCTGGCATCTGGGCATTCTCTGGAAGACTTAAGAAACCATTAGGAGAGAGTGTAATATGCACTGCACTGGGAGACTGATGAACACAGATCTTCAAAATGGACCTGCGAGAGATATCAGGAGATGGGGCACAAGGCTCATGAATTAATGCTCATGAATTAATGCCATCTCTATAGTGACAGCTGCGGTTAAGAAGCAGACCAAGGAGAAGATGAGGGAAACTGATACAATTCAGGAAGTGATAAGCACACATTTAAGGCATTATTAACTCAGAATTAACTCAATCGCTGCTAAACACAAAGACCCCTATTAATAAATAAGAAAACTTAGATCAGGGTGAAGATCCAAGAAGCTCCTGGTGTAATAATTTTCCTGAGAGCTAGTATTGTTGATAAGAATTATCCTGGGAATAAGCATGCAGTTAGAATGCACCTGGTGTATTGGACCCATGTTGTTAGTGGAGTACCACAGGGCTCTGTTCTAGGTCCCTTGCTTTTCAACTTGTTTATTAATGACCTGGAGATGGGCATTAGCATTTTTGCAGATGTTACTAAATTGTGCAGAATTATAGGTTATATGCCACTTTGCAGAGTGATTTGTCAAAGTTCCGAAACTGGAAAGTACAAGGATAGTCAGCCCAGCCTCCTGGCTTTTTCTTACTTGTGGTGCAAGTTTTCCCAGTGGCCACTATCCACAGGTATAGACTTTCAGTTTGCTGCCCAGTTGGGAAACTGGGCAGCAAACTGGAAAAAGAGGTTCAATGTTGATAAATGCAATGTTATGCTTTTTGGCAAAAATAATATAAATGCAAGTTATACACTAAATGGCAGTGTGTTGGGAGTTTCCTTAAATGAGGTAGATAACAAGTTGTCTAATTCTGGGCACACCATATATGTACACCAGAAGAAAAGCATTTATTACTGATCAACCCATGTGAGGGGGATGGGGTAGTTAGGTTATGTGAAGCCGATACCTTTTCAATTAAATTGACAACTCTGGGTCTTAAATATAATCTTTTATCCTGTAGGAACTTCCAGATATCGTAAAAGAACAGACTTACCTTAAAGGAGAAACACACCCTTAATAAAAAAAACCCACCCTACATAGACACCCCTCGCTCCTCCCCCCAGTCTAGCTGCCCCCAGGCAAATGCCCTTAACTCTTGACTTACCCCTCCATGCAGATTCCATCCAGCGGAGTTCACAGGCACCATCTTCAGCCGTTTCGGTAATCTTTGGAATGAGACCAGTGATTTGACGATTTTCATGAGTTTCGGCGCATGCACAGTTGTCAAGAAACAGTAAATTGCTCCAACTGCACGTGTCGCTTTGCCGGTCTCATTCTTAAGATTACCGAAGAGAAGAAGATGGCTGTCGTGAACTCCGCTGGACAGAATCTGCATGGAGAGGATAAGTATAGAGTTAGAGGCATTTGCCCGGGGGGGGGGGAGGCTAGGCTGGGGAGGAGGAGGGAGGGTGGTCTATGTATGGTAGGGGTTATGTGTTTTTTTATTAAGGGTTTGTTTCTCCTTTAAAGAGCTATATGTCAATAATACAAGTATCCAAACCACTCCAAAATATATACAAATGTTTCGAAAGCTTATTGTTCTGGACGTGTCACACAATAAAATAAGATGCCTTCCATCTGAAATAGGTAAGTACTGTAAATTGAAATAGTAATACTGATAGTCTCATACTAATAACAAGATGTGGTTAATGTAATCCAATAGTGTATAATTACATTCTAAATGTAAAATAAAAAACATTATGCTGTCAAATTACATATTATTTGGTACAAATTTTTCAATCATTTTCACTTTTATCCTGTTTTATCATCCTAGTTGTTATTTACTGTAGCACTGAAATGATTACTGAAAGTAAACAGATAATGGAGCCTATTGACTAAAGCAGCACAATGACATTGCTATTGACATTTTGTGCTATTTATTTTGGCTACAAAATCTTATTTCTTTTACTTTCTGCTCTGTAGTCATGCATACATACATATTTAAAAATATTGGCAAATGGCATTGTACATATCCCCAAACTAAAACCAATAATCATTGGGAATTTTTGTCACTTTGATTTTGCAGTTAAGCAATGGTTCAGCAAGTGCAAACAGAGGGAATTTCTTTATAAACAACCCTAGGAAATCCCCCTCTATGTCTATGTAATTTGAGCATTTTGATGGAACCTAACTGGCTGATACTGTTTCCTTGTTTGATGTGTTTAAAATGCATATGTGAAGAAACACTGTCATAAAAGTAGAATGCCTTTTTTTACTTTGCAAACAGAAAAAAATAAATGTATATTTTGCTTTTAATATTCCTCTTACAATCAAAGTGATGCAGAGCTGGAGATGATGAAAGTTCATTATTCTTGCAGCTCTTTTGTTAACAAAAGACTAAATTGTATAATGAGCTCAGTATGTAAAGATGGTCTAGTCTTAGGGCATGACTCGATGATGCGTTTTGACTCGACACGTCGCAATGCGACTAAGCGCATGCGACGTTTACTGAAAACGGAAGTGAAGGAGAAATCGCATGTTACAACTACATTGATCCGACTGTCAGATGATTTATCCGCCAGTATATTAACAGACATAGTTCTGTCTTTTGCTTCCACACTTCTTCCTGTTATAGTTAGAGCTGTAGTATTTCTGGTCAAGTGATCTCTGAGGCAGTACACAGACCATCATGAAATGGTGGTTCAAGGCAAGGGATGTAATAGGACAATATTCACTTAAATATATATACCAGTTTGATAAAATTCTTTAATATGCCACTTAATCTAACTATCTGTTGCTCAAGTATTCATTTTGGGGTTAAAGTTTTCTTTTTAGGAAAACCCATGTGAGTTTATAAACCCACACAGGGTTTCAAGCCTTCAAGCCCAATAACCTTGTCAAGCTTTGTTTTTTTTTCTGGAATCAATTTTCTTAAAAGTAAAAGTTTAGCAACTTTAAAACTCCAACAATCTTAAATAGGCTTCTTGGCTTTAGAAGGGGTATGTTTTTTTTGCGTTTCCCAAATTAGGAATCGATTCTTGTTCGTCCTGCAAAAGATCAGGTGGATATCCATTAATGGGTTCACCATGGTGGACAATTTTTCCTTATTGATAAACAGAATTTTATTGGACTGGAACCCCTACTAGCATGTACTATATATTAACTAATTCAACCTGTATTCATAGAGAAATGTGTAGGGAAATGAGTTTGGTTTATTTTATTTTTACCGTATGTCTTTAAACATGTTTGAATAACCCCAGGTCTTGTTGTTTAAATTAACCTGTTCTCTGAAATGGACCACTACATTTATACATACAAATGAGAAGTAACACAGCAGTATTCAGTGTAGCAGAAATTTTCATCTATTGTACAGTGGAATGAACCCCAATACTTACAGGGTTATTTATCAAGGTCCGAATTTATCTCAATATCAGCTGCTACAAACTCCGATCTAACCCGCTCTGGTTTTTAACGCTTATTTATTATTACATTTTCCCAAAAATTTGCTTTGCAGGAAAAGCTCAGATTTTCACGAATTTTTCTGAGTTTTCACCTGAAAGCTGCGAAAACTTTGTGAAATTGCCCGAAACCCCCGACACAACCAAAAATATATGGGACTGTTCCCATTGACTTTTATGCAACCTCGACAGGTTTGAGATGCCGTGTTTTTATATTCTGGCTTTTTAGCCCTCTGGGTTTAATAAATTCTGAAAAATTCGTGATTTTTTTAAAAGTCAGACTTTATATAAAATAAATCAAAAGATTTTCGGGTTTCGGGGAATTTCGGGTATTTGGAGATTAGTAAATAACCACCTTAATGACTTGGGCTCTATTTGTGCTATTCCATGTGAACTCATTGTGGGGGACCTATAGCTGCTTTAATTTAAAAGGATACCAATATTTTAGATTTTAACATAGTCATGTCGTTTTAATTTTATCACACAACTTTCTCTGCTTATTTCACCTTGCTGATTAAACAAAACGTTCTTTTTTTGATTATGCATATTCCTTGATGGCTTTTAGAATTAAAGAAGAAACCAATTATCTTAAACAGTTCAAATAAAATGTAATACTTTTATGTTTTTCATTTCTTTTATTCATCAGTGGGCAATATTGTAAAATAATGTATATGCATGATGGAAATAAAAATATGCATGCCTTTGTTTAAGAAAAAAGAATGAATAATAACAACAAAACAAAGCTTTTAGGTCTTCTGGGTTGACCATCATTAGCTCCCTCTCTTAAAACCTCAAACAGTTTATACTATCTATTCTGCAATTAGCAGCTCATTAAATTTCATCTGGTTCCCATCGCTGAACTGTCACTGTTAATGTTGGCTTGTCACAGCTGGTGGTTTGACTCTAATTGTTGTAAGGGTAAGGGCCTTTAGTAGACACATTAATGAATTTATCACATTTCCAAATCAAAGTACATAGTGGCATTTCCAAATCAAAGAACACAGTTACATGAGGTCAAGGAGAACATTTTACACTCTTGGAGGCCAACCAAAAGTGATTGATAATAGGCTTTTAACACAGCAGAATTTTATTGTTAATGACATAAATGCCTTCTGCCCCTTCTTTAAAGAAGAAAAAACTAGAGGGTTGTTTTGTTAAGAGATGAACAACTATAGCATAGTAATTGTATTAAAGATGAAAACATGACATACTAATTCTATAAGATCTGAGAACAGAGAAACTATTATGAGGATGGCTTGTTGCCTTATATACAGAAGGGGTGGCGCTATTGAGCTAGCTAAACCCACAGTAATCAAGATGGTTTCTCCTATTCTGAATGCAAAAAAAAGATGTGAGATTCCTGGGGCATATAATGAGGGCAAATGTGCAGTTGTAATAAACTTTTCAAGGTTAACTCCAGTTCTAGTTAACTATAGAGGCTGATCGGATATTTGCTTTTAAACAGGTGTTCAGTAAATGCTAGCTGCTAAGGTTACTATGGATTATCAGACCAGCCTGTTTTGTGACCTATTGGGGCCTATGACTTAAAATTTCTTACTAAGATCTCAAGCTAACTGACCATTCAAACAGTAATATCGTTTTGCATACTGATATTGTTCGCTGTAGTGTAGAAAATATTATTATTATTAAAACTACAAGTGTAAGTCAATATAGTATACAGCTGATTAGTAAGTACTAAGCTAACTACAATACTGTTAATAGTGAATTATTCATCATAATCATTAGTTGCAGTTACAAGGGTTAAACTCATAATATGCTGATATGGTATTAATATATAGGATCTTTAATTTACTTCAATATTTGGCAATACATCGCCTACAGAAAAGCTTAATTGTACCCAGATGCCTTACTCCTTACAGGAAACCAACTTTATAAGTAACTGCATTACTTGGGTGGGCTTAACCACTAACATGATAACATGAAGACATTTAATCGATGGATTGCATGCATTGTTTAATTTCAACTTCAGTGTGCATCTGACTTTTTATGCTCCTTGGTTTACTTTTTGTATCACTTTAATTGTTTTAATACAGTTTAGGGTGTTTGCACACGCTGCTATTCAGGGAGATTAGTTTCCAATTGATAAATATCCGCTTCTTCAGGCAACTAATCTCCCCGAAATGCCTCACAAGGAAACTTCAGGCGAAGCGATCCGAGTGCCATCCCACAGGAGATTCACATTCTAACCAGCGGGAAGGCATTTTGGGAAGATTAGTCGCCTGAAGAAGAGGAAATTTGTCGCTGGGCGTGTGAAACCACCCTTAACTGTCCAATTAAAGGTATTTTGACAGTTTCTAGAATAAAAATGATTGGCTATTTTATTTCTGATAAAAACATTCAGCCTCTTTATTTTAAAATAAAAAGTGACTTGCAGTTAATACCAGTTTCCTGTATCCTTCTTTTACAGGAGGATTTTGTCATGAGAAAACAAGATTTTTTTTTAAAATGTATCAGTTAATAGTGCTCCTCCAGCAGAATCTTGCAATGAAATCGGTTTTTCAAAAGAGCAAACATATTTTTTTTTATATTTAATTTTGAAATTTGACATGGGGCTAGACATATCTCCCAGGTGCCATCAGTTGTGTGACTTGTGCTCTGATAAACTTCAGTCACTCTTTACTGCTGAACTGCAAGTTGAAGTGATATCACCCCCTTTCTCCCCAGCAGCCTATCAACAGAACAATGGGAAGGTAACCAGATAATAGCTCCCTGACACTAGCATTGTTAAAATGCTCCCATATGGTACAGTAGATCTGTCAATTCAAGTCCAGCTAACTCAAGTCGCCACTCACACATACAAATGAGAAGTAACACAGCAGAATTCAGTGTAGCAGACATTTTCATCTATTGTACAGTGGAATGAACCCCAATACTTACAGGGCTATTTATCAAGGTCCGAATTTATCTCAATATCTACTGCTACAAACTCCGATCTAACCCGCTCTGGTTTTTAACGCTTATTTATTATTACATGTTCCCAAAAATTTGCTTTGCGGGAAAAGCTCAGATTTTCACGATTTTTTTGTGAATTTTCCCTGAAATCTCAGAATTTTTCTGAGTTTTCACCTGAAAGCTGTGAAAACTTTGTGAAATTGCCTGAAACCCCCGACACAACCAAAAATATATGGGACCGTTCCCATTGACTTTTATGCAACCTCGACCAGTTTGAGATGCCGTGTTTTTATATTCTGGCTTTTTAGCCCTCTGGGTTTAATAAATTCTGAAAAATTCGTGATTTTTTTAAAAGTCAGACTTTATATAAAATAAATCAAAAGATTTTCGGATTTCGGGGAATTTCGGGTATTTGGAGCTTAGTAAATAACCCCCTTAATGACTTGGGCTCTATTTGTACTATTCCATGTGAACTCATTGTGGGGGACCTATAGCTGCTTTAATTTAAAAGGATACCAATATTTTAGATTTTAACATAGTCATGCCGTTTTAATTTTTACACCAGCATTGTTAAAATGCTCCCATATGGTACAGTAGATCTGTCAATTCAAGTCCAGCTAACCCAAGTAGCCACTCCTTCATTTACATTCAGTAGGTGAAACAGTCGTCTACCTGAATGCAGTTCCATTGTGAAGGGCTGGCTCTTTCTGATAGCACAAGAGATCTGCCTATACACCAATACTTTTTAGGGGTGACAGGTTTAGTTTTATTCTATTTTAGCATGTTTTTGAGCGAAAAGAGTACCTTCACTACTAATATGGGATGCCTAACACATAAACAAACAAACAAGCAAACTTTGTTACAGGTTATTGGACCAATATGAACTCAAACATAAGGACTAAATGTCTCAGCACTAACCAATCGCCCCACTGTCATGTAAGGCTGAGCGATTATATGGCTGGGTGCTTTTTTATTTATTTTCTTTAGGGCATCAACTATGGTTTTTCTAAGATAAGGCAGGATTGGGTAAGGATATGTCTGAGTGTTTATTCCTTTCCAACTCCCTGCACAGTGAAGTGGTGCCTGTATGGACCCCTAGGTTATTTGTTTTTCAAGCTCATGAACCCCACTCCAGTTTATAGTGTTTTGCTCTTAGACCACAAGGGCCCAGTGCAGTATGGGAACTTGCCAAGTCCGTAGCTAGAGCCCGGAGCGTAGGAGTTATAATTATGATTTATATTTTGATTGTATGCTAACAAAGTGATAATAATTCTGTAATATTTAAAGGTATTTATAAACAAGCCCATCATATCTCCACTACTGAAAAGCTACTTGGCTGCATAAATCATGCTTGATATTTCTCCATTAGGTTATACATTAGTGGTGTGTGGGTCAAGAAATTCTCGACCCACACCCGACCCTAACCTGCCTCCTCCCAACCCGCTCCCAGGCTGGCCCACCATTATCGCTCTATTTATAGTCCTGCACCAGCTCAAACCCTTGGGTCCTGTGGGTTTTGGCCCACATATAACTATTACACATTGCTCATATGGAGACATCAACAAAAAATGTAAGCCGGAAACATGATTTTCAATTAGCTTACAAATGAACACCTCCATGACAAAGAGTGAAAAAAGGCAGAGAATAAATATTGTTTATTACCAAGTCAAACACTAAACTAATACTAAACTACTCTTGCACAATACAATGCATAAACCAAAAGAATTAAACCACCCTTCAGCTAAACTGCAAATTTTCAGATTTTCCAGTACTGAGAGAACTGCAATGTCATTGTTACCAACTAGCCCTTGGTCATATCTCTTCTCATATCTCTTCCTCATTAGAAACAAATATCATATGGTCCAAATATTTCATATTTTCCACAACCTTCTGTTGTTTGCATTTGTTTACAATTGTGTACATATGAATGTGATGATGCATGTAGTCATTTTACATTTAAATACATTTCCCTGGTCGACATCTTTCTCATATTTTTAAAATTATGAATGCACTGTTAGTAGCATAAAAAAATTGGCATCAGTTTTAAAAGTGAAGCACATGGTGCTGCTAAAATACGAAGATTTCCAGCCAATATTTGACCATATTTCCAGTACTTTGCTTGTTAAAAAGCTCTCCCACTTCTGTAATTGATCAACAAATATTCAGCTTGACAGCTGTTAAGTCTTAATTATCCCATACAATTAGCCAATCTCCTTGTCACTAAAATAAATAAATATCAGTCTTCAATTAAGTGTGCGAAAATATGTAAGCCAAGAGTAAAAGATAATCACTGTTTTGTAGGATTTCCATTCAGAGCCAGAAATGAACATTTACAGAGCCAAATTTATGTGAACTTATAAAAATTCGACCTGGAACTGGATTGTTGATTTTACTCTAACTGCATAGACAGTTCAGTAGAAACTCTTATTTTATTCAGCATGGGTGAATTGACTTTCTATTGCAGTTGGTAATGGTAAAAGTGTCTGAAACTGACCCAATCTTCCTGTGTCATACATAGTAGGTGTAATGCTGAAGGCACACATGGCACTTCTTAAAGGGCATGTAAAGGCAAAAAAATCCCATTTTTACTTTCTGTAATGAAAAAGAAACCTATCTCCAATATACTTTAATTAAAAAATATGTATTGTTTTTATAAGAAACCTGACTGTATGCAGTGAAATTGTCCCTTCATTTACTGCTGTGGATAGGACTTGTCAAGAAGTCTCTAACTGCTCTGCAGGGAAACAATCATACTTATGAACAGCAGGGGGAGCCCCCCCTTACTTCCCAGCCATGCAGAACTCAAGCAGCTTTGTTTGTTTCCCTGTAGAGCAGTCGGCGACTGTGTAGAGATTTGCATTGGATTTTTGCCTTTAAATCCCCTTTACTGTTTCCAAGTCCAGCTGCAGGGACAAAAATCATGGAGCAGAATAAATTTGCACATCACTAGCGATGACTGAATTTGTCTTGTTTCGCTTTGCCGAAAAATTAAAATTTTATGGTGTCAAAACGTTCAATCTTTTCTTAAATAACCTCCCATTCGAGTTGTGAGTATATTTGAATTTAATAGAGTAAAAAAAAAATTCTCATAAATTCTACCTTTGATAAATAACCCCCTTAATGTAGCATGGTAACACTTCCCATGCATTGATATCATGTTATTGTGGCTTTTTGTGATATGATCATTCTTACAGGTAGTGATAGGCATATTTATTCACCAGGCATGGATTTGCATAAAATTTATGGATTACGCTGATGGGGAATGTTTTTGCGAAACTGCAGTGAAAATTTGAAGTGGGCAACTAAAAAATTGTTGCTCGATAAAATTGTCATATGTCAAAAATATTTGGACGCCCATTGCCTTTAATGCATTTGTACAAAACAGTTGCACGTGTAAAAATTGTCACTCGTGTCAAAATTGATGCACGTCAAAATAATTTTTTATTGACTTGTGTTTGGCAAATTTTTGCAGTTCTGCAAATTTTTCCAGAGTTTTGCAAATTTCTCAGTGAATCAAAAAGGGACAGATTCTCCTATCACTACTTACAAGTATTTTATGGGACATGGTCTTTCTTTGCAAGTGTTATATACTGTAAATTGACAAAATAATACATAGTTGACTTAATTTAACCAATGTAGAGATCAACAAATAGAAAAATGAAAAGCATATAAAACATTTTTTTCTTAAATGTACTGACTGTCCTAAATGCCTTTTTAAAGGCTGGGTCAAATCAGGTTTCTGCAACTGCTACAAAGTGATGCAAAGAATTAACCTTTCCGTTTTTTTCAAATACTTAAATCTCTGCAAGATTTACTTGCATCCCTTGTGTCAATGTAGGACATGTTTCATAAAATATTTGCCAGGAAAACCAACACACCCATGTAGTACTCTGTTCAAACTTATTTTTGTGAGTGCTTATGTATTGCTAACATTTTAACTTCTCTTGGAGGAGTCACTTGAGTACATCAGAACATTTACAAATGGATGGGTAAAAAGAAACTCTAAATGGCTCTCATTCATTCATTCAACAAACTTTTTGGAAGTTACATTAATGAAAATTTGAAAAAAGTAAAGAGTAGGGGTGCTATTTATTAAGCCTTAATTTTTTTCTGGTCTAGTTTTTAAAGTGAAAAATTCTAATTTTTAGAGGGAATAATTTATTATGCTTCAAAGCTGCGAATCCAAAAATGCTCCAGCTAAGACTTGTCAGAATCATGTAAAAGTAAATAGCAGATGTCCCTTTTACAATTGGAAGACGCTTCTTGCCTTCATGATCTATGAGTGTTTCGGGCTATTTGACATTGGTTTTTGTTTGAAAACTCAAAAAATACGAGGTTTTCTACCCACAATTCGAATTGTCGCAAAATTTTGTCAGACTTTTTCCACGTGTACAATTTTAGTTGTGATTTTTTTGTAAATTAAGCCAAATCATGGATGGGTATTTATATTTTTCAAATAATGAGATAAATTTGTGTTTTAACAAATACCCCCTATATATTGGTTCTTCTATTGGTTCTTCTACTTTATATTGGTTCTACTCTCACTAGTTATGAGAGTTGTTTTATTCCTATATAGAATTAGATTGTGTTTTCCTATGTAGAACAGAATAAATGTAGAGTGATGGGCTTATTTAACAACATTTTTGATTTTGTGTAATGCAATAGGTTTTTTATTTATTAGAAAATGAGTATATAAAAAATGAGATCGAAAAAATCATGAAAAACTTCTAATAGCTCAATTTTTTACTCTATAACTTTCAATGAGTTGAAAAAAATGGGTCAAAACATTTTTTGTAAAAACTCGCATTAAGAAATGCATTACAGGTATTGGACCTATTATCTGGAATTATCGTGACCTGGGGCTTTCCGGATAACGGGTCTTTCCATAATTTGGATCTTCAGACCTTAAGGGGCAGATTTACTAAGGGTCGAATTTCGAAGTACAAAAAACTTCGAAATTCGACCATCGAATTAAAAAACTTCTAATTCGACTATCAAATTCGAAGTTTTTTCAACAAATTTGGCAATCCTGTGGTCAAATAAAAATCATTCGATCGAACGATTAAATCGTTCGAATCGAATGATTCAACCGATTTTATCGATCGAAGGATTTTCTTTCGACCAAAAAAAAAAACTTAGAAAAGTGCTGTGGAAAGTCCCCATAGGCTAACATTGCATTTCAGTAGCTTTAATTTGGCGAAGTATGAAGTCAAAGTTTTTTAAAGAGACAGTACTTCAATTATCGAATGGTCGAATAGTCGACCGATTTTTACTTCGAATGGTCGAATATAGCGTATTCAAAAATTTACTTCGAAACTCTAACTTTTTTAAATTGGAACCCTCACTCGTGCTTAATAAATCTGCCCCTTAGAAAATGGCTGTAGAAGGTCCCCATAGGCTAAAATAGCAATTTGCTAGGTTTAATTTGGTGAAGTGTTGAAGTCGAAGTTTTTTTAAAGAGACAGTACTTTGATTTTCGAATTGTCGAATATTTAAACGATTTTTACTTTGAATCAAAGTCGAAGTAAATTCAAAGTCATAATATCCTGTTTGCTGGTCGATGTATCCAAAAAATTACTTTGAATTTTGAATTTTATTACTTCGAAAATTCCCTCAAATTCACTTCGACCCTTGATAAACCTGCCCCTAAGACTACTAGAAATCATTTAAGCATTAAATAAACCCAATAGGCTGGTTTTACTTCCAATAAAGATTAATTATATATTAGTTGGGATCAAGTACCATCAACTATTTTCTTACTACAGTGAAAAAGGAAATCATTTTTAACATTTTGGTTTATTTGATTATAATGGAGTCTATGTGAGACGGCTTTCCGTAATTCGGAACTTTCTGGATAACGGGTTTCCGGATAACGGATCCCATACCTGTATTATTAACTGAATTAAAATGCTCTCATTGACTTCTACATGACTCGGCAGCTTTTAGATGGCAAGAGTGTAAAGTTTTTCTAAGCTTAGACATTTTCTTCATTCCTCAAGTAGTCACAATGAGCATTATTAAAAAGCTATTTAAAGAGACTGCACATGTGATATCACCATGCAAACGGTTGTACAGAAATCTTTACTCTATGCAAAATTTGAATTCGAGTTTTACCATGATTCAGGTTTTTGCCAGCAAAAATAGTGAATTTGAGTTTCCAAATATTTGTATTTTATTAAGTGCAGAAAAAAAATAATTGGAGTCTAAAAGCTGATACATTCATGTAAAAGTCAATTGGAGTTTCAAAATCCAATCTACAGTATTTTTCAATTCGAATTTTTTAGCTTCATTTGAAATTTGGTAAACTCACATTATTCAAATGCATGTATAAGGTTATTTCACTGCATTTAAGTTGTTTTTATGTTTTAAGCAATTGTATTTATTTCACAGATAAGTGCACATTTGAGATTTTCTTTTAAATTTATAAAACTCAAAAATGTGAAAATTTGGATTCTGAAAAAATCTGCCATGTAAGTCTTACTTTGGATATATCATCTTGGATAGTGATGGGCGAATTTGCGCCGTTTCGCTGAAAAATTTGCGAAATTCGGCGTCTCATTTTTGACGCCGGCGCCCGTTTTTTGGAAAATACATTTTTTGATGCCGGCAAATTTTTTGCCGCGAATTTTCGCGGGCGTTTCGCAAATTTATTCGTTGCCGGCGAATCGCGCAAATTCACAGCGAATTCGCGCCTGGCGAATAAATTCGCCAACCACTAATGTTGGATAATTTAAGCCTATTTTTGGAATAGTGGTGGATCTTTTGTATTGTTTAAAGCCTAGTTACTACACCTGGTTGGTATTCTGTCAAAGAAAGGGCTTTCCCACCTGAAAAATTGATCATGTGGCTTTACTGCCATGATAATTTGGGTAAGCTCAGCTGGGAATTTAAGGGGCCCATTTACTAATGGTCGAATATCGAGGGTTAATTAACCCTCGATATTCGACTATCGAAGTTAAATCCTTCGACTTTGAATATCGAAGTCGAAAGGATCTACCGCTATTCGTCCGATGGAACGATTAAGGGAACAATTAAATCCTTCGAATCGAACGATTCGAAGGATTTTAATCCATCGATCGAACGAAATTCCTTCGATCAGAAATTTGCTAGAAAGCCTATGGGGACCTTTGGTAAGTTTTAGTTGGCGAAGTAGGGGGTTGAAGGTTTTTTTAAAGAGGCAGTACTTCGACTATTGGATCTTGGATAGTGATGGGCGAATTTGCGCCGTTTCGCTTCGCCGAAAAATTTGCGAAATTCGGCGTCTCATTTTTGACGCCGGCGCCCGTTTTTTGGAAAATACATTTTTTGATGCCGGCAAATTTTTTGCCGCGAATTTTCGCGGGCGTTTCACAAATTTATTCGTTGGCAGCGAATCGCGCAAATTCACAGCGAATTCGCGCCTGGCGAATAAATTCGCCAACCACTAATGTTGGATAATTTAAGCCTATTTTTGGAATAGTGGTGGATCTTTTGTATTGTTTAAAGCCTAGTTACTACACCTGGTTGGTATTCTGTCAAAGAAAGGGCTTTCCCACCTGAAAAATTGATCATGTGGCTTTACTGCCATGATAATTTGGGTAAGCTCAGCTGGGAATTTAAGGGGCCCATTTACTAATGGTCGAATATCGAGGGTTAATTAACCCTCGATATTCGACTATCGAAGTTAAATCCTTCGACTTTGAATATAGAAGTCGAAAGGATCTACCGCTATTCGTCCGATGGAATGATTAAGGGAACAATTAAATCCTTCGAATCGAACGATTCGAAGGATTTTAATCCATCGATCGAACGAAATTCCTTCGATCAGAAATTTGCTAGAAAGCCTATGGGGACCTTTGGTAAGTTTTAGTTGGCGAAGTAGGGGGTTGAAGGTTTTTTTAAAGAGGCAGTACTTCGACTATTGAATGGTCGAATAGTCTTTCGATTCGAAGTCTTAGTCGAAGGTCGAAGAAGCCAATTTGATGGTCGAAGTAGCCAAAAAAAACCTTCAAAATTCAAAGTATTTTTTCCTCTATTCATTCACTCGAGCTAAGTAAATGTGCAATGTGTAATGTGTTGTGCAGGCTCCTAATTTCTATTTATTTCTGAATGAAATATTGCAATATATCCAGAGAACAAGCACCTGGAAATGCAGCCATGTGTCATCTACTTTCCCACATGACCTGTCACTTCTCTGTAAAAAACACAATTTCTTATAATACAAAATATATCCATGTTGAAGGGATAATATCTGTCTCTACAGTGAGCTGAATGTATTATCCCAAATGTCATGATGACGGGCTCCACAACATATATTTTTCTGTTGATTGATATTATACGAGTCATAGTTTTTCCCGCCATAGGAATTATATTAATGGATTTAATGCTGTGATTTAAAAGAAAAAAAATACCTATAACCTAACTGGGGCCATGGAGTAGTTATAGAATGAAAGCTTTCCGAAATATTTATAATATATGATTCATTGTTCTCTGTGTCACTAATGAATATGTTTATTGTACAGTGCACAGAAATGTATCATAAAATTATATATACTGTATACTTTTATATATACTTTTGTTTATGAGTAATTGAAGAGAAAGTCTTACCAAACATTTCTCCTTAAGCCATTTATTTCCAAGCATCATTGGCATGACAACCACAAAAGAGCAAGCAGTTGTATACCATAAAATGTTTTTTCCCTCCAGTAGTGATTTTAAGTTTAATCAAATGCACTGCTTTCCTCTAACTTTTTATTTTGTTTTGAAAGCTTGCAATTGAATTGAAAGCCTCAGAGCAAAGCTTTTTATAAAGTTTCATCTAAATTACCTTAACAAATTGCAACTGATTGGGCTACAGAGATTACTGTGTTATTTTCTAAACTCAAACTGGTTAGAACTTCAGACTTATATTCAGAGAGCTGGTACACAGCAGTTGAGCCTCATGGCTGAATATCGGTTCCTGAACAAACAAGAGTGCTGATAGTAAGAACCACAGAAACACTTATTATCGAATGAAGCCCTCTAGTGGCTGGAGGTAAACACACCACAATTACCTTTTCCTTTTTATCAGAGAAGGATGAGTAAAAAGAAATCAGATACGTGTAGACCTGCTGTTTCAACACTTCACTTGAAAAAGGGACTAGCTCCCGAAACATGTCGAATACATGAGAATACACCAATAAAGGGTGATTGCAGACTAAGTACTGCTGGTTCCTGGTCTGTTTCTAATTTCTATAAATCGAATGCTTTTCCTTTTTGTGATTGAAAATGATCAGAGCTTCAGCTTTCTTTACAGAAATATCTAATGAGCATTTTTTAGCATAATGGCTGCTGTAACTGGGGCATTGGCCAGTGAACGCATTTTTTTGTTAACGCTTTCTAAAAAATGTAACGCTTCCTTTAGCCTATTAATCTAATTTTAATGTAACTTTGGCTCCAAATTCTGCAAGTCTAGCTTAAGCATTAATGACACGTTAATTACATTCATTTCTTATTAATAATTGGTTAATTGCATTACGAAAAGGAAAACTCTGCTAAGCACTAAGGAGAGCAATTTCCACTTTGGTATTAATAAGTGATTTGTTTTGTTTCATAAAGCTATACCCCCACATGCTGGGGAAATTTACATTAATGCTGATATCACATGGGGCTAAAGGATTGCTGCATCCTCATAGGGAGAGAACCAGGGTGCTCAAATCTGCTTTTGCTCACTTGCAGCCACATGTCATTTATTTGTAACTTGCGCACTATGCCAGAAGTTGTCCAATGGGCATTGGAGAAGAACATGGATCTCATGAAAAAGCCTGTTTTCTATTGCAGCAGATTTCCATAAGAAAAACCCTATGTGCCATCAATGTAAGCTGAATGCAAAGCAAACTAATAAAGGAAGAACTGAAACAAAATGAGTTAATGGAGGGAGAAATAAAACAAAATAAAAGATACGGCTGTGATATACGGAACCATTGAATCACAGAGGAAGGATTATGGCATGTCATCCATTTAATAAACATAGGCACCCCTGTGACTAGGGCAGCAGATGCAGATGCAGATCTCTCTCTCTCTCTCTCTCTCTCTCTCTCTCTCTCTCTCTCTCGACACACAGCTTCTTCAAGGAAAACACATGTTTATTTTCCAACTTTAAACAAACAGTGTATTGCCACAGACACAGGGGTGACAATTTTATCATTCAAACAAATAACAAAATAAAAACCTAGCCCATTGGGCACTACCTTCCAACTCTGGAGCAGTCCCTGACTAGGCTGGGCCCCTTGTGGACTACCAGCAAACAAAACAATTGTTGTGGCTCACCCCTATACTCACAGTCTTTGAGTGAGCTTCTTAGCCTCCTGGCTTTTCCTCAATGTCCCACACAGACAACAAATCTGGCTCTTAGTCACAGCCACGGGCTCCTTCTGCTTCATGCAGGATCAGGCGGCACTCCCAGCTCCTCTGGGAGTTCCTCACACAGCCAGGTCTCCTACCTGCTGTGCCCTGATGAGAAACACACTCTCCAATTCTAATTAACTTTAAATAGCCTTTCCACAGGACAGCTTTCCTGTGGAAGGTGAACTCCAATCTCTGGACTGGATCTGCGGAATGGAGTCCCTGGCTACTAAAGTCTTTAAACAGACAGCTGATTCTCTGTTTCATAACTCCCTTCCTGGAGCCTAACTCAGTACCTGGGGAGAAATTAAAGGCTAGAGTGACCTTTTTCCACCTTTTCCTAGTCACTACCACATATCCCCCCTCTCTGCTTCAAACCGTAGGGGTGAGCACATTGAAACCCTAATAGAAATTCTTCCATGGAAGGTATGACTCTCTTGGATGAACCCTTCAAGGCAACCTTATTACCTCTATCACCGGGATCCAACACATGTATGGCTATGGAAGTGGTCACACACACACACACACACACCTCCTGCTTTTTATTAACTGGGGAAGATACTTTGGCTGGACTTGTATCAACCCAGTCAGACACACATGCTTTGGCATCACAATCCTGCACACTCTGCCTTTTACATTTACCCACTGTAGGGTGTCCTTCTTGGCCACAGATTTGTGTCACACACACACAATCATTTATATGCTCAGTATTAGCAAGGAACCCACATTTGGCAGCATTATCAGTATTCATACTGGATTCATCCACGAACAGACAGACACTTTCTGTCTGCAACACTCCTTCTACGGCCTGTAGAACTGGAGTGGGGTCACACACAGGATCTGGGGTATCCAGAATCTCACAATCTGGAGCCTTAAGAGGAAGTTTAACATCAATTTTACTTTCCTCTACATTCACACCATGTGGCTTACCACCATTGGTTACCATGTTATCTTTTTCAACAACACACTCAGTTTGGTTGCCACTCAACATACACTCACTGAGTTTAACACAACCCTCTGTCTCTAAGGGTTCACTGTAGGTGGTCTGGGAATCCCCACCTGAATCACTTTTCTCACGCAAGTCTTTACTTTTAAAGTATAGGTCAAATGCCTCCTTTAGCTTCACCCTTGCAGCATCACACTTTTTAAAGGGGCAATTATCCGTTATGTGACCTGGGCCAAAACAATATGTGCACTCTGTTTTGCACACAGTCTCAGACTTGCACACACACTCATGCATGTTATACATGGGGCAGGGCTTAAGGTTTACTTCACCTTTAAGATACCCTCCATCTGAATTACCAACACAATTTTCACTCATATTGTGTTGCACACACTCACTTTCTGCTTCTGCATGTTTCCCACTGTGAACAACCTCCTTCACAGGCTCTAGGGGAACATTACATTTAGGGGTCACCCCTACACTTTTCTCTATGTGTTTTAATTCACACCCCACAGTCATACTTTCAGAATTCACCTCTGAACATTTTTCAGCAAAATTAAACATCACATTTTGCATAGGATACACATTACCCAACTGGTTTGACTGCCCCACATGCAATACTTCATTGTTGTATAATGAGTCCCGAACTAAGGGAAAGTCTGTTCCCTGAACAACGTCCCTCCGGACCTTGCCTGTAAATAAAGAGTCGCAGTCTTTCAACCCACCAGCCTGCTGTTCCCTTTCCACCACCCCTTTAAGAATAGTCTCACCATTCCAGTAGTAGGGCCTCCTGTGTGGAACCTCTGGGGATGAATTCTGGCCAAATATGCCAGACTGGACTTTGAACCCAAACGCAGTAGACTCTCTTGGCACTTGTGAAGCCTCTCTCACTTCTAGCTGCTTTAACAATGGACAGGTCGGGACACACTCACCAACTCTGTGGCATCTCCAACATGGCTCCTCCATGTGGCAAAGGTCATCCCTCTTCATCTGTCTCACTTTACACTGCTGTAACACCAAGACATCCTGTCTGTACAGCTCTCTCTGTGGTACACAGAAAACATTAGTCTCTTTCACTGAAGACTTTGTAGGAGCCTCCTTTGCTCCTGGCAACTCACCACCACCAGCTACGGCCTCAGCTGCTGGCCTTACTTCCGCCCACATTTGCAGCTGTTGCGGAACCGTAACACTGAACTTTTGCTGCCACTCTCTCAGGTCCTGCAACACTTTGGAACGCTCACCTGGCTTGCATCCAGCCGCAGGGGTCTCCTTTACCATCCACGAAGTTTCGCTCACTTCCGGTGTCTTCACCACACTCTCTGTGCGGTCTCTCTCCCAATCGTTGTGGAACTGCATCCACCAGTCGCCACCTTGCTGTTCCTGTTTCTTTAACACAGCCCTTACAGCCTCCTGCTGCACAGCTGAAGAACAGGGATTAGCAGCACAATTTGCCATATTCATCACTGGCTTAAAGGTAAAGTCTCTTAGGCTCATCAGCCCTTTAAACAGGTGTACGTCTTTTAATTGCTCCTTATTTTGCCCGCATCCGAACACCATATGTGGCAAGCTGGCGGCTTGTACACGTAACTTTTAGGGGGATTAGTCAATGGTGAGCAGGCAGCATAGGAGAAAGGAGCATAAAGACAGGGACACACAGCTTCTTCAAGGAAAACACATGTTTATTTTCCAACTTTAAACAAACAGTGTATTGTCCACAGACACAGGGGTGACCATTTTATCATTCAAACAAATAATAAAATAAAAACCTAGCCCATTGGGCACTACCTTCCAACTCTGGAGCAGTCCCTGACTAGGCTGGGCCCCTTGTGGACTACCAGCAAACAAAACAATTGTTGTGGCTCACCCCTATACTCACAGTCTTTGAGTGAGCTTCTTAGCCTCCTGGCTTTTCCTCAATGTCCCACACAGACAACAAATCTGGCTCTTAGTCACAGCCACGGGCTCCCTCTGCTTCATGCAGGATCAGGCGGCACTCCCAGCTCTGGGAGTTCCTCACACAGCCAGGTCTCCTACCTGCTGTGCCCTGATGAGAAACACACTCTCCAATTCTAATTAACTTTAAATAGTCTTTCCACAGGACAGCTTTCCTGTGGAAGGTGAACTCCAATCTCTGGACTGGATCTGCGGAATGGAGTCCCTGGCTACTAAAGTCTTTAAACAGAGAACTGATTCTCTGCTTCATAACTCCCTTCCTGGAGCCTAACTCAGTACCTGGGGAGAAATTAAAGGCTAGAGTGACCTTTTTCCACCTTTTCCTAGTCACTCTACCACTATATATATATATATATATATATATATATATATATATATATATATATACCTTAAACTACTTTTAGTAGATGATTTGGGGATGTAATAATACTTTTGAAGAATACACATTTTCACAACTTCCATTGCCATTATCCTAAATTTGGATGTTGTTTTTGTGTCTATCTACACATATTATGTGCATAATTGCAACGTGGCTTGATGATTTCAACCCAGTTTTTTTATTTTCAAGTACAGCAATCTGCTTCAGTAGCCAAAAAAAGAGATACGATATTAGAATTATGTTTTTTTAAGATCCATCCATTTTATGCAATGCCAAAAAGCCTGCAGCCTAGTCTATCATGGCATTACTTTAATCAAGTTTTAATGATTTCACCTTTGGACAAATGACAAAAACCCACTAGATTTGTCAATGCTTTTATGGATTTTTATTGCCATAATTTAAAGTATTGCAAACTATCCCTTTTTCATGTAGTGACATTGCACTTTTAACCTAACTTATCAGCAGGTGTATTTTCACTTAGCTCTAGAATATTGATGAGAAGCGGCCATGGGTTTTTTGGAGACTCTTGTAATTCACAACTCTGTAATTGCTTAATTCACTACCAATGGTTTCTCCTTATCTATTTTTATATATGGAAAGAAGTAGTAAAAATAACATGTAGTCACATTTGACTTAGCAGCTTTAGCAGCATAAAACATTAAACCTTAATGAAGTGCAGTAATATTTCTCAGGCCTAAGACTCTTTTTAGAACTTGGGACTGGAAAAGTAGCACTAACTAAATGCTCGCATGTGAATGGGCCTTTGTTAGATTGCTCAGCTGCTTATATGTTGGCCACCCAGGTCAGAAAGTACATAGAACCAACAGTATTTAGCTTTTCATCTTGACACATGTATATTACAGAAACATAACTACTTATATCCTTAAAATATTATTCCCTAGACCAGTGCTGTTCATAATCTACATTAAATTTAGTTCTCTTGTCATTTGTTGAAATGCAAGAGTATTTTAAAACAGAAACATCTATGAAGCCTTTGAGCAACTGGAAGTCATATAAATCCCTTGGAAGTGGGTCCACTGGACAGCCTTGCTCAAGATTATATTTAAAGGGGGAGAGTGTAGCAGTGCCTAATAAGCCAATATAATCAAAAGGATACATGTTAATGTATTACTGTTAGTAATGCTGAGTAATGCCGTTTGGGGTCTTTTTAAGTGTTTCACTGTTAGAAAAATATTAGCTTGCTTTACACTACACTGGCCAAGATGATATGGCCAAATCAGTGGATCAGGGAAAGGCGGGCAAGTTTAGTATGATTCCTCCAATGCATTAAATTTAGATGCAGAATAACAAATACTTCTTTCTTGTATTAGTTTGTTTATGACTGACTTAGAGGTTGCCCCTGAAAGAATTGTCTTTGTTTTTGCCGATGATAGAAATTTTGTGTAATTCAAATGGCAAATATTTAAGGAACTCAGCATTTAACAGGTTTGGGGGTTATTTATCAAAAGTCAAATTTTAGCGTAATATGAATTATTTTTAAACTCTACTAAATTCAATTATATTCACAATTCGAATGGTCTATTTATGAAAAATTTGAATGTCTAAAATTCAAACAAATAGTCCAGACTGAAAAAGCCACTTCGAACTGAGTTTTCCTCTGAAAAATAAACTAGAATTTTGCTTGTCAGTTTTTTTTGTACACCACCGTTGGAGTTAATGGAGCGTCATTTTCGAAATGGCAGAAATTTGGCTCATCACTACTAATAACATCTTCAAATAGTTCAAGGGACCTCTGCCATTGACTTCTACATGAACTCGGCAGGTTTTAGGGGGAGAAAAGTCCAATTACAACTGTTTCTAGGGTCAACATGTGATGATTTTATATTGGACTTCTGACCTCATAGGTTTAAGTCCTCTGTTCTAAAAATACTGTAGCTAAAATTGCATCAATACAGCATGAGATAACCACTGTGTCTTTTGAAAGTTAACCCCTTGATCGTACTTCCCAATACAAGTGATAAATTCCTTGCAAGTTTTTCAAAACGTAAGTAGACTAATTTGTAACTCGAGCAGCAGTTTCCAAAGTATGGGTCTGACTTCCCCATGACCATCATCGTTTGAAATCTGGTCTGGAGCCTCCTGGAACTATAGGAGAATAACAATTATTTTCATAAAAATTATATTGTTAATTATAACTAGTAAAGTAACATTTTAAATATGTGCAACAGTAGAATGTTTGCATTGCGAATGCATTATTTTGGAGGTATTGTTGAATTTAAAATATTACAATCAGAAGCCATATGCAGTTCTCACATAATTTGAAACTATCAAAGGTGATTGATTAATCTTTCATGCTAATGGAGCTTCAAGTGCAAGCTAAAGCCCTTTTAATACTCTTGGATACAGCAGTTCCTCATCAACAAATGTAACTAAAATTATCTTTCTTATAAAAATGTATTTTTGTTAGGTTTGAATGACGTTAATTTGGAAAAAAGGGTTTTAACAAAATGTGCTATTTTTGCACTTCTGTTTTCTCCATAAATAACATGTTTATTTAACTGGTAGACAGAAAACTCTGCATATTTCTTTTATGCCTTTTAGTGTTGTCTTATACACCAATTCTTTGTGTAATTATTTGTATGCCATCCTATTCTAATTAAACATATTATAACATACATCTATAACTAAATTTGCCACATCAATGGTCACATAAGCTAATAGCTATTTAGCCAATGCGTACCTACTATATTCATTAATTAATGAAGGTAAGATGAAGGAACATAATTTATATTTATCACTGGAAAAAAAAAAAAAGAACCATATTTTGGGAGCAAGCCCTATATCCAATATCAAGTTTAGTACCCCTGCTATCTTCTACAGTTATAACAATTACAAACATTTGCTTTTACGTGGAAAGGGTGGTTGCTTTAATATCATATCAGACAACAAACAATACAGGGGTGCTCCACCCAAAAACTGTTTTTGCATAATGAAAGAAAATGTAATTGTAATTTCATTCACTAGCAAATATTTGTGTTGTGGAGGCAGGCAGGCTCTTTTCTGGGGACAATCACACAGCAAATGTAGCTACATGTTTTGCTCTGTTAACAATCAGCTTGGTAGTAGCTCATCTAGCCAAAGAGTAGTTATAAAAATGACTTTCTGTTTCACAGGATACTTTCTGCCTGTACCGCATTGACAGTGCAGGATTTTTTCCTTTTCATTGTTATAAATAGTTTTATATTTTTGTTTAATATTTCTAAGGACAGACTTCTACAGAGTTTATTTATTGCTAAATCACTAACAGGTTAAAATTTGCTCCCCTCACCATCCACAGTGTTGGACTAAGGTGTCCAGGGCCCACCAGGGATCCCACCTTAGGGGCCCCCAGGCGAGAGCTCTATACCTGATAACAAACTTAACCCCTGGTGGCGGGGCTCTGATGTGTCAGCCCTTGTTGGCCCTGACTCCCCCAGTCCGACCCTGCATCCATATACTTATGCACCTCCTAGCAACTGTTGATGCTGTCTGTGTGATCTGAATGCAGTCCACATAGATACCAGGGTACACTATATCAATGCCTGCTAAGGAAGCAGATCTATGTTATACCTTGCAGCCCTTGGTACCCTGCCTTGAGTGTCCTGTATGTCTATCAAGATTTTCATTCATCTAGGTCTGCATATACAGTATCTAGTACAATTAAGTTTAAAGTAACTGGACTTTTCTGGGTTCTATTTGATGCACATTTTCCAGGTTCCCCAGTTTTTTCCCATGTGGTACTGCATAGTCATACTTTGTGCCTTTTTTGCATTTTGCAACTTGCCCCCTTTTGTATCTAACCCTTTGCTAAACAAACAAGTTAAACACAAAATAAATCTATCTATTTCATTTTTTTAAGGAACTCAGACATTTACTAAATTTGTTTAGATTCGCTCAAAGCTACATTTTATATTATGCTATTATAAATATGCAGTTAATAGCCATTTTGTTATTAGGTGAAGGTTTTTAGTTGTGCTTTAGAGGCAAAAATAAAAATGATTTGTCACATTGCCTTTCTGGAGCGTAGCTACTTTTTTTGGAACACATATACACATGTTTGGAATCATAGTCTATTCTCCCACATTAACACACAAAAGAGCAGTCAGCAGGAGACTTTCTTCTGCTCTGAATTAAAGGTGATAAACACACACTTTCATTTACAAAATTTAAATTATAGTTCATGCAATAAATTGCCAAAAAATAGAAATTGGTTTGCTTATGTTTGTTAGGACTTTCAGAGACAGCATTGTATCCTGCTGTTTGAAAATGTTGCTTTCAAAGCTGTATATGTCATTCACCCATATTCTGGGATCTATAGACATCTGCTGCACTGTTGATACCAGTGTGCTGTTCCAGACTTCTTTATCACTATAGGAAGTTTTCTTTCTGCCACTACCGCACCAAGACACCAATGTATTTTCCTGAATATACAGCATAATCCAAAAGAAATACCTTGCAAAATATAAAGTATACACTCATTATTTACCCCCCAAATGCTATGGTTATTTTAGTTTTAGTATCTACCCAGGATATGGCTCTAAGATTCCTCTGTATCTTAGTTCTTCATTTTAACTGCTAATCTGGGTTTTCTTCACTTTTTTTTTAACAATCACAGTTTTATAATATAAGCAAAATGGTCACTAAAGAATGATTTATATCGTGAATACATTTCACTCAAATTCTGTTTCTGAAAGTTTTGCATGAGCAAAATTATGCCACTTCAAAAACGGCCATGCCATGCTTTATTGTATTGTGAATGCCTAAAGCATACATAGACCCTACCAAATGAGAATACAAATGACAACACATGCACCTATTTTCTAAAACTAAATAAATCATTTTGTAGCAACGCCATGGATTGTAACAATTCCATTTTAAGTAAAAGTTCATTTGACTAAGATGGTGATTTTAAGTATCTAGTTGGAGTAGACACTTTGTGCAGATTAAGAGCACAAAAAGTAACAATAGCTGACGGTGTAAAATATCAGTTCTTTAGTGCTTATAGTATTTTGTTTTGCCAATATCATAAATCAGTTTGTCTGTTTTTAACTTTATTACACAGCAACTGTTCTTGTGTGGGCCTAGAACAGAATAGATAAGGATGTTCAGGCTCAGATATTTGTAAATCTACTCCATAATGTCACCATTTATTTTGTTTCACCCCCCCCCCCACACACACACACACATGCTTTTTCAAGGTAAAAAAGGGAAGCAAAAACGTCCACTGACTCGAATGCATTTGGTACAAGAAAAAAAAATTGGTGAAAAAATGGCCATTGACTCCAGTGCATTTGGCAACATTTTGCGAATTTTTCCATGGTTTTGTGAATTTCTTGCGGAAGTGAAACGAGTATTGATGAGCAAAATTTTTGACTATAAAATGTAAAATGGTTTAAAGGAACAGTTCAGTGTGAAAATAAAAACTGTGTAAATAGATAAGCTGTGCAAAATAAAAAATGTTTCTAATATAGTTAGTTAGCCAAAATTGTAATATATAAAGGCTGGAGTGAACAGTTGTCTAATAAAACAGCCAGAATCCAACTTCCTGCTTTTCAGCTCTATAACTCTGAGTTAGTCAGCGACTTGAAGGGGGGGCCACATGGTACATTTCTGTTCAGCGAGTTTGTAATTGATCCTCAGCATTCAGCTCAGATTCAAAACCAACAGATATGACCCATGTGGCCCCCCTGTGGTCTCTGATTGGTTACTGCCTGGTAGCCAGGGTAACCAGTCAGTGTAAACCAAGAGAGCTGAAAAGCAGGAAGTAGAGTTGTGACTGACCTGTTATACATCAAATCACTCCAGCCTTTATACATTACATTTTTGGCTAATTAACTATATAAGAAACATTTTTTATTTTTCACTGCCTATCTATTTACCCAGTTTTTATTTTTACACTGAACAATTCCTTTAAGGAAGGAGGTTTTCTCTCTGCCTAGGTCAGTTTCTAACACATAGGAAAAGGAAGCAGAGGTAAAGGGGCATAATTATCAAGGGTCGAATTTCGAATTGAAAAAACTTTGAAATTCAAATTCAAAAAGAACAACTGAATTTAAGTCAAAGTTTTTTTTGGTCGAATAGGTCCATTTTCAATCGAATAGGTCTGTATTCGTCCAAATTCGAATCGTATGAATCGAAGAAATAACGCACTTGATCGAATTTGTTTCAAAGTTTTTCACAAAAAAAACGTAGATAAGTCCACCAATTGACTCCAAATGGGTTCTAGGAGGTCCATCGTAGGCTAAAACAGCAATTCAGCAGGTTTTATATGGTGAATGGTTGAAGTAAATTTGTAAAAAGACAATACATGATAAATTTCGATATTCGAATTTTCAAATTTTTTTCAAATTCAAATTGAATTTGGACTATTCCCTACTCGAAGTACCCAAGAAATAGCTTGAACCTTTGAACCTCAAACCTCGACCTTTGATAAATCTACCCCTAAATGTCCAGACATGTGCACATGTGGAAGCATGCAGGTACAGTAAATTGTATTTATAGAGACACTCCTGCTTGAGAATATGGACAAAGGATGCTGTTTTTTAAAAGGATTATAGATATGCTCTACATATGAAAGTGTTTCTGTTATAATAAAAGCTATTATACTATGAATTATCAGTATTTATTTTCTTATTGTATTCTCTACCTATTCTCAATACAAATACAGTATATTTTATTAGCTTTGTTGATGAAGAGCATACTGCAGATAGCAAATGATGATGGTCAGTAAAATGACTGGTGTATTTAATGATGAGGATGAAGCAAGTAGCAACACTCAACTGAATCGTATAAAGCCAGATACCTGCCAACTAAATGTGCCAAAAGATGCACAGTGGCTGTAAATGGCAATAAGTGAATTGATTTGCTCATTTACACTTGTATTGCACTTTTTTTGAACAAGGGCATTTTGGGCATTTACAGGCATTTACAGTCAGCTTCACTGCAGATACAAACACTGACTAGAAGAACTACAAACAACAGCTGCAGTGAAATGGTCCAAGTGGATTCCTGTATTTGCTTTATTTCCAATTATTTCTTTTTTAAAAAGAGATTAAGAAAGTCACTGCAGCATGAAATGTAATTCTCTCTGTGTTCTTTCAATAAAAGAGGAAGAAAAAAAGGGTGAGAGAAAATAAACAAGTGAACTTCTGGAAGAAAATGGAAAAATCCAATCTGGCTCTACAGCTTCTAAACACCAGCTGCCATAATTCTTCATCAAACCATGGACTCTAATGACTAGTTGTGTGTTTTGAATACAATAAATATGTTATATGTACCAATCTTTGCTGGGTAAAACAATGGTAATTCAGCTACAGTTAAATTATATTTTTTGTACAGCACAAGCACTCTGCCAATTTGTATAACAATTTCACAATTGGAGATGTTGGGCCTCATGGGAGGGCATAGCACATAGTTTTCCCAGCTGTTTTTGATACCACCACTAGGCACACAGGATCCAATAACACAGGGGAATACATGTTCCTATTTGTACTAATCTACAATCTTAGTTACAGTTTGCCTTCACATGATAATAGATCTGATGTAGATGGGGCATGGGTGATTTAGTTGGCTCAATCAAAGCAAAAGTGCACAAGTACCGAACACAAATAAAACTTGAATTTTTCGAGATTTATTAAACTCCTACTCCAACTCAGACCTGCTGAGTTCATGTAGAAGTCAATGGCAGATGTCCAGTTGATATCCTGGTCTGCTCTTGGTTTTGTTCATTAATTCGAATATTTTGATTTCTTGAAGAAATTTATTGACAAATAGGGGGGAAAAGTCAGTGCGGATATGATCGGAATAGTTTTAGAAAATAGTGAGAAAGTTTTGGATTTTGATAAGTAACCCCCTAAATGTCATTGGTGTTACTGCTCCCTCATTTAATAACAGAGGCCCATTTAAGAGTTTAGGCGTTCTCATTCAAATCAATCAAGAATAATAATACAAGAATAAGGCACAATTCTACTTAATAGGAGTCATTTATGAATACAGTTTTTTAAATAGCACAAGTAAAATTGCCCAAAACAACCAATCAGTATTGATGGGCGAATCTGGCCCGTTTCATCCAAAAATTTGCGAAACAGCAAAAATTCGCCAAAATGCATTAAAGTTTTTGGCCAACATTTTTTTTGATGCGCAACAATTATTTTTGACCCGCAACAATTTTTTTACCCATTGAAATCTATGCGAGTCTTTTTCGAAACTCAGCACTTAATTGTAATCAGTTTACTAATAGAAAATGGCAGAAATTAATTATTACTATAAGCAGCTGCACTGTGCAATTTAGCACCTGTCTTAGTAGATCGGACCAGTGTCTGATTATATTGATTATATTAAAATTGTCAGGGAGGCCTGATCTGTGAATTTTAGGTTTTTTAAAAAAAATATTTGAATAAATGCAAAAACCTACAAAACTCAAATGTGTGGATTATTTATTTAAAAATGTGATCAAGTACAAATGTGAAAACATTCGAATACAGCACATTTAATAATTTTGAATTGTTCTACCAACCACTGACTTGTACATAAATCTGGTGCCTAATTATAACATTTGAGTTTTTTGAGTTCTTTGCACCTAATAAAATTCAGGTTTTTGAAACTCTAATTTACTGCAAAAAGCTTGAATTGTGTTAAAAATTTTAATTAGAAAAAGAATGATGAACCCATGTCAACCCTATTTTACTAAATAGGGGGCAAGTTTTTAACAGCTCCTTTCTATAACTATCAGCTTCCATTACAGTAACAACTCGCTCTGAAAGTGAAAATCGCTAGGATTTATCGGTTTTATAAGTTTAGTTACTTAGTTGAATTTCACAGTGGGCTGTTAAGTTATTTCTTTTCAGATGCTGACCTCTACAAGGTTCTGAGAAATGTTATACATACAGTAAGCAAGACGTGAGCTGTACACAACGGGGGTGAAGAGAAAAATGAATAAATATATATTACATTCACCAGATGGACCACCTAATCTCCCAAGTGAATGCAATGTCATCTTGACATAACCATATTCTCTAAAACTTTGTACTTTGACATAGACTATTTTGTTTCAAACTACAAAACGTATTTTTTAATGTTAGAATTGAATAGCAGGTGAATGTGTTCGTGCCCCCCCCCTTACAAACCTCAGTACAGCTTATAGACTATCTCTGATGTAAAGACAGATTATCATTATTTCCCAAGTAAATTTGTATTCAGTTGAATAAAATACACTCACCAGAATATCAAAGAGTAAAATATATAAGCAATTAAAGAGGGCTCTGCTCTGGGCAAATGAGGATCAAATCGAAAAATATGGCAGGGGGCTACATACTGTAAGGGGCACATTTACTATTGGTCAAATATCGAGGGTTAATTAACCCTTGATATTCGACCATCGAAGTTAAATCCTTCGACTTCAAATATAGAAGTCGAAGGATTTACCGCAATTCGCTCGATTGAAAAAATCGTTTTAATCCATCGATCGTACGATTTTCATTTGATCACAAATTGCCTAAAAAGCCTATGAGGACCTTCCCTATAGGCTAACATTGGTGCTCGGTAGGTTAAAGGTGGCAAAGTAGGTGGTCAAAGTTTTTTTTAAAGAGACAGTACTTTGACTATCGAATGGTGGAATAGTCAAACGATT
Source organism: Xenopus laevis (assembly GCF_017654675.1). Taxonomy (NCBI): domain Eukaryota; kingdom Metazoa; phylum Chordata; class Amphibia; order Anura; family Pipidae; genus Xenopus; species Xenopus laevis. The sequence goes on from NC_054372.1 coordinate 126,917,215, forward strand.
TTTAGTTTGAATTGAAGTCGTAGTCGAAGGTCGAAGTAGTCAATTTGATGGTCAAAGTTGTCCAAAAAATACTTCGAAATTCGAAGTATTTTTCCTTCTAATCCTTCACTCGAGCTAAGTAAATGTGCCCCTAAGGGGCCCATTCATTAAGTTCGAGTGAAGGAATAGATGAAAAAATACTTCGAATTTCGAAGTGTTTTTTTGGCTACTTCGACCATCGAATGGGCTACTTCGACCTTCGACTATGACTTCGAATCGAACGTTTCGAACTAAAAATCGTTCGACTATTCGACCATTCGATAGTCGAAGTACTGTCTCTTTAAGAAAAAACTTCAACCTCCTAGTTCGCCACCTAAAATCGACCGAAGTCAATGTTAGCTATGGGGAAGGTTCCCATAGGCTTGGCTAACTTTTTTTGGTCGAAGCATAATCCTTCGATTAAAATCCTTCAAATCGTTCGATTCAAAGGATTTAATCGTTCGATCGAATGATTATTCCTTCAATCGTTCGATCGAACTATTTGCGCAAAATCCTTCGACTTCGATATTCGAAGTCGAAGGATTTTCATTCCCCAGTCGAATATCGAGGGTCAATTAACCCTCGATATTCGACCCTTAATACATCTGCCCCTAAGTGTACAATAAATGAGTTCTAAGCTAAATAAAGGTAAATGTCTCTATATTTTAAAACATTGTTTAAACGTTGGAAGATTCAGACTGAACTTGGAATGGAATGCTAGAGAAGGGGTGAAGCTCAAGTAAAGTCTTGAATGCATGTATGTAAAGAGGTCAATGAATAAATTGCAAATTTTTAGAAAATCATAATATAACAGTCAAAAAGTTTACCATTTAGAATGTACACCTGATTAGTTGCTATGTTTTACTGCACCTAGAGCAAGTACAACAACCCAACACTAGGGGCAGAGCTAGGTGCCAAATACTTACATATATAAAATGCTTGTATCTTCATTGTATTGCGTTTTACCAATATCCTTATTGCTTTTAATACTATAACTAACTGAGCAGGCAGTAAGTGCCCATACTGGAGTGCCCCTAATGTCAAATATACTCATCTCATACTCATGGCATCTAGATAAAGGTATTGTGTTTAACATTTCTAAACAATTATAAACATGATATAATATAATATCTGAAATATTATATGAAATATGTAAATTCTGAGATTATAAACAGATGGACCGAGGAGAAAGACCAACAGGGCAATAGTGCAATTGGGTGAAATCCAGGGATCCAGGTTTTTTTTTTTATTGCTTGAAACAGAATCACCACAAAATTCAAGTTTTAGCAAGTGAAAGTGAAAGGTTTAGCAAGTGAATTTAGTGAATCTACACTTTTATTTTATATGGGAGAGGCAATCTGGATTACAGAGATACCGTAGAGAGCCATGAATGATATTTGACCCATGTTTGTCTTTCTGCAGAGTTTATCTGCTATGCCTTTTTCAGACTGCCCAGATGCCCCTGTAGCTACACAGCATTATATTTAAAAAAATCTATGATTAGGTTTCTGAAGAAAACACACCAAGTGACTGGTACATGAGATTCCAAACAAGTCTTTGCTTGTGTTTTATTTCACTCTGTGAAAAGAGTTTTACAAGCTCTTTTCACAGCCAAAACTACCCAGTTTACTCTCAGGTTACAGAGTTCTTAAAATCAGACAGCTCTTTTAGCTACAGGTGGGCTTAAAGGAACAGTAACACCAAAAAATGAAAGTTTTTAAAAGTAATGACAATACCATGTACTGTAGCCCTGCACTGGTAAAACTGATTTGTTTGCTTCAGAAACACTACTATAGTTCAAATAAACAAGCTGCTTGTGTAGCAATGGTGGACATTGAAAGAAGGCTATATGGCACAGGTTAAGGGAATACTGTTATGGGAAAAAATGTTTTTTCTTTCTTTTCAAAAAGCATTAGTTAATAGTTCTGCTCCAGCAGAATTCTGCACTGAAATCCATTTCTGAAAAGAGCAAAAAAGATTTTTTTATATTTAATTTTGAAATCTGACACGGGGCTAGACATATTGTCAGTTTCCCAGTTGCCCCCATTCAGGTGACTTGTGCTCTGATAAACTTCAGTCACTCTTTACTGCTGTACTGCAAGTTGAAGTGATATCACCCCATCCCTTTCCAACCCCAGCAGTTTAACAGCAGAACAATGGGGTAAGATAACCAGATAGCAGCTCCGTGATACAAGATAACAGCTGCCTGGTAGATCTATCAAAGAACAGCACTCAATAGTAAAATCCAGGCCCCACTGCAACACATTCAGTAACATTTAGGAGAAAAAAACAGCCTGCCAGAAAGCAGTTCCATCCTCAAGTGCTGGCTCTTTCTGAAAGCACATGACCAGGCAAAATGACCTGAGATGGCAGCCTACACACCAATATAACAACTAAAAAAATACACCTGCTGGTTCAGGAATGACATTTTATATTGTAGAGTGAATTATTTGCAGTGTAAACAGTCTAATTTAGAAATAAAAACTACACCATAAAAATCATGACAGAATCCCTTTAAATAGTGGATCACAGATAACACCATTATGTTCTACAGAGCTGCTGTGCAACCTCTTCTCTTTTGAATGTCTGTGCCCATAGCTACACAGCAGCTTATTTATATTATGCAAACACAGCAGTTTTACCAGTACCAGTTGATATCTGTATTACTTCAGAACACTTTCATTATTTGATGTTGCTGTTCCTTTAAACCAGCCCACACAGCTGACCAGGCACCAATTTTTCAGTCCACTGTGCTGCTTCATAGAACAATCTGGGAGAGTCTACCTATCTTCCATGATGTTTTTCCATAATCATACAACATTATATACTACAGAAGAAGGTCCTTAGGCTAGAGAAAGCTACATAAGCATTTATTTTTTTAGCTCAGGAACCTTTAATAAACCATAAAATGTATATTATATTCATATTCTCTGCTTGTTCTGTCTCTGAGACAGCCCTGAAAATGTCTATTCTTAATGGCAAATAGCTGACATGTAGAGATATTACTTTTCTTTGGATAAAGTGTAAATTAATAGAACACTATTTTAAATCCGAAGTCTTGCCTGGAGTATATACACTGTGTTTTTGTTTTGTTTATACGTGAAGATAAAATATATGACTTCAAAGTGGCTGAAATTGTTCTAGCAAAGGTTTAATACAAACCAATTTCAACAAATGTGCTAATCAATATATTGTATCTGACAGGTTATTTGGAAAATCTGAAAGAATTTAACATCCATTTCAACAATCTACAAATCATACCACCTGAGCTGGGAAACTGTGAAAACCTAGAAAAATTCGATTTGTCTGGAAATTTAGAGCTCACGGAGTTACCATTTGAGGTAGGACAAACATTTTTTTGTTCTTTGTTAAGGTTCATATGAGAAGTAATGGCATATGTTTTCTCTTTGTGCCTGTTATTTCAAATATTTGAAGTTTGTTGCATAGTTTATTATAGAATATGTTGTAAACTCATTTTTATATTTAAGGAAATCTTACAAATTGTCTTTGCATTTCACTAGGTTTACACGCTTCTATTTTTAGGGTCTGTATAAAGATCAGTTCTGACTTTTATAGTTTTTAGTTATTTTTCAAGCTTACATCTGTAAATAATACATTTTCCTAGATCATGATAATCGACAAGTGAGTAATTAAATATTGGTATATTTATACTAACGGTATGATGTAAGCTGGTAAGAGATAAGGAAATTTAATTTCAATGCAAGATGGGATAATTCTCAAGTGATAAGTGATAGCCAAAGAAGTCTTTGTTAAAATTCAGGGACTCGGTTTGAGTGCTACTCTGCAATAAGCCAATTTAAAATGCTGAGCTTAGCTAATGTTTTGCAATCTAGTTAATATAGAAATTTAAATAAAGAAGTTTTTTGTGTGCCATGGTCCAGCCCTTCGTACCAGCAATGCTGTCACTTTTAGGATGAAGTAGAATTGATAGCTTGCTTGTGGTAATGGGTAGGTCGCAAAACCATGGCCATTTGTACTCTACAACCTAGCTATGATCCAATAATATACAACTATACCCCCTAACAAAGTGGGTCTCTATTAGTGAAGGGCAAATTTGTCCAGTTTTGCTTCACCATGAATATCGCAATTCGCACCAGCATCAAAGTTGCAATGGGTGTCCTTTTATCGTCGCCGGCGTCCAAATTGGCGCTGGCATTGGAACCATTGCGCCTTCAAAAAAATGGGCAAATACGCTGCGAATTCGCCTGGCTAATAAATTCGCCCATCACTAGTCTCTATAAAAAGATATGGCATAAAACAGCTCATATGTAAAACCCTTTTTTATGTAAATAAACCATTTTCATAATAATATACTTTATTTGTAGTATGTGCCATTGAGTAATCATAAATAGAAAATTGCCATTTTAAAAATTAAGCGCTGACCCTTGGGATCCTAGAATTCACAGTGCACACAAACATACCAAACAAACCATACATGTTATGTCTTTTGCTTCCACACAGTCCTTCCTGTTACAGTTAGAGTTCTTCTATTTCTGGTCAGATGATCTCTGAGGCAGCACACAGACCATCATGAAATGGTGATTCAAGGTAAGAGATGTAAAAGATCAATATTTACTTAAATATATATACCAGTTTGGTAAGATTCTTTAATATGCCACTTAATTTGACATAAAGATCCGTTGCTTAAGTATTCATTTTGGGGGTATAGTTTCCCTTTAAGCACAAAAAGTTAAAAGGAAACCATCCTTTAATAGAATAATTATATGTTTGGATGGGCTTTGACTATTATATGTCTATTACAGAGGATCAACAAATAATAAAACATAATTTTATCATGTGGCTTTGCTCCATTTAACAAAATACCATGGCATTCCCAGAAATAACCTGTGCTGTTTTAAAGAAGAAGGGAAGCTACTGAGGCAGTTTATTGCCAATATATTAGCCACACTTTGCAAGCTATACACCATACCAGTGTAAACAGCTCTAGCAGCTTGTTTGTTTGTTTAGAATAGCAGCTGCCATATTAGCTTGGTGTGACATCACTTCCTGCTTGAGTCTCTCCCTGCTTGCTCATAGCTCTGGGCTCAGATTACATCAGGGAGGGGAGGAGGAGGAGGAGGAGGAGGAGGAGGAGAGAAGCAAATGAACATGCTCATGCTGAGCCCTGGAGGTTTAAGCTGAAAGAAGGAAGTCTGTTACAGAAGTCCATATGTACACAATAGAAGGAAATACATGTGGTGTTTCTTTTGACAGAGGACTCAGAGCAGCATGACTTTGAGGGTTTACTGGTGTATTTATATAGACCTTTCTGCTAAAGCTTACTTTTTTACCTTTCCTTCTCCTTTAATAATTTGGGTAATCATTGCAATTGGCTGTGTTGTTTCTGCTTCCCTTTTGATGTTGTCTTTGTGTTTAAAGTCCAGTCCAATCTTTTGCTGCTCTACTTTGCATTCAATGATTGTCTAAGTTCCCTGGCTCAAAGAAATGATATAAAAGTCTGCATATATTTGTTAGTTCCTGTTTGAAATACCATGTATACCGGGAAGAGACTGACAGGAACACCCTACTAAACCAAACCTCCTGCCATCCTCCACACCTTTTAAAAAACATTCCATATTCACAAATGATTTGAATAGAATAGAACAATACAGATCTAGGGTGACTCAACAAACAACTTGACAAACTGGTTGACCGCTTTCAACTATGAAGAAACCCCCTTCACGAATGGTCTACTTAAGCCAGTACAAAGCACCATAACAACAGGTAATGATGACTGTCTCACCTTCCTACCTACCTCACCACATACTCACCCAGCACCCGATCCTTCACCAGAGCCATTCACAAACTCTGGTCGATTGTACAAAGGGACAAAACACTTCCACCTTCCTTTAAGCTACCCCCTTGAGTTGCCTTCAAAAGGGGACGTAACCTTAAGAACCAGCTCGTAAACACTGACCCTACACACTGCCATCAAACAACCTACATCACCCACATGGCTACACAGCTCAAAAACTGGCTGTTACCGATGCACGGACTGTACAACTTGCAGACAACTACTTACTCATTCTACGTTCCCTCACCCACATTCTGGAAAGCCGATCGCCATCAATCACAAACTGACATGTACCTCTAAATACATCATATGCATAATTAAATGTCCCTGTGGTCTGGTGTACGTGGGCAAGATAATTACTAGCTTCAGAGACAGAATGGCCAATCACAGATCTGCCATCCGAGCTGCATTCAGCAAAAGTAAAGGGGGCACACCGGTCTCCTTACACTTTGTTGAATACAAACACTCATTGGCATCATTGAAACATATGATCATTGACTATGTTCCCACACCCCCTCGTGGAGGCGACCATGAATGCCTACTACTGGAAATTTAATTGAAATGGATCCACCGGCTTGATACACTCAGCCCTCGTGGTTTGAATTAATTAATTTCATATGCCCCATTTTTCTAAAGACTCAACTATAAGTTGATACAATATATGATCTCTTTGCTACATATGTAAAACCAACTCTGTATGCAGACACTAATGTTTGAACACGGGCTGCAGTAAACAAGGAACTTCAGCCCTTATCTATTCTAACTCTCTCACTTGATTTAGATTTTCTTCATAGTGGGCCACAAGTACCAAAGACCCGCCAATTTCTTTAGCTGTGGGTCCTCTCGGCACCCTGATACCAAGTATGCTTTTCTATTATACCCCACACCCTATTATTCCCGTACATGTATGGCAAGTAATTATTGGTGTGAAGATTCCAAAAAATGGCATAGTTATTGAATCTAACTCTGAACACACAATTTGGACGGGCTGTTGGTCATTATACCCTCAAAGCTATCAGATTGCTGGTCCATGCCCAGAATCCAGTGTGCAAAATAAGACTACATTATGCCTACCTCACTAAACATGGTTGCAAGTAGTGTGTTAACGCTACTACACCCTTTCTGTATAATCATGGACCGGCCATATAACTGTGGCACACACAGTTGTTTGGATGGGCTGAGTGTTAATTTCCCCTACTTGATTATAGGTGGCTAAACCAAGCCCAGTATCCAGTGTGCACAGTAGACCCTCCTTTTTCAATTTTCAATACAATCGGATGCTAACACCATACATTTCACACTATTATGTAGTTATGGTGATATTTTCATGTGTCATGGTTGCCAGGTACCCACGCCTTTTCTCTCCTATCCCTTGCAACTTTTCTCTACTCCTTCTATTTATGGCTGGTCCCACTTCAACTGCATACTCCTATTCTCGAACCCCCCATATAGTGTAATATGTGATGAGTACAAACCCTGCTATGATGTTTACAAACTCTGTTTTGCTTATGTCTAGGTTAAATCTAAAACACTATGACTTTACAGATGCACATGCTTACTAATGAAAATTGACCAGAAATTCTTACTATATACTTCCTACTACAACCAAATATTTGATTCAATAATTTCATCTAACCTGTTGCCATAGGACGACACCCTAACTACATCACTGACAATGAACACTACCACATGCGCCATCTACTGGCCGATAGGGTGTTCTACGTGGACACTATGTCCCCAGACTATTAAACTATGAGACTGAGTCTGATGAAACCCAACATCTTGTACTCCTGTTTGGGCTTATTATTATACCAACCAACACCAGGTATTTAGATCACTCTTAGCGACCGTATTTTATAAAGATACTAAGGGAGATGTAAGTCACCTAATGACTTTACATTTATTACTGTTAGTGCAATTGTTGCAAAAGTATGTTATATAATATACTGAATTCTTAAAAGGGTCCACTTGAACTTCATTTGTGAAAGACAAAAACAGGGAATGCATTATAGTTTATCATCATGCCGTATTGTCCTTTTCTCTACTTACCAATATTATGTTGTAAAACCCTTTTCTTCTCTATAAATTTTTTACAAGCCTAAAACCCTAGCCCTGCTCTGCATCTGCCATAAAAAATGCTATTGAGAGAGGGAGAGATTGATGACTAAACTGCAGTTCAGTCTCACAGTTCTGATGATCTCGTAAACCTTTATGATACCGTCAGAGATCGTTGACTGAATTACTACCATATTTTTTTGTCTCTCCTTGAATCCTTCATCCTGTTGGCTATCATGTGAGAGATCTCTCTTATTCATTCAGCAACTCGTGTTAATCCAAGTGTGGATTTCACTTATGTTCTGTAAACATCTCATTCATTTAGCATTTTTGAATGTATGTATTTAAAATGATGATGCTTTTCAAAAAAAAATAATATAATAATTTGCTTCATTCATTGTTGGACACTTATTTTAAAAGCTAGGAGATTTGCTGTCCATCTCAAAGCTATTTATTGTCATTGTAATGATGAATCTTCTCGTATTACTTTTTGAGTGCAAGATAGTGGCACATAAAAAAATATACATTATCAAGATATAAAAGTATATTGCATAAAACAGCTCATATATATATATAAAATATACTGCATAAAACAGCTCATATGTAAAACCCTGCTTCATTTAAATAAACCATTTTATTAATAATATACTTTTTATATAGCAGTATGTGCCATTGGCTAATCCTAAATAGAAAATTGCCATTTTAAGAACTAAGGGCCGCCCCTGGGATCCTACTATTCATGGTGCACGCACACAAACCAAACAAACCATACATGTTAGGTCACACGAGCCAATTAATGGACACATATCTGTGTGCCTTACATTAAATATAGATCTGTCAGAAATCCAGGAATATGACTAACACTGGACAGTAGCCATAGTACGTGGAGGAGCCACATACTTTAAGGTAACTACTCAGGGAAAGCTGTTAGGAACACTAAAGTGGTACAGTTCATATAATTTGTGGCCTTGAGTTGTGTGCCAATATACAGTAAAGCACAGAGAGTAAGATACACTGATAACAGGGACAACACAAGGAAGAAGCTACTTCTGTCTGTGTGCCTTAACTTTGCATATTAACAATATCAGTCCAATATGGGAATATGCAACTTGTTGTTCTTAAGTCATTCCCAAGCTATAACACATAGCAATAGTTTACAGGAGACACAGACTACTGTAAATGATTTAAATGCCCTGTAATTCACTAAAATTCAGTAATATGTCTTATACAACTTTTGAAAGTAAAGTATTATTTAATAATAATAACCTTGTTGCTGTCACTAAATAAGTAAAATGCTTTTCATATAGTTTCATATAGTATTAAAAATTTCTCCTGGTGTGAGTAAACATTTACGCCTACTAAGTATATTGCCAGATGATTTTTTACAGGGTAACAATGCTGTCGTAATCAGAATAAAATCTGCTGAAATATCAGATGATCTTCAATTATTGTGTTTTTTTCTTCACTGTAAGCACGTTATAAAACTTGAGAGATGTATCGCACATTAGAAAAAAACTATTACTTTTATCAAGATATGAACAGTAAAAAAACCTTATCAAAATAAATTAGTTATAAAAATGTAACTAAAAGAGGAGTATCTAATAAATACTGGGACCTCCTTTAGCCACAAGTGTTATTGAGAATTTAAGTAGTTCTTGCAGTGGTGAAAATGGCAGTAATAAAGTTTACATCGATACAAGAGCAAACCTGTTATTAACTATGCTGATGGGCAGTTGACCCTTTATCTTTTTTTTTTTTTTTTTTAAATGGCTCTGAATTTTTAATCTATTATACAGGGCTGATTTTGGGGCTGCTGCAGCCTGAGGCAGCAACCCAGATCCCACCCCACTCCTTGCTTAAAAATGAGCGCCTGAGTGGGTGAAAGGGGGGCAGCATCGCTAATGCATTGAACGTAATACTGTGCACTGCACAAGCGGAGCGGAAGTGCCATAATTCAGCATGGAAATAATCAAGGTTACTCTTTGTTATCACCCTTACAGCAATATGAGTGAGTTGTCTCTAGGCAAAGAAAGCATGGATGAGTTATAGAACATTCTGCTCAACTGTAGTAACTGGTAGTTCCAGTAGGGTTTAACCAGAAACCAATGTTAAAAATAGTGATGGGCGAATTTGGGGCATTTCGATTCGCCGAAAAATTTCGCTTTGCCGATTTTTGGACACGGAAATTCGGAGCGAATTCCCACCTGGCAAATAAATTCGCCCATCACTAGTTAAAAACATTGTTAAGTTCCTATAATGTTTTGAAATACTTTGTTCCCAAGCTGATATACTTTTTCTTGGCTTCCTAGAGATTTTTTATGTTTTTACTGAATGGCAAGTTTTGTTGATTACTCATGATGTTTGTATTTGTATACATTAATCCTCTGAATCTTTGAAATATGACTTTGGCTCTCAATCCCCACAACATTTGCATTAGTCTAATTACAATTTATTAAGATGTAAGTATGTAACTTATTTTTAATTTTATGTAGAATGCTGTGTGAATAATCTCAGTGCAATCATGAAGTCCCTTCATCACTAATCATTAACTGCTCTAACTGCAAGAAAATAAAGATTAAGAATATTTGCAAACTAATTATGACATTTTAACTAAGATATAGAGGCCTACTGAACAGAATTCAAATGTGTAAATTGAATAGTTGCTTTAAAATTCTAATAAACTTAAAAACCTACCAAACTCAAATGTGTGTTTTATGAAATAACTGGAATATTAGAGGCTTATTTATTAAAAGCCAGATTTTAGTGGTTTTAGAGGGTTTTGAAACCACGAGTAAAGTCCAAAACTACTATTGTCATTGAATTTATTAAAAGATCTGAATATAAAAAGTACAAACGAAAAAAGTGCTTAAAGATGAGCTAAAAAAATATGAATACCTCTAAAACTTCAAAAAATTTGAATATTTCGGACAATTCCTAGCAACAAAAAAATCCAAAAACCTCTAAAAGTCCACATTGATTTAATTTAACATCTATAGCAGCTTTTACTTGGTGTAGTTTTTGCGATGTTTTTTACACTTAATAAATTTAGATTTTCTAGAGCTTTTTAGAAATATAGAAAAAACTATTTCTTTTGAGATGGGAAAAAAAATCACAATTCCATTGTTAATAAATGGGTCCCTTAGAAACTTGATTTGATTAAACTTGATTTTATAAAAATGAATGAACAAATGAATGAAAACTCAAAAGCAGCAAATTTGTATTCTACTTTTCATGTTAAATGGGTCTATCAAATGTCAAAAAAAAAAAATTCTTAAAAACTTGAATTTAAAATCGCTCCCATTGAATTTGCAAGCTTATATATGCTAAATTTGAACAATGATATATATATTGTCTTCTTCTCCCGTTTATAATGCTAATTTAATGCATTTTTTTTGGCAAAATAATTTTTTTATGTGAATTGAGAGCATAATTAATCAGTATGTCAAATATATATACTTGTTTCACTGCCAAATGTTTCATGGCAGAATTATGACATATATGTCATCTGAAAAAAAATTCATACATATAATTATAAATCTATATTTTAAGGTCAAACCATACAAGCGACTGTAGACAACAGCTCTGAGGTCAATCATTCAAACTACTGAAATAAGTTCTGTTCAACCATTTCTCATTTAATATATATAATTGCACTTTATCTCTGGGCCCTTTTCAATCTGTACTATTATGACTTCATGCTTCCTTGTGCATGTCTTTTTAGTTCAGCTGTATCTCATTTCATCTGTCTTCCAGTTCACAGTGTTAGAACTCTGCATTTTTGGCAACTGCTGCCAAAGTAGAATCTGATCTCAACAGGTGGTTATGTTGTTTTGAACCTAAAGCACAGCAGGCAAGAAAGGCTCATGAAATTAACTGAGTTTACTAAAGTGTGAAGGTGTCTCAGCTAGGCAATCATTTTTAGAAATAAATGCAACTCTAATCTAATATGAATTTATTTAACCCCTATATTATGCAGACATTTGAAAAAGATTTATTGTGACTAATTTTAAATTCAAATTAAAAATATTGTTTAATTATATCATGTAAATTTACAGTGAGCAAATGTTGTAATAACCTGACCCAACAATGGCAGGAATTCTTCACATTTTATCACAAGTAATAGATTTTCCTCTATTTATCATATTTTACTGTATCTTTATTTTATTCCTGGAAAAATCGATGAGAGAAATAGTTTACAGAGTTGTATTCCCAGAAAGGTAAATTTATCAAAGGTGGAATTGTTTGTCAAGTTAAAAAGGTAAAAATATGAATTCATAATACTTTTTGATTCACACCTTTACTAAAAACTCCTTTACTGAATATTGAAACTTTTCACTACTTTTCTCCTGAATAGAAAAAATTAACCAAGCTAGCTAATTTATCAAAGAATTTCCAGATTTTTTTCCAGAAAGCATTCTCCAGCTTTGACCTTATGATAAAGAATATTTCCTGTCAATTTTCAAAAGTTATAAAATTGGATTTTTTTTCCAATTGTTCATAAACAATTCAACTATAAAATATAGAAACAAGTATATACTGTATGTGGGTCAGTCTTTACACTGATTAGCCACACAACTTTTATATTGTTTTTGCGGTCCTTTTTTATTTATTTTTCAGTTTAAATTTTCACTATGTGCACTGGATCTTTTAGAATTTAAGTTTACCAAGAGTTAGAAAGCTGGTTCCCAAACTGTGTGGTATGTGGGTCAGTCTTTACACTGATTAGCCACACAACTTTTAAATTGTTTTTGAGGTCCTTTTTTATTTATTTTTCAGTTTACATTTTCACTATGTGCACTGGATCTTTTAGAATTTAAGTTTACCAAGAGTTAGAAAGCTGGTTCCCAAACTGTGGGACTGGCCACCCAGATAAATAGAATTTTCAGCTAGATATGTGGATGGACAACACCTATTTGCTACCCTCTACATGCCACATTCCCTTTAATGGTCAAATAGGGTTAAATTTAGGAAGAACACTTATTTTTAGATTGCAGGCTCTCTTCAGGCAGGACCCTCTTCATCTCTTATTTTGGTTGTTGTTTTTTTGTGTATAATCTGCATATAGGTCGATTTATTGTACAATGCCACATGTTCAATATCATTTTTTTTTTTGCCAAGATATTCTTGGTACTATGGCTGTTAAAGAAATGTTCATTACAGGATCGTCTTCACACAACCATACTGTTGTGATAGGATAAAGGGGCCATGGCCAAACCTTGGACCTCAAAGTTGGGAGCATGAGAACAAAACAATAATCTGGTACTTATTTCTATTATTTTTTTTCAACATATTTTAACTAATCCTGCATCTACCTCAATAACCATGATGCACAAAGCATCCAGATTTGAACCCTAATATGTGTGGTTACAAGCTGCTGCACTCACCCATTGAGCACTTAAAGACATTGTGAACAGGTTTTTAACCATGATGCACAAAGCATCCAGGTTTGAACCATAATATATGTGGTTACAAGCTGCTGCACTCACAAATTGAGCACTTAAAGACATTGTGAACAGGTTTGATAAGAGTTGATCTCACCTCCCTTGATTTACACTAGTGGCTGGTAGTTGCGTAATAAAGGGCCTTTATAAGCAAGCCTAATATTACTGCCGCCAGTCACTTCATTAATAAGCTCCCTAGCTGAGATCTAGCCCTTTGCAATTGATATGAGCTCTTGATAACTTGTCTGGTTCCTGTGTCCTTGATTCTTTAACTCTGCTTTGACATCCCCAGTCCCGACCCCATGCCTGTTATTTGAATACTGCATTTGCATGACACCACCTTTGCCTGCCACCTGCCCTCATTTCTGGCCTGTTTGGAAAATACTATTGGAAAATACTATGTATATAAATAGTGGTATATTATTCTAATGCACTTATCTAATAATTATAAACATATTAAACTAATAGCCAATTACTAATTTGCTTTAAATGATTTCATTTCATTTCGAGTATGAAGACAGCTTTTAAAAGTAGAGTGATATAAACAACAAAGACAGGTGTAAAGGTTTCTTATATCAGATGAAGTACACAACTATGAAGGATGGGAACTGACATCATTCTCATAAATATTAAAATATTTAAAAGGAGAGACAAGGACATTCAATTATGTTAATAAAAACAAGATAAGATACAGCAGTCTACCAACAAGGATTAAATGATTTTGTTCAAACAAATTGCTTTTTTGTTTTCACGATAATACAGGATAAAACCTTTATCTTTAAAACATTAACAGAGTTTTCCCTTTCTATGTATTCAAAGAGCAATTTTAGAAATGTAGAAAAAGATTGTTAGATCATGCCCACATTAATACCGTAATTTGTATGTGTTGTCATGTAAGTATGCTTCTATTTACAGATGTATCATTCTACCAGGAATATTGTCCATACGTAAAGTCAAACAATGATTTATAGCTACCTAGCTTTCAAAGGTATACTTTTGCATTGGGGCATACATTTACAAAACATGATATTTTAAATGCTAAAATGGAATCTGTGATATTACCATTTATATGAACCAGGTCATACAAGCAATTAGCATTGAGCTATATTATGCAGCCTTGGCCTTCAACAGTTTAAAGAGACCCATCGTGAGATCAAAAAGTGCCCTCTGCAGTTGCAAGAACCCACTGTCACATGAAAACGTTCAGCACTTTCACAAAGACATCTTAAATGTATGAGCAATCGTATGACATTTGTGGTGTTTATACAAATGGCCTGCAGGTGTCACTGTGCACATGAGTTATACTGTGTATACATAGTACTATCAATACTGCTTAAGAGTGATAGAGTTGGAAGTTACTGTTGTGTAATGAGTCTGCTAATAAATCACTGTTAAATTGACAAGATCTTCTACCTCTGCAGCAGCCTGCACCTTTTCTTCCAAACACCTTTTCTTCCAAACCCCTTTTCTTCCAAACCCTGGTGAGCCTACCATACCTTTTACTGCTTGGATCCGTATGTTTGAAAAATACATTATTGCTGCTGACCAAAGGGAGATCTCTGCTGCTAGAAAGCATGCTTTAATTATTCACTGCCTGGGAGCAGAGGGACAGTGTATATGCTATACATTACCATTACCTGATGATACTTATGAAACTGCTCTTACTGCTATAAAGAACTTTTTCATGCCAAGTGTAAATGTGGTTGATGAAAGATATAAGTTTCGACAACGTGGACAACGTAATGGCGAATCCACAGAACAATTTGTAGCAGCTTTGAGAGAGCTGGTTGTTACCTGTGAGATTGGGAATCTAACAGATGAAATGCTAAGAGACCAAATAGTGGAAAAAACAAACTCACCTCGCATTAGAGAGAGACTACTCCTTGAGCAAGATTTAACCCTTGCAAAGGATATTACAGTTGCTAGCCAAATTGAAAGAGCAGTGACAGAGGCTAAAACTCTCAGTCAGGGAACTGCTGGGAATGTACAGATTGTGAATTCAACACTGTGGCCTAATAATGCACAGTCACAGGCAAAATACAGTGCTAAGGAAAGGGATTCACCTACGCAGCAAATACAAATAAAAAATACTGCTTTCGCTGTGGTTCAACACAACACACTGCAAATTATGCTACATGTCCTGCAAAAGCTGTACGGTGCCACAAATGCAAAAAGGTAGGACATTTTGCTAAGATCTGCCATAGTTCTGCTAAAGATGTTCATGAAGTCACTACTACAAATGTCACAGTATTAAGTGTGGATAAAGCTGACACATTTATTCCAGACAAGTTTGTATGCACTGTCATTGTGAATAAGGGTACTTCTATACTTGGAAGGGATCTATTTGCTGCATTAAACCTACAATTAGTTGATGGTCTCATTACTACAGCATCAGTGCCCTGCCACACAGCCAGTGTCTAAAATTTCACCACAAAGCAACACTTCACTGGGTTGTGCAAAGAACTTTATACACAAAGTTAAGTTGAGATCAGATTTAAAACCAGTACCATTTCCTGATTCAGCATGGGAAAAACTTGCTATTGCTATTGTCTGTCCTTTTACAGATGCTCCTATAGACTGTAGATTTGCTATAACCTTGATAGACTATTACAGTAAATGGCCTGAAATAGCATTTGTTTCTCATATAACATCAGCTACAGTAATAACATTTCTGTCTTCAGTCTTCAGCAGAGAAGGTAATCCAAAGGAGTTAATATCAGACAATGGACCACAGTTTGTCTCATCTGAGTTTGAATTCTTTCTGAGAGAGAGAAATATTGTGCATAGGAAATCATCAGTGTATTACCTATAAGCAAATGGAGAAATCGAGCAATTCAACAGAAGTCTTAAAGAAGCAATACAGATAGCAAATCTTACTGGCAAATCTTGGAATGTATTTAAAACAGAGTTCCTACATAACTACAGAGCAACGTGCCATGCAACAACCCAATCATCTCCAGCTGAATTATTACATGGCAGACAGATGCGCACTAAGTTACATGTTGCAGACATCAAGCTTCCACAAAATACTGTGCCTATAAATCATCTACTGCTGACATTGTGAAACATCAACAAGCCAAGTGCAAGGCTTATACTGACAGAAAACGTGGTGCCAGAGAATTACACTTTCAGCATGGATCTTTAGTCAGAATTAAGAAACCAGGAATACTGAAACAAGGACAATCTAAATTTACTACACCATTGAAGTGAGATGCCAGCAAGGACAATACACAAATGTATGCGTCTGATGGACGCATATGGAATGCAAGTCGTCTTGCTTCTGTTAGGAATGACTTTGGAGAAGCTCCATTTGATGAAGGACATTTTCCTACCCCTGATACCAACTGCAATGGGCCTGAATAAAGTGAACCTATAAGGCATACTGATAGAATCAGAAAACTGCCTGCATGGACCCAGGACTATGTGATGTGAATAATGCATAATATTGCTTTAAGATGCATACTGTTTAACTATTGTTGTTTTTTACATCTGCTCAAATTTCCTACTATAAGGGAATATGTGTTGATTATACAAATGGCCTGCAGGTGTCACTGTACACGAGTTATACTGTGTATACATAGTACTACCAATACTGCTTATGAGTGATAGAGTTGGAAGTTACTGTTGTGTAATGGCTGCATGAGTCTGCTAATAAAGCACTGTTATACTCTACTAATCCACGGCTACCAAAACATAACAACATTTCCTTTCCAAACAACAGTTTTGTCCTAACCCCTTTTAGTTTAAAAGACATGCTTATATTTGTTTGTATATTTATATATACATTTCATTAAGATAGATTTGGCTGTATAGATCATTTTGCCTGGGTAAAATTAGCATTGGCCTAGAAACAGATTTATCAAGGTACGAAATTTCATCACATTAATGCTCCATTCTCAATTAATTTGTAAGGGATTTTTAAAGGAACATTTTCAAAGTGTTAAGGTTGGAATTCTCCATTTTATAAATATGCCTTTAAAAATTGCATAGGAATGAACCATATGATTCATATTCATAATAACAGACTGACAATTCAGGTAAGGAAAACAAATTCACGACCTGATATGTGGTCCTACCAGTAATGGTCTATATACAATTATCTGCTTTTTGCTTTTTGCTAAAATATTGCTAGTTTCACCAAGCATTTACAGTATGTCATGCAAACCATTTGCTCACTAAGAGAAAAATTAAATCATGGATCTGCTAAAAAAGGCAGAAAATTATTGTTATGTATGGGGATTTGCGTCAAGCGCAGTTTCGATAAAATGGCTTATTATACAGGAGCATATTGACACTGAACTGTGCTACTGACGGTTTTTATTCTAACTATAAATATATTACTATTAATATATTATATTATCATCGATAAATTATTGTTACTTGCAAAGCACATGTTTTTTTTTATCAGTCACATCTCATTTAAGAGAAAATTTGCCAGCGCTCGGTTTGCCTTTAAAAAATAATAACAAAAATGAGGTGTTAGTCACTTTGGTCAAAATATGTAAGCTCACGTGCCACGTCAAGGCCCCTCATTGTACGTGAGTCCTACACTGTTTGTGAGCATTATAAGTTTGTAGTGCATTTAAAATCAACAACCAGTGTGCCTGAGTAGTAAGAAGACCATTGTGCACTTACCCTTAGCTCAGGAGCTTAAGTGGGAAAGCTGGGAGTTTTTAAGCCCCAGTCAACAAACATACACGTAAATAATTTCCTTCCTACACTATTAGCATTTTAACTTTGTATTGGATTTAAAATCAAGTCCCCCAGTAAACAATGTGACTGAGTAATAAGACCATGGTGCACTTCCCCTTAACTCAGGGGCTACAGTGAAAAAGCAAGGAGCTTTTTTGCCCCAGCCAATTAACATACATCTAAAAGAGATTCACTGTTTTAAAGGCTAAATGGCAGCCATAGGCAATATTTGGTTACAATTCATACACGAAACACAGAAAGAAATCAGCGCTCAGTCTAAATCACGCCGTGGCACTGACCAGCTGCCGTGGACATCATTGTCCCAGCTGTCTTTGTGAACACATGCACTTGCATATATACTGAATTACTTAGACAGGGGCCCAGGGAATGTGCACTGATTCATTTGGCCAAGTCAGTAGCACTTCCATTATACTTTAATACATTTTTACTTAGCCTTAGGAGTGCTCCCACAACCTCCCTTTTGTATCATTGTCCCAGCACTCGGTCTAATCCACATTCTGGAGTTGACCAGCTGCCATAAACGATAAAAAGGCAATATTTGTACACGAGCGCTGGCAAATTTTCTTTGAGCACTGGCAAATTTTCTCTTTGTGTACAAATATTGCCTTTTTATCATTTACGGCAGCTGGTCAACTCCAGAATGTGGGCTAGACCGAGTGCTGGGACAATGGTGTCTACGGTAGCTGGTCAGCGCCACAGCGTGAGTTAGACCAAGCACTGGCGATTTCATTCTGTGTCTACATCTCATTTAAGTTTGTTGTATGTGGTTTCTTTCTGCATGCTTTTGCATATTATAGTGATGGCTTTCTAGGGACCTAAGGAGTTCCCTGCACAACATAATAGCACCCTATATGACAGTGAGAAGTAAGATTTCCCATTTGTTTGTTAATCATTTTAGGTACTGTATTTATAATATTTACTTGAATGCTTTAACCCCTGGGTCATATCACCAGCAGTGAACTTTATCTCTCTTGCATTTCTTTTCAATAAGTTAAGCTAAGAAGTTATTATTTTATTACTGAATATATATATATATATATATATATATATATATATATATATATATATCTTATTGTGTTTATAAAATGCACTTGGAACAAAGCATATATAATAACACATTCCGCCTTATAAATTACTCACTGGGGATTTAATTTTTCATAGCACCCAAGTCAAAAGCATAAGTAATCCTTACAAAACTTTAAGCAAATGCAAACCTTCATCATTTTAGAATTCACATTGCTCATTAGCTGTTTTATATGACACATAATACCCCTGAGTGATTTGCTTTTTGATGTCTAATGTCTCCTTAATGTGCTGTTTATGCGTACAGCTCTGTAGCTGGATTCTCAGTATATTCATGAAAAGAACGTGCAAAGCAGCTCTGTTTTCCTGACAAAGTGTCGCTCGTATATCAAGGCCTAATGATGTATAATTTATGGAAATGCATATTGGAAAGTTGCATAGAAGTCAAAGAAGGAAGCACCATAAAGGCTAGGCAATTTTATGTAAATTCTAGCATTTTTTCATTAGTTATACTAACTAAATAGTCCCCAATATTCCTTAATTGCATTTCTATGCAATTTATCTTTAAACATTTCTCTCAGATTGCCCAGAGGGAAAACGGTGGCTGCATTTCATAAAGTAATCTACCATTTCAGATAGAATAATATAGTATGTATCATCATATAAAGCAATATGTTATTGTTTGGTGTTTGCAGGTATAAAACAACTAAAACTGATAGGGGGAATCTTTATGTGTCACTGGCACAGAAAAAAACTCCCAACAGAAAAGTTTCAAGCCTCCTAACTGTATCGCTTATCAGAACAGTTTTATAATGCCCATGCAGGCTTGCAACATCTCTGGCACTTCTAAAAGATCAGTTATTAAAAATTAGATGATCAGGAAGCAAAATAATAGCTGCCTAGTTATTCACCAAAGGATAAATATACCAACAACAAGTTAGCAATACACTAAGAGGAAGGCCCAAGAGAAAGGGCTTCAAGGAGAGAGCAGCCGGCCAAAAAAATCTGACTCTAGCTTATAAATGGCACATACAGACATAGAATCACTCCATTTATAAGTATATAATATAAAGAAGATTCAAATTATGGAAAGATCTCTAATCCAGAAAATACCAGGTCCAAGCATTCTGAATAACAGGTCCCATACCTGTATAATACATTTTGTAACAATTTGCGAAACATCGAATTATCCCATTCAGCACTCTAAAACAATATCAAAAGACAGCAATGGGGTACAATTTGGAATGTTTGGAGAAGTTAAATAGCACATCAGGCAAAATGCTCCAAAATCAATGTTACGTTTGTCGTAAACCTTATGAAATAGGGCATGGACCTTTTTTTGAAATTTATGTTTGAAGAATGTTAAGTATATAAATGTAAAATGAGCAGATCCATGTATTAAGCATTTCAGCTTTTAATTTAATTTAGCATGCACTGATCAGATGGGCATATTAGCATAGTTATAACTTGGTTATACTTCTTTTTCTTTCTATATTGACATTCAGACCTTTGTCTTTGTTTGATGCTGTGCAGCCAAGCTTTTTGTGCTGAGACCATAAGCAACACATCTTATCAGCAAATCCTTTTCAATAGCACAAAACAGAGCTGAGCAGAAATGAAAATACGCCCATTAATCAAACACCTAGTTCAAGTCAGGGGCGTAGTGTCCTTTGTTTTCAACGGAAACTAACTGTCAGAGCAAAAAAGGCAACCTGTGGTGTTTTTAATGCTAAAGATGTGTTCTGAAATTATTAAGATAAGAAGCTATTTGAAAACCTGGCAACTGAAGATGACAACGATGATTAAATATAATAGGAGACGCTGTGGTTAATGTAGTACCTGCATTGTAAAACACTGCATTTTAAATGGAACTTGAATAAAGGCCATGTAACAGTACTCCTTAGAAAGTCAGATGAAGGTAAATTAGAATTTTATATTGAACTAAGGATAACAAAATAGCTGAGTGACACTGTGAAAAATAAATCTTCTGAAGAGCATATTTTAGTAGACCTCCAACAAAGCAGATGTCAGTAATGGTACATGGTTTTCAATGTTTTCCATTGTTACGTTTGTCACTATATTTGCAGTGTATGGTAAAAAAATATAGCCCAGCAAAATCTATATAAATCACACTATACTGCAAAGTGAAGCCAGTACGTATGCTCAGCAACACCAGTAGTAGGCATGCTTGATTATAGAGGTGGAAATGATAGTGGTAAATTCTTTCCATTAATATTGTCAGCTAATTACTTTGGTTAAGACTTGGATCTTAAGATCATATAATCACAAACAGTAATGTATAACCTATAGGAATGTCAATTCAAATTCAAGATATGATTGGTTAGGGATTTAAGAGATCTCTTTAGTCAGTTTAGTCAGTTACAATATAGCTTTACTTTTCAGGTGATTCTTGGGGCAAATTCACTATCCTCCAAAAATTCACCAGCTTTGTTTACAGCACAAAACTTTGGCAGGCGTAGATTCACCAGGACAATGCTAGTTCACTGAAATCGGAAGTTGCGTCCAGGGCGCCGAGCGCTGGCAAAGTTGCGCTAGCGTTACTGCGCCAAGTGAAGTAAAGTTGCGCTAGAGTTTTCTAATTTGCATACAGCGGGAAGTTAAAGTTCAATTGACGTATATGTTGCAGCAAATACATTACACTACACAAGCCCGGGAAACCTTAATAAAATAAAATAGAGTTGTTATACTGCCCTACACATGAGCCCAGTTTATCGTTTATGTGCCATATGTTAGGAAATGTAGGGTGGAAGCCTATTACCCCAAAAAGATTTTACTCTCTTTTTCAGCCTATCACCCTGAAAAAAGGAAAAGACGCTAGAGTTAAAAAAATTTCAACAATTTTTTGAGGAACTCCTATCTACTCTATTGCACTTCGCCTGGTCTGATGTGGTGAAGGCAAGTCTGGCGCAAGAGGTAACGTTCAGTAAAATCTGCATCTTAGTGGATTTGCATAGTTACGTCCATTCGCCAGAGCGCAAATTAGACTGGCGTTAGGGAGCGAAGTACCTACATAGACCTCCTGTTTTCATCTAGGCCTCACATGGATTATACAACCCGCACAAATAAGACATCCAAAATAAACTTTTCTTTTCTTACATTCTTCTTACTACACATGATAAGAAGAGAAAATTGACATTTAGGGGGTTATTTATTAGGACAAATTTAAGAGCAATGTAAATTTATATAAACTCTAATAAATTTGATTTTATTCACAATTTGAATGGTATGTTATTTATGAAAAAATGTGAAAGTCTAAAACTTGTTTGAATAGTCCCAACCCGAAAACTCGAATTGAATTCTAATCAAGTTTTCCTCTGAAACAAAACTCAACTTTTGTGTAAATTTTTTTTTGACACACAACATTTTTTTCTCCCATTGCAGTCTAGGGGGCGTCATTTTTGCAGCAAAACTTAGCAAAAAATTGGCTCATCACTACTATTAACATCTTCAAATAGTTCAAGGGACCTCTGCCATTCTACATGGCAAATATTGGAATTAGAACTGTTTCCAGGGTTGAGGTGTGATAAATCTCACAGTTTAAAGTTTGAAGCTGAAGTTAAAGTGATTCTGTTATGGAAACATGTTTTTATCAAACCACATCAGTAAATACTGCTCTTCCAATAGAATTGTGCTCTGAAAATCCAACTTTCAAAAGAGCAATCGAGGCATGGATTTGCGGCGTATTTCTGAATTTCGTCATCGGCAGCATTTTTTGTGAAAGGGTAGAAATAATCTGCCATGAATAATTTTGCTACAACTAAAGAGTCACCATAAAAAAAACACCCATTGACTTTAATGCATTTTGCATAAAAAATGTGTTGTGTGTAAAAAAAATTGACGCCCATTGGCTTTTTTCAAATTTTCCATTGTTTCGCCAGTTTGTTTTTCAGTTTTTCTAATTATTCGGCAAACTGAAATGGGACAGATTTGCTCATTACTAAACAGCAAACATTTCTTGTATTATATTTAATTTTGAAATCTGACATGAGGCTAGACATGTTATCAGATTCCCAGGTGCCCTCAGTCATGTGCTCTGATAATATTAAGTCACTCTTTACTGCTGCACTGCAAGTTGGCATGATATCACACCCCTCTCTTTACCCCCCCCCCATCAGCAGAACAATAGGAAGTAAACCAAATAACAGCTCCCTGACACAAGATAACAGCTCCTTGATAGATATGAGAATAGCACTGTCACGGTCGGCACCCAACACCAGAACAAACACCAGGTACCCTGGTCTCGGCTCGTACTTCACCAGTAGTGTGACCGCCTTTGGGCCTCGGGAGGAGCCCTCGGCTTACTTGGATGCCACCTGGACTTAAACGAGAGGTGCAAGATGAGGGTTCTGGATAGGCAGAGGGGCACGACAGTAAAGCAAAGTCTTTTGGACAGAAGATCGTAGTACAAGGCGTTTAGGCAAAAGAGTAGTCAGAACAGGCCGGGTCGAGGCAGGCAGAGAGTAAACGTTATCAGGCAGGCAAGGGTCAAACCAGGAAGTCAATCAGAGGGTTAATCAGAGGAAGCAGTCGATAATCAGGCAAGGGTCAGAATCCAGAAGTCAGAATAGTCAAAACAGCCAGGCAGGGGTCAAAAACAGGTATCAAACAGATTCAGAGTATAGCACAAAGCTCAAAGCACCAGGAAACAAAATCCTATCACGGGCAATGATAACTGTGGGAATGCCCTTTAAATACTTTTGAATTTGGCGCCTCTCGCGCTGACGTCATTAAGTCAGCGCGCATGCGCCTTTAAATCAGAAGTGCGCATGCGCGTGCGCACTAGGGAACCGGCACAGGACGAGCAGCGCGGCGTGACGGGCGTCCCCATCGAGGGGGCGGCAGGCGTCCCTGCCGTCCCCCCACTAGACCACCAGGACAAGGTATTTTTATTACAAACACTCAAAATAGTAAAAATCCAACTCCCACTGTGACTCTTCTAGTTACATTAAGTAGGAGGAACAATAGCTTGTCTGAAAGCAGTTATTTTGTGCAGCACTGGCTCATTCTAAAAGCAAATGACCAGGCAAAATGACCTGAGATGACTACATTCACATCAATATTGCAGTTAAAAAAATAAACTTTTTGGTTCAGAAATAAAATTTGACATGGTAGAGTGGATTATTTGTAAATTAACAGTATAAATAAAAACTACACCATGAAAATCATGATAAAATCACTTTTAAAGGTGAACTTCAGCTATGAAGGCAGATCTCTAGATACATACTTCTTTTCTATAAAACTGGACAGCATAGCTTTTCTATGTGATCATGTGAACATGCCTGCTCTTCTGAATATCAATATGTTTTACAGAGGGCGGTCAGGAGTTCATTTAGCATGTACATCAGTTTAATTAGTGTTAAGGGCAGACACCCTAAATCTCTACATTTTTAACGCTGGCACAAAACAATGTCAGCTATAATCTGTCATGAGCAAAGACCTTCTTTATTCTATCAAATACTGTACAGTCTAAAACACAATGCATTATGTAGGTTCTTTATAAATAAATAAGAAACTAAACCTTGCTTTCTAGGGATAATAAAAAAATGTTCAGGTACTGTAGTGCAAAGAATTTCAAGTAACTACCACGAAACACTTGCTAAAAAAATCTGTCTGACGATCTATTCTGGGAATAAAACCTTATTTTTACAAACAAAGTTTTTAAAATGACCGTATAAAAAATCATTACATTTTGTAAGTTAAAGTGATTTTCCATTCTGTCCCCCCTGACCGTTTAAATAATTTGGTAGCTTCTGTTAATGGTTAACCTGCAATGATGTTAACATTACATATAGTTACTTCCAATTCACCAGCCATTTATTAAATGGGAACTCCACACAAACATAACTTAAGCTTTTTGAAAAGTAAACATAATTTCAAGCAACTTTGCAATATACATCAATTTAAAAACATGCAGACTTTTCATGATTTTTAATGGTTTCTGACAGTTCCCTAAGCCTAGCCCCCTGTTCTTCTGCTGATCTTTCTGACTACTTTGCTGAGCTGGCTGACTACTGTTACTTTGTATCAACAGCCATCTGTCCTCAGTCTGCATCCTCCAAACCCCACAATTCCCTGCAAACGTGATTTCGATAAGGAACAGAACATCACAGTGCAATTCATTGTGGGTTATGTAGTTCCAGCATGCTGTCTGTAAGCTGTGGAGAAGTTGTTACAATTTGTAACATTAGTGTTTAGTCCCTCCTTCCCTGCCATGATTTCAAATGAGTTAGTGATATCCAAAGGCACACAGGTCTACAGGAATTCTTCCAAAATTCTTTATTTACGGAATTGCAAATGCAACGTTTCGGGGAACAAATCCCCTTTGTCAAGCATACGAATTCAAAAAGAAAGTGCATACATATAGCCAAATCAATTATTCAATTAGTGTGTCATACAAAACAAGCCAATAGTGTGAAGACATTAATTGTCCAATCAAAAAAGAGTGAACCTGCAAAAAAATACACCCACTTTTTGTAAGAGTTATACAATTCCATTAAAATGATAAATACACAGTTAAAAAACATTGTATTAAAAAAATTTGTTACAATATTACTGAGTCCAATAAAACACCTATGTGAAGTGATACCATAAATTACGTAAAAAAGCACAAAATCTGCAAATACAAAAGCCAGGTGTATATCAACACTACTCCCTCCTACAAAGAATCATAATATAGAAAAATTAATTATATAAGTTATACAAAAATAGAAGAATACATAAGAATTTACTCTTACCCTATAGAGGGATTACTGGAACAAAGGGAAGCTGACCCTAATACCTAATTAAACCAGACCGTGTCGGTATTTGTTGATCATCTGTAAAAACAAAAAATATAATTTTTGAAAAAACAATAAATATAAAAACATTTTTTACAAAAAGCAAGACATGTTGAAATCTTCATTGAGCCCTTTCGGATCACGTGTCTGCAGGAGCCAAATCCAAAAACATTCTCTTTGGAGTAGCAGCCTTTTAATGTCCTGACCTTGCCTAGCAGTTACTTTCTCTAATACCTGCCATCTCACTTGTGACACCTGATGTCCTTGCATAAAAAAGTGTTTCGCCAATAATGTTTCTTTTCTTAATCTGCCCTTTTCCTTAACCGCACCTGCATTCTCTGGTTTAAACTGTCTTATTACACATTTATGTTCATTTAAACGGACTTTAATCGGTCTTGTGGTTTGGCCCACATAGGCTTTACCACAAGGGCATTTAATACAATATATAACATTATGGCTGTCACAGGTGGAAAAACAGTTAACAGGGTGTTTGGTCCCTTGTGATGGATGTACCACTACATCACCAGCAATGATGCCATTACAATGTCCGCATTGTCTACAGGGGAAAGTCCCCTTACTATTCGTAGTTAAATGGAGATCGAAATTTTGGGTAGGCCTCGGTTTAATAAGGTCCCCAATGTTCCTGCCTCTTCGATACGAGAATACAGGGGGAAGATGAAATAATGTCCTATTTTTGGATCAGCTTGTAGCAGACCCCAGTGTTTTAAGATAAGTCTCTTACACGCAGCAGAATTGGTGTTAAAGGTAGAAATAAAAGGGACTCGAGTGCTATTAGCACCTGTTTTCTTACACTTCCCAAGGACGTCTCTCCTAGGTATCCCTGCCACTTCGTTCTTCGCCTGCAATAAATTGCCTCTATTGTAGCCCTTGTCTGCAAATTTCTCCACTACTGATTAATTAATGATTAATAATGATTTCAAATTATGCAGAAAGAGAAGAACTGTCAACCAGTTGGATTTCAGCATAAACAATTGCATTTATTCATACTTTTTGAAGAAACAGTTACCTGTGATGGGTATATTAGGGGTTTCTGTGTGTGGGCCTCTTTTTTAAATTTTGGTTTGGAAGCCGGAGTTCCGCTTTAAGTAAATACATTTGATATTTTTTTCTATCCCTGTATAAAACAACAGGGAATTATTGGTCAATAATAACCGGTATGCTACTGAGGTACAAGTTTCATTTTGGCAATAAATATGTTGTTAATCAGACATCTGGTTCTAAAAATATGAGTTGGTATAAGGCATCCCACATGGGTGAAGATAAGTGCATAGTCCTTAAAACAATAGCTTTGCTGCAATAGACAATATAGACCATTATAGTTGTAAAGAATACATGCTCCCTGTTTCTGTTCTGGCAACATCCTATATTTTCTCTTTGTCTATATGCCTTAATGATTTATTCCATGTAAATTATACCTGATCCATATTTAGCATATAAACAGCAGTGTAGGAGAGTTCAAATAGCATGGCACCCCACAGTTTCCCTAAGCCAAATAACAGTTAATTATAGTTGATCAGAAAGAACCACTTATTCTTTTGTTTGCAGCAAGTAAACAGCAAGAGGTTAGAATTTATTTTCCTGGAGAAATACAGTGACACAGAATGAATTTAGATTGTCTTTTAAATGTTCGTTTTAAGATACTTTGTTCTATGTTTGAAAATATTTATTGACAGATGTCTTTATTGTAACAGTATGGCATATAAAAAAATGAATGTGCAATTTTAAATTATCAGACTGACGAGGAGAACAATACTAAAGCAAATGTCAAAATGACATTTTAAACGCAATTTTTATGCATACGTTTTATATAACAGGAAGAGCAGCTGTTCTCTAATTACATGATGAAACCATAAAGACAATCTTGTTGGGTTGTCATGACTGATTTGGTCTAATATAAGTAGGTGTATTATTAAATAAGAACTTCCCATATTTGTTGCATCCTATGAGCAATTTGTAGTAACTATGATGACAAAACATCACAATAGGTCATTAACATTTCTTGATAAAGGGTTGTTATTTAGTAGGAGACTTTTTTAGGCAACAGCAGTGGAACTACAATCCCCTTAAAATCAATGGGACCCTAGTGGAGAGAATGGGCAGTTTTAAATACCTCGGAGTCCACATCTCTGAGAACTTGACATGGTCTAAACATATCCAAGTTCAAACTAAAAGGGCAAAGCAACGTTTGTACCATCTACAACAGTTGCAGAAGTTTGGGTTCTCTTCGAAGATCCTTAATAGTGATGGGCGAATTTATTCGCCAGGCGCGAATTCGCGGCAATTTGCGCGATTCGCCGCCAGTGAATAAATTTGCGAAACGCGTCAATTCGCGTCAAAAACGGGCGCCGGCGTCAAAAACGGGCCAAAAACGAGAATTTTTCGGCAAAGCGAAACGGCGCAAATTCGCCCATCACTACTCCTAAAGACTTTCTAATTCGGTGCTGTGGAAAGTGTCCTAACACAGAACATTACATCCTGGTTTAAAAACAGCAGTGTCCATGACTGCAAAACCCTTCAGAGAGTGATACACGCAGCAGAACGCTGCTGCAGGTCAGCTCTTCCATCCTTGCTGAACATTAACAGCAAGAGGTTCAGGACCAAAGCCCTCATGATTCTCAAGGACTCATCACATCCCAGTAATGGACTGTTTTACCTACTTAAATCAGGGAAAAGGTTTTGCAGTATCCTGGCCAGAACTGAGAGTCTTAAAAGGAATTTCTATCCTCAGGCCATTAGATTGTTGAACCAGGACATGCCACCTTACATATAATTTTCCATATCCTTTCGCCCTTCTTTTTCTCACTTGCACCTAATTGACCTATGTGACACTCTACATCACTACAATACAGTATTGCACTGCTGTTTTTTTATATTTTTATACAATCTTCACTCACTGTCACTATGTAAATAATATGGTTTATCTCACCTTAACCATTTTTTCACATGCACCCACTTGACACATTACATCACCACAAAACAGTACTATTGCACTTTAATACTGTGTACTGTTACTGCACCGTTTTATTTTCTTTTATTTCACCATCACCATAATATGGTTATTTGGTGTACTGTACTGTTTTTACATTTTAGATTTTTATACAATCTTCACTCACTGTCACTTATGTAAATAACATGGTTCATCTACTACATATGCTCCGCTGCTATACTTAATTTTAATTTTTTTTTTGTGTAAATTTTTTTTGTACAGGTATGGGATCCGTTATCCAGAAACCCGTTATCCAGAAAGTTCCGAATTATGGAAAGACCATCTCCCATAGACTCCATTATAATCAAATGATCCATATTTTTAAAAATGGTTTCCTTTTTCTCTGTTATAATAAAGCAGTACCTTGTACTTGATCCAAACTAAGATATAATAAATCCTTATTGGAAGCAAAACCAGCCTATTGGGTTTATTTAATGTTTACATGATTTTCTAGTAGTGTTAAGGAGTGAAGATCCAAATTACGGATAGACCCGTTACCTGGAAAGCCCCAGGTCCCGAGCATTCTGGATAATAGTTCCCATACCTGTACAGCTGTGGTATTTAACTGGTATGTTTTAACTTTGCACAGTCTAAAAAAGAGGATCAGGATGCATTTCACTGTATGTTGTACTTGTATAACTATGCATGTGACAAATAAAGAATCTTATCTTATCTTATTTTGAAGAATGTACTCCATTGCTCCAATTTTTGGCAGTGAAGAGCTGCATTCTGCAAAAAAACAAGAATGGTAGCAAAAGATCATAAATTTGAGGGTGAATGGTTTTGATTTACTTTAAATGATTGTTTATGTTACCTTATTTAATGTACCTCTCACATTAATATGACAGCTGCTTCTGTGTAACGGCTACAACACAGACTTTGTTAAAATAATATGTCTATGATTGAGGTGAGGAACCTGCATATGCCTGTACTTTTGCAATGGTGACTTTCACATTAAGATTCTCACAGGGCTAGTCATAGGACGTAGCAGAAGTGACATCACGCTCCGCACGGAAATGACATCACTTCTGCCAGCCAGCCGGCCCCCTATCCCTCACCCCCCAGCTCTTTCACCGGATTTCCTATGGAAATCCGTTGAAGAGGCTGGACAATTTTTGTTTTCATTTAAAAAATACATTTATAGGCACCCAAGAGCCGCCCCTCCAAAACCTGCCACCCTAGGCACAGGCTCTCGGGTGTCTTAATATAAATATGGCCCTGCTATCATCCCTTCTTTTTTGAATGGTGACCTCTCTTAAATGACTGCTTGTGGTATTTGTAATAATTGGGCCTTTTCCTTCTATGAGGTCATCAAGCCAAGGCTCATGCTCCTGCTCCTTCCTCTCTCAATGTTCATTTGTAGTTCCAACTATAAAATTATTCCCATGCTGGCAACATAGCATTGGCTGGGAACTCAATCTGACAGTTGCTGACAAACTGTGGGGCAGCAAGCAGCAAGAAAAACAATCAAGGTGAAATTTAGTTTGGCTTATTTACATTTGTTCTTCATAGAGTTGAATCTGTAGCAGGGTAACTTTCACAACAATGTTTATGAAGATGGGCCCATTTTAACAGATTCGTTACAGTCCTAAGGGGTATTTTTTATGGGTGCAATTGCAGTTATCAAATTACAATTGGGAGTTTTATACACAACTGTCTGCTGGGAATTGTGTGGGCTTGATAGGCTATAAACCTTTAAACTTTTTCCAAAGGAAATTGGTATGTTGTGCATCAGATGCATCAGTAAATACTGTTAAATCTGTTTTTATTTTTATGTTTGTTGTAATCTAAGGAGGCTGATCAAATTTTAGTCCACAAATGGAGGCCTCATAAGTTAAAGCCCTAAACCTAAAGTAATGTAAACCTAATAAGCATAATTATCATTTTTTAAAAACATTTTTTTAAAGAAAATATTGTTTAAAATACTTTCGCTGCAAACTTTCCAATGGTTAAGTGAGGCTTTGAGCACTTCCTCAATATAATAGCCTTAACAACTCATTGAAAACATTTAAGGCCATGGGCAAGCAAGCCATATTATTTTCAGACATAACTCATGCGATTGGGAGAAGACAGGTCTATTTCTATTGTTTCTGTTGTCCTGAAAGGTTCCCTTGTTTGTTTTACAGCTGAGTAGCTTGAAAAAGGTCACTTTTGTAGATGTGTCAGCAAACAAATTCTCTTCTTTACCAATTTGTGTCTTGCGAATGTCAAGCCTGCAGCGGTTGGACATCAGCAGTAATAAATTACAGGATCTTCCTCAAGGCATAGACAGGTAAGAGCTATCTCTTTTTAATTACAATTTATTTATAAGGTTTTTTTTTTCAAATGGGGTTAAAATTAATAGATTAAGTGAAGTGTTCAACTGTTCCATGCAGAGTGACACAGATAGGGGCCGATTCACTAAGGGTCGAATATCGAGGGTTAATTAACCCTCGATATTCGACTAGGAATCAAAATCCTTCGACTTCGAATATCATAGTCGAAGGATTTAGCGCAGATAGTTAGATCGAACGATCGAAGGATAATTCCTTCGATCGAACGATAAAATCCTTCGAATCGAACGATTCGAAGGATTGTAATCCAACGATCAAAGGAATATCCTTCGATCAAAAAAAGTTAGGCAAGCCTATGGGGACCTTCCCCATAGACGAACATTGACTTCGGTAGCTTTTAGATGGCGAACTAGGGGGTCGAAGTTTTTTTTTAAAGAAACTGTAATTCGACTATCGAATGGTCGAATAGTCGAACGATTTTTACTACGAATCCTTCGATTCGAAGTTGTAGTCGTAGTCGAATGTCGAAGTAGCCCATTCGATGGTCGAAGTAGCCCAAAAAAAACTTCGAAATTCGAAGTTTTTTTACTTCGAATCCTTCACTCGAAGTTAGTGAATCGGCCCCCTTGAGTCAATCCAAATGTTTGATCATTTTTGTTAGCATTTGAAATTTGTACTTATCAAGGCAAAATAAGAGTAATTAGTCTTATGTAGATTAAAAATATATTCCACAATCTCTTTTTCTTAGTAATTAAATGAATACTAGAACTAATTAATTATCAGTATTCTTAGGGGGTTATTTATCATGATCCAAAATGTTCTCACTATTTTCTGAAGACCACTCCAACCAAATCCGCATGGACTTTACCCCCCAATTACCAATACATTTTCATGAACATTTGTTGCAGAAAAAGACTCAATAAAATTGTGAAAAAATGTGAATTGTGCTATTTTCTTGGGTTTGTCACTAAAAACGACAAACCCTACTTTTCTACTTTTTTTTTATACTGTCTTTCCTTTAATCCACTTTAATTTTTTAATGTTACTGTTCCTTTAATAATTCAACCAAATAACATGCTATTTAAAAAAAATGTTCTAGAACAGCAAGGATCTGGTTCACAGGGGCAGAACTACCGGGGTAGCAGGGGGTGCGAGCGGGCCAGGGCCCGCATCCCCGGCAGTCCGCGCGCCGCATATTCCTCTAGTTCCGTTTCTGCTGGTTCAACATTACTATATGTATTAATTGGAGAAATGTTCTGTGGGGAGTGTTAACAGTAGAGCATATTTTTAAGGCTGTCAAACTTCCAGTCTCTTATTCAAATCAATACATGGTTGCTAGGGTAAATCGGACCCTAGTTACCAGAATAAAAACCTAAATAACTCAAAAACCACAAATAGTAAAAAATAAAAACAGATTGCAAATTGTCTCAGAATATCACTCTACATCATACTAAAAGTTGTCTCAAAGGTGAACAACCCCCTTTAATATTTAATTATATAGAGACTGACTGTACCAAACAATATAAAACAAGAGCACAAATGTATGAAAATATTTTAAAGAAACTAAATTCACTAAAGAATGGACATTACATCTCTGAATGCTAAAAATACATATGGTTAAGTATTTTTTTAAGTGGATGCTAAAAAAACAATACTGAACATAATGGTATAATAGTTTGTTCTTTAGAACAATTTCTTACTTTGTTCTTTTTTTTTTAATTGATTTTGGTATGTGTCCTAGACTTCTCTGGATCTCTTACAGAGGTCTTGGTGTTTGCTGCAAATGAGCCATGGTTGTTTTGAAGCTTTAAAAAATAATACATGTTGCTAGGAGATCATATATGCAGGATAAAAATAAACTTATTAGGAGTGGAAAAAGCATAGAGAATAGCATAACAACTAGCACAAGTCTAGTAAACTTGCAAAAAAAAAAACACCCCAGCAAACTACTAAAATTTCTTATGTAAGTTGCTACCCAGCTTTAACAACAACAGGTTACTGATTAAATAGACATTTGATTGGAGAACTGGGCAGCAAACTGGCAAATGAGGTTCAATGTTGATAAATACAAAGTTATGCACTTTTTGGTGAAATAACATAAATGTGAGTTATACACTATATGGTAGTATGTTGGGGCCTCCTTAAAGGAACAGTAAAAGTGATGGGCAAATTGATTCGCCAGGCGCAAATTAGCAGCAAATTCCCGCGATTCGTCACCCGCGAATAAATTCGCAAAATTGGTGCGAAAATTTGGCAGGGAAAATTTTTTTTGACGCCAGCGTCCGTTTTTTTGGACACCGGCGCAATATCGCCAAAAACAGACACCAGCGTCCAAAAAAGCGGACGCCGGCGTAAAAAAAAAAAAACAGATGCCTGCATAAAAAAAACAGACGCCAGTGTCAAAAACGGACGCTGGTGTAAAAAACTAGATACCAGCGCAGTTTTGCAAATTTTGCGGGAAAGTCACAAATTTTTCGGC
The DNA here is from genome assembly GCF_017654675.1 of Xenopus laevis. Taxonomy (NCBI): domain Eukaryota; kingdom Metazoa; phylum Chordata; class Amphibia; order Anura; family Pipidae; genus Xenopus; species Xenopus laevis. The sequence continues at coordinate 126,950,836 of NC_054372.1, forward strand.
AAAACGAAATGCCCCAATTTCGCCCATCACTAAACAGTAACCAAAAACTGAAAGTTTATCAAAGTAATTAAAATATAATGTGCTGTTGCTCGGCACTGGTAAAACTGATCTGTTTGCTTCAGAAAGACTACTATAGTTTATATAAACAAGTTGCTGTGTGGCTATTGGGGGCAGCCATTAAAGCACAGAATAAACAGTAGATTACAGATAAGTTCTTAAGAATCCAGTTGTATACTGCCGATCTTATCTGTTATCTGCTGTGTATCCTGTGCCATTGCTCCTTTTTTCCAGCTTGAATGGCTGCCCCCATGGCTATACTGCAGCTTATTTATATAAACTATTTTGTAGTGCTGGTAAAAGAAATGAAATAACTAAACTGTTCTATACCTGTTAGTATGATATCCATCCTCCCATGGAGAATTCATTCTCCATTGAGATCTCTTACAGTATGTCTGCGAATAGTATCCAAGTGTGCATCCAACTGAACACTTTGCAATTAGCCCACGGTCCAATCTTGGCATTTACGGCCTAGCATCTAAGCCATTTTAAATGTTGCATTTAAAGTGTAGATTGATTTTTAAATTAATATTTGCATCGGTAGAACTGTTTTAGGGGCCCATTTTTTTCCCAGAATCTCAAACACTTTGGGGCCGATTCACTAAGCTCGAGTGAAGGATTCGAATGAAAAAAATTCGAATTTCGAAGTATTTTTTGGGTACTTCGACCATCGAATTGGTTAAATTCGTTCGAATTCGAACGAAATCGAACGAATTGAAGTAAAAATCGTTCGACTATTCGACCATTCGATAGTCAAAGTACTTTCCCTTTAAAAAAACTTCGACCCCCTACTTCGGCAGATAAAACCTACCGAAGTCAATGTTAGCCTATGGGGAAGGTCCCCATAGGTTTGCTAACCTTTTTTTGATCGAAGGATTTTCCTTCGATCGTTGGATTAAAATCGTTCGAATCGTTCGATTCGAAGGATTTAATCGATCGATCGAACGAAAAATCCTTCAAACGATCGATCGCAGGATTAGCGCTAAATCCTTCGACTTCGATATTCGAAGTCGAAGGATTTAAATTCGAGGGTCGAATTTCGAAGGATTTTTTACTTCGAAATTCGACCCTTAGTGAATCTGCCCCTTTGTGGGTTTCCTAAATTTCCAAAAAGCTAAAACAAATGTAGGCTTTATTAAGTGTAAAAACCAAGAAAACCTGCAAGGCAAAACTTCACCAAGTAAAAGTTGTCAAGGTCCTATAGAAGTCAACAGGAGCTGCACTGATCTGATTGGACTGCTTTATATCAATATGGACTTCAAAATGGTTTTTTGATTTTTTTTGCTAAGAATTTTTTAGAAAGACTCACATTTTTAAAACGTTTTCGAGGCTGTTGTATTGTTTACTGCATCATTTAATGCTTTTTTCATTCGTTCTATATATATTTAATCATGTTTATAGAGTTTGTGAATTGTAGTTGCGGTTTCAAAATCCTTGAATACAACCTTCTAATAAAAAAAAGCCTTCAAGTGTCTCACTGTAACATGTAGCTAGCTAAAATGGATGCAGATGTAAGACTGAGCTACTCTTTACAGCAGCTGCAAAGTGTGTACATTTAAAACCAATGTCTGAAAGCTGCATAAATAGTTTTCAGATGTAATGTAGATTTATTATAGAATAGAACTGATTACTGCATTAACACAGTGTATGAGGATACAGCTTTCCATGATATTCAAATAGACTAGAAATCATTAAAAATAAGTCTGGTTGCTTTTATACGTGCTTACTAACATAAAAGACAAGCTAACAAAGAGAAAAGATGTGTCTTTATTTAGCCAGCTTATGCATATCTTAGTTATGAAATGTCAGCTAATTTGTTTATAACAATCCCACTCCCCCGTCATTTTAACTGTTTGGTCTGAGGACCTAACTGCCAATGTTGCAGAATTTATTTTTCTCAGATCCATGCTTCTATTTAAGGGCTGTAATCTCAGGCTTGACAGAATTAGGTGAGTAGGTAGCCTTTGGTAGATTTATAACTTATTTCTACTATTTCCACCACTTTGAAAAAATTCAATAACAATATTTGTCAGATGAAAATCATGTATAGAACAATGAATATGTGAATATTTACCTTTGCAGGGGAGTGTTATATCGGAAATACCCCTAATACAAACAGTATATATATTAAAAAAAAAAAAAACACCTTAAACATACATAAGGGAGGGAAAAGACAGCTGGTAAATGTCACATGATCAGTATTGCAAACATTAATAGTACATATCACTTTAAGTGCTTTCTTTATCATTAATAGTACGTATCGCTTTAAGCATAACGTTTAAACACACGTAAAAAACTAGACACAATATATCCCCTGGTTCATATCACTAACAAGTTAAAATCAAGACATTTTGTAACCACATAATAACTCTACTTGGACATTTAAATAACTAATGTTACAATTACGTCAAAATCTGAAGAGTAAAAAGCACAATGTCTCTATCTACCTAATTACAAAGGACTGTTCTATTCATAATTGATTTGGTTACATTCTGTAAGTTCTGTGTTACATACTATCTCTTCATTCGACGTTCACCATATATTATGGTATAGAACTGATTTTAACACAGCAATTTATAAATTGATAACCTACCTGCCATCAGAAATTACCAATCTTACTAAATTAAGACTGTGGTGACATCTTGGTTGAAATACCATCTGCTTTAGTAGATAATCCATCTCTAAAGTAAAATGTACTCGGTTTGGTTAATATGCAGAGAAAATTTCATCTCAAGACACAGAATTTTGGCAGGCACTTAGCTAACTGTCTGACCATCCTGCATGTATGGGCAACTTACATCTACTACAGGGGATTTTGAAAGCACCTGAACAGTTCAGAGTCGGTCAGACTGCAGGAGTTATTTCAGACTTATTGCAGCTTGCTCACTGCAGAAAAATAGTTTAACCCTGTAAGTAACAATAAGCGTGCAGGGGAGGTTAATAAGAAATAGGAATCTTAGCCCCCCCCCCCAGTGATTTTAATCACTTACCTGATAACCCAGGTCAGTGCTCCCATTTGCTAAAAATTCTACTGGCCTGGGATATATCTGTAGAAGCTCATCATCACCATATTCTTTGATTTCTTCTGTCTTCTTTTCATTTTGCTCCAGGAACACCACCCTAGAATATCAGGTAAGTGATTATAATCACTAGGATTTGCCTAACATTTGGCACTCCCCAGTGATTCTAACGTTCCTTCTCATTTAGATTAATGCCACACAGGGCTGACATTTGGCTGAGTTCAGGCACATGCAGCCGATTTTAGCACCGAAATGCAAACTCTCCTGTGTGGCATTACCCTTAAGTGATACTGTAGTTTTGCAGTGAAATAAATTCACAGTCAATGTATACAGTCATATGAAAAATTTTGGGAACCCCTCTCAGCCTGCATAATAATTTACTCCACTTTTAACAAAAAAGATAACAGTGGTATGTCTTTCATTTCCCAAGAACATCTGAAGGCTGGGGTGTTTTCTGAACAAAGATTTTTAGTGAAACAGTATTCAGTTGTATGAAATTAAATCAAATCAATGCAATATTTTGGGTACCCTTGTAATTTTGCTAATTTGAATGCATGTAACTGCTCAATACTGATTACTGGCAACCACAAACTGGTTGGATTAGCTTGTTTAACCTTGAACTTCATAGGCAGGTGTGTTCAATGATGAGTAAGGGCATTTAAGGTGGGCAATTGCAAGTTGTGCTTCTGTTTGACTCGCCTCTGAAAAGTGACAGCATGGGATCCTCAAAGCAACTCTCAAATAAATTTCAACTGTAGGCAATCGGGAAATGGAAGGCCACAGGCACAGTTGCTATAAAACCCAGGTCTGGCAGGCCAAGAAAAATACAGGAGCGGCATATGCGGAGGATTGTGAGAATGGTTACAGACAACCCAAAGATCACCTCCAAAGACCTGCAAGAATCTTGCTGCAATTGGTGTATCTGTACATCGTTCTACAATTCAGCGCAATTTGCACAAAGAACATCTGTATGGCAGGGTGATGAGAAAGAAGCCCTTTCTGCACAATCATTTTGAAACAAAGTGCTTTGGACTGATGAGACAAAATTGAATTATTTGGTCATGACACAAAGCTCTTTGCATGGTAGAAGTACACAGATCTATGTCCTCTAAATTAGGCAAAAACATGTCAGATTGCACCTGCTTTTTGCACTTTGCCTCCTACTCTGCACATGATTAATGACCCTTTGGGCTACTAAACAGAGAAGTATTTCTTAACAATAGAGTGGTCATATTGCTTTAACAAGACTCAAGAAATAAATTTGCTCCTATGAGCAGTTAGTACTGCTGTCCAGTATGATTTATTACTTATTATTAAACCTCATCAAGTCAGCAATAACAAGCTAGTGAACCTTCCCAAGGACATCTGTTTTAATGTATTTAATGTAATTGTACTTTAAGGCTAAGCCATGGAGCTGGTGCACATTCACAGCACACATTTTTAATAGTTCATATTTATTTTTATTTCTAGAGGATGCAAAAAGACAAGTGGAGGCTAAATTGGTAAACATATGTATTTTGAATTCAATGCAACAAGTTAAAAGCATAAGGTAACATACAAAACTTTGCTCAGCATTTTACAATATTTACCCTTTTAGAAATAAAAGTATGAGGAGCATTCATTAAATGCACTAGCCTGCATTCCCAAACTGGAGCCATGGTATGATGTAGAAATGTGCAGCGTCCTGTGGCAGTGCTGAATAACTAATAGAGGGAGAAAAGTACAAGGATAGTGATTTGCTATTTCGTTTCAGGGTTTGTGACAACAAAGGGTAACCATTCATTTGCTCAGTTATTTCCATTAATTAAGTGCAGGTTTCAGTATAAATTAGTTTAATACATTGAGGGGCACATTTACTAAGCTCGAGTGAAGGATTCGAATGAAAAAAAGTATTTTTTGGGTACTACGACTGTCGAATAGGCTACTACGACCTTCGACTTCAATTTAGATTTGAACGATTCGAACTAAAAATCTTTTGACTATTCGACCATTCGATAGTTGAAGTACTGTCTTTTTAAAAATTAATTTGACTTCATACTTCGGCAGTTTAAACCTACCGAGGTACAATGTTAGCCCCAGCACTTTTCTAACCTTTTTGTGATCGAAGAAAAATCCTTTGATTGATCACTTAAAATCGTTCAAATTGAACGATTTTTACTTCGATCGAAGAATTTGCGCTAAATCCTTAGAATTCGATATTCAAAGGATTTCAATTTGAGGGTCGAATTCGACCCTCGATATTCGACCCTTGATAAATGTGCCCCTGAATGTTGAATTCCATGCTAAATGCCTATTTAGTGTTCACATGACTAACCTCAACCAGTTTGTAAAAAGAACATTTAAATGTACCTTTTTTCTCTTTTTTGCAAGTATATAAAGCTAATTGATAGTTTATGTCTAGAGGCTAAAGAAGAAAAGGAAAGTACCAAGGATCGAGAATATTTTGAGAAAGAATTTATGAAGACCTACATTGAAGATCTTACATATAGAGGTTAGATCTCACATATTAGCAATCATATATATATATATAACATAGTCTTCTTACATAGATCAAACAAGTAGTAGCCCCATAACACACAACCAAAGGATGAATGCTGAAATGTATTATTACAAAGAAATCCTTTCGGCTTCATAGAAGGTAAAATTCAGGGTCGGACTGGGGGGCCCGGGGCCCACCGAGAATGCTGTCCAGGGTCCCCCCTCCGGGTCCCCCGCCCCCCTACTAAGACGCGTCGGCCCAGTGAGTGAGCCATCCGGCGCGCATGCGCAACAGCGCAGCTCGCCGATTGCGATTCTAAATATCTGGAGAAGGGTTCTTGCCCGGCGGGAGCCCACGACAGTTGGGCCCAATGGGTTTTTTCCCGGTGTCCCGCTGGGCCAGTCCGACACTGGTAAAATTGTACCTTGGATTAAAAGACCAGCCTTCATATTGTAGTTACTTTTGTCAAATGGAAGTATTGCCAGTTGACTGTATAATTATTTAAGTCTTACCTAAACAGACATTATTTGCAAGTTAGATTACGCCAAGAAAAAAGCTAATGGGGTGGGACATGGCATAACATTACCACTAGGGATGCACCGAATCCAGGATTCGGTTCGGGATTCAGCCATGATTCGGCCGTTTTCAGCAGGATTCTGATTCGGCCGAATCCTTCTGCCCAGCCAAACCAAATCTGAATCCTAATTAGCATTTGCAAATTAGGGGCAGGGAGGGAAATCATGTGACTTTTTGTCACAAAACAAGGAAGTAAAAATGTTTTTCCCATTCCGACCGCTAATTAGCATATACAGATTAGGGTTCGGATTCGGTTCGGTATTCGGCCGAATCTTCCACAAAGGATTCGGGGGTTCGGCCGAATCCGAAATAGTGTATTTGGTGCATCCCTAATTACCATTAGTCTAACAGTCAAAGGATTGATAGGGAATTCTGAGTCATTTGAAAAGTTTCCAGGTCCTGATGAGGGCACTTCACTGTTGTTGAATGGAAGACTCAAAAGATAGAATTTAGGAAGAACAATCTCCTGCATCTGCTCATAGCCTGTATATTGAATTATTTACATTAACTGCTAACTCATTGCTTTCTTTGACCGTTATTTTTTAAAAGGCAAAATAAAAACAATAACAATTCATTTTAGCAATAACACATAACTTATTAAAATGTTAACGGTGTCTATGCTATTCAATTTGTGCTACCATTTAAACACAATTGTGGTGTGTCCTCCTTAGAGCCTTACAAAGACTTAGTATATTCCTCCCCAAATAAATGTTTTTCCTGTCCATCACAGGTAACCAATGAAGAAAAATTCATAATTCTTGAAATTTTCCACATTCCAAGAAATGATTTTCTTTATCTCAGAGTTTCTATGTTACAAGAAAGCACATTCCCCTTATTAATATGTTGCCATTCTGCTGTTGACCAGTGGTGCCTTTTTAACCTGTCCTGTACCAGACAAGAATTCAGTTTACTCCTTTGCACCAGAAGCTCTTTTGTCCATCTCAATATTGCACTATTTATACTGTTTTATGAAGAATATTTTTTTATAACTATTCCACTGTATAAATTTAGGCAGTTTCATAAAGTTTTGAATTTGAATGCTGCATTTGCTTCAATAAAAACAGAAACCGTTCTGAAACCTTTTTACCATGTACTCAGGATTCATAAGATGGAAATGCATTTCTGAAGAGTACAATACAGTAGATATTCCTGAGAGTTTAAATTTCACAAGAAGTTTCATTTCGGCATTCAGCTCTCATATTGATTTTCTTATCTCTAATGTATACTTTTCAGTGTTTACTATAAAATGGCTTTGGCGACCAGTGAAAAGACCTATAAGCAAACTGTTCATTGAGAAATCATTTATATGTAATAAAGTGTAAAACTGAAAATTTTCATACTTTGATGAAGCAATAAAAACAACATTAAACCAATTATTTTGAACAAAAATGTGTAATTCTGCTCAATGAGTGATTGACTTGCTAGGCAGTAGTCTGGCTATAATATTAGCAGGTAGGTTTCCCTTACACACAGGGAGGCACATTTTTCAAGGGTCGAATTTCGAATTCATGTGAGTTTAAACTCCCCTAAACTTCCATAAATTTGACTAGTCGAAATGTATTAATAAAATCATATTTTTTAAACTCGGACGAATTTAAAAGATCTGAAAATTTGAATAAAATTCGATTTTAACTCAAACTCAATTCAAGTTTTTTCTCTGAAAAAAACTTGAATGTCAGGAAGGCTGCAAACATCTCCAAATTGATCCCTGGACATCTACTATTGGCTTAAACAGCAATTCGGCAGATTTTAGGTGGCGAATAGTTGAATTTGAATGGGCCAGAGTATGATAAATCTAGAAAATCGAATTTGAAAAAACTTGAATCTAATTTGGAGAATTCCCTTGTCAAATTTGACAGTTTTGACCATAAAAAAATTCTGACTTTTAAAGAAGTCAATCTGCTCCAAACAAGGGCGATTCTAAGCCTATTGCCACCTGAGGCCGCTCCTGCTATGCCACCTTCCCTCACTTAGCTTTTTTTTCACACGAGAGGGTCCAGGGGGGGGCGCATTACTAGTGCACATAGCGCATCACACTTTCTGCACTAGAAGAGCTAAAGTTACAAGGAGTGGCTTTTTGGAGCCTCTCGTAACTAGGGAGCTGCTGCCGCCTAAGGAAAAATTTCTCAACTCACCTAATGCAGCAGCGCACCTGGCTCCAAAACATGGTAATTTATCTAGAAGGGCTTGATGAGGGGATTGGTGAGGGGCTGCTCATAGAATACTGAATCTATTTACAATAATGGTGGGTGTGTGGGTGTGGGTGTGGGGGTGTGTGTGTATGTTTATTATTTGGAAATATTATGAAGAAAAACATTACACAGAAAACACAAGTGTATCAGAAGAAATAAAGCTTAACTAAAAAAGTAGGGTAGAAATGTTGTACATTATGTTTTAGGCTTCTGCACTAGCCCAATGCATCCACAGCCCTTTAGCAGGGAAGATCTGTGTCTCCAAAGTTGCCCCAGTAGCTCCCCATTTTCTTTTCTGCTGATTCACCGCACATGCTCTGTGCTGATGTCACTTACTGAGCTTAGGAACCAACTCAAAATATACAGTACACATAGAAGCCCATTTTTTTAAAGTCCGAATTTATCTCAATATTTTCTGAAAACAACTCTGACCAAATCCGCACAGGTTTTTTTCTCCTTATTTATTGATACACTTTGCTGAAAATTTTGTTTGGAACAATCGGGAATCTTTTGTATTTTCCACCCAAATTTTTTTTGCCCAATAAGCACGAAATATTCAGATTATTGCATGAAACCCAGCGCAGATCAAAATATCTTTCGGACTTCTCCCATTGACTTATATGCATTGCCTAAACTATTTTGTAGGGGGAAAAAAACAGTGGTATACTAAAAATGCTTGGTAAAATAAAAATAGTTTTAAAAACACCTAAAATAAAAACATTACTTGGGAAAGCTGTGTAACTGCACCGGTTTGTTGCTGTTTCTTTCAAATTTAAGGTGCAGGAAGAAATCTGGCCTTTAGTAAATCCGATCCCATATTGTATGTGTACAGAGTCATTTCATATAAGTCAGATGGATCTATGTCACACTCAACTTCTTCCATTACGCTCAAATGCAATTTGTTTGGAATAAAGGTAACGCAAGAACCTCGCTGTTTTATCACAGCCTTCAGAACTGCATTTCTAGAGATCATGCACAATACATACTACACTGGTTTGTATGATTTCCAAACCTGCTCTGCTACTGGCTGGACTTCTTGTATAAATTAAAGAAAATGCTATTGCTTTTGTGATTTCCCGACGCAGAATACTGAACATTTTTCATTTAAATTTAGTTGGGTCTCTATTCTAAAAATGTAATATTTGTTTGTTTTGTTTCAGAAACCACTCCCAGCTATACAACCAAAGTGTCATTTAATCTGCAGATATAACATGGGGACTGAAATGAGTGTTCTCCAGAGGAACTGCTGTTATTATCCTTAAAACCAAATCACACGATCTTACAAACAACACAAAGTTCAGAGCATGATAAGTTATCATGTATATGACCGAAAATAAATTATGTACAGCGAAAAACTGTATGCGAAAGTTGAAATGAGAAATGTTGTTATAAGTTTGGTTTTAAAGCTAGCATGTTTCTTTCAGAAATTACAAGGGAAATGTCACAGTATGCATTCTAAAGATGTCACGGAACAAATCAAAGTTATAAATTTTAGGTGAGTTTCCTGCATTTGCTAATAGAGAAAATACACATTAGATTGAAAAGTGTTCCATATCTTGATGCAAACAAAGAAGGGACAAATAGAAAATGACTGGAAAACAAAATACATTACAAAAAATGCACATCTACATAGCAAATACCACAATCTGTTTCTCTTTTAATCTCAGAAGAGGAATCAATATAGCCGTTTATATTTATAGATGTATAAGTCACTTTGTGTAGAATTAACAATGCCTATATGTTTCGCTGGATATATCATGTTAAATGAAAGTAAAAGATCAGTAAGGGCCTTCGTTATCAAAATTTTGATTTATGTCGTTTTAGAGTTTTATTCAACCTCAACTAAACTCACATTTTTAAAAAGCGTCACTATAAAAAATGTAAAAAGCACAAACAAATAAAATGAGGAGTGAATATGAACACAACTAAACCTTTAAATCCTTGTTTTGTAAGATTTTTTATGCAATTACAGCCAAATCAAAAATCCAGACAACAGTGAAGTATGTAAAGATTTTACAATTTGATAAGGACATCTCCCACTGACTTCTACCTGACCTTGTCATCTTTTACAAGGTGGGTTTTTGAGTTTTTTGCTCTTTTTACACTGCTGGGTTATTTACTAAAATCTGAAAAATTCTCACTTTTTTCTTAAAACCACTTTGACCAAAACCCCCATTGAGATGGAGTACTTTTTCTGACTTTTAGCAGCCTCAGGGTTTAATAAACCACGGGAAAAATGTTTTTTCTCTCCAAAAAAAAATGATGTTTTCCCCTTTAGAACTCAAAAAAAAATCTGACTTTAATAAATAAACCCCTTAATAAATATCAAAACTTTCATGGTTTAGAAAAATTAAAACGCGTATTCATCTAAGGTCAAATTGATTGGTTTTAGATGCTTTTGAAACTAAACTCACAAACTCTAAACTAATTTATTAAAATATCCAAATATAAAAAGTATGAATGAAAAAAAAAGCAATGAACAAAAAAATGTTGTTTTTGTTTTTCCGGCAATTCCCAGTGGAAAAAAATCAGAAAAAAAATCAGAAAACATAGTTAGATACTAAGGGGCATATTTATCAAGGGTCGTTTTTCGAATTGAAAAAACGTAGAAATTCGAATTTAAAAAGACCAACCGAAATTAAGTCCAAGGTTTTTTTTTTGTCGAATAGGTCCGTATTCAATCGAATAGGTCCGTATTCGGCCAAATTCGAATCATATGAATCGAAAGAATATCAGATTCGATCAAATTTGAATCAAAGTTTTTCCCAAAAAAAACTTTGAGTCCACCAATTGACTCCAAATAGGTTCTAGGAGGTCCCCCATAGGCTAAAATAGCAATTCGGCAGGTTTTAGATGGCGAATGGTCGAAGTTGAATTTTTAAAGAGACAGTACATGATAAATTTCGATATTCACATTTTTTGCAAATTCGAATTGAATTTGGACTATTCCCTAGTCGAAGTACACAAAAATAGCTTGAAATTCTAATTTTTTCAATACGAAAATTCACCTCAACCATTGATAAATCTGCCCCTTAGTATGTCCGTATTGCTGGGGGTTATTGGAAAAGAGGAAACCATGTATTACTAATAAGGGAAGAAGCTCGAAGTTTTATTTAAAACTTTAAGGTACTACCCTATCTTGATGCATTGTGTGTAGTGATGAGCAAATTTTTTTGCCAGCATGGATTTGCAGCAAAATTCTGCAATTAGCCATCTGCATATTGTTTGCTTTACATTGTGGCAAAAAAAAAAACTGTGAAAAATTTTGCCACGACAATCACCAAGACAAAATTGCCACTACACAAAAAAAGTTGCCATAAGAAAAAACGCCCTTGACTTTAATGCATTTGGAGTGAGAAAAAATTGCAGTGTTTTGACTTCAATGCGCTTTGCACATTTTTCAATGCGCTTTGCACAATTTCATTATTGACACCATGTCCTAAAAGAGACAACGTTCAAACACAAATACAAAAAAACTGCATGCCACAACCTGAGTGAAAGGATGCTAATTTGCACCCATATTGATTGATGGTGGGCAAGTTACAACAGACGTAATTTAGCAAGGCACCTGCAACCAATTATGCATACATTCACATTTGCACTTTGCACTGCATTCATAGATTAGCCTTCACGTGTTAAGTTTATGTGCAAAATGGTCCCCTCTCCCTTCCCAGACTGTTTTTTAAATATTTAGGCAGGGATTTGCAACTCTTACTGGAGAATAAAATATTATGTTTTTAAAGTGGTAACTATACTGCCACCCCAGAAAACAGTTCTACACAGTTTTTATCTGAATTTTCTGCTACTACAAACTTCGGTTATATCCATTTTTTTACGCTTATTTATTACATTTTCCCGAAAATTTGCTTTGCGGGAAAAAATCTAATTTTCATTATTTTTTCAGATTTTTCATCCCCAAAACTTTCTTATGCTTTTTTGCACAAAACCCAGTGCACATAAAAAAAATCAGTGGGACTTCTCCCATTGACTTATATGCAACCTTGACAGGTCTGAAATGCCAGATTTTCTGATTCTGACTTTTCCATTTTCAGGATTTAATAAATTTGGAAAAATTAGTGATTTTTTGAAAATCCGATTTTATAAAACAAAAAATCAAAAAATGTTTGGGATTTTTGAATTGGGAGTTTAGTAAATAACCCCCTTAGTGTAGGTATTCATTAAATTGAATCATTTAGAAAAGAACCATAATGTAATCTGATTGTTAGAGTTCTTGCCTCACTGGCTCTGCATTTCAATTACAGTACATTTGTTTTTAAATTAGTTGTTGAACCTGCTGTTGTGCAGTTCAATCCTATTTGCATTCCTAATAATTGCAAAAAGCCATGCTTCTAAATAACGTTGTTGATTTGCTTCAATTTTACATTTGTTTAAATTGCTGTATAAGAAAATACATGTGATTATGTATATATCAGTATAGCTTATATTTTACTGACAATCATGGGTATGCAGCACTTGCCTTTCTTATTTTATTTAAATACATTGCATCTTGTAGCTTGATCAGAGCCCCTGCAAAGTTTTCTTCATGGTCAATGGGGGAAATGTAAGAAAATTTGCAAAGAGAAGAGGTTTGTGAATAAAAATTTGCATGTCGCAATGTAATATTCTTTCTTAGGCTTTTATTGCATTGCAAATCTTAATTGTGAACCTTTAACACCTGCTTGAAGGTGGAGTCAACTTTTGGAGCAAAAGTTCCAAGGTTTTATTGCTAGCGATGGGCGAATTTACTAGCCAGGCACTAATGCGCAGTGAATTCCCGCGATTCGCTGCCGGCGAATACATTTGAGAAACCGCTGTGAAAATTCACCCAACTGATGCCGGCATCCGTTTTTCCAGACGCCGCCACATTTTCGTGAATTTTTCGCTGTCTCACGAATTTCACCGGAAATTCGCAAATTTTTCGGCGAAGCAAAACGCCCCAAATTCGCCCATCACTATTTATTGCGTACACTGCACACTATCGCAAACTAATAAAATATTTGCAATCGTCATCCTACTGTCACGTGAGGGGCAGAGGGTTTGCAAAGGCAAAACTGCTCACATATATATGAATTGTGAACTATTTTTGTGTTAGTAACCAATGTTACATTCCCCCATATGTGTTCAAGATACAGTTAGGCCCAGAGGTACTATCTGGTTCTGCATAATAATTATATTCCAATGTCTCATGGAATTGCTGGTTATCTGGTGTTAAAAATGCATCTCGCAATATGTTATTGCCTTTTATTGTACCTATTCATCCTAGTCCCTTTTCAGCAGTCAGTCTGATTAAATATAGGTCACTCATTAATATATTCAGTAATCTGCCAACGGAAATGACACAGAAGAAACATTATTGTATTTGTTATGAGAGAATGTGGTGAATTCCACATTTTGATTGGGTTTTGGATTATGACGCATGGTATTGTGATTAAGATAAAATATCCTGACCTATGGGCTGTCCTCTGGGTATTACATAGTGTTTACTCTACCAATCTCCACTCTCCACTTTAATTTTTTCTGTTGTTTTTCCTGGATTCTCAGATCTCCTTTTTTCTGAAAGCCAAAATGTCTAAAGTAAGAGTCAAAACTATTAATGTGACTCATATCTTTCTTATAATAAAATAAAAGTGAACATATTATATAAATACATTTGCCCCCATGTGTAATGACATTTGCCCGGGGTCAGTAACTAAAAGTAACCAATAAGATTTTTGCTTTTAAACAGGTGATCAGTAAATGCTATCTGCTGATTGGTTGCTATGGCTTATTGCTCCTGAGCAAATTGTGTATTTTATTACATAATACCCATAGGCTATTTACCTTTTTTGGTGTTACTGGCCTGTAGCTAAATGTGGAAACACACAGCCTGGCATATATCGCTTTAAAGGGGAACTAAACCTTAAAAATTAATAGAGATAAAAGATTTTTTTTTTATATTCTGCATTTATTGCCACAGGTGGTCAACATCTTGGAAAGTTTCTGCAACACTCACATTCTCAGTGGGCTCTGAGCAGCTATTGAGAAGCTAAGCTTTGGGGCCGTCGCAAATTATCAAGCAGAAAATGAGGTTGGCCTTTAATATGAGCTGATGATACAGGGCTGATTGCATTCTGATGCTAGTTGCACTGGTTTCTGTGCTGCCATGTGGTAATTATCTGTATTAATTACTAATCAGTCTTATATTGTGACATTAATATTCTATGTGTACTGTGTCAGTCCCCAAGCTTAGTAAGTGACAGCAGCACAGAGCATGTGCAGTGAATCAGCAAAACTGCTATTAACCTACTATTGGCCTTGTTTAAAATTTTCTTTACATGGTTAAAAATGTCAGTTTGCTATAAATATCCTAAAATTCAGCAAGGGTATGGTACGGTATGATAAAAGGGGAAATAAAAACAACACAATGGTACTTTGTAATAAAACGATTTATATGTGTACATAAAACATAGTGGCAAAGTCCACTTCCATGCTGTTAAACATTGCTACAAGTAAGTAAGGAAGTGTCCAAGGTAATCTTGTGGCAATAAAAAAATGCTAAATAGTCATAAGGTTAAAGGAGACTTATAGGCTACATTAAAAAAAAAACCCTCAAATGATAGGTGGGCGTGCCCTAACGGTCCCTGCCAGAAGCACAGTAGAAGGGGGACAGGTAGCCAATCACAGCCCTGCAGTCACACAAGCACAGACAGGCTTCAGTTCCCTATCAGGTCCTGGTAGCTTCTGATTAGTTCCTATTCTACAGTACAGTAAGCGGAAAGCCGCCGGCTCCCCTGCACAGCCTGGGAATTCAGGGAACAGGAAGTGGAAGGGAGGGATTATTTGGGTTTTTGCAGTGATGCTCACCCAAGCCACCCAATAGCTGAAGTTTTTTGCACACAACTACACAACTAGAAAGCAAGGGAACTTGGACAGATGGAATAGAGGACATAATTCATTACTGTAAAAAGCTATTTAGTTTTCACCATTACAAAATTAAAAAAGTTTTAAAATACATAAAACAGGAATCTGGGTGAATTATAAGTATTAAAAATGAGTTTCTCTAACAGTGTGTATGTTGGTGTGTTTGTGGAGTATCTAGAGAAGGCTCTGTTTGTTTATATTTTTATAGAATGAAGCCCATAATGCTCCAGTCTTACTTGGCTATACAGGTATATTTAATTTACTCAAACACTTGTCTTATAAGAATGCCTAGGTTTCATGCTTAGTGTATGCTAGGTTTTATGAGAGTTTTGTTGATTCATCTGAAAGGTTTAGGCAGTAACCTATTTAATATATTTAAGAAGTCTTTGCTATTAATTTGCAAATGATTAATGTTGACTGATTTCCATCCACATGATTTGCCTTCATAATATGTAATGTGTGTTTCATATGCCCAAGGGAAATCTTGCTTAAGGGGGCCATTAGCTTTTAGTATGATATTGAATGTTACATTCCTATCAACTCTTTAAATGTTTTTAAATTATTTTAATTCTTAGCAACTCTTCAGTTGTCCCTCTTTTTTAAAGTTTTTGAATTATTTGCCTTCTTTTTCTGACTCTTTCCAACTTGCAATATAAAATACAATCAGGTTATAAGGGGTCATTGAAAAAAAGCTTTTACTCTGCAAGGCTACAATTTCTATTGTGATTGTTATTTTTTTTATTTAACTTAAGGCCTTCTCTCTCTCATTCCAGCAACTGTCTGGTAGCAAGGGCAAATTGAATAACAACTAAATAACTACTAATTTCAAACTGGAGAGCTGCTAAACAAAATGTAAGGAACGTACCTGGTGGTCTAGTGGGGGGATGGCAGGGACGCCTGCCGCCCCCTCGGCGTGGACGCCCGTCGCAGCGAGGAGCTTCTTTTAGGCCGCAGGCGCCGGCTTCTTAAGGCGCGCGGCGCGCTCCTGTGTAATTTAAAGGCGTGCTGACGTAGTGACGTCAGCGCGCAATGGCGCGTAATTCAAAATGCTATTTAAAGGCCATTAGGGCTGTGGGAGTTTGCCCGTGATAGGTTTTTACCTGGTGCTTCTGAGCTTTTGCTATTTCGTATCCTGAACTTGTTTGATTCCTGTTTGTGACCCTTGCCTGGCTTTTGACTATTCTGACCTCTGGATCCTGACCCTTGCCTGATTACCGACTACCTCCTCTGATTAACCCTCTGATTGACTTCCTGGTTTGACCCTTGCCTGCCTGATAACGTTTATTCTCTGCCTGCCTCGACCCGGCCTGATCTGACTACTCTTTTGCCTAAACGCTTTGTACTACGATCTTCTGTCCAAAGACTTTGCTTTACTGTCGTGCGCCTCTGCTTATCCAGAACCCTCATCTTGCACCTCTCGTTTAAGTCCAGGTGGCATCCAAGTAAGCCGAGGGCTCCTCCCGAGGCCCAAAGGCGGTCACACTACTGGTGAAGCACGAGCCGAGACCAGGGTGCCTGGTGTTTTGTTCTGGTGTTGGGTGCCGACCGTGACAAAAAAGCTAAATACTTTACAAAATGAAAACAGACTGCAATCTGTCTGACAATATCACTGATTGTATCACACTAGGGGGGTTATTTATTAAAGTCAGATTTTTTTTGGAATTTATCATTATTGGAATTTATCATGTACTGTCTCTTTTAAAATTCGACTTCAACAATTCCCATCTAAAACCTGACAAATTGCTGTTATAGCCTATGGAGGAACTCCAAAAACCTATTTGGAGACAATTGGTGGACTCAAAGTTTTTTTTGGGAAAAACTTTGAATCGAATTTGATCAAATGTGCTATTCTTTCGATTCATATGATTCGAATTTGGTCGAATATGGACCTATTCGACCAAAAAAAAAAAACCTTTGACTTAATTTCGGTTGGTCTTTTTGAATTTCAACGTTTTTTCAATTCGGAATTCGACCCTTGATAAATTTGCCCCCTAATGATCTGAGCTGGGTTTCACACAATAATCAGAATAATTTGTGGTTTTCAGGAATTAATCCAAAAAAATCCAAGCCCAGGGAAACCTTAATAAAATGAAATGGAGTTGTTATGATGCCCTACACATGTGCCCAGTGTATAGTTTATGTGCCATATGGTAGGAAATGTAGGGGGGAGTCCAAAAAATTTTTTATGGACTTTTGTAGCCTATCACTCTGAAAAAACTAAAAGACGCCAGCGTTTTTGGGACTTAGAAATTTTTTCAACTAAAAATTGAAGAAGCCATATACATTCCATTGCAGTTCGCCTGGTCGGAGCTGGTGAAGACAAGTCTGGCAGAACAGGTAACATTCAGTAAAATGCGCATCTTAGTAAATTTGCAAAGTAACGCTCTTTCGCCAGAGCGAAACTTCGCCTGGCGTAAGAGTGCGAAGTAGCGCTAGAGTCTATCTCCTTTGCAGGCGCTGGCGTAACTTCCTTTGAAGTTATGCCAGCGCCCGTTAGTAAATTGGCAAAGTACCGAAATGACGCCACGCTGGTGAATTTTCGCTAACGTTAGTCACTTCGCCCTTTAGTAAATTTGCCCCCAAGAGTCAGACTGTAGGTTCTACTTTGCATTACAGATAAACTGTTTGGAATACAATATTTTTAAATTGAGACGGAAAGCTAAAATCATATCTAGCAAGTTACCGCAAGTAGACTAAATTGTTCCAATTGAGCTTATTACTTTGAGCCGTTACCATTCGCTTCATCTGTGGGAATATAAGCAACTATTGTGTCAATTATAACAGCTGCTTTTAATGAAACTCAGTGATTCAGCTCTGCAGGGACAAATAAGAAATGTATCAACTAATGTATTAATTTAGAACAGTTTACAGTGTTTGTGACCCCACTCCCAGAGCTGCTTCAGAAAGACATGAGAACAGTGAAGAATCAAAATTTCATCAAAACGTCAAGATTAGAAAAACGGACACACGTAGAGGGTAATTGAAAAAACAAATGAACTGAAAAAAGGCGTTGGAAGGTGATCAACCTGTTTAACCTTGTTTTTAGTACTTGAGAATTGCTATGAAATTCCCATTTGGATTTCCGTTTTTCATTGGATATTGTGAATGGTTTTGTGACTTGCCTACTAAACAGATACAATTATAAAAGGGACATGGTTTCACAAAGTAATACAGGAAAATGTAAAAAATGTGATAATGTAATGGATATGAAAACAGCAATAATAGATGTTGGCAAAGGATTTTTAAACTGTAGTCTACACACATGCCTTTCTGTGCGAGCAATCTTTAAGGAAAAAAAACCTTCCCAATGTTCCTCGTTTTTACCAGAATGGACTTTTATAATTAAGAAAAACTATTCCAAAAACCCATTTGGCACAAAAACCCAAGTAAGTATACTAATCTCTTTAGCTTTTTGTGCCAAAAATTCTTTCTAATCTTTGTTCCCTTAAAAACAAAGATTTAACTTTAGTAAGGCAGAAATGTTGTATATTATGTTTTGGGCTTCTGTACCATCCCAAAGCAACCACAGCCCATTTATACAAATTTATACACCCATTTATATACAGCACATTTACAGTATATTAATGGTGTATGCAATTTGAAGGTCGTGCTTCTTTATGAGGTGCAAGTTGCAATAAGCCAGGGCTTACTGTAAAAAATGACCAATTGATAAGTACAGAGCTCCCTTTGCCAGTGGTATCGACTGATGCTAACTGTGCCAGGTGAATTGCAAGCAACTGAATGATATACAAGTATATACAGATGGTCCAGCATTCACCCTTCTTTTACAAAAACAGGTTATAATCCGTTTATCAACCTTCATAAATCTTTGGGCTTCTGGTATCTGGGGCAACATTCTGTGTCTGATTGTGGCTGGAGCAACTTACACAAGAATTCTGGGATATCACCATTTTTTCCACTTAGCACTCCTTTAGTATATGGGTTATGTTGTCTTTTCAACATAACTCTAAATAAAACATTCTGAGTCATCTCTTTTAGTGATGGGCGAATTTATTCACCAGGCGCAAATTTGCTGTGATTTCCCGCGATTCTCGAAACCGCAACAAAAATTCGCCAGCGTAAAAAAAAAAAACTGCCCGTTTCGCAAATTTTTCGCCGTTTTGAAAATTTCGCGGGAAATTCTCAA
The DNA here is from genome assembly GCF_017654675.1 of Xenopus laevis. Classification (NCBI taxonomy): domain Eukaryota; kingdom Metazoa; phylum Chordata; class Amphibia; order Anura; family Pipidae; genus Xenopus; species Xenopus laevis. Next base: position 126,970,207 of record NC_054372.1, read on the forward strand.
ATTTTTTAGTGAAGCAAACCTCCCCAAATTCGTCCATCACTAATCTCTTTCAATATGCCCCTTTAGAGACAATCAAGAAGCATTGTGCCTGACAGTGCTGACATTTGTTAAGTCCAGTATTTCATTAATAACAGTTCATTAATCTCACTCTTCAAGGAGGAATGTTAGAAAGACTATTTCTATGACACAGAAGACATTTTAGCACATCTTTTTGCATGTTTTGCACATTACATTACATTAGTGTTCATGTTTAAAGGCTAATGCACAAAGGATTATGTTAAAAAAGTGCCATAGTACTTACTGTATATTCATAAGAAAGTAAGGTAAATTCCATCTTTACCCAGCAGGCATGACAGAAATGTGACATGAGCTACAACTTTAAAAAAAAGTCTTTTAGTAAAAATTCTAAAACTAAATGTGATGAACTCCAGAAAATGAATATTCACAAGTATAATATATATATATATATATATTGAACGTTGCTGCAGCTTGTCCAAAAAAAATCTTTATAATCTTCTACTTTTGTCCTTGGTACTGTAGATCAAAGCCACTTCAGATAGCAGCTCACAAATGTAATAATTACAATGAGAGACTCCGAGCTACTCTTATCTAGTGAGGGAGCCTTCTTCAGTATGCACAAAAGTAGGATAAGTTAAAGTGTTGTATCAAAGTTTCTAATAAATAATGATTTATACTCAACTGTGGTGATAGAATGTACCCAATATTATTACATTGTTGTTTAGAGGTTTTAGTAATAGTTTTGGAGCTGCATTGTGTCTGTTTAGGAATTGTTTCACCACCTACACTGAGGGGCAGATTTATTATGTGGTGAAAAAAACAGGAATAATTCAGCGGACATTGCCATGTAAAAGAAACAGTGTAAAAATGGCGTAATTGTTTATGCACTTTTTATTTGATAAAATAATTGATATCGTATGATTTTTGATTGGTTGTCCTTTTCTCGGTTCACCCTTATTTGTGCACTTTGGAGGGGGATGAGGGTGGGAAAAGGTCTGCAATAATCTTTACATATATGTTGAAGCATTACCTGCTGCCACAGACCAAACATGAAGTATTAGAGATAATATGTTGAGGGCTGGAGATGGTGGTTTGGAAAGAGCTCCTTGCAGTACTGATGTCCTCAGGTTGCAGGGGTCGTAGATGGACCTTTACATAACAAAGATAACTGCCTAGGGTTACTCTAAAGTAATGAGAGAACAATCTGATTGTATAACTTGGTTCCTCAATTTTTGGAGATTTCTTAAAGGAGAAGCAAAGTCTGTTTGCACTTGGGGGTGCCAAATGTTCAGTAAGGTTCTGTAAGGTTGTATCCATTGGAATCAAGTGTCGAGAGTGTGAGGACAGGTAAGGAGCCTCGTCTTCACCGGGGGGTAGTGTTATGGACCACCTGCAGCCGATAAACACAAATGTCTCGCTCTAGGGGTATTGGTACTGCTGCCAAGAAAGGGGGAATAGTTCAGGAAAGCTGAGCAGCTATGGGCAGGATAAATAGTGTATTTTGGTGTCTCTGAGTCAATGAGAGGCATTCACCTGATACATACCCTCTCTAAACCTTCATTAAAGCGGGCCTGTCACCCAGACATAAAAAGTTGTATAATAAAAGTCCTTTTTAAGTTAAACATGAAATCCAAATTATTTTTGTATTAAAGCATTCATAGCTGTTGTAAACTTATTTAAAAATCTCAGCTGTCAATCAAATATTGTCTGCTCCTCCCCTATGCCTTAGGCATAGAGGTGGGGCAGGCAATTACTTTCACTTTCCATTCAGCACCTCTTACATGTCACTGCTCTCCCCACATTCCCCCATTTCTCTTCACCAGGGCATGGAGATGGACATCTGATTGGTATCTGCCTGATAAATGTTTTTTTTTTTTGTCAGATATTGGTCCTCCTGAAAGTCAGCAAATTTAATTGGCTTTTTGTAATGTAACATCTGAGGTTATCAAAAAGGTTAATTCTGGATTATAACTAAAATTCTTTTAGTACACTAAGTTTCCCAATAGTGCCATAACTACAATATAAAAAAACCAAGGAACAAATGGAAATCACTTCATAATCAGCAAAGTCTCTACAGGGACAAACCTTCAGGAAAAGTCAGAATTATTGATCTTACACAATGTAGTGAATGGCATTTTAATAAGTTGTAACCAGTTGTTGGAAAAAAAACGTAGATCAAAATAAAGAAATCTCACATTGTCAGTTAAAATGACATCCTGCAACACAACACTTTTTTTAACATTAACAAGCAAGTTACTAACTAACTAGGGTGGTTGTGTAATAGAAATTGCCAAGTTTGGCTCTGTTCGGCAGTACACCTGGTTTATATGGAACCAAAACTTTCCTACAAACCAGTAATTCAAAAAGAAGCACCTGCTTTTAGGCCACTGGAAGCTGTAACCAAGGGGTTGGTGAGCAACATGTTTCTCAAAAGCCACTGGTTGGGACCACTACCATAGACATTCAAAAGTTTTCTAAGTAGTCAAAGTTAGATACAAATTATATCTGTAGAGTAGTGTAGGGGACATGAGGAATCCTTCCCCTGTTTGTCTGCCTGTGACATCATCCAGCTCAGTTGCATGCTGGATAGCGACCCGATTGGCTGGGAACCCCAGTGCATCCTTGGGAGAAAGGCTGTGCCTGACTTTGGAGCCAAAAGCACGGGGTCTCCCAGAGAGAGCCAGCGTGAGTAGCTTTAAGACTGTAAGGTACAGAGAAGAAGCTGCTGAATCTGGGGAGATTGAGCCTAGCCTGTCCCCTGCCAAGTTGCTGCAAACTCAGAGGGAGAAAGGTGCCACTAGTGAGATTGTTTCTGCTGCAGAGCTGTGTGTGTGATCTCCAGTGTGAATTCCGCTGAGAGCACCCCGGTGAGTGAGCCACCCATGGGAGGATACTGGCACGGATACAAGCGTGGGGCCCCATACTGAAGACAGCTTTTAACCATTTACCTGCTACGACGAAGCTGCTGCCAACTTCAAAAGGGAGAGGTACTTTTGGGGAATAAGGTAGCGCTACCTGGGGAATAAGAGCTCAGGGGAAGGGACAATCATTTGAACTGTGTGGTTACTAACCCCTTCCGGAGGATTGGGACTGTGATATTTACCAAGCAACCGTTAAGCACCTAATTGTGGTTTAGGTAGTGTCCCACGTGTCCCCAGTGTAGGAGTGCAGAGTGTATTAGTTGCCCTAGTGTTAAACGGTTTATATAAAGTTTATATTTGTTCAGTTGCAAACTGTGTGTTTTATTATTCCTAGTGGAACCCCCTGAGGTGTTTTCCTCAGTGTTCACTAGGTGGAGGCACTGTAATTCCCAGTTCCCAGTACTTTTCATAAGCAAAAGGGACTCAGGGCCCCTGGATTGCCATGGGTAAATTGCTATTTAGTGCTATTTATTTAGAGACAGTAACCAAATTAGTGTTACAGTAGCATAACAAATTGAAACATAATACATAAAACATACAGGCAGTGCCCATCTGATCATGCTATAGCTAGAATGTAAAGTCAGATGGTGTAGTCTGTTCATGCATCTACACCATCAGATTTGATCTCTTCCGATGGAGCTGCAGCATGCCGAGTTGACAGCCGTCAGATGTGATATTTTCCCTGTAGTTTACATCAGATTTTTGTATCAGTCTAATATTTTGACCCACACAACTACATGCAACTTCTTGGATGCATTTTGTAGATTCAACATCATCTGACTGTTACTACACATAAAAACCAGGCAGTGTTTTGTTCTTGCAGGAACCTAAATGTTAGCCTACTATATTCTATGTAGTCCTTTGCATGTTGGAATTTTTTAGTTGAGAGCATAGTTACAGTATGCTGTGTTGTGACCAGTGTATTGTAAATGATATGCCTGATAATTTTTAGCCTGTTCAGTTTCCCAACTATTGCATCATTTAATAATCATGATTTAAATGGTTAACATAGTGTTTTTTTATATCATAAATGTTAATAAGAGGATTTGTAATGATTTAACTAAAAATACTGCAAGAAAAGTATGTTGCAGAGAAAGCTGTGGGAACAATTGATGTGCTACAAAATGGCCACAAAAAAAATAATATAGATCACAAATTATGAAAATAATGGAAAAATAGGAAAATCATCTTCTTGTGCTTTACTGTAGGTGACTGCAGCATATGAAGCTAGTATTGTTATGTTCAACAAATTTTATTTGATGCAACAAAGAAACTTAATTTGAACAAGGACAGATTGGAACTATGGGCCAAGTTCTTCAAACATTTGATCTCCTTTCAAACAGAATCAGAGATGTGAGAGGTTGTTTGACAATTATGGAAATAACTGAGATGTGAGGAACCTGCTACACTGGTTTCATCATCAAAAGGAATCCACTTTGAGTCAGTAGGTAATGTGGACCTAGCTTGCAAGGTCAATGTCTGACTCAAGGTAATGTATACAATAGGTAGGGTGCTGATCTGGTCAATTCAAGTATGCATACATGAGGACTTTTACAAGGGAGGAGATACATTGCTAAGGTCTTGGTTGGAACTATAAGGTTGATTTATCGAATGTTAGAAAGAACTCCGTACTTTTTAGAAGGGCTTTATAAGTCTAGTTTGATATATGGTACAATAATGTATAGGGAGCTATGGAAGAAATTTGCGGATGCCATGTGATTTTAATAAATGAATCAAAGATTGTGAAGGAAAATGAAAACCCAAGAATAGTAAGAGTTGCGAAAAGGCCCTGAACTTGGAAATCATCCCTGTAGTTTTCATCACTAGGGGAAGCCCCACAAGCAAGAACCAGGCTAAATAGAGAACATTTTAGGGTATGTTATCTTAGAAAGAATTCTGGGGTAAATATATCAAAGGGCAAATACTGCTTGCTACAGTTCAACAAAGAAGGAAGCTGCAATGCTCATATAACTTGTATAGGATTGTCTGCATGTTGCCTATTAATAAATTTCTCTGGTTCACCTTGTAGTGGTATTTGGTTTGAAACAAGGACAATAAGTAAGAACAGGAGGAAAAGGAACAGGGGTGAATAAGAGGGGGATTGATGGGTAGGAGCAATAAGACATGAGAGTTGAAGAGTATTAACGAAAAAGAAAACTTAAAAAAAGGGTTTGGCTGTGACAACAGAAAATAAATGAAAGTGTGTAATATAAAAATAAATGGACATTTTTTGGCAAGTCCTGTCAAGAAGTTGTGATGATTTGATTCTGAGTATGAATAGGTCATTAATAAGGGCAACACTACTTTATATTGTCATTCCTTTAAAGGACCAGTAACATCAAGAAATGAAGTAATAAAAATATATATGCACTATTAAAACTGCTGTGTTTGCTTCAGACACACTACTATTGTTTATATAAAAAATATGCTCCGTAGCAATGGGGGCAGCCATTCAAAGGAGAAAAGGCTCAGGCTACACAGCAGATAAGCTCTGTAGAACATAATGTTATCTATTATCCACTACTTGTTATCCTATGCCATATAGCCTTTTTTCAATTTCCACCATTGCTACTCAGCAGCTTGTTTATTTGAACTATAGTAGTGTTTCTGAAGCAAACACATCAGTTTTATCAGTGCAGGGCAACACTAAATGATCTTTTCATTACTTTTAAACACTTTAATTTTTAGATGTTACTGTTCCTTTAAGCTTTGTGATTTGCCCTGCATGTGTTTTCTCCCTCGCCCTCCTGTATTTTTAAGGTGTCCATCTTTTCACTTCTCTTATCCTTTTCCTCCTTCCACTTTTCCACTATGATAAGAATATTCTTGCTCTACTAATAACCTGCTTTAGTTTTTTTCATCCTCAGATTTCTTCACACTAGTGAGCCCACTTGACATTTCTAATTACCTTCCCATTGCACACAGTGCCTACCAATTTCCCACAGGAACACCGGATGCTGAAGGAAATTGCTGCTTTGCACAAGTAATGTGAACAATTCTGGGGATGCAAACTTTGAACAGTGCCTGGCCTTGTACTTTTTCTGCCCATCAGACCGCCCCTAAGAAAAATTATGAAATTTATTAAGCTACTAACTCCTTTTTTGAAATGGCCCTAGAGTGAACTGGTCACTTTTCCATAAAATGAAAATACTAGACAGGACTCATTCTCATGCAGCTTAAGTATTTTATGTGTTAATTTAGTGTTGCAGTTTAGACTTTCTAAAACTTGACCTGTTTCATTTCAACAAAAATTCGCTGATGGCAAAATGACGCAGGCACCCATTAAAGTCTATAAGCGTCATAAATTTTTTTTTTGATGAGCAAAGCCATAGAAGTCTATGGGCATCATTTCCACAGCAAAACAAGGTGAAAAAATTTGCCATCCCTAGTGATGAGCAAATTTTTTCACAATGCATGAATTTGCAGTGAAGTTCCACATTTCGTAATAGGCAAATTTTTTAGTGAAACTGCAACAACAATTTGCTGCGAAAGAACACAAGAAAAACTGCCTATTCAGTGCATTTTGAGGCAAAACTTAAGAAAAAACGCCAATTGACTTTAATGCATTTGGAGTGAGAAAAAAGGCCCATTGACTTTAAGGCAATTGGAGTGAGAAAAAAAAAGTCACTCATAGACTTTATTATTATATTTTGCTACCAAAAAGTCGCCATTACAAAAAAGCAGATTTACTAAGCTTGAGTGAATTTTCGTAGTTAAAAAAGTTCGAATTTCGAATTGGCTACTCCGACCTTCGACTTCAATTCAAACAATTCGAAGTAAAAAACGTTTGACTATTTGACCATTTGATAATCGAGGTACTGTCTCTTTAAAAAAAAACTTTGACTTCATACTTTGCCAAATTAAAGCTACCGAAGTGCAATGTTAGCCTATGGGGACCTTCCATAGCAGTTTTCTAAGTTTTTTTTTGGTCGAATAGAAATCCTTTGATCAATCGATAAAAAATTGTTTGAATCGCTCGATTTGTTGAAAAAAAATTGTATTCGATATTCGAATTCGAAGTTTTTTAATTCAATGGTCGAATTTCAAAGTTTTTTTGTACTTCGAGATTCGACCCTTAGTAAATCTGCCCCCTAGTGTATAACTTACATTTATCAACATATTGAACCTAATTTTCAATTTTAGTTTGCTGCCCAGTTTTCCAATGTAATCAAATCACTCTGCAAAACACTTGTTTGTAAAAACCTTTGTATGGGTACTTGGTTATAAGTGTAACATGAACTGAAATGTTAAAAAAACTGTCTTATTCTCCTATAATTGCAATTCATCTATTGCAAAATTTAAACATAACTTTAAATGAAATAAAAATGATATAAATGTATAAACAAAATATCACACAGAACTTGTAAAAACAGATCCCATCAAGCAGGTGGGATCAATGATTAAGAGCAGCACAAGTAACTTCTTCATCACTATGGGTGTACTTGCTAGTCAATCTGCTTTTTGTTGGAGCCAAAAACAGCCATGTAAATAACAAGTTTGTGATAATATTCAAATATATTATACAGTTCAGTTATATTTCTCAGCACCCACTAAATTATTTTTGATTTGAATTGACTCTCATATGCTTTTCTCAAGAAAGTGTGTTCTTTCTTGCAATAAGCTTTGCATAAACGTAATTCTTTCCAACTCCTACGGGCATAGACACAAGCGAAGATTCTGGGAAATCTAGTCGCCCAGTGACAAATCAGCTCTTTTTCGGACGACTAATATCCCCTAACTGCCTTCCTGTCGGCTAGAATCTAAATCGCTGGCGGGGTGGCACTCAGAGCCCTTTGTTTTCCAAAGTCTCCCAAAGTTGCCTCACGAGGAAATGCCGGGCAACTTAATCTCCCCCCGAATCTTCGAGTGTATCTCTGCCCTAAAAGTTCACTGAGAAAAATCTTTGTGTGGGGGTTGTTTGCACAGATGACTTCCTTGAATCTTCGCTTGTGTCTCTGACTTCTTTGAAAAACATTTGCAAAAATTTGCAAAAAGCACTAATGTTTGAGAAAGTGTGAGAACGTTTGCAGAATTTTTTGGCTTGTTTTCTTGAAAAACATGTTCTTTTATTGTATTTTTTTATAGGAGTTATTTATTCACTTTTCTGATGATACAGATCCATTTTTCTTATATGATCTTACACTAAGGGGCTGATTCACTAACTTCGAGTGAAGGATTCGAGGTAAAAAAACTTCGAATTTCGAAGGTTTTTTTGGGCTACTTCGACCATCGAATGGGCTACTTCGACCTTTGACTACGACTACGACTTTGAATCGAAGGATTCGAACTAAAAATCGTTTGACTATTCGACCATTCGATAGTCGAAGTACTGTCTCTTTAAAAAAAACTTCGACCCCCTAGTTCAGCAGATAAAAGCTACCGAAGTCAATGTTAGCCTATGGGGAAGGTCCACATAGGCTTGGCTAACTTTTTTTGATCGAAGGATATTCCTTCGATCGTTGGATTAAAATCCTTAGAATCGTTCGATTCGAAGGATTTTATTGTTCGATCGAAGGAATTATCCTTCGATCGTTCAATCGAATTTTCTGCGCTAAATCCTTCGACTTCGATATTCGAAGTCGAAGGATTTCAATTCCTAGTCGAATATCGAGGGTTAATTAACTCTCGATATTCGACCCATAGTGAATCAGCCCCTAGGAGAAGAAGACTTTCAAAGGTAATTCCAATGAATGAATCCATAGAATTGTTATGATTTTGAGACTTCAGAATATACGAGCAATACTGCAGCAATTTTACTGGTGTTCTGTAAATCAGATTTATGTTTGTCTGCTGTATTATGATTTTGTTTGCATTGATTTTTTTGTTTCTTGTGGGATTTTCAGTTTAAAAAATCAGCAAGGGTTGCTGGAGGAGTTTTCTGCATTTCCACAAAGATTTATTGACCTCTTAGAGCAATGTATTTTGGAGCAAGACAAGCCAGTGCCAAGGTACTTAAACTCCTCCTATTTTGTGGGAAATTAAGGAGAATTCAAATTAACATGTATTGTATGACTATGTTAATACTGCTTGACAGCTTGTTCTTTAATGTAACATACAGTACCAATCTGCTTCCTTGTTTAAAGCTAATATACTTTATATTGTGCATTTAGTATTTTTTTTTTGTTTTGCATTATTGTTCTATCTTTGTGGAAATCCTTTCCTACTCTATCAAATTGATGATCAGGAGACAGCTTAGAAAATCATCTAACATTAAATAAACCCAATAGGCTGGTTTTGCTTCCAATAAGGAGTAATTATATCTTAGTTTAAATCAAGTATAAGGTACTGTTTTATTATTACAGAGGAAAAGGAAATCATTTTTAAATATTTTGATTATTTGATTATAATGGAGTCTATGGGAGACAGCCTTTCCGTAATTCGGAGCTTTCTGGATATTGGGTTTTCGGATACCATACCTGAATAAGCCTCTTATGCAAACAAACTATCCATATATAATTAAGTATTCTGTGTCATCTCTTTACATGCAGCTTTGAATTAGTCCATTATTTTGATGACAGATTTTATAGGCAAAGGAAGAACACACCAATGTAATTGACCTAACTGTCAATCAAACTCTGACTCCTGTATGAAGAGAGACAGATTGCTGGCAGTGGGTTACTGAAGCAAACCTGGATTGTTTCAGAAACCATACAGAATTTTTAATTGATTAAATTTAGAGAGTTCCTCATTTCCATGGGATGAAGCACATTACATTTTCATTTTAAAAAATGGGCATAAACATTATTTTAATTCCTCTCCTATTATATTTTTCTTTTTGAAGGGGAGAGCCAGGGACACTGCTGTCTGCAGCAAGTGCTAGGCCCCTTCAAGATTTTTTGTCAGGGGAGGGGCAGCCCTGAGTTACTGGTGGGCAGGAGGGGAGAGTCGGGGATACTACTTCCTGCAGCCGGCGCCGGGCCCCTTCAAGATTTTTCGCGGCCCGGGTTGTTTCATTGCTGAGTTACATCATCAAAACCCACATGATCTGTAACATAAGCGTGCACACCACCCGCACTTCAGCCGGCAACGCGCCACACACTCCTTGCGTACAGTTGCTCCTTCTGCGCTGCGGATAAATGCCATTGTTTCTGGCTGGGAGGGGGGTGTTCCCTGTTGGCTCCTTAGGATCGGGGCCCCATAGATGGGTTGCCGGCCCCATCCGAGGTGCAGGGGCACAGGACTCTGGTCAGTAGCACAGCTACAGATCATGTAGGATACAGATTCAAAGTTCCTAATAGTTCTCTGCCAATTTATTGGTAAGGCAGCTGTCTTCTTAATATATCTGTTTCATCTACCAGAGTTTTTTTTTTACTGACTCGAGTATAAGTCGAGGTAGATTTTTTCAGCACATTTTGGGTGCTGAAAAACTCGGCTTATACTCGAGTATATATGGTAGATTTTGGAAAAACAGTAAAAAATAAAAGATGGCAAGTAATTGAAAAAAGTCTTTATTTCTGGTGAACAATCTGAAAACAATTGCACTTAAAAAAGTGTTTGGAAGGTGAACAACCCCTTTAACAAGAAATCTGCTGCAAGCTTTCAGCAAAGGTAGATGGAATTTTCAATAACTGCTTTGGATTATGGTATTTGATTGCATTAATTAACTAAATCCACTTGTTTGAAGCTTACATATGTATTGGATTTTGTCAAGATCAAGCCCTCTCTCACCCTGGAAGCAAGCAATGACACTGGCAGTGTGGAGATATGTGATAACACAGATAACTCTCCATAGATTTCCATATTCCTTATAAAAATATCCTGTTTTTGGAAGTACATTTGTTTTAATGGTTAAAACACAAGCAGGGTTGCCCAATTTCAGATTATACATGATTATATGCAGGAATATTCAGAAATGATCTCTTGACTTTGAACATTCAAACTGTGTTTACAAAGCAATAGAACTTGCGTTTTTTCACAAAGACAATCCTGAGGGGTTTAGAGTAAATCTGCATTTAAATCAAATAACTTTGTACATCTGGTCAATAATCATTTCTATATTTTCTTTGAAGGTTTTTACTTCAACTAGTCATGTCTTCAAATACTGTGGACTGTATGCCTGCAAGCCTAAATATAATTGAAACAAATCCATTCAAGCATCTCATTCACCTTTCTTTGAAACTTCTGGCAGGAAGTGACAGTGATGGGAAAAAATATCTTGCCACTTGCATAAAAAATGTAAAGGTCAGCGTTATTCAATGTTAAAGTGGACCCGTCACCCAGACATAAAAATTTGTATAATAAAAGTCCTTTTTAAATTAAATATGAAATCCAATTTCTTTTTTTTTATTAAAGTATTCATAGCTGTTGTAAACTCATTTTAAAATATCAGCTGTCAATCAAATATTGCCTACCCCACCTCTATGCCTTAGACATAGGGGCGGGGCAAGCAATTACTTTCACTTTCCATTCAGCACTTCTTAGATGTCACTGCTCTCCCTACATTCCCCCAGCTCTCTTAACGATTTAATTGTGTAGCCAGTACATGGAGATGGACATTGGGTCCCCTGGTGCACAAACAAGATTCTGAGATGATACAAGACTTGCCTTAATAACAGTGTCCACAAAATGGCTCCTTCCTGGTTGCTATAATTATGAATTCCCAGACTGATGGAAACAATGTTCAAATAATTTATACAGTGTAATTAAAGTTCATTTTGCTTGACTAACATGATAAAATAGGATTTGGAATAATTTTGTTTGGGTGACGGGTCCCCTTTAAGATTTTATTTTGAAATCTTTATAAAAATGCTTTTGTTGAATTTCTACTGTTATCCATGCACCTTTATTGTGATATTGGCAGGTTTGCATCTTTTAAATGTTGGAAATATTTTGTCTTTGCATGCATTTAAATAAGCTTTTGCCATTTCTTTGTGCGTAAAAAAACAAAAAACAAAAATAGAATTCTTGGAAGCAAAATGATTATTTTATACATGCACCTGTTACTTTTTCTCTTTAAGCATATCAGAGTTAAAATAAGTTAAAGTATGGGAAGCTGGAACACAATTTCCTTCTTTTTGATGAATTGTAGCTAGCAACTTTATGAACGACTGCCTTAAAAGCAGCTGCTTTGGACAGCACCTTGAAAAATAATTTATGTAAACTGCACTTTGAAGAAGAAATTATGTTTGTAAGAGAACAAAATGTAATCATTTGTAAAATGTCTCAGACCTGAGGTTAATGCCCTTTTGATCAATAATGCAGTTGGAAAAAAGCCATGTGATTGTATCAAAGTAATAAGTGATCATAGGAAGGTGAACTTTTTCTAAACCTTGTAGAATAAAATAAAAACATCTTTACCGCTAAAAGGGGGCAGATAAAAAACAATGAAACTCTACCAGCCTTGTGAGATATTTCACAATTACAGATGTCGTTTTCTTTTTTTTACTAGAAAGTCATCTGACCAAAACATTGCCTTCTCACAAGGTTCATTCATTTGTTTGCTTTTCTGATGCTGAACTCCACGCCTGAATGACATAATTCGTTGGCCTTGCAAATAAATTAGCTTTTTGTTATGGGGCCTATTTACTGACAATTAATTTTTTGCTCCAAAAATTCAAGATTTCAAGTATGAAAACCTCTAAGGCAAAAAGTAAAAGTTGTTGGGCACTATAGAAGTCAATGGGAGCTGCGCTGATCTGATTGGACCCCTTTATGGTATGAATGTAAAACATTTATTTGGTGCCCTGCTAAAAAATCACTATTTATAGAAATATAAACAGCATTCAGTTAAAGGAACAGTAACACCAAAAAATTAAAGTAGATCAAAGTAATTAGAATATGACGTTTTGCTGCCCTGCACTGGTAGAAGTTACTGGTAAAAGTATTTGCTTTATTTATTACGCTGCTGTGTAGCCATGGGGGCAACTGTTCAAGCAGGAAAAAAGGCACAGAATACACAGCAGATAACAGATAAGCCTGGTAACACACCATTCTATTCTACAGATTTTTATGTAACTTGTGTATTTTCTACTTTTTCCATCTTGAATGGCTGCCCCCATGGCTACACAGCAGCTTATTTATATAAACTATAGTAGTGTTTCTGAAACAAACACAGAACTTTTAGGGCAGAGGACTCACGAGGAAACTTTGGGCGACTTCGGAAAACGAAGTGCTCCGAATGCCACCCCGCCGGTGATTTACATTCTAGCCGGTGGGAAGGCAGGAGAGGCAGTTCAGGAGATTAATTGCCCAGAAGAAGAGGAGATTTGTCACCAGGCGACTATTCTCCCTGAATCTCTGCATGTGTCTCTGCCCTTACCAGTGCACGGCAGCAGTGCATTATATTTTAATTACTTTGATACACTTTAGTTTTTTTTTTTTATTATTGTTCCTTTAACTGAAAACAGTTTATATTTCTATATAAGCAATCAATGCCAATGCCCACACTGAAAACAGCTGAGCCTTTCTAGTGCAGGCATTCATGCAGCATAGAAAAATGAGATGTGCATCTTGGTTATAGGGGCTATTTCATCACTGGTCAGTAACTTTTACTGTGTAAAGTATTAGTAGAGCTTTGAGAATTAACAATTTATTGTCTGTGCTGAAACTATTTGTTCCAGCTAGGGAAATAATTGTCCATATCCTTTCTTCCTTCCTTCATGTATTATACCTCTGCGGCAAAGATTCAGATGGATAGTGATCAGCAGCACTGCCACCCCATTAAGCACCATAGTGTTTGACTACACAAGGCAGTTGAAGACTTTCAGACAAATTGACACATTGATATATATCAATTTGTTAATATTTGTGACAGAAGAGTACTGATAAATCACAAAATGTATATAACTGCTGTGAATTCTTCTGGATTGATGAGTTTTGATATTAAATAATCATAACGGTCCCCTAGAGTTTCTATAAATAAATGAAGCCACATTCCAAATAAATGAGCCTTAAGCAAACATTGGCTTAAATATCTGGTTGCTGGTTCTGATTCTGATTCTGAAACAATAGATGAGAAACCAGCCTGTGAATAAGAATGTCAAGGCTGACCTGCTAAATTGTTTCAACAGTATTAAAAATGTCTTAAAGGGATATATTCTCATTATAAGTATGTAATCCCTTGTAGAGAAACCCTTTATCTGGGAAGCTTCAAATTATGAGAAAGCCATCTCCCATACAGTTCCTTTTAAGCAAATAATTCTATTTTTTTTAAAAAAACTATTTCCTTTTCTATTTAATAATAAAACAATATCTTGTACCTAATCCAATCTAAGATGCATGAATCCATACTGATGACAAAACAATTCTTAAAACCACGTTGACCAAATTTCCGTGCCCATTTAACTGTAGTTATCAATAAACTTACTTGTAATAATCTGATGTGGGAAAACAATTGATTACATCATGAAAAAATCCAAAGATTCCCGGAAACTCTGATTTTTTTTCTTTGGATTATTGCCCAAAAAAACACAAATTTAACAAATATTGTATGAAACCCAGCACAGTTCATATCTTCCAGTTGTAAACGGGACATCTGCCATTGACTTCTATCTTTTTTTTCTTTATTCAGCCTCAGGGTTTAATAAATCATAAAAAAATTGAGTTTGTTTTTCCCCTTAAAAACTCTAACTAGAAAAAATCAGAAAAACCCCCTTAACGTTTAAGGACTTAAAGGAGAACTAAACCCTTGCCCCCTCCACCCCCCTCTACTGCCTCGCTTCCTGCAGCAGGTATTCTATTTAGAAATTCCCTGTATGCTGACGTGCTATAAATCTACCGAGTTGTGCTGCAGAGTTCAAAGGAGCTATCTTCTGTCTGCTTCTGTTCCTTTTCTTTAAAGCAGTGACACAGATCGTATGCCTTTCAGCAGACACAAGAATTTCTAATAAGAATACCTGCTGCTGGGAGGGGGGGGTAATGAATGGAGCAGTGGATGGGCTAAGGGTTCAGTTCTCCTTTGAGCTATGGTGATCCAAATAACTGAAAAATTCTTTATACAGAACACCCCAGGACCCCCTCCCATTATTCTGGATAAAATTATCCTATACCTGTAATAGCCCTAACAAAGTCTGAATGGTGCTTTGTTAACTTCCTACTCACATACACATAGAAAATGATATTCCTAAATGGGAAGGGTGTTGTAAACTCCCTGCATGAATTTGCTATGTTTTAAAGAGTGTTGGTATTTTTACTTCCTTACTTTATTTAACTTACTCAAGCTTATTTAAACAGGTTGTGTTCATGCTGATGTCAAGTGAGTCCATTACAAACATCAGTGTTTAATCTGTATCATTATTTACTAGTCAGTGTTCTATTGACATTATATATCTGCTTGTGAACAAAGAAGGCAACTCGGTTGAATTTACAAGAAAGCCGTGATCTGTAGAAACAGAAACTATATTAGTTTTGAGCTGTGTATAATATGTGTAATTTCTAGATTTACCAGCAGAAGAAAATTTATTTAAATTGTAAATAAGCCTGCAACATTTCCTCCATCTCCCTGTGCTTTTCTGTACTTTATTATTGAACACCTTTTTTTCTGCTGATTATCATTTTTTTAGTAAGTTTTAGTTATGTTTCCTGTGCATGGCAATGGCTATAAGATGTATTTTAAAAGATAGTTTCAAACAAAAAACTGGAGCATTTAGGATATTTTTATGCCGCAGAAGAAAGATAGATGATGATCCAGTTGTCTCCACCATAACTTGCTAGTTACTTTGGCAATTTAGCCATGTTGCAAAATGTACCTTTTTAGTTTAAAGCTTATAAATGTCTATATGAGGATCTTATTAGATTAAATAGTATTCTGGACTACACACACAAACACACAAACTGTGTACACATGCTATTTTGACAATGTGTTTGCAACTGTAATTTTTGATTATTTTTTTTTTAAAGTTGGAAAATTGTACCCTAAAAGAAAAACATTAAAAATCAGAAGAGGATCTTTTGTAACACAAACAAGTAATATTTCTAACACAAACAAGTAATATTTCTATTCGTTTGTTCAATGGTCCATGTAGTAAGGACCAGCAGTACAGGTTATAGCAAAAGACAGATACTGCTTTTAACAGGAATTGCAGTACACTACCTATGCATACATATGCTGACTTTTATCATGTCATGTCCTTGTTTCTTAGCAGGCATTGGCTGAGAAATGTAAGGAGTTGGATACATTGCAAAATGAGTGGGAATCCCAAATTATTTATTAAACAGCAAGCATACGCAGGCAATCGGTACAGAAAGGGAAAAAGCATTACAGGATAGTGTAACCTGCAGGTTACACTTTATATAACCTTCCTCATTGGGTTGTCCAATTGAAACATTAAAACTAGTGATGGGTGAATTTGCGCGATTCGTCGCCAGCAAATAAATTCATGAAATGCCCGCGAAAATTTGCCCGAAAAAAACGAGACGCCAACGAAGTTTCGTGAATTTTTCGCAAAAATTTGCGAATTTTCCGGTGAAGCGAAACAACGCAAATTCTCCCATCACTAATTAAAACCATTATGTAATTCAGTTGTTCCTTCCTGGGTAAGAATCACTTAAACTGAATGTGTTTATATTTATCTATAACTACAGTAGGTAACTAGATGCAACATTCTTTACTAGAAACATCAGAATAATAACTGATTTACATAAACTGCAAAAAATTGTGGTTGTCTGTCATTTGCATAAGAAGCCACTGTCTTGCTGCAGGCTGGTCAGAGGGTTACTGATGTTTTACAATTCTATTGATTCGGAGACAAGGGTTCCTGATGAAAGGGGGTTGCTTGGTGTGACATCACTGAGAACTGGACACTCTTTTTAATGGGACATTTCCTTGCATTTACGTATTGCTTGTACAGAGGAATTTATACATTTGTGCTAAATGCAATGCTGATAATGATATACAAAAAAGTTCAAAATTTAATAAACCCTCTTCTCTGATGCAAACGCAGTATTAGCTTCAATACGAGTAACAAAAGAAGGAACTGGAGACAACAAGCAGTAGAACAGTTAAAGAAGTCCATAAAGATCAAAATGAAAAGAAAATATAAGTCTGAGTCATGCATACGAGAACTTAAAGGCAAGCTTAGTGGAATGGATTAGGTATGCCGTATTTTATAGTTATGTTATCTATATTTCCAATTTCTTTCTTTGATAAGAGTATAGTATGTAAAAATATGCATAGTCCTTGGAGGGATCATCCCCAGTCGAATATCGAAGGTTAATTAACCCTCGATTTTCGACCCTTGATGAATTTGCCCCTTAATGTTCTTATTTGTATCTCCGTATCTTTCTTAGTTTTCAGATTTTTGACCAAATGAAGCCCAGATTCAGTAATCATGTGAATGCACAGATCAAATTGGGGAGCCCGGTGAATGAAGGTCAGCTTGGGTGAGGCTAAATCCTGAGGTTGTTTCTTGCTGTGTAATGCTAGCTTAATGTAAGTTTCAGTTATCAAACATTATTTATTTTCAGGTGCATTATCTTACTGTACAACAACAGAGTGTAGAACAGGGCTCTCCTGATAGACATATGTATGTCTTTGAGATTTATATGGCTGCCAGCATGTCCCACCCCCATGTGAAAAAGCCCCATCTACTACCCTCCATAGTGCGCCCCCTGCTTCATCTTCCTATAAAGCATTTGTTAAAAATGTGAATCTCACGTAACTATGGATGCTTTAATAAAATAATAATTTGGGTTTTTCATTTAATTTGAAAATGACTTTTTATGTCTGGGTGACAGGTCCCCTTTAATTGAATTACTTTTGTTTGTAGGAAAACCACAGAGCAAAGCAGGAGGTGACCTCACGTCGATGAGAAGATGCAACTCTGGATTCTGAATGTCATGAGAAGGAGATGCTCATAAACCAGTTAAAAACGAGGACAGCTGTTTTAGAACAGATAGTGAAAGACAAGGAGCAAGTAATAATTCAAAGTGTTGATGCCTCTATAAGTGCTCAGGAACATAAGGTTTGTTCTGAAGCTGTTTATGCTTCTGACTAGATTCAGATCACCTTAGGACTTGTTTACACTGAATTTTCGGTTGCTTGGGTTTGTTAAAAGCAAAAAATTTACTGTTTAATGTCCCTTCATTAATGAAATTTGGGGTTGAGGGATACTATTGATGTTAAACCAAGCAAATAACTGAATTATTTATGAACACATACGGGATATTGGAAATTGCAATCTTATGTCTAGCATCGCTAAGCACATATACTGCTCCCACAATGGCCATTATTCAGGTTGCTATTTTTAATGAGTAGACCGCCTACATGGAGATATAAGAGGCGGTGACCTGGACAACAAATTACTTCAATTGGAGACAACATGGATATTTAGGCTCTGAAAATGGCCTTAATGGACACTTAAACTTCCAGGCATTTGTTCACAGATAATTATAAGGGGTGAATAGATTAATCCGGCACCTAACCCTTAATATTTTACAATCATCATTTCTCCCCTCTCACAGTCGGGAATTGGTGTCTCCATATGAGTGCATTGTCATTTATTAACATTTACCTTTACCACCACTTTTCTCTTAGTGGATATGGTGTTACTTATGTTTCTCATTTTTTCTTTATTTTTTCTTTATTTTATTTTATTCACTTCCTTTATTGTCATAACTTATTATTTTCCCATCTCACACCTTTATTATTATTTTTTATATTATTTTCTTGTCACACAATTTTGCCTTTGTGTTGGTTGTTGCTTCTGTTTTTGTTTTCATCTTGGTTTGTTTTTTATTTTATTTTGTTTTTGGTTCTTATATTTGAATTTTGATCTTCTAATTTAGTACACCCAGCATTTCTGTCCGTGAGACTACCTCAGAATGATGCTCCGGTAACGCTTATAATATTGGCTAAATTCAGCATTATTATTTGATGTATATTTTTCATTAGGCCTCTTCTATTTATGTTGTGAATCAACTTTTGGACCTACTTACAAGTGCCCACCACATATGGTGCCTGGACATTTAGCATGATGTCAATACAATATTACTGCACCGGATTCCTCCTGTTTAGGATGTGATTCAAATGGACACTTGGAATACAACCAATAGAGTTCACGACGTAAATACGTCATGGTCACATGACGCTTCTTTTAAATTTACAGCAACTCCGGATTTCCGGTCTCTTGACAAAGCCACGCTGGTGGCAAAATGGCTGTCGAGGTGCAGCACACGCAGCGGTCGTGGGGCCCCCGCAGGGTCGGTATTAGACACAGCTATTTATGCTGATAACAGACGGAATTGCCTTGGAGACACCCATCGCACGGACGTACATGGGAGTGTCTACTGGACTTGAATAGTCGGGAACCATATTGCAACGCTGAGGCGATTTATCGTGGGGGTTCTGAGTATTCCACAGAGATATTCTTTTGGGTGACGGCACTTCCGCCCCTCCCGCTGATTAATATCGCATTTCGACTAACTCCACTTTACAAGGGTGGGCCCCCCGTGCATTTTCTGGACTGTGTCGGGTGTATTCCCGTTTATTCAACAACAGCCCTATTACGATACCATATACCCTTGCAGTGAGTGGCCCTAAGGGCATCTGGCCTGATGCGGCAATCTGTCTGCTCTCTCTGACTCCTGGATATATGATTATTATTATTATGCACCTGTAGCAATTTTCTTTGGATACCAATATCGGATACTTGAAGGATACATGTCCAATTTGAACATTAGTTGCTTCACTCTACTTTTGCACTGCGGTGCTCAGTGTATTGATGCATGTCCCATTGGGTAGCAATTCATTATACACACATTTATATATGTATCTTGCACTAGTGCATAAAACATATTTGTATTAAGGGGATCCCCGTCCATATGCAGCGCTGCTTATCATTTTAATTGATTTTAATTGAAGTGTTTTGGCTTAGTGTTCAATAAATATTGCCTTTTATTATAATAATAATATGTTCAATTCTCATTGAGTGTATTTGAACCTTTTGGGCAGGGGGTTAAGTCCTATGGGGTTGTGTATAATGAATTATTTATGATTTATAAAGTTGTGGCTTTTGTAAAAGCAATAGTCCCATGTTTGGGATCTTTTGAGATTGACAGATACATAGGTGGAAATGTAATAAACGTCTCAAAGAGAAACAATAATCACACAAATAAGAATACAAATTTGATTTCATAATGTACTATTCTTCATTAGGCTGTTACTACATAATGAATTTTTAATTGCACACTTTTAAGGCGTGCTTGAAGGTGGCATAATCTTTTGAAGCAAACATAAGAAATGTTATTACGTACACTGTGCACTGGCACAAACTATAAATTTCTTCCTCTGTCTGAAGTAGTCACTATACGGTTTCACAAAAGCTGTATTAAATTCGCATAAAGGAAAATTTGTTTCCACAGAGGCATAAATAAAATTGCAAATACTTTTCCCCCTTGTATTCATGGTGTTCTAATATCTCTGGACAGTTTTAAATCTCACACTGGTCTTCGAAATGGGCTTTCAAAAATATTTAGGGTGGCAAAAAAGACTTTGCCCAAAATACCAAACCCAATATGGTGTTCATGGTTTGTGTAGACATTTAGTAAAGTGCCAAGAACAGCCCCCTTTTCATATTGTTATGAGAGACTGCAAACTTTTCCCAAATCGTATATTGTTTCATACATGGTTTCACTAACAAATTTATTTCTCAGATGCTGAAATTGAAAGAGCAGCTGGATAGTACAACTGAGAAATTGGAAGAAAGCAAACAACTGTTGAAGACTAATGAGAATGGTAAGTGTTGCAAAACTATTTGTTACAGCATTATTTACTGTTTAATGAGGCAAGAGTTAAATGCATATTTCTTGGTGCATTAACCTCACCACCATGTGGACTTTGTTTTGTGAAATCCAATACCGAGTTTTCATATTTTATGTATTTGTTTCTAGAGTTTGCACTTGTTTCCCTAAAAAAATGAAGGTAAATTAAAATGTTCAATAACAGCACTTAATTTACTTTTAAAATAAAAAAGCTCTTCAATACAGATGCATGCAAACAGAACTACATTTTTTTTTCAAACTGTCCTTGACATTTTTTAAATTTTTTTTTACAATGCGTTAGTCTAATTGGTCTTGAATGAATATTACCTGCGTTGTCTAGTATAGACAATAATATCTTTCTGTAGATATTAGAGAAATCACTACTCTGAACATCTCATTCATATTTGTATCTCATGCAACAAAAAAATCTAATCTGTAATGGGCCTATAGGAGCTTGAAATTTCCATAGAATTATTAAATATGCTTGTTTAGGATAGGACAGAAATGCATTGTTTGTGTTTTAATAGTGAACTTGTTTACCCCTGAGATCTGACTTCAGTCAGTCGCTGGTACATTTTTTTGGTATATGACGTGTTTTTTCTGATTTATTTACATATGATATAATTTTTTGAAGGACAGAAATGTTGCTAAATCAGTTAATACATTGTCAGCCTAACAGAAACTTGAGCATGTCCTTTCATTCTCCCACGGGAAATGGTCTGTGCAAGCGGAACTTTGCAGTTGCAGTTAAAAACTCACCCCTGTCTGTTTCCAGTCCTATGAAATTTTGCTTAATTGAGAGGTGTCCCCAATATTAGCTGTTAGATCTTGTCCCTAGCATTTTTCTTTGCACATCTTTTACTGTATATAACATTCTCCATTAATGTGTATGACATTCTCCATTAAAAAATATACTACCTTCAATTTTTAATATATAATCATATTAGACTTAAGTAAAAACCAAGGTATATATCCCCATTAAGCATGAATTTTTTTTTTTTGGTACTAATAACCATTCCTCTATAAATAACTGGTGTGTCATCCAGCTTTCATTGGAACAATTTTTGATGTTGCTGCTCTACTGACCACTGAATGATTTTTTTATAAAAAATATGCAACATTTCCTTATCAGTTACAACAAGGGCTTTTAAACGCTAGGGTGACCTTTTAAAACCTTAAGCCTGTGGAGCTAGGGATCAGCCAGTGATAAAACTGATTATTTGCTTTGAAAGGATAACGACAATCACTTGAAGTAAGGTACACACAAAATAATTGCTACAAGATTGCATGCACTTTGGTGAATTTACTTTTTTATGCCAAAAGCATAAGGGTAAGGACACACGAGGAGATTCAGGGAGATTTTGTCGCCTGGCTACTAATCTCCTTGTCTTTTGAGCAACTATCTCCCTGAACTGCCTCAGCGTTTTTCCCCATAGGCTACAATGAAAAGTCGCCTGCGCTAATGCACACAGGGCGATGTGTTTTCAATAGTTGCCTGAAATTGCCTCACTGAGGCAACTTTGGGCAACTATTGAAAATGCATCACCGTATGTGCATTAGCGCAGGCGACTTTTCATTGTAGCCTATGGGGAAAAACGCTGAGGCAGTTCAGGGAGATAGTTGCTCAAAAGACAAGGAGATTAGTAGCCAGGCGACAAAATCTCCCTGAATCTCCTCGTGTGTCCTTACCCTAAAGGTCTGAGATTTATCAGTTATTTCTGATAGATAGATAGATAGATAGATAGATAGATAGATAGATGATAGATAGATAGATAGATAGATAGATAGATAGATAGATAGATAGATAGATAGATGATAGATAGATAGATAGATAGATAGATAGATAGATAGATTTTGCAGTAGTGTATTGCCTACCAACTCAGTCACTCATGACTTTGTTGTTTGTTTAAGCAGTTTATTACTAAAATAAGGCCTTCCTAAGACCATGACCAGATATGTCATTCTGGATATTCAAATGAGAATTGCACTATGCCATAAAATGGAGATAAAGCTGCGCTGGCTCCTAAAGTGAGCCATTTATTGGCCAAATAATTCGATCTGGCCAGTTGGGCCCATCACTTAGGCACCTATATGAAGCAACCGTCAGCTTGTCTGGTGGCCTGGTAGATCAGTGGAACTTTACACCCCCTTTACATAGGGGTTAGTGAAACAGGCCAATAGTAACCCTCATTTGGTCCATAAAAAATTTCACCACAAATGTGATTTGTCAAGTGGCCCGTTATTGATTTGTATATGATGAATAATTTCTGCATAATTCTGTGCAAATAATCATTGAAATTTGTGTCTGATATACGTGTTTGATATACACGAGCAACTGTTTTGCTCCAAATTTGTCCCACAATATCCATGCAAAAGAGAACATTTTGTATGGTGAATTAAATTCCATGTTAGACAAGGTGCATATAGTTAACCCTAACTGTTAAAGGAGAAGGAAAGCTGTGAAGCAGTTTATTGTCGATAGATTATCATCATTATTATTATTATTATTATTATTATTAACATTTATTTATGTAGCGCCAGCATATTTCACAGCACTGTAAAGTAAAGCCACAATAGTGCAAGCTAGAATGCTATATTTATTCTGTAGAATGCTTTACCATACCGAATAAACAACTCTAGAAGCTCTTTGTTTAGGATAGCAGCTGTCATGTTAGCTTGGTGTGACATCACTTCCTGCCTGAGTCTCTCCCTGCTCACTCATAGCTCTGGACTCAGTTTACAGCAGGGAGGGAAAGAGGAGGGAGAGAGGAGCAAACTGAGCATGCTCAAGCCCTAGCCCTGGAGGTTTATGCTGGAAACAGGAAGTCTGATACAGAAGCCCATGTGTGCGCAATAGAAGGAATGAAATGCAGTGTTTATTTTGAGGACTCAGAGCAACATTACTTTGATTTATATAGACCTTTCTGATGAAGCCTACTTAATTTTAGCCTTTCCTTCTCCTTGAAATCTAAAATGTGATGTCGATATCTTTTAAAGAACTAGAATAGTTTAAAAATTATTCCCAAATGTTTGTTAGACATATTTTGTTGAGCTTTTGAGGTAAGCAACAGATGGTGATAAACTAAATCTGATGATAATATACACTGTGAAAAAAAAATTCTTCGTATTATATGGACAGGTGTTTTAAAGCTGGAATGTATCCCTCAGGTTCTCTGAGAAAAAAAAGGCCATGAAAGGCTTATCTGCGAACTGCGTAAAATGCATCAGGAAAGCATGTGGGAAGAATAGAGTGTTTGTAGCTCTTAACTTACTTGTACACCATCTGGTGCACACTACCTCTAATGGAAAATGCACAGAGGTTTGTTATCATTAGCAATCTCAATGTTTATTCCCCTGCTGCCTTTAACTTGCTCAGTACCCTACTAAATTATTATGATTTTTCTCATGTGTCTGTAAAAACATTAACATGTTGCTTAAGTCAACTGTTTAGCAGGAATGGGTTTTGCTTAAATTATAGCTTTCTTTTGCCTGCTGTGGTTCCAAATGAGATCATTTTTGATAACTAAGTGGGACACATTCAGATAAATGGCTGAAAAGTCTTGACTGGTCTGATCTATGCTGCACTACCAAATATGTTATTTCCCTGTTACTTTTATGTGAATGTATGCTTATTTTCCATGTATTATGACTAAACAATTGTGAGCAAATTTCTGTTGAAAAGTTTGTATTTTTTTTTTACTTTTATTTTGTTGTTTGGTTTAAAAATGTCTGAAATAACATATGTAAATAAATATGTATATATATATATATATTTCTGTCTGCAGTTTACAGTAGCTTTATCAATAGTTTCAATGCAAGGTAATAATGCAGCAAGCTATTTGTAGAATCAGATAAATATTTGGTTACTTTTGCATGTTTTAATAGAAAATTTAGCAATAGTGTATTTTGGGTTTTTTGCATCTGCATCCTCAATTTACAGTTGGAAATAATCCCTATATGGCTTCTTCAATAGCTCAGCCTATAGGCTCAGCATTAGTTTCTAACTTTTATCCAAAGAACTTTACTCCTGGAATGGAGACAAAAAGGAACCCCAAGAGCCCCAATAGTGTAATATGTTTTTACAGGGAGTAATGGTAGAGTAAACAAGTTAATACTCACAAACCAGGGTTACCGATAGGCAACCACTGTATAGGCAGGTGGGGAGATTATCCTGACCCCACTCAGGAATAAAACGTCGCTCTCTGTAGAAAAAGAAAAAGGGGATGATACCCCTCCACTCGGGGTGGACTCGATATAGTAGTAAGACAAAACAGAGGCGCCAACTGTTGTTTTTGCTCCCGTTCCATATTGCCTGATGAAGCAGGAAATGCCTGTGAAACGCGTTGCAATACTGTTTTGTGAATAAACTATTATTGAAAATTACCACTTTCGTTGGTGTCTGCTTGGAGGAGGTAAATTCATTACTACCTCCTCTGAATTACAAATTGGGTTTTTAAGTGCTTTTAGCTATTTTTATCCTTTTGGCGCCTCTGTTTTGTCTTACTACTTTACTCCTGGAATGAGTGCACCATCTCCAGTCTCTCTTGGTTCAAGACTCAATCCCCAGGCAGCCTTTCAGGCAAACTGATTTTGCAATTATTACACGTTCTTTTTAGGCAGGCATAGATCACACTTTTGATGGGGACATATTAAGGTGTATTATAACGTTTATTGGTGTTAATAATAGCGGTTTTAGGGTGTCTGGGAAAATGTTACTGGAGACCACTTGTGTAATAAACTTTTACATGGGTTCTGACATGGGTGAGCACAAATATCCTGTTGAGCAAAAAATATTTTAAAAGGGGTAGAATTATATAGGGTATAGTATAGAGATTCCATATAAAAAAATCAATAAATGTACTGGTACCATCTTGACTTTATTCATACCACTATGTAAACATTGCTTCTTATTTATAAACATGATTTTTTAATGGGACTGCAACGTCACGCTTGTTCTTTAATTGGATTATGTAATAAAATACTCTTCGTTTTCTTCTGGTCTCATCACCCATAGCAACCAGCAGGTAATATTTATTGGTCAGAAAGGTCTTATTGGTAACTACACCTGGACAAATTGAGGACTTGTTAGTATACTGTATATGGGTGTAAGAAATTATTTGGGGGTAATTATATGCATTTTATTGGTTAAACAGCCAGTATTTATTTTGTTGCACTGTTACTGGTTTGATTCTGACAATATACATATCATGAGTCTGAATCAAAATATTACCTGCTTAGTAAATTTTACTCCATTATGTATAACTTGTAGTATGATTTCCTGGTCTGCTCTGGTACACATTATGGCTTTTGATAATTTTCTGAAAGTAAACTGCAATGTCAATTTGCTAAAATATTATACCTCTGTGTATTAATACCAGGGCAAAACTAACATGCAGCATTTCTGATCTAATATTTACATAGCAGTGTTTTTTTATCAGTATTTTTTTACATTGGTCTGTACACATAAAGTTTGTTTTTCCCAGTAACATATTTTAGTATTGCTGATTGAGTACCAAGATCACAAGCAGGATGAAAATATGTATGTATTATATTTATAAAGATTACAAGAATGTATAGATAAATATTTAAAAAATGGAACAACTCAGTGGTTAAAGCACAACCATTTTGGTTAAATTCCATTGATGCACTCTGTAGTTGGAATTACTGTAAAGTAAAAAATATAAGCAGAAGAGTTTTTTGTTTTAGACCTATATGTATACTACCAGCATTAAGCCAGAAACAATACAGCCAAATCCAGAATACTTGTTCTTTAACCAATGACTATAGATATATATTACAAAAAAATATATACAAACTTTATAGAATTGCAGACAATGCCATGCTTACAACACTTATGGGCCGATTCACTAACTTCGAGTGAAGGATTCGAAGGTAAAAAACTTCTAATTTCGAAGGTTTTTTTGGGCTACTTCGACCATCGAATGGGCTACTTCGACCTTCGACTACGACTTTGAATCGAAGGATTCGAAGTAAAAATCGTTCGACTATTCGACCATTCGATAGTCGAAGTACTGTCTCTTTAAAAAAAACTTCGACCCCCTAGTTCGGCATCTAAAAGCTACCGAAGTCAATGTTAGCTTATGGGGAAGGTCCCCATAGGCTTGGCTAACTTTTTTTGATCGATGGATATTCCTTCGATCGTTGGATTTAAATCCTTCAAATCGTTCGATTCGAAGGATTTAATCGTTCAATCGAAGGAATAATCCTTCGTTCGTTCGAACGTACTATCTGCGCTAAATCTTTCGACTTCGATATTCTAAGTCGAAGGATTTTAGTTCCTAGTCGAATATCGAGGGTTAATTAACCCTCGATTTTCGACCCTTAGTGAATCGGCCCCTTACCTTTTGCATTTTGATGCAGATGCAAATAATTTTCAAAATAAGGATTATCATAAATAAAACATTTTCAAATAAAAGTTTGTAACTGCCACTTTTAAAGCTTGAAAGCTCAAGCTGATTCTTAACTGCTGTTTTGTTTCTAGGTGAGAATCAACAAGTTGGCTGAAGTCTATTTTGGCTGTCGAGTTTTATGTGCCCCTAGAAGATTTATTTTTTTTAGAACAAAAGTCAGGCAGCATTTAGATACTCACTGCTGAATGCATGTACATAACATAAGGTTAAATCATTTTAAACTCCAACTTCCCAATGTTATTTAAATAGTTCATATAAATCATTTTAATGTATAACTTAAACAGAAACAAAGCTTGTAAAAAGAAAACAGGTAAAAAGTAAAAGTTAGTTACTTTTTTTTTGCTAATCTAATCACAGCAGTTGCCTAAAGGTTTCAGGATATTGCTGGATATGTTTGCAACAAATACAGGCATTTTTGTATATATGACTATTACTTCCACTGAAGTATTTATATTTGCTGATTTAAAAACAACAGATTGATTACCTCCCTAATCTGTAGATCTGGTGCAAGTGCACCTTATCCCCATGTGTTTCAATGTTAACTTTAACCTTCTCTGATACAACATTTATGCAGCAGTTTGCAATGCTGGACACACTGCATGGTTATTTGCAATAGGAAAAACATGGTAAGTTAAAGATAAAAAATTATTTACAAATGTAAGGTAGATTTTTTTTTAATAGCAACAGCTATTTTTTTTTTAGCTGAATTTTCCTTTGGGGATAGGATTCGATAGGAGTTAGGTGTGTGGACATAATTATCTGTAATACATTGTGGAAAATCAATTTTGTACCTCCTTTCAAACAATGTGGAGTTACATTTTGGCAACAGTATCTGGAGTTCAATCCCACTGGGAAATTTGACTCTTATACTGTACCTCCATTATTATACAAAGTTTAATTGGCATTGGATTAAAATTATGAAGGGTATATCAAAAGCTTCTTTCGGTTACCTGTTACCTTACCTTTGATTCTGCGTCTTAGTGAAAGTACTGGTTTAATTACACTTTAATTGAGATAAATTTATGTGTAGCTTTTATATAGTAGTCTTCAGTACTCATGGCTGAATCTGGCCTGTTTCTCTTTGACAACAATTTTTCTAACTGTGCAACATTTTTTACAGTCCATTAAAGTGTGTATGAGCATTTTGTTTTCAGCAAAATATTAGGCACTGTAGTCACTTTTAGGTATTAGTGTATATTTATGTGCACTGCATTTACTCATCGTCTGTATAATTTCCCCTACATAAAAAAATAAACGAATAAAGTCCTTATAAAGAAACAACAAATCTTGTATATGAGTAGATAAACATGTAGTTTACAGGTATATGTTACCTTATCAACATGGTGGGTAACCTAAATACTATGGGGCATATTTATCAAGGGTCGAATTTAGAGTTTATGGGAGTTTGAAAAAAAAAAAAAATGACTAAAAAAATTTGAATTGAATTCGGACTATTGCCTAGTCGAATTAAACTAAAATAAACTCAAAATTCTAATTTTAAAATTAAAATTTTCAATTCGACCCATGATCAATCTGCCCCATGTATATTGTAGAAGAAACAAATACATGTACAGACACAAACGCACATATAGACAGCTGATAGTAATTCGTTCTGTAAACAGCTTCTAATTGTTATATTCTCTGGAAGGTTAATATTTTTAACTTCTTTTGACACACAAGTTTGTCGTGTGCATATTGAATGGATTAACCTCTGATTATTAATTTTATATATTCTAGTGATCCAGTTGGACTGGATATGAGATACCTAAAGAAGAATGGTGGCATTCTGGTTAATGGGCAAAAAATGGAAGCAGTGTTGCCAGGTATATACAGTATTTTATACTATAGGTTTATTTCTGCGGCATGTAGAGAAGTGGGGCATGAAACTGGACCTTTAATCCAAGAAAGTACAATGTTGTTTTTTTTACCCCTAGGATTCAGGATACTGTGCATGCACAATAGAGTGAAAAGCCGAACTTTAACGAAAAAGCTGGCTATTTCGTTCTAATGTGCATGCGTCTGTCCCAGGATATTTGAAAACCGAAGAAGGAAGAGTATCGATCCTTGGTGTTTGCTGGAAGAACCCTGGGCTCATGCAGATTTCTGCTCATAGAATTACCAGCCCGGGTAGTCAGGTAAATAAATATTATCACTTGGGGGTGCCTAACTTTTGGCACTCCCAATGTAAATTGCCTTTTCTTCTCCTTTGAAGCAGTAAATACATTGTAATTGTATAATGAATTACTGTACAATATAAAATTCTCTTTGACTATTCATGAGTATAATACAAACATATACTCTTCTGCTTTGTGAAACTGCTTCTTATATATTTTCACAGCTCATTTTGTATTATTAAACATATTTTTGTTTCTGATAGTTTCAGCAAGACCAACATTACCAAAATCTGGAAGTTCGCCAATACTATCTGCTTATTCCCCAGGGCAACAGGCTTCCTGCTTCCTAAGAAACATTAACCATTTTCACTGGAAACATCATATAAAAATGAGTTTTCTTGAATAAGACTTTGGCCATACCTATGGTCAATCTAAACTGTCAGAAGAGTGCTATATTCAAAATATTAGTATAGTAAGACCTGTATTGTTCTAAACTAGTGCTGCAGTGTTTGGCATTTTGTATTCTTCAACTTGAAGAGTAATTTTGAAAATAATGGTGCAAATTTCTGCTAGCGAGGGACATGGAGTTCTGTGTAATAAAATCTGCAGAGTCTTAACTTTGGTTCTCTAGATCCCCCTCATGGTGCATCTCCTAGCCGTCTGTTATTTGAACAGCTGGGTTCAGGCAAGGAGTTTATAATCTGGCAGCTAGAGGGGAGAGTGCAACAGAATGTCAGATTGGTAAACTGTGTGATTCTTTTTACTTTGTGTCTTGTTGAATTTTTGCTATTGGCAGTGTCATTTTCATGCACATGAATGGGTGTCTTGATTTCTGTGCTATAAGAACCCACCGTTTAAGCAAACCTTAAGTGAGGCAAAAACACTTGTATATTCATATGTATATTTTAAAGTTTGTATATTTGTGTTTAATAAAATTCTACATTAAAGTATAGGACTATACTGTCTGTCCTTTTGAGAATCTGGAAAAACAAAAGGGTGGTTGGGGCGTAATTGGAAGCCAAAATTAGTAATTTCTTGTAATTCTTAATCAGCATTGATAATCTGGATCATTCATTTCTTTGGAGAAGCGATATGAAAACAATTTTCTTTTTGGGTCCAGCAATAAAAATTAAGATTTTATGTACCAAGACATTTTGTAGCTCAAGATGGTTTTCCCATGAAAAGAAAAAAATCTATATGAACACGTATGTAAAAATTCAAAAGCTACGCTCTTTTATTGGGTAAATTGAAGCCTTTGATGTTGTGGAAGAATAGGGTGCATCCCTAAGAATCCTTAAGAATTAGGGTGCATAAGTCATAACAGTGATGTTCAAAACCTTAATAAAACAATACCTATACAGCTATTAAAAAGTTGGAACTAATAATGGATTCTTAAGAACCAGTAAGTGACCCATTTAATAACATATGGTGTAGATAAGGGCAAGGTTGCACATGTTTTTTTTAACCTTTAGGTGCTACTAAATTAGCAAAGTTCCAAGTGAAAATCGACCATGTAGATTACAGATGGACCTGCATATTATGAGCAGGTTTCCATTAGAGAATAGGTGTTTACTCCTTCAAGGGCCATCAAATAGAATCTATATAAATCGACGATAGTGTCAGCACCATAGATTCTACATTTCTGGTTGGCTCTTCAATATATGCCATGCATTATTAACATGGAAACACACTGCATAGATCAAAGAGCTTTCCTTCTTGATAAGGTTAAGGGGAGTAGGTTTGATTAATTTATACAACTGGAATCCTTTCCAATAGGATATGTGGAGTGCGGGGGCAGACTGCTAAATGCCTGTCTTTTCATCCCTTTCAACATTCATGTAAACTTAGGTCAGATAATTTATATTTAATTTATACGGGCTGTTGTTTAATGGGTTAATAAGGTGGTTATTGCTATGGGCAACCTTAAAGCACAGCTATATTTATAATCACTGCATCGCTTTCTTACTAGCCACATATATCTCTCACATACCAGTACAAGAAAGGAACTCTAACCTTCACAACTGTCAGCATTTCAGCCGCTGTCCATTTTGGCATATTATAACTTCTGAATCAAGGATGTGATTGTGGTAATTGCACACTACGAATAATGAATTAAAAGGAATGAGAAACCATACCATTTATTTCTTGATCCTTTTATGAGTGAACATTGGCTGAAATTGGAATTAACTGCACCTCTACTGATGGGGCAGTCAGACCTACACCGTACCACCACTAAATGTATTTACTACTACACAGTGACCCATTATTTTTTTCTTTTTAGTATCATTGCTTTACAGGCAAATCTATGAACGCCACCCCATGTAGTTGTAAAGAAAAAGGGGATTTTGTTTTATTTAAATCAGATTCTCATGGAACAGAAGCCTTACTATGTGCATAATACAGGCAAACTGAATCATATTGCTTACTGCATGAAGTGCAACCAATGCATCTTTTCAACAGATGCTTCTTTATCAGCAGATGTTCTGTTCAGCTCACACAAATGATGCAAGCATTGTTAATTATTAAAAAAAACAAGGTGGGCAAATGGCTCATGAGCCTTTAGCTTTGTATAAAGTGTGCATTACTAATTATAAAATTCAAGTCAGGAGAATAGTATTAAGTCTATTATTAAATACTCTAGACTGTTTCTTTTTGTGGGTTACATTTTTATATTAAAAATACTATATAGGGGCAGATTTACTAAACTCGAGTGAAGAATTCGAATGGAAAAAAATTTGAATTTCAAAGTCTTTTTTTGGGTAATTCGACCATCGAATTGGTTAAATTCGATCGAATTCGATCGAATCAAATGACTCAAACGATTCAAAGTAAAAATCGTTCGACTATTCGACCATTCAATAGTCGAAGTACTGTCTCTTTAAAAACAATTTGACTTCATACTTCGCCACTTTAAACCTACCGAGGTGCAATGCTAGCCTATGGGGACCTTCCCCAGCACTTTTTTTTTTGGTTGAATAAAAATCCTTCGATAGATCGCATAAAATCGATCGAATCGTTCATTTCTAACGACTTTATGGTTCGATTGAAGCTTTTGCGGTAAAATCCTTCCAATTCTATATTCAAATTCGAACGGATTTTACTTCGAGTGTCGAAATCGAGGGTTTTGAAATTCAACCCTTGATAAATCTGCCCCTATATATAGTTATTTTTCTGTTACTCGTAAATTTATTTTCCCTGAAGCAGAATTTTGTTTTGCAGTTTTGCAGCAATGTAGGCATACGGTATATAATATAGGTTTAAAAGAAGTATAAAATATCTTTCTCTGAAGTATAATCACTCTCCTACACCTTTACAGATAGGTATTTGAAGAATATAAAAGCCAGCAGGAAAGCAATTTATATTTTCTGGCTCCTGACAGGGTCGATTGCTAAACTTGCTAATGAATAATCACTAGGTGGCGCAAGTGGTATGTAAAAGATCCAGTGTATAAAATCGTCAGAAAATATTCAAGCTGTCAAAAAAAAAAAAAAGCAGTTGCATCACTGGGTTATTAACAGGCATATTTTAAATTGCACTAGAGAGGCATAAAACACTTGAAAAAGCTACCTAATCAAGAAATTGCATGAAAAACTCAACAATATCCTAATAATTTCGATACTTACATTTGAAAAGAGGCAATGTTGGAGAAAAGTGGTGTTTTAAAGTTATGCAAATTGCTCAGTCTTCTTAAAGAGTAACTGCCTTTTATGTTTGTTGTGTACAAAAAAGGGACCCAGTTATAATTGGGCAATAATAACATGATGAATTAATTGTGTCTGGAAATTCTTTATGGGGCTGTTGTCTGATTTGCAAAGCTTTTTATGTATCCCTTTTTATATGTCTTCACCATTTCAGATCAGGGAGATTTTTCCTTTAAATAAAATTTTCATTTATACTCTTTCCATGGCAGATACTATATCATTGGATCAAATATTAAAATGTTCCTGTATACATTCCTTTAGTTTTCTGGATATCTAGTCAACATATGGGTCACCATTTAAACCAAGTAAGAAGATAACATTGTTTGAATTACAATTAATGAAATGATTAATAGGATATATTTTAAAACCAGTTAAAGTACTAGTTAAAGAAATTAGAGCAGGGGTGTCCAAACTTTTGGCTTCCCTGGGCCACATTGGAAGAATAAAAATGTTCTGGGGCCCCACTCGAAATACACACAAACATTATCGCTAACTTTTGATTTATTTTATTGTAAAAGAAAAGAGGGTATCATAAACCTAGTGGGATTTTTAACATTGTGTTTGAGAAACAAATGTATCAATATCTGGTTGAATGGAAGGAGTTGCAATTCTCAGTGAATTCTCAAGGTGCTTATCAGATAATTTGGTTCTAATTTTACTCTTAGGGGCAGATTTATCAAAGGTCGAAGTGAAGGTTCGAAGTAAAAAATTTTGAATTTCGAAGTCATTTTTGGGTACTCCGACCATCGAATAGTCCAACGATTCGAAGTTGATAAAAACTTTGAAATTAGAAGGTCGAATTTTTGTTGAAGTATTGTCTCTTTAAAATGTAGACTTCGACCATTCGCCACCTAAAAGCTGCCGAAGTGCTGTTTTAGCCTATGGGGGACCTCCTGGAACCTGTATGGAGGCATTGGGGGAGTTTGGGAGATCAAAGGTCAAAGTTAGAAAAACTTCGAATTGAAGTAGCGCTCATTCGAATCATAGGATTTGAAGTAGGCCCACTTCGACCCCAAAAAACTTCGACCACCATTCGGTTGGTCTTTTTGAATTCAAAGTTCGAAGTTTTTTTAACTTTGAACTCCGACCTTTGATAAATCTGCCCCTTAGTGTGTGCATTCTTGAAAAAAGTTGGTCACAAATGTAGGTGCTGCATATATCCCTAGAATAGCGAGCGATGCCGGTGAAGAATGCTTACCTACCTTTGTAAGCCACACACCGCACACACCATGTAAAATTTAAAGCACACATGCACACAATTAGCGACCGCATACATACGCTCTCATGTTCGTGACATTGCAACATGACCTTTTCTGGATTGGTGGAAGTTCAAGCTGGTCCGCATTCATATCCATCCTGGGCCACATGTGGCCCTCAGGCTGCAGGTTGGACACCCCTGAATTAGAGCATTAGGTTAATAAACAGGTCACACATTGTTAAACATGTGTTAAGCCGATGTTCTGTCCTATTAATTTCTCTTCAAAAGGCTAGGGGATAGTGATGAGCAAATCTGCCCCATTTTGCTTCGCCAAAGAATTCCCAAAACTGTGAAAAAATTTGTGCAATGCCAAAGATTTGGGAAATGCAAGTCAATAGGTGTAATTTTTTCTACGTGCAACAATTCTTTCTCACTCCTATTGTATTAAAGTCAATGGCCGTTTTTTCTTATGGCGACTTTGTCTTTTTGCCTTTATCAGGCAATAGTTATGAGTTAGAAATAACTGAAGGCAGTATAATTAACCAGGAATCTTCAATGATGACATTACATACTTGTAACCTAGAACGACCCCACATCTCCCAACCCCCAGGTCCCAGTCATTCTAGAAAATAGATCCAATATCTGCACTGAAAATTTGACAAAATGAGTAGTTACACCCCACAATATATTGCTCACATAAACAATTCTTTATTGTGTCCTTATTCGCTGTATAACTACTGTTTTACTTTTTAAAACCTTCTTAGTGCAAAATGGAAAGATTATTTTCTACTCTTTTCATTATGCAACTTAAAGCATATAAACATATTATCTTTCTTGATTTAGCAATCAGTTCATTTGTGCTTTAAAACAAAATCACAAAGACTTTGATTTACATATTTGTATGAAAAAGGTAATTTTGTTTAGGATGACTGAACTAAAGGGTCTGCTATTTCTAGAAAATAAGTTAAAAGAATGGAATTGTTAAAGACATCGATTTTTTTTATCTACAGCATAGATCACAACCATTATGTTGCTTCCTGTATGAAAATAGGATAGTTTGTGATATTGTGATTTCAGCTTAACATAGTAGTGGGATTACAATACATCAAGTGCAACAACATCTGAATGTTGCATCTCTCAGAAATGCAAAACCCCTTGAGCTCAACTGCATATTGAGTGTTGAGGTCTGCTTTTTATTCTCTTTAACTGGATTATGTTACTTTGATAGGCCATATGCATTTCCATGTGTTATGGGTTGTAAATATAACAAGGCTTTAGAACATTTATTATTAATACCTAGCCCAGGTAAACTGCACACAGGGTTGGACTGCTGCCACATCAGGGCACCTACCCCCCCCCCAAGGGCCCCCCTCCCCAGTCATAGCAAATCTCTCTCCCTCCCAGCTAACATCCCTCTGCCCTCTCCCGTCCCCCTCGCAGTGTGTAACTACTTCACAATCATCTGTTTCTGAGCAAGTGAGCAGGTGGAGCAGGTGGAACAGGCAGGGCAAGTGGGCGGAACAGGCTGGCACGTGGGTGGAGGTCAGACTGTGTGAAGCGTGTCTGGGCTGGCGGGGCCTACGAGGGCTGGGGCCCACCGTGTTTTTTCCCGGCATCCTGCCATCCCAGTCCGAACCTCGCTGCACATGTCAGACAACAAGTAATTTTTAAAGCCCTTATGGACTCTTTCCAATTGACATTGAGCTCATTTCTGGTGTATGTGATGAATGAGATATTCATAAAAGTTTCTTTATTTGTGTTTTTATATTGTAATGTTAGTCTTAAATAAGTAAGACATCTGTTGATTAAGAGTGAATTTGAGTGTCTTAAAATAAACTTATAACTGATAAATTTATCAGGCTGTGTATTAATTACTAGGGATTTTGTGGCATGTGTTGACAAGTTAGGGATGTATGTGCTCAACTTCTAAGAAGTAGTAGTGTCTGTTTTCAAGGACTGATGCACAGCAATGTTCAAAGTACAAGGGTTAATGTATGCACTTTATGTCACCCATGTAGTATCAAGCACTGACAGGTGCAGGTAGCACGGAATACAAATACAATTTTTTGCACACCGTATTGGGGCATGGATGGAGGCGACAGCCAAAAGTTGGCAGCCTTTTCATCGGTTTGATGTTCTGCATGGGAGGCATAGTTGCTTGTTTTTTTTACCTTAACAGATATTTGCATACAGTATATGACAAGCTAGAAAGGACATGTAAAGCCTGTTTCACATAAAGTTTATAGGATTTAGAATGCATCATGGGAAGAAGCTTCATGTTGGAAGTCATCTGATCATCAGAGACACCCCAGACAGGAAGAGGTAGTAAACTTAGCTAGTGAAGGGCCTAGCTTGTGTAATAGTTTACTATAGCAGTGTGAGGTGAGATAGGATAGTTAGAATGGGCAGCTGTAGCCCTATGAAAGAATACATTTGTGTAGTGATCCAGTGGGTGACCTGCGAGTCAGGGTTGGAGTGGATAGTTAGGGCACCGGAAGGAACCCTGTAAAAGGTTTTGGAGTCCCACTGGAAAGCACCTGGCAATGCTGGCATTTGGGCTAAGCCCTGTAAAAGGGGGAGTGCTAACTGGACCCATAGGGAAGCACTGGAGGCTGAAGGGGAGACTACGAAGGAACACTGGAGGGACCGGACAGTGTACTTTGTAATTGCTTGTGTGACAGTTATCCAACCTAACTGTGGAATTATTCTGAAATTTGTATGAACCGTAAAGATTGGTCCTGCATTGAAATAACAAAATTTGCATGTGACTGTTTTTGTTTTATTACAACTCCCAGCACCTTTGTGTTGTCTAATGTGGGTAATGGTAATTAAAGGGGCTGTTCGCCTTAAAATTAACTTTTAGTATGATGTAGAGAGTAAAATTACTGAGACAATTTGCAATTCATTTTCATTTTTTATTATTTGGAAATAATAAAACATTGAAAAGTCGCTTAGAATTGACATTTTTATGACATACTAAAAGTTAACTTAAAAGTGAACCACCCTTTTAAAACTAGCTTACAGCAAAAATGTAAAGCAAATTTTCACTGGGGGGGCAGTCCCAGGCCCAATGCCCGCCCCTTGTGTGTGCGCACTCGCAAGTGCACGGAGACGCCATAAGAGAAGAGAAGGAAGGGAGGGGGAAGCAACAAAGGGGAAGGGCAGAGGATGGAGCGGGTAGGGGGAGTGACAGAGGTAGAGGCGAGAGCAGCATGGGAGTGAACCTGCACTAGGAGCAGGCAGAAGACCTTTGAACAGGTACCTGTCTAACACCCCCCAATTGTTGTGCCCTAGGCAAGTGCCTCTTCTGGCTTCCTCTAGTTCCGGCCCTGCCAGCAAGGATTATTTCATAAATTGCATACGTTTTCTTACTTAAGCAATGCTAGTATTTGATAATTTATCAGAATATTTTTAGCAGCCACAATGCAAGACAAAGGGATCCTTTTAAATTTCTGTCTATTGTTTGGGATGATTATATTCATTTTTTTAAGCACTAAAGAATATTTACAGAAAAATAAATGTCTTATTTAGAAATACCTTACATTGTCTTTAAGATAATGGCTTGATTCAAAAGAATTTAAATATAGAAAAAAATGCCACCAATGGTATTTAAGCCGTTGCTTTTCTAAAGGAATGTGCAAGTGCAAAACAAGGGTTTGTGTGGCTTTATTTTTAAAAAAAATATCCTATTCACAATCAAAAATCCAAAACATAAAATTAACATTATACAAAAGTGACTTGAAAGAAACTTTATTCTCCTATTCCCAAAGGATGTTGGTCTGTTATACACTGACAGAAGGAAGGCAAAAAAAAAATCTTGCATAATTAATTTCTTATGGGGTGAAAACAAGAACAACAATATAATGATACATTAAATTTGCAGCTGAATATGAACATCTGCTTTTATGCTACCATTTTTAAAGGGAAACACAAATCAGCCAAGCCATAAAAAGAAGATGAAAGTGAAGCAAAGGACAGAAAGTGGACTGGAGAAAACATAAGAAAATCTGAATTGCTGCTCAGGATTCTCTCTTGTGGTCACATGATATCATTTATTGGCTGACATTTCTTCACAAAGCAAAATATATAAAAGATCTTCTTAAATGCAATAGAAACATTAGACCCCAGCAAGTAAGTGTCTAATAAAAGGGGTTCTTCACCTTCCAACACTTTTTTCAGTTCAGTGGGTTTCAGATAGTTCACCAGAAATAAAGACTTTTTCCAATTACTTTCTATTTTTGATATGAGGCCATTTTTCTAATATTGAAGTGTAAAGTGTCATTTCTCACCTTCTAAAGCAGCTCTGGGAGGGGGGTCGCCGACCCTGTAAACTGTTCTAAATTGATACATTTATTTATTACATTTGTTATCTTTGTCCCTGCTGAGCAGAATCCCTGAGTTTCATTACAGGAAGCTGTTTAGAGTCTGCACCTGAATTACTGAGCTGCCAGACTCAAACACCAGATACAGGGACTTTAAACTTAGAAAGGGTAAGGCATTTTTCAGTAGCAGTATGCACAAAATGTCTCTGTCTTAAATATATTGATAATGGGTTGAGTGCAGAGGACCCCTTGTATTTGTCTATATGTATTTTGTGGTCACAGCCTCATTGCACCCCCGCCTAATGGTTTTAAAAATGAGTGGTGAGCACAACTTTCCCTTGTTTGTTATAGTTTATACAGGAGCAGTGACCAGCTCCATGTTGTAGCTCCCACCCTTCCCAGCTATAGTCAGGTGATCCCACTGGTGTCTAATAAAAGGGCAGCCAAGTTTGGGAGTTTTACTTTGAAAGCAGCGAGTAAGTTGTAGGTAAAACTTACAAAGAAATTCCTGTGATGGATGGGGGAAGGGTATTATATTGGTAGAGACTGCACATCTTTAATCCCCAAGGTCCTATTGGGGATAAAAACCAATTACGAAAATAAATAGAAGGTGGACTGCAAAACCAATATATTAAAAGTACAATTTATTATATAATCACAAAAACACTGGCCGGACAGAAAACACTGTGTTTTAATGATCAGTCTCAGGTTTACAGATCATAATTTCAGATGACAACTTTATATATTTAAGTATAATTTCCATGACTTTAGAATCTTTCAGCAACTTGCTCAACAGAGCATCCCTAAATTGAGCTTTAATTATGGTGGAGAAAAGTACTAACATTACTTTCACCCCAAACAATACATTTTTACCAATTAAAAAGAGATTATTGGCTCACTTTATTTTATGTATTTGGTTCTAAAGGTGTGTGTAGAGACATTAAACATTTTTGATGTAACAGTTTGACAGATTATTTAATAATCTGGGCAAAGGAAATAGATTACTTTGTGGTATGGCACTGGTGATGTTTTTCAAGACAAGGGGGGGGGTGGCAATTACCTGCTATCCCCTTTACACAAATAACTAACAGCCACATATTTTATTGAACAACAAGAAGAAATCACAATACATAACCATAATCATGAACAGGTGATTAATAATATTATTAACAGCAATATTACCATATGTACCTGGCCACAAGCTGCTTTATCCTCTTACATGGTGGTTATGCATAGTTACAATATGGCATGCCACTTCCCCTCGACCCATTAAAGTGGGAACTCCAAACCCTTTAACCATGGAATATATTGGGAAAGTTGCTAAACTAGGTGTCAAAACTCTAGCTCCATTGCCGGGGAACTGCAGCCTAGCTATGACAATGAGCAGTAACCTTTTTAACCCATGAACTATCCTATACCTCCCCATTTTATACTCCTCAATTTAACCTGTATCCAAAAACCCCAAGCCATAATTGTGACTACTAACAAAATTGGGAGGGTGGGGGAGACTATGAAATAAATGCCATGCTTAACTGACCAACATTTATAACCCACATGCTCTCTCCCTCCCCACACACACACCACTATGTAACTAAGCCCAACTATTAACCCATATCTTATTGGCAATGATACATTGTGTAGATGCCCCAGTGGCTACAAATTTCCTTTTCTCTTGATGCACAGCACTGCCGCGGGCTGTTCTCAGTAACCCAGGCTTTGCAAGGAACTCACAGTCTATTGTATGCACAATATAAAATTCACAGTGCAAGGCTGATCATTCATATTACCTGGCAATATATTATATTTCAAACAAAAGGCAGCACTATGTTTTTCATCAAAACCCCATAGTCGTCTGCTTTGTTTACATATTCCCCCAAGCATAAGTACAAAAAGACATTATTGGTAATGTACAAAATTCCTTTTAGTTACAGATCCTTGGTGCCTATATAACTTCTGTACCCAGTTCAACCAGCAGTGATTTTAGAAGTTTCTACGTAAATATTTATCTGTAGAGCTGTAGCAGGGTGCTGGACCTTTTCACCAAGATCACCACACACAGACAGGAAGTAGCGTTGTACATGTAGGGACCAATAAGATTACGTTTTCCTATGGTCTGAGGCCAGCTAAGTGTTGGACCTAAATTGGTTCTGGGAGGGGGCAGATTCCAGATTTGGCCAGAAGGTGTCACTGATGTGCAAGGTGTATAAAAAGCTGAGCTGCCATATGCTTTCTTTCCATTTTCACTCCAGTAGGGAGTTCATGGACTGTAGCTTTCTTTCAGATGTAAGGGCTTGAGGAATCTGAGGGATCCATAGAGGGCTTGGGGTATTTAGCCCCAAGCCTGGTGAGCTCAACCATGGAGGGTTTAAAGCTCGGAGGTAGTGAAGAGATTGTGTAAAGGAGATGCCTGTGGATGGATACTGATTTGAAAGCGGGCTTGTGATGTGATCGCAAATAAATAGCAGGTTTGTCGTGCTCAACTAGGATAGCTTGGAAGCCCAGCCTGAGGATTGATCCATCTGTGTGAGTCCCCAGTGAATGTCCTACCTGAAGTAGGGTAGCGAAAGGCTCCAGTGTGTGTCCCAAGTTTGAGAACAGGCATTGTCTGTATGCCTGCTACATTTGAGCCACTACCTCTGTCCAGAAGGAGAGGTATTTGGGGCAGGTAGCACTACCTGGGGAATGTTTAAGAGCTCTTTGTACCTGTACCTACACAAAGTTTTCACTATTAACCCATAGCAATCAGTCAGCAGGTACTGGGTAGCATTTGAATTGTTACAATGGGTTTGTAAATGTAGTAAAATATTAGATCACTTGATACAGGTTTAATACCAATAAAAAAAGAGGAAGTATTTGCTCAGCTCACATTTTAGAATATAATCTTTTTTTGCTAACATATGCCATATGAGATTTATTCAGTTTCTTTTTCGACGCATCACTTAACTTTAAAGGAAAACGATACCCCCTGGACAATGTAGGTCTCTATAAAAATATAGTGCATAAAACAGCTCATATGTAAAACCCTGCTGCATGTAAATAAACCATTTTCATAATAATGTTCTTTTTTTAGTAGTATGTGCCATTGTGTAATCATAAATAGAAAATTGCCATTTTCAAAAAAATAAGGGCCACCCCCTGGGATCCTAGGATTCATGGTGCACACAAACAAAGACCATCACATAATGGTGGCTCAAGGGATAAGATGTTTAAGGGCAATATTTACTTAAATATATATTCCACTTTGGTAAGATTCTTTAATATGCCACTTAATATGATATATAACTGTAAAGCTTAAATATTCATTTTAGGGGTAACGTTTTCCTTTAAATATATACGGTATACCAGTTTGGTTAGATAGTTAATATGCCACTTAATTTGATATAAACTACAGTATCTGTTACTTAAGTATTCATTTTGGGGTTTTTTTTTTCCTTTAAGGGGAAAAAAGACAAAAGTCTTTCAAGTTTAACCCCTCCAAATGAAACCCAGCATCCGTACACACACAGGCACACTCACATCAACCCCTCCATATACTCACATAAACTATATACAGTATATCCATATCTATCAGTAACACTATAGTCTTGAATATTGTGCTTGTCCAAGAAATCATTCAATCCCCTCTTAACAGCCTTTCACACAATATTAAGCTTGTAACAGCCTATACATGAGTAGCACTCCTATGTGATTATATATTTACAACCTTTTTTTCAATCTTTCATTTCTTTCTTAAAAAACTACCAAATGGCAAGGGGAGTATATAAATGATGCATAATGAGATTTTTTTAAATACAGTCGTTTTGCATCTCATCAGATGTTCTTACTTCTTATAGGAGTGTGCCACTATCAATTTAGGGAACTATTTATTAAAAGTCAGTAAAACAACAAGTCTCTGTTTTCGAATCTGCAGAAGATATTGTTTGATTTCAAAGTTATCAAGACAAAACCAACATGGTGTTCCAAGGGTAGACAGCCTTAATGGTTTGTGCCAATTAGACACTGGAGAAGAAACACTCCTCTCCTAACCTATTGCTATGGGCTGTACAATATCATATTCATGTATCAACGTACATTTCCTAACAGGTTACAGGATCACTAAACTTCCTTTCGCTATTGATGCATTTTTTTTTTTCTACTTAATATGCAGTTTACACATGGTGAAGGCTGGTGTACAACTTCATAAAGGATGCAGTAATAATTCATTGCTCTCTACACAGCCTTATATATTCCCCGAAATGCCAAACATATTTTTCTTTTCTACACTACAAAGTCTGTGAAAATTTGCTAAAATAATAGTCTTCTGTTATTTCTTCTTAACAACCTTTACCTCTCTAGCGATTATAGGATTTGCTCCTAAATCAATAAACTAATAATAAAAAACCCTCAGTCCCTACACACAAATTATTGACCAAAAAGCAACATTGCATGCTATATTTGGAAA
Organism: Xenopus laevis; assembly: GCF_017654675.1. Classification (NCBI taxonomy): domain Eukaryota; kingdom Metazoa; phylum Chordata; class Amphibia; order Anura; family Pipidae; genus Xenopus; species Xenopus laevis. Next base: position 127,013,050 of record NC_054372.1, read on the forward strand.
TGTCTGGATTTAACCTTGTAAAAAAACAAAGCAGATCTGCCACTAAATTACAATCTCTATTGTAGTTCTGTTTTGTGAGCAGACGATCACAGTAGACCTGTACATCTGTATTCACCACTTTCTGTTTTATCCAGCAGCAACCTATTTCTGCCTGCAGTGTATAGACTCTCAAACTCTGTAATGTAATATCATATTTCCTTCTCTACTTACTGTATTGATCTGCTACACTGAGCTGAATGTAATTTACACTTTACCTCTTTCGTTGCTACCCTTTCTGCTTGATTTCTGTTTTTATTCATTTTTCTATCATTGTTTGTGTTTTTTTTAACCCTGAATAACCTTTTATGCTGTCAAGTGTTTAGGAAAAAAGAAAACAAGATTACAGGTAGTCAGATGCAGGCTAGATTTTTTTTAGACTTTTTTCATCTTTAATGCATAGCTACAAAACACAAGGAAATTATTTTGACAGTTTTATTTTGTATGCAAACCTCTCTTAAAATGGATTCATGAAATAGAGAAAGAAGTGGTCAGAGTGAATTCTTTATAGGGAGGAATAACTGAAAAATACCATTTAAGTTCAAACGTGTTAACGCAAGATATTTTTTTCAGGCAATTGCACTATAGTGAAACAAGTGCTTAAATTATATGTTTGATTTCTACTGGCAGATATGGTGTGTTATTAATATAAACATAACACTTTTTCCATTAGGAAAATGATCAAAACATGTTTTAATGTTTATGGCTCTGAAACAAGAAGAGGCTGAATTACAATAATACTTTTTATTTAGCTGCAAAAGATATGTAATTGGAAGTGAAAACAACTGCAGCTGAAGCTGAAATTCCACCTACATTAATTATATATAGGTATCTATATGAACTATTGAACAGATACAGTATGCACACATAGATATAAATCAGTGGAACTGATCAAGTGTCCTGGGCATTGCCAGGACTCATTCCATGAAAGCAGAGTGTTCTGAGATATTAAATGGCATTTGATATGTTAACCATAATTTAGAAAAGAAAAAAATAAATGTTGGATGAAATTTGTTGAATGCCCAAAAGTGAGTGTTGCTACAAATAGCCAATCAGATTTCACTTTCAAATGGGGGAATTGAACTTGCTGCCATTCTCACACTATAATAATGCTAGGGTCCCCAAACTCTTCACAGTTGGTCAGTGATGGACTGCAGGCCAAGGTTAGTAAAAGTGGGCAGACCCAACACCAGCTAATTAGATTTTACCCTTTCAATGGGGAAATTTAACTTGCTGTCATTCAGATTTCATCCATTGAATTTTATTGTTTTACATTCAAAACACTTCCATTCTCACAATATTACATACTTACGGTATGCCAGGGTCCCCAAACAGTCAGCCAATCACATTTCTTTAATTGATTTCAGTGGGGAAATGTTAACTACTGCCATTCCCACAGTTTAATGTCAGGGTCCCCAAACTTTGCAGAGTTAGTCATTGAGTAACTGAGGTTCAAGGTTAGAAAAAGTGGGCAGATTTTACCTATTGACTTGGGGCAAATGAACATGCTGCCATTCTTACAGTATTAATGCCAGGGTTGGTGACTAGGGGACTGCAGATTTATGTTTGAAAAAGTGGGCAGAGCCAACATCAGCTAATCAAATTTCACCTATTGAATTTTATTGGTTTAAATTTAAAATGCTACCATTCTCATACTATTTAATCCAGGGTCTCCAAACTTTGCAGTTAAGATGGCTATAGACACAAAGATTAAGTCATATGAAACTATGGTTTGTACGATTTTGGCCAGTATTTCTTCATAGCTAAGATTTTCCATACCTTTTACCAGCTTAGTTGCCCTTCTCTGGAGGCTTTCTAATACAACAATGTCCTGTTTGACCAAAACTGTACGGCGTATTCTAGATGGGACCTTACCAGTGCTCTGTACAGTGGAAGAATGACCCCCTCCTGCAAATCTATGCCCCTTTTAATACAGCTCAAGAACTTATTTGCCCTTGATGCTGCTGACTGGCATTGTTTGCTACAGCCAAGTTTATCATCTACAAGGACTCCAAGGTCCTTTTCCATTATGGATTTGCCAGGTTCAGTCCCATTTAGTGTATAAGTGGCTTGGATATTTTTACATCCCAGGTGCATAACTTTATATTTATCAACATTGATGTTCAATCCTGAATGGAATTATGTATTGGGCTGCATAGTTTTGTGTCATCTGCAAACACTGATACATTACTTACAATACCCTCCCCATAGTCATTAATGAACAAGTTAAATAAAAGTAGACTCTGGCACGAATTTGCGGCGAATTCCGCGTTTTATCGCCGCCAAATAAATTCGCAAATCTCCGGCGTCAATTTCTTATTTTTTCATGAAAACGTTCGAATTGCTTGATTTTTTCGTGAAAACTTGAATTTCACGATTTTTTCATGAAAACGTTAGAATTTCAAGATTTTTTCGTGAACGATCTGATTTCATGATTTTTCACAAATTTTTCGCCATTGCGCGAATTTTGCGGGAAATTCGCAAATTTTCCGGCAAAGCAAAACGGGAGAGATTCGCCCATCACTAGACCCAATACCGAGCCCTGAGGAACCCCACTAAGAACCTTACTCCAAGTAGAGAACCATTAACAACTACCCCCTGTACCCAATCCTGTAGCCAGTTTCCTATCCATGTGCAAACGACTTCATTAAGCCCAACAGACCTTAGTTTAGAAAGCAGTCGTTTGTGGGACAGAGTATCAAACACTTTGGCAAAATCCAAATAGATCACATCTACTGCCCCCCCACTATCCAGCATCTTACTTACATCATCATAAAAAGCAATCAGATTTGTCTGACATGACCTATCCTTCATAATGCCATTCACTAGGACAAAATTTTGAATGTGGTCCCTTATGCAGCCTTTAAATTATTTGCCAACCACAGATGTCTAATTTACTGGCCTATAATTGCCAGGCTGAGATCTTAATCCCTTTTTAAACATCAGTTTTCCTCCAATCCATAGGTACCATACCAGGTGAAATCAAATCTGAGAAAATCAGAAACAAATGCAGGTCTAATACTGAACTAAGCTCTCTTTGAACCCGGGGTGTATGCTATCTGGCCCTGGCACCTTCACATTCATTTTAACTAAAGCTTTATGAACCATATACTGAGTCAGCCACCGACTAGATTAAGCTGAGCCAACAGTGCAGCTATGAGGTGGGTCTGGGAACTCAGACTCCTCTATTGTATACACTGAAGAAAATAACTGATTTAGCACATTTGCCTTTTCTGTATCTGTTACAACCACATTGGTACCATTATTTAAAGGAGCGACACTCTCAACCTGCATCTTTTTACCATTTATATACTTTAAAAACTTGTAGGTCGGGAGATTGCAATGTAAAATCGTTCAAAGGTCATAGGATGAAATTTGCATGTCTATGGCCAGCTTTAGTCACTGCGTGACAATAATTCAAGGTCAAATTCTCACATGTTTCGTTACTTCGCAAATTCAGTAACGAAAGCTGGCGTAAATTCGCTAGTGTTACTTCGCACCCTTACGCCTGGTGAATTTGCGCAACGGACGTAACTACGCAAATTCAATAACACACGCATTGTACTGAACGCTACCTTTTACGCTAGACTTCCTTCGCCACCTCAGAACAGGCGAAGCGCAATAGAGTAGATAGGGATTGCTTCAAAAAAAGTTAAAATTTTTTCTAAGTCCCAAAAAACAGTGGCGTTTTTTTCTATATTATGGGTGATAGGCTGAAAAATATCGAAATTTTTTTTGGGGCTCCCCTCCTTCCCCCCTACATTTCCTAACTCATGGCAACTTACCTATGCAGTGGGCACATGTGTAGGGCAAAATAAAAATGTTATTTGATGTTTTGAAGGTTTCCCAGGCATTTGTAGTGCTGCTACATATTACTCCATTGAAATTTGAATTTGGCGCCGTATGCAAATTAACCATCGCTAGCGTAATTTCGCTTCGCTTACCGAATCAACGCTAGCGCAACTTCGCAACCTTATGCTACCCCTGAGCGCAACTTCGGATTTTAGTGAATTTGCGAAGCGCTGGCGAAACTACGCCTGGCAAAGTGCGGCGAAGTTACACCTGGCGCAACTACGAATCTTAGTGAATTTGCCCCATTAAGTTTGTTCTCAAACTTCCCTTTCTTGTTTGTATTGCATATATCCCCTTAATTTGCTAGCGCCATCACATTTTCCAGCAGCTTTTAGAATTGAATCAGGCCCATAATCAGGTAAATTACAGCAATGGGACCTGTTATCCAGAATGCTCTTGAAAGTTTTCCGAATAAGGGATATTTCTGTAATTTAGATTTGCACACCTTAAGTCTACTAAAAATAATTTGAACATTTATTAAACCCAATGGGATTGTTTTGTCTCCAATAAAGATTAATTATATCTTGGATACCATACATTACAATTACCATTGCTATGGATTACAATGTAATCTGTATTCAGTGTTCTGTCTGGTAATGTGGAAATTGGTAGTCTGTCTGTTTACATATCTAGGCACAAGTCCCATATGGCTTGTGCTTGTAGGATGATGCACAAGGCCCCATTGCAGCCTGCTTCTCCTGCCAATCCCTAACTTGTGCATCTAAATAATTCTGTCCAGGTCATAAATAACTCCTGTAGTTTTTTATCTTGACGTGTAAAAAGAATGTAAACCCATGTTGCACTGTGAGACCTTTACAGCGCAGAGGTTAAAGATGGAAGAAATAATAATGTGAAAAACTGAAGACTTACAAAGTGGATTGTGGCACATTGGAGAAAAACAGCACCACTACGTTTTCTAAAACATTGTCAAAAACACAGCCATGGTACATCCCTAGGGGCACTATTTCAGAAACAACAAGCAAACATATACCACATATCTACAACATCTTCCTCCTTGTTACTCTACAGTTAGAGCTATTGAACAAATCTTCCAAATGTGAACCTTGTAAATTAAACACCATCAATGAAAGACAGTGTCTCACTAAAAATAAGGTGTTATTTAATAAAATCAAGTATTAAAGAATCAACTATTTTTTTATGTTTTCTGCTATACATGCACCCAAAATAGAAATATTCTGAAGTGTTCTGGTTGGACGTTAGACTGGTGAAGATGTTAACATATTTACAATGAAGTCAATTCTATTGACAATTTTACAACCACGCATTTATTAGTTTTAATGTTTTGTCCTATGTATCCAATAATTAATTTGCAGGGTTATAAAAGTGCAAGAGAGATATAGTATTTGTGCTGAGGTAAAATTTCTATCATAGTAAAAAAAGGAGATTTTCATTATAGTATCATAATGCATCATTTAATCATTAAATTGAAATTATAACAGTAATAATGCAACAAATTACTCTGAAAGAAAAGAGAATACATGCTTAAAAAATACTAAACTAAAAATTTCCTGCTAAAATATATGTTGTGGGACTCTTTTAGCTTAAAACAAAGACATTAAATAATAAAATACATAACAAGCTCAAGAATAGTGCATAAAGAGTCGAGAATTTCCCTATGCAAATTGACCTGAGCGCAAGGTCCCTAGCGAAGTTTCGTTAGGCGGAAAGAAGGCTAGCACATCTTCTGTATCAAATGCTTGCATTGCCGAAGTAACGCTAGTGGAAAGTCGTCAGCGTTCCGCACCCACGACAAAGAATCCTTGTGTTGCTGCAGCATGAACACAATTGGTGGATTTTGGTAAAGAAACACAGAACATTGGGGCAAATTAACTAAGCACCGAAGCGCCGAACGCTAGCGTTACTTAGCTAGCGTTTGGCATTTTCGTTACTGCGCAAATTCACTAACGATGGCGTCGTTTCGCTAGTGTTACTTCGCACCCTTACGCCTGGCGAAGTTTCGCTAGCGACGTAACTACGCAAATTCACTAACGCGCGCAGTGTACTGAACGCTACCTTTTACGCTAGACTTCCTTCGCCACCTCAGACCAGGCGAAGCGCAATAGAGTAGATAGTGATTGCTTGAAAAAAAGTCAAAATTTTTTCTAAGTCCCAAAAATGCTGGCGTGTTTTATACATTATGGGTGATAGGCTGAAAAAGATCAAAAATTTTTTTGGGGCTCCCCTCCTTCCCCCCCTACATTTTCCTGACTCATGGCAACTTACCTAGACAGTGGGCACATGTGTAGGGCAAAATTAAATTTTTATTTGATGTTTTGAAGCTTTTCTAGCCATTTGTAGTGCTGATACGTATTCCTCCATTGAAATTTGAATTTGGCGCCGTATGCAAATTAGCCTTCGCTAGCGTAACTTCGCTTTACTTAGCGAAGCAACGCTAGCGCAACTTCGCAACCTTACGCTACCCCTGAGCGCAACTTCGGATTTTAGTGAATTTGCGAAGCGCTGGCGAAACTACCCCTGGCGAAGTGCGGCGAAGTTACGCCTGGCGCAACTACGAATCTTAGTGAATTTGCCCCATTGTATTTTGCAGTGCATTCACAACGGAGCTGACACAAGGGTTCCAGACACAAAAGAATAAGGAGGATACTGCTCATGGAAGGGTGTGAAATCTTCCTGCGGATTTCAGCAGGCCGATTTTGGTCAGTCTGGCCCTGAGTGTGTGCAAACTGCAGAAAATGGGTTCAATGCACTCATTCTTTGCATCTCACACACTGCCTCCTTGCCTTCGAGAACAGCTGTATGTCTCTGCATTCCGTTTAAGAGCACAGAGACTTGCAGTTGCCCCAAAGAATATTGTAATAACTTCATTAGTGCTATATTCGTGGGGGGGGGGGGCAATAAAACCTATGGCAGGTGATCAGGACAGAGTTGGCCATTTCCTCATATTCTGCTCAAGTTGCCTGCATAGTAGAGTGCATCTTTCTCCAGGGTACAAGTTCTTTCACCTCTGGGAAAAGTCAATAAGTCCCAATATGCTTATCCAATATGAAAAAGCATCTAGCATCATTCACAAATATATGTAAATATATAGGAAATATAATTAGCGCAAAGTTGAGTGACTCACAAATATACTTTTATACCATATAGTCAATTGCCTTCTGTTAATGCCTTGCTGGATGTACTGGCAAGAGAAATGATAGCAGCAAACTGGCAACCAATCAGCACACAGCATGGAAATTGAGATATGAAACCATTTGCAAACTCAATTAACTTAGGAGATAATGTAAAAACTGGTACACAGTTTGAAAGCATGTGTCTGACCAGTTGTTATGGGTGCCTAGACTTGTATCACACAGAAGAACAGTAAATGGGTTACTAGAACGTAAGTGAATTCTACACTTTGTATAACTTTACCACCTTATTCTCTTGTCATTAACACTGCCTTTCACGTTCCACAGAAATAGAAGCAGCTTTGTGAAAATTAAAAGTTCAAGAATCACTGTCAGCAGGATAGGTTAAATGTAAGATTTCTGATTCACAGCGAGTATGCTTTTTAGAAGCATAACAAGTGAGGGGCGAGAACATCAAAGAAATATAAAAACAATAGGATCCATAAATGTGCTTCACAGGTCAGAATTTGCCAAGCATATAGAAAGGGGTTTCATCACTTACTGGAAATTGCTTTTACCATTCAAAGATTGAATCATTTGTCTGAAGCAGCGAGACCATCTATGCAACTTCATTAAGTGACTATAAGATATTACAGCATGACTCTGTTTCTCAGGGAGAAATATCCAATAAAATAGCGTGACTATAGCCAATGACTACTGCTGAAGAATAAATCACACTTCTGTCACTTTTATGGATGCCATGATTTAAAGTTTAACTGTAGGTGCTGTATTGCAGAGAGATTGTATTGATAGCTGACTAGTGTTTGCAGATAATATTCAAGGTCTTGAAAGAGGAGCATCAGCTGCTCATTTGACTGAAGTTTGGCTGGAAAATGTTTTGCTTAAAGGAGAAGTAAAGGCTAAAATTAAGTAAGCTTTATCAGAAAGGTCTATATAAATACAGTAAACCCTCAAAGTAATGCTGCTCTGAGTCCTCTGTCAAAAGAAACACTGCATTTTTGTCCTTCTATTGTGTACATATGGGCATCTGTATCAGACTTCCTATTTTCAGCAGAAACCTCCAGGGCTAGGGCTTGAGCATGCTCAGTTTGCTCCTCTCTCCATCCCTTTCCCCCCTCACTCCTCCCCTCCCTGCTGTAATCTGAGCCCAGAGCTATGAATAAGCGGGAAGAGACTCAGACAGGAAGTTAGGTGACCCCAAGCTAATATGGCAGCTGCAATACTAAACAAAGAAAGAAAGCTGTTTACTTAGGTATGGTAAAGCATTTTGCAAAATAAATATAGTGTTATAGCTTGCACTATTGTGGCTAATCTATTGGTAATTAAACACTTTAGTAGCTTTCCTTCTCTTTTAAGAGAAAATATGTGTTTTTAGGACAGGTTTTCTACATAGGCAGATGCTGCTTCTTACAAGTCCACTTACAAGTCCACTGACAAAGACAGCATTAGCCTGTGAGTGCACTCATGTAGCAGAAGTCGGAGCAAAAATGCACACTATGTATCATGGTAAATAGTTGTCTTTGCAATTACACTACAGGAGCATGTTACGTCAGCTCTTTGGAGGGAATTAACATTGTTCTGCAGTGCAGTTAGGGCTTGTTTAAGGGTGGTTTAGGTATGTTTTTTATTTAGTAAACAATGAGGAAATTGTTATGTTAACTTATGGAGAAGTGGAAGTAGTAGAATAGTTTATTTTATGGAAATAGTATTATTTCTATATCAGTCCCCAGCTGGACTTGCTGGATAGGAAAAGTCCCCGGAAGAAGTTATATACCGTAAATGGTGAATGTAAATAAAACATTCCTGTAAAGGCGTGTGTGTTTAGAGGGCCCGGCACACATAGGCATCGCTGCAAGTGCTTGTCCACAACTCCCCCACCCCCACCTGCAAGCGTGTTATTTAAAACAAGAAAAAGAGTGTCGGAGAGGGGGGTTTCAATGCTATAGAGGACGCAGGCCTTATACTCCAGGCCTCCCTTTTCCTGTGCCCCCACTGCTACCTCCATAGTTACGTCACTGTATGAAAATGCAGTTTATTTTATTTTTTAAATTGTTTAGTTCAAGTCCCTTTGTTGTGACAGTGGAGTAGATACTCTTGGGCCAAGTATTCCAAGAAGTTAGCAAGGACTATACTTGGACCAAATTATTTTGATTGAAATAAGGTTCAGTTCACCAGAAAACATGGTTTGCTATGCCCTTGCTATGTTTATTGTAATAAATTGTAATTGAGGTGACTTTATTTCTTATGGTGGGTATTTTGTTTTACCCCCAAAGTTTTTTAATGATTTCTAAATACCAGAATCTGGCAAGTAACTTCTGCACAGATGTGATGGAGCTAAGAAAGCCAATAAGAACAAACATGTAAGGGCTAGGTGTGCTACTCATACCAAACATAAAGCAAGTAGTATGTATCTGTATGTAACCATTGTGTATTTACCTTCTAAATGTAAAATCTGGTTGATGAAGCTACTGTACATTAGAAAAAATGACAGTATTGGAGTCAGAAACAGTAATGTTTATTTGTAACATGCAACATTAAGCAGACATTATAAGTTATTTGTGACTTATATTGTCATTTTGCAATGCCTAGTAACGAACAGCAGTGGGGTAATGGCAGATATATTTCAGAGCCTTAATCCAGGAAATATACTGTATAACATGCCATCCTATAAAATACAAACTGAACATTGGAATTGAGGAGAGCAGTATTAGTGCTGTGGAGGCTGCATGTGATCAGCAGATGGAAGGGCACATGGACAGACTGAGGAACAGCACATGCAGAGGAAGTGTTACAGCAGTGACTGGTGACCTGACAGTCTATAAAAAAAATGTATAAAAGTAGTTACAGGTACCTGGAAGAGTGACAGTCTGTCTGGACCAGGTAGCAGGACTGCAGCAGTGTAAGGACAAGCCCACAAGTTGCTGAGCAGGAAAAAGAGCAGAGCCAGAGCAGCTGAGGGCAGGAACACACCCACTTGTTTCTGTGCAGGGAAAGGAGCATTGTAAAAGAGCTGAGAGGCCTCCAGCACCAGAAGCAGGCAATGTACAGATTAACACTTATCCTGATTAGCGAATTTATTCGCCAGGCGAGAATCCACAGTGAATTTGTCAGTTTCGGCACTGGCGAATAAATTCGTGAATTTGCCGCGAAAAATTTGCCGCCACACATGTCGCCGGTTTCGAAATTGCAGTTTGGCATTTTTTGCCAGTTTCGTCGATTTCGCGGGAAATTTGTGGCAAAGCAAAATGGGACAAATTTGCCCATCACTAATCCTGATGGGTCCAGCTAATAGGTGAGCTACTGAACCAACTTGTACCCCAAGTCTTAATATTATCAATGCATCAATAACCCTTGCTGTCCCGGGACTTAAAGTGGACCTGTCACCCAGACACAAAAATCTGTATAATAAAAGTCCTTTTCAAATTAAACATGAAATCCAATTTCTATTTTTTATTTAAGTATTCATAGCTGTTGTAATCTCATTTAAAAATCCCAGCTGTCAATCATATATTGTCTGCCCCTCCTCTATGCCCATGGCAGACAATTACTTTCACTTTCAATTCAGCACTTCTTAGATGTCACTGCTCTCCACACATTCCCCCAGTTCTCTTTACCATATAACTGTGTAGCCAGGGCATGGGGATGGACACCGGGTCCGCATTCTGGTGCACAAACAAGATTCTGAGATGATGCAAGGCTTGTCTTAACAACAGTGTCCACAAAATGGCTCCTGCCTGCTTGCTATAATTTTGAAATCCCAGACTGAAGGAAACAAGATTCAAATAATTTATATAGTGTAATTAAAGTTCATTTTTCTTGACTAATCTGATAAAATAGGATTTTTAATAATTTTTTTGGGTGACGGGTCCCCTTTAAAGGCTTCTTCACAAAAATTGGCAAATTTTATTCACGGCACTTTCGTAAATGTATTTGCTGGCCACGAAACGCTGAAATTCACCGCGGATTCGCGCCTGGTGAATTTATTCGCCCATCACTAGTTATAGGCATTGGTCCTGTTAAGATATGTTTACTTTGTTTTATTATTGTGTTGAACATTGCTCTATGTTAATGAAAGGAAATTCGTTATCCAAAATTCTTCTTAAGTGAAATGAGAAATATAAGCTAATTGTTATTCTGTGAGTTATTAAGCATGTTATGTAGAGTCTAAATAGTGTATGACTATATCAAGTAACATTATATGCAGAATATTCAGACATTTCTGTGAATGTTAACAGTAGAGGTTATGTCTGTTTACTACACAAGTAAGAAGGAATTACTTTCTGTGGAAAACCAGTAAACTGCAGTTAAGCTTCCAGTGTTCTGCTTTATTTTTTGAAATCACAAATCATTTGGTAAATAAGCAGCTGTGAACCTAACAGGGATTCTTCAAACTCCATATTTGCTATAAGGAGAGACAACTTATGTAAGACGATAAAAGGGTGGTAATACATTTAACAAAGCGGTAAAACATATAAAATTGCCATATTTGGAGAGTGGGTAGGGACACAGAGCTTACAAACGTCAAGATTTTACATTTCATAACTCTTTGACAAATAATTTGCTAGATCAAAAGGTGGGTTGAATGATGTGGAAATTAAGGGATGTTTTCCCTTCTTGCATGCAGCCACAGCCAGTTCCAAACACACAGTATGCCAAAAAAAAAGGCAGTGATGCAAGCAGAGAGAGTAAAGCTCTTTGTGCTTTATTCTGCACTTTTTGGAGAAAGATATAGATTCCTATGATAGAAACCGTGCCCCTTATTTTGCAAAGGCGAGCGAAAATTAATATGAAAGTAAACACTATAACAGTATTAAATATAAATTCTCTATACAGAAAATTTAATTCAACAGCATAATTGTGTTCATACTACTTGCAAAAATATATTAATTCTACCACCTTCCCAAAGTCTAAACTACTCTCTAAACTCCCTAAAACATACATTTTGCCAAGAATAAAGTGCTAGAAATACTTCATACTATACATTACTGGTTTGAATATAACATGTTTATTGTTTGTTACAAGAGATGTAAAACTGTTCTTATATGTAAGGATTAATGTGCTGAGTATGTTGCTTTAAACAATGCAATCCCTAAAATTGTGACTTCTTTGGCAATGACTACATTACCTTAAAGTATTGCAGTTTGATTGCTTTGAGTAGTCAAATATTGTATTGGGTGGTAGTGTGCAGTCATACTTTCAAATTCTTGCTTTCTAATGCACATCCCAAAAGTGGAGAAATAATTTGTTCCATTATGAAAAATAAACAGTTACATCTATATGTAGCTTACCTGGGGATGATTTATTTTATTTCTTTTTAGCTAAAAATCATGAATTTTACTTCTGTTTTCAAAAACTCAGATTTTTGTAATTTATTAAGCACAACAAAATGAAATGTATAACTTCAGCATCTTAAAGCTTGTAAGGTCAAGTAAAAGTCAAAGGGAGTTGTCCTAGGGACAATTTATGTTGTTTAAAACTCCCATTTTCCGAGTTTATCCAACTTTTTGAGAGTTTGTAGACCCACTGAAAATGATAAATGATAAAATGTTTTTGAGCCTTTTTAAAGGTTTTATGTGATCTTGTTTATTTATTTGGATATAAATAAGCTATCATTTGAGTTTTATAAAATTTTGAGTTTAGTAACAGTAGAAAAATACAAACATTTCACAGCTTTGAATTTTGGTAAATAAGGCATAATTAGGTGGGCCTCTACCAAGATCTTGTTTGAGCAGGAATATATTCAGATGTCTAACAAGTTTGTGGGGAAAAAAAATATAATGACAGAAGTTATCTGATAAAAATACACATGATAAGAATGTATGGTTTGCTTTGTGCAATTCTATAACTGCCTTGGTCAACCAGAATACACAGTGCAACTGCCCTTCAGTGCAACATTCACCCACTTACTTACTTGTCATTCAGGAAATCCTTTTCAACAGTATATTTAACAATCCAGACAGATTAATTTTTTTTACAGTATTTTCTAATGATATAAAGAGTTCATTAATAGCACAAATGAATTTAAGCAAATTATTACACCCAGTGTAGTCTGCCTGTTCTGATTATTAATCAGTCTTGTTGTATCAGCTTCTGGCAGATATTATTTGACTTGTGCTGTTTTGATAATTTATGACGATCCCTAAGCAGCCCAGACCACACTGAGCATGTGCACGGTCTTGGTCTTGCAAAGATGTTTAACAAAGTTACAAGATGGTGACCCCCTGTGGCAAACTTTGAAAGCATAAATCATTTGTTAGATTAGGCTTCTGGTGCAGCATTTCTAGTCTTATTCTATTTTAAACTTTACTGTAAAGGACAGTGAAAGTGAAAAAATAAATCAATCTCAGTGATAAGACTAACTATTTAAACACTCACTGGACAGCTTTAATCTGTTGTTCCTGGTCTCCAGTAGTAGGATAGGATATGTGTGCTGCCGAGGAAGAAGTACAGGCCCTGGGTGACGTCACGTATTTTTCACTGTGATACCTGCTTGTTCCAGTCTTGAATCACAGTAAGCACAATTAGTTTCCATTGCACATGTCCCTAAGGCAGTTTGTTCCTCCCTCCCCTGATGACACGCAGCCATGAGCCCGAATGAGGAGCAACATCAACAATGATATGCGCTGGAAGTCAGGGGAATGGATCTTTCGCACATGCACATTAGCGACGATAAGGGGGATGAAGCCATTACTCCATATGCAAGATGGCAGCTGCTTTCTGATAAAGCTGCTGCGATAAAGAGACATGAAAGCTCCTTGGTTGTACAATTAGGTGAGCTGTAAACTTAGCGATCTAACACTACTTTATAAGATCTGTTCAGGGAGGATGATTATTAAATTTGGCTTTCCGTCTCCTTTAATGATAATGTGAGTAGTTTAGGCTCATAACAAGACAATCATACAGTGTAAACAAGTAAGGATGTTTTATGTCATTTTTGTGAATATTTTATGGGTCATAACAAGACCGAATCAAGCTCTGAATATCCGAATTAATTCGATTAATTCATTGTTTTCGGATCAAAAAAATAACTGTGAATTTTTCGAGATTTATTAAAATCCGATGGTCTAAAAACTCAGAATCCGAAACCCCGGCATCTTAAAGCTCTCAAGGTCCTGTATAAGTCAGTGGGGAAGGTCCCTGTGTCTGCGATGATGTCCGTACCTACTGTATAGCCGATGATTTCGGGATCTTGGCGCCAAAAACTCTGAAAACTCTGAAAACATTTTTGTGGAAAATGCCGAACAATTTTTGGGGAAAGCTCCTAAGTTTTCATAGTTTTGCCCGAGCCTATTTTTTTTCTGGCTTTTTTCTTCATAAATAAGATCCATTCGGAAATTCGGAGTTGCTCGGAGTTAGATATTAGAAATACTGAGATAAATTCAGACCTTGGTAAATAACCCCCTTAAACAATATACCCTTTCATAGTTCGTAGAGTCATAAAGATCATCTAGCAAGAAAAAAAAATGGGAACGGTGAGAGGCACCATAATACATGTAATCAAAATTCTCTACAATTGTTATTTTGTTCCATTATCAGGAGAGACCACTATCTCTTTTTAAAGAACTGTCCTTGATTATCAATTAACAGGGGGTTTCTGAAACATGAATCTAGGAAAAAGCACTGCATTGTGTGATGCAGACTAAATTTGATTTTGCAATCAGACTTTCCCCAAGGTTCTATGCACAATGGTAGTTTCTTTTAAACTGGAAAAGAAAAGTAATCTTGCCATCTTCTTTTCATTGCATCGAATAATCAACCTTTAAACCAGTCCAGCTAGGAACATTTCTATGAGTCTAAATAAGTTGCACAAATTCACAGAGAAGTGATAGTATGTCATAACTGTGGATTTTTAGTAAACTGAAACTTAGTTATTTAGGTCACAAAATAATAGGAATAACTTACATAATTTATCGTTAGTGATGGGCGAATTTGCGTCGTTTCGCAGAAAAATTAGCGAATTTCGCTCGTTTTTGATGCCGGCGCCCGTTTTTTCGATTTTTTTCGGATGAATTTTCGTGGGCGTTTCACGAATGTATTCGCTGGCGGCGAATCACGCAAATTCGCCGCGAATTCGCGCCTGGCGAATAAATTCGCCCATCACTATTTATCGTAAAACTTTCTCTTTTAAAGTCCTGCCTAGCTAGGAGTTATTGATGAACTTATATGTTAGATGTTGGGTTTTTTAGAAAACACCCAGAGAAATTTTAATAATATTTAGAAATAAAAAATGTGAAATCGCTGCAGTGTATACACATGTATAGGCACAACCTTTCTATTTTATATTATTTTTATACTGTTTATATTTTTATTTTTATATATATATTTATATTTACTGCTCTTCTTCTCTATTCTTTCCTTTTAAAACATACACTACACACTATCTAAAACTATAACTGTCACGTGAGGGGCAAAGTGTTTGCAAAGGCAACATTTTTCACTTGTGAACATTTATTTGAATTGCCAATGAATTGCAAATAATGTTTTGCGTTAGTGACCAAAATTACCTTTTCTCAATTAAAGTATAAACTTAATAGATTATAAAAAAAAGTAATACTCCCAAAAGTACCTTATTATAAGATTGCTGCACACGGATTCAGTTTTTTTCACATTTTCCAAATTGTGGTGGTGGCTTATAAATTACAATTGTCCAGGGAAAATTTTATTTTAATTAATCATTACAGTTACAGATTTCTACTTGGATCCATTATAATGCAGGCTTAGATAACTGTAGACATGGGTATGTGAACACAGCAAAATGCAAGGGGCAGAGGAAATATTTCCTTATTAATAGTGTGAATGAATACTTATTGAAATAGAAGTAGTGATTTGTGTAAAAGTAGTGTTTGAAAATACACTATATAGAATTCAAGTTCCCCTGCAATTAAAGTTTTACTGTTAACACTTTCCTGGCTGTCAATTTGGCAGTGTTAGTGTTTCAATTTTCCTTTCAACGTTGAACATAATTTCAGTAACTGACATTGAAACAATTGAAAAATTAATTGGCAAATGACATTTTGTGGAAATATGGGAAAATGATAATGTCATTTAAATTATTCTATAAGGTAAATTTATAAAAATCAAATGCAATTCTAAATTGAAACTTGAATGAAAATACATCTGTACATTTATCAAAGGTTGAATTTCAAATTAATGTAATTTTCTTTTTACTTTAATTAATTTGAATATACTCACAATTCGACTGGGAGGTTATTTAAGAAAAAATTCAAATGTCTTATATTCGACCGAATAATTCCAACTCGAAAATTTTAATCATATTTGAATCATACGATTCGAGTTTTTCTCTGAAAAAAAAAACCTTGAATGTCAGGAAGGCTATTAACATCTCCAAATGGCTCAATGGACCTCTCCCATTGACTTGTACATGAACTGGGCAGGTTATAGGTGGCGAATATTCGAATTAGAACTGTTTCCATGGTTGAGGTGTGATAAATCTCACATTCTGATTTACATTCGAATATGGGGATTAAAATTCGAATGTATGAATTTTGAAAACAGAAAAAATTTGAATTCTAATTTACTATTAGACCCTTAATAAATCTGCCCCAATGTGTCAACATGAGCATTCTTGTATAAAGTAGTACAATTTGATCAGCACATAGAAAATATATTATTGACATTTATTAAAGATTTGATAACAGTACAGTATGTTTGTCAACGTTTGTTTAGATTTATGTTGTAATTATTAATTGGCACATATTGTATTATTATTACAGAGGAAAAGGAAATAAGTTTGGAAAATGTGTATGAAGATTTTCATTAGCAAAAAAAAAGGAAAGTTGAGCTCTAACGATTACACTTTAATCCATTAGACTGGGGTGCAATGAGGCTGTGACTACAAAATGGAGCTGGCCATAGAAAAAAGGGGAAAGTTTAGTGGTGAAAATTAGACTAGAAATGGTTCACATTATGTTTTAAGATTCTGTACAGCCCAAGGCGACCACAGTCCTTAAGCAAAGAATATCTGTTTCTCTGCAGTTGCCCCCAGTAGCTCCTAATCTTCTTTTCTGTTGATTTACTGCACTAGCTCTTTTCTGCTGTTACCTGAGCTTAAGGACCAATAATATACTGTATACATAGAATATAATTAAGATACAAGGTAATTATTTATTTCGATTTTAATTACATGGCAGCTCTGAATCCAGTCAAATTTACATTACAATCTAAAAATCAGTCCTTCTCAACAGTGTCCCAGATATTCAGAATGTGAATGTCACTGATACTCCTAACAAAAACCAAGATTTTGACGCCCTGAATCTTTACTGTTACAGGGTTTCTCACATTTTTGGCTGGTGCTGTAAGTTCAGTATGTAAAATACAGCATTTCTACCAATATTTGTTTTAGGGTCTGTTGTAGACCATTTATGAAAAGTTATTCACAATAGACACGATTCATTCATGTGAATATATAAATCTCCACTAGTTAAAGTCATGTTATTTAAAATATTACTGTTTAGAGGAGAAATAGGGACAAAATAACCATTTTTTTTTCTGTAAAGTGGCAGCTACTAGACAGTTAAAGACTTGAAAAGTGTGTACTAAATATAACTTCATATAAAATTGATACTTTATCATATTTACAGTTGAGCACAATATAATTTATGTTCTGTATTACAGTCAAAGAAGAAAAGTTGGATTTTGACAATTCTATCATGAAGTGATTAATATTTGGCAATGAGTTCTTTATAGTTGACTTATCTAGCTAGATTTATGTTGAAAGAATGCCTGCCTTCACATTTCTCATGGTGTCAGTATGCATTGTATTTTTGTTATTTGTGTGGATTCCATTTTAGTAATTTTTTTTTGTTGTCAGTATGTAGAAAGGATCTGGTTATTGCAATTGCTATTTCTTTCAAACTACA
Source organism: Xenopus laevis (assembly GCF_017654675.1). NCBI lineage: Eukaryota > Metazoa > Chordata > Amphibia > Anura > Pipidae > Xenopus > Xenopus laevis. The sequence continues at coordinate 127,030,928 of NC_054372.1, forward strand.
GATATGAATCTCACATGTCTTAAAAGAATCATCAGAGAAACCACATTGCTATTTGTAATATGACAGTGCTTTCGTTGTTTCCCAAGATGTTGCATTGTAACAAGAAAATGCAGACAAATAGCTAAAATATTGCAGTTCTTTTTAACATCTATTCAATTAACATCTGTATTGTGTTCTATTCTGCTGTATATCTGAAAGAGCTTTTACATGAAAATGTTGTCCATTCTCATGTGCACATACAGTAGATTTCTTTTGATACAGTATAAAAACACTGGAGTCAAAATATCCTGGAAATTAACTTTAACAACAACAAGGTTTGTTTGTGGATCTCAACCCTACACCCACTCCTTTTATCCATCTAATACTTGTAGTTGTATTAAAAATAAAGATGCACATTCATCACTAAAGATCAAAACACCATGTATAATTAATTATGTGTAAATGTTACTGATAGGTGCATTTCTCTCGACCATCCATTATACACTCAACCACATTGTGTCTGGGGCATGGCATGAGTGCTAACATTTCCTAAGTGCTAAAATTTCACAAGTGCTTAGAAATGACAGTTAAACAAGGCAGTTGGACAAGGCATTGACAAAGCAAAAGGAACCGGATTCCCCTGCAATCAACAGTGAACCATCTGGGATAAGAAGAAAACAGATTTGTTTGTACCTGCTAGTTTGTAACTTCTTACTCCAAACATGCTTTATCCTGCATTTCTCCTCCTTTCACTCTCATGCTTCATAAAACATTTTTCACTACCTCCTCCATCAAATCCCAGTTCTATACAAATCTCAGCCTCTCTACTCTCCTCTCCACACATGAAGTTTATAAAGTACTCTGTTTAGCTATTCCACAAAACTCCTCCTTTTCACACAAACCAAGGACTTATAAATCCCACTCTCACTTAGTCTATCTTTCCTTTCTATTGCTGGCAGCTGGGGACATTTCCCCAAACCCTGGCCCTTACCCCATCCCAGTTATATCACGGCCACGAGCTCCTTCTCTCCAGAGCAAATTCAAACAGTACAGAACACTTACTCCTATACCCAAACACCCAGTTAATTTTTCCTGTGCTCTCTGGAATGCCAGATCTGTCTGCAACAAACTCACCACTATACACAACCATTTCATTGTAAATTGCTTTAACCTACTTGCGCTTACTGAAACCTGGCTCTCTCCTACTGACACTGCCTCACCTGCTGCCCTGTCCTATGGGGGCCTACACCTTACTCATACTCCTAGACCTGGTAACAGACCTGGAGGTGGGGTGGGTTTGCTTCTCTCTCCCCGCTGTACTTTTAAAGTTCTTCCACCTGTTCCCTCTTTATCATTCTCCTCATTTGAGGCTCACTGCATTAGGCTCTTTTCTCCTGTTTCACTCGGCATTGCTGTTATATATATATATAGGACCAACTGCACAATTTCTGGACAACTTTGCTGCCTGGCTTCCTTACTTTCTTTCATCTAACATCCCATCCATCATATTAGGTGACTTTAATATACCCGTTAACAATATTAACAACTCTTCTGTCTCTAAACTTCTTTCACTAACCTCCTCCCTAGGCTTATCTTTGTGCTCAGACTCCCCCTCTCACTCCAATGGTAATGCTCTGGATCTCGTATTTACCAGACTCTGTTCAACCTCCAATTTTACTAACTCCCCATTTCCCCTCTCTGATCACAATATGCTCAAAGCTTCTGGCCTCTTCTCACCTTACCACCTGCCCGCTTGATCCAATTCCCTCAAAACTTCTCCGCAATACCAATCCTTGTCTAATCAGAGCCTTAACTCACCTATTTAATCTTTCGCTCTCAACTGGACTGTTTCCTTCTCAACTAAAACATGCTCTTGTCACCCCCATTCTGAAAAAACCCTCTCTTGATCCCTCCAATCTTGACAACCTCTGACCTATCTCTCTGCTACCTTTCATCTCTAAACTACTTGAGCGCCTAGTCTACAACCGACTTACCTCATTCCTCTCTGACAATAACCTGCTGGACCCCCTACAATCTGGTTTTAAGCAACAACACTCCACGGAAACTGCCCTGACTCGACTAACTAATGACCTTTTAACCGCTAAAGCCAACAATCATTTCTCACTACTAATACTGCTTGATCTCTCAGCCGCATTTGACACTGTAGATCACCCTGTCCGATGGTGAAAGAAAACAGTGGCCTTTGATTCCATAATTTCCAACATTACCCCAATGCCACACAAACCCATTACTATCATTTACTACACTTGTTCACCACCACTACTGGCCTGCCTGAAGAGTAATTAGGGTGAGATTTAAAGTTTTTTTTTTAACTGTCTTGGAAATCCTTGGAGTGATTTTTTTATGACTGTGATTTTATATATGATGGTGGTTGTAACTTACTTATGAGCTAATGAAAAATTAAATGTCCTGAACCCAAATGGGGTTAGGGAATAAAAGCCATAAAGCTTGTTTAGATGCAGTAACTCATACCATCATGTATCGTTTAATAGTCATCTGTTTAATAGCAAACATCTTATTGGTTGCTATGGGTTACTGACTTCAGGGCAAACTTAATGCATTTTATTACATATGGGATAAAAAGTGTGAAAAATTTCACAGTCATTAAAAGAGTTGTTCACCTTAAAAATAAAACTTTTAGTATGATGTAGAGAGTGATTTTCTGGGCAATTTGCAGTTCGTTTTCATTTTTTAATATCTGTGGTTTTTGAGTTATTTAGCTTTTTAGTCAGTAACTGTTCAATTGCAGTTTCAACAATTTGGTTGCTACTAGGTTCCAATTTACCTTACCAACCAATGCAATGATTTGAATAAGAGACTGGAATAAGACTAGGAAAGGGCCCAAATTGAAGACGAGTAATACAAATTAGCAATTGCAATACATTGTAGCCTTAGAGAGCATTTGTTTTTTTTAGATGGGGTCAGTGGTCCTCATTCAGTGGTCCTCATTTGAAAGCTGGAAAGGGTCAGAAGAAGAAGAAGGCAAATAATTCAAAAAATATAAAAAAGAAAAAATGAAAGCCAATTGAAAAGTTGCTATAGCATACTAAAAGTTACCATAAAGGTGAACCATTCCTTTAAGTCTTTACTTATTGTAACAGATACAAAGTAGTTGAAGTATATAGTATAAATATCATAACCTCCTCCATGCCAACAAGCTTATTCCTTAGGGGTAACTCATCCCTTGTTTATATGTCTGTATTTTAATTTTGTTTAACATTTACAACAAAATCTACCTGTCATCAGTGACACAATCATTATTTTTTACTCCTGCACAAGCTGGTCATCTTTCCCTTGACCTTAGCAACTAGAGAGAAATTGAAATAAAAATATTAAATCTTGAAACAACAATAAAGTGAAGGTCAGATTCTGATTGTCTTAGATCACTACAGACTAAAATGCAATACAAGTTAATTATGAGGTAAAATGCCCCTTACAGCAATCATCAAAGAGGGCTATAGGATAGATGATAGTATCCCTTTAAATCAGTTATACATTCATAGATTTCTACCATTACGTTAATACTAATCTACATAAATCTAATAAGGAAAAGTATTATAAACAGCATTCCGTTCCCGAACAATATGGCAGCATGACATGAATACAGATCTTTCTATATTCATTATCAGCTTCTTGCAAGTCTAATTCATGTGATGCGTTTAGGTAGCAGTTTTACTAAGGCTTTATAAATACATACAAACTGTAATTACCGTAGTGAACGCAAATGTGACAATCGTCTGAATGTTTATATTGGTATTTGTTGGTTAATGAATATTGAGACGTTCTAAAGTCAACTTTGTTTGGATGAAATGCAGCACAGCCTCATTACCTTCTATATACACACATTACCTTCAAATGTACTGTATCTGCATTTTCATTTAATCAAAGAACTTACTGTAAGTTTCATTGTGGCACAAATAAAACACTTTCTTAACCATATCGGTGTGATGCAGCACTAATAGTGATGGGCGAATTTCGCAAAACGGCGAAAAATACGCAAAACGGCGCCGGTGTCTCGTTTTTGATGCCATCACCCGTTTTTGATGCTGGCGAATTTTTTTGGACGAATTTTCATGGGCGTTTCGCGAATTTATTCGCTGGCGGGCGAATCGCGCAAATTTGCCGTGAATTCGCGCCTGGCGAATAAATTCGCCCATCACTATGCACTAATTCTTTTGAAGTACATTGTGCCCCTCAAAATGGGGTAAGCAGCTTGCACCCCATGCTACACAAGGAGTTTGGTACAGGTATGGGTCCTGTTATCCAGAATGTGCGGGACCTGGGGTTTTCCAGATAAGGGGTCTTTCTGTAATTTGGAAATCCATACCTCAAGTCTACTAAAAAAATATTTAAACATTAATTAAAGCCATTAGGATTATTTTGTCACCAATAAGGATGAATTATATCTCAAATAGGGTCAAGTACGAGGTTCTGTTTTATTATTACAGAGAAAAAGGAAATACTTTTATAATAATATGAATATCATTTAAAATGGAATCTATAGGAGATGGCCTCCCTGTAATTTGGAGCTTTATGGATTATGGGTTTCCGGATAACAGAACCTATACCTAGTTGAGCTGCTCACTGTGACGTTAGGTTTCCCAAACCCAGAACAAACCCCAAAGTCCCATTCACGGCTCACTGTTCTGCCTTTAACAACTGCCTTTCGCTTTGGGAGGTGTCCTCTGCTACTCGGATGCTGCCAGGTCTTAATGTGAGAGGACCAAGGTGTGAGTTCTGGGCAAGCAAGGGAACGGTATGTGCAACTGGAGCGGAGAATAGCAGCGTGGTCAAAGGACAGGCTGTGTCAATACCCAATCAGGCCGTGCAGTACAGAATCGAGAGACAAAAGCATAGTCGAGGTCACAGGCTGGGTCAGAATACCAAATTAGGCAGCGTAGTATAAAGTCAAGAGGCAGGAGTGTAGTAGAGGTCGCAGACCGAATAGTAATACAAAGGTGGCAGGTTCAAATCAGGATCCAAGAGAATAGTCAAAATATGGGCAAGAGTCAGGACAGGCAGCAAATAGTACAAGAACAGCAACAGGCAAGGTCAAATACAGAACAGCTAACTAGGAATCACACCAAGGAAGTAATAAAATAGACCTTTAAATTTGGTAATGATCAAAAGGTAACTGCGCCCTTAAATATTTGAATTCTGCTCCATCGTGATGATGTCTGCAGCGACTGGGCCAAATAAGCTGAAGATAGACAATCGGCACGCGAACACCCGGAAGATGCGTCATTCTGAATTCCGAATGAAGCTGACGCACCCCTACTAAACCACCAGGCAAGTTCCTCACACTCACTTTTGATGATGACATAGTAGTTTACTATACTGATAGAGCATTTAGTTACCTAGATACAATGGGCAAAGAACAATCTTGAGCACAGTCGCCAGGTTTTTTCCAAGAATTCTGGCATTATTGACAACACAAATAGGTGATCCTCTTGAATTTGCCAGAATAGATGCAACTGCACATTACCTCTGTCACAAATTGAACCCTGCTGCAACAAATATCTTCACAGTCTGGCAGACATCTTTTTTGGTGTTTGCCATGCAAGTAACATCTGCGCCAGATTATTTAGGTGAAAGTGTGCTACACCAATTGATGCAGGGCACAAAGTGAGATACTGACACCTTCTGATCAGTCAGTAGCTCCAGTGTTCTCCTGTGCCAATGAGTGCACCAGCGCTCAAAATGGACCAGAAGGCAGAAAGGATTGATCGCTCACCAAGCTGAACTAAGAAAGTGGTTTTAGATGCAACTCACTGCAGGACAAAGCTCAAGTTGATTTTTACACAAGTAAAAACCAACTTGTTTTTATTCACTTTGACTAACTTTATCACAGAAAATGACTTGATAACATTGTTTATAGAAATAACTAATATTATAGTAATAACTGATAACTAGGAACAACCTGTTCTTCTGTTGAAGCAATCTGAAAAATGCCATCACTACCTATTCTTTGGCATGTTATTTTGTTTAGTGAACAGTCCCAAGGTAGCATGTCAATCAATATGATTCATACTGGACCAATGTGATTAAACTGACCTCAAATGGCTGTATCACTTATATCAACTCCCCAGAGGACAAAACAGTTAAACAGAGAATGATCCCCCTGAGACTGTACATTTCTGGAAACAGTACATCACCTGAAACAGCAACAGAAAGGAAAAAAAGGAAAAATAGCAGGTAGCATATGCTTCTCACAGAAAGTTATTTTTGCATAAAAGATGGATTGATTGCCTTCAGGTGAACAAACAGTTGCTTCTGTCAACAACTATAGACTTCACCACTTTTACATTAGAGAGTGCTGAAATGTGCAGATATCTCACTGCGCTGGGCTTTTGTTTCTGTATTTTGGTATACGTTTGCATTAAGCATCTGCACAGTGCCAATTTTGAAGGGTTTTAGCTCAAGAAGGAAACAACCATGCACAGAATAATAATAGGGTGCAAGTGCAGTGTTTAGTGTGGAAAGTTTAATTTCAGACACAATTCACCATGTTCTTACTAGGTGCTAGCATGGATTTGCTGCAAAATTTCTGCATTTCCCCATCTGCAAATTTTTTCACAGAGACAAAATTGTCACCATAAGAAAAAACACCAATTGACTTTAAAGCATTTGGACTAAAAAGTCGCTGAGACAAAAAAGTCGCAGAGACAAAAAATGAAACCAAATGAAAAAAGGCCATTGACTTTAATGCTTTTGGAGTGAGAAAAAATTGTCATGCGCATAAAAATTTGTTCGACACCCATTGACTTCATTGCATTTTGCGAATTTTCTCCATTTTGCACATTTTCCGGCGAAGTGTTATGGGACACATTTAGTTATCACTACTAGGTGGCGTTTCTGAGGCAGGAACCGCCTGAGGTGCAATTGTGCACTCTCACACTAGAAAAGCAGAATTTCTGATTTAAAAACTGGAAATTCAGCCTTTTTGCCGCCCCTGGTAACCTGCTTGGCACTGCTGCCTGAGGCAAGTTTTTCAACTCGCCTCATTGGCACAGAGCCCCTGGTTCCCTGCTGTCAATTTCCACAACTGTGTCCATTTTTGTGTGACCACAATCCTTTAAAGGAATACTAAAGCTTAAAGGAAAACTATAACCCAGAACAATGAAGGTCTATAAAAATATATTTCATAAAACAGCTCATATGTAAAACCCTGCTTCATGCAAACAAACCATTTTCATAATAATATGCTTTTTAGTATTATGTGCCATTGGGTAATCATAAATTGCCATTTTAAGAAATAAAGGCCTCCACCTGGGATCCTATGATTCACAATGCACACAAACAAACCATACAAGTTAGGTCACATGAGCCAATTAACGGACAAAGTCTTTTGCTTCCACACTTCTTCCTACAATTAAAGCTGTATTATTTCTGGTCAGGTGATATCTGAAGCAAAGTATTTAAAAGGGTAATATTTACTTAAATATGTATTCCAGTTTGGTAAGATTCTTTTATATTGCTTACACTGGTTCAATATATAAAATAGGGCATTTCTAGCCATATTCATTTTTAGGTATCAGTTCTCCTTTAAGCCTGTAGACACCAGAGTTCTTTAATTATAATTCCTGAAAAACACCTTGGGCAATACAGTTATACACTAACATGTAGGAGAATAAATAAAGCTTAGACACCAAAAGGGGCGATGTTGAAGAGTGATTATTTGGGCAATTTGGAGGAACCTTTACAAGCTCACATGGCTATCCATAGATTACAGATAAACACAGCAGTGGACTGTGGAACAAAACAATATCAGTCTTTTTTTTTTTTTTTTAGAAAAATGTCATACAGTTGTATTTATTAAATATATGCCACAGGGACAGTTCATTTGATATATATTTCAGTAAAAAATGAATTGTGTGGCCCCTAGGGGCTTATATATGTATCTTTCTCAAACATGTTTTCTTAAGCACTGAATACTCGACTTGAAGTCACTAAAGGGCTTTTTACATCAGTCACCTCTTCAACATGTACCCACAGGATAAGCAAGAAAATAATACACTTGATAGGAATCCTCTCTGGATGATTTAGTGTGGACTAAATGCACGTGTGCTTGACTATACGCCAGAGGCCTGTAGATACATGTTATAAAAGTATGAAAAATGGGTAATGTTATGGGACTGTTATTGTTTATAACTTACACTACATAATTATTTTTAAAATTATTATCTATTTATGGGAATATAAATACTTTATACTTTATAATACTGTTAGTTCTGGTGGTAATGTATAGTCAATGGTAGTTTGGTCAAGATAAAATAGGAAGTTGTTTATATGGCACAAATTGCAGCAGGTATTATTATTATTAACATGTATTGATATAGCGCCAACATATTGCGTAGCACTGTTCCTTAAGAAGGGGGCCTAATAGTAACATAGTAAGTTAGGTTGAAAAAAAGAAACAACTCCATCAAGTTCAACCTTTTAAGTCTATATATAAACTGCCAACTGCGAGTTAATCCAGAGAAAGGCACACAAAAAAAACATTTGGCGTGTTGCTCAGTATAGGGAAGCAGAACTTGACAGGGCTAGGAGGGCATCCCTTCTCCTCTTCTCTATGCTATCATTGGGGCCGGGATTGGACAGTTTAAATTACCTGGGCACTGTCTGGGGTGGGGATGGTTTATGCAAGGTGATATAGGCCTATCTCTTCAGTCATTGCTGGATGGAAGGATGAACAGCAGCTTGCAGCAACCCACCTTCCCTTTGAGGCAGGATGTGTTTGTTGTCGCAGTTGGTGGAGGATACCTTTACTCTGAGCCCCAGGGGAACTTAAATGGGGTATTTGACAAGAACTGTATGTAGATTGGCAGGCCTGGGGTCCTGATAGGAAGGTAGGCAGCCTTGTTTTCAAGACAGAGAGCAGAGTTAGTTGTCTTGGGGTGAGTAAGTCAAGATTGTTGGTTGAGGAAACCGTTTGTTTTACAAATGGTTTGGTTATATTCGTATATGTTGTATATTTCCATTTATGTTTAGTGGTATGGTTTATAAATAAAAAAACTGTGGCCTTCTCTTTCCAAACAAGGTGTCTATGAGTTTTTATTGGGGGGTAAGGTGGTATTGAGTTGGGTCAAATCAGGAGGAAGAAGGGGGCAGTCTCGAAGCTGTACTGTATCTGTCAAGACACTGCATCACAGCTTGACACAATGGTGATGGTACTATTAAATAAAACACCTATTTTTTGGAAAATGTATGAATCTACAGTAATCTAACATAAATCTCTCATAGAATGGAAAAGTACAAATGAAACCTTCTTGTGTGCTACCTTGTAAACTTTAATAAAAGAGAATTGCTCAACGAAACCCTCAACCTGTGAACTCTAATTGCTATTATTTGTATAATTTCTATAGCATATTGCTATAGACTAAACTTCTCTGCACAAAGTACTTGGAAAATGAAATGCAAATATAAATAGGCCTATTTCTATACAACATATTCTCAAATATACCATTTTGCCACTAGGTCATTCTATTTTCTCATCTGTGTTGTTTATAACATCTTATTTGTTTGCCAACTAACTTGATTTAGAATACAATACTCCAAGGGAATTTAGCTTTATTCATCCAATCCAGGGAAATGTATCAGTGTTCTATCTAGTCAAGTTAACACATTAAATTTCAACTATTGCTGTGATTTGATATTGACCCCAAATAATAAAGCTTTTCATTTATATTGTTTGGATAATGAATTTTGTCATTTATAGCTACTTAAACAAAGTGTACTTTGAAGGCTATAAAACCCAGTGTTTCAAAGTGTTAAATTATGTGGAGAAAAAGTATTTGGCGTCATTGCCTATTTGTCTGTGGCCTGACTATGTATAGTATCAAATTCATTCAAATAAAGAATGATGGGGAAATAGGGAAAAGTTCATGCAAATAAGGAATTGAAGAAATAAAATAAATAGAAAAATAAAAGAAAGAAAGAAAAACACATATGCATCATGAATCTACTATGCTGACATTTTTGTTGTATAGTTAAATATGCTTTCTATTTTCAGGTAGAGTTCTAGCCTATTGAGGAATTCTGCATTATTAAGTTATATCTACAGTCAAATATTGTGGCTGGTGTGTGTGACTATAGTTGAAGACTAAACCTACACTGCATAGTCTACATTACAGTTGTCCTCTAATGATTCTTTACAGGACAATACAGGTACAGTGATCCAAATCAGGGAAAAGATCTCTTATCCGGAAAAATACTTTTCATAACCATTCCGGAACAATAGATCCTATATTTGGATTTTGCTGATCTTTGCTAACTGGCACTGCTTTTCATAGGGAATAGGGATGTAGCGAACCGCCGCCGATGTGTTCGCGAACGCCGTTCGCGAACACCGGCAAAATTTGCGAACTGTTCGCGAACTGTTCGCGAACTTCGATCATCCGAAAATCGTTCGATTCGAACGATCGAAGGATTTTAATCGTTCGATCGAACGATTTTCGTTCGAATCGAACGAAAATCGTTCGATTTTAGCGATCGAATGGTCGAATGGGCGACCGATTTTGACGCGAACGCCTATTGGCGAACGTCGCGCGACGTTCGCGAACTTGCGGCGGACGCGAACAGTCGAAGTTCGCGCGAACTAGTTCGCCGGCGAACAGTTCGCTACATCCCTAATAGGGAAAATGTTAGCAAACAGGGCCATTTATCAATACTGATACCGGTGTCAATTTAGTAGATTATGTTTGATGATTTCTTACTACCTCTAAGCTTAGCTTGACTGCAGCCGTGAAAATAATGAGCATGTGCAGTGTCGATGTTACTCAATAGATGACATAGATCATAACAATTTGCTGTGGAAGAATAAGGCATGGAGCATTATTTTTATAGGGTTGTTAAATCTTTGGGCTTGTACAATAAGTTCAGTATATAAACTACAGCATTTCTAGCTATAATATTTAGACTTTAGTTCTCTCTTTGAAGCAACACACAGACTGCCCCTGTGTAAATTTTCATAGCCTTCAACAGAAAGAGGATGCAAAACATATTCCTTTTGTATCCAAATTTAGCGCAGTGAGCCATGCGGTGGCTAAAATTATCAGAAAACATTGGGGTATATTGAGAGATGGAATCCCTGGGGTAGAGGCTTTTCAAAGCATGCCCCTAAGTTATGTCTTATAAAAGAAACAACACAATTGGATCTGTGTTAGTTAAATCTGATTTAAGGGGAACCCCAAAGGAGGAGCGAGTTTTACGCCCTAGACACAATGGGATTTTCCCTGTCTTTCGTGTAATTGCTGCTCTTATGTTCTCAAAGGTGATATAGTGCACCATCCCCGGAAAGGTTACCCCCATAAAAATAAATTATTTTTATACATGTAATACAACATATGTAAAATATGTGATAAAATGCCCCTGTGGCCGCTTATATGTGGGACACACAGCATGTGCTATTAAAGACAGAATACGTGAACATAAATCCGCAATCAAACAAAAAAAATAGGATCAAGCGGTTTCAAGTAATTTCGCCGAAAAGGGCAATGGGGTTCAACAACTCAAATTTCAGGTGGTGGATAGTATCCCGAAACTTCTTCTCGGTGGAGACCGTGTTAAATTACTATTAAAAAGGAAGCTAAATGGATACGCCGCTTGGAAACTTTGGAACCCCATGGCCTCAATCGAGAATATGACTTGCTTCCCATATACCGATAGACTCATATGTTTTTTTTTAATGTATAGTATGATCAGATATTTTTATAAAAATTGGTCATTTTTATTGTCTTACAGATACTTTATTATGACCTATGGACATGTGTCTGAATTGACATACTCATCATGAAATATGAAACTAAGTTTGACTATAGCCAACAGGAAATAAGTTGATACTTTTTTGACACAGTTTAATGTATCTGATAATGTTGCCTTTATATTGCTATCTTGTACTAATTGATTCTTGTTAGTCGTCCATAGATGGTGCTCTGTAAGCAAGTATAAATATTTGTAACCATAAGTAGTTCACTAACTTGAAAAAAGGCCATTTAGGCCTGAAACGTCATTTGTTTGAGATCCCAGCCAGTAATACAATAAAGGTTTTTATGATTATGCAGGAAGGTCTCTGCCAAAAGGCTATAACTGCTGAACAATGCCGTGCAGTTTAGACTAATTTACTGAGCAGGAATTTTATGCAGGAAACAAAAATAATAACAATAACGGGCAGATTTATCAAGGATCGAAGTGAAAATCTGAATTTCGAATTTCAAATTTTTGAGTTTATTTTGTGTAATTCAGCTAGGGAATAGTTAAAATTCGATTTGAGTTTTTTAAAAAATTCTAATTTCAAAATTTATCATGTACTGGCCCTTTAAGAATTCAAATTCAATTATTTGCCACCTTAAACCTCTCGAATTGCTGTTTTAGCCTATGGGGACGTCCTGTAATCAATTTGAAGTTGTTTGGAAACATCCTGAAAATCAATTCAAATGCGAGTTTGCGGGTCGACCCCATTCACCCAAATTTGATTTTATTGAAAAATTTTGATTGGTCGTTTTTTTCAAATTTTGAGTTCATGGGAGTTTATGGGAGTTTTTACAAACTCCAATGAACTCGAAATTCGACCCTTGATAAATCTGCCCCTAATTGTACATAAGAAGGATTTGTTGATCTTGACTCAAGACAAGAGGTCCTCTGCACTCACTCATAATAAAGACTTTAAAAATTAAGACCAGTTCAACAGCTGCTTTAAGTGGAGAAAGCTCACTTTAAGATCCCCAAACCAGACAAACATTTTGGTCATGCTTGGAGATGGAATGTAAGAAAGCAAGAGAGCCAGATGATTTATTTTTAATTATTAGTCTCTCTATTATGATTGTCCTTGGAATTCAGGTTAATATTCAAGGACATGTATTGTGTACAATATACATGCAAGCAAAAAATGTTAAAGCTGTTAAAAAATGTTACAGGGTTCTATGCCATATTGACAATATAAACAACTCCCTTTCCAAGAGTCCAGCTGAGTTGCCAGTTCGCTAACCCTCATAAGTAGTAAAAGGCACTAACTTTTCCCAGGTGATGTTTGCTTTTTAAATTAGTAACCACTAGGGCAATGAAAAGGGGCTATTTTTCACTGGAACAAAAGTTATTTTCTGATACTTTATCCCCTGTGACCCATCTGTCATAGCTCTTAAGTGCTAACTGCTAAATGGTTACAATAGGTGTAACCACTAGAAAACTTTTCTCAAAAGAAAGTAATTTGTGTTGTGGTCTTAAAGAGGTTTCTCCAAAAATGGGGGAATGCACAGAGAAGCCACAACAGTACTGTACATTCTGGGCTAACAGGAGGGTAGTAGAGAATAATGTTTTATAGATCTAATTTCACTCCTACATGTGTAATTTGCTAAAATTAAAACACTATCTACTGGTTGTTTTTTAAGGAACACTGCAATTTCAATGTCAACTAATCTTTTAGTAAGATTAGTCCCATCTAGAATATGCAGCTCAGTTTTGGTCTTCAGTGGTTAAAAGGGATAGTCCAAAGAACAACAAAAAAGCTGATAAAGTGTTGGGAGACCTCAGTTTTGAGAAAAGGATACGTCCATCAATGGATGAGCACATAAATTCAGATTAAAAGAAAGGGGGTTTTATATAAAGAAGTTTTTTACAGTGAGTTGTATAGTTATGGAATTCTCTTCCCTAACTAGTAGATACCCTCAAAAGAAAGATGAATACCTTTTAGAAAATTAGAAAATCCAAAGGTACCGTACTATTAATTCTTAAAACAAAGTTGATCCAGAGACTTGCCCAATTTGCATTCTTGTGAGCTTATTTATCAACATTCAAGTTTGTGTAATGTTAGAGATTTTTTCAACTTCAATAAACTCAAATTTAAAAAAAAATGCAAATTTTATTTATGAAAAAATTTAAATAGTTGGTATTCTACTCTATAATTTTCACTGGGTTGAAATTTTCGAAAAACTTGCATTAAAGGAAAACTATACCCCCAAAATGAATACTTAAGCAACAGATGGTTTATATCAAATTAAATGACATATTAAAGAATCTTACCAAACTGGAATATATATTTACATAAATATTGCCCTTTTACATCTCTTGCCTTGAACCACCATTTTGTGACTCTATCTGTGCTGCCTCAGAGATCACCTGACCAGAAATACTACAACACTAACTGTAACAGGAAGAAGTGAGGAAGCAAAAGGCAGAACTCTGTCTGTTAATTGGCTCATGTGACCTTACATGTGGTTTGTATGTGTACACAGTGAATCTTATGATCTCAGGGGGCGGCCCTTATTTTTTAAAATGGCAATTTTCTATTTATGATTACCCAATGGCACATACTAATAAAAAAGTATATTATTATGATAATGGTTCATTTACATGAAGCAGGGTTTTACACATGAGCTGTTTTACTCCGTATCTTTTTATAGAGACCTACATTGTTTGGGGGGTATAGATTGTTTAGGGGGTATAGTTTTCCTTTAAAACACATTCAAATTGCCACAGACAGATCCCATTGACTTCTACAAGAACTCGGCTTCTTTTAGATGGCATTTACATTTGAGCTTTACAAATTTTTGGTGCTCAAAAAATATTGTACATACAAGTTTTTTTAAGCATAATTCCAATTCGAGTTTTAGCACAAAAAATCCAAATTTGAACTGTGATAAATCTCCTCCTTGGAGTTAGGAAGGAATTCCTCCACTCCTGTCAAAGGAAGGCTTCAGATGAAGTATGTTTACTCCCTTTGGACCAACTTGCAGTTAGGCAGGTTTCATTTACACAAAAATTAACTTGATGGATGTGTCTCCTTTTCCAATATAAAAATAATGGATAACATAATTTTCATTCAACAGTTTTCCCTAAATTTTCCATATTAATTTAGCTGCTCTCTTTCCCCTTTTAAAGTATTTTCTATAGTGTAGATAGCATTTGTTTGATCAAGCATTTATTATGGTGTGGCTGATATGAAGCTACTGAAGCATCTGCTGCAACTGCATTAGCTTGTTTCCATTACAGGTTTTTGTGAGTAAACATGTCTATCCCATATTGTTTTGCACCACCTTTGTTGTTAAGGAAATGTGTAAGTAAATGTTACCATTCATAATGTCATACAATTTGATTTCTTTTAAACCCAACCCCTGGGCTGAGGGCTCCTCCCGAGGCGAAAGGCAGCTGTTAAAGGCAGAAGCAAGAGCCGAGACCAGGGAGCCTAGCATTGGTTCTGGAATTAGGGTGCCGAAACGTGACAACCTTGGTATACAATTTTACCTTAATTATTTCTTTGTTATATTAATGTAAGTCCTGTGATTCCAGGTAAAAATTCCTAACATTGAATCAATACTAGAGAACACTAAAACTACAAACATATAAAACTACTACTAATATAATATTAATGAATTCATAATAATGTTATTAATACAAATAATACATAATTAATTAATACAAAACAATATTAGTGCAGATTTTTAATTTTAAATAACTGTCATTCAAAGTTGAGCAAAATACAATATAGAAATTATAATTTAGACTCCTTAAATTAAACTCAAGGAGTACTTCTATTTCATTTTCTGCCTGACGTGGCAGAGCTGATGCAATGGGGCTGGATCACTGGTGCAATAATCTGAATTTCCAGTTTAAAAAAAATAGGAATGTATCTCTTAAAGTTAACCGTGCTGATTTTTGTCATTCTTGGTAAATTGCCACATCAATACTTTGAATATCTTGCCTTATTACACAAGTCTCTTGTTCTAAATATTATACACTATTTTTTACATAAATTAATCACACATCAAATCACCACAGAAAAAAAGTAAATTATCACTCAGTAACTCTACGCAAAACTTCTTCCATCCATATAAACAGCAGATGCAGTGTATGTGATTCCATTTAAATCTCTAGCCTTCATTCCTCCTTTACAAAGAAAGCAATTACATACATCCAAGCAACCAGAAAACATTGTACGTTCTCTGACCCTGAAGAAAGAAACATAGACCTGTAACCATTAGAGGAATCAGTCACATAGAAACAATGTCAGAAAAAAAAGAATGATCAATAGATTAGAGAAAGTGCCATATGTGATTTTATTTTATTTTCAGAATCAGGAAAAAAAAAACCATCTGACAGAAGCATTCTGTTATCTGACAGATCTTACGGGAATATCACAATACTTATTCCACCTAGTATATAAAAGAAGTGGATTAAACATACTAATTATATCAACGGCTTGTTATTGACATAACACTGTGCCTCTCTGGGCGTGTAAAATCAGAATTACTGTAAATGTTTGGGATGCAGTAAGAAATGTTCTCTTTTCTTCTCTATAGAAAATAATGTACCCTCTACTATAAAATATAAGTATATTAGAAGTCGCCAATGAGTTCCGTTTTTTTCTACATGCATATATATATTGAAAAATAAAAGTCAAGAATAAATGGGAAAATAAGAGTCACCATAAAAGAAAGGTTCAGTTTAATATATAAATAGAAAAGATAATGACCCAAAATCCAAATAGCAGAGTTCTCAACACAGTGTAAGACAATTCCAGCCATGAGTTCCAATATTTAAGAAAATAAAAGTTAGATCAGATAGTATATTCTCAAGGTTTGTAATAGAAAAATGTCTGCCAAAAATGGAACAAACACAGTAATGGAACACAGGAAGCGAGGCATCCTGGAATTCTAAGGTATAGTGCCTGTGTTGGCAAATCATATTTACTGCGGCTTATTTGAGGTAATAGAACAGTGGTGTAACTATAAGGTGCAACAGGCACTGACCACTGGACTGACCACAGACTCTGCTTCCTCTGTATTCTTACACCAATAAAATCACTTATGCCCCTGAAGAAGCCGGGTCTCCGGTGAAACGCGTTGGGAGGCATAGGTGGACAGTGGGGGACTAGCTCCTTTCTGCTCCCTACGTAGTTAGGCAGATTCACTCTGGGAAACAAATGGAAGGGTGGTCTGGGTGGGCGGTCTGAGCGAGAGACCTGACTACTTACTGGGTAGTGTAATCTCTGGTGTAAAACTTTCACGTTTGGTTACAATAAGGCACAATTATTTCAGCTACTAAGTAGAGCCATTGATTTGTGGCATTCTAGAGTTTATTAAGAACTACAGATGAAGCCACTTGGATTTGTGAGATAAATGCGTCATGACTCATGGTTAATTGAAGAAACTGCGTTATCTAAAGTCATCTTAACTCATTTAATGCATTTAACCTTTCCATTAGCATACCAAAGCACCATTGTGAACAATGGTGAATGCTTTAATTAGATGGGATGTTGTGACGCAGTTTTCTGTGTTAAATGAGATAAATGGGATATCTGTGTTTAGTTATTCTGTGTCAAACAGACAAACCAAAGTGGCTGCATCTGTATCATAACTAATACTGAGCGTCTTACTATTGGTCTATATATAGACACGAACAAGGGGGGAATTTATGTATACCCCACAATTGACTATACTTGTATAGATAGTGGCTGAGAGTTTATCAGCTCACTATTTCCCATAACTGTCCACTTATGTGTTTTTAAGTTGTGTGTATTTTTATGGACATGGTCCAGCTTCATTGAGGAGGATGCCCAATGATGTGTTTCTGTGGTAGAAATGTTTTTAGTGAGACTAATAAAAGTTGAGTTTTAAGTAATTAAGTACTACAGCACCTGAACTAGTTAACTGGAGGATTGCAAGAGTGGTACAAAAGCTACTATGTATTTCACTCTGCAATTCCTCAATTGATACATTTATTTACACCAGTAAAATGCCATAAATGGATTAGAAACAAGAGTTCTTGTACATTATCTTAAAAAGTGCAACATGCTGCAAAAGAATGGAAAGGGGTGTAACATTTTGCACATTATTGTAAAAGTAAATCTCATTAATGTAATAAGTAGATTTATACGTGGATCATTTAGATTATTTTCCCACTGTTCTTCTGAATGTTGTAATGACCCTTTCTGTTCTATAATGGCATAAATATGTAATATAAACCTGATAGGATTGCTTTGTCATCAACATGGATTTATTTTAACTAAGTTACCATAAAGTACAAGGTACTAGGGATTGTTTAACAATCATATGGGTGCAAGTGCTGGAGCCTGAAGAGATACAAAATTGTTATGTCTAGTAGGGTATAGTTGTTGTTTCTGAATCCCCACACCAATAGTGACATCTCAAGGTGGCCCTGTGCCATTCTTTAAGGAAATTATAATTTTACAGTAGGAAATGTTAAACAATATCAACAAGGTCAATATGAAGGAATGCTTGTGTTTTGGAAATAAACACTTCCTAATATAATACTGTTTTATGTAAAGCCAAATAAACTGCTAAAACTAAAAATACCATTGGAGAACTCCTCCTAATCTAATTTTTAGCAATAGTCAGAAAAACATTAATGACAAATTTTCAATATATGTAGTGTTATTTGTAATTGTAATAGCTACTTAAAGAAACAGTAACACCACAACAATGAAAGTGTTTTAAATAGTGATGGGCGAATTTGCGAAATGGCGAAAATTGCGAGAAACTGCACCGGCGTCTCGTTTTTGACTTTCGTCAGCGAATTTTCTCGGGCGTTTCGCGAATTTATTTGCCGGCGGCAAATCGCGCAAATTCGCCGCATATTCGTGCCTGCCGAATAAATTCGCCCATCACTAGTTTTAAAGTAATAAAAATATAATGTATTGTTGCCCTGCACTGGTACAACTGATGTATTTGCTTCAGAAACTCTAGTATGGTTTATATAAACAATCTACTGTTTAGCCATGGGTATGAGAAAATGACAAAATACACAGGGTACACAGCAGATAACAGATAAGCTCTGTACTAATGGTTTTCAAAAGAACTTTTATGTTATCTGTTGTGTATGCAAAGAACATTTCTGTCCTACTTCTTTAGTTAAAGGCTAACCCTAAAAATGAATATGGTTAAAATTTCATATTTTACATACTAGATTTGTTGTACCAGCCTAAAGTTCCAGCTTCCAAATAGCAGCAATAATCCAGGACTTCAAATTTGTCACTGGAAGTCACCATCTCGGAAAGTGTCTGCAACACTCTTCCCCAAGAAGATGGGGAACTACATGGGCATCTTTGGAGCTATCTTTACTGCTAAATGGTTGTGGTATCCTTAGGCTTGTACAGAAGCCAAAAACATAATGCACAACTTTTCTAGCCTAATTCTTTAGTTAAGCTTTAGCTCTCCTTTAAGAATTATTTCTCAATAAAAACATTTTAGGGTGTGTATTTCCCCCCTTCCTTCCCTCTATTTTTTTCTATCTGTACCCACTCCTTATCTGACTAAAACATCAATAAACATCTATGACACAAAAAAATATTTTTAGATGTTACCATTTCTTTAAAATAGTTTTCTTCAATGAACTGCTAATTACTACTACTAAAACAATGTACCAGGAACCAGACCTGCTCAGAAATACACAAGGCATTGTGGAGATTATTGTCTTTGCCAACAGTGCAGCAAAGGGACACAAATACTGCTTTCATTTTCTATTCTTTTAAGCTTTTTCTTAAGATTTTTCATTTTAAAATAAAGTATAAACCTTTAACCTCACAAATAAATTCCATATCAATCATACACTTCCTTACTACATGTACTGATGTCGGTCTATCCCTACAAACAAATTAATTAGCCTTTAAATAGTTTAATATAAGGTGAGTTCACTAATGATAATGATGAATTGGTGTTTTTTTCATAGCAATAAATCTGGCCCTAAATGAATTAACATATTGGTACTAGTACAATATATTTGTAATACTTTTATGTAAAACTAAAAAAAAACCCTCATCCATATTGAATATTCATGGTTTGCCAACCTTTACAAAATTCTTCTAAAAATGTAATATTATATGTCATATATTTGCAAGTTTTGCTTTAAACATTATTTTGTATTTGCTTGTAGTACATTATTTTGTATTCTATTAAATTACAGTATACTATTGCAGCTCTTTTTTGCACTCATATCCTACCAATTAATACCATCCACCCATAAAAAGCATCACTCAAGTGGCATTTCAAAATTTCTAACATTCCAGAACAAATACTGCGCATGGTGCCAAAACACTTTACATTCTGTCAAACCCTAATGCTTCTTACAGTGTAATTCTCAGATATGCAATTTCACAGCCAACAGCTGAGACTCGTCGTGATGTCACATACAAAGCAAAAACTGGAAAGTGTTTATTAATTTCTATACAGATAGATCAAAGGACTCATTTGCAAGGGGAGAAGAATCAGGAACTGAAAGACAATATTATACTCCAGCAAAGATTTGCTGAAATATTTCATTTAGGGGGTTATTTATTAAAGTCCGAATGCCAAATAATCAAAGGAATTCAATTAGTTTTTTACTATATAATCCAAATTTTTAGTAAAAAAAACCTAAAATTTTTCAAGATTTATTTAACCCTGAGGATGTAAAAAGTCAGAATCTGAAAATCCGTAATCTCAGACCTGCCAAGGTTGTATATAAGTTTCTGTGGTCTGAGCTGTACTTAGCCCAAAATCTCACTATTTTTGGCTTTTCGGACAAAAATCGGACAAATTCGGACAACAATTAGAAAAATTTGGACTTTTCCGTAAAAATAATGATTCAAATTTTCGTTCTATTATTTCGTGTTTTCCCCAATCCGATAAAATCGCAATTTTTTATAATAAATAATGTCCAAGCATGGATTCTAGTTTGGTCTAACTTTTTCATTAAAATAGTCAGATAAATTCGGACTTGGTTAAATAAAGCCCTAGTGTTTGGTGGTGTTTTTCCAATCCAGCTGCAAAAACTGATAAGTTGTGCCAATGTTTATTA
Organism: Xenopus laevis; assembly: GCF_017654675.1. Taxonomy (NCBI): domain Eukaryota; kingdom Metazoa; phylum Chordata; class Amphibia; order Anura; family Pipidae; genus Xenopus; species Xenopus laevis. Next base: position 127,051,715 of record NC_054372.1, read on the forward strand.
TCAAACAGAGAAGATAGGAAGGCTAGTATCTTCTCAAGGTAGTAGTTCTTTTATACAACTATATTAAGGGGTATTTGTTAGATACCACAGGAGGATAGCCTTTGTATTATTGGGTTTGCTCAGTTATAAAAAAGGGACAACCATTATAAAATAGTGACTATTCCAGATATATTATTATTTTGTTGAACTTCTAGAGGCATTCATTTATCATCCTATTCCTATTCTATCTGCATTCTATGAATGTTTCCCCTGCATACAAGTGAATGTAGGTGGTTTCTTTTTCTGTTAAATGGTGTAACAAAAGAATCTAACAAAGGTTAGCACTAGTTAGTTTTGTGCGCTAAACAACCCTAAAGGACGGTTGCAATCCCTTGGCAGGAGATTCTCTTGGATATGTGGTAGTCTACCTTTTCAGTATCACTGCTGAGTGGACATTGGCGGTCATTTATGAATGCAAATGCAGTGTCCAAATTTTGGAGGCAAATAATTCAATTACCATTGCACAGATAATCATACTGTATAATGGACTCCTATTTCTCTTCATGCCAAAATGGTCCGTTTCAGTTGCCAATTACAGAAGCAGTATACCCCTTTTTTGGCATAAATAAATATGGCTTTTATTTATTTTTTATTTCACTTTTTTAAATATTTTTTTGCATAATAAGCTGCACTACATGTCAGCATAGGCTACAGCCAGCTAAAGAGATTGGCTTGTGAAAGGAGGAAACCCACCCAGAAATGGAGAAACATGAAACCTAAATGGCCGTGGTGGTGTGACCTACTGAGTATTATATTTATTCTAGTCATATTTTGCATAGGCCGATTCCTCCCTGCCACAATTAAAGGGATGGGTGTAAGTTTGCTGCAACCACATGGAAGTCTGCTCTTTCTTCCTTCCTCCCACTTGCACAGATACTGAAATACAGTGAGCTAGGGATATGAATTGATCAAACCTCTTTTTAAAATGTGTTTGTAAAATTGGTCAGATCAGTCACACTTCCATTGTACTTTATGTATATTACTAGTATTGGAGTGTTATCACAATCCCTTTTGTGTATTTCTTTAATCAAGGTATTCTGCTGAAAGAATGGGCCAACTTCCATGTGCTTTCAGCAACCTCACACCTGTAGTCAATAGTAGTCATATGCCTATAGAAATGGGCATTGGGCTTGGAGATCACTCCCCTATACAACCTATGACATGGGAGGATCAGTCTGTGAGACCAATGCTTTGGCAGGAGACACTTTTTCCAAGAAATGCAACTATGCATGAAGAAGCCTATGAAAATAAGTCTATCATATTGGTTTTACCTTGTAGAGGTATGGCTGCTTGGATGTATATGATCATAAGCACTTTGTAATTAAACCCCTGTATTTGAAAATGTGTTCATTTTCACAGATACTAATAAATCATGAGACCTGAGATTGTGTATTGAGCAAACTTCTACTGATAAATATATTTCTCATTTGTTAAGTTAGCTAACTTTATTTGGACATATATAAAATATATAGTAAAATGCATAGGTTTTACCTTTACATAATCCTAATTACAGATGATTTGGTGTCAAGGAAACAGTATGGTTTTAAATATGTGTTATATGAAAGAAGGATAAAAGCATACAGCAAGTTGCTGCCAGTCTGGCCTTACCAAAGCAATTTTAGTTAACAAGGTTGAACTACTGTATAAAAAGTATATGCTGAATTGTTTAGCATCAGCAATGTTTGAAATATTAATTAAGTTACCAAGAAATGTTTTATTATGTATCTCAAAATATTTACTTGAATCGTAAAGTGTTAAGCTGGCCATAGATGCAAAGATCTGATCGTGCGAATCGAGGATTCATACGATTTTCGGACGTGTGTGGAGAGTCCCGTCATTTTTCGTCCGGCGGAGATCAGTCGTTTGGTCGATCGGACAAGTTAAAAGATTTTTGTCGGCTGCCGATAATATCTCTGCATGTATTGCCGATCATACGATTTTCTGCCGGAGACTGTCACTAGCTTTGGTTGGACATAGATATCGTACGATTGCTGTCAGGGGCAGAACATCGGCTGATCTGTTCTTTTTTGCATCGGGAGATGGGGAAGTCTTATCGTACGTTGATTCATACGATCGGATCTTTGGGTCTGTGGCCAGCTTAACTGTATAACACTATTAAAAAAACTTTTTATGCAAATATAATTAAACAAACAGTGAAATGTAAACTAAACAAACTAATAAATTCAAAGACAGTTAATTCACCAATGTTTGTCTCTAACTCATGACACACATGGCTTGACAGCATTAGCATGTGTTAATTGATATTTCATTTGAACTGATTTTTATCTCTATTAGAAATGCACTGTCAGAAAAAGTTGACAATGGGAAGAAATCAAATAAAAGTCGTAAAAAAAAATTAGCATTTTGTAATTTAATATTCTTCATTAGACAGGCATTACATTGCAAATTGTTACTGCGCTTAGTGCATTTTTAAGGCCTTCTGAAAGCTGGATATCTTTTTGTACTAAAATAACTTTTTAAGAGCAAATTTACAAACAGTGTACACAAGTTCCTACTATAAAATTTGGAATCTTTTTTTCGACTGGATAATGAGGTTGCAAATAATTTTCGGGATCACAAAAGCTATATGAAAGTGTTATTGGAAGAACTGTTCACCCAAAGGAATACATTTTTGCACTGCAAATATTTCTCTGTTAACAACTTTTATTGCACCCCCAATGGCCTATACTTAAAGCAGTGAACTAATTGTAGAAATTTTTGCAATTATATGGAACTATATACTCTCACTCATTGAACCAGATGTACCTTGAAAAGTCACAATAAAGTATGATCAGTGCTGCCATTGTTTAGACCAGCAGCCATGCATCTGGCTGGAAACATGTGTAAGTTAAAAGCAAGGATACTCAAGAAATGTTTGTAAGCCCAAGAGCAAGGCTGATACAAAGACTTTTTGAAGAGTAGCCTATTGATATGATTATCAGAGCAGGACATAGCCAGGGACTGAGATAGAGGACAGGATTTTCTAGTCTTTGTAGTATGACAACTTAGCTGACTCATGTTATTAAGGTGGGCCCTGAGCTCACTTTGTTAGTTTTTTTCCTTAGACAACTTACTTTATTAGGCAACTAGCCGTTAGTAAGTGGAGGCTCTGCAATGAAGATCAACAGTTACTAAATCTCTCCACTTAACACTACAGCTACTCAGTTTTGCCTCTTGATAGCAGAGGAAGGATACTCTGCTGTCATCCAGAGGTTGTATAACTTCAAGCAGTTCCCAGATCCATGGGAATTACAGGGACCCAGATAGTGATAGCACTGCAGTTGTAATCTTTGAGAAGAGATTTAAAGTATGACTTCCTTTACAGATGCTGGACTATTTGCCCAGAATCTCTGCTGAAACTGATCCAAGATATTTTCAAAATGTTATGTTACCATTTATTTTATAATATATTAATAAAAAGAGAAATAAAATTATATAGGAAATTATAATAAGCCGGTTTTGCTTAGTGCTAGTTAATAGTTTAATTCCCTGCCAATTATATATTGTTTGTATTAGACAGGGACAAATATATCACCACATGTACCAGCTTCACAAGTGAGTATGTAATAGGTGATGAGATAGATTTACAGCAATTTTTGTCAGAATCAGAGAAATATAGCTGGACATGTACTATAGACCTATCATAATAATATTGGTTACAAGAAAGGAGTAATGTGCAGGTTGTGAAATCAACATAAGACACTTTCTTTTCTTCGTTTGATGCTTCATGATTTCAAGAGATTTTATTAATGAGAAAAAGTGCAGCTCAAAATGTAATTATTAACCAATGAAGCTAGGTGCAGACAGGTATTCTGGCTATCCACTAAAAGAAGTGGCACTGTCTTAAAAGACATAATACATGACGGATTACCGTTTATCTGAAAAACATACTTACAGCATTGTGACCTAGAGATACCTGTGATTTATGGGACTAAAACATTGGCAACAATAAGAAGCATAACTGAGGCTAAATAAACAAAACTTCTGCAGTACAATCCTTGTACAACAGTACAACAACATTCAATCAACCCTTGTATGATCCAAAGTATGGCTGGCTACTGTCAAAGGCTCCATAGCCGATACACACACACAAAACAAAACTGGATAGGGGGCAGCCTTGACATGGACCCCCTGATTAAATATCAATTACTGTATTTAATTATTGACAAATATAAGGGCCCATTTACTAACAATTGAATTGCGGATCTTGAAAATATTTAACTTAAAAGTTCAAAAACTTTGAAAATTATTAAGTGTAAAAACCCTTACCCTGACCCTTGCCTGCCTGTTTATTCTGAACTCTCCAATCTGACTATTGCCTGCCTGATTATTCTGATCTCTCCAAGCTGAACCTTGCCTGCCTGACTATTCTATGCTCTCCAATCCTGATTCTAGCCTGTCTGACCATTCCTTGAACTCTGCCTGTACCGACCCAGCCTGTTTTGACTATTCTTGTAATCTGTTTGTGCTGGCCCGGCCTGCCTGTCCACGCTTGTCTGTCTGGCCTGTCTTCCATCCAGTATCCTTGGTGAAACAATCGTGCCCCTTTGCTCATCCAAAACCGTTAGCTTTGCTCCTCTCTTAGTAAGACCTGGCAGCATCCAATTAGCTGAGGGCTCCTTCTGAGGTGAAAGGCAGCTGTTAAAGGCAGAAGCAAGAGCTGAAACCAGGGAGCATAGCATTTGTTCTGGAATTAGGGTGCTGAATGGGACAGCCTCCATGTGTTGCATTGGTCAATTTTGCAATTGTTGAGGTTTCTTTTTTCGTTATCTCTGTCTCTCAAATAATGATTAGCTATCCTTATTTGCTACACATAGTGGACAGTTGTTTCCAGCAATGTTTTTATATTCCAGATTGAAGTTTGCAATTAGTAACCACTAACTGCCTGTTACATTGCATTATCAATAAACCTATTCTCAGCCACTTAGTTTCCAATCTGTGCATAATCTTCAATAATCTTACACAAGAGTATAATAATTGTAAAGCAAATGGTAAAGGAGTGTGGTAGGTCATATACCAGTTTAGTAAAACTTTCAGGAAAATGAACTCGGTGAACAGATATAGCCCTTAATTGCAGTAAAAGTTTTTACTTTATACTTTATATTATTTTATAAGTGTAACAAAAAAATACAATCACTGGAATTTGCAACTTTCAGGTGCCTATTTATTAAGCCTCAATTTTTCTAGTCAAAATTTTAAGGGGAAATATTTCATAAGAATTTTAGAGGAAAAAACCTTTTTCAAATTTTTTTGAGATTTAGGGGGTTATTTATCAAAGTCAATATTTTCTGCTACAAACTCTGATCAAATCTGCTTGGGTTTTTTATGCTTATTTAGTATGACATTTTCCCGAAAATTTGCTTTTCGGAAAAAAAAAATCAGATTTTCACGATTTTTCCGAATTCCGAAATTTTCACATTTGGGGTATTGCACGAAACCCAGCGCACATCAAAAACTCATTGGGACTTCTCCCATTGACTTATATGCATCCTCGACAGGTCTGAGATGCCGGATTTTCAGATCCTGACTTTTCCATCCTCTGGGTTTAATAAATTCTGAAAATTTTTTGATTTTTTAAAAGTCCAATTTTCAGATCACAAATTTTCATGATTTTTGCATTCAGAGTTTAGTAAATAAACCCTTATTATGCTCCAAAGTTGCTAACAATTCAGTTTCAAAAATTCTCCAGCTAAAACCAAAGATCAAAGTCATGTAAAAGTCAATGGCAGATGGTCCATTTTACTATTGGAGCATGTTTTTTTGCCTGATTGTTTTTGTGCATGATTGCTAAGAGTTTTGGGCTGTTTGACACTGGTTTCCTTTAAATAATTCCAATAAATTTGAGTTTTTCAGGTGAAAATTCGAAAAAGACAAATAATTTGATTTGTCGCACAATTTTGTTGTTGATTTTTGATCCTAAATTTTAGTAAATTAAACCAGATTGTGAATTTGAATTTTTAATACAATGGGAAAATGTATGTTTTAAATATCCCCCCTAAATTATGTATATAGCTCTTGCTGCTGGACAAACATTTATGGTTTCTCTATTCTATTTTGTATTGTCTTGTTCAGTGACCCTAAACTTTAATAATTCAATTATCTGCATTAAAGGGGTTGTTCACATTTGAGTTCATTTTTAGTATGATGTAGAGAGTGATATTCTGAGACAATTTGCAATTGGTTTTCATTTTTTTATTATTTGTGGATTTTTGGTTGTAGCATTTTTCATTCAGCAGCTCTCCAGTTTGCAATTTCAGCAATCTGGTTGCTAGGGTACAAATTACCCTAGCAAGCATGCATTGATTTGAATAAGTGACTGGAATATGAATAGGAGAGGCCTGAATAGAAAGACGAGTAATAAAAAGTAGCAGTAACAATACATTTGTTGCCTTACAGAACATTTGTTTTCTGGATGGGGTCAGTGACCCCATTTGAAAGCTGAAAAGAGTCAGAAGAAGTCAGCAAAAAAACAGTAATTAATAAATAACCAAGAGCAATTAAAAAGTTGCTTAGAATTGGCAATTCTATAACATACTAAATGTTAACTTAAAAGTGAACCAGTCCTTTAATATATTGTACCAGTACACTGGAGTGTAGCTTCATTTATATATCCTTCATTTATGTAGCGCTAAAGAGTTTTGGAGAATTTGTTCACCATTTAAATCAGTGCCTGCCCCAATCAAGCTTATTTCAGTATTATGTATTTAATTATCAATTCTTCTGTGCTTTGGATTTCCTGTATCGAACTACTGTTTAAGATATTGATTTCTTTTTTAAATGTATTTTACTTCCAGTCCTATAATGAAATGTCAAAAACCCTAATAATATAAGGGATCTATAATTTACCCCTAGAGATTCTTTAATAGCAGTGCATTTAGAATGTGTGAATGCTGGATGATTGTGTCTAACTGCAGTCATTCTGTTATGACCTGATTGGTTACTAGACTGCCCTTCTTCTTGTCTTGAACACAGGTATGAGACCTGTTATACAGAGCGATCCTCTCCCTTCGACCGCCGGTGAAGAATGAAGACCAATCAGCATGTTTGCCTTTTTAAAGCTGGCTTTCGCACTGTTTTGCAAAGCCACACCCTTTTTTAAGCGACCAATCAGAAGACAGGGATTGAAATATTGACCAATCAGAAAACAGGTAAGCTTTTAATGGGGAAAAACACGTGAAGTAAAACCTTATCAAAAAAGAGCTGTCACTCCCCGTCCCTAAGTCTCTCCCCGTTCATTCAAGCAGATAACGTCACAGGTAAGATCTTCATATTTTAGGACAATGAAGATGAAAAGAGGCTGTAGAACATAAACTTGCTTTTCAAAAATTTTAAATAAAAAAATTAAATATCAAATGTTATTTGACCTACACATATGGTTATGAATTTCCTTTTTTAAATAAAATGTCTTTATATATTACTGAAGGGGGTACACTGTACAGCACTGCGGCTCCTTAACAGCGCTTTGCAAAGATATACATACATACATACATACATAACATAACAACAGCCCACATGGGTCAATCAGCAACACAGGAAGAACTCATAGGGGCAGATTTACTTACGACTATATTTTCACTTCAGAAATCTTCTCCACAACTACGACAGACGTAATTTTGTGATGACTACGTGAATTCATCAAAATGCAAAACTTTGTCTTGGCAAATGAACACTGCATACTTTTGTCAGAGCGAAACATACATATATATATATATATATATGTATATATATATATATATATATATATATATATATATATATATATATATATATATATATATATATATATATATCTATATACACACAGTATATATACATATATATATATATATATATATATATATATATATATATATATATATATTTATTAGTCATGTTGGTATAAATTGCTGGAAGTGGCCACTTATTAAAACTGTCCAAGGATACAAAATAAAGAGAAAGAGATCCTCTATTGTCTTAGATATTAGCCTACCCTAAAGCAAATGTGGCATGAGCTTCAAATGGTTAAATAATGTAAAGAACATATATTTAACATTTACAACTTGTAAACATAATTCCACAGTAATATTTGAAAAAATACCCGCGTTTTATCTTTTTTATGACTTTTTTGGAATACAGGACATGATGTTACTGGCATAATAATGCTTCATCTTATCAATTAGCAAGCCAGAAGGCGATTGTCATTTTGTCGAATTTTTGCCAAAAAACCTTAATCTGCTCTTTAGTAATTGTGCCCCTTAAAGGAGAACTAACCCCCCTAGTAGCAAAAGCTCCATGCACTGTGCATTAGTCAAAAAGTTGCCCCTGATAAAAAACCCTAAAATGCAGAGCAGCACAGCAGAGTTCCCAGGCACTATCTTCTGCTCATTCACATTTTCTTCCATTCTCAACACTGCCGACACTAAATCTGCGGAAGCATGCACAGTTGAAGCCAATTCCTGACTAGGCCCAACTGTGCATGCTCCTGCAGGCTTCATGTTGGTGAAGAGACCCATAAAAATGCGAACATGCAGAAGATGGTTTCTCTGGAACTTTGCTGCGCTGCTCTGCATTTTATGTTCAGTTTTTTTTTCAGGAGCTTCTTTTTGACTATGTCAGTTGGAAACCAGCACAACAAAGCTATTACAAGTGGGATAAAACACAAAAATAGGAACAAAGGCAAGTGTCCCAATTGATTCCATTTCGAGAAGTATATTCTTTCTTGTAGCATAACCATTCAAAAGTCCCATCCAGGTGGGATAAACCCTGCATGTTTATTGGTGCAAGCAATGTAAAGTTTCAGGGCAAGCCCCTTCGTCACACATACTGGGAAATGAGGCAGTGCAATTCTTATAGGACAACAACATCATCAAATTAACATATGTAGTAGATACAAAAAAAAATTCCCATTATAATTTTTTTTTATTTGCATGAGTTTAAATAAAACTGGTGAATGTCCATAATATCCCGAATTTGCAATTATTAGTGTCCCTGGAGTCCAGAATTACCTCTGAAATGCGAAAAAACTGTGACAAATACATTATAACAAAGAAACAAAATTGAAACAAGGTAGTAATTAGCTGTTTTACCCTGTCAATTGTGGAGAGGAATTTGTCCCTGGTTTATTTAAAATCAATATTCTTCTCTGTAATTCAAAAGAAATACATGTAAATACATAAATAACAGATAGCTGGACAAATTAAACTCTTCATTGAGTCCACAAGGGACCCTAGTTTGAAGAGCCCAAATCCAGTAAGGCTCTGTATTACTGTAGTAATAGTTTTGTCTTGTCCTGTCCAGTTTTTATTTTTGCTTTTTCTAGTATCTATTTTCATAAAAATGTTTTGCCAAGGTAGTTTCTTTTCTTTTTTTATAATTACTGTATACCCTTTAGTTCTTATTTAAAATCTCTTTCTCCTGGGGTGGCTGATAATTGTGAATGGTGGATTTATGTTCGTCAAGCCATGTCTTTATAGGCCGACTCGTTTGTCCTACATACGCCAACCCACATGGACACTTTATGCAATAGATACTGTAACATCTGCACTATCACATCTAAAACACCCCCTTACCCATAGTTTGGTCCCTTTCAAAGGGTGTGTTACATATTCTCCACAAATAATCCTGTTGCAGAGTCCACAGTAAAAACATGGGTTTGTACCTACTAATTTGCCAGTATTACTGGGAAGGGGGTTAGTTCTCCTTTAATTATACAGCCGTTTTGACTAGTTCACTTACGTGAATGTCCAGCAAACATGCAGGGTGGTCTTAAGGACAGGTTTAAGAACATGGGAATCAATCCAAGAAGATCTGAAAAAATACATTAATATGTGGGGATTTTTTTCTTATTTTATATATTATTATTATTATTATTATTATTAACATGTATTTATTTAGCGCCAACATACTTCATAGCGCTGTAAAGTAAATGTGTTTATACAACTAAGTCACATGAATTACATACATAGAGCATATGGAGTTACATACCTGTACATCACAACCAATATCCAGTACAAAAGGTATAGAAGACCCTGTGCAAAAAGAGCTTACAATCTAAAGGGAAGGGAATAATACACAAGGTGTGGGAGTGGGCAAGATCAGAATTAAGTGGGTGAGAGATGTGGTACTCTATGTGGTATTGCATTTGGTAGTTAAGCAGAGTAAGGGCAGGCTTCTCTAAAGAAGTGCGTTTTACGAGGTCTTTTGAAGGCAGAAAGGTTGGGAGAAAGTCGGACAGACCGTGGAAGAGAATTCAAGAAGAGGGGTGCAGCCCTTGAAAAAGTCTTGGATGCAAGCATGTGAGAAGGTAATGAGAGAAGAGTTGAGGAGCAGGTCAGTAGAGGAGCATAGTAAGCAGTTATGTGAGTATATAGAGATGTAGGATGGGGGACAGTAATGAAGTGCTTTGAATGTAAGGGTCATTAATTTGAATTTTATTCTGAAAGGTAGTGGAAGGGATTGGCAGGGTAGGGATTGGCAGGGTGGCATGGCAGAGGAGGAGCGGTTGCTGAGGTGTATGAGCCTCGTGGCACTGTTCATTATGGACTGGAGAAGTGACAGTCTCTGGAGGGGAAGGCCAATTAAAAGATAGTTACAGTAGTCTAGACATGATATGACGAGAGCATGAATAAGAAAATAAAAAAATCTATGCACAAGTTAACAGTGCTCTAATGTTGTAAAGAAATAGGGTGACTTTAACTGTTCACATGTAGGCATGTCTTTAAAACCAGGAACATAGTTTTTGGAAAAAGAGTAATAGCAAGGACTTGGTAAGACTTTTATCAGGAGTACGTAAGAAAGAGAGTAAGAGAGCAAGAAAATCGCTCAGGGGGTGTCAGGATACAGGCTTGTAAGAGTTAATAAAAGAGGCCAAGGTATTCCATAAATATTCTGCCTTTTCCCTTTTATTTTAGAAACTGTTTTTTATATTTTAATGTATGTCCTTTTGTAACATCTTTTTGTACATATCTTCTGTTATACCCTTTTAATATAAATTATAAAATGTAATATGTTTTTTGATTGTGGAACCAATTGTGTATGTTGAGTAAGAAATCTCTCGAAGTCCTGAGAGTGGTGGCAGCAAGTTTCTTGGACTTTGTGGTTGTTGTTTGATCTTTGGGGTGCTGTTGCGCTAGTCTAACCTGTGTGCAAGGTGAGAAACTGAGCTAGTGACCCCTGATAGCCACACCTAAAGTCATGTGCAGCTGGAAGTGTGATAACCATGACAGGTGAAAAAGTGGGTGGCAATAAAGAGAAGAATGGAGAGCCACAACCGAAAGCATTTTAAGCACTGCACCCCAAATGAGACAATGTTTTTGCATGTAGTTTATTAAAACAATTATTTATTTTAGATTTTATTTATGAGTTAAGTGCCAGCAGATTTTTGTTGCTTGTTGGTTGCAAAATAAATAATTGAAAATGTATTCTCTGTTACCTACACCTACATTTGAAATGTCTCAGCTAGGCTTAGCAGCTTAAGAAGTGAAGAAACGAACTTGTAGTCTTGAGACATAAACATATTATCAGGGTCTGTGATGTGAAACAGCAACTACTCTCAATAAGTTGGAAAAGGTAAGGCAGGATATAAAAGGAAATCCTAAAATCAATTTCAATATATGGTGCACAAATTACATGAAACTTTACCATTTGCATTAAGGGCAGCTGTTCACACAGGATTGCTCAATTTAGAGAAATCTGCTTATTGTTATTAAAAGAAGACAACAAACAGTCCTTCCATTGATATCGTTTAAAATCACAACGATGGAAGATGTTTCACTAAATGAAATCTTCTGTTCAATCAACATTGTCAGAACTTTAATCTCTTATATACACATCAGCATGTTTCATTTCATTTATTCTAACAGATTGCATTGTTGATGAAAACTGCATTTGAAATGTTATCTTCTTTCCATTTTTTTTTTTGGTTGAAGCTTATTTCATATAGTACTTTTAGTCATAACCCTTATGCATTGTTTATTGACTGCAGTTTTTTTCTAGTTACACTGTATAGATTCATGACTGACCTTATATAAATCTTACAGCAGGTACTGTACATTTCATTGGAGCTGTCACTAATGCTAGATCATGGCTGGCTCACTAGGCTCTCAGCCAAACCCAACTCAAGATTTATTGCTATAACTGACCTCTACCATTGATCATTAACACTTATCCCACCATTGTCTGGTAATAAAACTACTTACAAATAGATTAAATGCAGGCGATATGGAACCAAAGGAGTGCTAATGTATTTGGCTAGCCATTTAAACAATAAGCTGAGAAAGAAGAATGTTTATAACAAAATATTATGAATCGCTAGACTTACTTTGTGTAATTTTGCATTGCCTATGTGCATACATTATTTTTTAAGAATAATTTTTTACTTTGGTTTGACAAAGCAAATGCATATGTATTAGATATTGTCTTTTAAGTATCTCATCCATTGGTTCCATATACCATAGAAATATATGATATATATATATATATATATATATATATATATATATATATATATATATATATATATATATATATATATATATATATATATATATATATATATATATATATATATATATATATATAAAGTTAATTTTAATGCCAATGGCCTTTGGACCATACAAAAATGTAATCTTGCCAAATCACAATAAATCATCTTTAAAATATTAATATATATGCCATGGCCTACCTTTATATGGTTCTAAAGAAATTCTTAATACAACAAATAAAACTCCCAGAGAAGAATGGTAAAAATCCTGGAAGTTTCTATGCATCGGGTATTATTGTTTTTATACAATATGTTTTTTTGTTACACACATTTCCCTTTAAAAAATATTATCAAAATTATAATAAAGGAGCTGACAAGCATATGAACTTGATTAGCCTTAGACCACTATGTCTACTCTTCACCATTGACCTTTCCTAATCCAACAGTGCAAAAATGAAGTGAGTGACCTCACATGAAGTTCTTTTAGTGGACAAAAAGAATGAGATTTTCTTAATAACCTCTTATTGGAGGCCCTTATTGATTTATTGCTGCTTCTCTGGGTGCAGTTAGTGATGTCAACTCTTCACTCACATGACTGGCTAATAAATCATGAAAAGCAATATTGATTCCTTCTCAAAACATTATGTTGATGTCAGTAAAAGTCAAGAGGAGAAGCAAATCTATCAATTCATCAATACCTGTACATTGTTCTTAGAAAAACACAACTGTACAAATGTGCCTGTACTTATTAAGTTAATAGGTAAAATTAATATCAACCCTATCCAAACTGATTAACTTCATATAGTATTCCAAAGACTAAGGGGCAAATTCACTAAGAATCGTAATTGCGCCAGGCGCAAATTCGCCGCACTTCGCCGCACTTCGCCACACTTCGCAAGGCGTAGTTTTGCCAGCGCTCCGCAAATTCACTAAAATCCGAAGTTGCGCACAGGGGTAGCGTAAGTTTGCGAAGTTGCGCTAGCGTTAATTTGCCAAGCGAAGCGAAGTTTTGCTAGCGATGGTTAATTTGCATACGGCGCCAAATTCAAATTTCAATGGAGGAATACTATCAGCACTACAAATGCCTGGGAAACCTTCAAAACATCAAATAAATTTTATTTTGCCCTACACATGTGCCCACTGTATAGTTAAGCTGCCATGAGTTAGGAAATGTAGGGGGGAAGGAGGGGAGCCCCAAAAAAATCTTTGATCTTTTTCAGTCTATCACCCATAATATAGTGAATAAAGTACCCCCTTTTGTAAAATATAAGGATATTATAAGTTACCAAGGAGTTTCATGACCATATAAAAACACGAGGCCGAAGGCCTGTTTTTATACAGGTCATGGAACTCCGAGGTAACTTCTAATATCCTCATATTTTACAACTGGGGGTACTTTATTTACTATAATACACAAATTTCAGTGAGTCATGTGACAGAAATGACATCAGAACTCACCGTTTATAACTGATGACATCAGAACTCACCGTTTATAAGGATATAATTTACAGGATATTCATGGCTTTTGTGTATTATATAATAATAACACTCCAGCGTTTTTTGGGACTTAGAAAAATGTTTCACTTTTTTGAAGCAATCCCTATCTACTCTATTGCGCTTCGCCTGGTCTGAGGTGGCAAAGGAAGTCTAGTGTAAAAGGTGGCGTTCAGAACAATGCGCGCGTTAGTGAATTTGCGTAGTTTCGTTCGTTGCGCAAATTCGTCAGGCGTAAGGGTGCGAAGTTACACTAGCGAAATTACGCCAGCGTCAGTTAGTGAATTTGCGAAGTAACGAAAATGCCCGACGCTAGCGAATTGACGCTAGCGTTCGGCACTTTGGCGCTTAGTGAATTTGCCCCTAAGATTCAATCAAAGCATCAGCTCTCATAGTCTACAAAAAATCCTCTTGTAAATTACACCAAAAATGGATGGAAGCAAAGATAATTAAGGTAAGCAGAACCATGATTTTAGGTATCTGTATTTTACATTTCCCAGAATTTCTAGAATGAAAATATCTCCAAACAGTGAAATAATCAAGATTTGCAAGGTGGTGCAAGATAGATGAAGCTTTGTGATCTACCTATGAACGGTCTGGTAGATTATCGCAGCAGCAAACTTTGCACATGGGTTAGTGAAATTAAATTCAGTGCAATGTGATAGATGAACTGTAACCAAAAGATTTGGATCTCACTTTCAGCTAGGTCAAGTAATGAGCTGAAAGCTTGCCATTCCCATTGTTGAAAGTGACCATTGGTGACAATTATTTTGTTTTAGTCCAAGAAAATTCATATTGAATATGTTGCTTTTCATTTGTCCTACCCTAATATGAAGCTTTTTTTTTTTTAAATCATGTTTAGTTTTCTTTGTACTACATCAATACTTATTTAATTTTATGTCTCATATACTTTCGGAGGCGGGACTACTGGGGGTGTGCACATGGGGCCTGCTGGATGCTCGCATGAAACCAGCCAGAAAATTGCATCCAGAGAGGGGTGGGGGGCCGGGCTGCCAGGCCTGCACCTGGACCTCTAGATAACTAGTTACGTTACTGTATACTTGGGAGCCAGGAAAAGTAAAAAAAAATGGTTTTCTTATATTTCTAAAAAGCGCAGTAACATCAAAAAAAAAAAAATTTAAAAAAATTTGTTAGTATACATTGAAAAAAACCCACCAAGACCAATTAAATCGCAAAGTCTTTATTAAGAAATAACTTACCTAAACTCTGCTTGTGCTCCTTTTCAGAAAGCGACCGTACGATCCATCATGCGGCGCTCAATTTTTCCTCCCTGCCTTCCTTATAGTAGATAGCCAGGGAGGAGAAATCGTGCGCTGTACCATGGATCATCTCTGTGTCGCCTTTTCTGAAGAGGAGCACAAGCGGAGTTTCGGGAAGGTATTTCTTAATAAAGGCTTTCGATTTTAAAGTTTAATTTGTAATTTGTTTTTTTTCTATGTATTTTTTTTTGATGTTGCTGGTCCTTTAAGTGTACAAATCACAAAAACCTCTAAGGCAAAACTTGGCCAAATAATAATTGTTGAGGTGCTATAGAAGTCAATGGGAACTGCACTGATCTATTTGGACCACTTTAAATCAATTTAGACTTTGACGTTTTTTGATATTTTTGCACTAGGAATTGTCCGAAAAACTAAAATTTTTAGTGATTTTCGAAGGTAATGGTATTTTTTAGTGCTTTTTTAGTGTTCAGTGCTTTTTTTTCTATCGTACTATAAATATTCAGATCTTTGTATAAATTCAATGACAGTTGTGGTTTTAGAGATTGTGAGTTTAGTCGTGGTTTCAAAAACCATTAAAACCACTAAAATCTGACTTTAATAAATAAGCATCTTAGGGGCCTATTTACTAACAATTAAATTGCGATTGTTTTTCAATGGATCTCTAAAAAAATATGGTTTTCCTATATTTCTAAAAAGCTCTAAGAAAACTGAAATTTATTAAGCTTAAAAACTATGAAAACCTCTAATGCAAAACTCAGCCAAATAAAAGTTGTTGAGGTCGAAGTCAATGGGAGCTGCGCTGATCCCATTTACATCCCCTTTAAATCAATTCAGACATTTAGAGGTTTTTGCATTTTTTCTCTCTAAAAATTGTCTGAAAAACTGGAATTTTGGAGGTTTTCACATTTTTTACTGTTTTCATTCGCACTTTTTATATTCAGATCTTTTAATAAATGCAGTGACAATCGTGGTTTTAGAATTTGTGAGTTGAGTTGTGGTTTAATAAAACATCTAAAACCACTAAAAGAACCGTTAATAAATAAGCCTCCATGTGTTTGTACTGTGGCAGTCCTACTGTCAAGAAAAGACCCTTGAATCATCATTGAAAAGAACAGAAGTGTTGCAATGATCTCACTATATATATCTCACAATTTAGAGTCAGGTGAATGCATATCATTTTCCTGAGCATTATAGACTTGCAACTACTCCATAGCCACAGTTAATTATGTTCCAATCAGATGAATTGATATAAGGCAGACTTAGTTCAATAGGAGCCAAACATCAAACATGTAGTTAACAAATACATTGATGTAAAGGTATTTATTCAGATAAATGCAGTGATTATGATGAGGCATTAGCCATTTTGAAAATAATATACCGTATGTTGTACAATACCTTAGTCTATATATATAAAACCTACCTAACTGCTACTTGATCCAGAGAAAGACAAAAAAAAAAACCCTTTAAAGCAACTTCAATTTGCCTTAGAGAAGGAAAAAATTTTTCCTGACTCCAAGATGGCAATCGGACTAGTCCCTTGATCAACTTGTACTATGTTTTATCTTCCATAACCCTGTATTCCCTCCTTTGCTAAAAAGCCATCTAAACCCTTCTTAAAGCAATCTAATTTATCTGCCAGTACTATTGATTCAGGGAGAGAATTCCACATCTTCACAGCTCTCACTGTAAAAAACCCCTTCCGAATATTTAGCCGGAACCTCCTTTCTTATAATCGGAATGGCTGACCTTGTGTCAGTTGGAAAAACCTACTGGTACATAAAGCATTAAAGTCTTATGGGGGGGGGATGTAATAAAAGTTGGTAACTGAAATGCAAAAAAGTTATGCCTTTGTGCGAACAAATATGCCTTTGAGCGAATTTAATATAGCTTTTGCCAACCGAGAAACTGTTTGCAAATTTTATTGTTTGCACAAGTGTGCAGTGAATGTAATAAAACTTCTTACTGAAAAAGTTGTTATTTTGCTCCAAAAGATGTCGACACCTTTAATCACTTCTTAAAAGTGGACAATGTGCAATTAAAATTCGCAATGCAGTAATAGTTTAAGTATTATATTACGAAATGCACATTTTTATTCTTATTTGTGCACATTTTTTGCTCTTTGTGACTTTTATTACATTCCCCCCTTATGTCTTATATGTCTTAAGATATAGGGGATCAGGCTTGGCCACTCGTTGACAAAGGACTGAGGAATTAGAACTGATTGCAGCTAGTAAACTAACAACAAATTAAATCACTCGCTTTGTCACAGGACCAGAGTAGTTCAAGAGTGAAGTCCCAAAGATTTCATCACAGAACTACAAAGTTTGTTTGTAGACATTTACATGGGGGGGTCATAATATCAAAAAAATGGGTGAACAAGGAAACATAGACATAAGATAAGATATTAAGTAAAATGATTATTAAATTGTGCAATAATTACTAATAATAAAGGCCAAAATGCAATATTCAGGGCCACAGTACAGATGGATTTGGAATATAAAGTGCACCAATTACCTTTAATAAAGGCAAAAATGCAGACCCCTTTCTCAAGCCAAAGGCACAAGTAAAATAACAAACATTAGTCCACATGGGTTTATACAGAGTAGCACAGGAAATTGCATCTAGGAAAGGACATCACAAATGGTAATCCTCTCCCATTAACCCCATAGTCATCCAGAACGGTCCATAGAAATAAATCTCTGCTCCTCCTTCAATGGTAATCCACTGCACACCCAATTCAGCTAGAGAAACGTTAGCAACAAATGAATGATATGTTTAACAAATTTTTGGTACGTGGATATCCTAGATATGTTCTAGATAGAGCAAAATCCAGGGCAAAGCAAACTAGAGTCAGACATAGGGAAAGAGAACAGTGTATGCCATTTGTTACTCATTATAATGATAGGAGTGGCACGGTAGCCACTATTCTTTGGAGACATTAGGGGATCCTTAAATCCTCTTATCCTGATATTCGGGAATTTGGTCGACCACCTTTAATATCATATAGGAAAGGGAGAACATTGGGCAGTCAATTGGTCCATTCTGATACGAAACAAATTTCTATGTTAATACAATCATACATTGGTGCAAAAACAATGTTTCCCTGTTTATCTTGCAACCAATGTTGTTGTGAAAACAAGGGAACACAAGGGTACGATATTTGAACATCCTACCACATCCTATCACTAAGAGCATACTATACCTGTCTATCTAAATTTACTGTTTATGTTCTCATTTGCCCCTGTGGTCTACTCTATGTTGGGGAGACAACATTACAGATACCTCAACACAGATATCTCAACATAGATCCACTATTAGGAAGGGCAATGTGAAGCTAATGGTTTTAAGACACTATGTGGAAAAGGCCATTTGTATACGGATTTAAAATTTATGGTCCTAGAGTGTGTTCCCACCCCTAGAAATGGAGGGGATAGGGAATTGATGCTTAGAAAATGGGAGGTCTAGTGGATACACCAACTAAATACATTGGCCCCTAATGGTTTGAATAAAGATTATGATCTGGTTGTGTTTCTATAACAAGATATCTGTTAGTTTCACTGTTTTTCATTTAGTTTTCTCTATTCTAGCTGAATTGGGTGTGCAGTGGATTACCATTGATTGGTGAGTAGAGATTTATTTCTATGGACAGTTCTGGATGACTAAGGGGTTAATGGGAGAGGATTACCATTTGTGACATCATTTCCTAGATGCAATTTATTGTGCTACTCTGTATAAACCCATGTGGACTAATGTTTGCTATTTTACTTGTGCGCTTGGCTTGAGAAAGGGGTCTGCGTACCCCGAAACGTCACCCTTTGGGCTGTGGTATGATTTTCTACAATATACTATTTATGCATTTATAAATTGGAGTGCTGTGTCAGTTTATATATTTTTTGGTCTATAATATTGGCTACTTCGGCGGTGCCATTTTTCTGACAATTGCACCAAATTTAAAGGGTTGTGCGGCAATCTTTTTCTTTTTTTGAAAAATAGTATATATATATATATATATATATATATATATATATATATATATATATATATATATATATATATATCTATATATATATATATATATATCTATATATATATATATATATATATATATATTATATATATATATATATATATATATATATATATATATATATATATATATATATATATATATATATATACACACACACTATGTTTCTTTTAACTGTGATTGTGGTTGAAATTTGTTTTCAACAGCCAGTGTTTTAGCTATCAGCAACAGTTAATATTCTCAAACAAATTCAGTGCTTTCTTTGGTTTCTGCTGCTATCAAAGGCTTGTAAAAATGCATAATACATGACAGTTGCTATTTAATAGTTCGAAAAGCACAAAACGCTACAAAATGCAATTACTAGCAGTACTTGCTGAGGGAATTCAATATTGTTTTTCTGAAAACTATGTGACATGGTGCTACCATCTCTGCAAGAATGACATGTGACATGACTGCTTACAACTCCCTGCCCTACTACGTTTTTTTTTTTAACTGCAATCATTCGTTTAATCAAAACATATTTTTCCAATAAAGAAAAAAATATAATGATCTATTTGCATATATAGCTGTTTCTTTCAAGATTAGACAAGTAAAAACAATTTATTATAAGCAGAAGTTTCAATCACAGTACGGATTTCCTAAACAAAACATCACCTGATGTAACAGATTCATTATATCGACCAGACAGCCCTCAAAACACAGACATAACATAACAGAGGAAGCAGACCCTTTAGCTGCAGGGGGACCCAGGAGGTTTAGGGGCCTCTTAGGGCCCTAATACTATTTCATTAAATATTGGTAAACCAGGTAAACCTAATAGACATTTTGGGGGCCTGAAAAATATTTTGCTGTGGTAATATCTAAATGTTTAAAAATTACAATTATTTAAAAAGCAAAAGCAAAAAGTCTGTATATTAATATATGGCACATTCTCGTGTTAAAGGTTCAATATGCACATTTGTTCCACATATGTTTATATGTGGAAAATAAATAGGTTTTGTAAAAGAAACCGAAACATTGTAAGTGAAATTAAAAGAAAAAGCAGAACACACTATCACTTAAGTTCTGCATTTCTATTTTTTTTTTTTACAGGAAAACTATATCCCAGAACAATATAGGCCTCAGTAAACATATATTCCAAATTTTGGAATATATTTTTGTAATATATTTTGCAAAAATTGCAAACACCTGGATGTTGAAAACCAAGCTATAAAGAAGTGTTGACTTGTATGCAGTTTTTACACTGCTGATGTTCATTGTTCGTGTCAGCTTATTCACAGTCTACTGTGCCTCTGGCAAACATAAAATAAAAAAGAACAGCATGATTTAAAATAATGGTATCGATTACACATTTTATTCTGTTTCTATCTATTGAGATGAACAGTTGCAACCAATATACCTTCTAAACATGAAATATGATAACGGGTAAGAGATGGGGGCTTAACATTTGCAGAGTTTGGACCAGTTCTTGTAACTTATTGCAACCAAACAAATGTTTGCTTTTATTTGCAAAAGGTTAACAAATATTGTAATATACCTCTGGAAAGGTGAGAATCCACTTAACAAATATTCAGGCTGGCCATCAACAGATATCAGAGGAGACGGAGAATGCTGTTGAACAGTCATGGGAGGCTTTAACAAAGAAACATGAAAAGTATTAGAAATTTTGAGTTCAGGAGGAAGTTCTAATTGGAAAGTACAGGGATTAATGATTTCAGATACAGAAACATTATTTTAGGTCCTAGCTTGGCGGAACAGACTTTCATAGGACTGTCCTTATGATAACCAGACCCTATCACCAACCTGATACTAGGATGAGACATTAAGATGTCTATCAGAGGCTATCTTTTGGACAGCTATGGCAGAAGATAAGTTATTTTGAACCTTCTGCCAAATCTTAGAAAAGTGGTCAACCCAAGAGTTCACAGCAGGAACATCTGAGGAATGACCATAAAATAAAAAGGCTCTAGTATGGTAGCCAAAAACAGTAAAGAACAGAGGCTCTCCAGTGGACAAATGAGTAGCATTATTGAATGCAAACTCAGCCCACAGAAGAAAAACTGACCATTGTGGTTGATTGCAGGAGATGTAATACCTGAGGTATTGCTTTAATGATTGATTTGTCCTTTTCCATCTCGCCATTTGTGGGTGATACAGAGGAAAAAGACAAATCAGTGCCCATAAGAGAACAAAAGAACCTAGAAACAAATGGGGTTGCTGCTGCCTGAGGCATCAGCCTTGATGCTCTTAAAGTTACAAGAGGCAGCTTTTTCCCACCCCTTGAAGTGGCAGAAATCTATGGAGATATGGGTCCATGGCCTTTTGGGAATAGGAAGGGATTGTAGCAGACCTTGATGTAGAAACCTGGACAGTTTTTAACATTGACAAACTGAGCAAGAATCAACCTGGGCTTCAGATAAAGAGGAATACAGATCCAGACTCAATGCTGCTACAGTCACAATAGAATCCAATTCAGATTTCTCTCAATAACTGGAGACAAAACTTCTGTAAAGGGCATCTGCCTAGCATATGTTTCCCCAGGCCTGTATGTTATGATAAATTTAGAACAGCTAAAAAATAATGGCCATTTGACCTGTCTGGAATTTAAAGGCTCTTCAAAAGCCCATTTAATGGCTAGCAATCCCTGCTGCCTCCCAGGTATTATTACAGAGTGATTAAACATTAGCAGTATAAGGATACCTCTGCAAAATTTTTACTGGGAATATTTATAACATGTAGGGATGCACCGAATCCACTTTTTTGGATTCGGCCGAACCCCTGAATCCTTTGTGAAAGATTCGGCTGAATACCGAATCCGAACCCTAATTTGCATATGCAAATCATTGAGGTGAAGGGAAAAATAGTGCCGCGCATGAAGGCTAAAAAATGTTTTACTTCTATGTTTTGTGACAAAAAGTCACATGATTTTAAGCATTTGGATTCAGTTCGGCCAGGCACAAGGATTCGGCCGAATCCGAATCCTGCTGAAAATGGCCGAATCCTGGCCTAATACCGAACCGAATCCTGGATTCGGTGCATCCCTAATAATATGCTACCTAACTAATATACAGTACTTGTCAGTATACCCCCTTTCTAAGCAAGGAAAGATTTAGCAAAACAAAACCATTATGGTTTGATAGAAAAGTTAATGTTGATTTTGGTGTGTATAAATGTGTATTTAATGCACCATGCTATTTTCTTCAGTTTACACAGCTGCAAAACTATTTCATGAATGATTTTTTTAATAGACCCAAATCTAATCACTTAGGGATCCTGTCAACGGAAAACATGTTTTTTTTCAAAACGCATCAGTTAATAGTGCTACTCCAGCAGAATTCTGCACTGAAATGCATTTCTCAACAGATTTTTTTATATTCAATTTTGAAATCTGACATGGGGCTAGACATTTTGTCAATTTCCCAGCTGCCCCTAGTCATGTGACTGCACTTTAGGAGAGAAATGCTTTCTGGCAGGCTGCTGTTTTTCCTTCTCAATGTAACTGAATGTGTCTCAGTGGGACATGGGTTTTTTACTATTGAGTGCTGTTCTTAGATATACCAGGTAGCAGTTATCTTGTGTTAGGGAGCTGTTATCTGGTTACCTTCCCATTGTTCTTTTGTTTGGCTGCTGGGGGGGAAAAGGGAGGGGGTGATATCACTCCAACTTGCAGTACAGCAGTAAAGAGTGATTGAAGTTTATCAGAGCACAAGTCACATGACTTGGGGCAGCTGGGAAATTGACATGCTATGTCTAGCCCCATGTTAGATTTCAAAATTGAATATAAAAAAAATTTGTTTGCTCTTTTGCGAAATGGATTCCAGCACAAAATTCTTCTGGAGCAGCACTATTAACCGATTCATTTTGAAAAAAAAGTTTTTTCCCATGACAGTATCCCTTTAAATATTTATGGATGTTTGACTCTGGTTTTAGACATACTGTAGACCTTTAGAGACGAGGAACAGAATTTCCAATGCAAATGGTTTATCATAGAGAAGGCAGTGAGATTTTGGAAAGTCCTTTTGGGTGATGTTGTAATGGTAGGTTTAAAGGGAATAAAGTTCCAAAAAGTGTCATACCTCAAAGGTACGATCGGTAACACTTTTTGTAACTTTATTTGACTTTGGAAGTTGGAGAGAACCTACACGTTACTGAACTGGGAACTATACTTGGTTTGGGACTTTTTTATTTTTTTGATTTTGTTTTTTCAGGTTTTAAGGGGCCCGTTTACTAGCAATGGAATTGCAATTTTTCCCACAAATCTCGAGAAAATTGTGGTTTTCCTATATTTTGAAAAAGCTCTAAAAATTTCAAATTAAATAAGTAGTGAAAAATGAAATTTTTAGCCATTTACTCCAATAGGTGAAAAAATTGTTAGTGAAAAAAATCAGGAAAACCTTTAATACCAAGTTGTTGAGGTTCTATAGAAGTCAGAAGGAGCTGCACTCATCTAATTGGACCTATTGGATTTTTTCTGCTAGGAATTGTACGAAAAGCTTGAATATTAAGAGGTTTTCGAGGTATTCATATTTTTAGTGCATCATTCTAAGATCTTTTAATAAATTCAATAACAATCATGATTTTAGAGTGTGAGTTTACTTGTGGTTTCAAAAACCTCTAAGGGTGGTGGCAGATGGGGAGATTAGTCACCCAGTGAAAAATCTTCTCTACTTCGGGGCGACAAATCTTGCCAAATGTCTTCTTGTCGGCAAGAATATGAATCGCCAGCAGGATGGCATAAGAATCGATTTGTGAGAAAGGCTAGGGAGCTAGCCAAAACGTTTGTTGTTTTTGTTAAATAAACAACTTTTTCTTAATTTATAAGTCCCATGAGTGCGAGCCTCTGTTGTGGCTACATACATTTGTCCAAGCTTTTTGCACCCAGGCACTATATACCTCTACACGAGCTGTGCCAGCATCCCACTACCTATATATATATATATATATATATATATATATATATATATATATATATATATATATATATATATATATATATATATATATATATATATATATATATATATATATATATATATATATATATATATGAGCTATTTTAGTAAAGCAATATAGGAAGGCCATCTTCAATTTTAAGCAAATGGTAACTAAGCTGCATGAATACATATTGGAGGCAAAACAATCCATTCATTTTATTTGAGCTATTTTAATTATTTTTAGCATGATTAAGGTATTGTGATCCAAACTGTAAAATTAGTATATGCTACCTGCTGATTGGTTGCTCTGTGTTCTAAAGCAATAGCAACATTTTTTTTAATGTTTTACAATTTTTTATATTTTTCCCTTAGCGCTATGGAGGGCACATACTATAAAGTGTTCTGTAAAGAGTACCTATTATTATAAAATACTGTTTCTTTCTGGTATGCACTATACTATGACAAGAGAAAAAGTAAATAGCTATCAATACTGTTTTCATATAGTTTCGATATAACTGTTTTATAGCTTATTTGAAAAAAGTTCATATTTAGTATGAAATATTTTAATATAACTAAAAATAACAGCCGAATATGTTAAATTACTCCATCTTCCCAATAACATAATAGGTAAGGTTGAAAAAAGACGCATGTCCATCAAGTTCAACCTTTTAACTCTATATAAAATCTGATCCAGAGGAAGCTAAAAACCCTATTTGAAGCCTCTCTAATTTGCCACAGAGAAGTTAAAAAATTCCTTCCTGACTCGAATATGGCAACCCGACTAGTCCCTGGATCAAGTTGTTCTATGAGCTATCTTCCATAACCTTGTATTCCCTCCCTTGCTAAAAAGCCATCCAACCCCTTCCATCCAATCTAATGTATCATCCAGAGAATTCCATATCTTCACAGCTCTCACTGTAAAAAAAAAACACCCTTCAGAACAATTTGGCTGAACCTCATTTCTTCTTATTGAAATGGGTGCCCATGTGTTAGCTGGTAGGACCTACTGGTTAATACAGCATTAGAGTGATTATCCCCTTATATATTTATATAGTTATCATATCACCCCTTAAGTGCCTCTTCTCCAGAGTCAACAACCCCAACTTGGCCAGTCTTTCCTCATAGATGAGATTTTTATCAGCTTAGTTGCCCTTCTCTTGACTGTCTCTAACTCACTTATGTCCCGTTTGAGTGTTGGAGACCAAAACTGTACAGCATATTCCAGATGGGGCCTTACCAGCGCTCTGTACAGTGGAATAATAACCTCCTCCTCTAACAAATCTATGGCCCTTTTACTACAGCTCAATACCTTATTTGTCCTTTATGCTGCTCACAGCTATTGCTTGCTACAGCCAAGTTTATGATCTACAAGGACTCCAATGTCCTTTTGCATTATGGATTTTCCTAGTGCAGTCCCCTTAAGGGTATAAGTGGCTTGGATATTTTTACATCCCAGGTGCATGACTTTACATTTATCAACATTGAATCTCATCTGCCACTTAGTTGACCAGATTGGCAGTTTGTCAAGATCCTGTTGCAAGGATGCCACATCCTGGATGGAATTAATTGGGCTGCATAGTTTTTGTGTCATCTGCAAACTCTGATACAGTGCATTAATTACAATACCCTCTACTTAACTCGTTTGTCATTATTAACGAAAATCAGAAATAGAGACTGTTCTTAAAAGCTAAGCTCTCTTAGTACCCAGGGGTGCATTCTATCTGGCCCTGACACCTTGTTCACATTAATATTTAGAAAAGCTTTATTTAACATATCCTGAGTCAGCCACTGACTAGTTTGGGGTAAGCCAACAGTGCAGCTATGTATATAATGTAGAAAAGAACTGATTTAGCACATTTGCCTTTTCAGTGTGTTACAACCATTCTGGAACCATTATTTAAAGAAAACAATAAATAAAACAATAAGCTTTTTTTTTATAAGAAATATATGTCTTGAATATGTTCCTAAAAGCCATCCAGAACTGAATGTGTTAAACAACCTACTGAAAATGAATATTCAGCAGCAAAGTTGTAAGAATCCTCTCCAGGAACTAATGTGTCAGTGACTCACAAAGAAACATATTCTGCGGCACCTATCCTCAGTATTTCTACAATGTGCTGTAAGATGTGCCAGCAACATGTAAAATAGAAAAGAATGCAGGTTATTAGCGTTTGAATACAGAGAAGAGAAACAAAGTTTGACAACCTTTTTTTGCAATAATGAGTTGAACACTTTGGGATTGATTGACATGTGACTATAATAAGTCAACATCCTGAGTTAGAGTCAAATAGAAATGTCTGAAGTCTCTGTGTCAGCTGCTCATCAGTCTGGTATAAGATTTATGTAAAAGCAATTTTTTTTTACATGCGGACATAGGTCTGCAAGTCTCTGGATATCATTATTAATATCAACTAAAAATGCACTTTGAGTCCCCAACTTTTGAAAATGAAAAATCTACTAAACAGAGATGGAAGAAATGCTAAGAGGAGCAGTAACTAGTGATGAGCAAATCTGTCCAGATGAGCAAATTTGTGAAACTGTGAAAAAAAATGTGATATGGCGAAAAACTGCATTTTTTCTCACTCCAAATGCATTAAGGTCTATGGGTGTTTTTCTTGTGGCGACTTTTTTGTCGTGATGACTTTTTCGTCTCAGCTACTTTTTTGTCCAAATGCATTAAAGTCAACATTTTTGTTGCAGTAAAATTTTTTGCTGCAGTTTTGTGGAAAATTTGCAAATGGCGAAATGCAGAAATTCGCCATGAATCCATTCCTGGTGAAAAAAATTCACCCATCACAAGCATAAACCCATAGCAACCAATAAGATGCATGCATTTAAACATGTTACCAGTAAATGCTAACTTATGATTGGATGCCAAAGGTAGTAAAAAGTGTAGCCAACTTTGCTCATGAAATTACATAACCCCCATACTTGATATTAGCATCTTTTAGGGGCAGATTTATCAAGGGTCAAATTTCGAAGTGTAAAATACTTCGAAATTCGACCATCGAATTGAAATACTTCGACTTCGAATATCGAAGTCAAAGTGTTTTTCACCGAATTTGGCCATCGAACGATCAAAGTAAATTAAATCGTTAGAATTGAACGATTCGAACGATTTTAGCGTACGATGGACCAAATTTTACTTTGATGTGTGAAGACTTAGAAAAATGGTCTAGAAGGTCCCCATCGGCTAACATAGCACTTCGGCAGGTTTAATTTGGCGAAGTATTGAAGTCAAAGTTTTTTTAAAGAGACAGTACTTTGATTATCGAATGGTCGAATAGTCGAACGATTTTTACTTCGAATCGAAGTCGAAGTAAATTCGAAGTCATAGTATCCTATTCGATGGTCGAAGTATCCAAAAAAAATTTTTACTTCAAAAATTCCCTCGAATTCACTTTGACCCTTGATAAATCTGCCCCTAAATGTGTGAATGCAATAGTAAATAAATGATGTCCTTAATTCGACCATTTATACAGCACATGTTCAAATGGCAAATGTGAATGGGCATATTCTAAGCAACTTTTCAGTAGGTCTTTTTTTTTTTAACATTTTTTAAAATTATTAGCCTCCTTACTCAGCATGTTCCTGGTCTGGACTGAAATAATTTCTAAATGTTAGGTGTCACTGACCAGGGCACCTAAAATACAACCTTTAAGATCTATTTAAGCCCTATGATATCCTCTTGCAATGTAAATCCCTAACTACTGCGTGACTTCAAGGTTAATTAAGTCTTAGGGGCAAATTCACTAAGCCGCGAAGCGCCGAACGCTAGCGTTAATTTGCTAGCGTTTGGCATTTTCGCTACTGCGCAAATTCACTAACGAACGCTGGCGTAGTTTCGCTAGTGTTACTTCGTAACCTTACGCCAGGCGAACTTTCGCTAGTGACGAAACTACGCAAATTCACTAACTTGCGCAGTGTACTGAACGCTACCTTTTACGATAGACTTCCTTCGCCACCTCAGACCTGGCGAAGCGCAATAGAGTAGATAGGGATTGTTTAAAAAAAAGTCAATTTTTTTTCTAAGTCCCAAAAAAGCTGGCGTGTTTTCTACATGATGGCTGATAGGCTGAAAAAGATCGAAAATTTTTTGGGGCTCCCCTTCCTCCCCCCTACATTTCCTGACTCATGGCAACTTACCTAGACAGTGGGCACATGTGTAGGGCAAAATAAAAATTTTATTTGCTGATTTGAAGGTTTTCTAGGCATTTGTAGTGCAGATACGTGTTCCTCCATTGAAATTTGAATTTCGCGCCGTATGCAAATTAGCCTTCGCTAGCGTAACTTCGCTTTATATAGCGAATCAACGCTAGCGCAACTCCGCAACCTTATGCTACCCCTGTGCGCAACTTCGGATTTTAGTGAATTTGCGGAGCCCTGGCGAAACTACGCCTGGCGAAGTGCGGCAAAGTTGCGCCTGGCGCAACTTCGCATCTTAGTGAATTTGCCCCTTAGTGTCAGGGCTGGTGGAGCCTAATAAGCGAAGAGTCCAAGTAACGATTGTCCGCTGAAATGTAGATAAAGGATTTGCAGGGAAACAGGGTAACTCTTAATGGAGACAAGCAGATGGCAGGCTGAAGCCAGACTTAGTCTGGGACAGGTGGAGATCGGTAGGCAGGCTGATGTCAGAGGTAGTCTGGAACAGGCAGAGATCGGTAGGCAGGCTGAAGTCAAACGTAGTTGGGGACAGGCAAAGGTCGGTAGGCAGGCTGAAGACAACAGAAGTATCTGTAGACAAGCAGAGTCGAAATCAGAAAACAATTGAAACAGTTCAGAATCAAAAAATAGCCAGGAAAATAACCAAGCTCCGTTTACTTCCTTTGAGGTCTATTTAAGGGGAAAGTTTTGTCTCCAAATGGCAGGACGCAGCATGATGATGCTGTGCGGCAAGCACTGTGCACCCATGTCTGATGCCCTGCGCAGGCGTTCGAACAAACGCACCAGCGTGAGAAAACGTGTGCACAGGCAGCAAGCACCGAGAATGTTCACTAGTCTGCACAACCCTGCGCATAGGCAAAGATGCTACCACATCCAATGGCGCCTTACATTTAGCAATTGTATATCTGTTAAAATGTCAAACCTGATATTTGCACAACAGTATTTTTATATAATTTCCCAAAAATAAAAAAAAGAAGACCAGATACAAATTGTCTTCAGGGTTCCGTTTTTACCTCATGCTAACATTTCATTTTAATGGGATCTTTTGCTTTAAACATGTACCATATGTTTTCGGTCCAATGACCTTTCTTTCAGTTAACTATTGGGACCAGATCTGGTTGTGTGACGCTCTTCACTCGTCACCTCTTGATGAGTGATCTCTACTCCATTCCATTTTTATCTTTTCTTCTGACTGTTGTACTCTTCTTCTTCTTGTCATGTCATTGCTTCTATTTACGGCTATCATTTTCTCTATGCTATAGAAGTCAGTGGGAGCTGCGCTGATCCTATTAAACTGCTTTAAATCAGTTAGAACTTGGATTTTTTTTCTACAAATAGTCTGAAAAACTTAAATTTCTTGAGGTTTTTGAGGTATTGATATTTTTTACTGCATTGTTCAGTGCAATTTTTCATTTGAACTTTTTATATTTGGATCTTTTATCAAATTCAATGACAATCAGGGTTTTAGAGTTTTTGAGTTTAGCCCTCTTTTTATCTATAATAAATAAGCTTTCACTTGCACCATTCATTTTAATTTTACTACTCATGTAGCATATTTAAAACATCTTTTGAAACTAACTGTAATAAAGTTATTATCTATCATAGTCACACATTTATTTGTTTTTTCTGATGTTGGTTTCTTAGGCTGGGGCCAGACAATGTTGGATCTTTACTTGTGTTTCTCCGCAGGCTGAGAATCCACTTGTAATGGGGGCAACTGCCTTCTATGCTACACCCATATTAGCCCCAATGCCTCACCGACCTGTAGGGCGGGGGAAATCCTCCAGTAACGACTGCAGTGAGTTATAATCAAACACTTCTTTCTTTATTGGTCATGGTCTTTATCAGAATAACATACCATTCACAGGGCTCTACCCCTTGCTAAGTGTTAACATCTTCTTGTTTTTTGGAATACTATTGTTGTTTTTATGGGTGAATAAGGACTTATTTAAGCAATAGGCTTATTTTAATAAGAACATAGATTATCCTTTTGTTTATTTATGGGGATCACATACTACTGATAAGTAGAGACAGAGTAGCCCTAACCTTTATTTTCCAGTGAGCCACAATCAATTGTAAAAAGAGTTGGGAGCAACACAAGCATGAAAAGTGTTCCTGGTGGTGCCAAATAAGAGCTGTGATTAGCTATTTGGCATCCTCTATTTGGACTGGCAGTCTAAAGGAGGCTCTGATTGGCAGTATTCCTTTTTTATTCAACCAAAACTTGCCTCCAAACCAGTAATAAAAAAATAGGCACCTGCTTTAAAGCCACTTGAAGCAACAGCTTTTTGCTCATGAGCCACTGTTGGGGATCATTGCCCTATGATCTGGAGGTCAATGTTATTTTTAGACAAGTCTGCCATATGTAATTGAGTGGCATGGTGACTCAATAGTTAGCACTACAGCTTTGTGGAGCTTGGGCCCTGTGTTTGAAATGACTACAAAGAGCTTGTATGTTCTCCATGCCTGCATGTCTTACAATACAATTGTAATTACTCATACGGCATTTTTCTTTTAGACTAAACAGAACAACTTTTTCAAAAAAAGTCTTTTTTACATAAAATTTGCAATCTTTGTTATACTAGGGTATGGGGCCACTAAACACTTTCCAGATTTACTGAAGCTACATTAAGGGGCAGATTTATCAAGGGTCAAAGTGAAAATTAGAATTTTTGCGTTTTTTATGCCCATAACTGTAAAATTCAACTAGGGAATTGTTAAAATCCGATTCAAGTTTTTTTTTTAATTTGAATTCGATTTTGAAAATGTATCATACACTGGCCCTTTAAGAAATCAAAATTCGACTATTCGCCACCTTAAACCTTCTGAATTGCTATTTTAGCCCATGGGGGATGTCCTGGGATCAATTTGGAGTTGTTTGCTGCCTTCCTGAAAATCAGATTTTTTTCAGAGAAAAATTTGATTCAAGTTTACAGGTCGATCCTATTCACCTGAGTACAAAAAAAAATTGTTTTTTTTTTTAAATAAATTGCAGTTGGTCAAATTTAGTGTTCATGGGAGTTCATGGGAGTTTATAATAACTCCCATGAACGCAAAATTCGACCCTTGACAAATCTACCCCTAAATCCATGCAAAAGAGACATAGTTCATGCAACAAAATTATATTTCACATTGCAAATATTTCTGTTTTTCATCATTTAATAAAATCCTTTCTTAGGGGTATATTTATGAAAGGGTAAAAGTTAAAATTTTGTGAATCGTACAAAATTAAACTTCACCTGGACATTGGCAATTTACTACAAGGAGGTTATGACAAGTTTCGGTGAATTGACTTCACATTGGAGAACATTCACATCTTTTTGCCATAACTCAGATCAAAACCTGCACACAGAAGCCATTCAACACAAGAGCCTGTGTGATTTATTGTGTCAAACAAAATGCTTGACACAATAAACCACAGGGGCTCCTGTGTTGAATGGCTTGCATGTGTGGGCACTGATTATTGTTATGCCCAGGCTGGTGAATGACCATTATAAAGATAGAGCAGACACTTTTGCATCTCATTATCTACTCCAGGCCACTCTACATACCTAATTTGTTTTGTTTCTTTTTTAAATAATTTTCCCCACTACAATTGTATAGGAGAATTTAAACCAAAACGAATTTCGCCACATTACATGAGCAACAATGTACTAATGTTTAGTAAATACAGGAAAATATGCATGAATTATGGAGGCAAACTTTCAGTTAGATGAGAAATCACACTTTAGGAAATATGATTGTTTAGATTATAAGCGCAAAAGGGACCGAGACTGATGCGAATGATAAAAAAGTAAGTGGTGCATAAACATCTTCACACCTATGGGCTTATTTATCAAAAATCACAAGTTGTGAGTTTTTTTATACTTCGAATAAACTCACAATTTAAAAAAAAACTTGAATGTTTGCTTATTTATGAAAAAATTAGAATGTAATACACTCGAATTGAATACAGTCGTGGAAAAAGCTTAAACACCTCAAATTTTTTTCTAGTTTATAGGCTCAAAAAACCCGAATTTAAAAAATGTCTTGAATTTTGCCTAGAACAACTCCCATTGACGTATACATTGGGGGGCTGTCAGGTAGCTGCCAAACATTGAGCACCCAGCGTTTTAATATTTTTAATGTGGTGTGCTAAACTCAATTATGTTTATGATATTGACTTATAAATTACCTCTCCAGCTTTTAGATGTGGTTTTTTTACGTTCGAATTTCCGAGTTTTTTTTTGCTTAATAAATAACAGACATTTGATTAATTTGAATTTGTCTGTTTTTGTGCATAACAATTTGAATCATGGCAAAAATTCAAATTCGAACCTTGATAAATCACCCCCTAAATAAAAATAAGGGCACCTATTGATGTAAGGGACCCTGAAGCTACTGCAACCCTTAATGCGCCAACAAATCCAGGGCTCTTACTGCGGGCTATGCCAATAGGTTTAGCAGACGTGCACCTATAGAATTAGGTGCAGACATTTTTAACTCTCAGGGCTGCAAATGTAAACCTCATGCCAACAATTTTGAGCATAATTGTGTCAATTTCATAAAGCACATGCAACTGGAATTGTGTGATTAAATTAAATTTAATTTAATTTAAATTTTGCCAAGTGCAAATTTGCATGCACCTGCAATTATTGTCAAAAAGTAGAGAAAAGAACCTGTATTGTGGGTAAATACATGGCAGCTGCATTAGTAAGTAAGTCCTTTCGTACATTGCCAATTGCCATCTTTCCTGGCTGTAAGCTTTACTATACTAGAGTGTTTCCAGGCATTTTTATTTATAATAATTGTATTATAATAATAATATTGCAAGATAAAATATACTCCAAGGTGCTTAAATGTATTTATGGTAACTATTGATGCACTTATCAAGGACAAACTATGTTTATAGATAGGTTGATAGAATAGAAATGTTCATTTATGGTATAAATATTTTCTGAAATAATTCTGTATTCAAAATGCAATATAACAATATGAATGAAGTGCTGTAGTAAATAGCAAATATTGATCATATTTATAGCAAAAACTTCCCAAAGGTCCAATGCTTTCTATTATATTACTGCACCCTAGTGAAACATTACTCTTTGCTTTGCTTGAAAAATCTCAAAGGAGACACCATTTCCACAAACAAATATACCTTGAAAACAAACGGTTATTATATTTCAACCTTGTTTGTTGATTTATAACCCATAAGCCTATCATACGAGACAAATGAAGTCTATAAATAAATATACAGTTATGTACCAGTAAACATTTGCTTTAAAAAATGTGTAAAAGAAAAAGAAACATAATAAACCTGTAAAAAGTCAAACAATTATACTAAGACTCTATGAAAATGGCTACTATCAGTAAGTTTACCCTAGAAAACCATACAAGTTTGGAAAGAACACATTCTTACGAATTCACAATTAGTAATTGTCTTTCTACTCAACACTATATACCCTAATATACCCAAGTTCTTTAATGCAAAGATGAGAAACATTTTAAATATTGTATTATTGCCATGGGTTTTCTGAATAAGTCGTCATAATATGCATGAGATTACCAAGCTATGTGGCATGTAGATAACCCAATATTAAAGAAGAGCAAAGAAATATTTTATGGTTGTTACTTCAGCTACTGCAAAATCAATACACTGTCTGCTCTTGTGGTAAATTAAATGTTGACCCCAGAACCAGTGCTTGGATTGGAGTGAAAAAAGTGGAGGGGTGCTATGTGCACTGTGATATACACAGCAGGTGCTAAGTATGTCCCACTTACAATCATAATCCACCCCACCATTGAAATAAACCACACTCACCAAGACTTTCTTAAAGCAAAGAGTTTGATGACCAGTATTCATTGATTTATCCAAGTATGTGGCCTGTAGGAACCCAAAAATTTAAATTGTGCAGCCATTTGAGCCTATGCAAACACAGCAGCCTTCTCATAATATTCTATATAATATGTATATATATATATATATATAATGAGGAGAAGAAGCCAGCACTCACGAAAATGACATAAATGATGCCTGGGTGCAGTCCTTGTAGAAAGTAGATTTGGAGTAAGAATTGAAGATCACACTCGCAGGTCTTATGAACAAAAAGGATCAGTTTATTCAGTGAACAGTCGCTGACGTTTCGGCTGATACAACAGCCTTTCTCAAAGTCCAAAAATGGTGCTAACAAACGAAATAAATTACCAGATGTGGCGGGAAATTTTGTTTAATTTTTTATTCATTTTTTATTTATATTTTTTATTTATTTTTGATTTTTCTTTTCACGTTCTCCTGTTACCTTATTCCCAACTTCTTTCTCTCCACTTACCACTACACTCGCTTCCCTTCTATGTCTTTACTACATTTCTGTTCCCACTTGACGGTTGCAGAGACACGCTTTCCCAAATGCATAGCTACTTCATGTGAGACAATGTTACCATTTCCCCTCCTTATATTTTCGCTACATATTTCTATTGACACGTCTCTGGACTCCCAGTGTTACCATTATTACACTGTAACTGATACTTTGCTAGGCTAAGAGAGTCCTGTTCGTGGCTACGGTGGCTTTAATATTCCTCTGTAGATTTATTTTTTATTTTTATTTTTATATTTATTTTTATTTTAGTTCACATTTTTCGTACTATGAAGGTAATCTAATACTTTATTTATTTTTCCGTTTTTTCTTAACACTTAACATAGAAGTTTGGTTTTATGTAATGTGATACTGTCACCTATGATGCATTAGTCACGT
This sequence comes from Xenopus laevis, assembly GCF_017654675.1. NCBI lineage: Eukaryota > Metazoa > Chordata > Amphibia > Anura > Pipidae > Xenopus > Xenopus laevis. Next base: position 127,086,805 of record NC_054372.1, read on the forward strand.
CACTTCCTCTGCTTTCGGTTGCTCCTTTGTAATTTCCCGCCACATCTGGTATTTATTTAGTTTGTTAGCACCACAAACAAGGGAAAGTTGTGCTCACCACTATTTTTCAAAACCATTAGGCGGGGGTGCAATGAGGGTGTGACCACAAAATACATATAGTCAAATACAAGAGTCCTCTGCACTCAACCCATTATCAATATATTTAAGACAGCGACATTTGTGCATACTGCTACTGAAAAATGCCTTACCCTTTAAACAACACAGGGATTGTTTGTCCATATATTGCAATATATTTAAGCTGGCCAACTACGTCAAAGTCATCCCATATCTGGCCAGTCCTACGCTTAATTTTCATCTGATTCATTAAGAATTCTATTGCTTCATTATACATTTTACAAAGGGACAAGGTTTTACCTGCAACTTACTAGCTGCTTTCAAAGTATGCACAAAATGTCGCTGTCTTAAATATATTGATAATGGGTTGAGTTCAGAGGACTTTTGTATTTGACTATATGTATTTTGTGGTCACAGCCTCATTGCACCCCCGCCTAATGGTTTTAAAAAATAGTGGTGAGCACAACTTTCCCTTGTTTGTTATAATTTATACAGGAGCAGTGACCAGCTCCATGTTGTAGCTCCCACCCTTCCTAGCTATAGTCAGGTGATCCCACTGGTGTCTAATAAAAGGGCAGCCAAGTATGGAGGTTTACTTTGAAAGCAGCAAGTAAGTTGCAGGTAAAACCTAGTCCCTTTGTAAAATGTATAATGAAGCAATAGAATTCTTAATGAATCAGATAAAATTGAGCATAGGACTGGCCAGATATGCGATGACTTTGACGTAGTTGGCCAGCTTAAATATATTGCAATATATGGACAAACAATCCCTGTTTTGTTTAAAGGGTAAGGCATTTTTTAGTAGCAGTATGCACAAAATGTCGCTGTCTTAAATATATATATATAATTATTTTCTTTTGATATATGCATATTCTATATTACCCCACATTTTATATACATTATTCTCTAACTATTCCTAAATCTGCTATGGTTCTGTAACACCTATTTGGGCCACTCAGGGTTAATTCACCAGCTAGAACACTAGAGCATGGGTTACACACGACTTACACCCAGGGCAGGGCCTTCGCTAAGTGGAAGTGTTCCCTCTATGGTGTAGTGCAATTACATCCCCAGCAGGCTACTGTGCACACAAAAACAACTTGGGCGCCAGGAGGTTCTTAACAATCAGGAACGGTTTATTATGCCAAAAAGGGCAAATGACCACAGGTTTCAGTACTCACGCAGGAGTTGAGGAAAACGGCATATTGAGAGTTCACACAGAACAAAGGCAGGCTCACACAGAGAGTACACAGGCAATTGCAGTACAACCTTTCCCTCCTGGAAGTTGTCAGGAAAGCAGCTTGTACCCTACAGTCCCTCTTCACTGAGGCCCCTTACTGGAGGCAACACACAGCCTCTGGGAAGCTACTCCCTTACTGCAAATCCTTGTTGGAGCTTCAGCTGCTCTTTCTCTCTCACCTCTCTGCCTTTCTCTCCTAGAGAGACTATGACAAGTCTGCCCTAGTATATCTGTTCCTCATTCATGGGGTTACCTGGTCCCCGACTTGGACACATGCCTTCTTCTGGGCCTATTGCACTCAGTCCCCCTGAGCACATCCAGCTGGAATCACATCCAGAGGCAAAAGAGGAAGAGGCCACTCCCTGCACACACTATATAGGAGTGTGTCAGAGCAGTGTCATCAAATCTCTCAGCCTATCACTGTAAAGGTTATTCTGTAACAGGGATTCCACCCAATAACCCAAGGAAATGGTGAAAAGATTAACTCTATAGGGCCTGTATCCCTATAGGGCCCTACATTCAGCCGGGGAAAAAACCCCATTTCTCCTGACAATGGTTTAACAATCCCCAACATTTCAACTTACTGTACCATCACATACACTTCTGGTATCCTCTTCTAGGCATACCTGGTAACAATGGTCACTGCAAAGGAAACACACACAGCATACACAATACTGTATCAACATTAAATAATAACAGTTGCAGTTGGTCAACTTTATTATACGCCAAAAACTTTCTTTCCACCCAAGGGTCCACACAGGTCATCCTTGAAGTGCAGAAACAAGGCAAAAGAGTTGTGGTGGGGATCAATAGTCCTGAATTAGAACCAATATAACGAAGTACTGAGAGAAAGCAATCAGGGCAGAGCTTGCTGCTAAATATCTTTTATTGAACACAACATGTTTCGGGCGGGTGCCCTTTATCAAGTGTACAAATAATCAGTGTTAACAGGCATTTAAAGAGTGAAACAGGAAGTGAGGTCACATGACCAGATATGCAAAAGGGGGTAATTAGTAAGTCCTTGTATGCAAAGTGTCCTTAATTTATTCAGTCCACCGTGTAATATTTGCTGGAAACCAATCAAAAAAGTCTCTTCAAATAGAAAAATTGAAAAAAGGAGGAAAAATACTCAAGGAACTGCCCATTTCTGGGCCTACCACAAACATATCTTGATAAATTACTCAATTTTTATGGAAGGAAAAAGATATGCCCATATATCTTACCAATAGCCGTACATATAATGTAAATATCAAGGGCTCAGAAATCAGTTATCTGAAAAAGAAGCAAATAAAGCATCAGTAACAAGAAAAAGTAACGAAAAATAATCTTGTGTATTTTAACTGTACAAGTAAGCACAACATTGTAACAGTATCAAAGGAAGCATTTCACGCTCCAGCTGTCATTCAAGCCCTTAGGGTACATTGTATCTAGCTTCTTAATCCAATATGCTTCCCTCTGTAATATTCTCTTTTTGGGGTTCCCCCCTCGCTGTGGGGAGTTGATCACCTCTAAGATGGCCCATCTCAACTGTGACTGATTATGATTAGCTTCCTTAATTAGAACCCGCTTAGTCCAGCAGTCCTTCCAGCCACAAAAAAAAACAAGCAAGAAACACTCTAGGCATCTCACTCTGCAGGAGTCCATAGAAGAGCTGTAGCAAACATCAGAAGAATCCATCCTCCAGGTTCTCCTCTTCCAGACAAGGGAAAGTTGTGCTCACCACTATTTTTTAAAAACCATTAGGCGGGGGTGCAATGAGGGTGTGACCACAAAATACATATAGTCAACTACAAGAGGTCCTCTGCACTCAACCCATTATCAATATATTTAAGACAGAGACATTTTGTGCATACTGCTACTAAAAAATGCATTACCCTTTAAACAACACAGGGATTAAACAATCCCTGTGTTGTTTAAAGGGTAAGGCATTTTTTAGTAGCAGTATGCACAAAATGTCTCTGTCTCCTCTTCCAGATCCACTATCCGGGATCACACATGAGCAGGAAATGGCTCCATCCGGGACATCCATCTTCCTCCCATCCAAGCGCGCAAAAAATCTCTAGCGCGGGAACAAATGGACGCCAGTGAAATCTCGCCTGGCGTGACTAGTAGTGGCGCAGGCATAAAAGGGTAATCGGAAAAAACCTCCAAGCCCGAACCCACGGCCTAACATGCGCTCGCACAGAAACAGACATTGTGTGCAGGACTGCCCTTTGCCTATCTGATCTGGCAGCCTGTCAGCAAAATTTAAAGAGAAAGTACTCAAAATAGCAAAAATTGCACAGCCTGGTAATTAAAGGGTTAATGCCCCACGTTGGCCACCAAATGTAACACCTATTTGGGCCACTCGGGGTTAATTCACCAGCTAGAACACTAGAGCATGCGTTACACACGACTTACACCCAGGGCAGGGCCTTCGCTAAGTGGAAGTGTTCCCTCTATGGTGTAGTGCAACTACATCCCCCAGGCTACTGTGCACACAAAAACAACTTGGGCGCCAGGAGGTTCTTAACAATCAGGAACGGTTTATTATGCCAAAAAGGGCAAATGACCACAGGTTTCAGTACTCACGCAGGAGTTGAGGAAAACAGCATATTGAGAGTTCACACAGAACAAAGGCAGGCTCACACAGACAGTACACAGGCAATTGCAGTACAACCTTTCCCTACTGGAAGTTGTCAGGAAAGCAGCTTGTACCCTACAGTCCCTCTTCACTGAGGTCCCTGACTGGAGGCAACACACAGCCTCTGGGAAGCTACTCCCTTACTGCAAATCCTTGTTGGAGCTTCAGCTGCTCTTTCTCTCTATCCTATCTGCCTTTCTCTCCTAGAGAGACTATGACAAGTCTGCCCTAGTATATCTGTTCCTCATTCATGGGGTTACCTGGTCCCCGACTTGGACACATGCCTTCTTCTGGGCCTATTGCACTCAGTCCCCCTGAGCACATCCAGCTGGAATCACATCCAGAGGCAAAAGAGGAAGAGGCCACTCCCTGCACACACTATATAGGAGTGTGTCAGAGCAGTGTCATCAAATCTCTCAGCCTATCACTGTAAAGGTTATTCTGTAACAGGGATTCTACCCAATAACCCAAGGAAATGGTGAAAAGATTAACTCTATAGGGCCTGTATCCCTATAGGGCCCTACAGTTCTCTTCCTTCATTTCTTCTGTTTCTGACCTTTTCTGCCCTATCCCTGCACATCCCCCCTCCCCAACTCCAGAACTGCCCAAAACACCATTTGTTTTAGGAAAGAAAACATTCTTATGAACTCTACATTTGTATATAAGTCTACCTGACCCAAACGCCATATTGCAACTCTACAGGAATATTTCGGGAGTTTCATAAATAATGCATAGATTTAACAATATTTACAGACAAAACAAGTAAACAAGAACAACTGAGTATGCAAAAAAATCACTCAAAATTCGATAAAACCAATTAATGGGTTAAAGAAATGTTGTACAGTGAGATCAGACCAAATTCCAGCTATAGTATCCTCACTATTCCATGAATGTTTTATTGGCAAAAGAAGCAATCAAAAGCAATGTGGAGCTGCAATAAAATCACCTAAAATAAATTAAAAATATGACAAGGGGACCTTAATTGACCCTTTACTTTCAGCCATCCCACTGAACCCCATTGTTACATACCTTAATAAAACACCAGGAGCTGGAAATGGGGTAAAATGGCCACAGCATTTTTTCACATTTTATCAAATAAATAGGACCTTGCCAGCCTCTTCTCAAAGCAATGTTGAAAGCAAGAATTCCATAAGAGATCAATACTATGCTCTGCCATTCCTCAGTGAAGACTTTTAATCAGTACTATGCCATTATATCCCCCACTGAGTATTAGGCTGCCTCTACCTACAGAGAGGATGTCCCCAAATCTGCTACCAGCAGCAGCTGCATCTCCCACCGTGAGAAAAGTTCAGCAGCTCTGCTATCGGTCCTGAATCTGCAGTGTGACAATGATAGGAAATCCAAGCAGGCTGTCACCTAGCACAAGCAGTATCAATCAACCCACCGTGCAATCTTACTGTGTAGTACTCTGGCAAGGTCCTACCACTGCTGTGACAAATAAAATTTAAAATACATTATCATATGTAGCCACTATTTAGAGCCAGAGGAAGGCAAAACCCCCACCCTGAAGCCAGTGCCAATTATAAGCGATGAGTATATTTTTCAGCAGGCATGGATTTACGGAGAAATTCTGCATTTTGCCATCTGCGTTTTGTTTCACGAAACTGCAGCAAAAATCTGCCACTACAAAGAATTAGCTGAGAAAAAAAAGTTGCAGAGGCAAAAAAGTCACCACAAGAAAAACACTGATTGACTTTAATGCATTTGGACAGAGAACAATTTGTCACATGCGTAAAAGATTTTCACGCATGGAAGAAATGTTGATGTCTGTTGACTTCAATGCATTTCCCAAATTTCGCTTGGACAGGTTATTTTATTACTATTAATTATGCTTCAAGAGGTAAAAAAAATCCTTACTGACCCCAATTGCGATTGAAAACATTTCCTGGATCAAGCATTTGACATCAATTTAACATGAATAATACCATGCAGACTTTCACGTTTATACTGTATAACCGTCTGGAAACCACAATACAACAGTGCATGCAGGAAAATATCCTTTTGGTTATTAATAGATAAAATGAGAACATTAAGACGAGAAACTCCTGACATTTCACAAAATATGCAAAAAAAAATTGGGTATGGTGGATGGGATGTTTGTACCTGCTTAGAAGATAAGGAAGTGAACTGCTTCTTCCCCTGCCATCACATCATTCTCTTTTTCCACCCCTATCCCATCTTTCCCCTGCCTTAACTCATTCCTTCTCACCCAATCACAGCTACATCTGATCCTGCAAATCTTTAAACATAAACCACTGCAATCTGGCTGCTGGTCATTCAGATCCTTTGTCATGCAGCCCCTGCACTTATTGCTACAAGACTTTCTTTAACAGTGCAATTATTATTCAGTAATTTCAGTAAAAGTATCAGTAAAAAAAAAAGTGTTCATTTGTCAAGTCGTATATGTGTTTATACAATGCATTTGTTGTGAGTGAGCAAAACCCTTAACCCCCCCCCCAAATAATGTATGTGTCTGTGTGTAAAAGTAAGTAGGGGGCCATTTACTTTTCCCTGAGGCTCAAGTGCTATGACACTAGTGATTTTGGGAGCATTGTGCAGTTTGCACAATTTTGTCATGCTATGTCTCCCATGAAGCACTTTCCCCTAAATATTTGCATAGTGGCAATATGCCTGATGCAATTGTTTCAACAGCTAGAGGATAGGCTGATCACCTTCAATTATATGTTGACGAGATATTTTATGCTGTCTATAGTTTCCTACTGGGGTCCATGATTGGATGGCTACATGGGGTGTAAAACAACGGAAACATGTACTTTTCAAAAGATAGTATTTAGTTTTGATTAAAGTTTGTGATAGAATCCATGGTTTACAAAATCCATCAGTAAATAGCAAGCCTCCAGCAGAATCCTGCATTGAAATCTGTTTTTCAAAAGAGCAAACAGATTTTTTTACATTTAATTTTGAAATATGACATGTCAGTTACCCAGGTGCCCCCAGTCATAATCTTCAGTCACTCTTTAGTGTTGCACTGCAATTTGGAGTGATATCACCCCACTCCCTTTCTCCCCAGCATCGCTTCAGCAGAACAATGGGAAGGTAACCAGATTAAAGCTCCCTGACACCTGCACTTCTAAAAATGCTAAAAATGCTAAAAATGTTGTGGTAGATATGAGAACAGCACTCAATATTAAAAATCCAAGTCTGGCTAATCCACTTTGTGACTACTTCAGTTACACTGAAGAAACAATAGCCTACATGAAAGCAGTTCCAATGTGAAGTGCTAGCTCTTATCGAAAGCACATGACCAGGCAAAATGACATGAGATGGCTGCCTACACACCAATATCACAACTAAATAAAATGCATCTATTGGTTCAAGAATAACATTTTAAATTGTAGAATGAATTACATGCAATGTACACAGTGTAATTTAGTAATAAAAAATATATTATAAAATCCATAAACTACCATAAAACATTATAGAATCCCTTTACATTCAAATTTGTTTAGAAATCTTCTTGTCATAAAATAGGGACGGGCCAATCTGACCCGTTTCGTTTTGGCAAAAATTCGCAGCCGGCGAAATGTCGCGGACGCCCATAAAAAATTTTTTGACGCGCGTTTTTTTTTTTGGATGCACGACGCCATATAATTTTATTTCCACTGCAAAACAAGGTGAAAAAATTTGCCCATCCCTAAGCGGAAATACTGATATTTGATTTACCGAAAACATATTCAGAGAACAGCATAAATTATTTGGTATAGGAAAAAAAACTGGAAATCAAAGAATGGTTAACATGCAAAAGAAATGTGCAATAGCTGAAAAATTATAAGCAATAAGTGTTTTTGTGTTTTTGTGAGTATGTACCATGCAGAAATGTATAACATCATTGCCTAGCCATATGTAAATATGGCTTTGTTTTCTGCTAATTAATAATACAGTCTATGTACTGAACCAGGAATAAAGTAGCCAGATCTGATTTTCTGCTTTCATCAAATAATGGTTAGTATGTTTAGCTGCGTGCAAAGATCACAGTCATATGCTGTCTAACTTCAGATTACATTTGAAAATGATTTTCTTTTCCATGAATACTCAACATTTAAATCATAGACAAATCCATTAGCATTATAAAGACATTGCTTTGGGAATAATATTTAGTAATGGGAACTTAAACTGAAATATATGGGCATTGCTTTTCATAGCAGATTTCCTGCCAAAACCTGATTAGATAGTCCCTAATTATGAATAGCAATGATCCTATCAGCCTGAAAAATTATAACTACTACTGTGAAATTAGAACTTTATGTAAAGTGAGAATCAAATGTCCAATGGTATGTAATGTGAAGTGATTCATGAGACTTGTCAGCAATGAATTCCTTATGCTAATTAAAAATTGAATTTTTTGTTTGCTACAACAATGCTTGTACATATGACCTTATTTGTTTGTGTACAAGTTATGCAAAATAATATTTTCTGAAAACATATATTTAGCAAGAATTATCATAATTTTTTTAAAAAATAATAAAGGCACAAAATGAAGCCTCAGCAATAGAAGCAGAAATACCATGTTTGGAGAAATTAAATGCATGGGATATAATAGGTGTTTATCTAAAATCTGACAAAGAATTAATATAGGAAATATGTAAGCTTTCTTACACAATAGTGTTTCTTAACAAGCTTAGAGGAATAGCACTAAGATCTTTTCCTACAATTTGTCCTTTATCTGATTAATATCTTTGATCTGAGGAGGTCCTCTTTGTGGTGTCAGAGGCCTGGCATATGCTTAATATACAGTGGGTGACTATAAATATTCAGTAGGCATCCTTAAAGGGCATGTAAAGCTCAAACAAGAGCCTCTTCCAAATGAAAAGCCGTCTTTAAAATAGACTGTTGTGGTACCTTAAATACCTTGAAGCGCTTGGATGTAGCACTTGTTAAACATCACATCTTCCAATACTGCTGACTACTTCTAAATCATTTACCCTCATCCTTCATCAAGAACAAGACCACAATTCTGCACAGTCTTGCAGATCAGGAAACCAGAGCATGCGCATAAGGAACTGCCTCTTGCCTGGCAACGTCATCTTGCTGTTCTTGAGCATGCACAGTAGAGAGATAGTGTTGGGCTGCAGTACAGGCAATCTCTGTAATAAATTGTTCATTTAAATAAAGTTATATTGAATAACTACACTCAATGGAGAGGTCAGGCAGGAGGGGCAATGTGCACATGCGCATATAGAGCAGGAAGAATTCCGGTGTACAGTACACCACAATAGCCATAAACTAATGGAATGGCATAAGGTCATGAAATGGCAATTCAGAGTATAAAGAAAAGAATCTCTGCAATTTATACTACATGACAGAACTACATGCTACAAGTGCTATAACTGAAGCAGACTTCTGAATTTCCTAATTTTATGTGAGGAAGGGAGATTGGAATGTCTATTCCAACATTCCGTCCTTTGACAGAAGATTAGGAAGGTTACAACATAATACATATATTTTTCTTTTCAATTTGAGATGTGTAGTATGCAAGAGAAAGGAGAAATTCTATAATCTTAAAATACAGGGTACTATTAACAATAGCACAACCATTTTAAATGTCTTAATGTTTATTGCTTTTTATTTTGATACTTGCTTTTCAGTACTTAAGATACTGTACCAACATGCTAGCTATTCTTTTATTTAAAAAAAATCCAATTTAGATTAACTTTTTTTAAGGAATATTTTTATTGGCTTGGAACAATATAGACACTTTGGAACAATATAGAGGTGTTTTAAAATCGGGACCATGTTTCCAAGAAATGAGAATCCAAACCCTCATCTACAATAAATCGACTGTATTATCTAGTTTTGCACTCGATATTTCCTCTTGATAACTAACCAAAAAATCACGGATTAAGGAACTATGAAATAAATACGATTGTTTGAGCTATACAAAAAATGTATAAAGCAACTTTTTTTGAGTATTGTTTTGCAGTAACGTTGTTTCTCATTGCTAGTATTAGCATACTCATAATCATGGAAAAAACTTGCAAAGTTCAAACAATAAAATATCTTAAATGTCGAACCCACATCTTCCAGTAACTTATATAGAAGCTCACCAAGTTTTAGTTGATATTTTTATTCATTGACATTTTTTTGAGTTTTTCGATTCATAAATCTCAAAAATTAGAATTTGTATTCGTACTCTTGCAGGCTGGAAGGCAGTTCAGGGACATTAGTTGCCAGCGGTAGAAGAGATTTGACTTTAATATAATCAGCTTGGGGAACATGCACAAAAGAGGAGGAAAATATGGTCCATATGAGATCTTATCATCTGTTGTCTTTCACAGAAACAAAGCTAATCTTTGGCTGGGTAATTGTACTTAGAAAAACTTTTTACTAAATGAGTCCTAGTGGCTGTTTAAACATAAGCCTATAGCCTATAAGGACCTTAGATTGTAAACTCCACTGGAACTTGGACTGATATACTGTAAATGATGTATAATCTCTCTAAAGTCATTTTCAAGGGAGGCAAATATTTCACTAAGACAAAGGGGCATTTACTTTGCTCGAGTGAAGGAACAGAATGAAAAAAACTTCGAATTTCGAATGGTTTCTTTGGCTACTTCGACCATCGAATTGGCTACTTCGAGTATGACTTTGAACCCAATGATTTGAACTAAAAATCGTTCGAATATTCGACCATTTGATAGTCGAAGTTCTGTCTCTTTAAGAAAAACTTCGACCCCCTACTTCGCCACCTAAAACCTACCGAGGTACAATGTTAGCCTATGGGGAAGGTCCCCATAGGCTTTCTAACAATTTTTAGGTTGAAGAAAAATTGTTCGATCGATGGATTAAAATCCTTCGAATCAAACGATTCGAAAGATTTAATCGTTTGATCGAAGTATTTGCGGCAAATCCTTCAACTTCGATATTCGAAGTCGAAGAATTTACATTTGGCAGTCGAATGTCGAGGGTTAATTAACCCTCGGTATTCTACCATATGTAAATCTGTCCCGTAAAGTGCCATACTTTTATTTGGCAGTATGGCAGTATGGCAGTACACATAATGAAAAAAAAGAAACCTTTACAACTGGAACAAGCAAATTTAAATAAATTTCAATTTATACAGAAATACCAACTATTTCTCAAGCTGTTTTTATGAGTTTTGAAAAACTCAATTTAGTGGTATAATTTATTTTATATTCAGTTATCAGTATCCAGCTCACAAATGTTAAAAGCTAAATTCATTTCAGACAAATGATGGATAGGAAAGGTAATGTGTTTCAGCTAATGTAGGTGCTTCAATATTATCAGCAGACACATAAGTTCAAATTTTAAGGCTCCATTATTTTAAGCTGCAAAAAACAGTGAATATGTCATTATTATTAAAATAGTATATTCATGCAGTTTGGAGGTAATTGAAAGAAGGCCTGAGGACTACAAATCATGGAAAAGGGAAAAATATATGTGGCAATCAGTAGAGATATAGAAGGCAGAGGCAAATCATTTTCTTCAAAGTATTCATAGACTTTTATTTTTCTTCTTTTTGCAGGAAACAGCAATTCCCTTGAAAACAAATATTTACAGCAGCAAACAGAGTATGTAAAATATATTTATGCCACAAGTACCATATGATACTCTAAGGAACAATGACACTAAGGGGCAGATTCACTAAGGGTCGAATTTCGAAGTAAAAAATACTTCGAAATTCGACCCTCGAATTGAAATCCTTCGACTTCGAATATCGAAGTCGAAGGATTTAGCGCTAATCCTGCGATCGAACGATCGAAGGATTTTTCGTTCGATCGAACGATTAAATCCTTCGAATCGAACGATTCGAAGGATTTTAATCCAACGATCGAACGAAAATCCTTCGATCAAAAAAAGGTTAGCAAGTCTATGGGGACCTTCCCCATAGGCTAACATTGACTTCGGTAGCTTTTAGCTGCCGAAGTAGGGGGTCGAAGTTTTTTTTAAAGGGCAAGTACTTCGACTATCGAATAGTCGAACGATTTTTACTTCGAATCGTTCGATTTCGTTCGATTTCGATCGAATTCGAACGAATTTAACCAATTCGATGGTCGAAGTACCCAAAAAATACTTCGAAATTCGAAGTATTTTTCATTCGAATCCTTCACTCGAGCTTAGTGAATCTGCCCCTTAAGGTAATTTCCCATGAAGTATGCATTAAAAATTACTCGCATTAATGGATGCGTTATTGGATGCACTATTGTCAAACAAATTAATTTTCTACAGCGATAAATATACCTATAAAGAGTAACTTAAATCCCTGGGAGACAGCACAGCAAGTGACATTTGTACTTCTTCTCTAGTGATGGGCGAATTTGCGCGGTTTCGCCGAAAAAATTTGCGAATTTCCTGTGAAATTCGCGAAACGGCGAAAATTTTTTTTTTTTACACCGGCGAACTCAGAATGGAAATTGAATAGCACAAGTTTGAAATATAAACAGTAAAAAAATAAGAATAAACTTAAAATGAAAATCTCATTATCAATCTGTTTTGTGGGTGACAGGGATATTGACCCTGACCAGATAAAAAAAAAAGAAAGTGTTTAGGAAGGGTAATCATTTGATATTTTTCCCTTTATTTGGAACTGTATGGACTTTGGAAAGGTAAAATAAAGAAAATATTCCCTCATGATAAAGTACAAAACAATTGAGTTGTGGTCATATTTTTATAGACTGAAACCATAAAGCCTGGTTAATTATTTCTTACTAAGAAATTACTTCGTTAAAGTGTTTTTAGAGCATGGCCTGCAGCAAATCCAGGATTTATTGCCCAGCACTTTTTGAAGAAAGTGAATCCTAAGGGGGTTGTATGACAAAATGTTCAAAGTTTTCTACAGGTTTAATTACCTTCAGCAACCAACAGTCAAGAATCATTTACTAGTCACATGTAGTGATGGACGAATCTGACCCGTTTTGCTTCCCCAAAATTTTGGCAAATGCATGAAGTCAATGGGTGATTTTAGTACAACATTTTTGTTTTTTTAAACCACCCCATAAGAGTCTATGGGTGTTTTTTCTCTGCAAAACATGGTCAAATATTCAGCTTAACATCTTATTGGTTGCTATGGGCTTCTGCATCTGGGCAAGTTTAGTTTCTTTTATTAAATACAGGGGAGAAAAGTGTTTAGATAAACCAAATCTGAAGCCAGGGACATTGATGCACACATTTGCATGGGAAATAAATAGAGTTGCTTGAGGCAATTTCCATTTTCATCTTTAACAACTTGGCATTTTTACAAGCTTTTACTTTTGGATTTGATAAATCACAACAATGTGAGGTTCCAAAAAATATTCTTGAGTATATATTTGCATGTTTTTTCGAGGCATTTTCCTTGCAATAAAACACCATCTTGAATTCTTGAAAACCAATTCATGTTAGAAAAGTATAATGGCAGTGTCTCAAGTTGTAACTAAAAATAAAAAACAGCTATTTTTTAAATGAATGCACTTGCAATGAATTATCAGTTAAAAAAAGGGGGCAAGGCAATGTCCTTCAATTAATTCCTTTTTTGTGAATTGGAAGCATTTTGGCCCATATACAGTAATTAGCATTATACTTCCAGGCTGTAAGAAATGACCATTTAAAGTTAAAGTCAGCATGTGGGGTTTACAGTGACATGAGCTTATTATAATTAACATACAACTAAAAAATGAGATGTTGCTGCTGCTGTGCTGAAACTCATTTGTGTGTATTGCTATGTTGAGTTTTATGTTACTTCTTTTTCATCACTTTCGGCTTATTGTGTACACTGTGCCATTTGATTTTCAGCTGTCGGATTGCACTTAATGAGTGATTGTTTACCAGAGAAGATTTTTATATGTGTCCTATGCAATAATGTTCTCTGCTGTATGCTGTGATATATTATACCAAATGTGAAAAATACTGTACACTTTTATGGTGATGTTTTTCTTTTTGTTTAATAAAAATATTTTGAAAAAAAAAAACATACAACTTAAAAAGAATTATGTATAAAGTAGCAAAGAAAAAATAAACTAAGAAAAAAATTATAAAGGTATGGACCTGTTATCCAGAATGCTCGGGACCTGGGGCTTTTCCGGATAACAGATCCTTCTGTGATTTGGATCTTCATACCTTACATCTACTAGGAAATCCTTGAAACATTAAATAAACCCAACAGGCTGGTTTTGCTTCCAATAAGGATTAATTATAACTTAGTTTGGATCAAGAACAATGTACTGCTTTATTATTACAGAGAAAAAGGAAATCATTTTTAAAAATTTTGATTATTTGAATAAAATGGATTCTCTGAGAGACGGCTTTTCCGTAATTCAGCTTTCTGGATAATGGGTTTCCAGATAATACATTAATAAATTAATGCACCCTGCTTTTGTTTGTTATATAAGTGTTTTCTGCTTTCCCAGACATCATTCTGACCTTCTCTAACCATAATTAAAGTCAGCACATGGGGTTTACCATGACATGAGTTAGAAAGTTTATTATTGTTAATATACAACTAAAAAAAGAATAATAAACTTGCTAATAAACTAATAAAACATGCGTTCAGGAAATGTACATTGATCAACCCTGCTTTTATTTGTTATAAGTAAGTGTAAGTGTTTACTACTGTCTCTGACATCATTCTGACCTTCTTTAACTGTGTTCTAATAAATAGTAGCGATGAGCAAAAATGCAAAACAATGAAACAAAAAATTCACAAAATGACAAAAAAGTTTCATTTTGCAATGCACTGGAGTAAATAAGAACATTTTTGTCACTTGGCAAAACACATTGGAGTCTGTGGGTGTTTCTTTGCTGGATTTTTTCCTGTGCAAAATTATTGGAGTCAATGGTGTTTTTTCCTTGTGGCAAAAAATGCATTGGCATCAACAAGTGTTTTTATTGCACATTTTTTCCTGCCGCAAGGTTGCTGTAATTTTACCAAAGAATGACTATCCCAAAACGTAGGATTTTGCTATGAACCCATGCCTTGCAAACAATTTAGCTCATCACAAATAAAGTGCTGTGTTTTTTGTTTTTTTTTAAATAGTTTTCCAGTGAAAACATTTTGGAAGCTATGAGTGGTTAAATCTATATAGCTATAGTATACTATATACTCTGTGTTTGTGTTAAAGAAATAATATAAAAATCAACAAATGTCTCTTTAAAGAAAAAAATGTAAAATGTAAAATGAAACGCCATTTATTATGCAATGTATACAGATAAAAAATTAATACAAAATATTGATATACAATTTCATTTATGTTGCAATAAAATAAGTAGATTAACAGTAAACTGTAACATAATGTGAATTATGCAGTTTACACTTTTGCTATTATGGAGGCTTAATATCTATTTAGCAAATGTCCTTTTAAATTCATTTGATGCTTTCAGTATATTGCTATTTTCCTTTACTAGAATTAAACAAGCAAGCAGACGTGATTCAAATTTAAATTAGGGTTTGTTTGTCCACTGCACATCTAAGGGCTTAGTAAACTAATAGTCCACAAATTATTGTTTACAGTCTCAATTAAGTCTAAATCAATGGGTAAACGATTGCAATCTATAAAAGAGCACTGTGGGGTTAACGTTATCAACAAATTCCAGGTCTGCCTATTATAAAAGTTCCAAGTTTTTTTTCATAGGGGGGGCACATTTACTGTACTTAGCTCGAGTGAAGGATGAGAATGAAAAATACTTCGAATTTCGAAGGTTTTTTTTGGCTACTTCGACCATCAAATTGGCTACTTCAACCTTCGACTACGACTTTGAATGATTCGAACTAAAAATTATTCGACTATTCGACCATTCGATAGTCGAAGTACTGTCTCTTTAAAAAAAAACCTACCGAGCACCAATGTTAGCCTATGTGGAAGGTCCCCATAGGCTTTCCTAGCAATTTCTGATCGAAGGAAATTCGTTCGATCGATGGATTAAAATCCATTGAATCATTCGATTCGAAGGATTTAATCGTTCGATCGAACAATTTTTCCTTCGAATTGCAGTAAATCCTTCGACTTCGATATTCGATGTCAAAGGATTTAACTTTGATGGTCGAATATCGAGGGTTAATTAACCCTCGATATTCGACCCATAGTAAATGTGCCCCTAAGTGTTTATTATTCACCTGCTTATATTCAATGGGTCATTTAAATGCTGGTAGAATTACATTTGCCTAAAACAGAACAATTTCGTCAATATATTCATATCATACAATGGACCAGATTCAATCCAGTAAGAAAAAGGTTTATCACATGAAAACCCATGGATAAGATTACATGTGAGATGCAATTCAATTCAGAATCTCATAATCTCATGGTTTATCACATTGAAAAACTCTATTGCAGTCTATGGAAAAAAAATGGAAATGAATTTGCAGAAACATTTTTTCTCCTCAAAATTAATCTTGTCCATGGGATGACCTTTTCTCAATCAATTGAATCAGACCCAATGTGAGATAAATAAAAATTGTAATGAGAGATTTTCCTTTTGTCACCCTTTATGCTACTTCTTGGCAGGGGGTTCACTGAATGATGATGAGCAGAACACTGACTTTGTGGACAGGAAGTTGATGGTTTGGGGCACCTTTTTTAATAGTACAGTCCAACAAATGTTATATTTGAAGTGATGGAAGTGTTACTATCCCAAGTACAAGAGGTAAGGTTTGCCAGGACTTCCACCTAATATAAGCCCCATCAATGGAACAAGATCCCTAGATTTAGACAAGAAACTCTTTAAACCACTGGGGACAATAAATATTAAACTATGATTAAAAGAAGACTTGTCCATGGGAATAACAGTGTTAAAGGTAATCAAAGAGGTAGTTTATATTTTTTTCTTTGTTGCAACCAAATTATTTTTTTATATCAAAATATACAGATTTTTCAAATATTGTGAAATATTAGAACAGGTTTATTAGTACTTTGGTTTTCATTCACAAACATCCTCTCAAAAATAATTATTATGATGATAATTATTATATAATGAAATATTGATATACAATTTCATTTATGTTGCAATAAAATAAGTAGATTAACAGTAAACTGTAACATAATGTGAATTATGCAGTTTACACTTTTGCTATTATGGAGGCTTAATATCTATTTAGCAAATGTCCTTTTAAATTCATTTGATGCTTTCAGTATATTGCTATTTTCCTTTACTAGAATTAAACAAGCAAGCAGACGTGATTCAAATTTAAATTAGGGTTTGTTTGTCCACTGCACATCTAAGGGCTTAGTAAACTAATAGTCCACAAATTATTGTTTACAGTCTCAATTAAGTCTAAATCAATGGGTAAACGATTGCAATCTATAAAAGAGCACTGTGGGGTTAACGTTATCAACAAATTCCAGGTCTGCCTATTATAAAAGTTCCAAGTTTTTTTTCATAGGGGGGGCACATTTACTGTACTTAGCTCGAGTGAAGGATAAGAATGAAAAATACTTCGAATTTCGAAGGTTTTTTTTGGCTACTTCGACCATCAAATTGGCTACTTCAACCTTCGACTACGACTTTGAATGATTCGAACTAAAAATTATTCAACTATTCGACCATTCGATAGTCGAAGTACTGTCTCTTTAAAAAAAAAACCTACCGAGCACCAATGTTAGCCTATGTGGAAGGTCCCCATAGGCTTTCCTAGCAATTTCTGATCGAAGGAAATTCGTTCGATCGATGGATTAAAATCCATTGAATCATTCGATTCGAAGGATTTAATCGTTCGATCGAACAATTTTTCCTTCGAATTGCAGTAAATCCTTCGACTTTGATATTCGAAGTCAAAGGATTTAACTTTGATGGTCGAATATCGAGGGTTAATTAACCCTCGATATTCGACCCATAGTAAATGTGCCCCTAAGTGTTTATTATTCACCTGCTTATATTCAATGGGTCATTTAAATGCTGGTAGAATTACATTTGCCTAAAACAGAACAATTTCGTCAATATATTCATATCATACAATGGACCAGATTCAATCCAGTAAGAAAAAGGTTTATCACATGAAAACCCATGGATAAGATTACATTTGAGATGCAATTCAATTCAGAATCTCATAATCTCATGGTTTATCACATTGAAAAACTCTATTGCAGTCTATGGAAAAAAAATGGAAATGAATTTGCAGAAACATTTTTTCTCCTCAAAATTAATCTTGTCCATGGGATGACCTTTTCTCAATCAATTGAATCAGACCCAATGTGAGATAAATAAAAATTGTAATGAGAGATTTTCCTTTTGTCACCCTTTATGCTACTTCTTGGCAGGGGGTTCACTGAATGATGATGAGCAGAACACTGACTTTGTGGACAGGAAGTTGATGGTTTGGGGCACCTTTTTTAATAGTACCGTCCAACAAATGTTATATTTGAAGTGATGGAAGTGTTACTATCCCAAGTACAAGAGGTAAGGTTTGCCAGGACTTCCACCTAATATAAGCCCCATCAATGGAACAAGATCCCTAGATTTAGACAAGAAACTCTTTAAACCACTGGGGACAATAAATATTAAACTATGATTAAAAGAAGACTTGTCCATGGGAATAACAGTGTTAAAGGTAATCAAAGAGGTAGTTTATATTTTTTTCTTTGTTGCAACCAAATTATTTTTTTATATCAAAATATACAGATTTTTCAAATATTGTGAAATATTAGAACAGGTTTATTAGTACTTTGGTTTTCATTCACAAACATCCTCTCAAAAATAATTTATCATGTGATAAGTGATGAGTCTAACAAGTTAATGCACTGAGATGCTAATTATAGGCTTGGAAATGTGAAGAGTAAATTAAAGTTAATGAATCTTGGTGAAATTTCTAAAAAGAAAAAAATCAAGTGGGTTTTGAGAGGCTTAATTTGAATTCTTGTTGCTTTCCGTTAAAATGAAATTAAATGATGTGGAAGCCCTAAGGATACATGTTTTTAAATATAACGAATGCCTTGAAAACGATCTTGATGATGAGAAATTAGGTAATTTTTTAAACTGATTTTGGATTCTCATGACATATAAATTAAGCTTAACCCCAATTTTTACTAACATTATGGATACTGAAAAAAATGCATTGCAGAACAATGTCAATTGTACCAGCTATGAAATGAGATTTTCAAATCAAGCAGTCATGAAAAAAAGCATTTAGTGGTAGAAGTCTGCAGTTTTTGGGATGGCTCTTTACAGATCTACTGGACAACAGGTGCATGGATATAGAGACCATGAAACTTTTGGTAAATTGGAACACAAGTTTTCAGTTGAAAGGAAATTGGCTTACAGTCAAATTTTATATGGTAGGTACTCTTATCAGCCGGAGAGTAGGTCAGACACATTGTTATTGTACCCATATAGTTCAGGGTAATGTCTACTTCTGAATATTTACATATACCAGGAGAAACCACAGACCAGGTTTTTGGGCAGGGGACAGAAGAGATAATCCCCTTGTATTTGCAGTTCACTTCCTCAAATCTAAAGGGATGGCCTCTTGTATTTAATGTCCTCTAATGTACTTGTAAAGAGTAAACATGCACCCTTGCAAGTGCCTCTTCTCAAGATAAATCAAGCCTTACAGTGTCATTCCTTACAGTTTAATTGCTTCAGTTCTTTTATAGTTGCATGTATCTACACACTTTCCATCTCACTGATATCCTTCTTAAGGACTGGGGCCCAAAACTGCGCTACAAGTGATCTATATAGAGGCAAAACTATATCTTCAAGCATTAAGTTAATGCCCTTTTTATTCATTTATAAGTCACTGACTTACATTGTGCTTCTTCTGTGCAGTGTGCTTCTTTTGTATTGATTTTAGATATTTCCTTAAAACACTTCTCTGTTCAGGCTGTGGTCAGAGTTGAAAGCAGTTACTGTAAATTAGAAAACAAGTTTTGCCAACAAATAGTGTATCTGACGTCAGGCCATATTTTATAAATTAGTATTTGATTAATTCATTATTACATAAAAAGTTAATAGGGAAAATTAACTAACAAACTAAAAATATAGTGTGTTTTCAACTTAATCTTGGTTATGAGAATAAAAATAAATACAGCATAACAACATATGCATGTGTAGCACATGCTCTATTTAAAGTTTTTATGTACCTTTTAAATGGCACCATCACAACAAAATTGTTTCCCCGCTGGTTGACAGAGCCCATTGGAAGCTCCTAATGTGAGTGACCATGTTGTGGAACATGCATAAAAACTAGTGCTCCAGCTCACTGATTATACTGATTATGCACATGCATGTCATAGGATCAGTTGAAGTACACCCCCTCCAATCCTACCTCAGATGCACATAATAAGTGATCTGGGGTACTCACTCATTATGCACATGTGTATGAACAACATAGCCTCCTGCATTGGGAGCTCCCTCCTTGCTTGTGAGGGGGGGGGTTTACTTGAAAGGATACTATTGTTTCCCCCAACCAGAGTGTGGGTTCTGTTCCGAAAGAAAAACATGAAAACTTCTAAAACCGCTAAAAAAAATTTGATTTATTCGGACAATTACTAGTGAAAAAAACCCAGAAATCCTGTAGAAGTCCAAACTTATTAAAGATGGGCCAATAGGATCAGCACAGCTCACAGTTTTTTTGTGTTTTTTACACTGCTCAAATGTTTCAAGTTTTCAAGGAAAAAACAAATACCTTACATTTTGTAGAGAAGAAATATGATTCAGGAAAATAAATAACCCCCCCTAAGGTAAGAAGATCCAAATTATGGAAAGATCCATTATCTGGAAAAGCCCAGGTCCTGCACATTCTGGATAACAGGTAAAATACCTGGATTTACTGTATCTATACAGTATATATATATATTAAGAGGGAAAAAAAACAAATAAATGGACTCTTTGGGACAGATTTATGCAAATTTTAGTTTAGAGCTCACCACAGAACAACTCACCCATGTATGTATGTCAAAACAGCCAATTCTTTTCAGCACAGGTTTAATTTTCATGCACATAAAAAGCAAAAACGTAAGATGTAAAGTAATATTTGTTTCTGAATTGCAAGAATAGGTTACACAGTTCATGAACTGAATCAATATTTTACTCATGCATGAATATCCAATATCATAATTATAGTTGATGAACTCAATTCACTCCTGGTGGCATATGCTGGAAGATATTGCAAACAAACCTGTACCCTAGTATATTGTTTGTATCTATGCTCTTTCTCAAACAATTTAAGCATATGTCTAAAAGGTGAAATATTTTTTCACTTCAAAATCTTTTGAGGATTACATATTTCAGGAGTATGAAGAACACTTTTCTTCATAAGTATTTCAGGGTCAATTAACACTGAATCACGATGATATGAAAATAAAAATTACATGATCTGAGCTGCCATTTGTACACCTCTCTTCAGAAGGCCAACCAAGCATAAGCAAAACACATAGCACATTTTATAACTAGAATGAAGCCTTAACTTATTACTTGTATAGCAAGCATGAGTATGAATTGAGTGACTCTCTAAAGCAGAGAAGCTCTATACGGTCTATGCAGGGCAATACCCTGCACCATTGGAAGAACAGGTGTTTCTTTCCTATTGCAGAAAGGTTTAATGGTTTACTTTCCTTTTATGTGGTAGTATAAATAATAATATTAAATACAAAGAAGCATTTTCTTTTGAATAATTGCACCTCATACATAGGAGTTAATATTCAGATTTCTATAATTTGCTATTGTGTTAAGTTGAAAATTTGGGTTGTTGAACCAGCTCTGAGTAGTGATGAGCGAATATGTCCTGTTACACTTCGCCAAAAAAATCGCCAAACAGCGATTTTTTTTTAAAATGCATTGAAGTCAATGGGCGTCAAAATAATTTTGATGCGTGAAAATTTTGACATGAGTGTGGAAATTCACCACAAATCTATGCCTGCCAAATAAATTCAGCCATCACTAGCTCTGAGCTGTCAAACATTCATTTTCAGTGGGTGTCAGTATTTCATGCCTATATTTAGGTTTTTTTTGTTAATGTCCAAAATTTTCACTTTTTCCTGAAAACCACTCTGACCAAATCTGACTTTTGCCTTCTATTTATCAAAAAATTTTCACAAAAAATTCTTGTGTTGGAAAAGACTTGACAAAATCATGAAAAAAATATGAATTGTATGTTTTTTGCAATTTTTTCAGATTTGATGCCCAAAACCACATCTTAAAAATGTTAACAGGATATCTGCTGTTAACTTCTGCATGAACTTGTCAGGTCTGAGTTTGAATACTTTTTTATTCGAACATTAACACCATCGGGATTTAATAAATCTTGCAAAATTCTATTTTTATAAATGATGTTTTTTCTGTTTTAAAGTCTGACCAGAGAAAACTTGAATAAATAACCCCCTTACACTTTTCCAGTCCGGAAATGAACCATAAATCCATGGCTGGCGAATTAGCCTTTATCTCACCCTATATTTTTTGTACAAAGGAATATCACCCTACATATGCATGACAGAGGTCTACTGAACAATGTGATACCCAATATGCATCGATTTACCAAAGTATGTAGAATTTATGGACCCTAAATTAAAATAGAGCAAATTAATTTTCTCACCTGCCAATTCAGATTTTGCAATCTGAGCCCCCTGACTGTGTATTATGTACCGCAAAGACCTCCACAAAACCATATATATTTTTGGAAAGCACACTGTTTCTTAGCCTGTGAAAAATGCTGCCTTCTTCCTTGCCTGCACCCAGAACCACTACTTTGGCACTTGTGCCGATACAATAGTTCCAGGCGCAGACAAAGAAGAAGGGTGATGCCAGCGTAGGAGATGATTCTCCCATTGTGTTTTTTCTCAGGCTGAAAATCAGCCCCATGTGGCATTAGACTTAGGATGCAATACATGCAGATTACAGTTTACATGGAGTTGATTTTCTCTATTTACAACTGCAAGTTCAAATAATATTTATAGGCAATATATGTAAATTCAAGCCTCATTCTGTACAATAAGCAGATTATTAAACAGGCAAATAACCATATATTGTTTGTGCACTCATCATGATATAATTCATTTCATTTCAAGCTAATTTCACTGTTTACAACAATTCCGAGATTTGTTTTCTTTGTGTGTTTGTCTGTTCGCTGTGAAGCAAATAAACTCACTTTGCTCATGAAGTTGTCTGAATCTATTCAGTAGATTAAGTTGCATTGTTCTGTCATGACCTTGATATTGTATCTTGTAGAATAAACTATTGATTTTGTTTTCTATTATGTAGGGGTATTTTTAAGGGGGCTCATTATTCTTGTGCTGTTGTTAATGATGTCAATCAGTGGTTCTTTCCTTGTTCTTAATTCTTGTTATACCAGAGACACGATCATTGGCTTATATTGATTAGTGTGCAAATATTTATGTAACCTGGTTCATTAGTGCTCATAGTTACAATAAGCCCAGAAAACCACACACTAGCTTTGCGATAATCAGTCATAGTCTACATTTAAACATAATAAAATGTAGAATAGGTTTTAGCAAACAAGAAAACACTGAGAATGAGAAACAATGAACTGTTCAAAAAACACTTAAATTGCTATTGATTTCCAAAAAAAAAAAATTTTACTAGATAAAAATGTAAATGGTTACTGCATAAACTGGATAACCTTTCATATCTAGGCCAAGAAAACAGGGCCATATATAGTGAATAAAGTACCCCCTCTTGTAAAATATAAGGATATTATAAGTTACCGAGGAGTTTCATGACCATATAAAAACACGAGGCCGAAGGCCTGGTCAAGAAACTCAGAGGTAACTTCTAATATCCTCATATTTTGCAACTGGGGTACTTTATTTATTATAATACACAAGTTTTAGTGGGTTATGTGACAGAAATTACATCAGAACTCACCGTTTATAACTGAAGACATCAGAACTCACCGTTTATAAGGATATAATTTACAAGTAATTCATGGCTTTTGTGTATTATAACAATATAAAGAAAGATCATCTTTACTTATAAGCGAAACCATAATTGAATCTTTCTTTTCCCACTGGAGCCCTGTACAAGTGAAACTTATACATATTATTGAGTGCAAATATTTATGTTACCTGGTTTAGAAGTGTTTATAGTCACAATAAGTCCAGAAAAATGTATGCTAGCTTTGTGAAAATCAATCATGGTCTGTGTTTAAATAATAATCAAATGTAAATATTAACAGACAAACAACAAAATAACTGCCTTCAGAAAACAGGGCCATATAATGATATTGAGACACTCCTTTCCCACTGGAGTTAAGTAACATATACAGTACATGTTGGCACCCATTCAGTGAATTCCCCCTACAAACTCCAGCAAAATGTCACAGTCTGATTCATATAATAAAACTCTAATGGGGGAATGTAATAAAAGTCGCAAAGAGTGAATCACTTTGCACAAATAAGAATAAAAATTCGCAATGTCATACTCTTCCTTAAACTGTTATTGCATTGTGAATTTTAATTGCACATTTCGAATTTTAATTGCACATTACCCACTTTTAAGAAGTGCTTGAAGGTGTCTTAATCTTTTGGAGCAAACATAACTTTTCCAGTAAGAAGTTTTATTACATTTACTACACACTGGTGCAAACTATAAAATCTGCAAACCTTCTTCCCCTGTCAAAAGTGGTCGCTAAACAGTTTTTGGGTTTGCAAAAGTTATTAAATTCACACAAAAGCATAACTTTTTGCATTGGGAATATTTTTTCCATTACCGACTTTTATTACATTTATGCATCAGAACTGTATTTTTCAGACAAACTGCTGTACAATTTACAATTTTGCTCCTATGTTTGCCTGCAGTGGAGTAAACAACAGCGATATTATGTCATTAACAGTTTTTTGGGGGGCACTTACTGGTCCACCTTTATGGACAACATTTAATAGAAATATATATACATAAATCCTAGAAATGTTTGCAGCTTTCTGTTAGTCTTGGTTTCATAATTTGCCAAATCTGAACCAACGTAAATGTAGTTGTTTTTGTGGGAGTATTCGGTATTAACTTTTAAACATTAATTAACAATTAAACACTAAGGATTTGGTACTATCTGTAGTAACTTTTGTATTTGCATAATCTATATCTAATCTATATTAAATCTCGAGCTAATAAGCACAGATAAATAGTGATGGGCGAATTTATTCGCCCATCACTACAGATAAATGATTCATTAGACCACAAAGCAGTTGTGTTTTTATATAATTGCCTAGTTTCCCTCCCAGTTGAAGTTGTTTTTGTTACAAAAAGATAAAGTGACAGATATATTTAAACATAAAAAAAAACTTGAATGTGAATCTCTTCACAATAAATGAGACGTGTATGTCTAATATTTTAAGTAAGTTTCTCTATTCTTTTACTTACCCACTTCAAAATGTTTTACAGTTATCCTGTGACCATGATGTAGACCAGTGCTCAAGGTGATCCTTAGAGAAGTTATAAAATGAAGGGACTAAGAACAAATGTCTTGACATGCCTCAGTCTGATTTATGTAGCCAACTAAAAATTATAACTAAAATGTTGTCCCTGCTGATGTCTTTTTAGTCATTTGCCACCATATATTCATATAAAGAGGATAATCTACCCCTATTGTAATTTATAGGTTGGCAGACGTAGTCAATATGTGACCATATTAAAGCATAAGACCAAAGGCCAAGTACTCTTATGAAGGTTAAAGAACTTTAATGGGACTTCTAATAGCGGTTAAAATGTTAGCAACAGCATATTAGCATTTATAACCTACCAGATATTTGTAAAAATGAATTCAATTTTGCACAATTCATGAAATCAGAAAGCCTCTCTAATTCCCCAAAATTTTCATTACTCACTCTGCCACCCTAATCTGACATGCTACTGGTATCTTCAAAGTCATACACACCTTCCATATCTTCCACTTAAACTCACTTCCATAAATTTTGAGGGGCACATTGACTTAGCTCGAGTTAATGATTAGAATGAAAAATACTTTGAATTTCAAAGTATTTTTTTGGCTACTTAGACCATCGAATTGACTACTTCAACCTTCGACTATGACTTTGAAACGAATGATTCAAACTAAAAATCGTTCGACTATTCGACCATTCGATAGTCGAAGTACTGTCTCTTTAAAAATAAACTTTGACTATCTACTTCGCCACCTAAAACCTACCGAGCACCATTGTTAGCCTATGGGGAAGGTCCCCATAGGCTTTCCTAGCAATTTGTGATCGAAGGAAAATCGATCGATCGATGGATTAAAATCCTTTGAATCGTTCCGATTTGCGGTAAATCCTTCAACTTCGATATTCAAAGTAGAAGGATTTAACTTCAATGTTCGAATATCGAGGGTTAATTAACCCTCGATATTCCACTAATAGTAAATGTGCCCCATAGTGTTCAAAACTAAAAAAACTTTGAGGTATTTTTTACTTCAGGTTTTTGAAATCAATTTGTAATATAACAAACTCATTGAAAATGTTGAAGGTTTTAAGTGAGTTTTTCATTTTTTTTCTAAAATAAGCTTTAATATATCATAGTATTCATTAGGCAGGGCAGCCATGGGTCTTTTTTACGGATTAGTCTCAATTTTGGTTTCCATTTAGACCTTTGTCAAGGAAGAAAGTTTGGTTCACAAATTAAAAAAGACTTGTGACTACCTTGTCTAATGAATACTATGTTACATGTTCTGCTTAGTGCTCACAGGCAAATGAACATAATTGAGAGTGGAGTTAAGATATATATATATATATATATATATATATACAAATATTAACAAACCGCACTCCAGTCACTTCCTGATGACGGCCCGAATTATGGAGCCGAAACGTTGAAATAAAGTCTCACCTTTTTGCACAGAGGACAAAGACCCTGGAGTGCGGTTTGTTAATATTTGTATATATAATTTTGTGGAAGCCTGCACCCAGGCATTGGACCAAGTTGGTTGGGAGTGCACCAGGCCGGATCTGTTCATATATATATATATATATATATATATATATATATATATATATATATATATATATATATATATATATTTAAACAGGGGGCTTGTGGGAGCACTCTAAAGGCTTTAAAGTATATATATATATATAAGTATATATAGTTTTGGGAATATCTCTCCTTTAAAAGCCTGATTGCTGGCTGGGGAGGATTTAGCCCTCAGTGAAAAAACAGCGTTCAATGGACATTGATTACAGGTAATGCTAAAATGCACATAAAAAATAAAACAAGTTAGGGACCGCCATTCGGGGTTTACCTTGACGTGGTATGGTGGCTTATCAATTTTATGATCATAACTTTGTAACAAAATAACCCCTATTTGGGTACATATGCAATAGCATTTATTATACTTATATATATATACTTTAAAGCCTTTAGAGTGCTCCCACAACCCCCCTGTTTTGATATTATATATATATATATATATATATATATATATATATATATATATATATATATATATATATACTATTTAATTCTAATGTTTTGCTTTTAACAGGAACCTACATAAATTGCTTGATCCAACGGTATATCCTCTTCTGACCATACTTATCCTTTTGTCCTGTCTACAGTCACTTGCAATAGCATGTTTATTTCAGTTAGCATTACTTATTAAATTCTGCTTTTAAAGAGTTGTTTACACAACAAAATTGCACTTTAGCACTTAATAGATACTCCCAGAGTGTTAATGGATGCTAACAAGGTTTATGCGCCATAAAAAAACACTGCATGCATAAATATAATGAAATAATTATTGTACTAAATAACCTTCTTTGACATGTGCTGATTTTTTTTTCCTAGTGATATACAATAGTTTTACAGCAGCAGGAAACATTTAAACAAGAGTCTATATTGTAAATTATCTAGCTGACACTAGCAGGAATGATGTATGTCTTTTGGGTGCTGGTAGAGCCTTGGTGAAAAAAGGACTTTACCTGCTACATTCCCATCCCAGTGACCAGACATCTCTTCTCCACTGGGCACCCCTTTGAAAGTATGTGAACCAATAATGGTTAATTTCGTTTCTAAACCAGAGATTCTTAACCTATCAATAAGGAACCAAAATTGGGCTTCCATATGGTTTAAGGAGGGTTCCCCTAAATACAATGGAACTGCCTCTTATAGTGTTAAAGAGATACTGACACCTGAAATTAAACCCTTTTTTACATCTATTATAATATCGGCTTTGCAAGATACTTCTAACTTTGCCATAAAGTATTTGCATGATGCTTTAACATTACCTGTCTGATCCCCCATGTTCCTATATGAGGGGGCTGCCATATTTGTGCAGCAGGAGTCCGTTAGCATTAGAAACTGTAACTAACAGGCTGAGATGGGACAGTCATGTTGGCAAAGTCAGAGTGTCAGAGAGTCAGGCTTAGGAACTTCAACTAACAATTATATACAAAAACAAACCTCTCAGCAACAAATGATCAACATGACCTATAGGTAACATTTAATGTACATTCATATGCTAAAATTCATTTTTTAGTGTCAGTATCACTTTAATAGAACAAGGTGATTCCCTGGTTCTAAACCAATATTTGAGGTTGGTTAAGGAACACTGTTGTAAATTAACCATTTCTTATAGTATTTACTGCACTCTCAGTGAATTACACCATTGTATTACACCATTGCTAAGCAATCACAATGTGGTATTCAAATAAAACAAATGAAGGCAATCATTTTATTCTTTAGGCAACAAAAGAAAATAGGCATATCTCGTGTGTTATAGTTACATTGTAACAGAGTAAAAGAAGTTAAAAAAGACACACATCCATCAAACTCAACCTTTTGAACATTTTAGAAAGTTTTTGTACCGTCAAGAATGTTTTAATTGTAAACATACTGTAAAATAACAGTGCTTAATATAAACTAAAAAGAGATAAGTAAGAAATAAGTGATAATTTACAAGTTATAACTAAATGTTATAATATTATCCATGGATTTGGTATTCGGTTATGATTGCATTTATCCGTTAATCAATTAATCAGTTATACAGCTTATTGTGTGATGCGTGTTATGTATCAAGTTAAAATAGGAACATTCCTAGCTAAAAGATGACCCATGTAAGATAAACCACAGTCATTTAATTATCCTTACAGAAGTTTTGTCAGCAAGTGGGTGCAAGTTACACAATGGCCATACATCTGCTTATCCAAAACACTGGCAGTTTACCATACCACCAAAAGAAAACCTTCTTAAAAGCCTTTATTCAGTTAAGGGTTCTTACCTGGGCACTAGCAACATTTCAGACCAACACTGATCTTTTATCAAGCTCAGCTTTCAGTGGTACTGTCTATTTCCAGTCCATTCAATTATCCTTACACAAGCAAATCTTCAATCGTTAGTATAACTGCCACTACAATCAGGAACATTTTAGCAATTGCTACTGCACCAGGTATGCCTGTCACACCTGCACTACTAGATCTGAAATGCGCATTGCAGAAACTGTACTCTAGTGGGCTTATTTATCAAAAATTTAATTTGTGAGGTTTTTTTCTACTTTGAATAAACTCCCAATTAAAAAACCTTGAATGTTTGCTTATTTGTGAAAAAATCCAAATGTAAAAAGAGTTGATCGAATACAAAAATCGTGGAAAAAAACTAAAATTATTTGCGTTTATAGGCTTAAAAACATTAATACCTCAAATTTTTAGAGTTTATATGTTTAAAAAAACTCAAATTTTTGAGTTTAGAAACTGGAAAACTAAATTTAAAGATTTGACTGCTACATGAACTCATCAGCTTTTAGATGCCAATCTTTTTATGTTTGAGTTTTACATTCAATTATTTTGCTTAATAAATGCCAGACATTCAAGGTTTTTTGAAAATATAATTAGAATTTGTGAGTTTTTGTGCAAAAAAAATTGAATTGTTGCAAAAATTCTAATTTGAACCTTGATAAATCACCCCATGCTGTGTCAAGCCAGTAGGACAATGAACTCTCCTCTTCCTCCTCTAGTTCCTGATTTTGCTACAAGTTTTGTATACTAGGAGGGCACAATAAAAACATACTGGTCTGACTACAATACAATAATAAACATTTCTTATCTTGAAGAGAATAAATTCCCTTTCCACTGGTTGTGTGCTTCATTTGATGTAATGTTATATTATATTTGGCAATACATTATTCTAATAGTCTAATATTCTATTCAATGCCATTTTTAGATTTTGAATATTTTAAGTAAAACAAATTTTAGTGCATTTTCTAATGATTTTGTCAGTAAATATGTTTAATTGACTTTTAAAATGAAAGTAGAAGAGTGAGTTCCTGGCAAATCAATGCAATTGATTTCAATGTACTGTATGCTGATGCATCTGTCTCTGGTTTTTTTGAAGCCTTAGCCATTGAGAAAAATAAAGATGAAATTTCAACCATAAATTCCTTTCTTGCTTTTTATCTTTTTACTTTTTACCCAAAGAGATGGTTTGCAATGTAGACTTAATTTTTTTATACAGATACAAAAATATATGCTTTCACACAAATAAACATATTGTTTTCCAAAGTGTATATTTTGATGTTTTTTCTATAATAAATGGAAATTATTGAAAAAAAAATAAAGATAGTGCAGCTGTAAATGTGGCGTTTAAATGTAGCAGACAATTTTCAACAAAGTAGGAGAAGATAACAAAGAAAGGCTTTTAATTATAGAAAAACAAAATCTCATTCTGCAGATCTCACTGACTTAATTTTTCCAGCTTGGAATGAAGTTGTATCTAATTACACAGGATTCAAGCCATATCCAGTAACCTAAATGCATAAACGTTTAATGTGTAGACCACATGTACATTTCTACTAAATAAATGATCTGTTATCTGGGGGTTATTCTAGAAAGAAACTCCTTTTATAGAGAATGTGTCCTCCTCATTTAACTGCCTCCTTCTTTAACAACAGGTAGATGAGATAAGTTAGGCATTTTTAGCATGTAAATGTGCTATGCACAAATTGTTGTAGTTGTAGTAATCAAAGAACTGTTGTCATAAAAGGGTTGCTCCACTTAAAACACATTTTCAGAGGTTATTTTACACTTTCATAAATTTTTTATTTGTATTGGTTTCTGGGACCTTTAGCTACTAATAATGTATTTTGCTCTCTTTGAAAGTGAACATGTCAATGACCCTGTGACCCATTTGGTAACCATGTGCATCTATTTTTTTCTATTCTGAACCATATTTTAAGAAAAAATTCAAAAAGATATATACCCAGTCAATTTTCAAAGTTTAAAAAATCACTTTTTATTCATCAAAAATATTAAAAAGGCATACAGACCAATTGATGCTTCGCCCTACGCGTTTCGCACCCACAGGAGCTTATTCATAGGCATTACTGTTGTCACATTTGGCCACAGAATTTATACCCCAGGAAATCCCTCCCCAAAAGTTAAAAACCAATCACATGTTGCCACCTCACATTGTTTCTTAAAGCAGCATATACATCAATTCGGTCCTATTTAACAATGTTTCCTGCCTCTACTCCATTTTATCTCACATCATATTAGGATACATATGCATAAAATAATATTTAAAGGGCAGTCACTGCTCCCATTACATTATATAATATTCACATTCCTAATATTACTACCAGTAAATTTCACATTTTATTTTCACATTTTATTTTCTGCCCCATATAGTTCTATTCATCCACCTCATTGAGGTCAATATCGACCACATTACATTTTACGTAAAACATGTTACATCAAACTCGTAATTTAAACCAAGTGGCAACCGAGTATGCAAATAAAAAATCCAAAATAGTTCTCTTTTGGCCAGTAACCCTTCCAGATTTCCTCCCCTACTTCCCAATCTTACTTTTTCTATTCCTTGTACTGAGACAAATGCTAGATTACTCCCATTACATTTTGAGAAGTGTCTCGTTATATTACTTTTTTCAACCATTTTTGGATTTTTTATTTGACTCAAATGTTCTCGTATTCGTTCCTTTAGCGTTCTGCTTGTGCAACCCACGTATTGTTTCTGACATTTCAAACATGTTATCAAGTAGACCACTGTGGATGTATTGCAATTGATATAATCTTTTATTTTAAAGCTAACATTTGTCACCGTAGATTTAAATTCTTTTGAAATTTTCATATGTTCACAAGTTATACATCTGCGGCTACCACATTTGTGGCTCCCTTTTACCCTCAGAAAACTTTCATTCCTTTGATCTCCCCTATTACTTTCCTTGTACATGCTTGGTGATAAATGGTCTCTCAATGTGTGAGACCGTCTTGGTATGCTATTAACTCCTCCTTTTAGTATCCTATGAAAATCATCATCTGCATATAAGATCGGTATATATTTCTTAACTATATCCAGTACCATATAGAACTGTTTACTGTATCTAGTTACAAATGGGACCTTTTCTGATAACCCCTGTTTTACTTTTTTCTTTTTTCCCCCCATAGGATTCACACTCAATAAACTTCTCCTCTCTGTTTGTCTCGCTTTCTGATATGCCCTATCTACAGCTTTTCGTCCGTACCCTCGATCTAAAAACCTCTCCTTCATATCCTCTGCTTGTTCTTGGAATGTCACATCTGTGGAGCAGTTCCTCCGTAACCGGAGGAACTGGCCCACAGGTATCCCACCCACCAAGTTTTTCGGGTGGCAGGAGGTGGCATGCAAGAGTGTATTACCACTACATGGCTTCCTATAAATAGTGGTTTGTATCTCTTCTCCCACTACCATTAATTTCACATCCAGAAACTCAATAACCTTTGGCCTGTATTCACTTGTAAACTTCAGGTTTAATTCGTTCTGATTTAGCTTATGCACAAAGGTTGTAAAACTCTTTTCATCCCCTTTCCATACACACAGTAAATCATCTATATAGCGCGTATATAGTCTCAGAGATTTTCTCATATCTGCAGAGATGTGGGTTTCCTCCCACCATCCCATATACAGATTGGCGTAGGAGGGAGCAAATTTTGCCCCCATTGCTGTCCCACATCTCTGCAGATAATATATCGAGTCAAACGTAAAATAGTTGTGTTCCAACAGAAATCTAATGGATGCCAGCAGAAACCCCCTGAGTTCAACTGAGTATCCACTATATCTTTCCAAATGATAACCTATTGCCTTTATACCATATTCATGTGGGATCGAGGAGTATAGTGAGGCCACATCTAGTGTCCCCCACCCACACCCCTCCTCCCACCTGAATTGGTCCAACTTATTAAGTACATGTGTGGTGTCCCTAGTATAGCTATCCAGACGCTTAACAAGCGTCTGTAGGTGGGCATCCACCCATTCGGATAAGTGCTCATTGAGCGAACCTATTCCCGAAATAATGGGTCTTCCCCGCGGTGGTCTCTCCTCTTTGTGGACCTTTGGAAGGTGGTAGAAAGTTGGTATTGTAACTGTTTTTGGGACTAGATAGTCTCTCACCACTGAATCAATCAAACCAATCTCCAAAGCTCCATCTACGAGGTTCACCAACCTCTCCATAAAGACTTTTGTTGGATCACTCCTCAACACCATATAGGATTCCTTATCACCAAGCTGTCTCAAGGCTTCCTCCTTGTATGTTACTGTATCTTGCACTACAACCATACCTCCCTTGTCTGCATTCTTAATCACCAGACTTTTATCTTTCTTTAAATTCCATAACTCATATTTCTCTTCACTGCTCAGGTTATCAAATTTATTTTTCCCAGTTGTTGTTTTCTCTTTCAAAGCCCATAGATCTGCTTCCACCCTCCTTTGAAACTGTTCTACTAGAGGGCCTCTAAGCTGTACAGGGTAAAAGTTACTCTTATTTTTAAATATGCTTACATCCACAGGGTCTACCATATCATCCATGTCATTTATACCATTACCTGCCTGGGACTCCTCCCGTGCCACCTGTAGAAAATATTTTTTAAGTACTATTCTCCTTACAAGATGATTAACATCAATTACTGTTTCTAGAATATCAAAGTCCCTATCCGGGGAAAAAGAAAGTCCCTTGCTTAGCAATTGGATCTGTCCAGATGTTAGTTCCTTGGACGACAGGTTTAAGACTTTTTTGGATACCGGTTCCGTAGACTGTATCCGTCCTTTTCCTCTTTTCTGGCTTGTTCCTTCCCTTGTTTTTTCCATTGGGATTTGCTTGTTTTCTTTCGATCCCAATTCCTGTCCTCCATTGATTTGTCTCGTAAAAAAGGCTGTTCATTCACGAAAACCTCTTTAATTTTCTCACCCCGGTTACTCTGTGAAGAAATAGGAGAAGAGCCAGACAGGGAACTATCCAAAAAGTCTTGGTCAGCACTTGAAAAACTCACTTTCTTAGGTGTACTTGTATCCTTTAAAATAGATCTGTGTGTTGACCCCTTCCTGTTGCTATTCCTCCACTCACGTCTATTTTGTGCCCAGTTATATACCTGATCCTTCATATAATCCAAACTATCCCTATTAAACTTGTTCCTCTTGTTTTCCATAATTTCTTCCTCAATCTTTTTTACTTTTCTCTTTATAGAATCATACAGATTCTCAAATCTAGTTAGATCTTTAAATTGTTCTACCTCCTTTTCAGCCTGCCTTAAATCAGCTTTAACTTCTAAGTGTACCTTAGTTTTTTGTTCAATCATCAATTCCATAAGTCTAATGGAACAATCCGTTAGAATTTTGTTCCAACTACTCATAAATGCTTCATTTTTATCCAAAAAAGATGGAAACTTTTTTATTCTCAAACCCCTAGGTATCATTTGTGAGGTAACATATTTCTCCAGTGACGCTATATCCCACCACATGTGCAATTCTTTAATTAAATTGCGTTCAAAATCTCTAAATGCTTTAAATACATGTGTCTGATCTTGTGTTGTCTCCACATTAGTACCAAACACCAGGTTTGCCTTAGACAGCCTAGCATTACTATCCCAAAGTGTCTCCATTCTTTTTTTTTTTTTTTTTTTTCTCCTTTTTTCCTTCCTTTCCCTTTCCCTTCCTTCTCTTTTTTCTTTTTTTTTTTTTTTCTTTTTCTCCTTTCCTTCCCCCTTTTTTTTTTTTTTTTTTTTTTTCTAAAGAAAAATATATAAATATTATTCAAAAATTATCAAAATGTAAATTAATTTTCTTAAATGTGTGTCACCCAAAGCAGTAATTTTGTATCGTTTTAATTAACGTGTATCACCTACGCCCAATCAAAAACGCTCCAATCATTTAACAAGTGATGTAGACAGACTGATCATTTGGTATTAATTTTTATAGGGGTTAATTAACATTCGCTTAATGCTGTATATCACCTGTGGCCAAAAAGTGGTCCCATATATATGTTAATAAAACCCCAATATTTTAGAATCAGAAGAAAAAAAAAAAAAAAAAAAAAAAAAAAAAAGTCACATAAACGGTAATGAGAGGCCTTCTGTAATCCTGCCTCTATAATTATTAGCCGTTAATCTAACGTAACACCCTGGTTAGAGGAACAAAGGGTCATAATCTTGTAATGGGGCTCACCAAATGCCCTATGCGCCCGGGTGCCACCTGCCCCGGACGTTTCACTTGGATGTCCTCACTCGGACATTCGTACCCCAATTGGCATTTGACAATTCTCACCAAGATTAATGTGGCGTCTGGGTGCACTGGGCCCCAGACGTTTCGCTTAATGGCTGGCAATGTAATTCACAAACGAGGTTGCTGGTTAGACCGGAGTGATAGGCAATTGAATAAAGATAAGGTATCTCACCCGTTTCTTGTAGCGCCCAGGTGCACCATGCCCCAGGCGTCTCGCTTATGGAGGGAATCTATCTCCAGCTCTCCTGCTTATACGGCTGGCCTCCCTTCCGTTCACTTCTCCCCGGTCCTGTGACGCAGCTCGCACACTTCCCTTTTTCCACCGCGTGGATCCCGGCACATGTAAATGACGTCACCTTCTCCGCGACGTTTACTTGATCCGCACCGTTTGCGTTCCACTGTGGTTCCGTATATCCCACACGTGCAGTTCATCTATCGCGTTCCCAAATATGTCGCTATAGGGCGTCCGTCCACGCTCTCACAAGGCAAATGTTGAATATAGAGGCATAGATTAAATATGGAGCACCTTATATATATAAATATTGTTTTTCAGGCTCAAATAGAAAGCAGCCCAAATACCAATCAAAACAACGTGGATCCAGAGCAGCACTCCAATATGAGCTGTATATAAAGTCCAGGACAAATACTCGTACTTAACTGCTGCAATCTAATATAGGCCAGTCAAAAAGGGCCAAAGACACTGGGATATAGCCCCCAACTCCAGGTGGCACGGGAGGAGTCCCAGGCAGGTAATGGTATAAATGACATGGATGATATGGTAGACCCTGTGGATGTAAGCATATTTAAAAATAAGAGTAACTTTTACCCTGTACAGCTTAGAGGCCCTCTAGTAGAACAGTTTCAAAGGGGGGTGGAAGCAGATCTATGGGCTTTGAAAGAGAAAACAACAACTGGGAAAAATAAATTTGATAACCTGAGCAGTGAAGAGAAATATGAGTTATGGAATTTAAAGAAAGATAAAAGTCTGGTGATTAAGAATGCAGACAAGGGAGGTATGGTTGTAGTGCAAGATACAGTAACATACAAGGAGGAAGCCTTGAGACAGCTTGGTGATAAGGAATCCTATATGGTGTTGAGGAGTGATCCAACAAAAGTCTTTATGGAGAGGTTGGTGAACCTCGTAGATGGAGCTTTGGAGATTGGTTTGATTGATTCAGTGGTGAGAGACTATCTAGTCCCAAAAACAGTTACAATACCAACTTTCTACCACCTTCCAAAGGTCCACAAAGAGGAGAGACCACCGCGGGGAAGACCCATTATTTCGGGAATAGGTTCGCTCAATGAGCACTTATCCGAATGGGTGGATGCCCACCTACAGACGCTTGTTAAGCGTCTGGATAGCTATACTAGGGACACCACACATGTACTTAATAAGTTGGACCAATTCAGGTGGGAGGAGGGGTGTGGGTGGGGGACACTAGATGTGGCCTCACTATACTCCTCGATCCCACATGAATATGGTATAAAGGCAATAGGTTATCATTTGGAAAGATATAGTGGATACTCAGTTGAACTCAGGGGGTTTCTGCTGGCATCCATTAGATTTCTGTTGGAACACAACTATTTTACGTTTGACTCGATATATTATCTGCAGAGATGTGGGACAGCAATGGGGGCAAAATTTGCTCCCTCCTACGCCAATCTGTATATGGGATGGTGGGAGGAAACCCACATCTCTGCAGATATGAGAAAATCTCTGAGACTATATACGCGCTATATAGATGATTTACTGTGTGTATGGAAAGGGGATGAAAAGAGTTTTACAACCTTTGTGCATAAGCTAAATCAGAACGAATTAAACCTGAAGTTTACAAGTGAATACAGGCCAAAGGTTATTGAGTTTCTGGATGTGAAATTAATGGTAGTGGGAGAAGAGATACAAACCACTATTTATAGGAAGCCATGTAGTGGTAATACACTCTTGCATGCCACCTCCTGCCACCCGAAAAACTTGGTGGGTGGGATACCTGTGGGCCAGTTCCTCCGGTTACGGAGGAACTGCTCCACAGATGTGACATTCCAAGAACAAGCAGAGGATATGAAGGAGAGGTTTTTAGATCGAGGGTACGGACGAAAAGCTGTAGATAGGGCATATCAGAAAGCGAGACAAACAGAGAGGAGAAGTTTATTGAGTGTGAATCCTATGGGGGGAAAAAAGAAAAAAGTAAAACAGGGGTTATCAGAAAAGGTCCCATTTGTAACTAGATACAGTAAACAGTTCTATATGGTACTGGATATAGTTAAGAAATATATACCGATCTTATATGCAGATGATGATTTTCATAGGATACTAAAAGGAGGAGTTAATAGCATACCAAGACGGTCTCACACATTGAGAGACCATTTATCACCAAGCATGTACAAGGAAAGTAATAGGGGAGATCAAAGGAATGAAAGTTTTCTGAGGGTAAAAGGGAGCCACAAATGTGGTAGCCGCAGATGTATAACTTGTGAACATATGAAAATTTCAAAAGAATTTAAATCTACGGTGACAAATGTTAGCTTTAAAATAAAAGATTATATCAATTGCAATACATCCACAGTGGTCTACTTGATAACATGTTTGAAATGTCAGAAACAATACGTGGGTTGCACAAGCAGAACGCTAAAGGAACGAATACGAGAACATTTGAGTCAAATAAAAAATCCAAAAATGGTTGAAAAAAGTAATATAACGAGACACTTCTCAAAATGTAATGGGAGTAATCTAGCATTTGTCTCAGTACAAGGAATAGAAAAAGTAAGATTGGGAAGTAGGGGAGGAAATCTGGAAGGGTTACTGGCCAAAAGAGAACTATTTTGGATTTTTTATTTGCATACTCGGTTGCCACTTGGTTTAAATTACGAGTTTGATGTAACATGTTTTACGTAAAATGTAATGTGGTCGATATTGACCTCAATGAGGTGGATGAATAGAACTATATGGGGCAGAAAATAAAATGTGAAAATAAAATGTGAAATTTACTGGTAGTAATATTAGGAATGTGAATATTATATAATGTAATGGGAGCAGTGACTGCCCTTTAAATATTATTTTATGCATATGTATCCTAATATGATGTGAGATAAAATGGAGTAGAGGCAGGAAACATTGTTAAATAGGACCGAATTGATGTATATGCTGCTTTAAGAAACAATGTGAGGTGGCAACATGTGATTGGTTTTTAACTTTTGGGGAGGGATTTCCTGGGGTATAAATTCTGTGGCCAAATGTGACAACAGTAATGCCTATGAATAAGCTCCTGTGGGTGCGAAACGCGTAGGGCGAAGCATCAATTGGTCTGTATGCCTTTTTAATATTTTTGATGAATAAAAAGTGATTTTTTAAACTTTGAAAATTGACTGGGTATATATCTTTTTGAATTTTTGACTTGGGCGCCCTTTGGAGTTGGGGGCTATATCCCAGTGTCTTTGGCCCTTTTTGACTGGCCTATATTAGATTGCAGCAGTTAAGTACGAGTATTTGTCCTGCATATTTTAAGAAACCCTAAATGCATAGTGTACATTACTATATGTATTAATAACAAAACCATCAGAGTAGAGGGTAAAATGAATGCAGCAAAATACAGGTAAATCCTGGAGAAAACTTGATGTAGTCTGCAAGAAACCTAATAAGTTAGAGCTCAGATCATAATGCATCCTCCATGCACCCTCGCAGAGCTTGAGAGGTTTTGCAAAAAGGATAGGGGAAATATTGCCTATCCACCCAGACCCAAGGCTAGAATTGTTGCCTAAATACTGACTTGAATATTTACAGTACATATATAATTAAGTGTGTTTTCATGTTAATTAATTTAAATCACTTAAATAACGTCTGTTAATTAAATGGCACTGTATTATAACAAATATTTAGGGGCAGATTTATCAAGGGTCTAAGTGAAAATTTAAATTTTGAATTAAAATTTTCGAGTTTTTTTTAAGGGAAATTCGACTAGGGAATTATTAAAATGTGATTTGAGTTTTAAAACAAAATTGAATTTGATTTTAGAAATGTATCATGTACTGGCCCGTTAAGAATTAAAATTCGACTATTCGCCACCTTAAACCTGCCAAATTGTTTTAGCCTATGGGGACGTCCTGGGAGTTGTTTGCAGCCTTCATGAAAACCAAGTTTTTTTCAGAATTTTTTTTATTTGAGTATGTGGGTCGATCCCATTCACCCGAGTTTGAAAAAAAAAATTCTCTAAATTCTACCCTTCATAAATCTGCCCCTTAAACAGATATTCCTTCCCAGTCCAATAAATGCATAAAAGCTAAATCATTGGATATATATATATATATATATGTATATATATATATATATATATATATATATATATATATATATATATATATATATATATACATACATACAAAAATACTGTAGGCATTAGAGATGTAAAAATGCTGAATGGTCACTCATAGCAAAAAGTCGCAGCTCATTGCAGGTACTTTATTTGAATAGGTTTGTGGTGTTTTAATACCTTTCATTTCATATTCATAGGTATCCCACTGTTTTATAGAGCTTCTGATGGCTCTGTTTGACTTTTATCTTTAACAACTGTTCAGTCTAATTCTACATACTGTACCACTGTTTTTTTTTTTTTTTTAGCTTTTAGCCACAACATTATTCATTGGCAATTTGCTCTCAAGCAATTCTTTATGAGCCTAAATGTGCACTGTATCCAGTATGCTGACTTAAGTCCTAAATGTTTTATTTTGTTGTTGAAGTTTGGTTTGCCCTATTATGATAGGGGCAGATTTATCAAGGTGAATTTTCGAATGAAAAAAAAAATCAAATTTCTAGCTATTCTATTTGTACTTTGACTAGGGAATAGTCCAAATGCGATTTGAATTTGAAAAAAATTAGTATATCGAAATTTATCATATACTGTGTCTTTAAAAATTCGACTTCGACCATTCGCCATATAAAACCTGCCAAATTGCTGTTTTAGCCTATGGGGGACCTCCTAGAACCTATTTGGAGTCAATTGGTGGAAAATAAAAGTTTTTTGGGGGGGAAAACTTTGAATCTAATTCGATCGGATGTGCTATTACTTTGATTCATACGATTCAAATTCGACCGAATACAGAGCTATTCAATCGAAAATGGACATATTCGACCATTGGTCTTTTTGAATTCGAATTTCAACGTTTTTTTTCAATTCGAAATTCGACCCTTCATAAATATGCCCCATAATGTTGATCAACTGGAAAACATCTTTTTATGTATTGATATGCAATGGCAGAAAGGAAAGCACAGGGGCTGCATGACAAGGGATCCGAATGACCAGCAGCCAGATTATACTGGTCTAGGTTAGAGATGTGCAGAATCACATGTAGCTGTGTTTAGGTGAGAAGGAATTAATTAAAGCAGGAGATAGTTGGGCCCGGGGGGGGGGTGAAATAGAGAGATGTGATGTCAGGGGAATAAGCAATTAATTTCCTTATCTTCTTAACAGGTAGAAACATCCCACCCATCGTTTTTCCCTTTTTTGCATATTTTGTGAAATATCAGGAGTTTTCTTTTTCATGTTTTCATATTATTTATTAATAACTGAATGTTTTCCCGCATGCACATATAGTGGTTTCAGTCCTGTTACAGTATATTCTTGATCCAGGGAATGTTTCCGGTCGCCATGGGGGTCAGGAAGGAATTTTTCCCCCTTGATAAATAATTGGCACTGGCTTTAGGTTGGATTTTTTTGCCTTCCTTTGGATCTAAACAGTGATTATATAAATGTATTTTAAGTTTTATATTAAGTTGCATACCACAAATAAAGGTGGTGTTATTGTATACCAAGTGGCTGCATCATTCTGCAGTAGACATTGTAGGTTTGTGATGTCTTGCTTACACATCTTAAAAAGTATTATAAAATGTATTGTATACACTTAAAGCATGTGCTTTGTTTTCTGTTTGGCTTATTTAGAAAGAAACAAAGAGCTAAAAGCTTCTCCTGGTGTCGTACTGTAACTTTTCAAATGAGTTGGGCACACAGCCATCACAGATCACAACTCTCACTGGAAGTACTTTCTGTCTGGCTGCTTTCTGTTAATGAAATTTGAGCCTAGGATTGCCTCTCGAGCTTAGAAACTCTTCTTAAATGACAGCTTAACTCTAAACTAATTACATCACAATAACAACTGTAAGCATTTGTTGAAAGATTGAATTAATGTGAAATCCTGAAATGCCATGACAATTTTGGCAAGAGATGGAAATCAGTGTAGGGGCTTATTATATTTTGATTGCAAAAAGGGTATGATATTGCAATGTAAAACAATTTTTCTTGTTAACTGTCCTTTGTCAACATCATTTTTTTAGTATGGGATCCTTTATCCAGAAAGCTCCAAATGAAGGCAATTTCCCATAGAGTCTATTTTAAACAAAGCAATTTTCTTTTTTCTCTGTAATAATAAAACAGTATATTGTACTTAACAGTAACTACACTGCATGAATCCATATTGATGGGAAAACAATCCTATTGGGATTATTTAATGTTTAAATGATTTTAGCAAACTTAAGTAGGGAGATCCAAATTACGACAAGATCATTTCCCCTATGTCCCAAACATTCTGGTTAATAGAGCCATACCTGGAGCTGGTTTTCAATACAGAAAAGATCAGTTTTTAATGCATGTCATGTGTAGTTACAGCTCTGAATTAAATTATTTGCATAGGGTTGTCTAGAGTTACACCAGATCTATTATAATAATGAGATTATCCCCTCAAATACACTTTTGGTTCTACCCATGCACTATTGCAATGTCAGGACAAATTCTGTACTGCATGTTCACCTAGGGGAACTCTATGAAAACTAGGGGAGACTCAGAGGAGCAAAAGAAAATGGCACTGATGCAGAATCACTAAAATCACTGGGGGGCCTTGTCTTTTAACTAGTTATCCTCAGTTTTAGGGGTTTCCAAACGTGGGAATGGCCCCCTGGGGGGAGTTTGCTAGAGTTGTGGCAAGAGGGGCTCAGTCTGAAAGGCAGTTAGGGTGAGATTTGGGCTGAATATGATATATAAGCAATCACTTAGGGGGTTATTTACTAAGCTCCAAATACCCGAAATCCAAAAAATTTGTGATTTTTTTTTATAAAATCGGACTTTTAAAAAAATCACAAATTTTTCGGAATTTATTAAACCCCAAGGGCTAAAAGGCCCGAATATAAAAACACGGCATCTCAAACCTAACAGTCTCATTGATTTTTGGTTGTGTCTGGGGTTTCGGGCAATTTCGGAGCTTTCGGGTGAAAACTCTGCACAGTAAATAGCTATGGGCGAACTCCCATGAAAAGTTCGCCAGCGAAAATTCCGATTTTCACGATTTTTTTGTGAAAACTTTCGAAATGCTCAATTTTTTTCGTGAAAAGGATCAAATTCCTAGATTTTTTTCGAGAACTTTCCGCTTTAATGTTTTTTCGCAAATGTTTCACCATTTTGCAAATTTTGCAGGAAATTCATAAATTTTTCAGCGAAGCGAAACGGGAGAGATTCTCCCATCACTAACAGTAAATCAACATGTAGCTCCAAAAGAAGGAGAAATGAATATTTGAGAGAATTTCCTTTATAACTTTATAACTACAGAAGAGTGCCACAAATATACTATACATACTATACATATACATACTATATATACATTTACATACTATACATATTGTATGCACCATAATCCACAAATGTGCTTGTTGTTAGAGCAATTAACATACATCTTTTTATTTATGTGTTCACTTTCAATAGCCATTAAGGTCAGGAACATAAGACAAAAACAATTATTATTTCCAGGTTTGTTTTTAAGAATACTAACGATTCAGTATTGATAAGAAGAGAATTATTTCTGCTAAAAAAAATGGCCTGTCTGCAGTGAATATGCATTAAGTGTAAATATTACATGCTTGAAAATCCTTTTGCCGTTTGCTGACTTAATTAGGTTAGGACCTTGATTCCTTGTTCTCAATAAATTATGAAGTATGCTGCCACATGACTTGCATGAAATAAAATCAGTAACATCATTAAAGAAACAGACAGAAGCAATCATTGCAAGCCAAACTGCACTAAGCAATGGCACATTTATAAACAGGCAGTAGAAAATGCAACAATTATTAAAATTACACATTTATATAATGGGAGAAATACAATGTCCTCTAAACATAATATAGAGCAGGCATGTTAATAGCGAGAATGGCCTGCAAATGAAAACTAAAATGGCACAAACAATATTTCTTGAAGCCTTTTAAAATGCTGCTAATATATGTTTGCCTCTTCTACTGCCTTCCCCTGGTTCGGCTGTTGTTTCCTCAGCTCGGCAGCTATTACAGCATTTGCTGCCGCCAACTGAACGTGAATGCGCTCTCCTGCATATGGACACTCACGTTCATTTGCGTGCACTGGTGGGGAGGCTCTCCTGCACATGCGAGAACTAGTGGGAAGGCTCTCCTGCACATGCGTGCTCACGTTTTTGCACGCACTAGGGGGGAGGCAACGTAGCCAGTAGGGTTGCCTAGGGTGCCCTGCCAGCTTGGCCCGCCACTGCTTTTTTATATTGTTTTTACAGACATATTGTTTTTACAGACATCTCATTCATTTTGCCTTGTACTTGCGTAAGTAAATGACCCCTAAAATGCGGGACAGTGCATAAATTGGACAGCAAAGAAGCAAGCTATCCTGCCAAAAGTAGCATATGATGGTAGCATACTGAAGTGCAACAAGAATGCATGAAAGCCAGATGGCAAGAGGAAAGCGTAACAGGTTTCAGGAATGCAGTGCCCACCAGACAGGTAAAGAGATCTGTGTTAGAAAGAAATCATTTTGCCTGATCCAGAAAAAAAAGTAGCAAGGCTTTAATGGATTTTCTGGTGTACCCTGAACTTTGACCTCAGTTCCCCTCAGCAGCCCATCTCCTTTATGCCAGGTAAATGCAGGAGTTCTAGTGCTTCATCCTCAGAAAACTATTAAGGTGACCTACACATAGGACTATCCTGATGAAATATTGCTTTTTAGCTTTAGATTGTTTACAGTGGTAAGCCAT
Source organism: Xenopus laevis (assembly GCF_017654675.1). Taxonomy (NCBI): domain Eukaryota; kingdom Metazoa; phylum Chordata; class Amphibia; order Anura; family Pipidae; genus Xenopus; species Xenopus laevis. The sequence continues at coordinate 127,131,195 of NC_054372.1, forward strand.
GTACCTTTATTATATTCATTATATAACTATTCTTAAAATGTTACCAAACCTAGCTGTGGAAGCAAAAACAAAGTATAAACATATAGAGGATTGTTTATTAAAATCTGAATTCCAAAAACTCGAAAAGTTTGAGTTTTTATAACTATAAAATTCGAAATTTAATATCTGAGGATAGAAAAAGTCAGAATCGAAAATCCAGCATCTCAGACCTGCTGAGGTTGTATATACTGTAAGTCAATGGAAGAAGTCACAATTTATCTGCTCTGGCTGTTGTGCAAAAAAAAAAATCCCAAAAAAAGTTTTGTGCGGAAAATCCAAAAAATTCATACAATCTGAATTTTTTTCATGAATTTTGGGAAAATGTATTTAGGGGAAAATAAGGGGAAATAACCCGTGCGGATTTGGTCGGAGTATATTTCAGAAAATAAATAGATAAATTCAGATTTTGATAAATAAGCTCATATTGTTGGATTCTAATAAACAGCACATATTTAAAGGACCAGTAACATAAAAAAAATCGAGTACCGCAAGATAGATCATCTCCCTGTCACCTTTTCTGAAGAGGAGCACAAGGGGAGTATTGGTAAGTTATTTCTTAATAAAGACTTTGCAAGTTTAAAGTTAAATGTGTCTTGGTGTTTTTTGGTTAAGTGCAAACAAATTTTTTTTTTAAAGAAAATTTGTTACTGTTCCTTTAAAACTGCCATTTTTTTCTGCACTAGGATAAAAATATATTCTTGTCCAAAATGACTACTGAGTATGCAAAATGGAAGTGAACAAAGGTGTTTAGGTGTTTCTCTGCATCAAGGATTATCTCAAAATCCAAAGGAAGCCGAAATCATTAAAAATCTACATCATACTTAAAAAAAATCCTTTAAAGAATATAACGTCTTTTGGGATTTCGCTTAATGCCTTTGTAATGTGGAAACATAATATCTTGTGTGCAAATGATGGCATTACTGAAATGAAATAAGAAATCTAATGTTTCATCTGATCATTAATATAATCTATCTTGCTATTAAAATAAATATTATAGGGTTGGAACTGCAGATAGTTCCCTTTCTATCTCACAAATCTAAATTCACAATTTATTGAAGTTAAAGAGAACTTTAGCTCTGGACAGCCAAATATCACCACAACCAGAATTCTTTTGAGTCTCTCTCTCTCTTTTTTAAATACTTGAATTTGAGTTGTCTATTAGATCTAGATATAGCACAACAACGTTTTGATAAAAATTAAAGATTCAAGAAATCAATCAAGAGGAGATCATTTTAATAATATACTGTATTTCCTGTAATATTTCAAATTGGAACAATATAGTTTATTGTTTACATGTATAACTTATATTTGGCATTTCTAAACATGAACTGTGAATCAAGAGAGAAAATATATAATAGAAAAAAATATATAATAGAAAATATCAACATCATGGTAAGGATATTGTTTGAACCGAAGAATTTGGTAGGAAAATTAGAATTGGTTTTTTTTATAACAGAAGTTATATAATATTTTTTTTCATTCTGTACCTTTGCTTTCTCCAGGTATATTAGGCACTTGGAAAAAATCTAACCACTAGCTTGCTCTTACAAAGAAAGGTTAGTAGCTAGCAAAGAAACATGACCTATGGACTAGCACTTAGCTAATAATATAAACAATGACTTTCAACTTATTTCAATTTGCTTTTAAAATCATAGCTGGTAGGCAAAATACTTACTGTACATCTCTAAAATACAGATTTTTTTTTCTTCCAGGCTGTGACTTATCGATTACAATATGAAAGTAAGATTTTGTTTTTATAATTTACTCAATTTATGATTAAAATAAAGTTTAAAATAAAAGAGGAACTTTAGCTTTAGCTTCTGTAACAAATGTTTCTAGATGTTGCTATAGAAATAGCAGGAAAAAAAAGAGTGATGGGCATTATTAGCACATACTATGAGTTGTCATAGGTCTGTATGTCAAAACTGGCATGATAGTAACTCAGTTATAGGTAAAATAATCGAAGTAATTCCATTGGTTTTTAAGTATATGTAAATTACAGAATGCAAGCTTTCAAGTATGCTAAGGCATCTTCTTCAGATTTGGTTTATACACGCCTAAAAAAAAATGAAGCAGCCCTGAGAGCTTGCATTTCCTAATTTATTAATTTAGCTTCTAAAAGCTATCATTACAGCTAGATGACAAGCATAATTAAAGGGGTGGTTCACCTTTGAGTTAACTTTTAGTACGTTATAGAATGTCTTATTCTGTTCTGAAACTTATTCAACAGGATGTGAACAAAGATCTAGGTGGGAACATTTTATCATCCCCTATCTAACTTATTTTTTACATGATAGTTTGAGGCAGTGACAGGCATTAGTACACCTGCATAAAACATGACACTGAGTATTAGTCAAGGCTGCATGTGCTGGACACAAAACTTTATAGTATGTGGAGAGAGCTGATCTAGACTGAAGTTGAGATGGAGCTTATATTTGATATCATCTATCATGAAGACTGCATAGGGAATGCACTATTAGCATATATTATTTTGTTTAAGCAATCATTTGTTTTGTAACAGTCACCTGCTGTATAATTCAGTGTGCTGTATATTCACCTCAAGGAACAGTAACGTCAAAAAATTAAATTGTTTTAAAGTAATGAAAATATAATGCAGTGTTGCCCTGCACTGGTAAAACTGCTGTGTAACAAGGGGGGCAGCCATTCAAAGAAGAAAAGGATCAGATTACACAGCAGATAGCGGATAAGCTCTTTAGATGGTGTTATCTTTTATCCATTAGTTACACTGTGCCATATAGCCTTTTTTCAATTTCCGCCATTGCTACACAGCAGCTTGTTTATATAAACTATAGTAGTGTTTCTGAAGCAAACAGATCATTTTCAATGTTTTGCTGTTACTGTTCCTTTGATTATTTTTGTGGTTAACCCTTATTGAAATTTTACACTACCATGCAGTACCCAAACAATTAATAATGTACATCAAATGCATATGAAAAAGTATGTAAAAAAGGGATTGTGTTGTGCTTTTACTTAATTTAAGGTGAGAGGTACTGTAGTAGTTTGTCTTTTTCCTGAAGCATACGCTGAAATCTCTTCTCCCCAGCCAAGCTCAGGTAAAACGTGTAATCCCACTGCAGTGGGCAGTCATTAGCACAAGTGGGCAAGCAGTGGGTCTGGGGTTTCTGTTAAAGTTTTTTTTTTGTGAAGATGCCTGGTAAAAGTTACACCACTGCTTCCATCAGTTTTATCTTCTCATTATGATCCTGTAATTTTCATAGTGTGTTCCTGGTCTGTGTTTGCCTGTTCTGTTTAGCTGCTGCCAGATTTAGTTTGTAGTTTGTATCAGGTATCAGGTACCACAGGTTCCAGGTATCTGAATTCCTGTACCGTTCAAATGAAAATCACTTTGCTTTTTACCCATGATGCAGAACTTTTCCCAAAACTTCAGCAGATGTTAAGTAGTAAGCATCTACTTTAGGAATGAGTGTGTCATATGCAAAAATCTGGACACCATTCCAAAGCCAGGAAAGGCTATAAAAAGATTGCAAAATCCTTCACAGCAAATAAAGGCGGGGCATAATTTGGTCTTTAATTTAAGATTGTATTCATCTATTCCTTTAAGTCTAGCAGTGATTATGATCTTATCTTGCCAGGATAGCGGTTATTTCAAATGTTTAATTTATGAAAAAAGTTCTATGATTAACATTTTTTAAAAACTGTTATTCTAACAAAATACCGTATATACTCGTGTATAAGCCGACCCGTGTATAAGCCGAGGTACCTAATTTACCTAAGAAAACTGGAAAAATGTATTGACTCGTGTATAAGCCTAGGGGCTGATTGAAAATCAATCTGTACTTTGTACAGGAACGCTCCTCTAGTCATATAGACAGCCCTGCTGAGAATAAGGATTGCACTTCCCCAAGCAAACAGCATATAAGAAATTCAAATCCCGTAATATCGGATCCCTCACCTCCCTCTCCCATAGCGCATCAGGACTCTGTGACTGACGATCGCCGCCCGGAGCAGGTCCAGGAGCTCCGGGCGGCGCGTCCTTCCCTGCCGGCGTCCTTCCAAAATGGCGGCGCCCATGGCCGCCACGTGGGTAGAGGCGCCGGCTCCGCTACCCACGTGGCGGCCATGGGCGCCGCCATTTTGGGAGCGACGCCGGCAGGGAAGGACGCGCCGCCCGGAGCTCCTGGACCTGCTCCGGGCGGCGATCACAGAGTCCTGATGCGCTATGGGAGAGGGAGGTGAGGGATCCGATATTACGGGATTTGAATTTCTTATACGCTGTTTGCTTGGGGAAGTGCAATCCTTATTCTCAGCAGGGCTGTCTATATGACAGGGATCCGGTGAGGGATTGGCGTATGACCCGCGTATAAGCCGAGGCCGAGTTTTTCAGCACATTTTGGGTGCTGAAAAACTCGGCTTATACGCGAGTATATACGGTAATAATAAAATTTGTTATTTTTGATTTTCTTGTTCTTAGCTTTTCTTGTATATTTATTCCCGGTATTTATTCCCATGTAACCAATCCACATAATTTTTTTTCCAAAATGTGTCAAACAGCTGCTGAACTGCATGACAACCATTGCTATATTTGGGTGCAAACAGTTGTTTCTTCCAGGAGATGTGCTGGAACTGAGGCCTGCTTGATTCGTTTTAAAGGGTCAGTGTGACATCACTTGAATGTTATTGCAGAGATAGAAATTATCTGTTGCCATGTTACATTAGAGCACAATAGTGGGGCAGGCATCTGCAATAGAACCCCATTCACTTTAAGACACTAAACAATGCCTGTAACTTCCCTTTAGGAAAGGTGTACAGTAGTTTGGGGCATTCATTACCGATTGGTGAATCATGCTGACTCTTCATTGATTTCTGTAGTTGACACCAAGAGCGAGCAATGTATTTCTTATTAGCAACCTTTCAGATTCATTTTGTCAACTGGAAAGTGTTGTACTTCAGGTCTTTTGGGATCTGGCTCCAGAAACAGAATTACCATCCCAGATCAAATGATATCCCACGAACTTAGAAACTGCTTGCACTGCACAAATACTCCTGCTGGCTGGCTCCCAGTAATTCAATCAATGCAAGGCAAAAATAAGAAGTGCTTTGTATTGGCTCATGGGACTGATGTCGCATAGCCACTAAATTATGGTTATCTGAGTATTGTATTCTTGAAAATTTAATTTGGTTATTGTGTTTGCATGCAGTGATTCTGATATAGGAATACAATTTGCTGCTGTAACAGGTGACGTGTTGGAACTGATGCCATATTTACTGTATATGTGTTATAGTATTATGATTATACAAAAATATTTATGTATATAACTTTTATATTACAACTTTTTATATTTATATAACAAATGAAATGCTAAAATCACAAAAAAATTACTTTGTGTGCTTGAGTTCATTCTCATTATTTGTTCAAAGTACTTATTCCCAAAGACATTTAAACACCTGGAAGCAATACACATAAAGCCTAATTTTAGAATGTCAATTACCCCTGCAGGAGGGCCCAAAACATTTTGTTTCCAATTTTAAGTAAATCATTGCCACCTTTGTACAATGAGGTAAAAAATGAAAAGAGAAAAATGTGAAGTTTTTAATATACAACATTATACATAAAAATGGAAATGTACAATGGAATGAGAGTTAAGCAATTTAGGCAAATGTCTTTATCAGCACAATTTCAGCAAGCATAGTGTGTATTCGAATGATGAAAGAGAACAAAAAAAACCCCAGATACAAAACCTTCAAGCTGTTTATCTTAGTGGTCTGCTTTCTCTACAAACTCCAATACAATCTTTGCATTTTGCATTAATGGAATGGAATAAAAATCTTTACTACTGTGAAAATGCAACAGAGTTACTTTGGCAATAATAACATACAGCAAATGTTCCATTTGTAAAATCTGCCAGGTAGCAACCGACATGTATGCTGCTTTTCTTGTTTACACACATATAAAGTCTTTCCATGACTGTTTACAAAAAAAAAAGAGCATGATAAAAATAGTTTTGTTCACTTAAATGTATAACTAGTTCAAGACACACTGAATATTTAAGAAAAATTTTAAAGGGACCTGTCGCCTCAATAAAATGCTGTATAATGAAAGTCCTTTTCAAATTAAACATGGACCCCAAATGATTTTTTTAATAAAACATTCATACCTGTTATAAATTTGTTTAAAAGTCTCAGCTGTCAATCATATATTGCCTGCCCCTCCTCTATGCCTTATGCATAGAGGCAGGGCAGGCAATTACTTTCACTTTCCATTTAGCATTTTATATTTGTCATTGCTCTTCTCACAGTCACATTTACTTTCCCTTCTCACCAACTAATTGTGTAGCCAGTGCATTAGTATTGGCCCTATTCTGGCACATAAACTAGATTTTGGCACCAAGCAAAGCTTGCCTCAATAACAGTATTCATAAAAAGGCTGCTTCCTGCTTGCTGTGATTGTGAATTCTAAGACTATAAACAAAATATTTAAATAATTCTCAAAGTGTAATTAAAGTTTATTTTGATTAACAATAGGATTTTAAGTGTGACAGGTCCCCAGTAAGCTCTTATCCAAAACATTTGTTTTTTATCTTTTGCAGCAGGCCTACTGTATAAGTCCAGCAGCTTTAGGATAAGGATGTAGACATCTTCTGAGTCTCTTCATACCTCTCACCTTTTTTGAAAGGCACCCTTGTCTATGTCATTGGCCAAGCAAAAGCTACTGTATGTTCTTGCTTGAATGCCAAGTAAAGCTGTGTTTACATTCACATGATTTAAAAAAGAAAAGGTCAACTCAAAGAACAGTTTCAGGTAAAAGCTGAAGGCTGTCATAGGCCTGCTGGGCCTCTGGGTCCATACAGCAGCTGTATGACAAGTGTCAAAGCAAAGGAAAACTTTCAACAAGACATTTTAATACAGAACCTTTGTAACACAAAATTGAGTTTATGTGAAAGAATAATATTGCATTTAAAAAACAAAAATAAAAACTGCAAGAAAACATCTTAGCTTGAACTACTCAGATACACTAAATTGTTTTTATTTTCCTTATAGAGTTAAAAACAAAAAATATGCAGACAAATGGGGGGAGGTCAAGCTATTGTATTCAACATTCTGCAACTGTTTACTACTCCCATGTTCATAAATTGTATGCAGGTATAGGATCCATTATCCGGAAACCTGTTATTTGGAAAGCTCCGAATTACAGAATTTTTCAAAATAATTTCCTTTTTCTCTGTAATAATAAAACAGTACCTTGTACCTGATCTAAACTAATATATATAATTAATTCTTATTGGAAGCAAAACCAGCCTATAGGGTTTATTTAATGTTTTCATGATTTTCTAGTAGACTTAAGGCATGAAGATACAAATTACAGAAAGATCCCTTATCCGGAAAACCCATACAGGTCCCATACCTGTGTAGGACAGATTGTATTTTAACCTCTCAAAACATATTAAAATTGGTAATAGACTCGTCTATAGAAATTTTTTAAGATCTGGCCACGTACCCATTTTGAGAATTAAAAGGGAGAGGAACATCAAAATTCCAGACCTACATGCAAGGATTAGCTGCTTAGAACATGAACATTAAGGGGGTTATTAACTCCCCAAATTTCCCCCATGCACATTTTTTAACCTATTTATCAATACATTTATTTGAATCAATCTGGTGCGGGAAAAAACTCCACAAAATTGTAAGAAAATTCGAATTGTATGATTTTTTCAGATTGTCATCCACTGATCATGAAATATCCCATTGTAAATGGGATACCTGCCATTGTCTTCTACATGACCTCGTTAGGTTTGAGATGCAGTACTTTTTTTGTAGAATAGTGGAATGGAAAATGTAGCCAACGGGTCTGATCTAAATCTAAGATCTAAGCCTAGCTAAGCTAATCAACTTGGAAAAGGAGACAGGAAGAACTTTCAATCAAGTTGACTGGCAGAAGGCTTTTGTGCTGACTCCACAAATGAGCAAGAAATGCCAAGAAAACAAACTTTAAAATCTTAAGTTGGTACCTCTACCCATACCTTTTAAACAAGATCTATCTTAACACATCAGACACATGCTGGAGATGTGGCAATGTAGGAGATACGTCGCAATTAATGTTGATAGAGATGAATCCTTGTGGCCTTGGTTTTCATTTCTTATTTATGTATTTTGTTTTTTCTTTTTATTGTATCTTTCCCCATAATTTTCTATATTTTTCTTCCAAATATGTAACTATATATCTTGTTAAAACAAAATAAAGAGTTTATAAAAATATATATATGCAACAGATAACTGGGACTGTTTGCAGCATTTTGCAACCTTTTTTCATATGTGCTGACTAATAAATTACCCAGTCATATTTCATAAAGCACATTTAGTACAACATGATTTTTGAAATATATTTCAGTTTCAGGTTTCAGGAAATATCCATAATAGGGCTCATCTGTCAAGCAGCTGCAGAGTTCTGGTTGCCTAATTCTGACAACCCATGATGTATTTTCTTTGTCAGTCATAAAAATCCAGTAAAGAGTACAGTCTATTTTACCATTCATACAATAGCAGAAGCATGAATCAGTTTAGGTCCATATTTTGCATGTTATGTGTTATAGTCAAATTCTAATTTTTCCAAGGGTCAAGGTTTGATAAATCTAGATTTTTGAATTAGAATTAAAATTTGAATCAAGTTTAGATTATTCCAAATTCGAATTTGAGAGTTTTAGCCAAGAAAAAGTAATCCCTGGAAACGATGGGAGCTACAACATGGACCCAGCCACTGCTCCTGTATAAACCATAACAAACAAGGGAAAGTTGTGACATAGTTGGCCAGCTTAAATATATTGTAATATATGGACAAAAACTCTCTGTTTTGTTTAAAGGGTAAGGCATTTCAGTAGCTTTATGCACAAAATACCTCAATGTCTTAAATATATTGATAATGGGTTGGATGCAGAGGACTCTTGTATTTGTCTTTATGTATTTTGTGGTCACAGCCTCATTGCACCCAACTTAATGGTTTTAAAAATTAGTGGGGAGCACCACTTTCCCTTGTTTGTTATAGTTTATACAGGAGCAGTGGCCAGCTCTACACTTTCCAGCTAGAGTCAGGTGAACCCAGTGGCCAATAAAAGGGCAATCAAGTTTGGGAGTTTTAACCTTGAAAGTAGCTAGTAAGTTGCAGGTAAAACTTAGTCCCTCTGTAAAACGTAACATTGAATCAATAGAATTCTTAATGAATCAGATGGAAGTTGAGTGTAGGACTGGCCATATCAGGGATGACTTTGACGTAGTTCACCGGCTTAAATATATTGCAATATATGGACAAACAATCCCTGTTTTGTTTAAAGGGTAAGGCGTTTTTAGTAGTTTAAGGAAAAAATTTCTCAATGTCCTTAATATATTTATTTATATATATAAAACAGAATAGGGATCAACACTCACAGGTCTTATAAAATTTAAATAATTTATTGTAGAACTATGGACTGACATTTCAGCCCACCAGGGGCCTTTCTCAATGAAAAACATTCAAGATTTTCATCTTAGCATTGTGTTTTTTTAGTTTGTGTGGAAGTTTTTGCCCACAAAAACCGATCCACACCAGGTATTACCAATGTATTTATGAAAATTTGAATTTTTTTCATGTTTTAAATCAAAAGGTCTGACCAATTGAATCATTGTAGGAATAGGCAGAAAAAACAGAAATGTTCGTATTATCATACAAAACTTAGAGCAGACCATCATATCTTCAAATTGCAAATAGGACCACTGCAATGTAATTCTACAAGACCTTGACAGGTTGAAGATGTATTTTCAGATTTTGACTTTTTGCATCCTCTGGGTATAATAAAACTTGAAAAATTTGAGGGGTTTTTTTCCACTAAAAATTCAGTTTTTATTGTAAAAAACAAAAACAAAAATTTTTGAGTTTCTTTATTCTGACTTATAATAGTATACAATAATGTAATAATAAATAACCCCCTAAGTGTATCTTGTATTGAATCTCTGGGGGGTAATTAAATAAAAAAGTACAAAGTTTGCTTATAGTCCAGCAACCCATAACAACCAATCAACAGGTAGTATTTACAGTACTAGACAGCTGTAGGGATGAGAAATTTTTTCACCAAGTTTCTCTACGAAAATTATGCCCATTGACGCTCATGGGTGAAAAAAATTGTTGTGCGTCAAAAATTTGTCGCACAGCAAAAAAAAATTATTGTCATCCATAGACTATAATGTATTTTTGCCATTTTGCAAATTTTCAGCAATGCAAAATGGGTCAAATTCGACCCATCACTGCTGTTTAACACAAACACCTGATTAACTGCTATGGGTTTCCAAATATTGTTTTACATACATTAGTACCTGTACTGCAAAAAGACCTACATTTACCAGTGTTACAAAAAACATATAAAAATCAACCTGTTGTTATTAAAATAAATGCAAGCTCTCCAAAAAAAGTAAACCGGTATGCAGTAAAAAGAAACTGCCTAAACTGGTTGTAATAGTATTCTATGGCCTAACAACAAGTATACGAAATGTATGGACAAACATTACAATGCTGATGAATATAATTTATTCTCAACCTATGATTTATAATCATTACTATAAGACAGATCATTAAACTTTAGATGAATAGGCCTTAACTTCTGTAGCCTATTATGATCATTCTAATATGTCAAAGATCTAAAATACTACATTAGCAGCTTATTACATTAATTTATTACAAGGATATATAACTTAAACTACAGTGACAGATATTTTAGATTAAATAAAAGGAACATTTTGGTTGAAATTCTATATTGCAGGCTGTCTCACAGGAGAGCAACTGCAAAATGTAAAAAAAAAATATTTCCGTTTCTAATTAATTATACTGTAAAAAAGTTTATTTTTTATTTCCTATCTGAAAGCTGTAAAAGGTAGACTGCTAATATAAATGCAAATACTGGATATTTCAAATGCAATTACAATCACCTTTTTACACAGAGTCACAAAGCATTTCTACTCTTCAGTTTATTTCAGGTATCTTAAAATGTCTTTGTGCTGTTTCACATACTGTAGAAAACATACAGTGATTAACAACTAAAATATACGATTTGAACTGATTTATTATTAAAAAAGCTCTAGTTAATCGGTTCTGGTAAAAAAAAAAAAACTCGATAAAATCGAGCGAAAACCTGATTCAATTGATTTTTTTATTTGTTTTTCCTCAAATCACTCTTTTTCCCAAATAACCCACACATTTTAATTTTTGCCCGAAAAGCCAGAAAACGTCGGATTTTCCCAGTTATCAGGACTTTGTTGAGCTTAAAGAATAATCAGGAAAGTTTTTTGCAGATTAACACATTTAACAAAGAAGAGATCTGTATTGACTTGTTAAACTATCTTCAACTGTTTTAAGCAGTAAAACAGAATTCTGATATATAAGGAGCAATGGAGGCTTATTTATTATTAAAGGTAGATTTTTTTTTTTTTTTAAACTACGATTAAACTCTGTTTCTCCAAAACCACAAATGCCATGAAAGATCTCAAAGTTCTGAAATATAAAAAGTACAGGAAAAAATGCTTAATGATGCACTAATAAATATGAAAACCTCTAAAAAATTTTAGGTTTTTTTGGGCAATTACAAGTGGAAAAAAAAATCCAAAAACTTCTAAAAATCTGAAAGGCTAAAAAAAAAAGGTCCAGAAGTGTCAGTGCAGCCCCATTGACTTCTGTAGGATTTGGACTGCTTTTACTTGGCATAGCTTTGTATTGGAGCTTTTTGTGTTAAATAAATTTAAAAAAACAAATTTTTAGAGAAAAAATATGATTCACAAAAAACAAAATTGAAATCCGAATGTTAGTAAATCGATTTGTTCTGCTCACAGCAGTTATTACACTTAAGGTTGCCCAGCAGCCCCCTAGAGAGACAGTAGGACACTTCAAGTGAAACTCTTGAATATATTGTTTATTCCAACATTCGTTAAATTTGGGAAAACAATGTGGATTATTGTTGAAACAAGCACCAAAGTCAGCACATAATTCCAGCACTATAAACTTTTTACATGATGTTACATACAGTATATGTCATTTGACCAACTGATTAATGAATATTAGGATTGACTGGTTCTACTTCAGAACAGTGAAGTATTTTTCACAGAAAGAATAAACTCAAACATCACATGGAAAATATCTAGTATAGGTCAATCTAAAAATGAATGAAAATCTTCATAGTCATCACATGGAAACTAACTGGTTATCCCTCCTTCTTATAAGATATACATACAGTTAACTCTTAATCCCCAATATCCTATTTTACTTCACGATTACAGTATATACAATGCTCACATATTTATTTAACTGTGTAACATCTCAGTCTACACAAACTGAGCTTCACAGGTTGTTTATCAGCATCAAATAAGCCAATGCTATGAGTTGTCCATTTCATCCATATGAAAAGAAATGCACCTCGAAATCACACTTTGTATATAGAAAGACTTTTATCAGTTTATAAGGATAACAAACAGGAACATGGTATTTAATTATACAATTAGCATACATAAAAATAACCAGAGGGAAATGGATGATGGGGAGAGCCTAGGCACCCACAAGCAGAAACTGTGTTGCAGATATGTTGCAGTGTTGTAGACAGACAGGGCTGTTGCAGCTGAAGAAGAATTCAGTTTATTAAGAGGCATATTTATTATGCTGTGTAAAAAACACTGGGATAATACACCACTCATTGCAATGCTTCGCCGTGTAAAAAAATGGCTTACAACTGCTAGTGATGGGCGAATTTGCGTTGCTTCGCTTCGCTTCACTAAAAAAAGCATAACGTTTTTACACATTTTTTCTTGTGACCAGTGGCATAACTAGATATTACTGGGCCCTTCAGCAGATGATTTTTCAGGCCCCCAAAATGTCTAGAAGTGGTTCTGTTTTACCAATATTTATTCTAATTGTGTATGACTAGCGCCTCACCCCTTTGAAAAAATGGTTGTGATTTTAATTACATTTCCCTTCATGTGATCCACATAAACTTAAATGACTCATTTGCTTAAATTTTTTTTATTGATTTGATCTCAGCTACTGCATAGCTGTCTCTCCAAGTGCCCAGATCTCTCCGGTAGTCCAGCTGTGGCAACAACCACACGGATCCCCTTCAGCAGTTTTCCATTTCAACCCAGCTCTGCCTTGCCCACTTTGCATCATGTTCATGTCCAAACAATATGGTCAATTCTGGTACAGGTCCTGCATGTATTCCACAAAGGAATGCAAGATAGCTGACACTTTTCTGACAGGCATTTATCTCTCTAGGTGTATTCAGCCCTTAAAATGATTCAGCTTATATTAAAATGAAATTCTACTATGTTTCACTTATTCCACAGACGTTATTAAGCAGAAATGTAATTACATGAATTTCAGACCTATATTTATATTTGAATTACTGTAGGTGTATTTAAATTTTAAAATCAGGCTGAGCATTTTTGTGAGTTATCTTCAAGTGTTTTTTACTGTGAGATAATTAGGTTATTATCCAGACATAATAGACTGTTGTTTTTTTGTTGTTTTAACGTTTTTTATTTTTTTTTAAAGCTTCTGTTTATGCAAACCCCAGAGCTAATAGTAAACACAGTACAACTAAAGCTACCATGGCTTTGAAGAATCTCTTTTTACATGAATTTGATAGAAAATGTAAATTTGTGTGCATGTGTGCATGTGCAAGGTATTTTACAGTGAATGATTATTTATGTTATAATTTTTGTGTCTGACATTTATAGATCCTTTGCTCTCGCTTAATAGAATGTGCTTACCACAAGTGTCAGACTTACAGGATCCTTTTTTTTTTTAATAATGCCACAACATAATTCACAAGTCTCTCTGCACAATCACAGGCCTTTGTTCTAGTTTATTTTGAACTTCCTCCTGGGTCAGTCAATCACCTTTGCTTGAGTTAAGTCATATTAATCATATCTACTTGTTTGCATCTGATACCAGTGGTCCAACAACTTCCTGCTTTATTCTGTACTATTTATATGTTTAAAATAACTTTTAAATAATTTTAAGCTTCTCAACAATGCCATTTTCATTTGCAATTTTTGCTTGCCTGAAGGGGTGGTTCACCTTTAAGTTCATTTATACATTGTTTATATTACCATGGTGGGCTAACTTGAACAAAAGAAGCCTGTGTGTCAATCTTTTTCTAAATAACCACTCCATACAAAATACAATCAGATCACTCCGTACAAAATAAGAAAACAAATGTATAATGACCTGTAAAATAGGATAGGTAACAAAAACACATACAAACCAAATTAATGGAACTTATATGGTTTTTAAAAATAGACTCATAGAATTCGGGCATAGCTGCACTGTATATTATAATCTGATAGGCTAAGAAGAGATATTCATTCACAGATAACAGAACTGAATTTTTTAGCAGATTTACCTAATGCACCATTATAGTTTGCTTTATCTGTATAAATGAACTCCTTGGGGGATTTTTGAAAAGATGCTTATTTAGTGCCTTGCCACTTTGTAGGCTTGCCAGTTGTTCTTCTCTCTATATATTACTTAAAGGGATCATACCATTTAAAATGTAATTTCCCGTAAAAAAATGTGCAATGCTTATTTAACTAGATCAGTGTTAAAAAAAATAATTATATATATATATATATATATATATATATATATATATATATATATATATATATATATATATATATATAAAATTTTAAAAGATATAGACACTTTTTTTAGTTACTTTTTTATTTCATTCTATTTCCTCTCACTCATATAATTCTATATAATAAGAAAATTATGACGTTACAGTAATATAATGTAAGTGATCTACTGTATCGTAGAACCCTATACATATAAATATAGTGACGCATCAATAAAAAAGGTCTTTATATTCTCTTATTATTGCATTTGCGTGTTGGTGCCATTTGTTGCACTGTAGACTGTTTTTTCACCCTGACAGGTTTACACCTTGCACTTTGGAAAAGGTGTCCTTTTTCTTTTTTATAATAAAACAGCACCTTGTACTTCATTCAAACTAAGATATAATTAATCTTTATTGGAAGCAAAACCTCCCGATTGGGTTTATTTAATGTTTACATAATTCTGTAGTAGCATTAAAGTATGAAGTTCCAAATCATGGAAAGATCTGTTATCCATAAAATCCCAGGTCCCAAGCATTCTGCATAATATACCTGCATACCATCCCATACCTGTATATACTTAGGGGGTTATTTATCAAGGTCCGAACTTATCTCAATATTGTCTGCTACAAACTCCGATCTAAGCCGCTCGGGTTTTTAACACTTATTTATTATTACATTTTCCCGAAAATTTGCTTTGCGGTAAAAACTCTTATTTTCACTATTTTTTCTGAGGTTTCACCTGATTTTCACGATTTTTTCTGAGTTTTTCACCCGAAACCTCCAATTTTTGCCCGAAACCTCCGAAAACGTTGGGGTTGGCACTAGACCCAGCGCACATCAAATAATCATTGGGACTTCTCCCATTGAATAATATGTAACCTCTACAGGTCTTAGATGCCGGGTTTTCAGATTCGGAGTTTTTCAGCCTCGGGGTTTAGTCAATTCTGAAGAATTTGTGATTTTTTAAAAGCCTGATTTTATAAAAAAAATCACAAATTTTCGTGATTTTTGCATTCGGGGTTTAGTAAATAACACCCTTAAAGTCTTAACAAGCAGAGAGTATATCATGGATTACAGGAGAAAGCTAAACACTCTAGGGACGTTAACCTTTATGCAAACAATCTAAATATAAAAAGTACAGTATAAGAACAGCTCAGCATGCAGGTTTCTTGAGCACTTGGATCAATATTACCATAGAAATGCTGAGCATTTAGGCTGGTGCAATTCCTTTAGTAGATAAAATATGGCATTTCTTTCAGAGTTTAGTTCTCCTTTAAGACAGTTGATGCAGAATATTATTTAGGTTAGTAGCATAATGCACTTTGGGGTCTCTGTTTTTTTTTATTTGTAATGTCCTACCTGTTTTATTATATTTATATTTTCTACTCTTGCTGTGCTCTTCTATTGGCACATTTTTATTGCTGCTTAAACACCAAGAAATGCAATATATGAGAGTGAATTACAAACAACATAATCAAGGATAGTAATTGGAATACAGCTTAACTGCCATAAAGCAGGAGTTTTCAGACTTTCTACATTATCAAACAAATGTTTCCTGTTTCATGAATTATAGAAACAAATGGAAATGTTTGACTTATTTATTTTAAAAATTAAAGATATTAATCTGCAGTTTTATTAATGCACAGTTTTAGCTCCATGTTACTTTGCCCTTCAGCTAAATGTCAGTATAAATTAGTGTAACAAGGAAACTTTATATTCTCTGTGTGATATGTTCTAGCATTCTATTTATTGAAATCTGTGCAGATGACTTTAGGGATTACCGATTTTAGAAACGTATTGAATTTGTCTTCCATTTTTTTTAAGCAAAATTGGATAATAGATGCAATAGGAACTACCTTTTTTGAATTATAACTGGGAAGTATGAATGTAAAGATTTCTTGACTCTAGAAAGCACAATATTTTAATTTTACACACAACAAAATTAATCACCAGTGCCCATTTAACCTTCCGTTGAGTTACTCTAAGGTAGTACAGAATGTTGTAATTGTTTCTTGATTTACTGTAATTCTTTATTCTGAATTTTTATTGAAGAAAAGCCTATTCGTGTCATAGGTCATTGTTTTAAATCTGACCACAGGTGTTTTCCTAAGAGGCTCAAATGTGTATTAAGCCAAATATAGGCAAAGGTGGATTTTTGTGCTTTTACATTAAAGGAAAGCCCTGGCGCTATAAGTGCAGGGGCTGCATGACAAGGGATCCGAATGACCTGCAGCCAGATTACACTGATTTGTGTATAAGATTGGCAGAATCACATGTAGCTGTGACAGGATAAGAAGGAATGGGTTAAGGCAGGAAGCTGGGCTGCAGGCAGAGAAATAGAGGGATGTGATATCAGGGGAAGAAACATATCACTTCCTTATCTTCTGAGCAGGTAGAACCCCCCCCATTTTTGCTTATTTTGTGAAATATCAGGAGTTGCTCTTCTTTATGTTCTTTATTATCTATTGATAACTGAAAGTGGATGTTCTCATGAATGCACTGTTATAGTGTGGTTTTGGTACTGTTAAACAGTATAAATGTGAGAGTCTGCATGGTATTATTCATGTTAAATGAATGCCATATGTTTGATCCAGTGAATGTTTCCGATCACCATTGGGGTCAGGAAGGAATTGCATTGGCTTCAGGCAGTTTTATGCTTTCCTCTGGATAGTGAATATATGATAATGTATTTTAAGTTTTATTTGTCACAGCAGTGGTAGGAAATAGCCAGAGTACTGCACAAATAAGTTTAGAAGAGGGGAAAATAAGGTTGTCTCTTGTGACTGCACAGTGGGCTTATACAGACGCCACTACTGCTTGTGCTAGGTGAAAACATGCTTGGATTTCCTATAATTGAGACATTGCAGATTCAGGACCACCAGCAGGGCTGCTGAACTTCTCTCATGGTGGGAGATGCAGCTCCTGCTGGTAGCCAATTGGGGGACCATCCTCTCTGTAGGTAGAGGCAGCCTAATACTCAGTGGTGGATATAATGACATAGTGCTGATCTCAAGTGAGGAACAGCAGAACATAGCAGTGATCTCCTATGGAATTCTGACTTTGAATATTGCATTGGGGTGAGGCTGGCAAGTTCCAATTTATTTAATACTGTAAAATGAGAATAAATGCTGTGGCCATTTACCCCATTTCTGTCTCCTGGTGTTGCAAGGTATGTATGTTTCAAGTATGTAACAATGGGTTTTAGTGGAGTGGCTGAAAGCAAGGGTCAATTGAGGAGTCCCCTTGTCATTTTTTTTCAGCCTCAGTTGCCATCAGACCAGTACAGTTATTCACAGGCTTGATAAAGGACCTTGAAGGCCTGAAAAATTGCCTTTCTCTGTATGTTTCTGGGCTGAATAAATTTTTTGCAACACTGTAATTTACACAGTGTTCTACTGGTAATTCTTTGTTGCAAATGGATATAATCCATGACAGGTTTGACACCTCCAGCACAACCCCAGAGGTATTTAACTCTCCGCAATGGCTTGTTTGTATAAGGCAGCTATTCACCTGAGGGGCACAAATGAACTTCTGCTCCCCATATAAGATGTAGCTTTCATGAATACTTCCATCAAACCAATCTTACAAATAATAGAGCAAACAAAAATGCAGATATTTCTCTGTAATACCCAAACAGTTCCTTGTACATGACCCTGCCCAAGCTGCATGAATCTATATTGGTGTCAATAATTTGTTTTAAATGATTTTTAGCAGATTTAAGGTATGAAGATCCAAATTACAGAAATATCAATTATACTGAAAACCCGAGGTAAAAAGTATACTGGATAATATCTGAATATGCTTGTATAGCATTTTTACAACGTATATATTTTAAATACGTATATATATATATATATATATATATATATATATATATATATATATATATATATATATATATATATATATATATATATATATATATATATAAATGCGTATAATCTGCACACCATGAGGTAGAAATAACCTGGGTGCTAGTCCAAGAAATGAATGAATACGAATGTAGGATGACAGCACTCCAAGGATTTAACAAGCGAGATATAGTGTCAAAAAATGGGTAGGTTTATTAAATCCGACGTTTCAGTTCCTCACAGGAACTTTCCTCAGGGAATACAGAACACAGTGCACAGTGAAACGCTTAAAACAACATTTTGGCACCAAGCAGGGTTGCTAGGCAACAGTAAACAAAGTGAGAGACACCACGGGACCCCAACCGTGTGGGGAAAGGACTTGGAAATTAAAAGCAAACAGTGGCATGAAGTACAATAGCAGACCTATTCACATCGATCGTGCAAAAATACTGACACAGAACCATAGCCGCACAGTGTGTAACCCACAGAGCATGGGGGCGTGTCGCGCATCCCATAAAAGGACCTGTAGAGGTGGGTGTGTCTATCGCCACTCATGCTTCAGTGGGGCGGTGCGTACTGATGCGCATAGTGGGAACGCCCATAGGTAGCTTAGCTCTTATCTCCTAGCAACGCCCGACGGCATCAGCAATTCAAGCGGCTTGGACCCTGTAGTATAGTGGCAGCGCCGCACATAGGTGCGGTTCTGCACACATCTCTACATTTAGTCCAGGCCTGTAAATGTGGAGGAGATTGAGCCATGAGCTAGCACTTGTGCCTACTAATTCGCCATACCACCTCGCTTGTTGGCCCACATATCAGGACCATCCAATTGCTCATGTGGGCGGAGCCAACCCTTCACCTCGGTTGATAGCTCAGACCAATCCACAGACTCGGATACCGGACCAGAGAACAGGACCAGCAATACTTCTTTTTTAGGAGTTGCCACGAGATCAAAATCGGTGAAAGAAAAAGAAGGTGCAGAAAGCACACAAGGCGGGGAGGGCATAAACATAAGAGGGAAACCCCCCAGGGGGAAGAGACCATAATCTTTAACTTGAGTAAGCACATCCTCCAGCCTGGCGAAACCTCACTGTTATCCAAAGGTTTATCTTTTGTACCTTCCTCTTCACCTGACTCTTTTGACTTGTTGGTTGACATACACAGATTTCAGAGGAAACTCAAACTTAAAGAACATTTTAAAAACACAACAGACATTCCTATCCCTAGGTTTCGGGCTAAAAGCAATTTCGAACCCCCCAATCCCCCGGCAGTCATTAAAACTTTTGGCAATATTCTTAGTAGAGAGATCAACAGCATGAAACAGGACTCTAGGCTTCACCATAATCTGACCTCGCAAGAAAGATTGGCAATCAGGACACTCAAAGATGACAAAGAGCTTGTCATAAGACCAGCCGATAAGGGTGGAGCTATCTTCCTTTTAGACTATTCCTACTATCGAACAGAAATCCTGAGTCAACTCTCTGACACCGCTACGTATAGATTACTTCCTGGTGATCCCACCAACAAATTCAAACAGGAATTGGATTCGGTTCTGATGATGGCCAGGAATGCGGGGTGGCTTGCCGTGAACACACTCAACTATCTTGTAACACAATACCCTAGGACACCCATTATATATACTTTGCCTAAAGTTCACAAGTCTCTATCTGCTCCCCCGGGAAGACCAATCATCTCTGCGGTGGGCTTTCTGTACCAGACCGTTTCAACTTTTATTGATCAATACCTACAGCCCTTGGTGCATGCCATGTCCTCATACACACAGGATTCTGGACATGTCATTAGAAGATTGAAGGAGCTGCCACCCATTCCACAGAACAGTATATTGGTCACGATGGATGTTAAAAGCCTATACACGGTGATCCCCCATGATCAGGGGATACAAGCCTGTAGGAGAGCTCTGCAGGCCTCCCCTCCTGGCGATGTGCCTATTGAGTTCCTGGTTCATCTCCTGGAACTCACGCTATCTAGGAACTTTTTCCGATTCGAACAGTCATTCTACCTACAATTGGCGGGCACGGCGATGGGTAGTGCATTGGCACCCTCCTATGCCAACATTTACATGCTGGAATTTGAAACCATGAACATACTCCCTTATTGTGGCCAATCGATACTTACCTACTTCCGCTATATAGATGATCTGTTTTTGATTTGGACGGACACGGAAGAAGAGCTACAGTCATTCCATTAGGCTTTGAATACGGGTGATAGTCCAATTAAACTTACCCTTAACTATAGCAAGTTGAATATTGATTTCCTGGACTTGAATATCTTCCTAGAGGGCTCAGGAGTTGGCACCAGACTCTTTAGAAAACCAACTGACCGCAATTCAATTCTGCATGCAGCAAGCAACCATCCTCCCAGCACTATCCAGGGGATCCCATATTCGCAATTCCTGAGGGTAATACGCAATAACAGCTCTAGGGAGACAGCCGAAACGCAACTCCGCGAAATGTTTGACAGATTTCTCAATAGAGGATACCTACAGGATTCTCTTTACAAGCAACTGGAAAGGGCTCTTCACCATACTCAAGCTGATCTCCTGTTGACAACTCCGAAAGGATAAGGAAGGTTCTAAGAACACTTTGATTTTTACTACTACCTATTCCACAGCATCCCGTCATATATCAGCCAGTATAAATAAACACTGGCCCATGCTGAGCTTGGACGATTCTTTAAGTCTACACACCACTAGGAGACCAATGATGGGCTACAGAAGGGGCAGAAATCTCAGAGACCTGCTGGTGAGAACCGACTTTAAGGGGATCACCATTACAGAATCCGGCTGGCTAGCCTCTCAGAGAAAATTAGGGTGCTACAAGTGCCTGGACTGCGTGACATGCCGGTGTTTGCTTACGGGTCCGGACTTTCCCCACCCACACACGGGCAAAAGATTTAAAATCTTGCACAGACTGGGGTGCTGCTCGTCCTATATTGTTTATATCATCACGTGCCCCTGTGGTATGTATTACGTTGGCAAAACATGCACAACGCTGAAGGAGCGGATTGGGAATCACCACTCTTCCATTAGCAAAGCCTTAAAAGAAGGCAAAGCTCTGCAGCCTGTAGCTAAACATTTCCTGACCAAAGGGCACACACTTCCCACCTTCAGGTGTATGGCGATCGACTACCAACCCCCCCTGGCTAGGGGTGGCAACAGGGACCAGGCATTACTCAGAAGAGAATCCAGGTGGATTCACAAATTGGACACTGTGGCCCCCCGAGGACTTAATGAATTATTGCCCTTGGGATGTTTTGTCTGAATCATACAATGAACTATACCCTGTGTTGTTAATTCATCACATCCCTGTTATGTATGTTTCAAGTCTTATCTGGTTTGACATTTGTCACAGTTTTTATGCTGCAACATTGTTGCTTGTTATTCAGACCCATGACTCACTATACTCGATTGGCTGCGCATCTGACTAACTGCTGGGAACCATAGAAAATGGAGCGGAAGGGTTGGCTCCGCCCACATGAGCAATTGGATGGTCCTGATATGTGGGCCAACAAGCGAGGTGGTATGGCGAATTAGTAGGCACAGGTGCTAGCTCATGGCTCAATCTCCTCCACATTTACAGGCCTGGACTAAATGTAGAGATGTGTGCAGAACCGCACCTATGTGCGGCGCTGCCACTATACTACAGGGTCCAAGCCGCTTGAATTGCTGATGCCGTCGGGCGTTGCTAGGAGATAAGAGCTAAGCTACCTATGGGCGTTCCCACTATGCGCATCAGTACGCACCGCCCCACTGAAGCCTGAGTGGCGATAGACACACCCACCTCTACAGGTCCTTTTATGGGATGCGCGACACGCCCCCATGCTCTGTGGGTTACACACTGTGCGGCTATGGTTCTGTGTCAGTATTTTTGCGCGATCGATGTGAATAGGTCTGCTATTGTACTTCATGCCACTGTTTGCTTTTAATTTCCAAGTCCTTTCCCCACACGGTTGGGGTCCCGTGGTGTCTCTCATTTTGTTTACTGTTGCCTAGCAACCCTGCTTGGCGCCAAAATGTTGTTTTAAGCGTTTCACTGTGCACTGTGTTCTGTATTCCCTGAGGAAAGTTCCTGTGAGGAACTGAAACGTCAGATTTATTAAACCTACCCATTTTTTGACACTATATCTCGCTTGTTAAATCCTTGGAGTGCTGTCATCCTACATTCGTATATATATATATATATATTTATATATATATATATATATATATATATTGTATACAAATATGAAATATTATTGTATTATTGTAATATTATGTATAAAATCTTAAATAGTGTACAATTATAACGCTGTTTGCAAGGCCATAGTTCAATAAATTGATCTTTTACTTTTTAATGTTACTAAACGTCATGGTCTATCAACTAGCTAACATTTCACCTTTAATGGCATTGAATATAGCGCTGCTGGGATATTCCAATCATTTACATTTTTTACCTTTCATCCAGGAATTGTCCAAATGATGGATTGCTTAGGCATGGCATGTTTAAATGCAACCTTTATACTAAATATTCAAGTGTCTGACAAAAGGCACAACAAATTTAAAGATATTCTCAATCTAACAAGATTTTCTGTTTGACTTTTTTCGGTAATATTATATGTATCCATACACACATAAACACATGTTCAATCTTATTCAGTCAGAACATTAAGATATTTTACTGCACACATAATTTTCTGGCAAGTTTCTTCCCCATTACCCAACATTAACTGTTATCCATATGTCTTAAACTGATTATATAGTCCATCTTTTTTATTTTATGGTAGTGATGGTTCTTCCGAGGAGTTTGTTCTATCTTTAAGTTGTTATTATCATCTTAAATGAAGAATAGCCTTCTCTGTAATAAAGAACAAAAGGTTCCAGAAAAAAACTCTTATAAATTCTTCAAGTGTGTGCATAGGTATAGAACCTTTTTAATCCACCAGAAGACAGTTCTACCTTGGTTAAAATTAAATGAAAAATGCACTGCATTTTTAATGCTTTCTGATCCTCCTGGCTTTAATATCTAGAAAGCAATTAAGGTGTCAAAAGCATACCTGTCACCTTGTATGGTTTTTGAATATTTGAAAACTTCATTAAACTGCCTGTGTCTTTTCAAAAGACCAGAGGATAAATAGCTTCAATGATACCTGTCGTTATGCAAATTAGTCCCCTAAGCGTGCTAGGGGGCATGGATAGTGACAACTAGGGTCATAGGTTGAGGAAGTAGTTGTCAGATGGATAGTACAATGTGCTTTCATTTATGTTAATTAGAGAAACATGGTGCTGCTTTATTTAATTAATAAATAAATATACATATAATAAAGATGTCCAGATCTCATAATGAAGCTGTTGATGGAAAGGTGATAAAATGGAAAAATTGTACATCGTCTCATCCTTACCATATGTAATACCTGGTCCTTAAGAGATAAAAGCTTTAAAGAGTGCAGAGACATGAACCTAAAAGATAAAAGGAATGGAACAATTAAACCATGAGAAAAAACTATTATAGCTAAGGGTTTTCATCAATAGCAACAAAGTTTAACTTGAAGAGGCAAAAGTTAGGGTAGTGAGGGTGTGGAATACCTTGTCAGGTGATGTTGTGATACAGATTCTTTAAATCAGTGTATTGATAACTTCTTGGAGAAGCATAACATCCAAGGCTACAGTGATCTCTAGACCTACAGTTAGTTTAATATATGTATGTACATTTTTATTTATATATATACTGAATGAGTGTGCATGGAAAGGTTTTTATATGTATTGTATGCTTATATATTTGCTCTGTGGTTCATTTTGAGGGGCATTTGATAAACCATCATCTTTTTTCAATCCAAAATATGTAATTATATCTCTGCTAGGAGATTAAACACAATGATTGGCATATGTAGCATAATCATAAACTAAGTGAATTCATGATTCAATGACATGATAAATATTAGCAAATAATTGAATCATTCCTTGAGCATTGTCTCAAAAGTTACATTTCTAGCTACTCAATGAACAATCATTAGTAATGCAACTCAATTTAAAAATGTATTAGGTCAGCCCACAGCCACATAAAATATAAAATAAGCTGGCTGCAATAACATATGCTCAGAATGGCAGGTAGGCTAATCACTCTAAGGGGCCTATTACAAGCCTCAACTTTTTCTGGTTGAGTTTTATAGGGCAAAAACTTTTCAGAATTTATTATGCTCCAGAGGTCCTAAAAATCTCAATTTGAAAATGCACCGACGAAAACATGTCAAAATCATGTCAAGGGCAGAGGCAGATGGTCCCTTCAACAATTGTAACATGTTTTAACCTTCAGGATTATCGATTTGGGTTGTTTGCACTGATTTTCATTCGATAATCCAACAACTCTCTAAGTTTGAGTTTCTACAGCAACAATTTGCAACACTCTATTTTGTTGCAACTTTTTTCTCACCAATTTTATCAAGAATAATTATTGGTAAATTAAGGGCATTCGAGTTTGGGAATTTTTTTTAATTGTGAGAAAAAGTCTAGTTTTAGTAAATATACCACTAAAAGTTAATTAAAATGAAATTAAGCCTGACTTGCTTTTTTTGTGTGTCCTTTCCTATTAACATACGTTCTTTTGTGGAATGCAAATGCTGCAATATACATCAATCTTCAGGTAAGGTTTAAAATGCACACATCATTGCAAGACTCATTGTACAAAATATATTGTGATGTAGCTTTACTTAAATTTGCATAATGTATTGAATGGATTTTTAATACTTTAAATGAATTAAGAGTAGATAAGTGAAATATGTAGGAGTTTGTATTACATATTATAATGAAAAGTGTCCAAAATAACTTAACTTTTGTTTAAAGTTGGTAGAAAACATTTCTCCACTTGAGCTATTCTTTTCACATTTTAATGTCACTAAGGGGAAAATGCACAGATTAGTCTCGCCTGCTATTGTGTATGTGGGGAGGTTCATCTGAGCTCAAGTTAATTCAGTACCATATGGCCTGTTCTTTTGGGAGAGAAAAACATTTACAATAGGTGTATACGAAATACATTGATAAAACAACAATATATTGCAGCTAGCTCTGTAATGTTCTGCAGTTGCTAATAGGTCATTGTAAATCTCACCAGCTATACCAACATTCACATGTATAGTGATGGGCGAATTTGCCGTTTTTGTCGCCGGCGTCCGTTTTTTCGGAAAAAAATTTTTTGACGCCGGCGAATTTTTGACGCGAATTTTCGCTGGCGTTTCGCGAATTTATTCGCTGGCGGCGAATCGCGCAAATTCGACGCGAATTCGCGCCTGGCGAATAAATTCGCCCATCACTAAACATGTACTGCCAGGAAAGTTTTGTGCTATGTTCTCTGGCATTTGAGTTGTTAGAATAGCATTAACTTGCT
Organism: Xenopus laevis; assembly: GCF_017654675.1. Classification (NCBI taxonomy): domain Eukaryota; kingdom Metazoa; phylum Chordata; class Amphibia; order Anura; family Pipidae; genus Xenopus; species Xenopus laevis. Next base: position 127,157,065 of record NC_054372.1, read on the forward strand.
ACTTTGTTGGGGATCACTGGAATAGTATTATTTCACTAATTTACTTAGTTGCACTGCTTTAAAGTAAACACAGTGGAAAAACTGGTGCAGATTGTTTATACGACTCATTTACCAATACTAAGGGCACAAATGGTAGGTGATACGTTGCACCAAATAAGACTTGTAAGTATAATTTATTTGTGTATGTCCCTTTCTTTATTCTGCAATGTCATTCCTAACTATTGAATCAGTATATCAGATACTAGATCTCCTCCAGCCAAGACTCCCTTACCCACTATTTCTTGCTTGTCCTGTGGTCAGACCTGCAATCAAGCATGGTATTTTTGGAATCTGGAGCCGTGGCTGAAGGAGAGTCTGAGTATGTAACTATGTAACCTTTGGTATGCATGTTTTGCATGTTTGGATACCTTATTAACTTCAGGGTTTTAGCTCTAGCAGCCTATACCCTTACTGTGGAGTGGGAGAAGTGGCAGACCCACCCCAGTCATTAACCTTTTTTAACCTTTCCACAGAATTTTGTATTTCGCTTACATTAAAATCACTGCCATTTCTGAATGGGACACATCCTTAGAGAGAGAGCAAAAATACCTGACCGCACAAAACAAACATGGAGAGAATTTCAATGTGCCAAATCAAATCCAAATAGTGTTTGAAGAATATGTATAATTAATATAATATGCCCATATTACTGTAAAGGCAAAAGGCACCACAGTCCTACTGATCTTTGCCATAAGGTAAAGTGCCCAGTTTATCATGAATTGTTTTAAGAATAACTTCACTTTATAATTAGAAATAAATGAGAAAGCAAAATATAACTTCAATATTGGCTACAAAAGTTACACACCAAAAATAGTTAAGGAAAACCTTCAGATGTATTAAAATGATATTCAAGCAAAGATAAAAGGGAATTTCAATATCAAAGAAAATAAGGCTTGATTGATTGGTTAGCAAAATGACATATGATGAAAGATCTCAAAGATGTACCAATTAATCAAAGAACAACATTGATGAAGTGGCAGTGAGTCACATCTGATGAACTGGCAGTGAGTCACGAAACGCGTTAAGTGGGCAGCCCCATAAGAGAGATGCTGCTGTAATTTTTAATGGATTTATAATAAATTTTGACTTTTTTAACATGTTATTCTTGCTCTGCGGTGCTCCGTTCTTCTACATTGATTTTGCCCTGGATTGTCGTTTGGGATAGCAGTCTGGACTTGCAGCATGCAGAAGCTTGGCTGTGTACCGGTAAGTGCTCCCACTATCACTTTGTTGCTGCCCAGCTGCCCCTAGGCATGTGACTTTTGCTCTGTCGGTGACTTTTGCTTTGTCAGTGACTTCAGTCACTCTTCACTGCTGTACTGCAAGTTCGAGTAATATCATCCCCAACCTTTCCCTCCAGCAGCCTAACAACAGAACAATGAGAAGGTAACCAGATAGCAGCCCCCCCCCAACACAAGTTAACAGATGCCTGGTAGATATAAGAACAGCACTCAATAGAAAAAGCCAGGTCACACTGGGTCACATTCAGTTACATTGAGTAGGAGAAACAACAGTCAGAAAATCGGTTCCATCCTAAAGTGTTCGCTCTTTCTGAAAGCACATGCACCAGGCAAAATGACCTGAGATGGCTTGCTGGTTCAGGAATTAAATTTTATATTGTAGAGTGAATTATTTGCAGTGTAAAAAGTGTCATTTAGAAATAAAAAATATATCATAAAAATTATGACAGAATACCTTTAAATGGGCAGTACACCCCCTTTACAACATGAGTTCAATGAATAATGCTTATGCTGAACATACTTTTTGCCTATTGTTTTAATCACAAAAAAATCTATAGTTTTGTTATTTCTTCAGGTATACAAATATATTTCAACATAATTTACACTGTAGTTGAGACTAAAGACAAATTTGGTAAGTTCAGCACATTCATTTATGGAAAAAAGCCTCATGCATAGCAATTAAATGGCAATCAAAAGCAGAGCCTAAGGAAATAAAATGTTATCCTGACCATATCAGAAAACTGCTCAGATGAATAATCACCATCTGATTACTTTAATCCAACATACATAAGCATGAAGATTTTAGCATGCTAAGCACTTGTCTGTTGTATCAATAATTATATATTTTGTAGACAAGACATAACTACAATTGAAATTCCTTTATTAAACCACAGTTTGACCTTCGTTCCCTAATACGTTTGTGTGGATACAAGGATTCTGGGGATTAAGCTCCAATTCTCTATTCTGACCTTTGTTCTTTCTGATCCTGTAAAGATATAAAGTTTTGTGCAATTACCTAATTATCACATTCATGCACAGGTGAAAACGTCTACAGTAAATGTATCTATTCCATGATATGTATATTAAATGTCCCCACCTAGTGTGGCAATTAAACACTTTTTGAGCAGTTAATCTGTGCTGTAAGTGCCTTATTCTTGTATACTTTACTTAATTTTTTTTTTTTTAATGTCCACACCAATATTGATTTGCTGTTTGTTCCTGTTACCTCTTAGTGGCATCTCTTTGTTTTTTTTCTTTGTTTGCAGAGTCTTGTTTGCTTATAGAACTGATTTTTCTCATTTCCTACCTAAGTGTGTCAATGACAGTTCATATTGTCGTCACCATATATTTTTACTGACATTTCCTTTCCTGAAAACACCTCTAAACCCTCACCAGCATGGACACGGTTCCTATGTTGCACTAAATGTGTTTGTCCTTCGATATATTGATATGGGTGACTGCCAAATTTAAAAATTCTTTGTCTTTTTCCACAATAGTAATTGAACTTTATATATAGCCCAGGTACATGCAATGTAGAGACAGGTACTGCAGATGCAATACAGTGAGAATAGAACAGCTTACTGGAGGAATTTAGAAAAGCATTTACTAAAAAAATAGGATATCAACACAATCCCTCTGTCATTTAAACATTTTAAAAAATATTTTACATTGTATAAGAAGATTGTCCATGTATAAAAAACATGCAATTCTTACTGAAAATTTTGAATGCAAGTATTACATTTTCTCTGCTCCGTCACTTCTGATAAATTAAGCATCTCATGGAAAGAAAAAATCCAATGTCAAGTTAATTAAGATGTATAACACAGCATATTTATGATCAAACCAGATCTGCCCTCAGGTGCAGTTTCCACCTCACGAATAGACTTTGCTCCTTATCCCTTTGTTTTTGATGCAGAAATGTCATTCTTGTACAAATATTATATGGGTTTGATTAGAAAAGACTTTTTAAAAAGAAGTCAATATTACTATGAAATTATATAAGACTAAAATATACAGTATACTATTATACATTTGTAATGTGTGTGTATATATATGCAGTGCAGTGTGCATTGTATTTATTCACTCCAAATCCAATAAGGTCCGCACTCTCAGGACTTTTTTCAAAAAGTTGAAAAGATTTTTATTGTAAAGATACAGACTGACGTTTCAGCCTGGTCCCAGGCCTTTCTCAAAGTGAAAGGCCTGGGACCAGGCCGAAACGTCAGTCTATATCTTTTCAACTTTTTGAAAAAAGTCCTGAGAGTGCGGACCTTATTGGATTTGGAGTGTATATATATATATATATATATATATATATATATATATATATATATATATATATATATATATATATATATATATATATATATATATATATATATATATATATATATATATATATATATATATATATATATATATATATATATAAAAGAATGTCGCTAAGCAATCAAAACCGAGAGGGCACTCAAGGAATCTGGGCTCAATAAGGAACTAGAACTAGGCTAGAACTTTACAGGTACAAGGCATGGTGTGGACAAGGGTCAAACACACCACAGTCTGAATCTAGACAAAATTCAATTTTACAAAGCACGGCAGTAGTTACAGTTTAGGTGTAGGGGCCAGAAGTCAGGAGTTGAAATAAAAGCCAAAAGTTTAGGAGCTTATTCGGGTTTTCTTCTTCCATTTAGCCTGAACATAATCCTTGAGAGATCATACATTTGCTCCTAATCTCGAAATTGATGTCAAAATTATTTTGATGCCCATTAACTTCAATGAGTTTTGCGTTTTTATTGCAGTTTCGGGAAATTCGCAATTTTTTTGGCGAAGCGAAACAAGACAAATTCGCCCATCACTAGTAGACATATATCAGCTAGGCAAGGTGAGGTACTCCAGCAAATTGCTATACTATATAAAAAATATGTTTGAATTAAGAGTGATTAGATTGACTCATATCAATATTATGCCAGGGACAGAAATATATAACAAAATATATATATTTTTTATATATTTTGTCTTTTTTTCAGGCACTTGGGGAGGAATGGCCTATGGTTTCTGTCATATTGATTGGGTTCTGTTTTTTACTCCAGGGCTTAATATTATCTAATTTGGGATAGTATAACAAGATTGAGCTATTCATAAAGTAGAACATTTCAAAAAGGGTGAAATTTACTGATAAATCTTACTTCTCAAACTCCTGTTCCCACTTTCTGATCACCACTATGCTTTTTGATGGTTTGCTCTCTCCCATCCAACACCAACCAAAAGCCTTTAGAAATCCATCTTAATCTCAGTGATCTCTTCATCATCATTATCTGGCTAAATACAGTAGTTACACATTATAACACTACGCTATCAAACACACTACAACATAGCACCTCTCAATACTCACTACAGATGACCTAAGCCCCTGGCACACACATCTGATTTGGCATCTCCAAAGGTGCTCTAGAACTGCAGAACTAGAGGAAATCACACACAAAATGTGACATTTTAAACTAAAAATCCATGCTTTTCAACTCACAATGCTGCCATTACTCTTGCCAATCGATAATATTTTACCATATTAGTATCCGCATAATAATCTAATCCACAATGCCAGTACAGCACTCCCTTGGATCCAGTCATACCTCTTTACACATTTGTTCTCAGTCTCTTTCTTGGATAAAATCTCCTCACCACTTGAGCTTTCTGTTGGGACCCTCATTGGGCCACTGTTTTCACCATATAATGCAACTCTGGGCCAATTCATTTTTTCCCCCCTCCACATATGCATACATGAGTGCACACATCCACCTATATATCAGTATATTTAAGTATAAATACAATATACAGATAAATAGAAAAAGGAAAAATTAAAATAATAAGATATAAAGTAAATAAGAGTTGATTTGTTTTAGGACAAACTCAATAGTAAGTATTTAAGATATTACTACAAGGCTATATTTCAACTGTAATTGATAACTGTACGCAATTTCCAAGGCAAAAAATCCCCTTCCCCTTCTTATGTTTTATACATTTTAGCAGAGTGTGGTTGGTTTTATTGATTATAAAGTATGATAAAGTATACGAAAATATATATATATATTTTTTAGCCGCAATAATTTTGATAACCAATAGAGGTTGCTAGAGATCTATTGTATATAATGCATGTGTTCGACTCATTTTGTAAGCCTATGATTAAGGGAAGGTGTTCCCGAAACGCGTAAGGCCTATGTATTTCTACAGTACTCAGCAATAAAAACATGTTTTTTACCGGAGTGCCGTCCTCCTGTTCGTCAATTCATTAACCTAATGCCCAGAGCTAATACCATTTATATATTGATGATATGCAAATCTCTCCTGGTTTTTCATCTTCAGTCATATCTTAGTTGTCCATTTACTCTTTGCTATATTCTCTCTGATGTCTTCTCAAAAACTCAAGTTAGAAAAAACAATAATCTGCCCACAATCTATAATTCACATATTCATATATTACATAGGTTCATACTTGATTTTGAACTCCTCGAGTCGGTGGAGGTAGTGCGGGCAGACACTAGGACCGTGCAGCCTAGGGCCGCACACCCATGAAATCTGGCCCTGCTTATTTGATCTATGCCACAACACGAACCTGGAAAAATCAGCTGTAGCAGGGGAAAAGGATTAAATGTGTTAATGGAGGACAATCATGCAGTATACTGACATTCTATCTCCTTTTGTCATTACTTGATGCTGTTATATTTTTTGGCAAACTATATTTAAAATGCTCATCAGCATCCAAGCAGTAGAAAAAAAATAATAAAAAAATATATATATATATATATATATATATATATATATATATATATATATATATATATATCGTGATTAATCAGGTAAGAGTGTGCCAAAGAATATATATAAATTACACAAAGTTTAACCCCAGCACTCCAATATAGAACCCTAAGAGAAACCTATTTTTGCACAGCTGAACTGTAACTAGTTGCTCTCCCAACCCCCATTCAATGGTGTTTTTGGAAGAGATCATGCTAAATAAAGAGAAAAGCAGGTATGGTCTTTCTCCCCCAAAAATAACACTTTTTTCACTTAAGTAGGACTGACGCATGGACACTGCCTTGACAGGGCGCGTCAGCTTATGCATATTTTGTACAAACTTTGTAACTAAAAGTGTCTTTTTTACTAGTTACAGTTCAGCTGTGCAAAAATAGGTTTCTCTTGGGGTTCTATATTGGAGTGCTGGGGTTAAACTTTGTGTAATTTGTTTATCAAGCCTCACCCACGTGCACCCAATGAAAAAGGGATGAGCTGCAGTTTATTGTGTTTTATTTTAAAGAATCTATATATATATATATATATATATATATATATATATATATATATATATATATATATATATATATATACCCTCATTTATGACTTTATCCTTGAACTGCAAATACAGTACATGAAAGATATTCTGAGCTTTAAATAGAGCACATTTTCCTTTAAGTGTTAGACAACTTTTTATGCATGATACCATTTATTCAGTCCTTCATTTATCATGTTTGGTGTCTGAAATCCCATTAGTTAGTTCTTTGGGTTATAATCATATCTTACAGGCAAAACACAAACAATACATTGATTTTTAAATGCATTTACCACTCAACAATTGTGGATTATTGATTGGTTCATCCTGTCAATGATAGTGTCAAAGACAAATAAACCATAATAATCTTTATTTAAAGAAAGACCTGCTGTATTCGTTTTCAGTTGGTTTTAATTACATATACGATCACTTTGTTTATATTCTCTCATGTTTATCTGTATTTTTATAAATGTATAAAACCAATATTGAATGAGAGACTAGAAGATAAATAGAAGAGATTCTAAACAGAAAGATAAGAAAAAAAGTACAGTAACAGTAAAAATGTAGCTTTACAAACAATTATTTTTGTGCTGCTAGGTGTGATTACATTTCTATATAAATTAAAGACAACTTATATGGGGGAATGTAATATTGGTTGCTAACTCAAAAAAAATCATTCGCAATTCTTCACAATGAGAAGAAATGTTTGCAATGTGAACAATTTTGCCTTTGTGAACACTTTGCATTTGAAAAAGTTGTTACGTTTGCTCCAAAAGTTTACACCACCTTGAAGCAGGTCAAACATCCACATATATTACAAAATGCTTACCACATACAAATTGTATGTAACTGTAGCACCTATTTGGCTATTATGATAGAGTATATGTATATACATAGTATATATATAGTTTGATATGATTCCTAGCTCGCTACCTCCTCGTGGTGGGACCTGGGCAACATCAAGTAAGGTATTGCCTGTTGGGGTAAAGTATGGTGGGGACCTTATGTGCCCTGTACAGCTATGGTAGCCATGAAGGCCTGACAGGAACCCCGAACACGTTGGCTAAAGTGAAGCGAAGACTGTTTGGAGATGCTGGTCTGCCATCAGAAGCCTCGTTGGGTGGCAGATCAAGGAAGGCTAGCTAGATATATCAAGCACTGGTGTAACCAGGGTTGACCAAAACTAGCACCGCTGCTTTGCGGTGGAAGTAGAATTCGAAAGGCTAAGGGAAGAACCTGACAGAAAATAAGTGTGCCTGGAAGCTTTAGGTGGCAGCCCCACCACCAGGATTGGGTGCTGAAGGCTAATAACCTACACACCTTAAATCAAATTATTACAGAAACTGAAGTGAAGGAAATCTGGACAGATCTTATGTTGACGACTTTATCGTAAAACGGAAAAAGAAAATGGGATTTTGGAATGCTAGGACCATGTGGGAGGCTGGTAGACTAAAGCAAGTGGTAAAAGAAATGAAAGAATACAAACTTGATATACTAGGTCTTAGTGAGACAAGATGGACTGACTGTGGTAAAGTTACCAAATGACTATACCTTTATTTATTCTGATACAACTGAAGAAAGTGCTGAACACATAAATGGAGTTGAAATCCTTATTAACAAAAATGCATGAAAAGTCTTATGGAATGGACATCTATATCAGATAGAATGATGAAGGCCCACTTTAGATCACAGGTGAGAAATGTGACCTTAATACAGTGCTATGCCCCAACTAATTCATCAGAAACACATTTTTGTGCCAGCCATGATATGGTTATTGGAGGATCTTTGTTCATGCATAAAAGATGTCATAAAGTTACATGGGTATCCCCAGACCATCACACAGAAAACCAAATTAATCACTTTGCAATAAGCAAGAAATTCAGAAGATCGCTGAGCAACATAAGAAATAAAAGAGGCGCAGATATTGGAAGTGACCATCACCTTGTGATAGCAGAGGTACAAATCAAAATATTGGCAGCACAGAAGAAGCTTCCATCAAGAGGGAAGAAATTTGACCTGCAGAAATTGAAAGACCTAAATAAGAAGCATGAGTTTAAGCTAGAGTTTAGAAACCGCTTCCAGGCACTTGCTCAATTGCCAGCAGATGAGATGAATATTGAAACAGCTTGGAATCATGTAAAAAATTGTTATTTAGAAACTCGCAAAAAGGTGTTGGGGTATAGAGAACCCTTGAAGAAAGAATGGATAGCCAAAGATACATGGGAAAATATACAAACCAGGAAAAAACTTAAAAATAAAGTTAATCAAAGCCAAACAAGACAACAAAAAGCAAAAGTGCAACTGGAATATAAAAAAGCGGACAGACAAATCAAGAAAGGAATAAGTAGAGACCAAAGAATTTGTATAGATGAACAAGCACAAAGAGCAGAGGAGGCTGAGCTAAAAGGAGACATAAAGGAACTCTATAGTATTACTAGGAAACTATCAAACAAAAACTTTAGAAGATCCAAACCAGTAAAAGGTAAACATGGGCAAATCCTAACAACAGAGATAGAACAACTGGAGAGAATACTTTTCAGAAATATTGTCTCAAGGGGAGAATCAAAATGCAGATGAAATATATGGAAATTAAACTATAGAAGAAGACTCAACAATAAATATATCACCTCCAACACGTTCAGAAGTAAAAATCGCACTAGAAGAGATCAAGGAAGGCAAGGCGCCAGGAGTGGACAATATCGCTCCAGAAATTTTAAAAGCAGATATTGAAACAACAACTAAGCAGAATGGAAGGAAGAAATTATTGTTAAGATCCCAAAAAAAGGTGACCTAACGTAATGTAGTAATTGGAGAGGTATTACCCTCCAAAGTATACCGAACAAGATACTGTATTGTCAAGGATAATATTAAACAGAGTAAAACATTTAAATGATTTAAAAATACGAAAGGAACAGGCCTGCTTCCGCAAACATCGTAGCTGTGTTGTGAATAATTATAGAACAAAGTGCAGAATGGAGAACTACACTATACTTGACATTTATAGCCTTCGAAAGAGCCTTTTATTTCCTTAATAGAAGATTCATGTGGAGCACAATAGAAGAATATGGAATCCCTAGGAAAATTTTGTCATTACTAAAGGGCATGTACAATGGCTTTTAATGCCAAATTTTGCACGAAGGTAAGCTGTCAGACTACATTGAAGTAACACATAGGCGAAGCAAGGCTGTGTCCTGTCTCCTACAATATTTCTGTTGGTATTGGACAGCATAATGAGAAGAGTTCTAAGGGAACAGAAAAGAGGAATACGATGGAGCATGATAGAAACACTGGAAGATCTAGAATTTGCTGATGACATGTTTATTGTCTCAAAGGTATATACCGTATATACTCGAGTATAAGCCGACCCGAGTATAAGCTGAGGTACCTAGTTTTACCTACGAAAACTGGGAAAACTTATTGACTCGAGTATAAGCCTAGACACAACTACAGCCCTGTCTCCCAGCAGCGCACATTTTGCCAAATCGACCCCCCCCAGCGATCAACCGGACTTGTTAAAAAGTTGTTGTAAAGTTAATGGTGACAGAGAATTGCCAAACGGATTACTGTGTGCATTGTCCCACTGTCCCACTACCATGTGCAGAGGGTGCTGTGTGATATTGCCATCACTGTTAATCTTTTGTATAACCAACCGAGGGCGCTGTGTGATATAGCCATCACTGTTATTCTTACATATAACCAACCGAGGGCGCTGTGTGATATAGCCAACACTGTTAATCCTTCATATAACCAACAGGGGGCACTGTGTGAAATTGCAGTCACTTTTATTCTTTCATATAATCAACAGAGGGCGCTGTGTGATATTGCAGTCACAGCGAAAATTTGCTTGCGTCAAAAAAATGGATGCTGGCGTCAAAAACTAGATACCGGCGCCGTTTCGCGAATTTTTCACTGTTTCGTGATTTTTTCGGGAAATTCGCAAATTTTTCTGGGAAACGTCCCAAATTCGCCCATCACTACTGTGGTCCCTTCACCACAGATTCTGACTTTTAGCAGCCTTGGGGTATAAAAAAAATTGTGTTTTCCCCTTTAAAACCCAGACCAGATAAATGTGGGTGTTAGTAAAGAACCTCCTAAGTTTTCTAAAGTGATGCCATACCTGTATATATATGTATATCAACGCTAACTACTTCTAAAAAGTAGCATGTAAACATGGTGGAATAACAGCTTAATAACAGTGAAGTTCAGTACCATATACTGCAAGGGGTTGTCCCTATGCAAAGGCTAAAATAAGCTCTGCTATTTAGTAGTTCCTCCAAGTGCCCCGACAGCATGTGTCTTCCAGACTATGGAGATGTGTAGTGTGACTCAAGTCAATTTTACGTTATTTATTATTGAATTATCACACATGTATCATTATGGCATCAAATGCAATTCTGTTTTAAGGTAGATAGTAATTTGTTTGTAATATTACTCATTTATCAAACATACAATACCATGGCATTTCATCTTGACATATACATTTTTGTTTTTTTGGTAGTCTAGAATACCATGATATACAGTATAGAGCAAAATAGTACAGTAAGCTAATTATATGCCACTTGCATAGCAAAATATTAAATTATATTAAATGTTGCAAATATTGACAAATGAGTTTACCATTTTAGGCTGTAAAATAAATAAGACTGTAGCCTCATTAAACTTTTGTCAGGGGCCTTAATTTTAATGACTTCGATTTTTATTTTGTCACATTTGTAATGTCATATATTGTAAATATAATTAAAGCTGCATCTACCTGTATCTACCTGTACAGGTATGGGATCCGTTTTCCGGAAACCCGTTATCCAGAAAGCTCTGAATTACAGAAAGGCCGTCTCCCATAGACTCCATTTTATTCAGATAATCCAATTTTTAAAAAATGATTTATTTTTTCTCTGTAATGATAAAACAGTACCTTGCACTTGATCCTAACTAAGATATAATTAATCATTATTGGAAGCAAAACCAGCCTTTATTTATTTAATGTTTACATGATTTTCTAGTAGACTTGGGGCAGATTTACTAAGGGTAAAGTTAAAAAAACTTTGAAATTCGAGTCTCCAATTGAAATCCTTCGACTACGAATATCGAAGTCGAAGGATTTTTCACAGAATTTAGCGTTTGAATGATCAAAGGAAAATCGTTCGATCGGACGATTAAATCCTTCGAATCGAACGATTTGTAAAGTAAGTGAACAAATACAATAAACAATAGCCTAACTAATATGTTTTTATTTGGTTCATACTCAGGATTATCCTATAGAAATGAAAGAAAGCAATTAAATGCCAGACTCTTATTTAGTGGTTGGTGTTTGTAGCTCTTGTTATCAGTTATGTTTGAGGGCATGTCATTCATTTTATTGTGTCTTTCATCTTCTTTTTCAGGGACTATACATATTCGCTTCATTTTCAGGAGCTATATATTATATCAGTTTTTTCCTGTTGTATGGATGTGAGGCTGGTCTTGTTACCCGGTTAAGTATCTGTTTGTTTATTGCTTTTATGTTGATTATTCCCACCCCTTGTTTGTTTTTTGGGCATGGTTGGGTAGATCCTGTTTGTACTAACATGGAAGGATCCAAAAGAAAATGAGAATTTCTTTACTTTTCTTCTTTTCTTCTTACAGGATTTTTCATCCAAAGTTATTAATTTTGGTGACTGTACTGCTATGGAAATTGTATAACAGTGGTGAGGAAGAAGTCAGGTGGTCTTATAGGCTGTTATAGGTCCAACCTCCTAGTTTGTAGAGGGAAAATACTGCCCCATTTGTACTGACATGTTGGGACTAGAAGAAAAAAAATTGACGTTATGAAGGTAAGTGAAATTTTCATTATCTTCTTCACTAGTCCATAAACTGTTTCAACATGAATTATTCTTTTGAGTAAATAATTAACTACACTTTCTCTCATTTTTGCTTTATAGATCTTGACAACATTTTTCTCAAGTACAGTCTTGCAATGATACCAGTAGGGAATATGTTCATCTGTGCAGGTCTCCGCTCAGATCAGTAAGCACAAGATCACATTCACACAGCTTTAATTTCAATTATACCTACAACAGTTATTAGTTTTACATTAGACATAGTTTATGCTCCTTTAATCTGCTATATATGAAATAATATAATGTATCTATTTTACTTCATTGATTAAGCATAACTAACTATGTAACTATGTAACATTTATGCAGTGCTTTAAAGACATTGTACATTATTTACATAATGTAATTGCCTGCCCCATTGGTGCTTATAAGTTCGCTACCTGACCTCTGGATCAAAAAAATAGTTTAAAGGTTGAACTTGATGAACATGTGTCTTTTTTCAACCTAACTTACTATGTACCGCATTCACATAACAAGTGTCAGATTCATCAGTAGCCTGTTAACCTTTCTGGAAATTTTGGGAGTGTTGGAGGAAACAGAAAAACCTGGTGGAAACCAACACAAACATAGGGAGAACATACAAATTTTATTCATCGAAACTTATCTGCACAACGATCCTATACAGCATGCTAACATTTCTCTTCAGCTAAGGGAAATACTTGTTTCTTTTAGGCAGTTTCTATAAAATTGGAGCTATATTTATCAATTCAATGGATATTTTAAAATCATATTCAACATTTGTGCTATCCACATTTTGGACCATATATGGAGTTTTTGGTTATCCCTGAGACACAGAGCAAGGCCAAGTTGGCCGGGTGCCCAAGGCAACCCGGTCAACTGCATCTGCCCCCTCCTGATGTGCATGCATGCACACGTGTGGACACGAGCAGAAGTTGAGCATGCGTGGGTGGGTGCCACAGATGGGGAAACAAGGGTCTGAACTAGGGGCAAGGCGGCAGAAGAGATAGGGTGCCTGGCACCCCTCCACCTAGGCATGTGCCTTTTCTGCCTACACCTAGTTCCGGCCCTGGGAGGCAACTATTTCATTTCCTGTGTGTACCTTTACATTTTTGTAATTAAACTGATGAATTACACTTGACAAAGAGCGTTGAGCTCAAACTTGTTGTGATAAATAAAGCACTAGCAGCTAGTTTCTACATGGTCTCTACCTTATGTCCAACACCTAATTAGAAATAAAGAATGTATCCAACACAGTACTACTAAGGACTCCCTTTATCATTTTCAGGTCAAGCAATAATCAAGAAAACCCAATTTGAATTAATTCACTCTGGCTTGAAACTGAAAAAAACTCTGCAATATAAATGTATTGCTTACTCTATATATTCCAGTGAAAATGCCAGGGATGGCAGGCGCTTAAATCTCTGTTATTGTGTCCCTATGGCAGGCCAAACAATTGAAGTCACAGTCCTCTCCACTACCTGGGGCTGTGGCTTTTCTTCACTTCCTCATCTTCTGATGCACTGGCCTACTTTGCACATCAACAAAAGTTTTACATTTTTATATTAAACTTTTAAACATGTCCTGTCAATGTAATCCAATGGGATTGCAAAATGATTAGTTAAAGTGACCTTGCTAATGTGGCATACACATTCAGATTATCAGTAGTCAACTGGTCAAATTTGGCCAAACTTTCCAACAAAATATGAGTAATGTCAGATTTAGCAATCAACCTGTATAGAAGGTCTTTAATTGTTAACTTAAATTAACTGCTGACTTAATTATTGACTTAAATTGTTGACATTTCTTTTTGTCCTTGTTATGGATGTATTTTCCGTGTACAGAAATGTATAAATGTTACATATTGTGCCGTTGTACGGCTTAGGATGCATTTGTAAATATTACAAAGTAACAGACAATTTATGTAATAAAATATTGATAAGTGGATCACACAAGTGTGCTGAAGTGAGATAATGATTTTGTAATTCTTTACTAAAGGCAAAACAAGAAAGATCAAAGTGTGTTCCCAAAGGCTTCACCAAAGACTTTCTAACATCAAAAGCAATGGTAAGAAAATTCTTTAATAGCACATGTCTAAAGTATCAAAAGAAATAGATCATTACATTTGGGGAGTGATTCACTTCTGTATAATGTCTTATCATCAAATTTGTTTAATACTTACTTTGAAAAGCATGCACTTGTAGTGATATTTTTGGGTGTTTTTTTAAATGTATTTATTCTCCACTATAAAGAAAAGAACTTTGTATTTAATTAGAAAGGTACCTGTGCTGGTAGGGTTAAGTTGTTCATTTGCTATTTATGCAACAAAGACTTAAAAATATTACTTAAACAAACATTGCCACATGTGATAGCTAATACTTTAAAGAATAGTTTACCTCTTCCCTTGTCTCTCCATATGTTCATGGATGAATCCTCCACTCTTCTCCGAGCAACCACTTGGCTGCCCCCCCCACTGCTTATGCTATTCCCGCATCAAACTCTTCTGTCTTGCTGCACCTTATATTCGGAATGACATTCCTGAACTTCTTCAGAGAGTATCCTCCCTCAATGTCTGAGTCAAACTCAGACTACCTCTTGGAGCACTTGCATAACACCTGAACTGGGAACTGGCGCTTATATGGCAGTGTCACCCACTGTAACCTACAGCACTTAATATCCCCCTGATTTGTATCTGTAAGTTATCTTTCCATTTAGACTGTAAGCTCTATGGGGCAGGGACCTCCATCCTTTTGTCTTCTTGACACTAAGCACTTAATTTGTATTGTAAATGTACTATACTGTATATTTATTTATTGTATTTTTGTATTTATTTGTATTTGTTATTGCAATGACCCCCTGTTTGTACTAATTTATTGTTTTGCTGTACAGTGCTTTGCCCTCAAGGAGTGTATACAAATAAATATGAAGCAGAAGGTGAAGACCATCTTGGAAGATTCGGCCGAATACCAAACCGAATCTAAATCCTCTTTTGCATATGCAAATTAGGGGCAAGAAAGGAAAAAGTGGAAAAAATCGGTTTGCTTCCTTGTTTTGTAACAAAAAGTCACGTAAAATCTCGCCCTCCCCACAATTTGCATATGCAAATTAGGATTCGGGTTCGGTTCGGCCAGGCACAATCCGAATCCTGTTGAAAAAGGCTGAATCTTGGCCGAATCCCAAACCGAATCCTGGATTCGATGCATCCCTAGAGTAGACCAACTGAAAAATTGTCAAGATTAGGACTATATATAATTCTAGCATTTGTGAAGAGCTGGGTAAACATGTCAGCTCTTTACAAGTAAGGTATAAGAACCCTACATACTGTAAGAGCAGAATAATATTAATACACAATAATTTCTGGTATAAAACTAAAGGCTCTCAGGGCTGGTCATAGAATGACCTATATTATATCCATAATATAGGTCATTCCCCCACCACACAAACAGCCACATAAAAATTGCCTTCATAGATTTTTGAGTCCAATGAACAGATGACACAATCGATCAGTATTCCTTGACATTTCTATGGCTATGTACTGAGTGCAATAACATACAGGGAAAGACATTTTGCCAAAATAATCTAGATTAATAGATACCTGTCTAGTGTGATAACCTTCATAAATGAATTCACCCACTACACACCTTGAATATTGAAATGTTGTGCATATGCTTTTAACTCTTGGAATGGGATCAATACGTTTATGTGGACAGATTGATTAGAAGTTTAAAGGCTCCTTCCGATAAATAGATCCACCAGCATGTAGATGCTTCAGTATTTCTTATGCACAAAACCATGTAATAAATGTTGGATCAGACATTCTACCTTCAATTTCATTTTTTTATATCCAGTGGCTTATCTCTGTCCTATAACATTTGACTTTCATCTGCCTTGCTTCCCAACCCTATTTGCCTATTATCACTAATCCTTAACATTCCTGCCTGCCCTTGAGCAAGCTAAAGAGTAGTATATATATCTGTATATATTATGATTAATTTGTATATTACAGTATCATTTAAGTTATATGAGAGAAGCTGAAAGGGAATTCTAATGTTTGCAAAATTGTTTATTACAAACCACGTGTGTATGTTTTTAATTTCAAGGATCATTACATTGTAAAAGAGCATACAGTTTTGGTGGAATTTCTCAGCTGTAGACTAAACACGCATTTAAATAAGTAATACATCTCTTGAGATCACAATGAAAGTACATAAATGATTTGAAATGGAACATTTGAAAGGGCACCAAGCCTAAAACAATTTGTGTAATGTCTTCTCAAAAAATCCACATGATGGTCATTTTAGCTTAATGTGTGAAAAAGCAGCTAGTGGCACAAATATATGAATGGGATAATTTATAAAAGACACAAAGAGCATGGCAGGTCTACCAACCCATAGTAGAACGTATGGGAAAATACAATCATTCCAATTTGTATCTAAATAATAAACATTTTTTATACATTTTAAATAAATGAATCTATATCTTAATATATAAAACAGAAATATAAACTTTAGAGTTTGCAAAGTGTGTATGTATGTATGTTTATATGTATGTGTTTGTTTTAATTTATATAGCTCTACTTACATACCTAGCACTGTTCAGCAGAACATTAAATTAATAGCACAAATGGGCTAATTACAAAATAGATGCAAATAAAATAAAAATAACAATAATAAATACAAATAAATGTGCAGTTGCATTAAAGATTCTCCAGGGCTAAATGTCAAAGACCGAAGCGAAAGCTTTCCAGCTTTCAAATGAGGGCCACTGACCCCATCTAAAATCAAATGCTCTGTATGGCTACACATTTATTGATAAAAAGAGAAACCAATTTCCTTGCAGACTTAAGTACAATCTACTTGTTGAGTTCTGCTAGGGTCTGATTATTTATCAGAACAGAGAATTCAGAAGAATAAAGATAAGTACCCCACAATCCCAACTCCTTTAAAAGTTGTTTTTAACCAATACATGTATAAGTTGTTTTCAACCAATAAAAATAAAGTGCAAGTGCTTAGTAGTGCTTAGTAGTATACTTAAAGATTAATTATGGACAACTCTAATAAATCCATTCTTGAACTTAATTCATGTGATTACAATTAATCCATCCATATAATTAAATTGATTACCCCCTAAAGTATCTTAGAAATGTGCCTATGCTATAAACTAGTTAAAACTAAAATAAAACCCATTCTTTGGCTCAATTCCCTTCAATACAATTCATTCATG
This sequence comes from Xenopus laevis, assembly GCF_017654675.1. Classification (NCBI taxonomy): domain Eukaryota; kingdom Metazoa; phylum Chordata; class Amphibia; order Anura; family Pipidae; genus Xenopus; species Xenopus laevis. The sequence goes on from NC_054372.1 coordinate 127,174,722, forward strand.
TACATATATGAATTAATTTCCTTATGAAATTTTTATAAAGTGCTCCTGCTGTGATATAATTAATATGTTTAAAAAAATGATCAATTATGATTGTGCTGAAATTAATTAAGTAATTAAAAGCTGAGAAGCTGAACCAATAGAAGGTGGAGCTGTCCCAGTTTCTTCTAACTCATTTTTGCTATCTAGCTCTGGGACACTACAAAGATGGAGAAGGCAGGACACCAAGGACTGTGGTCACAATAATTTACATTCCCTATCTCATTAAGGAGCTACTTTCCCTACAAAATCGCAAATCCATGGTACCTTGGAGTGAAGAGGAAAATGAAGATTTCAATGAAAATTTCAAGCACATAAAATCATTAACTCAACCAGCCTCTAGAACCCAATATTATTAAAATAAACTAAAGTGATACTGACACTAAAAGTTTTTTTTAAAAAATATTAATCTGCATTAAAAGTTACGTATAGTTCCCATTGATCATTTTATGCTAATAGTTCTGCTTTTATAAGTAATTCTTACTTGAAGTTCCTAAACCTGAATGTTTTCCCAACCTGACTGTCCCATCTTAGTCTGTCAGTTAGAGTTTCTAATGGTAACCAACTACTGCTGCACAAATATGGCTGCCCCCTCATAAAGGGACATGTGGGTAAGAAGTGTAAAGTAAAAGCATCCGGCAAATACTTTTATGGCAAAATTATAAATAGCATTCAAAGATAATGTTATGATGGATATAAAAAGGTTATTTTCTGGTGTCTGGTGTATGCGCGTTTTGCAATGAGCTTTCTCCAGGTAATACCATGTATTTATTGTAATTGCTACTATTTATTACTAATCTTTCTGACCCGCTACCATTTATATTTCAGTCTCTTATTCAAATCAATGCATGGTTGTTAGGGTACTTCATTCCCTAGTAACCAGATGGCAGAAATTGCAAACTGGATAGCCACTGGAAAATAGCTAAATAACTAAAAAAACACAAATAATAAAAAAAGGAAAACCAATTGCAAATTCTCTCAGAATATCACTCTCTACATCATCCTAAAATCTGACTCAAAGGTGAACAATCCCTTTAAGGATCTGATAATGATACTTGCAACGCCAATGAAAGTCATAACAAAATGCTCACAATTTTCACTGTCATCAAGAAATAGAAGTTAAGGGGAACTGTGAAAGTCAAGACAAGGCCAAAAAAAAAAAAAAACTTTCAGAGAGCACTATCATATGCTGGAGAGAAAGGCAAATGCTCATATGACTGCAAAGGACCTGCACAAAGATTCAGGTGAAACAAGGGTGTTACACTATTCCACAGTCAAGAGGAAACCCCTCATCACAAACGTCAAATTCTAAAGCTATCTAAAAGAGCATCTAGAGAAGGCCTTTTGGTAAAAACATGCGGTGGACTCCTGTTTATTAAAAAAAAGCAGTGTTTTAAAATGAAATCTTGCCAGCTGTTAAATATGGGGGTCAAGCCATTATTTGTTGGTTGATACCCACTGCTTCCTGCAGTTGTTCTACTTTTCATTTACAAAATCAACTAAACGTGGAATCTGGCAAGGGGTGCCTCAACTATTTTTCAGTTTTCAACTGTATGTATATATAGTATGTTTATTTGTATATATGCGTACGTGTGTGTATATGTATATATATAATATATATATATATATATATATATATATATATATATATATATATATATATATATATATATATATATATATATATATATATATATATATGTATATATGTATATATATATATAACAAACAAGGGAAAGTTGTGCTCACCACTATTTTTTAAAAACCATTAGGCGGGGGTGCAATGAGGGTGTGACCACAAAATACCCCTTTTATTAGACACCAGTGGGATCACCTGACTATAGCTATAGACTATAAAAGGGCAGCCAAGTTTGGGAGTTTTACTTTGAAAGCAGCTAGTAAGTTGCAGGTAAAACTTAGTCCCTTTGTAAAATGTATAATTAAGCAATTGAATTCTTAATGAATCAAATGAAAATTAAGCGTAGGACTGGCCAGATATGGGATGACTTTGACGTAGTTGGCCAGCTTAAATATATTGCAATATATGGACAAACAATCCCTGTGTTGTTTAAAGGGTAAGGCATTTTTTAGTAGCAGTATGCACAAAATGTCTCTGTCTTAAATATATTGATAATGGGTTGAGTGCAGAGGACTCTTGTAGTTGACTATATATATATATATATATATATATATATATATATATATATATACTGTTAAGTAACTTATTTATAAAACTGTATATTTGATTTACCCAAGAAAAATGCAATGAAAAATGGCATATTAGATTATCTTAATTAAAATGAACCATTTGCAGTATTTCTAAAGATATTGTCCAACGTAAATTGCTGTATGCCTCACAATCAAACATTAATGAGGGGAAACAAAAAACAGAATGATTATATAGTGTAGTATTTTTTCAAATTAAATATTTACACCCTTAGTGCATCAATTAAAAATATGACCATGTGTGTCAAAGAAGCTGTGCTTTCTCTAATACCACGTGTATTCTTATAAATAAATGTTGAATTACAACAAAGTGAACAAAAATAAGTGATTAAATAGTGGTTCCAGGAACGAAAATTTTTTAAAGATTCACAGAAATTGGTTACACCCAACTGATGAAAGAGAAATGTAAAAAGAGAGAAATGGAATAAACAAGATTGAGGAAAAATAAAAAAAATTATACATAAAAAATATAAAAAAAAAAAATATATAAAAATAAAAAAAATAAAAATGAGAAATAAATTTAGTAATTGAGGGAATAAGAGTAAAACGACAGATGAAGATGCAGGTAATGTCTTATATTAGCTATATAGCTTTTTCAAAGAAAAAGAAGAAAGATCGCATTCCTCCCAGTGGTATTTTGTACTCACAAGACGGAGGAAAATGCAGGCATTGGTTTGGTTAATTGGTGACTTCGTTTCCAAACGTCCGATATCCTTGAAACATCTTTGTAAAATTCTCATATAAAATCAAGATTGGGAGTTCCCTTATCCAGCTGCTGGTATCTTAGCGTCTCTTACGATGTATTGCGCATATCCCTGGCAAGCTTCCGAGCTTCTCTAGTCTTTACTTTGTCCTTACTAACGTGTTTTGCATGTGTCGGCTTCTTCCATCGCTCTGAATAGGTCAGTTTTCGATCAAATAGCTCCATATTCAGCCGAATTCAAAGTTTCCCCCCCAAAAAAAATTTGACTCCAAATAAGTTCTAGAAGGTCCCCCATAGGCTAAAACAGCAATTCTGCAGGTTTTAGATGGCAAATGGTCGAAGTTGAATTTTTAAAAAGACAGTACATAATAAATTTCGATATTCAAATTTTCAATTTTTTTTCAAATTTGAAACAAATTTGGACAATTCCCTAGTCGAAGTACACAAAAATAGCTCGATATTCTAATTTTTTCAATTCCAAAATTCACCTTGACCTTTGATAAATCTGCACCTTAGATAACAATGATCTAGGGCCAGATTATATCAAATGATAATGACATACACTGTCATAAATGGATCCTACAGTCAGATAAGGTTTATTGACAATATCATATCCCAGGGCCCTATACAGGCCATGGATCTCTAGTTGGACAGCACTAGGTTATTGAAACAAAGATAAACAAAACTGCATATTGGCACCTGGACAAACTATATTTCTCATCATACAGATTAACTGTAAATTGGTTTCATTTTTTGACTTCTTTGCTCAAGATATATAAAAAAGCTCAATAGGCTTTTTTTCTGGAAATCAGCTTTTATGTTAACAGGGCATGTAAAATATGAGAGACATTTCTATAATATCTGTCTAGGAGGGCTGCACTGACAGTATTCAAAGGAACAGTTCAGTGTGAAAACAAAAACTGTGTAAATAGATAGGCTGTGCAAAATAAAAAAATTTTCTAATATAGTTAGCCAAAAATCTAATGTTTAAAGGCTGGAGTGACAAAATGTTTAACATACAGTAATAGCCAGAACACTACTTCCTGCTTTTCAGCTCTATAACTCTGAGTTAGTCAGCGACTTGAAGGGGGGCCACATGGGACATATCTATTCAGTGAGTTTGCAATTGATCCTCAGCATTCAGCTCAGATTCAAAAGCAACAGATATGATGCATGTGCCCCCCCCCCAAGTCTCTGATTGGTCACTGCCTGGTAACCAGGGTAAACTAAGAGACCTGAAAATCAGGAAGTAGTGTTCTGGCTATTATGTTAGACATCCGGTCACTCTAGCCTTTATACATTACATTTATGGCTAACAAACTATATTAGAAACATTTTTTATTTTGCACAGCCTATCTATTTACCCAGTTTTAATTTTACACTGAACAACTCCTTTAATTTCAGTGCAATTTGTGTTCACTGCAGCATGTATTAGAACTGAGCCTTTCTTTAGGTGATATGCTAGCCTTACCTTACAGCACTTTAATGGCAACTATTCCTGATGTGCTTTCCATGGCTAAATAAAAGTATGAAATGTATTTTTTGATGAAGTTGTAAAGTGTTTGATTCTTAAAATGATCACACAGCAGCAAGACAAATAGACAGGCTAAAGTATATTCTAGCACTAGTTATACAGTGAGATTTTTAATAAAAATATCTATTTTGAGAAAGATTCAGTGAGACTGAAAAATATTTGATTTTTTTTACTGTATAGGTATGGGACCTGTTATCTAGAATGCTCAGGACCTGGGGCTTTCTGGATAATAGATCTTTCTGTAATTTGGATCTTCATACCTTAAGACTACTAGAAAGTCATGTAAACATTAAATAAACCCAATAGGCTGATTTTGCTTCCAATAAGGATTAATTATATCTGAGTTTGGATCAAGTACAAGCTACTGTTTTATTATTACAGAGAAAAAGGAAATCACTTTAAAAAGGTTGTATTATTTGGATAAAATGGAGTCTATGGGAAACTGCCTTTCCATAAGTCAGAGCTTTCTGGATAATGGGTTTCCAGATAATGAATCCCATACCTGTACTATAAAGTCCCTGAGCGCATCACTGTACAACAATTTGAATATACAGTATGTATATATATATATATATATATATATATATATATATATATATATATATATATATATATATATATAAAATCACATGGTATATGTTAGCTTTTCAATAGGCCACCTGATATATAGAATGCAAACACAAAAACAAAACTATTGTATCACAATTTACCCATATTTTTCATTAAAGCATTTTTTTCATGTATTTGAATTGATTTAAAGACCTCTGTGAGAACTTCTATATTGCACTCCACCACTAAACATACCACCGTTTCTCCACAAAACTTTCCTTTTACTATAGATCTGTATTTTGTCTGCAAAATTACATATTTATATGTTTTAGGTCTATCACAAGCTCTCCTTCAAGGAATGAGTTATGGGCAATTTTGTATTGTGTTATTTGCTTTTTAAATGTTTATAGCTATTAATTTGGAAAACGATATTGTGGAGGCAGCAATGGCCTTTTGTTCTTATTACTCATCTGGCTGTGAAAATAAAGTCATAAAGATTGATATAAAGATGGCAATAATAATTTAGTGTTTCCTCAGTACTGTTACCAAATATTCCAGCATTATATTTTCAATTATTAGAAGAAAAAAGCATAGCATACTTACATATGCTCCAAAATGAAATAATTGCCAACCTTTATCTATAAAATTTGTACAATATTATAATCAATATGAAGAAATTGTACTGATACAACAAAATCAGATTTTTTTATGCAACTAAGGATTCAGATTCAGTTCGGTATTCGGCCGAATCTTTCACCAAGGATTCAGGGATTTGGCCGAATCCCAAATAGTGGATTCGGTGGATCCCTAATTACAACTAACTCATTGTACACAATTATAAATATTTGCCCTAAATAGTTTTGTTGTCTAGAAGAACAACTCTGTTATAAATGTTGTTATATTTATATATTTGTTTGTTTTAATCACTGAACCGGTTAATAATATGTTGACATTAATGTCCATACCATTGCTCAAAGTGGTAGATTACAAAACCAACCACACAGCAGGCTGAAACAGGTTTCATGACACAGCATAGAAAAGTGAGTCCCATCAGGCAAGGTAGTCAAGTAGTACATCCATTCCTTCAGCAGTATAGGAGTATTCAGGGAGAACAGCTTTCTGATCTTAATCCGAATGGACCATATTGGGCAAAACTCTGAAAACTTCAGAGCTTTTCCAAGAAAACTCAGAAATGTTCGGAGTTTTCTGCAAAAACTGCAATTTTTTCTGAGTTTTATATTTTGAATCCACAAAATCATCGGATATCGGTACAGACATCAGCGCAGACACTGGGACCTTCCCTATTGACTTATACAGGACCTTGAAAGCCTTTAGATGCCGGGGTTTCAGATTCTGCATTTTTAGACCATCGGACTTTAATAAATCTCGAATAATTCATAGTTTTTTTTTGCTCCGAAAACCACGAATTATTTGAGGTTCGGATATACAGAGCTTGATAAATAACCCCCTAACTGGTTAAAAGCGTATGGAGGGGGGTGGGGGGGCCCTGCAGCACGTCCCGCACCAGGCCCGCCCCCCTCTAGTTATGTTACTGGTGTAAAATGTGTGTTCAACAGTATGTAGGACAATCAAGTCAAATCTGAAAATAGTAAAAAAAGCAAATATGATGACTAGAAATCTGTTGTCTGGTTTCTAGGTTATATTATAACGTAACATTCAATTACGAAAAATGCCACACTAAAACAGTAATCTTCATCTGGTATAACTATTACAGACTTTGCCACTCACCTTTCTAAATATTCCTATTCATATACTGTTCATTGATATGAAACAACATCCTACAGTGCATATAACCATTGTGTTATCCCTTATTTTCTTTATGTTGTAAAAACATAATATTTATATTTATGACCATGCAAAATGCACAAAACACACACACACAGTTCAACATATTTTTGGATTTAAATTCAATACATTTAGTTTATAAAAAAATTTCAAGTCCAGCTTATGCTTCTTTATTTTATCAATTTTATTAAAAACAAGGGAAGAATTTAACACAAATCTAGCCCTGCCCACAAAAAAAAGACAGTGCAGAAAAGTAATTCAAGTGTTCAATAAATAAAAATAATCTTTACAAATAAAATAAAAGACCCTTTTAATAACAGTAGTTTTGATTCACTTACTGTAATTTGACTATTTTTTTAAGAATAGCCTCAACATCAAAAATGCACCAATCCTCATACTCTCAAACGTACATATTAAAATAAAACGTAAATTTATAAAACTAACAAATTGCATTATGTACTGTAAGTGATATTTTTCTGGAAGTGCCTCAGTAAATAAATCTCTTCTTTTGAAATTTTGTCTAGTGTAGCGTGTTTTGTGTATTTTTCGCAAAATTCTGCTTCAGGCTTTATGTAGGAATTATACAATGCCATAATAGTCATATCATGTTAAAATATAATTTATATAGAATTTTTAATAATTAAAAATGTGCTCAAATTCATGATTTTCATGTTAGTTTTCTGTATTAGTTAAACATTTTATGCCATCAGATATTATGCTAATTTTGGACACTAAGGTACAAGCTTTATTTGTCTTGTATGGCAGTATTGGTCTTATTTATATAGATACTTTTTTCCCTGTTAGGCTACTAAACTTTTCAATGTAAAACGCAAAATAACCTTGTCTTTTGAAATAGAATATTACAGTCCTGCTTTTATCTTAAACAAAACAATTCAAACCACAGAGATACTGAAAAGCTGTAACTTCTGAACAGTCCAGTAAGTAAACATTATATCAAATATTGGAATTTTGCATGTTTAAAGAATCACATCAGAACAATCTGAAACTACCGACAATAAAAGTGTGTACAATACAGGAGTACTTTCACAGAAAAATGCATTTATGAAACCTAAGAAATGAATGTACAATTTAGAGGCCTCTTCTAGTCATCACTATGACTGAGTATGTGTCCAGTTAACACATATCCAGTCCATTGTGTGCTTGCAGTGCATGAACAGTATTTTTATTGTCTGCTAGTGCCCCTTGCTTAGCAAGAAAATCCCTGTGTTCCTCATTGTTCAGATAGACAATGGGAGTCTATTAGAAAAAATATTCCTTTTGACTCTCGTTGATTGTGTTTTGCATACTGATCTCATTTTTCAGTGCCGCAGTTGTGTCCGCATTGTCCTCATTTTCGGAGGCTTTGGCTTCATTTTTTTTATATGTGTTCTTTTGCTGGTAAATCCGAATTGCTATTGCAGTAATGCATAGCAGGATAAATGTCACAACTGATATCACACCTGGAGAAAATTGAATTGAAAAGAAGTCAAGAAAAGATTAAGAAAACATAGGACATCTACAGTTTACAAATGTAATTCCGTTTTTAAGCTGCAGGGCATCATTTTGCCTTTATGTAACTTTTGAAAAAATATAGAATTAAAGTTTTGAATTTCATTTCATGTCAAGCGCATATTTTGTTGTGGATAACAAATCCCTCACTGTATTAACTCATCAACACCTTTAACACTGCACCAGGTAGCTAATCAAGTGCATTCTGTTAGTAAGTGTAAATAGTATGCATTGCGATGTGTCGTGTTTGCTCTCTGTTTATAGATCTGCATCATTATTCAAAATATGGTGTCTTCACTATGAGATTTGTGTATAGATTCCAATTTCTTAACAGCATAAAACAATGCAATGTATTTATTATCAGTACAGGCACGAAGCATCTAAAAACAGTCTGGTGGGTTCATTATCAACAAAATCATACAATGTTCATTGGCAATGCAGAGGAACACATCTGCTTTGTGTAGAACAGCTAATCATGGATTAGTGGTTTATTTTCAAAGTTTTTACTAAGGGAATAGTTCTTATCTCCTACTAATCGCTAAACAAACTGCTATAGTCAGTCCCTTAAGTTGATTGCATACTCAAATAAGCACCTGGATTTTATCTTACTGAGTCCCCCACCATCAATTCTTTCATTTGCTTGTGTCAATTTTCATTAAATTTTCTGAAAAAATCTGCATGCAGATGTATGTGTAAGCCAATCTATACACACATGTCATTCTTGCCAGTTCTTATACAGTATATTGTCTATATATATATATATATATATATATAATATTTATTTTATCTAGTATAAGTAATTCTAAAACAACTGGACTTGCTGAGAAATCATTGAAGAAGTTTCACTACTCATCCGAGCAGCTTCTTCAGTTCAACTGACTGGTGTGGGAAGTCTTCGGCATATAAACTCTCCCATTCATTTTTAATCAACGTTTGGACATTATCTTCAGTGGAGTGTCCCTTGTCTTTTTGGTGTAGAAAAGTCATGCCCTGTACAGTTCTCCCTCCTATGATGAACCATTCACTTGAGTAGTGATGGGCAAATTTATTTGCCAGGCGGGAATTTGCGGCGAATTCCCGCGATTCACCGCCGGTGAATAAATTCTCGATTCTTTCACAAATTTTCCACCGTTTCGCTAATTTCGCGCGCAATTCACAAATTTTTCTGCCACGCGAAACACCGCCAAATCCGCACATCACTATTGCTGAGCACTGCAGTTTTGTCTCCCCAATGTATAGGTCAGTGCACCTTTAGGTGTTGGATCCTTTGGGTGTACCAGTTTTTGTCTGTGTGTTGCCAGGTTTGAAAAACACAGGGATGTGGTGTTTGTTAAAAATCCTCCTGAGATTCTCTGACACTCCAGCTATATATGGGATGACTATGTTTCGCCTACTATGTGTCTCTGGGCGGTTATTTCTTTTGGTGTTACTGTTAAGATTGGTTGCTATTGACAAATGCCAAGTCTGGGTGGCCACATGCTTTTAAGGCTCCTTTTGAGATGTTTATGCTCCTTGTCCTTGGACTCTGTATCAGTTGTCACACTTTCCACACTGTGGTGCAGAGTTCTAATGACACCCAGCTTGTGTTCGGATATTGATCCGTATGAGTGGGTTTCCTGTATACTTCCGTTTTCATGTTACGCCCTCTTGGATGGATATCAAACAGTCCAAAAAGGCAAGTTTGTTCTCATGGACATCTTCCCTTGTGAACTTGATGTTCTTGTCCACTGAGTTATTGTGTTCTGTAATGGCCGCCACTTCCTTGGATCTGATTTTAACCAACAACAAGTGTTGTCTACATACCTGAACCAGTGACTCGGTATAGTTGCCTGGAATGTAAGTAAGGCCCTCCTTTCCACTTCCTTCATGTACAAGTTAGCTACAATGGGAGATAACGGAAAAACAATTGCATAGCCATGTTTCTGTCTATAAAAATGGTCCTTGTATTTGAAGTGTGTGGTGTTAAGGCACAAATCCAGCATCTTCAATGAAACGTCTTCAATGATTGCTCAGCAAGTCCAGTTGTTTTAGAATTACTTATACTAGATATATCATGACCTGGATGAATGAAAATCTTCATAGTCATTATTTATTTTAATTCTTTGCAATTTGGAATGCAGTCAATTGCAGTAAGTAGTAGAAATGGAGTACGTAGTTCTATTTACACTGCCTCCTACCATAATGGGCTAACGTGTCTGGAGGCGTTTCCCCTATCTTTATAGTGGACCTGTCACCCAGACACAAAAAACTGTATTATAAAACTAATTTTCAAATTAAACATGAAATACAATTTCTATTTCTTATTAAAGCATTCATGTTGTAATGCTGTTGTAAGCTCATTTAAAAATCTCAGCTGTCAATCAAATATTGTCTGCACCTCCTCTATGCCTTAGACATAGAGGCGGGGCAATTACTTTCACTTTCCGTTCAGCACTTCCTAGATGTCAATGCACTCCCCACATTCCCCCTCTCTCTTTACCATTTAATTGTGTAGCCAGTGCATGGGGGTGGACATCAGGTCCCCATTCTGGTGCACAAACAAGATTCTGAGATGATGCAAGGCTTGTTTTAATAACAGTGTCCACAAAATGGCTCCCAGACTGAAGGAAACAAGATTCAAATAATTTATATTAGGGATGCACCAAATCCACTATTTTGGATTCGGCCGAACCCTCGAATCCATCACGAAAGATTCAGCGAATACCGAACCAAATCCTAATTTGCATTTGCAAATTAGGGGTGGGAAGGAAAAAGCATTATTTAATTCCTTGTTTTGTGACAAAAAGTCACGAATTGTATCTTCCCAATCCTAATTTGCATATGCATATGTACTGTGGGGGTTTTTTTTTTCAATTATTTGAAGATTTCCAGCTTTCTGGAAAATGGGTTTCCAGATAACGGATCCCATTTACAGTATATATCCATATGTGTGTGTAAAAATGTATTTCCATAGAAAATCAAAGCTTTTATTTCCATTTTACCACCAATCACTGCAGAGTCACTTCTGATTGCATTAGCTATGGGTTCTCTTTCATCTTTTGGTCCTGAATGATCTGTAAGCGTAAAACAAGAAAAAATTACATCTTCTTAGGTTCTATAAAGGGTCATTAAACTTTTAGAAACCCTTAGTGCTTAAATAGATAAAACATTATAGGTAAGGTTTATGAAACTCACTGAACCCTTAAAGTATGCTCATTGTATCATTTGTTCTTTTCGCTAGCATTTCTCTAGAACACGTGTTCTGTCTTGGCAACTCAAGGGTTGCAGGACCATCTTGATTTCCTTATTTCCTGAAACCTTGTGCTTCTATTTGAATAGTATGTTTGTGTTGCTTCTGACTTCCATCTGTATTTGACCTGAAATGCAATGTCCTCTCTTTTTCTCTTGGTTCTGTGTATTTATTACTTAGTTATCTGTGCATTTATATTATTATTATATGTTTTTACTAATCATCATAAATATCCAGCACAATATACAGCACAATATACTTTTGCATTTTATGTTCTGTTCTCCTGAGATATTTTTCTAAATTTAGCTTGTTCTCTACCTACGTAGATTGCCTTTGCCTGGATTATGCAATATACAGTATTCAGCTTCTTCTTTTTGCTGTCTGCAATACTTCCTGTCAACCCTTATGCCAATTTAGCAAAAAATTGGAAGAAACAACTTTGCAGGTATACATGCTCATCACTAAGTTCCATCTAGGAATTTTTATTATCTAGGAACTTGCAAGTACATCACGCTTCAGTCACTGCTACTATGTACATTGTTAGAAACAAATCCAACTCTTATGGATGAACATGATTAAGGGTGGTAATAGGTGTGTAAAATAAATGGTGACGGTGTGCTTTATTTTACAGATTTTCCACCTTTATTTCCCATTGTTTCAGACCTTTGTAAGTTCTTGCTGAAGTTGCTCAAAGAAAAAGCGTGTAAAAAATTACTCCATTTTGACTGGTGATACTGTATGTGGCAAATTCTGCCATTTTTTTTCTCCACTTAATAAATCAGCCCCTAGCAGTACAATGTGAAATGATTGTAAAATTGTCTGGATATACCTGCAAATGTATGGGTTGATTCACTTGATGTTGAATCTATACCATTTACAGAACCACAGCTGGATTCTGAAATGTGTCCAGTTGTCATTACTTGTGGTGATTTATCATGGTACAAAACAGTTCTTAAAGGAAAAATATGGTTAAAATTCATTGACGATAGGCATCCAATAAATCCATTTGCATTTGCTTTCATTGTCTCCAGGTCAACTTCAATATTTTCTGCTGTAAAATAAAAAATGTAATCTTATTTTTTAAATTGAACCACAGCTACTCTGTAGATTACATTATGCATAAAGTAATATCTAAAATATTAAAAAGTAATGTGGTATGAAACCAATGAAGTGAAATAATCACAAGAAATACTAATATATATACATATTTCCATTATGCTTTGTTTATCCGATAAGACATTAATTAGCTGGATACATAAAATACACAAGCTCACATGTTTAATACTTAAAAGGATTTGGCAAATGATAATAGGAGAAGGGGTGACTGATAATATGATATTACAGAAGGGAGGCACTGTACAGCTGTAACTAAATTTTCAGCAAAACAGCCTGTGAAATAAAGCCAATTTAGAAAGTCCTGTAATGACAAGGTTTTTTTTTGCAGTTTTAAAGCTGGAGACACTTCTAGGAATTGTTTCCAGTACACAATTACATTATACAGTGAAAAAAATTATAATAAGATTTAAAAGTGTAACTTATTACATCAAGCGAAGTGTCTTGCTTTTCATTCATTGAGAGGGACTATAAAATATTAAATTACATATATTGGATGTGAACAGCTGTATGCTAAATATAATTTTCACTGGTTCCTTTTTTACATATTTCCTTTAAATTTGATCTTATTTTCAATTACATGCTCTACCAATTGAGCCACATTCAAAGGCTTCTTCTGTCTATATCAGCACCCTTATCCTTATCAGCACCCTATACTGGTATTTAGTAACTTAACTTATCAGGTAAATCCCCCCCCCCCTGCAACAGCTTCACCTAGAATTTTAATTACAAAATGCGTTGTAGCAGCAGGTTGGTAGGGTGACAAGTAGCCTGCATTTCTGATTGTGAAGTTACCTTCACAATGGGGGACCTTCAGCACTCAAGCTTTTTATCAGTATCTGCAGTTGAAATCTGTCATAACATTTCACCCTTCCACCCAAAGGAATATAAACATACAGTGTATTGCAGAAGCAGACCCAAACTGCAGATGCTTATAAAAAGCTTAACTGCTTGCTTTAAGTGTCTAATTAGAACTGAAGAGAGAATTGTAAAATAATTTAAGGAAAATATCTGCTCATAACCTAGGAAATGCTTTTTTTCAAATTTTCCTTTCATTTTGGCAAAGGTACAATTTAACAGGAGTTACAGTTGTTTACTAAAAGTTGTAGCAATAAATAAGTCAGAGATAAAGGAAAAAAACAACTTACCTAATATCTTACCAAGGGTAAGAAACTGAACTGCTTTGAATTCAGTACTTGATGTTAAGCTGAATTTTACCGCTGTATACTGGTTAACCTGAAATGATATTCAATATATTAATTAGAAAATAGACAAGTAAATGTTTCTTGGTCACATCTGCTGTTTCACTTGAATCTGTATACTGTATAAGGTTTCATGAAATCAGGATGTCATAAAGAGTAAATATAAGTTCATGGCAAGTTCATTTATTTCTCTTAGTGCCATTATAAGCACATATTTAAACCTGGCTGATATGCGAATCTTAACTGAGCATTGTGAACCTTTAAGATGTGCTTGAAGGTGTCCGAAACTTTTGAAGCAAACATAACAACTTTTTCATTAATATGTTTTATTATATATACTGCACACTTTTTTGTTCGTACTTTTTATATTCAGATTTTTTTTTTATAACTTTAAAGTCATTTGTGGTTTTACAGAAATAGAGTTTAATCATGGTTTCCACAAGCTCTAATACCACAAAAATGTTATCTTTAATATTTGGAGCTTAGTGGAAGCAACAAATCTTATGCCCACAATTATGCTGGGGTTCTTGATGGGGTGTGTGCTGAATTGTCGGTAAAAACAGGGCGGATTTTCCTCGGCGGCTCCCTGGGCTGCTCTGTCCTAGTGCCCGACGACTGTATCTTGCACACGTCCCCCCCCCCGCAAGCACAAGTGTGCACCCAGTGCAGCTTACTATGCAACCTAAATTTTTGCTGCCCTAGGCCTGGGCCTGATAAATCTGGGTCTGATAAAAAAACAGGTGATTTACGTACATGCAAAATCTGTGCTTTACGTTTTGCATTGTGTTTGTAAAGTAAGGCTTACAATTATAAAGCAATGTGTAAAAAGCAATGTTCAACATTCAACAAAGCACCACGTAACCACCATGGCATTGAGTGATGAGGTTTTACATGACTTTTATGGTTTAATTTATTGGGTGCCTTAATTAGTCCCATAACATCAATGGTTTTGCAATATCTAAGGTAGTACATACATTTTGCTATTATGATGCAAGTCATTGATTCATATGAAATGACAACATTGGGGTTTTAAACAGCACTAACTTTTTCTTTTTCCACACTACATTTTATGCTAATGTATAAATATGTCTTTTAGAGTAGATTTTATCTAAATTGTTTAAATGTCTAGGAAGGTGTTTCATTTTGAGATGGAGCTGCCACTTTCGCACTGTTCAGTTAACAGAGAGAGTCAATCACTTTGAATTCAGTTCAGGAATTTGTCCAGTACTGTGTAGGTTGTTTTATTAGTGATGAGTGAATCCATCCCATTTTGCTTCACCAAAAATTTGTGAAACTGCGAACAATTCGTGAAACGTGTTGAAGTCAACTGGCATCATTTTTTTTTACGTGCGCAACAATTTTCTCTCACTCCAAATGTATTAAAGCCAATGGGTTTTTTTGTGGCGACTTTTTGTCTCAGCGACTTTTTTGTCTTGGCGACTTTTTTGTTTAGGTGACTTTTTTGACACGGTTACATTTTTCACAGGGAATTTTTGGTGCAGTTTCACAAAAAAATTAGCAGATGGCAAAATTCAGAAATTCGACCACGAATCCATGCCTGCTGAAAAGAATTTGTTCATCACTATTTATTATATGTTTCCCTAACCCATCTATGACATGTTCCATCATGGACTAAGCAATACAGATGGAAAAGGGGGTAAGTATTGGAATATTTCTCTTTTTTCATGTTACAGAAAGAATAATTGGTAGAAGTGTTTACCAACGATTTATGCAAATATATTTTTTTAACCCAATTTTGCAAATGCCCAATTAATACTAAATATTATAGGTATCATTGTGGTAGAATTGTAGTAGAATTGTATCTCTAATTTATTTTTAATTCTATCAAAGATTATGGGCTTTTTCCACTTGAGAAACATAAGTAAAAAAGGGAAATCTGGCATTTCTGTTTTGAAACCTCAAGTTTGCCAATACTATGTGATTATTTTTTTAATAAATGCATGAATTGCCCATTTAACTTTTAACTTTTTTAAGTTTTTTTTGCAGGTACTAAAACGTGACACTTGGCGACTTTATTATGAAAAGTCTCTTACCTCTATAAAGAGTGCATCTCCTTTTCTTAAAATTCTCAATTTCTGGAGATGTCCATCAGCTAAGCTTTTTGAATTGATGTTAAATACATCAGGATCAAGACGATGTTCTAACTTGTATCTAATCTGCAAACTACCTGAAAGAATAACATTTGTATTTATCACTTACATTTTACAAAGCAAAACAAGGCCTTTCTCCTGTATACATACTGTTTCATAACACATATTTCAACGTCTTAACAGGAAATTTTTTTATAACTCTTTATCTGTGAAAGTTATATATATACAAATAAATAAAATCATAAAGATACATAAAAAAGCAAATAAAAAGTACAGAAATAATATAATCAAGATAAAATAAAATCAAATGAAATCAATGCGTAGTTTGATCACATTTTCATTATGGACATTATCATTCCTATGGTAGTTTAGTGAGAATTTTTTCCCATGGTGACCATATGGACGTATGGAGATCAAGTCCTCCAAGAGAGCAGATAAATAGTGCATAGACTGGATAAATCTAAGCCTATTGATAACATATACGTAAGATAGGAAAAGTGGGAGCCAACCAATGAATGGCTATGATCCAACATGCAGCTGCTAGTATTTGGGATACAAGTTTACGCTGATATGGAGCTAGTTTAGGATAGGGTTGGGACAGTAGTGCTGACTCCATGGATGGTTCCATAGTCACCTCTATTATCTGAGAAGCCATTTTGTACACTTCGGTCCATAATGCTGATACAATGGGGCAATGCCACCAGGCATGAAGATAATCTCCCCCTGCTGTGCATCCTCGGAAGCAAGTTGGTGGAAAGTTTGGGCTAATGGCATGTTTATGATTAGGTGTAAGGTACCAACGAAACAGCACTTTGCATGCAGTTTCCTCTACCACTACATTAGGAGAAAGTTTTCTAATCGAACTCCATATTTTGGTCCAAGTTTCAAATGGGATAGGGTCTCCTAAATCTGTCTCCCATGCTGTCATTTATTTATGTGAGACAGGAGAGGCAGCCTCTGATAGTTGAGAATAAAGTAACTAAATTACATTTCTGGTTCCAAGTGGGTTACGACAACAGAACTCATACAGTTAGCTCTCCAGCTTAGCTCGATGGGGGGCTTGGGTTGGCTAGAATGGAATTGTTCCGTAGCTGGGAAAGCATACATATCACATAGTTGGGGGAAGGATTTAAATCCTTGTATGGACAATAAATCATATAAGTGTGAAGTCCGTTGGATGTCCATCTTTAGAAGGCTGAATGGATTAGCCCTGAGGGAAAGTCTGGGTTGCCCACTAATGGTTGCATATGACTACAAAAGGTATGTGGGGTACATGTTTGCTTCAGGGTTTTCCTTAACTGTAGGTGAAACGTAATTATGGGATTTTGTGATCTTGTGCTTGAGAATCGTATCTGAATTGACCCATAAAAGAGAGAAGACCCCAATGGATGAATACTAGCATTTTCAAAGTCAACCCACTTGAAGTGAACGGATGGTAAGTGCCATAGTGTGAACTGTGCTAGCCTAGCGGCCTTAAAATAATGCATTAAGTTTGGAATCTTTACACTTTCTTGACTGTAAGATCTATATAACACATTTTTGTTTATCCTATGTGATTTGTTATTCCAAATAAAGTTCCAGACTTTTCTTTGTAATAACAGACATTTTTTTAAAGGGGTGGTATACCCCCTTTTTTTAATATGAGTGCAACACATAGTTCTTGTGCTGAATATGCTTTTTGCCTGTTGTTTTAATCACAAACAAAATAGTTTTTTTTAGCTAAAAGGGCAAACAAGAAAACCAAAGCTCCTCAATGTTGCACTTGTGAGTTAGATAATTACATAATTTTTATCTAGTTATAAAAAAAGGCAAACTTTTTTCTTTTACAGGAGAGATGGGGCAATTTATACTGTTCTATGTCTCTTTAGTCTTGATTTTCTAAGCATCTCCTGTAAGGGGCAGATTTATCAAGGGTCGAATTGAAATTTAGAATCTTGAGTTTATTTGAGTGTAATTCAACTAGGGAATAGTCCAAATTTGATTTGAGTTTAAAAAAATTCTACCTTCGAATTTCAAAATTTATCATTTACTGTCCCTTTAAAATTTTGAATTCTACTATTTGCCATCTAAAACCTGTCAACTTGGTGTTTTAGCCTATGGTGGACCTCCTACAATCAATTTGGAGTCATTTGGTGGACATTTGGAAAAAAATTATTGAAAAAACTTGAATCAAATTTGATTTGAATTTGATTCGAGTTTGTGGGTCGATCCTATTCACCCGAATTTAGAAAAATTCAAATTTTTTAATAATTAAATTCAAATTAATTTCAATTGCTCATTTTTTCCAAATTTCGAGTTTATGGGAGTTTTTTATAAACTCCCATAAACTCTAAATTCAACAAATTTTCCCTGTGCTACATGCAAACACTTCAGTGCATTTCTCCCCAATAGGCAAAATATTTATATTCCTACTTTGCAAATCCAGTCTCAGTACTTGATAATAAGAGCTTAAAACTATTATGAATGAAAAACAAACCTATTGGTATGTATTTATTTTTAAATGCTTTTAGTATCTTTAAGGCATGGTTCTATTAGAATTCAATTATAACTAGAGTTAGTGGGTCGATCCCATTCACCTGAGTTTGAAAAATTAAATTTTTTTAATAAATTGCAGTTGGTCAAATTTCGAGTTCATGTGAGTTTCATGGAAATTTAAAATAACTTTTAATTCAACCCTTGTTCACATCTGCCCCAATGTGAACAGTGCAAACAGGTACTTTCAATTCACAGTCATTATATTATCTGATAACATATTTGATATTGCATCTTGATTTCTGAGTTTCACTTCTGAAGTGAAAAAAAACCCTACAAAACATTAACAAATAGCATTTTGCATGACATACGAATGACAGAACCTACCATTTTTTGCAATGATGATTGAAATATATTGCTTGTTAAAGGAGCTCACAAATAGTAATAAACTTGGTGATTGATTAGTTCGAAAACTAAATACAATATTTTCTCTGCTGTTTGTGTTTTGAATTGAAGAGTGCCAGTTGGAATTTCTAGATATGGTGTGATTTTCAGGGAACATTAATGTTGCTGAAGATCCAGCTCCAAAGTATGCTGACATTTCTGAAAAAAGAAATAAAAACAAATTGCATGTTAACTGCAGAACTGGATTAAGATCTTAAGAAGAAAATCATATTCTAAAATGAATTTCCACTTAATATAGTTCTACGCAATAAAAAGAAAATTGTTTCCAAACTAAATACAGTAATACATGTACTTCAATTTGATAGCAACAGCCTTCTCAAACAAATCAGAAATACTCAGATTATAACGTTTTATTGCAGCATATCCAGTAACTCTATGCTGTGATTGGACAGTGAGAAGTGGCATTATCACTCCATGCTAATAGTATTTAGAAAAGTGTTAATTGTCCTTGTTTCTACAGATTATAGATCAAAATATTTTAAAAAAAAACAAATTCCATGATTTATTAATAGTGACAAGCACCCTCTGGAATGGATATTTTTGTTTCTAATTCCATATGGGGTTCCTCAGCCAGTGAAGTAAATTTAAATGTTTAAATTGAGGAACAAGTTCATATTTATTGCAAAGGGATCTGGCTCATCGTCAGAGGAGCATGTGCTGCAGAGTCTTTCCTGGTCTCTTTGGTGTTTAATTTCTAGAATATGGTCTCTTACAAAGTGCACCTTTTCTGATAGAAAACATGTCTTTAAAAAACACATTATGTTTATGAGTATCACCAGCTATACATTTGAAATGTATACATATGGTAAGCATTATAAATGGTTATTGGCAGTGTTGAGGGCACTCTAGAAGACTTACCATCACATACCTAAAAGGTGGCACAGTCACTTTTGGGTCTAAAGGATACGCAATGCCAAAATATATTTTTGCAGTATTAGTGATAAAGCTGCATGTGTCGCATTGTATTGGGTTTCTCTGTGTTGGGCTTAAAATAGATACTGTAGCAACTTGTTTTTGTGAAAATTAATGAGTTCAGCTCTTAGATAATATTGTCTTTTTTGCTTTTACCATGACCTTCAAATAACTGTTTTGTTTACATTTAGTTTTCCTTCCCTTTTTACTTTACCGTAGCTATTAAAATGTGTATTTTAATTATGCTTTGTTAACACCTTTACACTCTTATACCGTATGAACTGCAGAAGGGGAGTTCTGACTTCTCAGTTGCACCAAAAATTAGCTTAATGCCCTAGGTAACAAAAATGTTCATTAATCATCTTAATGTCACAGGTAGCTTTAGTTACAATAGCGTCTGGTTTGTGTAGAGGTTTGAAATTCTTCAATTTAATGAGGCCTGCAGATTAACTTAGATTCTTATTTTACATTTCTCTTTTTAAGTTTCAAACATTTAAAAATATATTATACCTCTAGAGTGATGAAAAATCCTATTAGTATTAGACATGATCTCATTAGATTTAATTAAAAAAAACAGATACAGATGGAATGATTTTAAAGACTGTTTAGGTCAACGCTTGGGAGTAATTATACATGACTAACATAACGTCCAATATAGAGTGATGACATTTATGGCCTTCCTCAATTTAATATTTGCTTGTAATGATAAACCTGGGGCTTGACTGAGCTACTTTATAGCTTGAAATGTCTTAATATTTTTTACTTAGCATAGAAAGAAAAAATAAATATCTGACATATGTACAAGAGTTTTTAAATGACTACAAATTAAAGAAAATAATAGCAGTTGCAAAGTGTTTGTACCATTGTAATTTTTGTGTGTCACATAGATGGAAAATAATGTACTCAGATACTTACCTCATAAATAGGTATTATTCTTTATCTGGCATTATTCATAAATGAAAAGTACTGTATACTGTGTTTCATTGTAGCCAATATAATGTATCCCAGAAAAAGCCTATTGGGGGAATGTAATATTTTTTGTTAACGCAAAAAAATATTTGCAAAGACCGTTGCAAACATTAACAACCAAGATTTTGGTTGTTTGCTTCCTTGTATAGTTTGCAAACAAATGGTTTTGTGAACATGTGTAGTGAATGTAATAAAATGGTGCAATCGGAGAATGTGTTTGCACCAAAATATAATGAAAATCCAGAGCAGGTGTTATTAATGCTAACCTTTATTATATGTTTAAATATATGTTTAAATGTTCAGTAAATCAAAATAAATGAATCTTACATGGAATTAGAAGCATAACATTGTATATACCTTTCTTGCAAAATGGTCCTCCGTAAGCAGAGGAATTACAATCACATGAAAATCCATTGTTCTTTTCTACACATTTTCCTCCATTGTGACATAGGTTCCCATAGCTACTGCAGTGTCCAGGACACCCTGGTTTAATTCCTGGAGTCACTTTAGCCCTTTCTTCCAAGTCAAGAGCAATACCATTTAATGTTAAATAACGTATGCATCCTAGAAATCCTTTCTGTCTTGATGCTGTTCCACCTGTATAAGATACAAGCATTTAAATATAAAGTCACTTGAACTTTAAACTTTAGCGTTGTCCTGGCAAATTTTTGCCTGGCTAAGTGTGGCGATGTGAGTGTAGCCATCGCTGGCGAATTTCTGGAGGTTAGTGAATTTGCCCCTACATCTCTGATCTCATCTCTATATACTCACCCAACCACTTACTATGCTCCTTTACTGACCTGCTACTCAACTCTTCTCTCATTACCTCCTCATACTCTCGCATTCAAGACTTTGCAAGGGCTGCACCCCTCCTCTGGAATTCTCTCCCACGGTCTGTCCTACTTTTTCCCAAACTTTCTGCTTTCAAGATCTCTTAAAACGCACTTCTTTAGAGAAGCCTACCCTCACTCTGCTTAGCTACCAAATGCAATACCTCATACAATACCTCATTTCTCACTCACTCAATTCTGATCTTGCCCACTCCCACACCTTGTGTCTTATTCCCTTCCCTTTAGATTGTAAGCTCCTTTGCACAGGGCCTTCCTCACCTTTTGTACCGGTATTGGCTGTAATGTATGTAACTCCATATGTTCTATGATTGTAATTAATGTGATTTAGTTGTATAAACACATTTACTTTAAAGCACTGCGAAATATGCTGGCGCTATATAAATACATTTTAATAATAATAAATAATCAAATCAACAGACCATTCGGATCTATCTTGAAAAATTCCAGAAAAGATCAAACGGTTAGCAATCCTTTAAAAACAGTAAGATTATTCATTTAATCTAATATTTAGAATATCCATTTTACCACCTTTTACATAGTAAGTAAGGTTGAAAAAAGACACATGTCCATCGAGTTCAACCTTTTTTTTTTTTTTTTTTATTAACTACCTATCTGCCAGTTGATCCAGAGGAAGGCAAAAAAAAACTCATCTGAAGCCTCTCCAATTTGCCTTAGACGGGGAAAAATTCCTTCCTGACTCCAAAATGGCAATCGGACTAGTCCCTGGATCAACTTGGACCATGAGCTATTTCCCATAACCCTGTTTTGATATCAAAAGACCATAACAATGTAGAAGAAAGAGAGATGCACCTTTATGAATACCCTAGGATCAAAAAGTATATTTCAAAATTCTGTTATAATTCTCATTTATGAAGAAACAAATAAAAGCATTTCAAAATTTAAACAAGAGAATGAAAAAAGGGTCAACACCTTCTAAACAAAGATAATTACAGAAGACAATTTTAAATGATTAATACTAGAAATAGAGAAGGCTACATCAGAACAATACTCTATATATACATGAGTGAGGATGCTGTACAGAAGGATACTGGAGTAATGTTGGATCTCTCTATTTGATATTTAGTCATTGTATAATATTCAACAGTTCAGCCCCCCCTAATCCATTTATACTGCTTTCTGCTATGGTCTGCTATGGTTTGGACCATACAGCTTGTATTAAGCATGTCGGAAATTCCATTTAGTAACGCAAACATAAAATAAAAAAGTATAAAAAAAGAAGAAATACTGGCCCTTAAAATTGGTCATAGACTTGCTGACCTCCAAGATATCTGATTGATTGACCGGGCTGGACTGCTATTGGATAGAAATATGGTAATTTTCAAAAACAGGTGTTTAAAGCTTTGATTCCGCTAATGATATTTAGCTTTATTAATCATAAAAATATATTTACATGTATAAACCTGCCGAACAGAGCTTGCATTTTTATACTTTACTTTTTATAATTTGGGGGATAAGCAAGACACTTTTGAGATTGTAATACATGGCCAAATAACACCTTATATTTAAAAAAAATCCCTTCATATAGGGCCATGGTTGTTTTTTGTGCTTTATAACTACACTTTTTCCTCATTCTATGCTTGTAATCTAATGTTTTAGTCTTGCATTAAACAATTGTTTTAGAATTTTAATATTTATTAAAATATAGCGACCATATGTGTCTATTAAAAACATTATGGCAAAGTAGTTTCATTTTCATTTAGTTAATTAAATGTTTCAAGTTTGGCACATATGAACAGCAAATTGTCTGATTTTACTTACCAAGGATTTGCAGTTTACAACTAGTACTCTACCCAATAAATGAAATTAATCTGAAAGAATGCCAGCTTATACAATATTCCAACTCTAGAAATCTTCCAAACATCTGCTGCATTCAAAGATGATGTTCCATTGGTAATCTACCCCTCACATTTTATAGGCCTGCTAATGAAGAATTACAAGGTGCTGTGTGCAAATGATTTCATTTATCATGGATATCAAATTGTGTGCGTAATTTGATGGTTTTAATTACTGATTTTTGTAGCAATATAATTGGAAGTAGTGAACCTTGGCCTCATTTGCCCTACAGATGATAGGGAGACAGAAGACATATGGTTGCACTGAATGCAGTATAGATAGATAGATAGATAGATAGATAGATAGATAGATAGATAGATAGATAGATAGATAGATTGATAGATTGATAGATAGATAGATGTCTTTTGGTGAGGACCACATTAGGTACACAGAAAAACAGCCCTCTTTACAGGTATGCACAGGGACACCTAAGCAAACCAACTGTTATTGAATACTGAAACAACCCAAGCTTGTCCCACCACCATTTACTGCTTCTGGTCTACTTTTTAAAAAACATAGGATAGTTGGCAAAATAAAAATGGCATTTCATATATATAAATCCAATCAACATGCTTTATATTTCCCCCCTTGCTGCAGTGTCTTGATTGCTCTTCTTTTAAGGGTAATGTACAAGGAGCATTTTGCTGCCAGTACAATTTCAAGCCCACGGCTGGCATTAAAAACTGGAAATTCCCTATCATTATCAAAACTGATATTCCACCCTGCCAGTGCAAACATGGGTCAGACATTCACATTTTTGCATAACTCTCTCAGCCTGCTTCTTCATCCCCACCCCATTTTGGCATGCTAATGAAATATTATGAAATAAGCAGAGGACTCCAGCATGCAGAACTACAGGTATGAGATCCGTTATCCAGAAACCCAATATCCAGAAAGCTCCAAATTATGGAAAGGCCATAAAACGTTTTTTTTTTTAACTCCTTTAAATTTGAATGAATTCAAATTCAACTTGGCAAAATATGTTTATTAAAATTGAATTATTAAAACTCGAACTAATATAAACGACCTGAAAACTTGAATCAAATTCCATTCAAATTTGATTAGAGTTTTTTCTCCGAAAAAAAACTTGAATGTCAGGCTGCAAACATCTCCAAATTGATGCCAGGACCTCTCCCATTGACTTAAACAGTAATTTGGCAGGTTTTAGGTGGCAAATAGTCTACTTTGAATTCTAAAAGGGCTAGAGATATATCTTGATAATCGAATTTGAATTTTTGTACAAAACTCTTTTGTACAAAATCGAGTTTGTATAATTCACTATTCAAATTTCAGTTTTGACCATAAAAAAAATGAAAAAATTCGAATTTTCAGTTCCACCCTTAATAAATCTGCCCCTTAATATAGTATTGTTTTTAGCATTTTTACTAATCATAGTTGCTGTTGAAAGATATGTAAAAATGTGTACCAACAAAGGAGAACCTAGTTAAACTTGAGTATTCCCATCACTTCAGTAATCTTCACTCAATACAATGCTTTGGTGATCACAATGATGGGTTTCATGAAAGTCAATCACAAATAGCATCATTTTCCCACACAATATGGAAACTTTGTTTCAGCCAGCTATCGCTAAGGGATAAGGCTAAAACCTGCTGTGTGCAATCATGGTCAAGTGCACTATTAAACCTTGATTGTTACTTCAGAATATCTAATAGTTAAGGATTAGGTCACAAACCAGAGCATAAATCACAACCCCTCTATAAAATGCATTCTTGTACTGTTTTCATATGTCTGTAGAGAGCACTGCAAGACTATGCAATAATGTGTGTGTATCATTTTCACCCTTACTAAGGTACAGAAGAATTTGTTCAATTTCTTTTTTTTAGAACCATTATGCTTTATCTCTTACAACTGTTCCCACTTTTATTTTCTAAAATGTACCTGCTTTGTCTGCAGCTGAAAAACATTACAACATATATGTTTTAGTTCTGCTTACCAGCCTCAAAAACACACAATTATGTACTATTATTACTGTATAATCATGTTTGTTTGACATAATAAGGTCACTTACCTATATAAAGTTGACTGTTGAGCTGCAAACGGATATGCCCATCAGAAGGAGTGATAATTGTTTTCTGTGGCAGCTGATCCACTTGAAGGGATGCTTCTTTTATATTTCTTTCTGCCTTTATGAAGTGCCACTGATTGTCATTTAAATTATAAGGTGACTGTACTGTAACCCCGAAGGGACCATTTCCAACGTCAAATGAAAATACCACTTCAGTTGGAGCTGTTAATAGGAGGATATTACTAAAGTTATGCCACTTATTGTTCATTCAGCTGAACGGGTTATCTTTACATGGTGGAAACGGTAACACATTTTAGCCCTAGACTAGTACTTTAAGGAGTACAGCATGCATTTGCACTGAGTTCAAGGCATTCAAGTAGAACATTATAAATTGCAAGAAACAGGTAGGCAGAGATATTACAACTGCAGAACTTGAATACCAGAAATTATTGAACTCAACAGGAAACACTGATAATCTGCTCAGCAGTACATTTACTTAAATATATTTGCTATTAGGCTATCTTTATTGTTCTTGCATAGTGCAGCAGGGGAATGTCTTCTGCAACTATTCATATTAAGCAAGTTCCACTTAAGAACTGAGTCACTACACCGTCATTCCCCTGTGACTACCTGTCTACCTCTAGTCTTCACCAGAGCTCAAAGGTGTTCAGAACTATTTACCAGCTACCTAAGAGTAATTAAAGTCTATGCTTCAGAGTAGTCACTGGCTATTTCATTTACTCTTTATTTGTGGAAGAGTATTTAAATACTCCTATATTAACTTTTTTTTGTTTTACTCTCAAATGTTATTGTTACTGTTTTTCCTAAAGGGGTGAAGTTACTGAAAAAAAGTTCTGATGTATTTGCTGAGACATTTAAATGTAGTTAAATCCTAATAGGTGTTGGGGAAATAACAGTAGTTCTGCATAGTTATACAGAGCAAACTTCATTACAGAAAAAGTCCTGCCCCAAATTAGTTTGAAAAGAAAAGTATGTGACTACATTACAGAAGCTGCAAGCAAAATGGGTTTAAAGCACTCTATATCGCCAAGGTTCTTATTTGAGATTATAACCATAATTATTACAAAAGAATGGTAATAAGAACTTACATTGCAATTCTATTCTTATAAAGTCTTTAATCCCCAGATTTTCTAGAAATAATCCAGACAGTGATGATGTTTTGAAGAAAAAAGATACATCGGCACTAATTTCACCATGAAGAGTAGGAAAGTGAAGGTATGATGTGACTGTATTGAAGGAAGCTGAATTCCAAAAACTTCCTAGGCATAGTAAGAGAAAATGCATTGGCTGAAGAAAGTTTCATATTTCTTTAATGGGTTAATTCAAGCTTTTAATGAGTAGAATTTTGTTTCAGTTAATTTCCTCTAAATGTGCAAAAAAATCATTGTACCTTTATTAATTAATATGTTAGCTTTCTTGTGTTTTAGAAATCAACACTGCATCTGTTTCAGCATGCTGTACCTTAATAAATGAATATAGTATACCAGCTTGCTATGCATCTTCAAAGCTTCCAGTCAAACACTGGCATCATGGCATTATTATAAGGACAAATGCTATACCTGGCATTGCTCTTGTTTTACTCAATATGGAAACTACACACAAATATACTATAAAGCTAAGTAATAAAAACTAACATTTTCCACTAGAAAAATAATCTATTGTACCATATTTATTTCAGTTTCCAAACAAATCAAAGGGACATCACCAATTCAGTTACCAGCAAGAGAAAATGATAGTATACATAAGTAGTAGTTGCTTACATAGTACCTGTCACACTTACCTATATATAGAAAACATCCTACTAAATATTATGCTATTATGTTTTTGTGCATGTAAAGCAAAGAGCTGCAGATGTGATAATCTTGCCACAGGTATTTAGGAAATCTAGGACAATAAGGGGCACATTTACTATGGGTCGAATATCGAGGGTTAATTAATTAATTAACCCTCGATATTCGACCAACGAAGTTAAATCCTTCGACTTTGAATATCGAAGTCGAAGGATTTACTGCAATTCGTTTGATCGAACGATCGAAGGAAAAATCTTTCGATCGACCAATTAAATCCTTAGAATCGAACAATTCGAAGGATTTTAATCCATCGATCAAACAATTTTCAGAAATTTTTTTTTTCTCAAATTTTTTTTTTATTCTAATCCTTCACTCGAGCTAAATAAATGTGCCACTAAGGGTTATATGCTTATCAGAATGCTTGGGACCTGAGTTTTTTTGTTGTCATTCTGTAACTTGGATCCCAATACCTTAGGTCTGCCAAAAAAAA
The DNA here is from genome assembly GCF_017654675.1 of Xenopus laevis. Lineage (NCBI taxonomy): Eukaryota > Metazoa > Chordata > Amphibia > Anura > Pipidae > Xenopus > Xenopus laevis. The sequence goes on from NC_054372.1 coordinate 127,202,590, forward strand.
TATATACATTAATTAAATCCAATAGGTATGCTGCTAATATGGATTCATGCAACTAAATTGCTATCTGATTAGATTAGATTATTACAGATCAAAAATAAATGATCATTTGTGTAAAATGGGAGTTAGCCTTCCTGTAATTCAGAGCTTTATAGAGAATGGGTTTCCAGATAAGGGATTCTATGCCTGTACTAGGCTATTTAACCAAATATTTCTTCTTTTTTTTTCATTTGCCTTTTTTCAGTAATAAAACAGTACTTTCTACTTGATTTTAAGTAAACCATCCCTAATCCAAAATGATACCAAAACATTTTTTGAATTACACATAATACTAAATAATAGACATTTAAGAAATATTATTATTTAGTGTGGTCTTGGAATGAAAGATGTACTGTTACATCCTGTAAATTATAATCCATGCGGCTGCTAAAACATTCAACTCGCCATGCCAACACCGGTCTTCACGGACATGCTTTGGGGCCCCAGAACATTCTGCTGGGAGATTGACAGGGATACTAAAAAAACCAGAGATTGAACCAAAAACATAGTACAGACGTGTACTTGAGGTCAGGCAATTGGTCTAGGCAGGCAGCAAAGGTGCAATGTCAGAAACACAGAGTTAAAAAAACAGCAGCACAGCATTACTAAAGGCTTGAATAAAATTTAGGGATTCAGAGCAAGCTTGGGCAGAGTAAACAGGCCTTTTATTTCAAATTTTGCCCTAAAGTTATGTTCTAATGCCAGGACTTGTGCAGATAAAACAGGGAACTTGTTCACCAAGAGGTTAAAAAGCTTGTCTGTCACCCGGGGCACCAGACATGTACAGATTGAACACACAGACTTTTATCTTACACTGCCACAGCATTAATGATATAATGGTATATAATCTACAGTCTGGTCATTTCCCAATGGGACCAGACTGTAAATTATATCCTTATAAACAGCGCGTTCTGTCGCCAGAACGCGCCGTTTATAAACTTAAAGGGACAGCACTCGCAGCTGCTGCCATCGCCTCTACCCGACCTTCCCACCACTATAGCTTTCGGCTCTGCATTTGCTTACCTCCCACAAAGCGCTCCACCCCCTCCCTTCGGCTTCTCTTTGCTTCATAGCAGATCTCACTTCAGTAAAACATTATCTGCAGCTGCCTCACTAGCGTTTCTCTTCTCCATTTTCACTCCCCCTCGCATCAACTATCTGAAGTCTCGCCCCCCTCCCTTACCCTTCCAAAGTCTCGCTCCACCTCCCGTCCACTCTCTGAAGACTCGCTCAGCCTCCTTCCCTTGCCTTCACCCGTCTGTGATGCAGTGAAAGAAAATGTCACACAGTGCGGGAGCTAGCCTTCAGAGTGGATGGGAGGCGGAGCGAGACTTAGATAATGTAAGGGAGGGTGAGAGAGACTCCAGGTAGTGTATACGAAGGGGAGGAGACTTTGGTAATGCAGGGGGGGGCGCAAAAATGGAGAGGAATCCTGTGAAGAAAAAAAGGAAAGAACTACATCCTAGCTGCAACACACATGTGACATGACCATAGCAAGAAGAAATAAAGGTACCCAGCTAAATATACTAAAGTATGGCATAATTTAAAAAGCAAAGAACTCGTCAGAAAGTACAAACTGAACCCAGAAATTGTAGATTATAAAGAAGCCCAAATAGCGAGCCTGGGACAGGTGGAGCGGAAGGGGCACATGACTAAGGGGAGAGTAGAGGAAATTAAGGGGTAGTGGTGAGAGGTATTGTGGGAGTTGTAGTATGGAAAGGCAATGGAAAAGGGGGGCAGGGCTTAACCTTTAAATAAGGGCTGAAAGCGCGGGGGATCTCATTACCTGTAGATGGCACAGCAGTACAACGTCATGGCGCAGGACACGGGATCCATGGTGCTGGAGGGCCTCAGGTTGGCGCTGGCGGGCCACGACGGTGAGCGGATTCGCAGGGAGTTGCTGTCCCTCCTGGGGCCGTCGCAGGGCACGGCAGCTCCGGTGGCGGAAGAGGCGGCTGAGAGGCAGAGGCCGCAGCGCCGGGCCCGTGCGCCCGATCGCCTTAGTCCGGAGGGGATGTCGGGGCGGCGACGTCGGAGCACCTCCCCAGTTGCAGGGCCGTCGGGTCTGAGGTCGGCTGGGAGTGGATCGGGGCAGCGCGCTCCTGTGAGCGCTTCCAGGCAAGTGGGGAGCAGTGTGTCTGGGCCCCAGGCAGGGGCGGTGCGGAGTGGCAGAGGGAGGCGCACGTCCGTGCGCCTTGGGAGTCGGGTTGCGTCTGCGGCTCCGGCCTCCGGTGCCTCTGGACTGGCAGCGGCAGGCTCCGGGGGTGGGGCTGGGAGCCGGCGCGGGAGCCGCGGGGTTGTGGCGGCCTCAGGACGCCGGGACGGTGTTCGGGCGGCATCTGTGGCTCTGCCCTCCGGTGCCTCAGGGATGGCTGCGGCAGGCACTGGGGGCGGGGCTCGGGGCGGGAGCCAGGCAGGGGCGGCTTCTCGGCAGGGGGACAGGGTGCGCAGGCTGGCGCAGCTGGCCCCTGTTGGCACCTCGTTGGGAGAGGTTGGTGGCGGTGAACAGGTGGATGCTGGGGCCCCTGCAGGGGGGGATGTGGCTCAGGCGGGTGCAGCAGCCACGGCACCTGTGCGGCGGCTGGATTCGGATGGGGAGGTGGCTGGAGCTGCTGGGTCCCAGGTGGAGGCGGTTGGCGGGAGAGAGCGGTCTGTCGGGGGGGACCTTGGCGGGAGTCCCCCTGCTGGAGGGGACCGGGGTAGGAGCAGGTCTGCTTCGGTGCAGGGATCGTGGAGGAGTGCATCCTTCGGCCGCGAGGGGTCGGGTGAGCGGTGGAGGGAGTCGAGGAGCGGACTGGGTGGGCGCCCCAGATCCAGGAGTCGGGTGCGCAGCAGGTCGAGGGATTGCAGGAGCAGGGATGCTGGCGGGCGACGGTGGGGGCATAGGCGGGAGTTTGAGAGGGCCGGGCTTTCTCCCCGGAATATGCGTGCTATGTCTCCCTGTCGCTTTTCTCCTCCTAGGTCTTCAGATCGGCGTGCCGGCGGTCACGATGGAAGGCATTCGGCTCGGGAGTCGCGGTCCAGGAGTCATTTGTACGGACCTGCACGGGAGCGTGAGTCGAGGGAGGTCGGTGCGAGTGGACAGACGGCCCAGCAGGGTGCTCCCGGGATTGGGCCAGGTGGTGAGTGCTCCGGTGGTGCCCCGGGTGCTAGCGCCACGCAGGGTTTATTGTTGGGGTTGAAGGATCTCTTAGCTAGGTGGGAGTCGGGGACGCCCCAGGCGGGGGTTTCCAGGGTGTGGGCGCCTGTGGGGGCTCAGGAGCCACTGGCAGGGCCCTCCACTACTGCGATCGGCGCGGGGGCGACGGGCGCGGCGGCGGTGGTGTCGGACAAGGAGGGCGTCGGGCTTCCGAAGGAGACGGTGGGGGGCGACCTGCCCTCACCAGGGACTGTGCCGGAGGCGGCCCGGCAGGGAGCTTACGTTTCCTTTACGGGTCCTTTAGGGGCGCATGTGAAAAAGGAGGTGAAGGAGAAGATCTGGAAGGGGGAGTTTGTGGAGATTTTCTCCCTTCTTCCCCTGGAGGAGGCGGTTGAGCTGAAGGATGATGATAAAAAAGATGGGAAAAAGGAGGAGGAGGAGAGGAGCAAGAGATATAGGAAGATTCCGAAGGTTTTCGGGAACTGGCTCCGGGCCTTTTGCATTTTGGCCAGTATCATTGGGGAAAAGCATTCGGATCGATGCTCATCCCTGTTTAGTTACGTGGACGGAATCTGGGAGGCTTACCGGGTTTATGGCGGTTTGGCGTGGTGGCGGTATGATGAGCAGTTCCGTCAGAAGTTAGCGGCCAACCCGGGGATGGGATGGGACCAACTGGATATGCCTCTTTGGTTGCGGTTGATGACCGCGCAAAAGGCTTACCCCTTTCAGAGAAGCGCCGGGGGGACGCAGTCGGGGGCCTCGCCGGCGGGATTCAAGCCTGGCTTCTGTTGGCAGTTTAACGAGGGACAGTGCAAGTGGGGGGGATCGTGTAAATTTAAGCACGAATGCACAGGCTGTGGGGGTGTACACCCTTACGCCAAATGTTTCAAGAAAGGGAGAACGGGATCCAAGCCTGGGGAGACTAGCAAAGGGGAGGACACCGGTGAACCTCGCCGCGATGCGCCCGTGGTTAGATCGGTACGGTAGGAAAGGGGATGCGGAGTTACTTAGGGTGGGGTTCAGTGAGGGGTTTCGGATTCCGTTTCAACCTAGGGCACAAGGGGAGGTCCACGGGAATCTCAAATCGGTGGCAGGGAATTTGGAGGTGGTGCGTCAAAAATTACGTAAGGAGGTTGAGCTCGGCCGGATGGCCGGCCCTTTTGCAGCCTCCCCTTTGGCGGACCTGAGAGTGTCGCCCTTGGGGGTGGTTCCGAAAAAGGATCCGGGGAAGTTCCGATTGATTCATCATTTATCGTACCCTAAAGGCATGTCGGTAAATGATGATATTGACCCGGATCTTTGCTCGGTTTCGTACACGTCCTTTGACCAGGCTGTGGCGGTGGTCAAGAAGGCGGGGTCGGGGGCGTGGTTGGCGAAGGCGGATATAGAATCGGCGTTTCGATTGTTGCCCATTCACCCTGATTGCCATCACTTGCTGGGATGTGCGTTTGAGGGTTGTTTTTACGTTGATCTATGCCTGCCTATGGGTTGCTCGATTTCGTGCGCGTATTTTGAGAAATTTAGTTCGTTCTTGGAGTGGGTGGTGCGGCGCCGGGCGAATTCCGCGGGCTTGGTGCACTATTTGGACGATTTCCTGTGTGTCGGACCGGCCTCTTCTGACGAGTGTTTCCATATTTTGGAGACTCTTCAGGAGGTGGCGGGGGATTTTGGGGTGCCATTAGCGCCCGAGAAAACGGTGGGACCGGTGACCTGCCTTTGTTTCCTAGGTTTGGAGATCGACACGGTGGCGGGCGAATGTCGGCTGCCTCTGGATAAGTTGAATGATTTGAAGGACTGGGTGAGCCGTTTAGCACAGAAGCGCAAGGCGACGGTGCGGGAGGTGCAGTCCTTGCTGGGCAGGCTCAACTTTGCCTGTCGAGTGATTGTGATGGGCAGAGTTTTCTGCCGGCGCCTGGGCCTGCTGTTGGCAGGCGCGAAGGGGCCCCATCACCATCTACGGTTGCCTCAGGAGGTGAGGGCGGATTTGGAGATTTGGCGGCGGTTTCTGGACACGTTTAATGGGAAGTTGATTTTCCCAGAGGCAGAGGTCTCCAATTCTGAATTGCAGCTGTTCACTGATGCGGCGGGTGGCGGTGGTTTTGGCGCTTACTTAGGCGGACGTTGGTGTGCTGAAATGTGGCCTCAGGAGTGGACTTTGCTGGGTTTCACTAAGAATTTGTGTTTTTTGGAGATGTTCCCGATTGTGATCGCTTTATTTCTTTGGGGGGACGTGCTGGCCAACAGGCGGGTTGTATTCACCACGGACAATATGGGAGTGGTGCAGGCCATAAACAGGCAGTCGGCTTCCTCGCTGGAGGTTGTGCGACTTTTGAGGATTTTGGTGCTGCGCTGCTTGCAATTAAATGTGGGTTTCCGGGCGGTTCATCTGGAGGGGGTGAGGAATGAGATTGCCGATGCTTTGTCTCGATTCCAGTGGGAGCGATTTCGACGCCTGGCACCAGGAGCAGACAGGGAGGGCCATCCTTTCCCAGCGGGTCTTTGGAAAATCGGGACGGCCGGATTGGAGGGCTGGTGAGATCCTCAGTGGCTGAGTCAACTTGGGCCTCATATGGTAAGGTCTGGGAGGAGTGGCAGCAATTACTCTCTTGGGTTGGGAGATCGGAATACCCGCAGGGTGGTCAGGAGGTTATGCTGTGGTGGGTATTCTGGATGGCGGAACGGGGACGGTCGGTTGCCCAGATTGAGAAGAGCATGTCGGCACTGGCCTTTATGTTCAAGCTTCAGGGGGGGGACGATTTGACGAAAGGTTTTGTCATCAGACAGGCCGTGAAGGGGCTGAAGAAAGGGCGGATGAGGCCGGACTCCCGGAGGCCGGTGACGGTAGGGTTGCTGGGAAGTTTGATGCGGGTTTTGGGGGACATTTGTTTTTCCTGTTACGAGGAGACCCTGTTCGGGGCGGCTTTTGCCCTGGCGTTTTTTGGAGCCTTTCGAGTGGGTGAGCTGGTGAGCCATAGCAAAAGGGTCCCTGGGGGGCTTCAATTGGAGGACATTGAACTGGGAACGGACAGGGTTGACATATGGCTCAGGCGGTCTAAAACGGATCAAGCGGGTAAAGGTAGGAAGGTGGTGTTGTATGCATTGCATGGGGGGTCGATTTGCCCATGGGAGAACGTGCAGCGGTTTTTGGCATCCCGTCCGGGGTTGGTGGGTACGTTCCTGATTCATGAGGACGGCACGCCATTGACCAGGTACCAATTCATAAGGATTTTCCGGTTGGGTTTGGGGAAGTTAAATAGGCCTCCTCTTGAGTATTGTTCTCATTCTTTCCGGATCGGGGCAGCCACGGAGGCCGCACGGCTCGGTTTGAGTGATGCAGTCGTGAAAAGGATTGGCCGGTGGGAGTCTAAACGGTTCCAGAGCTATGTGAGGCCGGCTTTGGTTTGAACGGGGGTGCATGCGGGAGGGTGTACAATCTGCTTGATGCGTTTTTTGGTTGGTGTTGTTTGTTTGTTCATTGGTGTGGTTGTAATTTGTTATTTATTAAGGTGGATGTCTACAAGTCTGGATCCTGGGACATTCTTTTGTGCGCTGGGCGGAAAAGAGAGCCGCAGTTCGGTTGCGGGGTCGGCAGCTGGGCTTTCCGGACCGTTTGGTTGAAGTGAAGTGGTTTGGCTTCCCTGGATTGTTGTGGCCCGGTGTGTTTGATAAGGTGGTAAGTTTGTCGATGAGTGAACCGCACCCCCACGTATTGGTTCTGCATGTGGGCGGTAATGATATGGGGATAATGTCTCAGAGGGACTTGGTTCGACAAATGAAAATCGATATCGACAAGCTTCGGTCATTGTTTGTGGGGGTGGTTCTTGTGTGGTCGGAAATGATACCCAGGTTGGTGTGGAGGTGGGCCAGAGATCATTCGGCAATGGAAAGGAGCAGAAGGAAGCTTAACCAGTTGCTTAGTGTTTTTATTCGGAGGTCCGGTGGGGTGGTGGTACGGCACAAAGATTTGGAGCGGGCAGTGCCGGGACATTATAGGCGTGATGGAGTGCATTTGTCAAATGTTGGGCTTGATTTGTTTAACCTTGGTTTGGGTGATGGGGTGGAAAGGGCTGCTTTTCTGGTGTCTGGGGTAGCGCGGCCTGCCTAAGGGGTTATGCAGGCGGCGCAGTGGCATAGTGGGGCTGCCCTAATGGGTAGCCAAAAAGGGGGCTGGAAGGTAAAGTGAGGTCGGTTGGATAGGCCTGGGGCGAGGCTAAGGGGGCAAGGAGGCACCGTAAGTGAGGAAACGGGTGACGGAGTCTTAGCCTTAGGCTAGTTAATGGGTTTTGACTAAGAAGGGTTTGGGAAGTTATTGTAAACATTGTTAAATGTTATGTGCAGCCTTCAGCGGCTATTATTTTATGCAAAGTGTGATGTGTTATTATTTTATGCTGGTATGTTTGTTATAAGTTAAATAAGAACAATTGAAGGAAAATGTTACTTAATAAAACAAGCTGCGGCCTTTTTCACCAAATGATCTGTGTTGGAATGTATTTATGGGGTGTTGGAGTATTGTATCGGAATCGAAGCATACTATAGTCAAGAAGCCCAAATAGCGAGCCTGGGACAGGTGGAGCGGAAGGGGCACATGACTAAGGGGAGAGTAGAGGAAATTAAGGGGTAGTGGTGAGAGGTATTGTGGGAGTTGTAGTATGGAAAGGCAATGGAAAAGGGGGCAGGGCTTAACCTTTAAATAAGGGCTGAAAGCGCGGGGGATCTCATTACCTGTAGATGGCACAGCAGTACAACGTCCCTCCCTCCCGCCCTTTTGGAAGTGGGGGGGGTGGATGGTTATGTCGCAGCAGGGCATAGTGGGGCTGCCCTAATGGGTAGCCAAAAAGGGGGCTGGAAGGTAAAGTGAGGTCGGTTGGATAGGCCTGGGGCGAGGCTAAGGGGGCAAGGAGGCACCGTAAGTGAGGAAACGGGTGACGGAGTCTTAGCCTTAGGCTAGTTAATGGGTTTTGACTAAGAAGGGTTTGGGAAGTTATTGTAAACATTGTTAAATGTTATGTGCAGCCTTCAGCGGCTATTATTTTATGCAAAGTGTGATGTGTTATTATTTTATGCTGGTATGTTTGTTATAAGTTAAATAAGAACAATTGAAGGAAAATGTTACTTAATAAAACAAGCTGCGGCCTTTTTCACCAAATGATCTGTGTTGGAATGTATTTATGGGGTGTTGGAGTATTGTATCGGAATCGAAGCATACTATAGTCATGAATAATGTACCCCCCACTGAAAATTTATAAAGATATTAATAGTCACCTCGGAGTTATGTGACCTGTATAAAAGCTTTTATATGGTCACATAACTCCTCGGTAACATAATATCTTTATAAATTACAGTAGGGGGTACATTATCCACTATATAATCTGCTTCCAAAGACATTTTCCCAAGAAAGTTATTTTTATCCAATATCTGTAATATATGTGCTCTATTGGTTTCTCTGTAGGAATAAATTGCTCTAAAAATCAATGCAATATTTTCCAGTGCAGATACCCTATTAAACAAATTATATTGAACTTGATTTTACACAACACTGGCAGGATGAAGTATGTAGACCTGAGAGCTCAGGAAACTAAGGGGCAGTGGATACTGTACATAAAATAGAGTGTGCAGCCAAAGGGTTTAAAATAGAATTATAAACCTGGAAAATCAAATCTGACTCAATCTAAAGTGCGTAAAGCATGAAAAAACTGTCCTTCATTTCGTAGGATAACTTCTATTTAAAATTAATCATTTTCATATTTTCTCACAGACCAATAAAACACCCTTTGGCATTTTTTTCGAAAAATTATTGAGGAAATGTTAAAAGTTATACATAGGGATGTAACGTATTGGTAACTGTTAGCATGGATAAGTAAAAAAACCATGCAACAAACAATGGTTAAATACACCTTATGTGAGAATCTGTTAAGGGGCAGATCTATTAAAATGTGAATTTAGAGCTCACCATAGAAAAACTCACTCACGTACAATTCATTCTTATGGGATTTTTACAGGTGTCTTTATCAAAAAGTGAACTCATATTTTCACCCATTTATAAATACATTTCCAAATACAGTTTTCATAGAAATGTACGGTAGATAATAATAAGTGAGTTTTTCTGTGCGGAGCTTTAAATCTGCCCTTTAGTGTAGCTAAAACATTGCCTGGTCTTATAGCAACTTATAGAAATGTTTTATATAATATGTGACAAATGTTAGCAATGCTACAGGCAAAAGTTAACATTATTAACACTTATGTGGAAGCCAACTAGATCTTTGAGTATAACTAATAAGCCTCTAATCTTATATTAAAGTAAATGTTTCATAATGTACAAGATAATGCTTTAAGCATTAATAAATTATATTCATTAATAATAAGCAATACCCAATGCCCAGTTTTGCCTGCCCAGTTTTCCCAATAAGGGGAATTGGCCAGGATTCTCCGAGACTGACAAAGATTGGTTAAGCCATGTCATAGCCCTGCCCCTCAAACTGCTCTGCCCCTACAATGCCACCTACAATGCCACAACATCACTGCCTGCCCAATGTCAGCATGCCTTATGTGATCACAATCAGAAGATTAGATTTAAAATATTTCAGAATAATAAAACCCGTTAAACTGTGCATTATTATGATTATTTGAAGCTCCACTGTTGAATAAAAACAGCATTTTATTAAAGAGGTAATTGATGTTATAAATTTGGTTTTATTTTTAAACTATGTTTCATGGTTTTTTTAACTGTTGAGTTTTTTTTATTCTGCAGCTCTTTAGGTTGGAACGTGGTACTATCACATGGCTCTGGGCAAATTTGCACAGTAACAGATAGCAACCAGTCAGCAATCAACTGGGCACTTGATAGCAGACTGACGGATGAAATAGAGAGGGCCTTAATGTCAGATAAGCACATATATGGCATCTTGATGAATCCACGCTGCGATTATGGATGACACTTGCAAGAAATTTGCATTCAAAATTTCAGGTTGGAGAGAGGGCAGCTCAGATAGGGAAATCATTATCATTTTAAAATATACGTAAAACATCAAAGACCAACTATACATCTATAGATTATACTAAAATGTCAGTTGTAAGAGTTTGGAAAATTTTTATGAATTAACTTACTATCTCCCCAACAAAGCAGAGGTCCAAGTTTATAAGTAGCTTCTGACTGAGGGCGATCTGTGTCTGTAATCACAATTTTCGTAACTGGGAGATGATCTTTATAAGAAAGGAAGCCTGTATCATTTGACCTGAGAAGGAAATTAAATGGATCATATTAACAGCAAATATACTGTGGTAAACAGTGGTGTGCAATATGTCATTTGAGTTGCAGGGCTGGAAAAAGATGGCTAGATGGACATTCACATATACATGTTCATTTCTAAGCAGATAACTATGAGCGTACCAGAAGTGTTCTGTACATGGTCAAATCCTAATATCACCAGGTGCATACAACCAACAAAGTTTGGCAATGTTATTATTATACTGTATACTGTCTTTTTAGATTGATTGATCTAATTTTACCTCAAGATAAAATCATAAAGCAATACATCATAAACTGGATTGAAATCCTGTCTAAAACCCACTTACTTTATTGATGGTGCCTTGCCTAAAATGGTGCTTTCCTGCATCATGCTACTTTTCATAACCCCTGGCACTAATGGTGCATTTTGTAATAGCCTAAGGTGCTTCTCTGTGGATTCGAAAGGGGGAACGTAATATGTTTGATTAACACAAAAAGCGTTCGCAAAGAACATTGCGAATGTTAGCAACCATTTTTGCCCGGATACAGACCTCAGCAACTTCCTTGCACAGTTTGCTACCAAATGGTGTTTGAGAACATTCACAGTATTATGTATAAAAATTTCTCAATTGCAAATCATATTTTGCAACAAAATATATAACAAAATTCCGAAGCCAGCCAATTATTTTACATTGCAAGCAGTGCTAAACATTCGCAAAAACGCAATTTTAAACATCACTTGCGATTTTAAATAACATTGCCCCTAATATGCTACATGCTAGGGTGGTAAGTAGTACCATGAGAAGACTTGACCAACTCCTTTGAATACTATTCACTGAGTAAACAAACACAGGCTTCTCTGATGTCCTACTTTTATTATTAGTTCATGGCAGGCAATGAAAAAAGTTATCTCTGGAAAAAGGCAGTGACTAAGCCATATACTGACAGAAGTACCACTTTTAAGATTGTGCCTTGGACATGACAGAAACAAATTGTATATTTGAACTTTTTTTTCTCAAAGAGCAATGTATGTAAAAGTTGTCCAAATACCCCAAAAACAAACCCTTGTTGGAGGTTCCCGTTTTTAAAATGAGCTTACACTTAAGCAATAGCATACATTGCTTTTATTTTAACTTTTTCTGCATGTTGAATTGCCTTTATCAAAAGCTTTTGAAAATTGTTCTTTTATTGTTTAATCTTACTCTTGTCTTCTTGAGCTACATCAGTACAATCATTACCATTCACTTTTGTCAGCATCACAATTACAGTAAAGCTGGGAATCAATGCAATTCTCTTCAATCCCACATGAACATTTATTGACTTCTGGTGAAGATCCACTCCAGTATGTCTGTGTTTCGTTAGTTCTTCCTACCCACCAACTGTAAGGAATGTGACCTAAAACAAACAAAATTAATTCGTTATTTGCAATATATACATGCAAATGTTTGTGTGTATATATATATATATATATATATATATATATATATATATATATATATATATATATATACATATATATATATACTGTATATATATATATATATATAAATATATATGTACATATATATATATATACATATATATATATATATATATATATATATATATATAAAATTATGTAGTATGTATGTGTATGTTTTACCCAAAACCCATAAGTAGCTGGTAAGTCTAATATCTGTATATCTACTAGTATCTAGAGAATAATTCACTGCCTTTTGTAAAATATAAGGATATTAACAGAGATCATCAGTTCAATTTGCTTTTATAAAAGTCATAGGAAAATAAGGTGACTTCTAATATCCTACTTTGAGTTGAGAATTAAGTTGTCAGAGCTAGGATTCCTTGGTAGTCTACGTTTTACCACATGGCACTTAATTGTTGTATATTTATACTTATTTATTTGAGATTATTTATTATAATGTTGTGTGATTTTCTATACTGTAAAATTGTACAGCACTGCATATCCTAGCAGCAATATTTAAATAAAATTATACCAACATTATTCTTGCACTACAAATGTTTGAGACACATTCAATGTTTAACTTTGTATTTAAGCAAATCTATAAGTAAGGAAAGTGCTGATCATTTCACATTAAAATATCCACTGGGCATTAAAATAACAATGTTTGTTGTACTAATTAAATTGCATTTGTTTTATACTATATTTTTATTTATATATTCACAGAACAAAAATCTACACCAACAGTGCACATAAATATCAAGATGCTGAACCATTAATAAACAAACTTTAATTTGCAAAATGTTGACATTTATTTAAAAATTAGGCTATAACATGTTGATAGGGTGTATTTTATGATCATATTTTATAACAAAAATAGTGATTCAATTTATATACATAAATACTTCAAAGATAATTTGGCACTGGAATATGAAACAAGCGATTCTAATCCATCCAAGTAATGCCCAGTATCCTCCAGTGCTGCACCTTCAGGGGGATATAGAATGCATTTTTTTATGTAAAAAGGTAAATAAAAATGAACATGTTATGTTAAGGATCCAGTGCCATAAGGTCCTTAACAACATTCCAGGAGATCCTGTAATAGTGGTTGCACATTAAGGGGCAGATTTATCAAGAGTCGAATTTCGAAGTGAAAAAAACTTTGAAATTCGGCCATCGAATAAACTAGTCCAACATTCGTACAAGTCGAAGTATTTTTAAGATTGTACGATCGTACTTCGAATCGACCATGTGAACGATTAAATTGTATGGTCGTACAATTTTACAAAAAAATCCTCAGACTTCTCAAAACTTAGCCAAATACTGCCTATAGGTTCTAGGAGTTCCCCATAGGCTAACATAGCAATTCGGCAGGTTTAAGGTGGAGAAGTGTCGAAGTCAAATTTTTTTAAAGAGACAGTACTTCGATTTTCAAATGGTCGAATTTGTGAAGTATTTTCAATTCGAATCAAGGCGAATTTGGCCTATCTGATGGTCGAAGTACCCAAAAATTTCGAAATTCAAAGTTTTTAAATTCGAAAATTCACTTCAACCCTTAGTAAATGGGCCCCTATGAATATATACATAAGTAGAAGGAAAGAGAGTATACTGAATGAAGGAAGATACAACAGAAAAGAAGATCAGAACAATAGCTACAGTTCTCTAAATTAACAAACCAATACACTTCTGCACATATCTCCTGAAGTTCCTGGTTGTCTCCTCCACTCATCCCCCAGCTGCTGTCTTTTCCTACCGCAAAAATCTGCTGCCAACGCCTATCTTAAATATCCCAATAATAAGCAATGGTCAAGAACAGAAGATCAGGCAGTGTTTGTCCTTTCTATGCCAAATGTTACAGTAATCAAGTAACCAGAGCAGCTTGAGGACATGGTTAGGGAAGAAGGAAAGGGAAACACAATTAACAAAATAGGCTGTTTTTTATATTTTTAAAAATGTATTAAATGTGGAATTATTTTCAAAGAGTTTTAAATATGAAATATATGCTACTTATTTTCTGTTCCTCTATGTTTTTTTGAAACAGATAAAAGATGCCTGAACAGTGATGGAAAACAAGGATCTATTTTACAGATAAACATTTTTAAAGGATAGAAATATTAGAGGGTTAAAGAGTCAAATGAATTTTAATATTTTTTTAGTCTTACTGGTTCTTTAAGCAAACAAAATGGAAAAGTAAGTATGGACTGTGAAGCTTGAAGCTGTATTACTTCTACAATATATGCAGTTAGTTTTTTTGGTTTTACAGTGAAGTATGTAGCTTTGTGGGTAATGTGTAGATTTATTTTGCTTTAAGAAATGTTCCGCAAATAACCTTATTTTTCATTATTGTCATATATTTTACTTTTATTAGTAGAAAGAGCACCAGGAGTCTACATACTCACTGAGGCATGATATTAGAATCATTTATCTTGAGGAGTTCACGTCTACATTTTAAAATTACAGGTGAGAACAAAGGGATATGCTAAACTGGATGAAATTTATATTCTGTAAAAACAAATACTGTACTGTAACGTGATAAATATTTAAACTTGCTGAAGTAGAAATACATTACATTGTTCTTTGTAAAGAGAAAAACTGAATTTTGCTAATATATAAAATAGAAATTTTTCATTTTGTTTTTATACAAGATGTTAAGCAGCTCCAAACTCTTATCCTTTTGGTTGAATAACAATAAGTGGATATAACAATGTCCTATTGTGATATGTTTATATTTAGATATTTATATACAGTACAGTATGATGAAGGCTTGATGGTTTACTTTGTCTGGTTTACTACATTATTTGCTATAATGTATCATGACTCAGTTCATAAACTCAGTTCAGATTAAATGGAATCTACGTGTACAGTATATGCTGTATGGTAATGCATTAGCTGAAAAAATTTAAAATAATGACATTCTGACATCTAAATTGATCCTGTGGTTTGCAATCATCATGATGTAGATTACTGTGCTTACTGTAATTTCATAATGTGAAATTTACTGTAGGATGAACTGTAAGATATACTGTGACATATCTATTACTATTATTGCAAAAACAGGGGCAATACCTTCACTGTAATTATGTATAAACTAATCATACTTGAGCCAGAATGTTCTGTTTATTTCCTGTTATTTAAATAGCGTGAGCACATTTCTGCAGCACTTTCCACAGATCTTCACTGCCCCAGAGAAGCTTCCAGTCTAGTATCCATATCACACTCACTACAGTCAATTTAGTCAGAAGCCAGTGAGTGTGGGAGGAAACATACACAACAACATGGAGAACATACAAACACTTGAAGATGGTGCCCTGGCTGTAAATTAACTCAAGACCGCAGAACTGTAAGGCAAAAGTAAAATCCACTGAGCCATCTCGCTCATCTGGGGCAAAATAAATACTTGTAGTATACCACATGCAAACAGAGATCATGTTAAATTGTGGTACAGGTTATTGTCATGCAAACATTTTCAGCAAATAACATTATGGCCAATATATATTTAGTTTCAGTTATCATTGCACAGCACATGCAACCCTCCAAAAATAGGGATAGGCGAATTTGACCCGTTTCATTTCACCAAAAATTTGCAGCTGGAGAAATGTCTGCGACACCTATTAAAGTCGATGGGCGGCAAAAAAATTATGTTGCGCTGCAATATTTTTATTGACGCGCGTAATTTTTTTTTGACGCAAGACGCCATACAAGTCTATGGGCATCATTTCCGCGGCGAAACAAGGTGAAAAAATTCAGCCATCCCTGTACAAAAATAAAAGGTAAAAAATACGAAATTGCCTTGTTTCGCCCCGGAAATGATGCCCATAGACTTGTATGGCGTCTCGCGTCAAAAAAAAAATGACGCGCGTCAATAAAAATATTGCAGCGCGACATCATTTTTTATCATGAGTTTATGAACTGAGTCATGATAAATTATAGCAAATAATGTAGTAAAATGTACAGTGACCTTGTTATAGAAGCTCTTTTCCACTATGCTTCAACAGTTCTTCATAAAAAAAAGGTTGCCAATATCTTATAGACACAGCACCTGCATAGCTACTTGGGGAGCGCTCGGAAGGCAAGGGGTGGATGATAACATTGTCTGCTTTTTTTCCAGAGGAAAATATCAAACTAAGCATAGGTTCACAAACATTTTGGAAAAAATGCAAATCCCATTGTGAAACTTTATTGGGCCAAAAAATGTCCTAATTCCTATTTGAGCAATACTGTATATACAAAGGAGCCACTCAAGTAACCAAAAACACAAGATATGCAAACATGGTATCCAGTGCAACAAAATGGTAATGGTCTATGGACAGCTTTATATATACAAATTATTTTAAATTAGTGCATATGAATCAAAATTTAAGGCGCAATTATAGGACTTTTCACAGGGTCTTGTCATCTGAAAGTCACAGCTTGAATGTATAGTTCTCTTCTTTTTTTAGTAAACTTTCAGTGCATGATGAAAGTCTAAAATAAATTCAAGTATTCCAATGACATATGCTCATTTTGCTTAAGGTACAACATGCCTTTGTGTGGTAAAGACCATAAAAAATTGCATTGTAACTGTCACCAGTCAAGACCACTGTGGGCCAGTCCTACATTTAGGGGGTTATTTATCAAAGTCTGAATTTATCTTAATATTTTGTGCTTCAAACTCCAATAAAATCTGCTTGTTTTTTTTACGCTTATTTACTATTACATTTTCCCGAAAATTTGCTTGTGGGAAAAAAATCAGATTTTCCCGATTTTTTCATCTGATTTTCATGAATTTTGCAATTTTTGTGAATTTTCACCCGAAAACTCCAAAAACTTTGGGTTATTGCACAGAACCCAGCACACAACTCATTGGGACTTATCCCTTTGACTTATATGCAGCCTTGACATGTCTGAGATGCCAGATTCAGACTTTTCCATCCTCTGGGTTTAATACATTTTTCACAATTCGTGATTTTTTAAAAGTCTGATTTTATTAAAAATAACCACAAATTTTTCGTGATTTTTGCATTCAGTGTTTAGTAAATAGCCCCCTTAGACTTTCAGAATCTGATTTATTGTTACAGCCCTGTGATAAAAGAACATTTACAAAAGCATTTCTGTATTTTGTGCTAATATATTCAAACTTTCACACATACAAAGAGTGCATTCGTTACAACACACTGTAGCAGTAATTCCAATGCATGTGTAAGCAAGAATATATATAACCTGCATTTTAAAATTGATTAATATTCATAATATAAAGACAGTTAATGGAATACATTTTTGTTTTACCTAGTTAATTAAACCATTTGAGACCAAATATTTAAGATTCATGAATGAAAACAAAATAATGCCTGAAAAATCTATTTTCAAAAATGTACTTTTTCCCATATTATATGCAATTTTCATTTATGTAATTTTCAGACAGTAGTTGTTCAGAATTGATAGTGAGAGATAGGTAGACCTCAATTAGGCAGCTGATTCAATTCTGGAATTTCTATTTTAGGGTAAAGCCACCATTTCCTATGGCAACTACTGCATCATGTCCAGTTAGGGGCCAAATTAAAAAAACTTCGAATTTCGAAGTGTTTTTTGGGCTACTTCGACCATCGAATGGGCTACTTCGACCTTCGACTACGACTACGAATCGAACGATTCGAACTAAAAATCGTTCGACTATTCGACCATTCGATAGTCGAAGTACTGCCTCTTTAAAAAAAACTTCGACCCCCTACTTCGGCAGCTAAAAGCTACCGAAGTCAATGTTAGCCTATGGGGAAGGTCCCCATAGGCTTGCCTAAGTTTTTTTGATTGAAGGATATTCCTTCGATCGTTGGATTAAAATCCTTCGAATTGTTCGATTCGAAGGATTTAATCGTTCGATCGAAGGAATAATCCTTCGATCGTTCGTTCGTAGGATTTGCGCTAAATCCTTCGACTTCGATATTCGAAGTCGAAGGATTTTAGTTCCTAGTCGAATATCGAGGGTTAATTAACCCTCGATATTCGACCCTTCATACATCTGCCCCCTTAATGTCAGCAATGGCAATGCTCACATGGTAAATTACAAATTACACTTGCACATCCTGGTGCTGCGACAAAGGGGTTCTACCCCAAAACGTTGCATCCCGCAATAAATTAGCAAGGGCTCACCCTGCCAGCATCCCCCTTGTATGCCAGTGAATCATGTTTTTAGCACAATACCTTCTGCACTAAAAGTGGAAACTAAACAATTTCAAAAATGTTCTGAAAATAACAGAGGCTCCAAAATGCCATAACATTCCACTCTTGTTCTGTGAATGTAGCCCTAAATATATATCTTGCAATATGTGCAATATGTTGGCGTTCTAAAAATACATGTTAATAATAACAAGAAAATGGAATATTCAAATTAAGTGATATCATTGGACAGATTTTCTGTCCATCAATTCCTGTATTAAAAGCAAATTATTGCAAATTAGCACATTATAAATGAATTGAACAATGGAATTATGGGCAATCAAATAGAACTGTTTGCCTACTAAAATTCCAAATACCAAAATTTACAAGTCAGATTATTATTAATAAAACCCCAGAGATTTTACTAATGGAATGTCTGCCATACTTACTTGTAAGATTAATAAATATCACATCCCAGGAGCAAAATATCTAGTTAAACAATGGATAATTGTTAAACATACTTAACATTTTCCTAACGTTACTCACTTTGTTTATGTAGAATACGAGATTTTTTACAATGATAAGCAAGTTCTTGCTTGCAGTTTTCTGCATTGTCAATGGTTGCCTGGAGCTGTGTCAGATCAGCAAAATATTTGAAGTTCATTACATGTGGGTTCTCTTTGTTAGAATTCTTGACCTTGACCATATCTGTATTATTGTGACTTATGACTGTTAATGTTGTGTCTTGATTAATCAGGAAAGAAAACAAATAATTAGGTTTCTCATTTTACAATTATTACCTGAAAAAAAGACAATGCATACATTTATAAGTACTTATACTTTTGTTTTTTGGATGAAAAGTTCTGTCTGTTTTTACTTCCCCTATCTCTTTTAAACACATGCTAAATACTGTTTGATTGCATCTAAGATATGGAAAATAGTTGAACACAAATCTATCTTCATCTTAAAATGTATAAAATCCAGTTAATTATTTTCGAAAAATGCAAGTACACAAAATTGGGTTAATTCAATATTTGTTTATTCAACCCTGATTTACAATCAACATTTTTTTTTGGTTACGCACTCATAACTGATTTGTTAAGAACATTGTATTTGTTTCCTGGAAGGTCATCTGCCTTACTTGAAGAAAGGGAGACACTAAATAAGGACTTAAAGCAAAGAAATAAATGAATGGTTCAATATTCAAAAAAATAACGATAAAGTGAAGAAGGTACCAGCCAAATACACAAAAAAAATAAGGAATTCATAAAGATCAGGACTATGAGTAAATGCCCCAATAGGCATGTCCTAAAAAGTATTTCTGCATTTTTAATTACTTCTTGGTTTATTTTTGGGAAACCCACAGTGTTTTTTGTTTTTCACCCTGAATTGGGCCAGGGGCATATTAATTTGTAGTAAGAACCTCCCACACACTAATATTAAATAATGAAACATACAAAAATAGAGACACACATCACTTTAGTACTGACCATAGCATTAAGAATAGGACTTTGCCACTGTCCTTCCATATGATTGATGAATGACAACTTTCTGAGTATCATCATCATTTTGATGCAATTTTTTAAAGAATGATCCCCGTTAATCCTAATCTAATGGTTAATGCTGTAATTTGCACTATAATTTTTCTTTTTGATATTATAGAGCAGAATCAAAAAAAGCATTACTTTAGAATGAAAAACTTCACATTTCATTTAATTTTGGAGTCCCCTTAAGTAGAATTCTTTGAAGCAATTGAAACAGTATCTGAAATTTCCCTAGTTATTGGATTCTTTAAACAGTGTGGTTTTCTGATGTAATATATTTGTCAAAGTGAATTATAAACAACATCCATGAAGTGTCTAAGCAGTCCTCACAGATACAGCGCATTTATATACAAACATAAAATATATATGTCTGTTTCTGATAGTCAGCACCAATTGTCAATTTTAGAAACAATCCACACATCAGTATTTTATTTTATATATTTAGCTACCAGTTGTCTTGTTGAGAGTTTTCATTTGTAAAGTAAGTTACTGTATACCACTAAAGAACATGCTTGAATTCATTATCAGTTCACATTGGAAGGGGTTCATTGAAAAACAATGTGTAAAAAAGATATTGGGATTATTCAAGGGGTTTTCAGCAATTTAATGCCTGGAAAATACTTTTTATTAAGATGATTTAGACATAGAAGTATGTAGAAAAAAAGGAGGTGAAATGCATTCTGAATTAAATCTGTATGTGACAGCTACTAAAAAATATGTTATATATAACACTCATTAGTTTATAACACAATAATTTCAGTAAAGTGAATATTTGGTAAATGAGAAGGAACCATAGCATTAGATAACAGGTACAGAAGAAGTTATTTTATCATCCTTTAGTTTTAACATGACAGATATTTATAAAGTGTGATGCGCCATAACATGAATTGTGAAGACTACATTATTGGGTTCAAGTGGATCATCATCATTTTGGTTGGTGCTCAAGCCATGTCAGTAAACATAACCCATTGAAACAAAATGAATACTGGTTGAAAGTATGACCAACCAATATGTCAGCCACTTATTCATTTACTACTCTTGATATTTATTATTTAAGATTTCATTCACTCAAAATATACCTTATTTAAAACTGAGGTCAAATTGTAATGTATTTACCTGGAGGGGAAATAATATATATACGTTTTTACGTATGTTACTGTTTTCGGACAGCCTCATTCATCAGCATGCAGTAACGTGATTATGTGTGTGAATATGTGAATGTTTAATGCTTTATTTGAGGTCAAATTAAATAAACTTTATAGTTTAGGATCCAGAGAAATAAAGCAAATGGTGGATGGATAGTTTGGAAACTGGGTTAAAGCATGCTTAAAATTATTACTAACAGTATTTGCACAATCCATCTTCTACTCAAAATCTATAACACTTCAGTATAATTATAGTTTAAAATAAACATATTGTATAACAAATAGAATGTGCCAGTGCATTATATTCGTTTAAATATAAAAGGAATGTGCATAACAACGCAGTATTTTAGGTTGATTTATAGCAAACCCTTTCAAAGAACACAACTAGCCCCACCCATCTGTTTCACTTATTGCTTCCTCCTCTCTCAGGCTGTGCACGGGAGACCTGGCAGCATTGAGCACACTGCACTGTAGGATAGGAACCAATCAGCAGCTAGATCCCTGAATCAGTCATACAGACTGATACATTAGATAGCTTTAAGAAGGGGTTAGATGGCTTTTTAGCAAGTGAGGAATACAGGGTCATGGAAAATAGCTCATAGTACAAGTTTATCCTGGGACTAGTCCGATTGAATTCTTGGAGTCAGGTAGAAATTTTTTCCCAATCTGAGAGAAATTTAAAAGGCTGCAAATGGTTTTTTTGCCTTCCTCTGGATCGGGGATCCCCAACCTTTTCTACCTGTGAGCAACATTCAGATGTAAAAAGAGTTGAGGAGCAACACAAGCACTGGTTGGCTATTTGGTAGCCTCTATTTGGACTGGCCGCCTACGGGAGGCTCTGTTTGGCAATACACCTGTTTTTTATGCAACCAAAAATTGCATCCAAGCCAGGAATTCAAAAATAAACATCTGCTTTAAGGCCACTGGGAGCAACATCCAGGGGGTTGGTGAGCAACATGTTGCCAACGGGCTACTGGTTGGGAACTACTGCTCTGGATCAACTAGCAATAAGGCAGGTTATATATATAGATTTAAAAGATTGAATTTGATTGATGTGTGTCTTTTTTTAACCTAACTTACTACGTTACTATGTAAATACATAGAAAAGATCAATGTATCCAGATTTTCCATTTTATGATTAACCACATACCTCATAAAATGGATTACCATTACCACCACCTCTTAAAGACTGGTTGCAATTCCTCTACCAGATATTTCCATCATATATAACGTAGCTGCAATTCTAGCTGCACACAACATATTAAATCATCCTGTTTCATTAAACACTGATGAGTACCAAAGACATAAATCAAATTCATGTGAATGGAAAAATGCATTTCTTTGATATTTAAAGAAAGAGCCTAACCTTTTAACTTATTTTCCCAAGGCAATCACTTGATAACTGTCATTGATGTAGAGAAAAAAAATCTCCAGGCTTCAGTGTTCTTAAAATAACACTTTCAGTAAAAAAGATATTAAATGAAAAAAAATGAGATGGGGAAAGTGAAAAACCATTAGATTGCTGTAGTTTATTTTGTTTTTCATTTTCCTGGATAGATTATAAACATATGTTCCAGCCAGGAGTAAAAGTAAAAGCTGTACCTCATTGATTAAGAACAAGCAAAGAGAACATACAAAAAAATTGTCACAATCCACCATGTTTTATATGGTGATATACAGTACTGTATAGGTGCTATATAGGTGAAGTCACATAAGTTGCACCAGCATCAATATGGCCATCACAGAGGCAAGGCATGCATGTTTTCTACACACCTTCCATTTTTCAAGTGCAAAAAAAAAATGGTGCACTAATACTTGATGGTAGTGACAAGAAGTTTCTCTATGGTTTTTTAACGTGCAGAATTTTCAAATTTCAAAGAAAGCTCTCTGATTTCTTATGGGTAGAAATGCTGTATTCTAGCTACTGAACACACTATATATATATATATATATATATATATATATATATATATATATATATATATATATATATATATATATATATATATAGCTTTTTAAAGCCAGCTGCAAGTAGAACAATGAAAGCAGCAATCTGATTGGTTGCCATCGGTTACTGCCCATGGGCAAATTGCCCAGTGTTGATAAATGACCCTCATTGTGGCATCTTTGGAGGTGCAGATATTTACTGTAAAGCTGGCCATAGATGTAAAGATTTTTAAAAGATCCAATCATTATCGTGAGACCACGATTATCTCTAAATGATCGTTTAAATGTACCATCTGTCCATCAACTAAAAAGACCATTTCAGGCGATATTAGTAGCTGCCTGCTTGGCCCTGCAAACATAGATATATTGCACAGGGACCGAAAAAATTTTTTAAACATGGCCGATCAATTTTCTACAGAAGTCGGGCGAAAAATCGTAAGATGTACGATCGTTCGAATCCCACTAACTTCGCTAAAATCGGTGGTTCGGCAAGAAAAATCTTTGCATCTATGGGGACCTTTACAGAGCTGTGGTTGCCTTGGACTGGTACAGAATCCCAAAACAAAATCTATAACATTTGTAATCTTTTATTCTCCTTTAAGTCACAGGAAAAAAGAGTGAATGACTTATAAATTACTTCATAATCTATGCTATAATTATATTAACAGTTTCTGTTATCACGCAAAAATATATGCTTACCTAGCATATTACAGTACACAGTAAATGGTTCTAAGGGACCACTTCCATCGGCATCAATAATAAAGAATCCAGATGTATTTCCTTTATGTTTGTATGCTTCACATGATTTTTCATAAATAGCTAAAACAGAACATAAATGTACATTAATTAATATCAACCTATAAAAAATTTTGCTCTTAATATTCTCAATTTACATTTACATGTAAACATGTACATCAATGCAAAACTGTAGATATATTGTTTTTAATTTTATATACAGCTCTTGGAAAAGTGAATACACAAAAACAGTAATGTATAAATACACAGGTAGTATATTTGTTTTAAATGTTTGATTAAAGCAGGCAATATTGCACAGGGATCATTGAGTTTTGGAAACTTAGCATTGTAAGTCATTTAAAAAGATGTACTTTACACTGAATTATATAGGCAAAAAAAAAGTATTTTAAAATCCTTAACATCTGTTAGCTACATGCTTAATTAGGTGGATGGTAGTGTCCATCCATTTGTTTTTAATATATATTGTAATAAACCTGTTTAAGCATGCAATATCCAAGTAGATGTATGCACTATGAGGCAGATTGACAAAAATGTGAGATTAGAACACACTGCAGGAAAAAGTCACCAACTTTCTATTCATTCCTATGAAATTTTTAAAAGGGTTTTTAATTTTTTTTTTTAAATAGTGAACTCTAACTTTTATCTGTTATATAAATATGTTTTAAAATCCCATAGGAATGAATAGAAAGCAGGTGAGTTTTTCTGTGGTGTTCTCTAATCTCACATTTTGATAAATCTCCAGGCTCAAGCACACGAGTTCCTAAACTCTCCAAAAAAGTTCAACAGGTTTTAGGTGTTGGGTTTTACTTGAAAAACCTGCTTGGGATAAAAAAAACTAACAGTTGTCAGTAAGCACAGGCATTTGGATGCAGAGACCATTCATGAGTTTAGGAATTCACATGCAGGGCTGGAACTAGGGGTAGGCAGATGAAGCACGTGCTTGGGGTGCAACGCTGGTGAGGCACTAAGCACGTACCTCTTGCCTGCATAACCCTAGTCCAGGCCCTTGCTTCCCTCGATTACTGGACACTCATTACCCCGGCATCTTCAATCTCCCGCTGTCATTACGTGTGTGTACATGTACGATTGCAATCTCACGCTGGGGTGGAGGGAAACGTGGCGTGAGGTTGTCTAGGGTGCCCAGCTGTCAGCCCTGTTTACACAGAATTTTATTACCCAGCTCAAGCCCAGAGGCTCATGCATTTGTATTTTATTATCATATTGTATTGATCGATCTCTTACCATATTGTTCTGCTGTACAGCTCTGCATATACAAGTAGTGCTATTATCAAGCTATTGTTTTTTATTCCCTACAATGCCATATTAATGGATGCATTCTACTACTGACAGTGAAATAAAATGATGTTACAGATCAAATTTTAATTTGTTTAATTTTGCTGCCTAATTTGAGAAAAAAAAATATTCAACAAACTTTTAAAATCTGTCATCCAGTGTCCTGCTTGAGAATTATTTTTTTAAATGTGGAGCCACAGGAGAGAACCTCCATTTTTCCTCTTCTAATTTTACCTGTGCAGTACTCTGGCAAGGTCCTACCGCCACAACGAGCCCAACTGGAAACGTTCAGTTGGGTTCGTCCCCACCACAACTTTATCACTATTGGTTATTAGTTAATAAAACATAGAAAAAGAATGAAAATTAAATATTCACATAATATCCAAGCATTTCCTTTGTTGAAATACCTTTAACTAATCTATGACCATGTCCAATTGCCGGCATAGCCAGCTGTGGATGTGTAATTGTTGGACAGGTTATAGGAAGATGGACTTCCTACTAGGTTGCCTGACATATCAGCCCAAATAGTTCACTGCTAAAGAACTGGATGAGCACAAAAAACCCAAAACTACTAAAACATTCTCTTGGCCAGGAGACTTGGCCTACAAAATCATGGCATTATTTTGCTACAAATCCCCATTTACTCTGCCCACATGGTGGACTATGACTCTAACATGGTAGGCAATTTGATTCCATCCAAAATACCAACTTACCCTTCTTTTAATAACAATGGAGTGCAGGTCAGCCTGCCCATCTGCCCAACTCCGAGGGTAAAGTCAACAACCACTTACCATGCTTCTTTCCATAGCAGTGCATCCGCTCTGTAAAGAACCCCCTCCAGCTATTTTTGCCTGGCTCAGAGGGTAAGATCAACCAACCACTTACCATGCTGGTCCTGTAGTTGCCCATCCACGCTGTGGAGATCCGCTTGGGCAGCCCAACCTGACTGCCCAACCACGCTGTGGAGACCTGCTCGGGCAGCCCAACCTCGCTGTGGAGAACCCGTGCTCTGACAGGCCAAGCACGCTGTGGAGACCTCGGCTCCTACAGCCCACACACGATGTAGAGACCTGGCTCTGACAGCCCAAACACACTGCGGAGCCCCTCCACACTGTGGAGATCCGAGCTCCGACTGCCCTTCCACGATGTGGAGCCCGCACTCTGACCATTCCATGCTGTGAAACTCCATGCTGCAGCCCTTTCCTTGCTGTGTAGCCTGCGCTTCAACCACCCTTTCATGCTGTGGAGCTCCGCGCTCTGACAGCCCTACCATTCTGTGGAGACCCTCGCTCCGACAGCCCTTCCACGCTGTGTAGCCCCCTGCGCTGCGGCAGCTCTTCCACACTATGGAGCTCGAGCTCCGACAGCCCTTAAACGATGTGTAGCTCCACACTCCGACAGCCCTTCCACGCTGTGGAGCTCCTCGCTCCGACAGCCCTACCATGCTGTGGAGGCCCCTGCGCTGTGGCAGCCCTTCATGCTGTGGGGGCTGTTAATGCTATATACTTGCCCAGATACAGTGAAATCGCCTCTAACTCCCAATTGTTATGCTAGCTGGGTAGCGTGAAACTGCAAGCGACTTGGTGCTAAGTGTAGTATTATTATTATTTTTGTTTTTTGCAGGCGCTATCGATTTTATGCAAACTTAAAGCATGAAGTGAAATTACCCCTTTTCCCAGAGAGAATGCTTGCCAATAATCAAACACCATCCGCCTTCCCAGACTACCGACATGCCAGCCACCCAACCGCTAGGGGTCAGATGGGCAAGTATAACCAGGCAGCCACTTGTCACTTTACTCCTGCAGGACTCTTGCCCATCAAGCCACTTTTGACCGCACTATAGGCAGGGTAATTTAGAGTGATTGAATGTAACTATTTTGACAGCACAGGAAGTATTCCATTAGTAATTGATAGAGTGTACTTTGAATGTATCGATTTATTTTTGACATACTTGGTGAGCCAGAGGCCCGGTACAGAACACTGAAATGGGCCGATGGCATTATAAAAAAAAAGGTAAAATTGGTAGGGAATAAGAATTATGGTGGTACAATGAATTGTTTTTATTGTTTTTACAGACACATCATTTATTGACGCACGTTTTTTATTGAAATTATATTATATATATTGCACAATGTCACTTTTGTCAATTTATGCACACGTCACTTCGTTTCCCATTTTGTCACATTGTGGGAGTTGCCGTTAAGGCATTTCCCGCCACACGGTATTTGAGTTGGCACTGAATGGTTAATTAACACTTTGAAAAAGACTGTTGTTACAGCTGAAACGTCAGTCCGGCAAGTGTAATAAATTATAATATTTTTTTAAGTCCTGTGAGTGCGGTATTTTCAACAAATTGGTTATGTATATATTTTTATATATATATATATATATATATATATATAACATCTGTAATGCTGAATCAACATCTGAATCAAGTAACAATATCTATAGAAATACTGCCCACCGCCCTGTCTGTATAATCCAACTACAGCTCTCTGTATATTCTACTGAGTTGCAGTAGCAGCAGCTCAGTGTCACAGCTGGATTTCAATATAATACAGAGGGTGCCTGTTGGGCCCAGGCTGACTTCCATGCTGTCTCGGTGACTAGTGAGATTAACTGTTGTTAAACGGCAAATAAACAGCAAGAAACTAACAAACAGCTGCCCAAATAGTTCTACCCCCAATGCTAGTAGTTTACTGAGGAGTTAATGTGTACAGTATATACTGCAGCTAAAAACATTATATTACAGAGAGAGCACTGCCTCATGTGTGTACAAGCTCAGAAGATAAGGAAGTGAACTGCTTCTTCCCCTGACATCACATCTCTGTCCTTCTCTGCCCCCAGCCTGGCATTTCCCTGCCTTAACTCATTCCTTCTCACCCACTCACAGCTGCATCTGATTTTGTCCGTCTTTATATATAAACCAGTGTA
This sequence comes from Xenopus laevis, assembly GCF_017654675.1. Classification (NCBI taxonomy): domain Eukaryota; kingdom Metazoa; phylum Chordata; class Amphibia; order Anura; family Pipidae; genus Xenopus; species Xenopus laevis. The sequence continues at coordinate 127,230,200 of NC_054372.1, forward strand.
ATTTCGCTGCTGGTCAGTCAGATCCCTTGTCATGCAGCCCCTGTGTTTATAGCTCCAGGGCTTTCCTTTCTGAAAAGGGGGCATAACGCCAATCAAATCTAGCATATTTATGTCCATCTGATGAAAAGGACATTGATATTTCATAAAAAAACATGGACTAAGCCAAAAAAGACCCTTTAAAGAGCTTCTTAATGCTTGTAAAATAAAATGACTAATGTCTGTAAGCTGCCGCAATAGTACACTTACTTTTTGTACCATAAATAAACTTGATTATCATTGGGTTGATTTTTCTTTCAATTTCTTTCTATTTTTTCATACATGGCTTGTCTAAATAAGCATGCTGACTTTACAGTGGGTAGTATATAAAACATCATCAATGTAATACTAATCTTGTTTTCTCTTTTCATCAATGTAAATTTGGTATTAAAACTTGTTTAAAATTATCACCTTTTGCTGAACTGCAAAAAATGTGTATTCATATTTTTGCTATAGATCTTTTGAGCAAAACATACTATCCATGAAGAAATAATCCCTTTCCACCAATACGATAATAGGATGCAGTAAGGGAACAAATCCAATGCCTGTCTTTAGAGTTTTATGATACTTGCAATAAGTGGAGAGTTGTGTGTCCATTGGGACATTTCATCCATGAAAAAATAAAACCTACTGTATTTAGACACACAAGTAGGCACGTTTCCAGTTATTAAAAAAATCAACATTTTCCCCATAGGTTCTTAACAAACAACTTCTGTCATTCTGTCCGTAAAACTAAGGGATATTTTTTACACATGGATCAGACTTCAAATCTGATTAGAGATGCGAGTCCCATCTACAGATATTTATTAAAAAGATAAAAAATAAAACCCCCATATATTTTTGGAACATTTGCGGCTGGGGGGGATTTTTTATTTTTCAAAAAATAAAATTGTTACATTGGCACCTGAGGGATGCCCCTTTAAAGTTACTCAGTCCCACTGTTTGCTGGGGGTCATGATTTTAAAGAAGAACTAAAGCTTAACTAAAGAAGAAGACTAGAAATGTTGTACAATGTGTTTTGGGCTTCTGAACCAGCCCAAGGCAACCACAGCCCTTTAACAGTAAAGATTTGTGTCTCAAAAGATGCCCCAATTAATGTCCTCTAATGTACTTATAAAGAATAATCATGTCCCCTCTCAAGCTTATTTTTTTCCAGAGAAAACAAGCCCAACCGTGACAGTCTACCCTTATCATTTAAGTCTTCCATCCCTTTAACCTGTTTACTTACACATCTCTGCACAGTTCATAAATAACCTTCTTAAGGACTGGATCCCAAAACTGCACTGCATTCTTCAGATGAGGCCTTACCAGGGGCCTATAAAGTGGCAAAATTATGTTTTAATACATTGAGTTAAAGCTCTTTTATGTTGCAAGACAGAACTTTATTTGCTTTAGTAGCCACAGAATGATACTGCCTGGAATTACACAACTTGTTATCTACAAAAACCCCAGGATCCTTTTCATTTAAGGAAACTCCCAACACACTGCCATTTAGTGTATAACTTGCATTTATATTATTTTTGCCAAAGTGCATAACCTTGCATTTATCCACATTGAACCTCATTTTCCAGTTTGCTGCCCAGTTTTCCAACTTCACTCTGCAGCATCCAACATGGAAGTGGCTGCATCCTGCATGGAAATTTAGTATTAGCAGCACTTCCACCTCCAGGTCATTAATAAAAAAGGTAAACAAGTTGATATACAGTATTATATGACACTCTAGTATAATGCACAATCCCTGACTATTATGAATATTATGATCTAAACATTTTGGTTTTAATAATCAGTCTGGAGTTGCAGGGCATTTCTATGTGCTTTTGGGGCCCGTATAGCGTTATTTTGAAAAAGTTGAGTTTTAGTAAATAACACCCAAAGTACAGAGATCTCAGTTACAAGTGCCAGTATATTAAGGTATGCAAGAATAAATACTTGTCAGAAGAGGAAAATACACATTGTTGTCTTAATGCAAATGCCTGATTGGATGCATTTGATATAGTTTGTACCTATTTGTGTAAATGATGAGTTTAAATGTATTTGAAAGACAAGAATATATCTAGGGACAGACAAGAATACTACACATACCGAGCAGTGTGCTACAGTACATACCACTAATATACATGGGGAAATCCAGAGTTTATGACCAGATACTGCTTTTATACGCATAAATTGACATACATACATAGACAGGCTAACTTGAAACTTGAGACTTGAAAATGTATTCAGATAAATCACTTTGGAATTTGATTTGCCCTTTAAACAAAGAATAATGAGTTGGTGGGCACTGCAGGAACACAGCTGCTCTTTTTACATTCTAAAACCCTCTATTAGCAAAGCCAGCAGAAAGACAACAGCTGTATAAAGAAACTGTTTTATTAATGATGAACTGGCATTGGAAAAATAAGATGAACATCTACAGGCTTAATTTACAAACAGACGGTATCTGCAAATATATCACTCCAGTAAAATATACAATGCAAAACAACTAGACTTATTTGCATGAGCTGAATGTGCAAGTGCAATGAAATATTGATATTGATTCAGACAGATGCTTGGATGACCCAGCAAGTACACGGAGGCCAGAGGTAATAACAGCAATGTAGCTGCCCAAAAACACCAATAAATTAAACATTTCAGAAACAGGCTATTTATCAAGTCTTAAATGCTGAATCCAAACAACACAAAACAAAATTAAAATAGATGGAACATAAAATATAAATACAGTACTTTTAAATGTTGAAACACTCTTGTGCAGTTCACAGAGTTATGCACAGAATGTCCTAGTGGCAAACTGAATATTTTACTAAGAGTTGTAAAAGAATTGTAATACATTTATCAAAGCATTTTCGGTTCCTTTAAATTTTCCAGTTCAGAACAACAGAATTAAATGCTTTGAGCAGTCTATCCCGATTTTTATTTGGAAGTTCGATTTCAGCAGTAACTCTGAACTATAATACTATATTGATTTGGTAATTCCTTTAACACAGTTCAATATACAACACAGTTCAGGTCTATGGAGGACTTGTTGAATTGATAGAAAAACATTTTAGTATTACTATGAATTGGTGCAGGTATGGGACCTGTTATGCAGAATGCTTGGGGCCTTGGGTTTGCTGGATAACAGATCTTTACATAATTTGGATCTTCATATCTTCAGTCTACTAAAAAATAATTTAAACATGAACTAAACCCAACAGCCTCATTTTGCCTACAACAAGGATTAATTATATCTTAGTTGGGATAACGTAACAGGTACTGTTTTATTAATACAGAGAAAAAGGAAATAATTAAAAATACTTCATTATTTGGATAGAATACAGTCTACGGGAGATGGCCTTCACTTAATTCGGAGCTTTCTGGATAATGGGTTTCCAGATAACTGATCCCATACCTGTAGTAAGGTAGAAATGACTTACTAGCATCTGTAGATTAGGACCGGTGTTTATGGCTAAGGATTTTACTAAAGGCGTTTAATAGCTCATTGGGAGTTACTGATGAAACTGCACAGTTGAGGGAACCAGTGTAGGGGGTTATTTACTAAAATGCAACTTTTTCTCACTTTACTTTAGAAAAAAAACATATTTGACCAAACTCCCAAACCTGAATCCCCTGAATTTACCAATAATTTTTCTTGAAAAAAAATCGGTGCAAGAAAGTCGTCACAAAATCGTGCATTGATTTGAATTGTGCAACTTTTTCAAATTGTCACCGAAAAACTCAAATTATTTGAATTTTTAAGAGAAAACCAGCATCAAACACCCCAAAACACCTGAAAATCATGAAGGCAAAAATATCTTCAAAGGGTTAAAGGGACCTCTGCCATTGACTTTTACATGAATTCGACAGGTTTTAGCTGTTTTTTTTTTTCAGATTTTGATTTTATGCTTCTGTGGGGCATAATAAATCTCAAAAATTAGAGTTTTTTCCCTCTAAAAATGTGACCAAAAAAATGTGGGGCTTTATAAACAGGCCCTTATTTGCCTTATAACTTGGATTTAAATTAAAATTCTATAAAACATTTTTTAAAATGTAAATTATTTTACACAGCACGTATTTTAACTCCCAAAATGTTGAAAGAACATTTTTAAAACATTTGAGTCATGTAAAATAATCATGGATTAATAAAAGATTTATGTTCAATCATTTTCCTTACACATGCTATATAAATGCTGACAATTTTTCCTTCCTTGTGAGACAAGTATTTTGTTTTAAATCAATCCTTATTTTATGATTTGTGGGAAAGGAATTGTACTTTCTAAGTTTCCATTTCACCTTTCTTGTTTATTATTAGATATCCTTTTTGATATTACAGGAAGCTCACTAATAACTCAGCAGAGGTCAGATCAGACACAATGTGTTCTTTGTGATGTCCCTTTAGCAGAAGCTTTTTGCATGACATGTGGAGTCATAAATTGAAAGTAGCAAGTCTAGTAAGCCAAACCAAGCAACAATCTGTTTGCTTTCAAACAAGCGACACATATATGCTGTCTGCTAAGTGGTTACTAAAGCTTGATTTAGATTTGCCCCTGTTGTATCATTATCCCTGTGCCTTTATTAAAATATTGTAGTGAAGATTTTCTGAATTCCTATTCTCATTCTGTAGGCTGCATATTGTTGCTTTTCCCACTTTTGTATCATTGCTGCAATAAAGTACATCCTTATACAAATATTGTAAGAATGCTTTTGATTTCCATAGCAGAGGTGGCAGAAAATGCTTTTGTAAACCCTTCGAAAACTTTAGTAAGTTGAATGTGCTAACTAAATGAAAGTAGCTTCGAAGAGATGCTAGGGTTCACTTACTAATATACAGTAAATCAAGTATAGAGATTTTATAAAAAGTAGGGCAATTCAGCATGACAATGCAAATTTTCCCCAGAATTCCTTCATAATTGCAGGCATAGTGAATCAATGCAAAACTTTGTACTCAAATAATTGTATAAAATTGTATTAATCTTGGTTAATTTACTGTACAGAAATTCATCTTTTTTTAAGTACTAGCAATGTAAAATCCTCTCCCAAAAGGATCACAGCTAGGGTGGCATTGGGACTGCTGCCACAAGTGTCAACAGAATAGCCCCTACTGTGCAAGCCTAACTAACTGTGTCTGTTTTGCAAATATCGATGCAGCAGCATACTGTAGGTGGATTTGTCATAATTTACCATACATTTTTCTTATCTCTGAGATTTCTGTGTGGATATTCATAAACATTGACTGTTATGGAGTCCCAAAGACTAGTTGAGACTCTGTGGCAAAGACTTGATCCTTTCAGACAGATGATTAGCGGTTTTTGTGAATCCTTTTAATAAAACATGACTGGTTGACAGACATGAAGGAAACAGAATGACTGCCACAGAGTGCATTTTTATATGCAAGCAGACAATGTGTCTGCTCTATAACTTTCCATAGCAATTTTATGCAAAAAATTGAACAATTTAAAGTCACATTTAACTTTACTGTAAAGGGTAATAACAGGCCCATTATTTGCTGTATAAGTAGTAAGCCGATAAAAAAAGAAACATTCAAGCTATTAGATTCTACAAACCGACCCATAGTCATATAACCATTAGATAATTTACATGTTATTTACAATGCAATGTAAATTACATGTAATTTACAAGCAAATATAAGCAATATTTCTATCCACAGCATGATGTTGTAGAAGAAATCCCTGTAAGCAATAATAATTTGTAGGGGATCAGACAAGCCTTCCCCCTATTCTGAATATAACGTCACAGAGCCCAGTTAAAGGCAGGGAAGTGACCCATTGCCTGGAAGCCCTTGAGCTGTTATAAAAGTGCCATTGCTGCAGCATCCAGCCAGAACCAGTTTGTGTGAGACTGTCCAGGAGTCAGACTACTGTTTTATGCTATGCAGATCTAGAGGATAGATCTGTAACCCTAGAAGTACAAAGAGGGCCCATCCTGTTCCCTGCCAAGCTGCTAGAGACTCAGGATGTGAAATGTGTCACTGCTGAGAATGACCCTGCTGCAGAGCTGCCTGTAATATCCAGTGTGACTGCCTCTGAGTGCACATGGTGAGTATGCCGCCCAACTGAGGATATTGGAAAGTGTGGGGCCCCTGTGTAAGGACAGATCTTGTTCGTGTAGCTGCCACTTGGAATCGGCTACTGAGTTCCAAAGGAGAGGTACTTTTTGGAAAGGTAGTGATACCTGGGGAAATACGAGCTCTTTGGGACATTTCATTGAATTTGAACTGAACTGTGTCTGGTTTAATCCCTTCTGGAGCTGATTGGGACTGTGATTATAAAAGGACTGTGTTAGTTAGACAGTCAGTGGGATATCTACTAGTAAATTAGATAGGTCCTCATGTCCCCACTGCAGGAGTGTTCTATGTATTAAACTGCCCATTCTTTCTTTTACAATTTCTATATAAAGTTATAGTTGGTTTCTGCAAACTATGTGTTTTCCTTCCCTGGTGGAATGTCCCTGAACTGAAATTCCTCAGTGCACACTTGCTGGAGGCACTGTTAATCCCAGTTCCCAGTATCTTTCAAACAAAGAGGCTCAGGACACCTGATTGCCATAGCAACTACACAAAAGTAAGTGAGTGTACCAACAAATGGTTACATTTTCACATGTTACCATACGGAGAGATGAGGGAGAGTCTATTTTTACTATACACAACATGTGTAGATATTAGATATATGAGGATGCTTGTTTACACATTAGTTTATATGTAAATACTAGAAAGTATCAGAACACAACAAGCCCCTGAACACATTTTGTCTATCTGATCTGTAATTCTAGTCCTTTTTTACTCTTCTATTTCACACCTTCTATTGTGCTGAACTTCAAGAGAGTGCTTTGGAGTCCATGCTCAACTTACTTATATTAACATAATGCTTACTGATCAAAATGTGACACATCAAGCTTGTTCTCAGTCTCTACGTTATGTTCTCTGGAGCCAATATACAGTGAGTACACAGATGCCAGACCCGCTAGAAGGTTGAGTACAAGGGAGTAATTATCTTTGTAAATATCTTTTAGTATATATATATTTTACTTACATTTAATTCTGTTTTGTATCTCTATTGTACTGTAGATATTTGTAACAATACAATTTATGAATGTTAATAAATGTATATTTTGATTATTGGATAATATTATACATGGGTACTGTAAGTAACAGGCAAAGCAACTGTCTAAGTCAAAATACATATTGAGTGTAACATAAGAGTAAAGTTAGAGTACATTTCTTTGTTCTAAGGGTATCTGAAAATCCTGTCTTTGCACAGAAATGTTCTACAGGTATGGGATCCCGAAAAGCTTCGAATTACAGAATGGCCATCTCCCATAGACTCAATTTTATCCAAATAATCAAAATTTTTTAGGTGATTTCTTTTTTTCTTTGTAATAATAATAAAACAGTACCTTGTATTTGATCCATGTACTAAGATATAATTAATCCTTATTGGAAGTAAAACCAGCCTATTGGGGTTATTTAATGTTTACATGATTTTCTAGTAGACTTAAGGCATGAAGATCCAAATTACAGAAAGATCTGTTATCTGTGAAACCCCAGGTCCTGTGGATTCTGGATAACAGGTCCCATTCCTTTACTAGATAGGTGCCTATTATAAAATCTGACATCTTTTTGTTTTAATGTTAAAAGAGGCCCAATTTAGGCTGTTCATTAAAAAATGTATTGTTATGTGAGGGTTACTCCACAATGGCAACTTCAACAGTTTGGAACATTACTTAAAAAATGGTAAAACATTTTTTTGACCATTACCATATGCAACCATAAGCAATGAATGCCACAGTCAAAGGTATCATTATGGAACAGTATGTACAGTACACTGTTGTATTTACATATGCAGAGATAGATACATTTCAATATGTTTAACAATTGTGGAGATACAATTATAAAAAGAAAAGCAACCTGAAATAATATCAGATATTGACAGCATGAATAAGAATAAATACTTACAATAATGGCAAGTAGCTCCTGTATATCCTGTATCTGAACAATTGCAGTAAAAATCATTCCAAGTTTGCGTACATTGACCTCTGTGTTCACAGTAGTTTGGCAAACATCTGAAAAAATGATCTCCATTCAACAAATTGTTAAAAACATAAACATAGATTGTTTTGACATCAGAATTCACCATTTTTGCATGTGCTGTAATTTCACAGTTGTCTTTATTTAGATTGTTCAAACAATGTTCCAATATTGGTTCTACTGTCTCCACTATTTGCACTAATATTATTATGGTCAAAGCTTCTGCTGAAAGGGCATTTCAGGGATCTGCTGCTTACTTAACAAGCAAATTCCACACATCCTGGGGTAAATGGAATTTTATCTATTGCAGACCAACTTGTATAATGGTTGATGACTCTCTTTGCTAACTTAAATGTAAGTCCTTCATTTTAATAACAGATAAATAGTGCAGCAAATGCAATACACATTCCCAATATATACTAGTGAGAGAGATAGGAATCTGCGATCATACATTCCCTCCAATCCTAAAAACATTTTGGATTCTATAAAAATGGAATGTATGTTTTCTTTATTTTAGGACCTACGGTATACTCCCCCTTTTCAAAAACCAGAAGGCATGATACATCTTGGGCAATGGAGTATGGGTAAAATGGTACTGTATTACTCCCTCTTTCCATATTAAGGAGCAGGAAAAAAAGCACAGATTATATTATATTATATATTACATTACTTACTTTATTTATTAAGAAGAGAAAGAAACTTATGACAAGCCATAGGCTGAGGTTTCTAGGTAAATTGCTGTGTAGCCATTGGGGCAGCCATTCAAGCACTGTAGATAACAGATACGTTCTGAAGAATCCCATCGTAAACTAAAGAGTTTATCTGTTATCTGCTGTGTATCTTGTGGCTTTTCTCCATTTTCAGCTTTGAATGGTTGCCCCCATGGCTACACACCAAACACACCAGTTTTACCAGTGCAGTGCAATACTACGTTTTCATTCCTATAAAAGGCTTTAATTTTAGTGTTACTGTTCTTTTAAAGTAATTAAATCACCATCAAACTAAGAAAAAGGTTCAATGTACAATCTTAAAAGTGCTATTGCACTGCTTTCCAACATATAATAATTTATTGCTGCAAAATCAACTTTATATAAAGGCAGAGATTGCAGATAAGAGCATCAAAACATTATTCAGCATTTTAAACTGAGTCTTACATTGCATTTAAGAAAATAGGTACTAGCATTAAAAAATTATAGTTTCTGGATGCAAAAGCATTGTGTGTGCTGTTAAATTCTGTTAAAATAGAAATGATGTATTATTCTAACAATTTATTGAGCCTTTTCAGTACAATTAGAAAGAGCTTTCAAGGACAAACTCTTTTCCTAGGGTTAGGTAAGTGAAAACATATTTCTATAAGTTAAGAAGCTATTGTAAGGATCTAATAAGTCATGAGAGATTTACTGCAAACACAGTATGAAGAGCAAAAGCAATTCTTGGCTCTTTTAAGGTCATAAGAAGATTATGGATATCTTAAACTAGAAAAAAAAATATCTCCTACGAGGAGCTAAATTTAGGATTAGTTAGATAATGCAGATGGATTTTTGCAAACTAAAGATTTGATCAGATAAGTTTTCAACTTTTCAAACTACCATCTTCTTGAATTTTTCTGATACATAAACTTGTGTCCTCTGTACCTGTGCAAGGATCACTTATTCTTCTACTCCATACCATAATCCATACCATGCTTATTCTATTTCATACCATGCAGTACAGGCATTAAGAAACTAAAAAGAAAGGGGCCATAAAATAACTGGGCATGACCAAGGAATCCTATACATGTCAGTGAGCTAAAAAAAATTAAATTAAATATTGACATTTTGTTCTTCTAATCTGGGCCTGACTTTTTTTTTTTAATAGTGGAACAGTGTCCCACTCTCCCATTATGACTATGTCTCCTGTCCCCTAAACTATGTTCCCAGTTTTGCTGGCAGTATTTCCACCTTTATAACCTCTCTAGGACATTTGACCTATTTTGTCTTCTATCTTTTGCTAAATGACAACATAATACCTACACCGCTTTTTATCTGTTTTAAATTTATCCAGTAGTGATGAGCGAATCTGTTTTTTTTTTTGCCGAAAAATTCACAAAACAGTGGAAAATCCACAAAACGCATTTAGCTCAATCGGTGTCAATATTTTTTGGCATACGTCAATTTTTTCTCACTCCAAATGCAAAGTCAATGGGCATTTTTCTTGTGGCAACTTTTTTGTCCAAATACATTAAAGTCAATGGGCATGTTTCTTATGGTGACTTTTTTGTTTAGCGACAATTATGTCTTGGTGACTTTTATGTCACCCCCAAATTTTTTTCGGCAGATTTTTGTCACATTTTCAGGTAAAAATTTGCAGTTGGCGAAGTGTGGAATTTTGCCCCAAATCCATGCCTGGCAAAAAAATTCACTCATCACTAGCAGCAAGTCAAGGAAATCCTATATAACAAGCATCCTTGAGTGAATTATTATTTCAGTAACCAATTGCTCAAGTCTGGAAGCTTGAACATTAATAAATTAGCTCCTCAGGAGCCCATTTACTAACAATCTAATTTCCTTTTTATTCACAAATCTCCAAAAATTTGGTGTTTTTCTTTATTTCTTAAAAGTTTTAAAATCGAGATTTTAAAGGGGCACAATCTTCACTAAATCCTACATTAGAAGAAATAGTAAGAGAGCAAATTTTATAGTATAAAGGGGTTATGTAATAAAAGACACTAAGTTTGCCCAGGAGCAGTAACCCATAGCAACCAATCAGCAGGTAGCATTTACTGGTGACCTTTTTAAAAGCATGCAACGTATTGGTTACTATAGGGGGAATGTAATATGTTTTGTTTGAAAAAACCTTTGTCAACGTTAGCACCCATTTTTGGTTAAATACCTCAACGACTTCCTCTGAAAGTTTGCAATAATTCACTCTACCATATAAAATTTTATTTCTGAACCAACAAATTTATTGTCAGTCTGGGAAACTGACTGAATCTGTTTAGCCCCGTCTCAGATTTCAAAATTGAATATAAAAAAATATGTTTGCTCATTTGAAAAACAAATTTCAGTGCAGAACTCTTCTAAAGCAGCACTATTAACTGATGCATTTAGAAAACAAAACACTTTTTACCGTTACAGTATCCCTTTCAGAGATACAGTGTTCTAAAACATTATCTTTATATTTTTTTCAAGTACTTTTCATCTATATGTGCATGCAGTAAACTAACTATTTACAGTACAGCACAGACAGACAAAATTAAATCTTTCATCCCATTATGCTTTTGAGAGCTTAGAGGAAAATAATAATTTGACCATTGCTATTAATTCAATCTAACAAATATCTGGTTCAGCATTCTGAATTTATTTAAGGATGGTGTAAAGCAATATTTGATTCGGTTCAAGCAGATGCTTGCAGGCTCTGATTAGGAATCAAAGCTTGAGTTATATTCCTTACTGTACCACCAGGGCTGCTATTCGAGCTGTGATTCCTGATCACAGCTTGTCAACAACTGAGAAATTACTACATGGGGGTAATGATAGATCACTTCCTTCACAAACTCCATCTTATTGATAATATTTTGGAAACAGAGGAACCTGGAATTATTTATCCATGTACAGAGTGCACACTACATATAGCATGAACTAATTCAGTTTCTGTTGAAGCTCAAGTTGGGAAAAAACAGATGGTTGAGAGAAATAGCTAAGTATCAACTAGATAGAAAAATAGACCAGCAGTTCTGTTTTGTCTAAAATACATTTAAAAACAATTTGAGGAGCAGTGTATGTGAGAGATGAAGTAACAAAAAGAAGTCTTGAAAGTCTTCTGCAGTTCATAGACTTCAGAGAAAATGCAGTCATGAACAGCAGCACCTGCAGAAAATAACAAGGGATGACAAGACGTGATTTTGTTTTCTGGTAGCTGGCTACATAGCAGGTTTCCAGTTTTTTAATGTATTTAATAGAATGATGCTAGTTAACTATTGTCAGATATGTATTTTAGCAATGGCTGTTAAATATAGAGACACAGAGAAAGCAAAAACAATAAGAAAATGTATGATAATCTATAATGTTATGTAATGTTGATGGAGCAACTGTGTGATTACTGATGCTAAGGTATTTATTGGTATAGGTTAGCTTATGTATGTCAACTTTCTTTATATGTATTAGATGCCCTCCTATTTACAATGGAAATGTTTTGGAAGGTCATACTTGAAGAATGCTTATCCTATCCCCCCAGCTACAGCTAAACAGGAGGCGTTGAGATCAACAAGTTAAGAATAGCAAAGTGGAGATGCTTAGACAACAAATGACAGAAAGATTCACTATCAAGAAAATGCCTGGTCATGAGCATTCTGGATAACAGATTATATACATAGTTACATAGTTAGATCGGGTTGAAAAAAGCCAAAGCCCATCAAGTTCAACCCCTCCAAATGAAACCCAGCATCCATACATATATTATTTTTGCCAAAGTGCATAACCTTGCATCAATCAACATTCAACCCCAGTTTGCTGCCCAGTTTTCCAATTTAGTCAAATCACTCTGCAAAGTGGCAGCATCCTGCATGGAACCTATAGTTCTGCACAATTTTGTATCATAAGCATACATGTAGTAGTAAAGTTCTATGAATAATGAATTAAATAAATGCTATACAGTAGCATTTAATGTAAACTGTATTTGTAACCGATCAATACTTTCTGTCGCATCTCAATCTCAACAATAATCTCATGGGGCAAATTCACTAACCTGCAGAGTTTCACTAGCGCAGCCTTCGCCGCACTTCGTCAAGCAAAGCGAAGTTACGTTAGTGATGCCTAATTTGCATACGGCGCCAAGTAAAAGTACAATGGATGTATATGTAGCAGCAAATACTTACACTACACAAGCCTGGGAAAGCTTCATAAAATAAAATAGAGTTGTTATTTGCCCTATTCATGTGCCCACTGTATAGTTTAGGTGACATATGTTAGGAAATGTAGGGGGGAAGGAGGGTACCTCTAAAACAATTTACGATCTTTTTCAGCCTATCACCCTTAAAAAAGTAAAAGATGCCAGCGTTTTTTGGGACTTATAAAAAATTTCAACTTTTTTTGAAGCAATCCCTATCTACTCTATTGCACTTCGCCTGGTCTGAGGTGGTGAAGGCAAGTCTGGTGCAAGAGTAACGTTCAGTAAAATGTGCAACTTAGTGAATTAGCGTAGTTACGTCCCTTCACCATAGCGCAACATCGCCTGGCGTAAGGGTGCGAAGTAGCGCTAGGTCCACTTCGCTAGTGAATTTACGCCAGCGGCCGTTAGTAAATCGGCGAAGTAGCGAAATGACGTCACGCTGGCAAATTTGCGCTAGCATTAGCTGCTTCGCGCTTTAGTAAATTTGCCCCTGTACAGAGTTTGTTTGTTTTCAAGAAATAGAAGAACAGATTAATGTGTAATAAATCATTGGTAAGTACAATTAAAAAGACTCAATATAACTCTATTAATATATTTTGGGTTTATAATTACAAAGTTACAAAGCAAGTGTTTGTACAATATAAAAATATTATCATTAAGCTAATTACTAGAAATACAAATTGACATCAGTGCTTGACTGTGGTTTTGAAAATGCTTTAGCGGTGAGAAGAAGCAAAGAATTTAGGGAAAAACCCCTTAATTCTTTTTCAGAGGGCACTTCTGCTCCAGTTCTGGCTGTGATCTGCATCTTGCACCAATCATATATTTGTTTTTATTGTAGCAGACTGTTCAAAACAAAAGTACAGATTGTTTGCTATGATTAACAGCCCTAGAATAATTTAGCATTAAATGGAACACCAAGGGAGTCATTTACTAAAATCTAAATTTTTCTTGTTATTGTATTAAAACAACTTAGACTTAGACTTAGACAAACTCCCATCCATATTTTTACTGGTGCTGAAAAATCCCAAAAATTTTAATTTTTTGGGATTATTGCCTGAAAACCACAAATTATTTAGATTATTTTACGACACTCATCGCAGTTCATGGTATCTTCCAATTGTTAAAGGGACATCTACCATTGACTTCTAAGTGACCTTGGCAGGTTTGAAGTTGAGTGTTTTCTGATTAGGACCTTTAGCTACCTCTGTGTATAATACATCTACAAAAATGTGAGATTTTTTTTGAATGAAAAAATTGTGTTTTACCCTTTAAAATTCTGACCAGAAAAATTCGGACTTAATAGCCACACAAATTTAATTTGTTCCCATTTGGAGCACTCTATTTGCTTAGCATTTAAACTATAAGGTATACCATTGCTAATTAAACCTGGTTTCCTTCAAAGTATTCCTTTTGCTTATTAATTTCACTTTTCTAAATGGTCAAGTTATGATTACACTGTTTATTTTATACATTGAAAGTAGCATTTCCTTTTGTTAAGTTAAAAATGATGATTACTTGCACTAAAAAAGAAGCAACTGGAAAATATGATGGCATATGCCTAAAATTCTTACAATTCCATAAAATGCAAACAAATGTGTGCAATGAGTTGGAGAGTAAATATGGACATATCCTGGCCACATTTCAGCTACATAAATCAGTCCCTGGGTAGTGAACAATTGGGCCAAATTGCACAGATCCAGATGGTCATGGAGACCTGTGCAACTTAGGACCCTAGACAAGAGCAGACTGTACAGGCATTTGTAGCCAAGAACCACCCTGATTTTTTGCCTAAGTAATACAATATTTGTTATTCTATATACTATTCATAGCATATATAGAAGAAATTAAAATATATTCAAATTAAACTTTATGATTGCTACATTACCTGTCTATGATGCCACATATGTCAAATTGCAGATCAGTGAAGTTTCCAGACTTTCCTTGTTGTAATGAAATAATGTCTATTAAATTAGAACCAATGGAAATTAACTTCATGCATCCCAGAAAGCTCCTTACGGGGCTAAAACACCCATGATCAGTGCTGTTGTCAGGACAACCTGAAAAGGGAAACAAAGACAAATCAAAACCATAGCTGTCAGATTATAGATACCCTGGGCAGAATTACCAGCTAATTTGTAAAATAGTTTTTTTATGATATTGAATAAAATGATGAAACCATGATTGTATCCCTAATTGTTGAAAGCTGATGCTGGTACCCTTTTAGACTTTCATCAATAACTGTGTTGTTTTTTATTACAACAAAAAAAGGAAGCAACGTTACTGAACCAGACACTGGAGGTGTCTTCAAGGGAAGGGGTGACATGCAGGTATTATATATTATTTATCTTAGTCATAGTACTTTTTATGCTTTTTTTTCATATGCACATGTTTCTGGTAATAATGATTGTACAAGGGTATTGTACAGATGTATTGTTAGATGACACTTATGTATTTCTATCATTTGCTGATAAATACTGCATGTGCAGTACCCCTATTCTAGTGACTCTCATAGCAGTTAGCTGCATAATATACTGTATACACTATTTGACATGAGTAGTAATGGGCGAATTTATTCGCCAGGCACCAATTTGCGCAAAACAGTAGCGAATTTGCACAAAACAGTAAGGAAAATTCACTGGCGAAAATTTGCCAGAGTCAAAAAACGAATGCCGGCGTCAAAAACGAGACGCCGGTACCATTTGGCAAATTTTTCGCAAATTCGCCCATCACTAGACATGAGTACTGTACTTGCAGATGTATTAGCTTGTATCACATATATGAATACATAAGGAGGCACATGTTTCAAAAGTCGATTTTCAAATTCATGTGAGTTTATAAAAACTCCCAAAAACTCCTATGAACTTGAAAATCAAAACTTATAAAAAAAAAATCAAATTTGTTCAACTCGGGTGAATAGAATTGACCCAAAAACTCGAATCGAATTAGATTTGAGTTTTAAAAACTCGATTCAAGTTTTTTCTCAGAAAAAAACTTGAATGTCAGGAATGCTGCAAACAGCTATAAATTGATCCCAGGAAGTCTCCCACTGACTTAAACAGCTATTCGGCAGGTTTTAGGTGGTGAATAGTCTAATTTGAGTTCTTAAAGGGCAAGAATATGATAAATCTCGAAAAAAGAAATCGAATTTTTAAAAAAAAACTCGATTTGAATTTGTATAATTCCCTAGATGAATTTTGAATTAGAATTTTCAATTTGACCCTTCATAAATCTGCCCCTTGTTATATCATCCAGATTTAGGTGTAGTTATTTTCTAGATGCATGTCCTGGATTGCATATTTGTCATTTCATGTTGCTTGCTGATATTACTAGTGTTTCTAATTATTTAGAACACTTCCAAACACATTGATTGAATTCTCTTTAACAGAGATCAGCGAAAATACTGTGGTTGTGCAGACTACAAATGTATGTACCCAGATAAGTGCTTTCTAGCATATCTGTGTAATCTCTAATGGTAAAGAATGAAATACATAGCAAAATTAGGAGATGTCAAATATATATATGATTCAATGTGCTTAACCCAAATATTGTGACGTACAGACTGTGGGAAGTTGTTTGGTCACACTCTATGAATCCACAAATGTGTGGGATACTCTGCCAGGCATCCAGAAGGTATAAACACTACTTTAATTATTATCAACAGCCATGTGCCATGTGCGGAAACTGTTTATCTTATGATAATCTTAAACATGTGCCATATTTTTGTTAATGGTTCTAGCATAGTATACTCCTACTTCAAGTATAACAGTACTTCCAAATGCCATGAATGATCTAAAACCATTCAAAATATCTATATATCTTGCCCACAAAATAGCCAATTCAGATCATATGTCTTGGAAACTGGGAAGCAGTATCCAATCTGAAGCAAAGAAAAAGTTTGGAAAGCTTGGTAAGTTTCAGCGAGAGTGAAGGTCTGAGCACCAGTGATATAACTTGAAAGTGTCACTGTTTGTGAGGCAATGCTTGTGTGTTGGGAGATAAGCTGTATGTAATATTTTTCAATGTTAAAATCTTTATGTTCATATTCATGGAACACATTATAGTGGGCTCTGCACATTCATAAAGTGGAATGATATGGGTTGAATTGTGAATAAACTGGCAGCAGGTCAGGTCCAGTCCTTAAGAGGGATATAAATGACCTGGAGAGAGTGCAGAGACGTGCAACTAAACTGGTTACAGGGATGGAAGAATTTAATTATGAGGGTAGACTGTCACAGTTGAGGTTGTTTTCTCTGGAAAAAAGACACTTGAGAGGGGACATGATTACTATGGAGTGTATGGATGGGTAGGTGTAAGTGTGTGTATATATGGGCTTTGGTTTTCATATGTAGGGGTTGAACATGATGAACTTTGGGCTTTTTTCAACCCAATTTAACTATGTAACTATGTCATTATGTATTAAAGAGGGGTGGACATGCAAAAAATGGCTTAACATATTTTTTAATTCTGCATTTATTTTAAATGAATACTTGTAGATCAGAAAAGAAATACCATTGTGTCCATAACAGCGCATTCTTATTTCCACAAATCCCACTGCAAAGCTTTAAAATGGACCCTTATGTGAGGGTACTTTTGGAAGTAAAGTGTTTAAAACACTTTACTTCACCTTTAAACTGTTTACAGTTAATTTAAGTTCAATAGTCGTAAACTGTAATGGCATTTATATATATTTAAAAATGTTTCTGCTGTTTCATGTCTGATATGACATGCCTATGAAAATGGTAAAGCAAGACACTACCCCATAAAATCCAGATGAGAGAAACCTTGAAAATATTTTCTCTCTTGTCAGTCTAGAACCTCAGAGATCATGCTTTTCCTTTGAATGCCTCTTGTTATAAAAAAGAGTAAAACCTACATTGCTGAATGATCCTCATCTTACTCTACAGCATGTATCAATCTTTGTCTTATTATAGAGGGTTTGCCTTCTGTATTCATCTACCAGATTGATGGTAATACTCCACAGTAAATTTTGATCTCTGAGTCGTTTTTCAAACTCAGCAATAACAGAAGGCAAAATAAATCTAAGCTTTGTCTGGTGCTCCTGAACTAAGCATAGTCTCTCCATGACCTTCTAGAATCATACATTTCATAATACATTTTACTTGTTCATTTTGTAGAGGAATGCTGCTGAAGTTTTAATCTGTATTTGTAATAATAAAAATAATGTTATTTATATTAATTATGGGTTAAAACAAGCACAAGCCACTTCAACTCCTTGAAAAATACTCTTCAATTACATAGGGGTTTATTAATTAAAATAATATTTTATAGGGGGAAAATTATTTTTTTTAAGATTTATTAAACCCAGAATGTGTAGAAGTCAATAGCGGATGTCCTGAATATATCCTGATTTGCACTGGGTTTCCAAGAAGTGACAGTATTCAGGGGTAAAATCGCAAAAAGTCACGGTATTTGGGCGTGAAATCCAAAAAAGTTGTGGTATTCATACATCAAATTTAAAAAGTCCCTTTATTTGGATTTTTTCATGATTTTATCGAGTTTTTTCATGCACAAGACATTTACATGAACATTTATAAATAAATAGGGGGGAAAATCTGTGCGGATTTGGTTGGAGTAGTTTTCAGAAATTTTTGAAAACTTCTCTGATTTTGATAAATAACCCACTTAATGTGGTCCACCAGCTAATCACTGTGAATCTTATGCACAAACAAAAACTTCAGCAATGATTTAGAAGTTATCTGCTTAAAAAGTCAGTTTTATAGTCCAGGTAATATTAAGTACAGTAGTTGACATGGTGCATTAGCAGATGAATTGTTTGGTGGTCTTACAAGATGGTCTTTTGAAACTAACACATATCCTGGCATACATGTCCAAATCAGCTTTATGAGCCATATTGTAAATGTATGGATGGCTTAAATAGAAATTTGGATATGCACTATATGGTCAAAAGTATCCCAAAAACTGCCACTCCAAAATATAATCTGAAAACCAAGGTTATTTACATGAAGTTGGTCCTTTTTGGGAAGTCTTTTAACTGGATGTGGGAATATTGTTGCCGGGATTTGCTTTTATGATTCTATAATAACATTAGTGAAGTTGGGCAGCAGTGTTGGGCAGTAGTGATGAGTGAAGCTGTCCCGCTTTGATTTGTCAAAAAAATTGAGAAACGCATTGAAGTCAATTGTGTCAACATTTTCTTTATGTGCAACAATTTTTGGGGGCATTTTTATCTTATGGTGACTTGTCTTTTGTCTCTGCAACAATTTTGTCTTGGCGACTTTTTTGCCACAGCGAAATTTTTCAAGGCAGATTTTGCCACAGTTTAGCTAACAATTTGCAGAGGGCAAAGTGTGGAATGTCCCTGCAAATCCATGCCTGGTGAAAAAATGTGCTCATCACTATTGGGCATCCAGACCTGGGCTGCAGTCATTACTGAGATTCATCACATGGGTTTTCATTCGGGTTGATGCCAGGGCTCTTCTAAATTAAGTCATGTTCTTATACTCCCATCTATGTAAAACTATACTGGTAAGAGTTATCTGTGCTTGGGGGCATAACTGTCCTGAAACAAAAATGAGCCTTATTTAAACTTTTGCCAAAAGTAGGAGAATTATTATTATTTATTATATTTAAGAATGTCACTGTACAGTGTAACTAGAGCTCTAGTCCAACACATAGGAAAACAGCCTCAGACTACTAAGTGGTGAAATTTAAAATTTATCATCCAGGATTAGTTTTCTGTGCCCACAGCAGTAACCTTTATACCACATTATACCACTTGGAATGCCCATGGTGATGTTAGGTTTGTTTGCCTCTATTACTAAATTTATTCATGGTAAAATTCCAGGTTTTGTCATCAGCCAAATTTTTTCAAGAAACTGCAGCAAAATCCATATTCGCAACTTCTGTAAAAATAAAATATGCATCAAAAAATGTCCATTGACTACTTTACGTTCTGCAAATATATGGGCAAAGCAAAAAGGACAGATTCGTTCATACCATTTCCACTCAACCCCATGTAGTCTACAAATATAGTTCATGTGCTCACATTGCTTCCAGAGACAGTGGACAGTTCTAACTGAGCACATGTCATTTACTGTAAGTGTCTGTCCATATAATATAGCTTCTGTACAAAGTGAAATAATATGCAGTAACTTTATTTGAAAGTAACCCTAAATAAAGAAATTTCTCTTTGTTATATCTAGTATAAGTAATTCTAAAACAACTGGGCTCCCTAATCATTTAAGATGTTTCACTACTCATCTGAGTAGCTTTTTCAGTTCAACTGATTTGTGTGGGAAGTCCTTGGCATATAAACTCTTCCACTAATTAAATCCCAATGGCAATTGTAACTCTTCAGAGAGGCGACATCTAAAACTCACACAGTTGGGTTACTGTGATATGATTACTAAGGTATCATGCAACTCCTAGAAACAGGTGTTACTTGTGAGAGTACTTGTGAATGGATGCGTGACGATAACAATGTCCAAATCTTGGATAAAGAACACCGCTGGTTTGAACGAGAGGTAAAAGAGGCAATTCATGTAAAGGTGGAGAAACCATTCTTGAACAGAGGCGGGGGCCTTCGACACCACCTGTCTGCTACATACAATGCTGTTCTAACATCTGTACCCCGGCAGTCTCAGAACACGTCATACATCCATTAATGCAACTCTCACAAGTAACACCTGTTTCTAGGAGTTGCATGATATATTGGTAATCCTATCACAGTAACCCCACAGAATCACACCTCTGAAATTTAGATGTCACCTCTCTGAAGAGTTACAATTGCCATTGAGATTGGAGTAGTAGAAGAGTTTATATGAACTGAAGAACCTGCTCCTATGAGTAGTGAAACATCCTCAATAATTACACAGCAAGCCCAGTTGTTTTAGAATTACTTATACTAGATATACCATGACCTGGATGAATGAAAATCTTCATAGTCATATTCCTCTGTTATTTCTTCAGGAGGGGGAACTTATTAACTTATAATTTGACAGGCCTGCAACAAATGGAGCTTATTACCAGCATTGCAGCATTACACTGCCATAATCATATATAAATACCCCAGCCTCACGTTAACACAAGCATCAACTTTACTTACTTTTTTAACTTTGATTATCACTTTTACCTGTAGAGTTTTGCATGTTGATGCATTAGCTCTAGTGTTCTTCTGTATGAGCTGTTTTCTACATCTATTTAGGAGGTAATTTAATGTGATTTGCACTGACACTCTTATTCTGATTCTGTCACATTGATTATTCCTCTATAACTTAGGCCTTTCTCTTTTGCCATTTAACGTCTCCCTTTGATCATGTTCAAACTCCATCACACAAAGATTGCCATTCCCTGGATATTGTCTTCACAAAAGATTACACTTTTTATTGCCTTACCATCTTGTTTCCATTTCTGTCACATACTGTACTCTTAATCCCCTCTGCTACTGCTCTACAGTCTGCTCTGAATACCCAATCAATTAAACTTCTTGCTCTGTCTTTTCACTTGTTTTTATGCTTCCATTCTCTGTTTTTCTTACTCTGACTAGGAGTCCTTGGAATAAATGTCTAGTTTCATTGCACTTAGTGGAAAGTTTGTGGATTACAATCAAGCTTTCCTCATCACAATGCCTTTCTTCATAATTTTCTTTGTATCCTCTAAATGTCATATCTCTCCTTGGAATTACAATGAAACCAGGTTCGATGATCAAATATTAAAGTTTATGATCACACAGTTAACCATAAAACTTTCATTAAAAGCAATTTTTTAAAACATCAACATAGATATAACAAACAATGGATACACTTAAGACCTAGTGATGTACTGGTTGACCCTAAACTTACAGGAATTCACAGGCTTACCGCCAGTTGGGTAGGATTGGATAGAAATTTGGGTAAACGTTGTGGGTTAGGGTTGGGAGTGGGTCAGATTGGGGAAGTACATTCCTCCTTTGCTCTCTACAATTCCGTGTCTTGGAACCAGATGCTTGCACAGAAGTAACATAGAGAGCAAGAAGGCACAGGTTTGGGTTGAGCGCAGGTCCTACAATGGCAACATTTTTCAGGTTAGGGTGCAGTTTAAGGTTTTGCAGATTAGGGTCATGAGTAGTTTGTCACGCACATCACTATTATTAACATAGACTGAGCCTGGGTGTATGAGTGAGAACTTTGTTTTGTCTGTAGAACTTTGTACTAAAAGATATTTTAAGCAATCCTGTATTTTCTCAGTTGCCAAAAAGCCATTCAACACCCAGTCATCAAGCTTTTCAATGTATTTGCCAGTACCACCACTTCAGTAAATGATTTCTGGTTACCATTTTAGAAGAGCATGAGGTATGTTTGGGAAGAAATGCTGTCAACGTACAACAAGCATTTCTGTACTCACATTTGTTCATTTGTTTTAAGAATATGAAATGACTTGTTCATGATGGTTAGCCGTTCGCATGGTTTGTTATTTTGTAGCATCTTTGTAACCATGTACTTGTTATATTTGATTACTGGAAATAAATATTTTCATCTAAAGTAGCAATTCCTATAATTTTCAGGTTGACAAGTCCTGTTGGTAATTGAATGCATTTTTGTCCCTTCTTGACAATTACTCATGTAGAGCTGAGATATTGGTCTCAATCATTTTCAAGGATTTTGATATATTGATTCTTTATGCTGGTGCAATTTGCATTGCTTTAATGTTCTGATTCTGTATACTGGTTCCATTTTCAGTTGCTTAGTGTTATGGCACCAATGGTGTTTTGACTGTCTTTGCAGAAAATAGCACTTGGAACTCCAAAGTGAGAGTTCCCTATTGATGTTTGTCTGTCACCTCCAGTGTTTGCAATTGCTATTTCCACGTTTACATGAATTAATTTTTTGGGGTTTAGATCCCCTTTAATCAGACAAAAACTGTATTCATAAAAATAGTTAGAAAATATTAACATCTAAGTAACCATCCATTTCAAATTGCAATAAAAATTGAAGAAAGATGGTGTTTCTTAAGAAAATAACACTGCATACCTCCAAAATAATAATAATCTCCTGATCTCAGTTGAACTGGTAAGACAGTTTGCAGTGATAAAGTCTCTTGGTTATCGATGGTTACAATAAGACGATTTCTTTTGCCCAGAAAAGACAGAGAATGCCAATGCCCATTATTTAAATCAAAGCCTAGAACAACAGAAAATGTTAAATAACACAATCTAGGATCACAGAAACAAGTATAAACTAACAGGACAATTCATTTTTAAGCAAAAAATTACTACATTGATATTTTATGCTATTTGCTTATATATACAGAGAGTTTTTGACATGAGACTAAATGCTATCCACATCTATGGTCAGGGAAAGAATTTTCAGGCGCCCTTTTATATTTAATGTAAGAAATAAAAGGCTACAGTAGCAAGATTACTGATGTAATTCATATATGCAGATACTGATGTAATTCATATATGCAGATACTGATGTTCCTAGTCCAATCTGATCAACAGGTCAGTTTTGTCACAGACAGGAGGACAAAATATTGGCTAACAAAGTATACTGTAATTGGGCTTAAAGAACAATGAAAACTGTGTTTTAAGCCCTAGTGACATAATATCTAGCTGCTTTGTAATTTCGAAAAACGGTCCGCACACACCAATATTGCAGTCGGGGATTGTGCCCCTTTTATTAATGCCACCAGCAATCAATAATCAACGTTTCGGGGGGACACAGCCTCCCTTCTTCAGGAAGAAGGGAGGCTGTGTCCCCCCGAAACGTTGATTATTGATTGTTGGTGGCATTAATAAAAGGGGCACAATCCCCGACTGCAATATTGGTGTGTGCGGACCGTTTTTCGAAATTACAAAGCAGTAAGGTGACCTGGCAAGGTCAACGGGAGACCAGCACCACTACGCAGAATAAGTGGAAGGAGGTGTGCGGTAATATAAAGTTTCATTGAACATAATATCTAGCAGCATCATACTTTAACAACCTACACTTTAAGATAAGATATTGTATTAAAACGTTAAAGTTTTATGTTTTATAATGTCTTTCAGAAAAGATGATTGTATTATTTGAATACACACCTGTAGCTGTGTTATACTGGCTTCTTCCATGCTTGAACAGGCTCATTTTAAACTTCCCATCCATAATATACAATACTAGATCCAAAGACTCAGGGCCAAGTTTGTAAGAAAATAAGGTGCCATCTTTATTCCAGGTACGAAACTGGAAACTGACAATTAATCCATCTTGTTCTAATCCAGGCAAAGCTAAAAAACTATAGGAGTTTAGAAATGTAACAGGGACTGTTTCAGGCTCCATACAAGAATAGGAAAGTTTTCCCTTGAAAGAGAGAGAAACAATCATTTAATGTGTTAAATATTAAATATATTTTCACCAGATCTATCTGTTTATCCAATGTGTATTCAAAGAGACGTTTTATACAATAACAAAATTATAGTTAAAACGCATGTCAATACAACTAAATTACCAAAGAAAAGTATGTTAATGAACAGGAATGGGATCTATTATCCACAAACCAGAAACCAACTATTCAGAAATACAGGAATGTTAAAGCTAACATCTGTTAACTGTACGGTTAACTTGGTGGTAAGTTACATGAATCTATGCTGGGAGGATATACTTTCTTTTTTAATGTTTAACAACCATATGCGATAAAAGGCTGTGCAGTAACTAATATCAGCGAATAAAATGTTTCCCTATAAACAGGCACCAGTAAATCAGCTAATTAGTCTTAAGCATTTTGCATAATACATCATATACCGGTAGGGATGTCGCGGACTGTTCGCCGGCGAACTTGTTCGCGCGAACATCGGCTGTTCGCGTCCGCCGCAAGTTCGCGAACGTCGCGCGACGTTCGCCAATAGGCGTTCACGTCAAAATCGTTCGACCATTCGACCATTCGAGCGCTAAAATCGAAGGATTTTCGTTCGAATCGAACGATCGAAGCATTGGATCGAATGAAATCATTCGATCCAATGGCTTCGATCGTTCGACTCGAACGAAAATCGTTCGATCGAACGATTACAATCCTTCGATCGTTCGAATCGAACGATTTTCGGATGATCGAAGTTCGCGAACAGTTCGCGAACTGTTCGCAAATTTTGCCGGTGTTCGCGAACGGCGTTCGCGAACACATCGGCGGCGGTTCGCTACATCCCTACATACCGGTACATACATTTTACATTTTTGTATTTTCATTGTATAAATATAACAACTTCTAGCGGTTAGGAAGGAAAAACTAGGCAGCAGAAAAAGTTATTATGTTTAACAGTTATTATTAATGCTAAAAACATTAGCATAAACAAATTATGCTGTATATTTATATCAGTAATTAAATGAGAAAAATTAAGTGTTAGATGTATCAACAGATTAATTTTCCTCTACCACTCAGCTAGATGTGTTTTCATTCTTGTCCTTATTTATTTTACACGTGATGGACGGGGTGGTTACTTATTGTTGTTTTTGGGGTCAGTGGCCGCAACACATTTAAAATTCAAGGGAATCAATTAGTTATTCCTGTGTCTAAATGAGATGATTATAGAACCAGAGCAACAACAAATTCAAATGTCTACTACACTGATCATTCCGTTAATTAACAAACAAGACTCTAATGAAATAGAGTTTTGCGTGGGAGACATTTCAATGTCAGATTGTTATGCCTTATTCATAAGAAACGAATAACTATTTAGAACGGCCCTATTTACAAATGCAGTTTGCAGTATTGTAAAAAAAATAACCGCATACGAAAATATATATTTTATTTCCACATATGGAATTGTAGCTAAGTCATATTAAGATACATACATACAGTATAATGTGTATCATTAATGTACATCTTTAAGTAGTATAGCATGATACAGTATGTGAAGGTGGATCAGAGTTTACTGATGCATCTGGTGTACAACAATTAATTTTTATTGGAAAATGGTGAGGTTTTGTCACTACAACCAGTTTTATACATATAAAATTATGGAGCAGGGTTGCTTAGTATTTGGGGAACAATAACTTCACAAAACATTGGCAAAGCAATCTAAAAACAGCAGCATTATGTGCAAGATTCCCCAGCCAGTGGGAAGCATTTATTGGGCTCCTGTTTGAGAGCAAACATCTTACTGGCTGCCAAAAGCAAACACTTTAATATCATATTTATAATTAATAGGCTGTAAGAATTAAATACTCTGGTATCATTCTGCTCCTATTGACTTTTTTCAATAAAGAGTAATACAACAAAAGTGGACATAAAAACTCCCAACAAATTTGGCCAATGGTGCTTAAATCAAGTTTTAAAGGGGAAGGAAACCTAGTTGGCGCAAAAACCATCCCCCCCTCCTGTGTGTTGCCCACCCTCCCTCCTCCCCCCTGGCCTACCCGTCCCGCTGGGCAAATGCCCCTAACTTGTTACTTACCCTTCTGCGCAGGTCCAGTCCAGGGAGTTCACAGGCGACATCTTCTTCCACGCGATCTTCTTCCTGTGCATGCGCATGCGCAGTAGGAGCATTTCGCCGGTACGGATCTACTGCGCACGTGCCAAAAGTCACAAAGTATGGCGCAGTAGATCGTACCGGCGAAATGCTCCTACTTCGCATGTGCTGGTCAATGCAGGAAGAAGATCGCGTAGAAGAAGATGTCATCTGTGAACTCCCTGGACTGGACCTGGGCAGAAGGGTAAGTAACAAGTTAGGGGCATTTGCCCAGCGGGACGGGTAGGCCAGGGGGGAGGAGGGAGGGTGGGCAACACACGGGAGGGGGGAGGGTTTTTGCGCCAACTAGGTTTCCTTCCCCTTTAAATAACAGGCAGCACAGAAACCAGTGCAACTAGCATCAACATTTAATAATCAGCCTTGTAGCATCAGCTTATTTTAAAGGTCAGCCCAATTTTCTGCTTGATAATTTGTGATGACCCCTAAGTTTAGCTTCTCAACAGCTGCTCAGAGACCACTGAGGGAAAAAAAACATTCTCATTTAAAGATGGGCAAGTATTTGAAGGTTGGACATAAAAATTACTTTAAGGGGCCAATTTACTAAAATTTTCTATTTTTTTAACGAATCAAGTTTTTTTCTCTAAAAATATGTTTCATACATTTCTCTAAAACTCTAAAATATTCAAGATGTATTAAGCATAAAAACAAAAAAACTCTAATACAGAACTGCACCAAGTAAAAGCTGTCAAGGTCCCATAGAAGTCTATGGGAGCTGCGCTGATCCTACTCGACCATTTTTAAACTTTTAGATGTTTTTGAATTTTTTTCACTAGTAACTCAAATGTTTAGAGGTTTTCATATTTTTTAACATCGTCCAGCATTTTTTTTATTTTTCAGAGCATCTTCAAATCTGTCCTTTGTTGTTTGGGAAAATCTCGCTTGCCAGGAGGCTTGACCATGCAAAGCTATTATGAAACACTTTAATGCCTATCAAATTAATTTAAGTTTGAATGAACTCAAATAACCTTACCACAATGTGGATCTGGGGTTTGTATCTCTTTGCCAAGTCAATAATATTCACACCATTATAATAAAGATTCTCAAAGCACCCATGAAAATTCATCTTCAATAATGATACCGATTTTTCTTTTAATGGTATTCCTCCAAAGCTAAGCTTAGAAAGAAAAAAGAAATCAATAAAGCCATTAAGTCATTTAAATACCGTACAACAAGATGTTGTAGTTAAGATTTTAATTGTGCATATAATTACTGTAATGAATTCAATGTATTACATTCCATGTTATAGTCAGACTCGGTATTCTGTAATGCATGCCTTACTGACATACTTTGCCATATTTAGGAAAAAAGCACAGTTCAAACCAGCAGTAGAATATTTTGCAGAAATACAAAATCTTCATTTGTTGCTGATGCAGCTTTTACATGTTTGCTGTTTGGACATGCAAACAGAGATTTTCCTGCCTAGGTGTGCCAAGTAAAATGGTAAAATTATACTTGCAATACACTGTGATAGCCCATTGGCATTAGAGAAGCTAATTTAAAGCAATAGTGACAGTATACTTATAGTATTGTTTCTTGATAATTGTATGTGTGCAGGTTTGGGGGGTTCCTTATTCTGTATGCCATGGGGAAGGGGTTAATATAACAATATATGCAATTATTCCTAATGTGAGTTCTTTTCCCTTAAGCATTTTAATAATAAAAATCAATAAAATTTGCCCTCTGCCCTTCAACATAGCAAAATCAATCTAAAAATAAAACAATGTAAAGGAAACACTTCCTGACCACAACTGACCCTGCACAGTGCTGCACCTCTAAGTTTTCACAAAATACAGCAAACCAAATGATAATAGAGGCTATATGCAAGTCTGTTTTGGTTTGCTTCCAATTAAAATTTCAATTGTAAAGCATACCTAGCAATAGAAAGTGGCAGATACCTGCAAAACTTCACACAAATATGTTCTTATAATATCATGTATATAAACATGAGCACAAGCTGTGACGCATGCCTAAAAATGAAATGTGTTTTTTTTCTACTGCAAACAACTAAACTATGCTATTTGCTGGTGCTGCACTAAAAATTGTTGATTCATGCTGGAATGAGAGAGTGAAATCAGTCAGAATGTGTTGGTTGCTAGTGATGGGCAAATAAATTCGGCAGTTGCAAATTTGCGGTGAATTTCCTCGTTTTGCCACCAGTGAATACATTTGCGAAACTGCGGCGAAAATTCACTGGAGACAAAATCCGCTGCGCTGAAAAAATGTGGGCGCTCATCAGAATAGTCGCGCACATACAAATTGTCTTGCATAAAAATTATTCAGACACCCATTGACTTTAATGCATTTGGACAAAATAGGCGCATGTAAAAAAATATAAAAAAATAATTTTGACGCCCATTGACTTCAATGTGATCAGCAAATTTTTTGCCGTTTCGCTAATTTCGCTGTAAATTAGTGAATTTTTAGAAACAAACTTTAAAAAATTCTGACCCTTAAATGCAGAGAAGCACAGCCATCTTTTGGCTCTTCATATAGTCTTTGGGTCTCATAGCCGATTTGCGAATGTGCAATTAAAGCCGAAGAGATCTGAAGACTATACAAAGAGCCGGAAGAAGGCGACCAAGAGCTCCAATGCGCTTCTCTGCATTTAAGGGTCAAAATTTTTTAAAGGGTTTTTTTTATACTAAAGCACATCTTGGGGAGGGAGAGGGTAGGGGGCAATGCCTGGATTTTAGGGGGTTTTAGTTCTCCTTTATGTCCATCTAGTGAGACATTAAATAAATAACAAACTTAAAGTAAAAATATAAACTGGGTAAATAGATGTGCAAAATAAAAAATGTTTCTTATATAGTTAGTTAGGCAAAAATGTAATGCATAAAGGCTGGAGTGACTGGATGTGTAACATAAAAGCCAGAACACTACTTCCTGCTAGGGTCAGTACACTGGGGTTAGATACCAATGCCATTTGGCATTTTAATGAAAGCAATTGTCAATATGTATCCTGATATACAGAAGGTGTTAAGTAATTTTCATTGGAAATATCTGTTTGTAGTTAATACAGTAACTATTTCCTGAAGATTAAATTCAGCATTAAGTTCATGTAATTGTTTCTAAGAACCACTGCAACAGATTATTTTTAAAAAAAAGTGAAGTAAGTGTGTATTATTTTGTAAACCCTTTAATTTTAGTTACTAAAATAATGGTCCAGCTGAGAAATTGGAATGTGCTCTGCGTGAGAGCAAGAGGCTAACTAGTGCTATTGTTAGACATGTAAAAACTTAGCACCTATCATGTTAATTTGTGCCACAAGTTTTTGAGCATGCATCTTGTGCAAGTTGTATCATTATGTGATGGTGTTTTGGTGCATGTGCATTGTGCTTTTAAGGCCAATCCTGCTTCGACCGTGATCTTTCTTGTATTCCTGATCTTCCTTGACTTTTGTCTGTTTTCCAGACCTTGTCTGACCCGGCTTGAACTTTCTCCTGATTTTGGCAACTGGTTTTGGACTTTTTCCTAGAGTTTTGCCAACCACTCAGGCACTCCTGCCAATCCTCCCCTGAGTCAGTCCTTTCAGGTGTTGCGTGGGAGGAAATGATTCTCTTCTTTACTGACTCTTTTTCCTGCCTACTAACAGTCACATTTCTTATTTCCTATATTTATTTTCTTTAAATCTATATACATTTTCCTAGATTAAAATGTTCAGAAATATCTTACCACAGGGAAATGAATGTACAGTATAACTAACTATTCTATGTTTCAATTGTTTGTTTATATAACCTTATGTGATTTTCATCAACAAGATGTCAGAGAATGCTCCTACCCATGAATTCAACTGTTAAAGGCTTAGCATAAAATACCAAAGCTGTAGAAAGAGACTTCAAATAATTCAGTTACTTCCAAACACATTATATGCCCATAAATCCATTTTATGGCCCTTTTAACGTTTAAAGGTTTTGGCTGATCTCAAACTCAAAAAGATTTAATCCGTCAAAATAGACAAAAATGCTCTATAAAAATATGAAAAAGTCATGAACCAACCTTGGACTGAACTAGGTTGTACGTGATAGGTCTTTGAATCAATAGGTTGGGAAGGTCTATAACCACCAAGACCATAGACCCCCGTGCTTTGAGAAAACAGTAAGGACTTTCAAAAGCAAGTCACATTTTTCTTCAAAGTTTTAACTTCAATGTGCTGTTTGTGAGAGGGCTTTGGGGGCACTAAGAAAGATTATGGGATATAAACCAAACAATATCTTAGAAGGACAAATCGAAATTTATGATCAGAATCAGTAATGGGAAACCACAGAAATGTCCTCCTCTACAATAACAAGTCTAATTGCTGTAACAAATTGTTAAGCCGTAATTAGTGACATACTGATTAATAAACTTAGTGGTTGGCTAATTTAAACTGAATTATTATGTGGATACAAATTGTAGTACAAATCTATTGTTTTTTTAGTGTTCAATGATGCAATTATATTTATAAATTAAAAAATACACACTTTTTGCCTAAACAGGTATGGGAATTGTTATCCAGAATGCTCGGGACCTGGGGTTTTCCTGATAACGGATCTTTCTGTAATTTGGGTCTTCATGCCTTAAAGGGATACTGTCATGGGAAAAAATGTTTTTTTCAAAATGAATCAGTTAATAGTGCTGCCCCAGCAGAATTCTGCACTGAAATCCATTTCTCAAAAGAGCAAACAGATTTTTTTATATTCAGTTTTGAAATCTGACATGGGGCTAGACATATTGTCAATTTCCCAATCACTCTTTACTGCTGTACTGCAAGTTGGAGTGATATCACCCACCTCCCTTCCCCCCCCAGCAGCCAAACAAAAGAACAAAGGGAAGGTAACCAGATAGCAGCTCCCTAACTCAAGATAACAGCTGCCTGGTAGATCTAAGAACAACACTCAATAGTAAAAACCCATGTCTCAGTGAGACACATTCAGTTACATTGAGAAGGAAAAACAGCAGCCTGCCAGAAAGCATTTCTCTCCTAAAGTGCAGGCACAAGTCACATGACCAGGGGCAGCTAGGAAATTGACAAAATGTCTAGCGCCATGTCAGATTTCAAAATTGAATATAAAAAAATCTGTTTGCTCTTTTGAGAAATGGATTTCAGTGTAGAAGGCTGCTGGAGTAGCACTATTAACTGATGCGTTTTGAAAAAAACATGTTTTCTGATGACATGATCCCTTTAAGTCTACTAGAAATTAATTTAAACATTAAATAAACCCAATAGGTTGGTTTTGCTTCCAATAAGGATTAATTATATCTTAGTTGGGATCAAGTACAAGCTACTGTTTTATTATTACAGAGAAAAAGAAAAAATGTATTATTTGGATGAAATGGATTCTATGGCAGCCTTCCGTAATTCAGAGCTTTCTGGATATCGGGTTTCCGATATATGTACAGAAAAGCATTTATTCTATAAACAGGCAGACACATGATCTGGAAAAATAATGGTGCAGAAGGTTAAAACCTGATGTTTGATAATATGTCAATGAATAAAAATAAATATTAAAATATAAAGTGTGTCAGTTTAAATTTGTATCCTGCATCTATAATATAATAAAATTTTTGAATGGGGCATATAGTATATTGTTTTAAAAATAAATAAATAAACGTATAATGTTACATGGTAAAGTGGCACGAAGGTGGGAAAACAGATTCTGGAATTTGTACTAATTGAAATGGTCGGGTAAAAGAATGGGTTGCATCTGGTAAAGTTATACATGTAGCATCAAAAAATATATCCATTTCATACTGAAAAAGGCAGAATACAATGGATTAGAGTTCACTCTGGTCATTTTACCACCCATGTTATAAGTGAGGTTTTTGGGGGTAACGCAAGGCCTTCTTGAGTCAAACTGATTTGTATATTGAGTTGTCTTAAAGTATGCAAACCTAAAAAAAGAGGTTTTGCCTTAACTTGAGGTGTCATAGTTTCTGGAAATAATGATACCGATTTAAAGGGAACTGCCGCAACAATGTAAATTTAATATAATCCTCATACTGAAATAAAAAAGTTTCTAATTTTTATCAATTAAAAATCCTGTACCATTTTCTGAAATAATTATGTTTATCTTAACTGTCCCCTCAACATCTGTTTCCTTCATTCTCTCTTCATTCTCTCTTCAAGCAGAAGATTGGTGTCAGATTTTGATTGACACTGTGATCCAATATATCTTTTGGGGAGCTCCATTTTCTAGCATATGTATTTGAGCTCACTTAAATTACTATTTCCAGTACAAATAAAATATAATACAATAAATTACTTTGTCACAAATTCTGCATGTAGAGAGACTGGATTTCTGGTGATTTTCTAATACATCTTCTAGGCAAAACTGCTTTATATGGAGACAGATGCTGAGAGGGGGAGAATGAAGATTAACTTTATTGTTTTAGAAACGGTTCAGAATCTTTAATTGATTACATTTAGAAAATATCTTAATTCAGTGTGATAAAGGTTATTTTAAATGTTCATTTTTGAAATAGTTCCACTTAAACAGTAGAGGACTGTGACAGACGGGTGGGGCCATAGGGGTAAGAGATTGTGTGATGTTTTGCCAGTGCAGGTAGTGGTGCAAGGATCAGGCCTTTTTGTCTCAAGAATAAAGCACAACCCATAACTTGTAATAATATTTCATTATGACATTTCAGATAAAAAAACAAATATAAATCAGCAAGTGTCATCCTGATGAAGATTAGTTTCAGATTAAAAAATATGTGGCATGGATAAATCTTAACAGGATTGAATTATTGCATAGTAACAGTGTGCCTGGTGTTTATTGTTTTACAATCACACAATGAGTTTACCTTTACTGACTAACTAACTAATCATTTTAACAATACCTATGGAAAATCCAATTCCGTACATTTCAGAACTACATCAAATCTATTGTTTTATGCTTTTCAGGTAGACTAAAATGAGAAAAAGGGGGAAAATGTGTTTGGCTTTCTCTTACAAATTCATTTTGGACTAATGGGCCATGTAATTAAGTAAACTGTATTTTTTTAGCCTGAGCATTGTGCAGATTACATGAAAGTGGAACTGAGTCTGTGTGCTGAGTCTGTATTTAATTGATACAGAAAGATGAAGCATAAAGATACACACCTCATAATCAATGTCCAAATGGTATGTGTCTCCTTTCATGAAGAAATGATTCACATGTCTGTCAACACTAAAATTGACTTGTCTGCTAAAACGCTCGATGACAACCGAATGCCATTGCTGATCATCTAATATGCTTCCCAGAGACACATTAACATGAGGAGGAGAAGGATGAAATTGTGCATTTCCTTAAATGAGAACAGATGAACCATTAAATCAGTTAAACAGCTACAATCAACACTATAATACTGGGCCCAATTTAATTCCATAAAACATTTTTAAAGTGAAAGTGCAAATCAGTATCCTGAAGATGGCAAAATCATGATGGTTTTTATGGTGTATTTTATTTGCTTATCTATTCTGCATATCTTCAAACTGAAATATAAAATGCTATGTTTTTTTCTGTGGGACTATCTTTTAGCATAGGCACTAAATGTCTCAGCAGTTTACCAATAGCAATAAATCAGCAATTATCTTTAATCGGATTTATGCAAGTTAGACAATGAAAACAAAGACTGCTGCTATGGGCAACTGCAACAGCAAGGGTTAAAAATTGCATTATTATTAGTATGATGATGATGACTATTATTATTTTGATATACTGTACTGTATATATGGAATAGATTTTTGATATATTGAAAGAAGGGGCAAACAATTGCCAAGGATACCACTCTCCCCCGAATAAACTAAATTTAGGTGTAAGTCCTCATGAAATTGACCTTACAGTGGTGGGCAATTGTGATAGGGTACTAGATTGTAAGATGCACTGGGGCTTTTGAGAAAGTGGCTGTTAGGCTACAAACGCTTCAAGCATATAATTCTGATATGAATGTGATTCTGAACTGCCTATGTTTTTAAATGGATAAATAAAGAATGGAGTTTTAATTTGATCCTGGCTTATATAGTGCTCCGTGATATATACTTTTTGAATGCACTTGGGCAGGGACCGAAGTGAATGATCAATATCCTCTCTGATCTTTTAAATTTGTCAGTACTATATAAATATAATATATATTAAATATATATAAAGATGCTAGTATATTTCAGAAACTTGAAGGAAAGCCAAAGCAAGTTGCCTTTATAATGTAGCAAGAGACACATGAAGTGTTAATACTGCACAGATAAATGTTAACATGTTTGTATCATGTGTATATGCATTTACCCGTTATTCCTTTTTTTATTCAGATAAAAACAGTGGAATTCTCCAAAAAGACAGCAATGAAAAATTATCTATCTCTACCTATCTATCTATCTGTCTGTCTGTCTGTCTGTCTGTCTGTCTGTCTGTCTGTCTGTCTGTCTG
Organism: Xenopus laevis; assembly: GCF_017654675.1. Taxonomy (NCBI): domain Eukaryota; kingdom Metazoa; phylum Chordata; class Amphibia; order Anura; family Pipidae; genus Xenopus; species Xenopus laevis. The sequence goes on from NC_054372.1 coordinate 127,264,965, forward strand.
TGTCTGTCACACTTTCTCTATCTATCTATCTATCTATCTATCTATCTATCAATCATCAATTTTATACACAATGCATAGTCATTTTTACGTAAGTTTGCAGTATTATGCTTATTTACTTTGGCTGGAATGGGATTCATTCATAAGGGGATGTACCAAAAGATAAATATAATTTAAAACTTATAGAAAAAAAAAAAGTAAAGCGCCTAAGGTTTTCAAAGTCCTTGTTGCAGCTTCATTAAAGTGGCAGGTCTTTACCTGAAAATTTAAAAAAAAAAAAGAGCAGGGCTGCCCGGCACTCAAACAGATCTACAGTACCAAAATATTTTAGTTAAATAAATACAGTATATCTTTCTTAGTCAAAGTTAAAAAAGTATATAAATAGGACATTACCTAGACCTCCAAATAAATGTCCAAACAAAAGTATCTAGAAGGAAACACATTAAAAAAAACTAATATATTGTTCAATATGATTAAAATCTTATTTTTATTAGTCCATAAAAGAAGAGAGCTCTCCTCTACACATTTATGTTTGGCTTAACTGAGCATCAGGAAAAACACATTTATCCCATGAGAGAACTGCTGCTGAGTATTAAGTCTGCAAGCTGCTATTGATCGTGGTCTAGTGAGTACCCTAATAAGAGGAGGTGGATCCACCACATGCATGTAGGGTGTTGTTGAACTCCCTACCCCCACAAAGTGGTTTCTTGGTTTCCCCAAGGGATTCCTTACTCTTTACCTTACATTCTACTAGACATTGATAGTGCTGCACTGTTTTCTTTTATACACTTCCTTATAGATACTTGTTAAAGCATATTCATAATTGGATTACAAATGCTGATGTAGTGCTAATGTACTGTAAGTAACACACTTTGTACAGTGTCAGACTGGGCTAAAGGTTTCTTAGCCTTGGGTCTCTTTTATTTTATTTTTAATGACTCTATTCAACAATGCAAGTGAAGCTGTAAAACAGAAAAAGATTACTATCTTTTAATATACCCAATAATTTAAGGGGAATATTTAGTACAAGTAAATCTAGAGCAACCGGACTTGTGGAGTATTCATTGAAGATTTTTCACCAATCTTCCAAGCAGCTTCTAAAATTCAGTCATTGGCATAACTCAAATAATCTGATCCCAATGGTGCGATGTAACTCTGAGGACTTACTGTACAAGTTAATTAAACTGAAGAAGCTGTTTGGATGCGTAGTAAAACATCTTCAATGATTACTCAGCAAGTGCATTTACTCTAAATTTACTTCTACTAGATATAACATGAGCTGGATGAATGAAAAACTTCACAGACAATTAAAGGGGGGTTGTCTTGAAATATGCATCTTTTCACTTATTAATTCCTTACCCTGCCAAGTATAGAGTGACAAGTAAGTTTCTGAGCTCTGAAATAGGTGACAATAGTATATGCAATATTTTTTCAGCCCATTTTGTTGTATTCATATTGGATGAAATGTAAATTATGTGCTTCTTGCATATATTTTTTTGTATATTTTATTCACAAAATGTATATGTTACAAGTATTTATGCTAACAACTTTCTGAAGTGGTCTAGTTGTTGTTTTAGTCATAGAGGAAGTACTGTTTTAAACATTTTGGAATAATTGAAAACTTGTAGGAGGAGTATATTTTCTGTGGTGTACCTCATAACGATGGGTATGTTCTCCTGAACAAATTTCTGGGACTAGAATTGGTTATTCAAGGTGGAGAGTTTTTAGCTGATACCACTGTGCATTTTAGGATCATATGAACTTGTCTATATGGCTTAGCACAAGTTAGAATGTTGTCCAGTCTGGATCTTACATGCATTTAATTTGAGGTGGGGCATTCCAAGTAAATGAGTGACATAGGGACACTGCGGTTAGAACACAAGAATAGTTAGGCTACAGAAATGACCTATGATTTACCACTGAGTATATATGAGTGGGGGCAAGCATTTGCAGATAACAGTGAATAAGGTGTATCAGTCCCCATTGGTATAATATTAAATTTACTGTACTCATTATCAGTTTTAGTACAAGCTGCACCCAAGGCAAGCATCAATAGCAACCACCCCACCCCTGCACAAGAGAGAGACAAAGTTACAAGCAGGGCTCATTGATTGGCAAATACCCATCTGGTGATCCTCTAATAGGAGTAGGCAGACATAAGAGGTACGTAGGCTAGACCCCCCCCAAGTGGTGTGTTCTAGGCATGTGCCACTTCTGCCTACCCCTAGTTCTGATCCTGCTCACTATAAGTATTTTGTGTGAGAATTACGGGTAAAGATGTGTTAGAGGAGTACCGGTTATATATTTATTAATTTTCTAAGAGACACGTTGAAGATGTAAGCTTTGCTACTGGCTCAGATGTAACTGTGGAAGTACTTCATACATACAATATGACACACTGTTACATGGTGTTTTTTTAAGCGGTTTATTTAAACTTAATTTTGGAACTATCAAATGTGTTTTGTTTCAATAAGTGAGAATTACATATAATTTTCTTTTGTTCTCTTCATTCAAATATGAGACAAATTACAAAGATATTACAGAAAAAGATAAACTACATGTGCTGTTTTCTTCCCCAAATACCTATGTCCTTGTCAGAAATATAGTGAGCAACCACACTATATGAACTGCATGACAGACATACAGGAAAGCAATCACAAACTATCACATGTCATTGCAAAACAGGCATACAAAACAGCAGTCAAAATGTCACTAACAAAGACAGGCAGCAGTCACACAACATCAGTTTGCCAGACAAAGAAATAGCCTTAGCAAACTGTCAAATGTCACACAATTAAGAACCAGTGATACACTATTAACTTTGCAAATATATGGTACAGAACAGTCAAGTAGCATCACATTTCAGAGGGATAGAGAGAATTCACACACTATCAATAGCATCAGAGATAAAATAAAAATCAGTCAACTACTAGATAGACAGTAAACTGACCTTGCCTTTTAGTATTGTACTTGGTTTAGTACTAGAGAGACATTTTATTATCCCTAAGGCATTAGTTATCTTGGTTCTATTGGTATCAAACCCAAAATCTTTATATTCCACATATTTATCTATCACAGTGAATAAAAATTCTGAATCCTCTTCAGATATTACCAGACAAATATGAAGGTAGAACATTGATCTACTGTAGTCGTTTTCAATGCAATACATACCGTTTTATAATAATTAGGAATCCTGTTAATGATTTATGTATGTTGCAGCAATAATATATACTTAACTAAAGTTTTAGATGTTGTTGGCCAGCCTGAGTATGAAATTAAAACTGGTTGTTTTCTTCTACCTATTCTATCTATAGAACTATATAAGAGCTGTGGATTTTAACATTCAGTGGAAACCGCCAAGCCTTGTTGAAAATCGCAGATATTTGTGTCAAAAGAACAATTCTGACCTGTTTGTATAACCTTATCTATATAGTTACAATGTAATTTAGGATAAAAAATTTTCCCATCAAGTTCAACCTTTATGTATAAATGAAATTTGCCTAACTGCTAATTAATTCCAAGGAAGGGAAAAACAAATCCAAATGAAGTTGTCTTTAGTCTACCAACTCCAAGCAGTGGATCGGACCAGCCTTTTCATAAAGTTAATTTCAGGCATTTTATAGAGTTAATTTCAGTAATTCTGTATTTTCTTCCTTACTAAAAAAGTTATCCAAAACTTTCTTGAAGTTGTTCAATGTATCTGACAATACATCTGCTTTAGGGAGAGACTTGAACCTCTACTGTAAAATATTCTTTTTTTTGCACCTCAAGATGAATCTTCTAATCTCAGTAGATGCCCTCATATCTACTAGAAAAATCTACAGTCAAAAAAGCATGTTTTTGTATGGTCCCCAATATATTTAGAAGACTTAGACAATCCCACACTCACACTAGCTTGTATGAACTTCTTGGGTGTTGCAACTCACTGGACACCTGGCATCCTTTCAATCACAGTAAAATGTACAATATAAGAACTGCACAGACTCAAGGGCTGCCCTGATTCACTAATAATTGTGAAAAAACACAATCACAGAAAATTGTAACTAAGAAAATGTTGAAATAAAAAGCTTACTAAAAACTAAAAGGTGTTTTTTCAGCTCTTAAAAAAACTATTTTCAAAAATATTTTGGTGCAGTAAAAAAACACAATCACATAAGTGCAGAGTAACCCATTCAAGAGTTTTAATAAATACACAAAACATGATCAATGGAAAAGGTGTGATCTTGATCTTTTGATTCTGGTACTTGACCTATTTATTCTGCCATTACCACTTCATGTTTTTGGAGTTGTCTACTTTCTTTCATCACATACCATATCCATATTCTCATGAAGACAGGTGGTTACTCCCCTTATATATTTTTAAATCCCTATTTATTCTGTTATAAATTCCCTTTAACTGCTTCTTCTTTAGTGTAAGCATTCCTAACTTGGCCAACTGTTCTTGACGTATTTGACATTCCATACCCGTTATCAAAGTCATTCTTTTTGGTCTTTATTATTACTCTATTTTAATAATATCGCTGTTGAGTATTGGAGACCACAACCATGCTACATATTCTAGATAGAGATTAACCAAGATTTGTAAAGGGGAAGAATAACCTTCTGTTCTTGTGAAGCTATACCCTTTGTTGGTCCTTCCTGCAGCTAAACATAACATGCTGCTAAAATGCTTAATGCAAGCTCTTACAGAAGGAACTTTCCTGTAGCCACAGCAGCAGGAATAGCTGGAGACACAAGTATCCCATTTGACAGATTAGCTTAAATGTGCAAAGTGAACCATGCCCAAAGCAAAATGAATAATGTAAAATCTGATCAATAAACAGTGTAAATAACCTAAGTTAAATGATTCCATCTTAACCAATTTTGCTTCATGAATATGTTGTTTACCCAATCTACTTACTGTATCCCTGTGATTACATTTCATTTTCAGGGTCTAAGGGATATGGGTCAATAGAAAGGGTAACTGGCAATTGAAGTACTGTATTTGTAACGTTGCTTCTAACAGTTCCAATTCATACTTTATTTTTTTCTACTGTTTTAGGTATGCAGTCTCTTTAAAGGTTTCGATTAAATAATATGTTTTGCTGTTACTGTAAGGACAATGTCACATGATTTATTTTGATTACCATGTTTGTAATGGATGTAAAAGACTGCTTCAGACGTTTGCACAATGGAATACATGGGAAGTGGAAAAGGTCACCCTCGCACATGATTATCTGTTAAAACACATGCTGATTCAGTTTCTGACAATAATCATAACTCAAAGATGCCTTCTATTCTTTCCATACTGAGAAGCAATCTACAGTGTCTACTTGGGGGGGGGTTGATGGCCATACCAAATAAAGACATTAAAATAGCTCTAAATTTCATTGTAGTTCCTGCATTTAATTACTTCTAAGACTTGCTTCAGAAGGGCAAATTAGTAGTTTCTATGTGTGGATGTAACAAAAGCTTTAAGTTACCATACCATACCAATACAATTTCTGTGATTTTTGGTACATTTTTGGTGGTCTGCTGATCCTGACAGATATCTTTTTACTATGGATATTGATCGGTTTAGGTTTGGACAGTTTAGGGGTCAGGTATGTTGGAAAAGATTGTCTGCCAGTGTATTTTGCATCGTCACAAAAACAATAGAATAGGCATTGTAAGGCTACATGTGTGGTATTCATCCTTTGGCCTAGGTCAGACACCTACAAGGATCAACCATTTTAAAAATGTTTCTTGTTTTTGTGTGCATAGAGTGTATGCATGTGTATGTGAATGAACTATACTGTATGTGTATGGGGTAAGAAGAAAAATACAGAATTTTTAATTTTTTGTGAAAACAAATATCCATTATGAAACAATTATGTAGGAAATGTACATTTTTGCAATAATATACAGACATAAACATATATTGAAGCAATTTTACCTAAATTAATAATTAAGGAAAGCTGTCCTTTAATAAGTTGTAGTGTGATATGATCTCCATTTTGTCCATCCCCTTGAAGCAGCACTCCATCACTTTGCATTGTCTTAAATTTAAAAGAAATTACGTCCTTCACAGTACTCATTAATTTCTGCTGAAATCTGTACAATATCAAACTTTTACCATCAAGATAAACCATATCTGATCCTGTAGGGACAGAAAGAAAATAATGATTATCAATGTATTTTGACATATACAAAATGACGCAAAATATTTCAGTTACATTAAATTGTAGTATTGGTTAGTTCATCAGTGAGTTTCTGGGGCTATGATATCAAACTGAAAGAGGAAAAATAGAGAAGTAACCACTGAGTGAAGGTTATAATCTTTTGATTGTACCCAACATCCATAAATTAGCTTGATGCACATTTCAAGATAAGTGCCAATATATTTTAGATGAATTTATTTATAAAAGGTATGAAGACTGAAATTTTTTTAATTAATTGTCTTTGCTAGGGATGGGCTGCACCTCAATGATGATGGCTCAGCTGCTTTGGGGGAGAAGATGCCTAGAGGGTTGGAGGAGATTTTAAACTAGGCATGGGGGAGGGTTCAGTAAAGGATTCCATGGAAGACAGGTAACATGAGGTAGTGGGCAAAGGAAGGGAAAATGGGGGAGGAGATTTGGTTGGGGGTACTGTTAAGGACAGGGAGGACCACATGTCATATGTTTATTATGGTACTAGTATTAAATGTATGTTTGCAAATGCAAGGAGTCTGACTGGTAAAATGGGAGAGCTGGAGGTGCTGGTGCTGGAGGGAAAATATGATGTGATTGGTGTGGCCGAAACATGGCTGAATGAGTCACATGACTGGGCAGTTACTATCAGTGGATATACTTTTTAAACAGAAAAGGAGGAGGGGTATGTCTGTTTGTTAGGCAAGATTTAAAAGCTAATATAAAGGAGGAGGTGATATTAGAAAATAAGGGGGAGAAAGTCTTATGAGTGGATCGTTTCATGTGGTCAATTTTTTTTTTTACGTGGCACTTTTTTTTACAGTAAAGTATATTAACAGTAAAAAGATGCGAGTTTAGAGTATTGCTTTAAATAATGGTACCGATATTGTGCTTAAATGTGCTAAATCAGTTATTTTCTTCAGTGAATACAATAGAGGAGTCAGAGTTCCCAGGCTCACTTTATAACTGCACTGTTGGCTCAGCTCAATCTAATCAGTGGCTGACTCAGGATATGATTCATAAAGCTTTAATAAAAATTAAGGTAAACAAGGTGCAAGGGCCAGATGGCATACACCCCCGGGTCTGCGAGAACTTAGTTTTAGACCAAACCCTATTTCTGATTTTCTCTGATTCGCTTTCATCCGGTATGGTACCTATGGATTGTAGAAAAGCTGATGTCATTCCAATATTTAAAAGGAATTACGATCTCAGCCTGGCAATTATAGGCCTGTAAATTTGACATCTGTGGTGTGCAAATTATTTGAAGGCTTGTTAAGGGATTACATTCAAAATGTTCTAGTGAATGGAATTATGAGCAGCAATCAGCATGGCTTTATGAAGGATAGGTCATGTCAAACTAATCTGATTGCTTTTTATGATGAGGTAAGTAAGATGCTGGACAGTGGGGAGGGGGGCAGTAGATGTGATGTATTGGATTGTTCCAAAGTGTATGATACAGTGCCCCACAACAACTGCTTTCTAAATTAAGGTCTGTTGGGTTTAATGATTTTGTTTGCACATGAATAGGATACTGGCTACAGGATCGGGTACAGAGGGTGGTTGTTAATGGCACATTCTCTACTTGGAGTAAGGTTCTTAGTGGGGTCCCTCGGGGCTCTTTATTGGGTACACTTTTATTAACTTGTTCATTAATTACAAGTTAGGGGAGGGTATTGTAAGTAATGTATCAGTGTTTGTAGATGACACAAAATTATCCAGCCCAATTAATCCCATGCAGGATGCAGCATCCTTGCAACAGGATCTTGACAAACTGGCAATCTGGGCAGCTCAGTGGCAAATAATAATAAATAATAAACTTGGCTGTAGCAAGCAATGCCAGTCAGCAGCATCAAGGGCAAATAACGTCTTGAGCTGTATTAAATGGGGCATTGATTCACGGGAGGAAAGGGTCATTCTTCCACTCTATAGAGCACTGGTAAGGCCCCATCTAAAATATGATGTAAAATTTTGGTCTCCAGTGCTCAAACAAAACATTACTAAATCAGAGAGGGTCCAGATAAGGGCAACTAAGCTGGTAAAAGGTATGGAAAATCTTAGCTATGAGGAAAGACTGGCCAAATTGAGGTTGTTTACACTAGAGAAGAGGCACTTAAGGTGTGATGTAATAATTATGTATAAATATATAAGGTGATCATATAATAATTGCTCTATTTACCAGTAGGTCTTCCATTCCGATTAGAAGAAAGGAGGTTTCATCTAAATATTTGGAACGGGTTTTTTTACTCCCTGATTCAGTTGTACTGGCTGATACATTAGATAGCTTTAAGAACAGGTTGGGTGGCTTTTTAGCAAGTGAGGGAATACAGGGTTATGGAAGATAGCTCATAGTACAAGTTGACCCAGGGACTAGTACGATTGGCATTTTAGAGGCAGGAAGGAGAGGCAAATTGGAAAGGCTTCAAATGTTTTTTTTTTTTGCCTTCCTCTGGATCAGCTAGCAGTTAGCCAGGTTAAAATAGTTGAAAAGTTTAACTTGATGGACGTGTGTCTTTTTTCAACCTAATTTACTACAGTATGTTACTGTGTTACTATGTCTGCTTGCATTGATTATTTTTAATTTCCTTGGATTTCCTAGGATTTTTTTCCAGAAGTGTATTTTTTAAAATCAAGATATCAAGTTAGCCTGTATAAATAGGAGTGATCAATTGAATAAAAAAAAAAAAACATATATCCTGAATATACACTGTAGAACAGTAGTTAGTCCAAATCATCAATATGGGGGGATGGTTAGGCAACCATCTGTAATTAAGAGATAGATGAATTGGTACAGGTGCTAAAAAGTGCTAAGTTCTTAAAAGTGGCCTGTTTTGGGGACTAGGTGAGTGCTAACCCTAATCACAGTTCAATGGTTTTTGATTCCGTCAAGTTAAAGGTTTGGGGCGTGAGTACCCAGATCCCATGAGTGCTGGTTAGCAATATTTATTTGTTTATGAATTGACTGGAACCATTATAATGTGTTCATACTTAGACACACTTTTCATTCAACAATCTCAAATATTAAGTTAATTCATGCAATATCCAACAGTATAAAAGAATGGAGCATACTATATATTCTGAGCTCTCCAATATGAAAAATTATCTATTACTTAAATTACTTGAATTTAGATTACAGTCATCTCTGGGCCAAATAAAGACCACTTTTATGGCCATATTTATAAAGATGTGTAAAAATATAAATACACTAGCATACATTGCCAATGTCATATTTTACATTGAAAATCATATATAATTTGGGTAATTTTAGGCAAATCAGTAGCCGAGGTTAGACTGAAAAAGCCACATAAAAGTGTAATTTTGTGTCATATTTGCAAAACATTTTACACTGTTTTTCAACCTAAAAACTTCTTTGCCACTTGAGTGTATCCATATGACTTAAATGGTATATGGAATGTCTAAAGTGGTATATTATTATGGCACAATTTTAGGCATAGAAAACAGCACAATTCTAACTGCCGCAGATCTAGATTTTTTACTATATTTCTCACTTTTCATCAATGGAAGAAGTGGAGGCCATTCAGGGGAAACACAACTATTTTTACTATTTTATAATAGCCAAAAATCTCTAAAATATGGATTTTTTTTACATTTTAACAATTGACTAAATACATATTCAACACAAGTCCAATTTATTGTGCATGTGCTAAACAAAGGTTTATATATGCAATATCTTCCAGTTTCAAGATATTTCAATTTATGGTTAACATTGTAACCATTATAGAAGGGGATTTAATCTGTGGCTGCCAAAGGAGTCCAGGAAAAGCTGAAAACTCATTCATGAACTTGTGCAATTTATTTGGTTTATGAAAGACAAAATAGTTAGGGTTTGCTTTTATTTACAGATATATAATTAGTTAGTCATTGAAATTAAATACTTACTATATGAACAACCATACATTTCTACTCTCATTCCAATCCTCCCATAGGGATTCCAGTTTACAGGTGCAATGCGTAAGAATTTTGCTATAATATGGTTCTGAAGTTTATAATGAACAACACTGTCTGCATTTGTATTCCCAACAAATTCCTGGAAAAGAGATAAAGATATATCAAGGTAAATTTAATGCCAACTGGTATTAAGAAGAGAAGTATTTTGAAGTATTTTGCACAATTAAAAATGTTAAAATTGTTCCGTGATCACTTCCTTAGCAAATGTCTCCTTCTAAAGAAGAATGAGAAGTAGTGTTAATGTCAAGCTCTGCTCTTAAAAAAGGCTTGCTATTTTTTTGGTCCACTTTCCAAAGCTTCACCACCAGAACCTCAGCATTATTTTTTTTTTTTAATTTTTACTGTCCGCATGTTGCTTTCCTACAAAGTACAGGTATGAGACCTGTTACCCAGAATTCTAGGGACATGGGGCTTTCCAGATGACAGACATGTAAACATGATTAGTTATATCTTAGTATGGTTCATGTACAAGGTACTGTTTTATTATTATACAGAAAAATGAAATAGTTTTTTAAATTTTGGATTATTTGGATAAAATGGAGTATTGGGAGATGGGCATTCCATAATTCGGAGCTTTCTGGATAACAGGTTTCCGGATAACGGATCCCATACCTGTACTGTGCAAGTGCCATTTTAAAAACAAAATGGACATGTAACGCTATAGTAAATTAAGTGGCAACATTCTCTAACTATGAGCATAACACAATTATTTTGCTCCAGGTGAGACCGTAATTCTCAGGGGGTAAACCCTTGCAACAGTGTGGAGGCAGGGTAAAGTACAACTGTAATTAGGTGCAATGCACAATAATTGGGTGCCAGTGGTTCTTGTAACTTAACCGGAGAACGTATTTATTGAACAGAGCAATCCATAAAGGAGTGTACATAAAGATCAAGCAGGAAAATAGAGCAACAGTGCATAGGCATGTACTCACAAGCACCAATGGTCAGTATTACTCCCTGCAAGGAAGAGAACATACACAGCAGCAATGAAGGTACACCCAGCTTTCAGCCTTTTCCCTAAGTACTACATTCCTAAATCTGTACACTTATTCCCTACTTTGGGCAATTAGTACCCGGGATCTTAATCCCTCTGGCCCTCCTCGTCGGAGCCTTAAAATGTTTTAATTTTGCCACCTAGGGCCACACAAATTTGAATTGATTCAGGGTATAAGAAGTTAAAAATAATTCAGGATTACCATTATGCATTGTACTCATAATCTTCAGACAAGGACCATTCCAAATCCAGTGAACCAGGCTACAACAAGTTAATATGAAAAGCATACTTTACAGCTGAGCAGTTATTACGTAAGTCAGTGGACTGTGTATGGAACAGGGATGCATAGAAATTGCCAGAACAGTGATAATGCATACAGATCAGCAGGAATTATTGACACATGACACACTATTACTTTTCAGTTCAGTAAATCTACTATTCTATCCCTTTGGATATTACTTCCTTGTAAATTGCACAATTTGACCACACAGGCAAAGCTAAAGAGTTCCCCTTATGTCTTATGAACTGTGAGATGCAAGAAATACACATAAATTGAAGGCTTGATTCAACGAAAAAAGCTGCCAGACTCAAAATCACTAATTGCCCTAATAATAGTAGATGATGGTGAGATTGGAAAAAATATAATCACGTCCATAAGGTACAACATTTATTTTCTAAGTCATCCTTGCATAACTGCGAGCTGATCCGAAGGAATGGGAAAAATGCCCCATATGGAGCCTCTGCGATTTGTATCAGAGGGGAAAATCCCTTCATGACTCCCAAGAAGCGGGAATGGGACCAATCTCTTGATCAGCTATGAATTAATAGTTCAGTAGCCCTTTCGTGAAACTATGTACCTGCCAGTATACCTACTTACAGTGTGCATCCAAAAATAGGTTGAATAAACCATAGATACTTCACACCATGGACTTACTCCAAATGTGAGTATGCAAATTCTAACAGCTACCACTGTAGATGACACTATCATTAACTTAGTTAAGATCAAGAACAAGGTATTGTCTTAATAGGGCACTATGAGAAATGACATTCTCGTGTTTCACAGCTTGCTGGATAATGTATCCATGGATATGCATGCTTGTATATGTATAAAATAATTTCAATTGTAGAATTAAATACTATTTTCATAGATTTAGGTGACTTACTTAGGGTGTCCATATAATTTTTTTAAACACATTGGCCAGCTAGAACTGTATGAAATGCCTCAGTACGACGTGCATTCATATTGTGCAAATATTTTATTATATATACCTATCTGAGTAATTCCAGGTGGGAAATAAAGGGTTCTTTTTGTGCATTGTACCAGTTTAATCACAGGCAAATTAATGAGCATGTAGGGTACACCAATTGCACATGGGTGTTATCTAAATGCTTTGCATTCATTTACACACAGCACACAAAACAGCTATCATTTTGGTGCTTCTGGTTTTGTGCTAAATTTCCAAGAAGTAATATTGCATTGGGAGTAGGTAAAGTGCACCAAGGGTTGCACTTTACACTCCATTATCTAAATTAATAGTGTGTTCATATTACATTTTATCAGTAAAGGTATACTTTAGCAGTGCTTAATTCTTGTGTGTTCTCCATTGGCTGATAATTGTTTACATAGGCAAAGAGCAAAGAAAATAATAAAATGTAATTTAGAAATAAAGAAATCTAAATGAAACATGCATAATGTCTGCCTTTGGGACGATATGAAATTCTGAGATCAGTGGAATTATTAAGTTACAGAGCAGTAATACCCCTGAGACGTTTTATAGTACGTATTTCTTAGCTTGCTTATTTTTTTATTTAAAGAAAGACAATCTATCACATGTGCTGGGCCCTTGGGATACATCTGAGTGGCCTTTTTTCCACAGACTGAAATGTAAAATCTCTTTTAACATCTGATTTCTTTCTCTGTGTGGACTAAGACTGAAAATGATATTCTAAAAGCATAGCAAGAATATACTCGTAGGAATCATTTTAGTGAACAGACAAATTTCAGATGAAGGCATCAGCCAGTACATAATCTCCCTTTAATTCCTGTAGTTAATTTAAGAACTCCATTGGGCAATATGTAAAGTAGGGGATAAGGTCAATCTGTTTTTTGTCCCACATTATCATTATATGTTTTTCTTGATATTACCACATGAGCCCATCAGAAGAGGGATTTGTTGTAGAGGCGTCTGCATTGTATTCTAATTCAGAACTGGATTCATTCTTTCTCCCTCAGGCTGGAGTTCCAGTTAGCTGATATAGCCATCCAAGTTCATCAATAAATATGGAAATATTTTCAATGTTTTCTTTTTTCTTTTTTTTTTAACAAAGTAAATGAATCATTTGAAAAAGGTATACATTTGCACATTTCTTATGCAATGGATCACAAATATATTCACAAAGAGTGAGAAAATGTATAATGTGAGAGCAGCCAATTGTTATCTAATGGCAAACTTTCTTTGTGCGAAAATGCAGAAGTATTTGCATTGCATGACTGCATATCCAATTACAAAGAAAAATGTGCTACCCACAGTGCATAGCGGTGTGTATCTGCAGTATTTCTGTTGGCTTAAACATTTATTGTATGAAGGTTTATGCAAAAAATGTAGAAAACACATGTAGAGCTCTTCAAATGCTGACATTAAAGTCTTGACACGAATAAAGTAAACCAAATACATATATATTATATTGTAAACTCTTTAGAACAAGGCCTTTTTAAGAACAGGGGTCCCTTTAAATTGGTTATTCTGTTAATATTGTTGTTTATTTTCCAAATGCATTTAATTTTATTTGAGCTTGGTCAGCTATTGGCACCATATTGAAATATCTATACAATGCATATAATACATTTATCTGAACAAGAAACATCTAACCTTTATAAAAGAGAAAATATAGCCTTGGATATTGTAGGTCTCTATAAAAATATATCACATAAAACAGCCCATATGTAAAATAGCATAATACATTTCATAAAAATAAAGCCTTTCCATGAAAAACAATGTTTCTAATTGTATGTACCATTGCATAACCCCATTTTGAAACATTGCCGTTTTAGGTATACCGTATATAGTACATGTTAGGCTATATCAGCCAATAAATGGACAGAGCTCTTTTACTCCTACACTCCTTCCTCTTGCAGTTAGAATCTACACTCCTTCTTGTCATGCGCTTAGCAAGGGAGCAACATGTGAAGGGCAATATTTAACATTGTGTATAAGCCAAGTTTGATAGGATTCTTTGATAAGTCACGTATTCAAATATAAATTATTTTCTGAAAAGTTTGCATATACACAAAAATATAAACATATAGTTCTCTTTCCTGCAACATTAGTATACAATAAAGCCTGTATATAATATATATATATGACTGAAGTTATTTACAGCAATAAACTTATATACAGTAATAATAAACTTGGAAATAAAAAATATTAAGGGGCAGATTTATCAAAGGTCGAGGTGAATTTTCGAATTCAAAAAATTCGAATTTCAAGCTATTTATTGTGTACTTCGACTAGGGAACAGTCCGAATTCGATTCAAACTTGAAAAAAATCAAAATGTATCATGTAGTGTCTCTTTAAAAATTTGATTCCAACCATTTGCCATCTAAAACCTGCTGTTTCAGTTATTTGGAGTCAATTGGTGGACTTGAAAAATTCCCAAGTAGATCCAAAAACTCCAATTTATCGACTTTTCGTCCCAAAAACTCCAATTTATTGTGTTATCAAAAAAAAAAAAACGATTGCAAACAACCCAAGTATCCTAAAGCCAATGGTTAAAGGGACTGTTTGTCATTGACTTCTACATGATTTGGACAGGTTTTAGCTGGAATATTTTTGTATTAGAATTTTTAGCAGCTTCAGAGCATAATAAATCTTAAAAAATGTGGGGGTTTTTTCACTCCAAAAATGTGCGTTTTTCCCCTTTAAAAACTCAACCAGAAAAATGTAAGGTTTATTCAATAGGCCCCATAATGTGTGCGTACTATTTATTTAAAGGTAGCTATGAATTGCAAATAAAAAGAGTACAAAACAATTCCACAAGAAGCCAGCACTCTCAATATAGAGTGTTAGTATGCCTGGGTGCACGATCATCATTTAATCTCCAACAAATGCAAAAGGATCAGCACTCTCAGGGCTTAAAATTGTAGAAAATATTTTTATTAATAAAATGGCTTAAATTGGCTCAAGACTTATATATATATATAAGTGCATAGTCTGTTTTTCACAAAATTAGTTGCTTGCATGGCAAAGACATGTTGCTATTATTGAAAGCTATTTCTGGTCAAGACTGGATGTGTGTTCCTGAAGCAACAAAATGATAAGTTACTGGAGTTGCAAACAGATGACTGATTTTCTATTAGTCTATCATGTTTGAAGGCAGCTAACTATAGACCATCTTGGGGATAACTACTACTTACCAAATGAATATTTCTGACAGATAGGCATCTATACTGTACATCTACAGGGCAAGATACATGAGCAAGTGTCTACTGGCTAATGAAACTGACTAGAAGAAAAATCACATTTCAGATTGAAACCAGTGTAAAGTCATGTAAAGCATGAATCAGATTGAAGTCTGTAGTTACTCGCTGACACTTAGAAATCTCCCAGCAACACTTTCTTTTTCTATGGAAAACTTGGAAAGCTGTGTCTGACTGGATGCAGAATTGGTTACAAAAGAGATTTTTAAATCTGATGTGTGCTATGTCCCTAAACTGGAAAAACTTGCTTGAGTAAAAAAGGGGGTGGGATGGGGGGAGAAGAAGCAAGCATACATGAGTCTGAGGGACAGATAATCCTTCCAAAAGGGTCCTCACCTTGAGGCACCCAGTTTACAAATCCGGGCCTGGGGATTCTTTCATAGGAAGACATGTTTTTTTTCAATTGCATCAGTTAATCCTGCTGCTCCAGCAGGATTCTGCCTAAGATCCATTTTTCAAAAGAGCAAACAGAATTTTTAATATTTAATTTTGAAATCTGACATGTGGCTAGACATGTTAGTTTCCCAGTTGCCATCAGTCATATGACTTTGATAAACTTCATATGTGCTCTGATAAAGTTCAGGCACTCATTAATGCTGCACTGCAAGTTGGAATGATACCACCCCTCAATTTCCCCCCAGCAGCCTATCAACAGAACAATGGGGCGGTAACTAGATAACAGCTCCCTGACACCTGCATTGCTAGGTGTAGGAATGAAAATAGCACTCAATAGTAAAAGTCAAAGTACCACTAATACTCCTCCAGTTACACTGAGTAGGAAAACCAATAGCTTATCAAAATAATTTCCATTCTGAAGATCTGGCTCTTTTTGAAAGCACAGGTCAGGTACAATGACCTGAGATAGCTGCCTACAGCTAAAAAAAATACATTTGTTGGTTTGGGAATAAAGTTTGATATGGTAGGGTGAATTATTTGTAAAGTAAATATAAAAACTACACCATAAACATTACAGAGCTACAGAGCACAGTGCATAACAACAGACACAGACTGCCATGCTTTTCTTGTTTTTTCACCAACAAGTTTTGTTTCTTTTTTTTTTTGTGTTTTTCACCACTTTATAGGTAGTGATATGTAAAGCACACACTGTACTGTTGCCTCATCTATGGTGTAAAGAGTGGGAGGTTCCAGGCATGCTGGATAAACAATCTAAATACAGTATTATGCCCCTGCCTGTCTTTGTTAACAGCACTGAAAAATTATTTAAAATTTCCAGGCACACAGGACTATATATTTATTATTCTGCTTCAGTGTCACTTCCAGCTAGATTATATAATGGTAATTAGTGATGGACGAATAAATTAGTCAGCCATGGATTCACAACGAATTTCCGCTCATAAAAATTGTTGCACGTCAAAATGATTCGAAATTCTATTTTTTATTCTATTCCTTCACTCGAACTTAGCGAATGGGTCCCATAATAGAATAAAAAATAATTCGAATTTCGAAGTTTTTTTTGGCTACTTCGACCATCGAATTGGCTACTTCGACCTTCGAATCGAACGATTCGAACTAAAAATCGTTCGACTATTCGACCATTCGATAGTCGAACTACTGTCTCTTTAAGAAAAAACTTCGACCCCCTAGTTTGCCACCTAAAAGCTACCGAAGTCAATGTTAGCCTATGGGGATGGTCCCCATAGGCTTTCCAAGTTTTTTCTGATCGAAGGATAATCCTTTGATCGATGGATTAAAATCCTTCGAATCGTTCGATTCAAAGGATTTAATCATTCGATCGAACGATTATTTCTCCGATCGTTCGATCAAATGAATTGCGCAAAATCCTTCGACTTCGATATTCGAAATCAAAGGATTTTAATTCGCCAGTCGAATATCGAGGGTTAATTAACCCTCGATATTCGACCCTTAATACATCTGTCCCTATGTTATGTAAAGATTCATAAACACAATATGTTTTCTATATAAAAAAAAAGGTATTTTCATGCAATAAAAATGGGGTACCTTATAAGAAAACCATTACGAAGAGAAAATGCTGAGAATACTGATGCTGAAGTACACTGTGGGTTACCTACAAATAAAAATAATTCCCATCTTTGAACCTATTTTTGATAGATAAAATTCAAAACAATGTTCACCCTATATTAAATAAATTGCAAGCATTTTACTGCAAAACAAATCTCTGTTGTTGTTTCTGCTCTATCGCGAAGACATTAAGGCCTTATAACAACCAGTAAATCAGAATGACTGCCATTTTACAGTCTTTAAATGCTGAAAACAGTACATGTGGTGTGAAAAAAAGTAAATTATTTTTAGCAATAACCTTAGTTATCTTAAAGCAGAGGCTTAAACTTGCTTCCTGCCAGTTTGTGCACAAGCATTAGATCAAAATCTTTTGAAGTGCTGGCATTGTATCTAACAGTGAGTTTCTACTTCAGGAAATAGTTATTGATTCTTTCAATGAATCTGCAATAGCATATAAGCAGTTTGTTTAGCCACCAAATTATATTTCATGCTGTTTTCTATAGGGGTTATAGAGTCTGTATATCTATTTCTCTGTTCTCCAAATATATGTTTTTATCAAGTAATATTTGAAACTCAATCTTTATATATGAAATGGTCATTTTTTAATGTATAAATAAAAAGAGTATTACAAATGCTTCCTCTTAATTTCTTTACAAGAAGTGGATTTACTTTAAATAAAAAGTACTTTTTATATACCAGGACATCTACCACTAAGTAATACAGTATTCTATTAACATTTCCATGCAGGATTCTCCACTATGGAGAAATGAAATTTGGAAATTGCATTTTCATTTATTTAATCACTCACAGTGTCTGAAAGTTTAAAAAATACAGTATAAGAAGAGCCCTGTAATTCACAATAGATACATATGAACTTAAGGGATACAATTAAATGGCTAAAATCTTTTAAAATTCAGCCTGTCCTATATATCATGCAATAGTTTTAACTTTTATTCTAATTTTAGTCCGTGACTCTGCATTAAGAAAAAGTACAGTATGTCTTCTGATAAAAAAGTAATTTTATACTTTATTAGATGCTAAAATATTCATTGTATATCTTGGGGCTGAACAGCCAAAAATAAGAAAAAATACTTTTTTTAAAAAAAACACATAATTAGAAACTTCATAAACTGTGTAAAATAACTTTTAAGTGTTTTAGATTTGTTTCACAAAAGTGTACCTATGTTGCTATTAATTTATTAATGCTGATAAATACTGATATTTATATATAGATAGATAGATTTCCTTTTCACTTAACATGTCGCAGATGTTATTTGTTTGCACGTCTAAATTTAGTGTTTTAGTTGCTTCCTTATAGAGTTGTTTCTGCAACAGAATCTCAAAGGAGACCATGTTATGTTCACTATTCGATAAATGCTCACCCACCCAAAGGCTACAGATAAATTCGGTATTATTAGTTATTACAAGATCCAAAAAGAGACTGATTCCTAGTATGTTCTTGAACAAGCTGAAATAAAACGTTGTCATACAGCATATTTACAAACCTGCTAGCTTTTTCTGATTTGGCAACCCCTTTTCCCCAGTCAATGTCTGGATAATTAAGTTACCCATAATAATAACTTGACCTAGTTTCGAAGCCACTTCTGTTTGTAAAAGTAGCTGTGCTTCATTCTCATCACTTATACGAGGTGGTTTCTAGCATGCACCAATGATATTTTTCTTTGTAATCTTGTGCCCAGTTGAAAGCTACTCATAGGGAGTCCAACCCCTCCCCAGTGCCATCAATGGATGTTTCTTTAGTGTGTGGTTTTAATTCAGGCTTTACTTACACACTCTTCCACCCTTTTTAAATCCTCTGTCCCTCCTAAAAAGGGTGCAACCATTTAAATGCACAGCCCACAGTCACTTTTGTCATCTCACCAGGTCTCAGTGATACCAAATATATCTTAATTTTTAGAGCATGCAATTAACTCTAGCTCTCCCATTTTACCTGACAAAAACTCTTTGCATTTGCCAGCATACAGCGGAGGTTACTACTTTTCTTTTTATAATTTACTTAATGGAGAATTATACCTTAAGTTAGTATTAGCCTGTTTTCCTTGTAACAGAGGGACCTCCTTAGCTAGTAAATGGTATGCCCTCCTTACTCCTACACCATGACCCCTTACTAATCCCACTGCCTCATCTACACTATCTTCCCCATACTTCTTTAGCTTACTCTCCCCTCCTTGCCTAGTTTAAACACTCCTCCAACATCTTAGCCATTCTTACCCCTACCACAATGATCCCCCTTCCATTGAGGTGCAAGCTATCATGACTAAATAGGTTGTACCCAAAGGAAAAATCAGCCCAGTGCTCGAGAAACCCTAACCCTTTCTTCCTACACCAAGATCTGAGCTACCCATTTAGCTCCCTAAGCACCTGCTGTCTTCTTAAACTTGCACGTGGCATGGGCAAAATGTCAGAAATTACATTGGAAGACTTTCCCTTAATCTTAGAGCCTAGACCCAAGAACTCACTCTTTAAGGTGTTCCATCTACCATTAATTTTGTCGTCAGTACCAATATGTACTAAGACAGCTGGGTCATACCCAGTCCCACCCAATAATTTGTCTACCCAATTAACCACATGGCGAACACTGGCACCAGGAAAACTTTTTGATTGTAGCGCTCCAGGTGACAGATTACCATATCCACTTTCCTAATAATTGAATCCCCCACAACCACTATCTGTTTAGGCCTGGCTTTGCTCTCCTCCCCTCCACTACTAGAGAATCAGGTCTCCCAGCTGTTCAGCCTCATCTAGAACTGCCAATCCAGAGTTCACACTTCCATCTTCTTCACACAGTCTGGTGAATCTGTTGGGATATATAAACCCCAGAGCAGCTTCCCCTTTCCTTCTGCCCACACCAGATTTTCTATCTGTCACCCAGCTAACTGCCTCTTCATCCTACTGCTATTCTGTTCCCCCCAAACTATCTGACTCCACTAGGTCCTGCTCAGTGAGCAGGAGACTCCTTTCAAGATTGTGTCACGGCCGGCACCCAATACCAGAACAGGTGCCAAGTACCCTGGTCTCGGCTCGGCTTCACCAGTAGTGTGACCACCGTTGGGCTTCGGGAGGAGCCCTCAGCTTACTTGGGTGCCACCTGGACTTAACGAGGGGTACAAGGCAAGATGTTCTGGCTGGCAGAGGGGCACGGCAGGTAGCAGAGTCTTTTGGGCCGAAGGTCACGGTACAAATGGAACAGGCAACAGAATCGTCAGACAGGCTGGGTCGAGGCAGGCAGATAACAAGAATCGTCAAACAGGCTGGGTCGAGGCAGGCAGATAACAAGAATCGTCAAACAGGCAAAAGGGTCAAAACCGGGTGATCAATCGAAGGGTTAAACAGTAGAGTAGTCGTAAGCAGGCAAGGTCAGGATCCAGAATTCAGAATAGTCAAAATAGCCAGGCAGGGGTCAAAACAGGGATCAAACAGATTCAGAATATAGCTCAAAGCACCAGGAAACGAAATCCTATCACGGGCACTGAACAAAACCATGGATCCCTTTAAATAGTATTTGAATTTCGCAAAACTGCGCGCTGACGTCATCATGTCAGCGCGCATGCGCATAAAACCAAGGAAGAGGCGCGCGCCCTAACAGACCAGCGCGGCTCAGTGCGGCGAGCGTCCTCACTGAGGGGGCGGCAGGCGTCCCTGCCGTCCCCCCACTAGACCACCAGGTAAGTTCGTTACATTTTGTCAATCGATCACAGTGTTGCAATTTGCTGCTCTAGTGCTCTAACACAAGCCTCTAAAGTGGCAATTTGCTCACAACCACCATAGAGGTAAGTAGTTCGTAACTCTTGTTCCAAATCTGCATACATATGGCAGATGTGTGTGCACTGGGTCAGACCTTCAATCTTGCTAGCACTCATTATCCAAGTTACAGATGAAAAACAGAAATAAATGAAAATTAGGGTTTAGAACAAACTTTTGACCTATTTTGAACCTCCTTTAGTTTGAAACGCAAGTTTTTGCAACTCCACTTACATAGGGCCCACTTAAAGTGCAGACACTTGAGAGCAGCTAACCACTAGAGTAAGCTCCACTGGAGTCCCAGTGGTTCTATTCATACAGTCTGTTCAGGTGCAACTAATCAAACCCCACTCACCTCAAACTGAGGAAAACTAACTGCAAAGTAAAGGATTTTGTGGAAAAATTGCTGTAAGCACACCAAACTTTGCTATTTATCACACAAGACAGAAAAAAACTTATAAAAATTTAAACCATAGAATTCACAACCCTTACTTTAAAATAGCAGTTAATACATACTTATCATTTTTGTTTATTTATTTGCTTTAATTGCTTTCACCAGTTAGCAGCCTGTTAGTAATCATAGAATGTAAATGTACAAGGCTGATTAGTAATAGTGATGGGCAAATAAATTCGCCCGACACGAATTTGCGACAAATTTTCCCGTTTCGCCACCGGCGAATACATTTGCATATCTCCCTTGTCAATTTCTGATTTTCACGATTCACAATTTTTTTGTGAAAACCTTTAAATTTCATGATTTTTTAGTGAAACTGTTCAAATTTCACAATTTTTTCATGAAAATGTTCGAATTTCACAAATGGGAGAAAATCGCCCATCACTAATTAGTAATTAATTCATATAATTACTACAGGGCAGCACAGAAACCAGTGCAACTAGCATCAGTATTTAATAATCATTTCTGACAACCCCTAAGCTTAGCTTCTCAACAGCTGCTCAGAGCCTACTGAGCATGTAAATATCACAGACACTTTCCAAAATGGTGAGCCCTTGTGACAAGTTTGACAAGTCCTGGATCATTGCTGCTATTGAGAAATTGATACTCTAGGCTGGTGCAATAAGTTAAGTATATAAAATATGGCATTTTTAGCTATATTCATTTTAAGGGTTTAGTTATCATTTAATTTTATAAAAGAAATTCTAGAAGCTCAAAGAAATATTGACCCTGAATTATATATCTGATTGTAAAGTATAATGTTCCAAATTCACTCCTTAGAACATATGCACAGGTATATAGGCCTGAATTATATGTATTGCATTTTGTTTACCGTGGCCTCAGTGATAACAGCAGGTATTCAAAATGTCCTATCAGACCAGATGCTGTTTCTCATTCTTAGAAAAAGGCAAATATCTACCCTATGCCAAAAAGCAGGTATTGCTGTAAAACTCTACCTTTCAAGTTATACTAACTTAATGCTAAATTAATGTGCCAAAGGACAGTAAGTAGCCACAGGCAGGGAAAGTCATTTTGATCACAGCAGTTCATACAATCAAAATGCCCATGTGCCATTGTCTTTAGTGATATCCTTTTAAAATATACACAGGAAAGCAATTTTGTTACTTTATCATTGGCTTACTAACAGACTGGGGGCCAAACAAAGGAATGACAACAAAAAGCACAAATATCCATTATTATCTGTTATTGAAAGCATGGGTTGTCTCCTGCTATGGTTTAATTTTGTCCAAGGTTTTTCTATTTCACAGGTGCTAAAAAGCAAGTTTTAGTGTGGGCAAGGGCAGCAACACTGTGTGTGTTGGTAAAGCATTACATTGGTAAAGATGAGAATCACCTCTGCTAAAACACTCATATTGTGTAATCCCTCAAAAATGCCTTTGTTAACATCTTTAACGGATTACACTATTTGAGTGTTTAAGAGAGGTGATTCTCAGTATGCCCTATGGCAAGGTATCTTCTGGTATTTTGTGGTCACAATAAATGGTGGGTGACAAAACTCACCATGTGTAATTGCCGTAAAGGGCTTTGACAGAAACTGCAATACTTTTTTTCATTAGAAATACTTCAAGGTGAACAGAACAAGCTGTATACATATAGCTCCTGCGGCTCCAGTGAATTTAGTTCCTGTTGATAGCTGCTTTGCAAAAGTTTGCTTTTTAAAAGGAGTTAAATGATGTAAAAGTTTGTATTAACGTATTCTATATTTACAAATTGGACCAGTGTATTAATGGTGTTCTGTACAAAGGGAAAGAATGGCTCAGAAGGAGTTTTTAGGGAGGGGATGGGTGAGTTAAAGAGGGCAGTGGGATTATAATGGAGCCTCAGAAAAAGAGAGAGAAGGCACATAGGGGCAAATTTACTAAAGGGCGAAGTGACTTACGTTAGCGAAAAATCGTCAGCGCAACGTTATTTCAGTACTTCGCCGATTTACTAGCGCTACTTCGCACTCTTATGCCAGGCAAAGTTTCTCTCTGGCGAAAGAGTGTTACTTCACAAATTTACTAAGATGCACATTTTACTGAACGTTACTTGTTCCGCCAGACTTGCCTTCACCAGCTCAGACCAGGGCGAAGTGTAATGGAATTAAATTTTTAGTTGAAAAATTTTAACACATAAACTATACACTGGGCACATGTGTAGGGCATTATAACAACTCTATTTCCTTTTATTAAGGTTTCCCTGAGCTTGTGAAGTGTAATGTATTTGCTGCAACATATACAGCGAGATCGCAAATGCGAGCACAACTTCGCTTTGCTTGCCTTATTAACAATAGCGCAACTTCACCAGAGTTTGGCGCCCTGGACGCAACTTCGGATTTTAGTGAATTAGTGTTGTCCTGGCGAATCTACGCCTGGCGAAGTGTTTCGATGTGAGCAAAGCTGTCGGTGTGAATTTACGGAGGTTAGTGAATTTTGCCCGATAGTGGTCCTTTTAAAGAGATCCCTCTGTTAAAAAGAGATCTGTCTAAAAGTAACTAAAGATTTACCCCTCCAATGAATGATTTAAATATCAGACCGAATACCAGGAACCACCGATGTCTACTTGCAAGGTTAAATATTTTAGTAAGAATAACATTAAGATAAGTTATCGATTAAACTATATTGTGTCCTCCTTAATAGATAGGGGTTTGGGGATTATAGTGGATAGCAAACTGTGATTACACTTTACAAGTACATTAGAGGACATTATAGACAAATAGCAGGGGACCTTTTTACCCATAAAGTGGATCACCATACCAGAGGCCACCCCTTCAGACTAGAAGAAAAGAACTTTCATTTGAAGCAACGTAGGGGGTTCTTCACAGTCAGGACAGTGAGGTTGTGGAATGCACTGCCGGGTGATGTTGTGATGGCTGATTCAGTTAATGCCTTTAAGAATGGCTTGGATGATTTTTTGGACAGACATAATATCAAAGGCTATTGTGATACTAAACTAGTTAGTATACATATGGGTATATATAATTGAAGTGAAAGTAGTGACGGGTGTGTGTGTGGATACTGGGTTTTCATTTGGAGGTGTTGAACTTGATGGACTTTGTCTTTTTTCAACCCAATTTAACTATGTAACTAACTATGTACTAACTATGTGTAATTCTAGGCATTGTCACCAATTGACTACTAAATTAAACTGTGAGGAAAGACTGGGTTAGACTGTGTTTTGCAGATTTTTCTGCGAAGCAAAACGGGACAGATTTGGTCATCACAAGACCAAGAGTTTGAGATATCTAGGATTCTCATATTAGACAAAGATTGCTTCAGTATTTGATTCCCTGGAAAGGCTATGGTTCTGAAGAAGATTCTTTTGAATCCATGAGAGGGGGGCAATGTCAGATTACTCACCTAGGTCCACAGAGATCTGTGCCGTGCAGTCGTCGGGGCTCGCGTTCTGCTCTGTGATGTTCCCTGCTGATGTGCATATCTTAATGCTTGATGTGTGTGCATTGCAGGTACGCATATGCGTTTTTTTTGCGCACGTGTATTGACTATTTAAGGATGCCAGCTTCCCTATCACTTTGCTAAGTGATGTTTTCAGCTCCTGTGGACACTATTTCTGGCTTGCTGTTATTCTTCTGGTTTGACCTTGGCCTGTTCTCCATTGCTACCTGTTCTGACCTCAACCTGATTCCTGACTCCGAACCTCTGCTGCCTATGCTGACCTCGGCCTGTCCCCTGACATCAAACTTTGGCTTGGCTGACTACTCCTTTGGATTTTTCATGGCACTCACTCCAGAGGTTGGTATTGTGAAATCTGAAGGTGCTGCCATGTCGTCTGGCTGTTTTTTTTCTTCCTCATACGTTAAAAGCGAATGCTTTTGTAGTGTTATAATTCCCGCTTATGCTCCGTCATTTACTAACCTTACTAACCCATAGCGACAAATAATATGTTTGCTTTTGAACAGATGGCTAGTAAATTCTACCTGCTGATTGATTGCCTTGGGATACTGCTCCTGGGCAAACGTAGTGCCTTTTAGTACATAATCCTAAAAGACTGCTATTCAGGTTTTAAAAATTGCCTCCTCATACCATGTTGAAGCATCAAGGGCTCTTTCTCAAGTGTAAGCAATTTCAATGAAGACAATTATTTAAAGAGCATTTCTTATTTAAAGAAAAAAACTTTAAATATGAATAAAGCGATCATTGAGATATATGTAAGATGTTTCTTTATTTCACAGCTGAAGAGCTAAAAATGTCTGCCAACCCCACTCACTCAACATTTTAGTCTTTGAAGTCTTTGAAGATATATGGAATTTGATTACTGCTCATGTGGGTAAATTTACTTATGCATAAATATAGGTAGGTATGCATGTATGACTCAGATATATTAAATATGAATATTTAGATAAAAGAATAATGAATAGGGACATAAAACCAAGGTAAAGACATTTCATTTTCCCCTGCAAAGATAGCAAGTATAAACTAGCGGAAAAAGAGGTGGTGGATTAAAAATTGTCACTTAAAAATTTGCATTCATTACTGATACTTTTTGAACAGCTTCTCACAATACTTTCCACTCCCAATATTCTTTAATGCTCAGATTCAGACTATTAACTTCAATGGGCTCTGTCAGGTTTAAGGTGGTGTAAAATAAGGATGTAATGTTTGTCATTAGTCAAAATAAATTACCCACCTGTGTAAACAACCTAGTATTAGATATAATAGATTATGCCCAAAGATTAATGGGATGTCAAAGGATCATGTGTAAAGGATTTGCACCCACTTTATGTTTTTAGGTATAAAATATTTTACACAGTTTATAAATATGACCCTTAATTAAATAAAAGATTTTAAAGAACATAGTTTTGAGTCAATAGTTCTTAGGTCGTTTGCTTAATTTTTATGCAGCAGATTTACAAAGTTCTGGAAGGTTAGTGCATTTAGCTATGAATAAATACATATTTTGCATATATTGGAGGGATTAAATTTCTTTTAATCTATATTTAAATGCACATTCTGGTTCATTATTCAGTGATGTCTCAGATAAAGTTTTTGTTACTGAAAACTCAAGACTTGGAAATGTACAAATAATTTAAACAAGAAAAAGACATACTTTACAAAAATGTCAACAGTGAACAGAAATAGAATGTGCCTATGTTAATGTTCAAATAGTTTTAGTTAGAGACCATGTAAATTACTGTTATGTGTTCTAGAGGAAGTTGTAAGAAGAATATTAATAATTTATAGGCTATAAAATGATTACTTAAATTGAATTATCTAAAGCACAAACATCATGATGGCTATAATGCAAATGGATGCACAGATTAAAAGGAGAGAGAAAACAGAACTCTACAAAAAAAACTAATGCAACCAATAGAAACAATAAATAAAAAAACAATTCTCACAATAAAATAAATTTAAAACAAGAGGTCACTATCTTGGTGGGTAAGGGAAATTCAATAATATAAAGCATCTTTTCACTAAATAAACAAGTGATATTTGGAAAAAGCTATTCATTGAAAGACCCCTGTAAATTTGTCTGAGGGTGCAACTGGCTGTGGAAGGACGTGTGGCAATCTGTGGTCAACCAGTTTAAAACAAAGTTGATTTAGTCAAAAAAAAAACTGTCAGTAGCAGTACTCAGAATAAAAGTCCCCTCATTTAGAAGAAACATCTACAATTTATAATAAATAAACGGCCAAATCATTTATTCACATTTATTCAAATAAATGGGACCTTCCCAGCCTAACCCAAGGCAATATTCTAAAGCCATATAAAAATGCATCAAGAGATCACTACTATCCATCTGCAGTGTCTCTATGGTAGGAAATCCAAAAGGCTGTCACTTAGCACAAGCAGTAGTAACGTTTGCTGTGATAAATAAAACCTAAATTATAATTTCATATGTGCACTGTTTTGATCCAGAAGAAGGCAAAATCATTTATTCAAATAAATCAGCCCTTGCCAGCCTAACCCGAGGCAATAGTCTAAACCCATATGAAAATTTATCAAGAGATCACTACTATGCTCTGCTGCCAACATACGAGTAGTTCAGCAGCCCTGCTGCCTAACCTGCATCTGCAGTGTCTCTATGATAGGAAATTCAACAGGCTGTTACCTAGCACAAGCAGTAGTAACGTCTGCTGTGATGAATAAAACATAAATTATAATTTCAAAATTTCGATTATAATTTCATATGTGCACTGTTTTGATCCAGAGGAAGGCAAAAAACCCAGCCTGAAACCCATGCCAATTATGTCTCAAGAGGGTAAAAATTCCTTCCTGATCCCAAACATTCTCTGGATCATTCATTTAACATAAATGTATACAATGCAGACTCTCACATTTATTCTATATAAAGAAACAGAAACCACCATGTAACAGCACTTTCAGGCAAACATCTATATTCAATTATTAGATAATATGAAAACGTAAAGAATAAAACTCCTGACATTTTGCAAAATATGCAAAAGAGGGAGGGTAGGCAAAATGTTTCTATGTGTTTAGACATAAGCAAGTAAACTACTTATTTCTTATCACGCCCCTCTCTTTCTCTTGGACTGCTTGACTTCTTGTTAACTCCAACCTCCCAACTGTCCCAGCCTTTGCAAAACTGACTTTGTTTCAAGGTATAATTTAAACTCTGTACTTTGGAAATGTAGAACTTCAAGCGTGACTTACTTTTAGCATTGTCAAAAAAAAGTTATGGTGCTTGGTGAGATTTTACTTTTTACTTAGTATATTAGAAACGGTACAAGTATTTGTTAGTGATGGGCAAATTTGCTTCTCGTTTTTGACGCCGGCGCCCATTTTTTTGACGCCAAAAATTTATTCACGAATTTATTTGCTGGCGGCGAATTGTGCAAATTCTCCATGAATTCGCGCCTAGCAAATAAATTCGCCCGTCACTAGTATTTGTTAATATTAGGATATACATTTTAAGGGACTAAAAATTGCAATATAGCTGTAACCCGAATATGAATATTATTTTAGAATAAAGAATGTAAACATTTTCCTTAGGAGCAAGAGTGTATAAAATAATTTATGGCGATTTGAAGTCAGATAATATAAACAAGAAACTGAACCTTGCAGAAATATACTGTAAAGCTTAGTAACTAACTAGTGATGGGCGAATTTGCGCCGTTTCGCCGAAAAATTCGCGAATTTCATGCGAAATTCGCGAAACGGCAAAAAATTCTCCGTCTCGTTTTTTGACGCCGGCGCCCGTTTTTCGACGCCGGCACCCGTTTTTGGCGCCGGCGCCCGTTTTTGGCGCCGGCGTCCGTTTTTTCAAAAAAAAAATTTCGACGCCGGCGAATTTTTGACGCGAATTTTCGCGGGCGTTTCGCAAATTTATTCGCTGGCGGCGAAACGCGCAAATTCGCCGCAAATTCGCGCCTGGCGAATAAATTCGCCCATCACTATAACTAACATATCTAAAATAATATTATGTTATAGACAATATGAACCCAGTGAAAGGTGTTATTTATGTTCCAGCTGTTTTTGTAAAGCAGTGAGAAATTCCTAATTCTTCCCATGTCTGGAAATCTGGGTAATTCCGAATAAACTGTTTGTGGAATTTAAACTGTTTGTGGAATTTAAAGTAAGAATGTATGTGTTCCCTAAAATCAGTAGACATACTGGGTACAGTATATAAGTGCAGGAGTGGAATCATTTTGTATAGGCTAAATGGCTCTCAAATCAGAGCATTAACCTTTTTTACTAAATAAAGCTATTTCTGTTGGTCTGAATTATCTGCTTTATTTGACATTGCTAGACCCTTTTGCTAAAATATTTGAGCATATCAATTTTCAGGTATGCAGTGTTTTCTTCTTACTAAAGACCAGAACTCATGTTTTTAAAAATGGAGATAATCTCAGCCAAAAGATACATAAAAAAATGAAGTACTTTTTAATTATATATTCACAAACTAAATTCATTAAAAAAAAATTCTTTGCACAAATAGGGTTTGAACAAGCTCATTTGTCAACTACATATAAAGCCTTTATCAACTCCAATTATGTATGGCATTCTGTTACTGAAAGTGTTTAAAATTAAGAATTTCTATATAGGAATAATATATATGTGATATCCCAGTGCTGGGTGTTGTGGAACTGGAAGAATGCACACAAAGATGCCAGACTGCAGGGTAGAAGTCAGCTTTATTCCTGGCTGCTCTCTCCACACTGTTTTGCCCCTCCCCCTTCACTTCCCCTTCCTGTGTCCATAACCTTTCTCATTACTCCACCCAGTGCTAAGCTGCTAATGCATATTAAACTGAACATTTAACATCACAGGAATGGATGGAACAACATTACATCCCTCCCCACCTTACAGAAACAACAAAATAAACTGCAACAAAGATACTACTAGATACGAGTGCTCAGAGGCAGAATGTTTTTGAAAAGTCAGTATCAAGAGCTTTACTGAAAAGCAAAGTCTTTGAGGTGATCTGGCAGTCTTCGATTTGTTCTATGTGGATAGCGCGGAGCATCTACAGAGCTTGTAGTCGATGCCAGTCCAGTGGGCCTGGGTGCAATTCTTACCCAAATCTCTAAAACTGGCCAGGTGTACACAATTTCTTATGCAAGCAAGGCACTAACAGAGACAGAGCAACGCTATTCACAGACAGAAAGGGAAGCTCTCGCAGTTGTTTGGGGGTGTCTGCATTTTCACCTTTACCTTTTTGGTCTCAAATTTACTGTGGTAAGTGACCACAAGCCACTGATTCCACTCTTCAACAAATATTCATCCAAACCTCCCCCGCGAATAGAACGCTGGCTACTCAGACTACAAAACTACCATTTTCATTTGCGTTATGAAGCAGGAAGTGGCAATCCTGACGACTATTTTTCCACAACACCCAGCACTGGGATATCACAACTGGTGACGAGGATTCAAATAATCTGCAGGTATCACAGTAAAACAACTCACAATTCACAGTACTATCAGCATTCCAGCACACAGCATGGCCAGCCTGCCTAACTTTCCCTGTTTTGATGTGCACCAGTCTCAAGAAAACCTAGGGACACTCTGGAATAAGTGGCTAAAGCGCTTTGAAATATTTCTCCAAGCCATGAACATTACTGACAAAACCAGAAAGAAAGCAATGTTATTACATTATGCAGGGGAGCAGGTATATGATATCTTTATAACTCTGCCTGGCACAGGAGGTGACAGTGACTATGATTTATGCAAAACAGCCCTAACAAACTACTTTTCTCCGCATAAAAATCCAGTTTTTGAGACTTTCAAGTTTAGACAGTCAAAACAGTCACCAAATGAAAGCACGGATGAGTATCATGTGAGATTAAGACATCTTGCTGTCTCGTGTGAATTTGCAGATGTGGACAAGGAAATTCGCATGCAGCTTATACAGGGGTGCACATCAACTAAACTGAGACGACAGGCACTCAGAGACCCCACTATGACTTTATCTAAATTACTAGAGACTGCCCGCATTAATGATGCTGCAGAGAATCAAGCAAAAATGATTGAGCTAAATGACAGTATTCTAGATCAGTCATTCTCTTTAGCTACTATCACACAAAAACATCTAGCCCATAAATCTCCTGCAACCTGCTACAACTGCGGTGGACCTTATCCCCACCAGGAAAACTGTCCAGCAAAAGGGTTAATCTGCCATAACTGTGGAAAACATAATCATTTTGCAAAAGTATGCAGATCAGCTCCAAAAAAACAGTTACTTGTACCTGCTAAAGCATCTCCAGACAAGAGAGTAAGCACAGTGACACCAGTGGGAGCTGAACATACAGGCAGCACATACTTATTCTCAGTTACTGAAAAGAATTCTTGTCTTGCACATGCAATTGCTAATCCATTGTGCTTTGCACGCGTGGGTTCGGATCCCATCCTCGTCGCCAGTTGTGATATCCCAGTGCTGGGTGTTGTGGAACTGGAAGAATGCACACAAAGATGCCAGACTGCAGGGTAGAAGTCAGCTTTATTCCTGGCTGCTCTCTCCACACTGTTTTGCCCCTCCCCCTTCACTTCCCCTTCCTGTGTCCATAACCTTTCTCATTACTCCACCCAGTGCTAAGCTGCTAATGCATATTAAACTGAACATTTAACATCACAGGAATGGATGGAACAACATTACACTATACAGTGGTTTCTACATATAGATATTTTAATACATGTAGACAGTTTGGTGGATCATTCAGAACTATTTCTTCAGAGTTTTATGTGTGGTGCATGTATCTTGGCATTTTATATATTTTGATCATTTGCTACCCATAAACCAATTTGCAAATATGCAGGGAATAAAGCCTTGAAGGTACAGAATGATAAAAATGCAATATTGTTGATTCTACTTAAAAAGTCCTTTCAACAGTACTGATGGATAAATCCCATGGGCTCAAGCTGCAGTGGGCCTTTGTTCCTATTACATGTTACTGGGAAAGTTGTTGCCTGGAATAAACCATTTAATAATTAGGGATGTAGCGAACTGCCGATTTGGTGTTCGCGAACGCCGTTCGCGAACACCGGCAAAAAATTCGAACGTTCGCGAACAGTTCGCGAACTTCGAACACCCGCTAAAATCGTTCGATTCGAACGATCGAAGGATTTTAATCGTTCGATCGAAGGATTTTCATTCGAATCGAAAATCATTCGATTTTTAGCGGTCGAAGGAATTCGAATGGTCGAATGGTCGAATGGTCGAACGATCGAACGCGAACTCAAAATGCGAACGTTCCCAAACGTTCGCGAACATTCGGCGGACGCGAACGGTCGAAGTTCGCGCGAACTAGTTCGCGGGCGAACAGTTCGCTACATCCCTATTAATAATGTTAATTAATGCACATCAGTAACCTGCTTAGAAAAATCAAATTCTGCCCCATCATATCACCTTCATTGTGCCTGCTTCATAAACAATGGCATTTTTTAATTTAACTTTAGAAACTCATCAATGCAATGTTTGAAGGTTAACATTGTCAAGGGATAACACCAGGGATAAATGAATTGTGTGCATGGATGAAAGACACAAATGACAAAAGAGTATCAAACAAAAAATCTCTATCTGCATCTCTCCACTAGGGATGTAGCGAACGTCGGAAAAAAAGTTCGCAAACATATTCGCGAACTTGCGTCAAAAATGTGAACGGTTCGCGAACGTCGCGAACCCCATAGACTTCAATGGGAAGGCGAATTTTAAAAGCTAGAAAAGACATTTCTGGCCAGAAAAATGATTTTAAAGTTGTTTAAAGGGTGCAACGACCTGGACAGTGGCATGCCAGAGGGGGATCAAGGGCAAATATGTTTCTAAAAAATCCATTGTTGACACAGCGCTGCGTTTTGTGCTGTAAAGGGCAGAAATCACACTACATTTCTAAACCTGTGTAATAAAATGCTTTAAAACGTCCGGCGTCTACATGCCAATCAAGTCGTGTAAAGGTTACAGCCTGTTCACACGCAAAGACGAAACGCGGCGCTTACTGCAACGCAAAAAAACGCAAAGAGCTTTAATGAATGATACTGTCAAGTGAGCAAATGATAGTTGTTAATTACTAGTTGAGCTTGTCACCTCCAGGATGTTCGTCCTGTTGGTGGCAATATTTCTGTAGTGGTGTGTTTAGCAGTCACCGTGCTTGTGCGCACGTGCACGGTCAGGCAGAGGTAATTCAATGTACAGTGAAGTGAACCAAAAAACACTGATTCTGCAGTGTGGGCCCAGTTTTGGTCTACTTTATTGATCACCTGCGGTGACCATAAAAGATGCGATTTTGCCACTGTTGCAGAACCCTGAAAAATAAGGCATGTGTACTTTCCTGAAAAATTATGTTTTTTTTGTCGCAGCCACTGAACCAGAAGGCCAGAAACAATATGCCATATAAATGCTGAAAATATTAATTTTTTTTTGTGGCAGCCACTGCAGCACAGAGGCCAGAAAAAATATGCCATATAAATGCAAACAATATTAATTTTTTTTTGTCGCAGCCACTGAAGCACAGAGGCCAGGAAAAATATGCCATATAAATGCTGAAAATATTAATTTTTTTTGTCGCAGCCACTGCAGCACAGAGGCCAGGAAAAATATGCCATATAAATGCTGAAAATATTCATTTTTTTTTGTCGCACCCACTGCAGCACAGAGGCCAGGAAAAATATGCCATATAAATGCTGAAAATATTCATTTTTTTTTGTCGCACCCACTGCAGCACAGAGGCCAGAAACAATATGCCATATAAATGCTGAAAATATTCATTTTTTTTTGTCACAGCCGCTGAAGCACAGAGGCCAGAAAAAATATGCCATATAAATGCTGAAAATAGTCATTTATTTTTGTCGCAGCCACTGAAGCACAGAGGCCAGAAACAATATGCCATATAAATGCTGAAAATATTCATTTATTTTTGTCGCAGCCACTGAAGCACAGAGGCCAGAAACAATATGCCATATAAATGCTGAAAATATTCATTTTTTTTTGTCACAGCCGCTGAAGCACAGAGGCCAGAAAAAATATGCCATATAAATGCTGAAAATAGTCATTTATTTTTGTCGCAGCCACTGAAGCACAGAGGCCAGAAACAATATGCCATATAAATGCTGAAAATATTCATTTTTTTTGTCACAGCCACTGAAGCACAGAGGCCAGAAAAAATATGCCATATAAATGCAAACAATATTAATTTTTTTTGTCGCAGCCACTGCAGCACAGAGGCCAGGAAAAATATGCCATATAAATGCTGAAAATATTCTTTTTTTTTTGTCGCACCCACTGCAGCACAGAGGCCAGAAAAAATATGCCATATAAATGCTGAAAATATTCATTTTTTTTTGTCACAGCCACTGAAGCACAGAGGCCAGAAAAAATATGCCATATAAATGCTGAAAATATTCATTTTTTTTGTCACAGCCACTGAAGCACAGAGGCCAGAAAAAATATGCCATATAAATGCTGAAAATATTCATTTTTTTTGTCACAGCCACTGAAGCACAGAGGCCAGAAAAAATATGCCATATAAATGCTGAAAATATTCATTTTTTTTGTCACAGCCACTGAAGCACAGAGGCCAGAAAAAATATGCCATATAAATGCTGAAAATATTCATTTATTTTTGTCGCAGCCACTGAAGCACAGAGGCCAGAAAAACTCAGGATTTACCTGGATTCAAATTAAACCAGTAGGGTTTGCACCCTAGTTTGTAACGGTGGTGGAGGGAGGAGGACGCTAAAGGACAGCTGTGTGTGGAGTCATGAGGCGTGCAGAGAAGGACAGCTGCATGGGGAGTCAGAAACTCAGAACAAGTCTTCCGGCGTGCAGTAACCCTCCGAGATCCACCCCTCATTCATTTTAATAAAGGTCAGGTAATCCACACTTTTGTGACCTAGGCGAGTTCTCTTCTCAGTTACAATCCCTCCTGCTGCACTGAAGGTCCTTTCTGAGAGGACACTTGAGGCGGGGCAAGACAAGAGGTTCATGGCAAATTGTGACAGCTCTGGCCACAGATCAAGCCTGCGCACCCAGTAGTCCAGGGGTTCATCGCTCCTCAGAGTGTCGATATCTGCAGTTAATGCCAGGTAGTCCGCTACCTGCCGGTCGAGGCGTTCTTTGAGGGTGGATCCAGAAGGGTTCTGGCGCTGCCTTGGACAAAAAAACATTTGCATGTCTGACGTTACAGAGTGGCCAAAGTGCTTTGTCCTTGCAGGTGCGCTCGTGGCAGGATTACTGGCACCTCTGCCCCTGGAATGTTGATGAGTTCCTGAAGTGACATCACCCTTAAAAGCATTGTACAACATGTTTTGCAGGCTGGTTTGTAAATGCAGCATCCTTTCAGACTTGTGGTATGTTGGTAACATTTCTGCCACTTTATGCTTGTACCGAGGGTCTAGTAGAGTTGCGACCCAGTACAGGACCTTCTCCTTAAGCCTCTTGATACGGGGGTCCTTCAACAGGCATGACAGCATGAAAGACCCCATTCTCACAAGGTTGGATGCAGAGGTATCAATCTCCGCTTCCTCGTTATCAAGGACTGCATCATCCACGGTCTCCTCCCCCCAGCCACGTACAAGACCAGGGGTCCCCAAAAGGTCACCACTAGCCCCCTGTGAAGCCTGCTCCTGTTGGTCTTCCTCCTCCACAAAGCCACCTTCCTCCTCTGACTCCACTTCTGACACCTCTCCCTGCGTTGCAGCAGGTGCCTGGGTTCGTTCTGGTGATTCCGACCAGAAATCGTGCGCTTCCTGCTCCTCGTCACGCTGGTCTACAGCCTCATCTGTCACTCGTCGCACGGCACGCTCCAGGAAGAAAGCAAAGGGTATTAGGTCGCTGATGGTGCCTTCGGTGCGACTGACCATATTTGTAACCTCTTCAAAAGGGCGCATGAGCCTGCAGGCATCGCGCATAAGCACCCAGTAACGGGGGAAAAAAATCCCCAGCTCTGCAGATCCAGTCCTACCACCCAGTTCAAACAGGTATTCGTTGACGGCTCTTTGTTGTTGCAGCAGACGTTCCAACATGAGGAGCGTTGAATTCCAGCGAGTCTGGCTGTCGCAAATCAAACGCCTGACTGGCATGTTGTACCGCTGCTGAATGTCAGCAAGGCGTACCATGGCTGTATAGGAACGTCTGAAATGGGCCGACACCTTCCTGGACTGCCTGAGAACGTCCTGGAATCCTGGGTACTTTGAGACAAAACGTTGGACTATTAAATTCAGAACATGTGCCATGCAGGGCACATGTGTTAAATTGCCCAGTCTCAGTGCTGCCAACAGATTGCTTCCATTGTCACACACCACTTTTCCGATCTTCAGTTGGTGTGGGGTCAGCCACCGATCGGCCTGTGACTGCAGAGATGACAGGAGTACAGATCCGGTATGGTTTCTGTTTTCCAGGCACGTCATCCCCAAGACAGCATGACAACGGCGTACCTGGCACGTCGAATAGCCTAGGGGGAGCTGGGGGTGCACAGGTGTGGAGGAGGAGGACCCAGCAGCAGAGGAGGAAGAAGACGAGGTAGAGAGCGAAGGAGGAGTAGAGGTGGTGGCAGAACTGCGTGCAATCCGTGGCGGTGACACCAACTCCACTGTCGTTGTTGAGCCACACATTCCCTGCTTCCCAGCCATTACCAAGTTCACCCAGTGGGCAGTGTAGGTGACATACCTGCCCTGACCATGCTTGGAGGACCATGCGTCAGTAGTCATATGGACCTTTGGCCCAACACTAAGTGACAGAGATGCGGTGACTTGGCTCTGCACATGGTGGTACAGGTGTGGTATTCCCTTTTTTGAAAAAAAATTGCGGCTGGGTACCTTCCACTGCGGTGTCCCAATTGCTACAAATTTGCGGAAGGCCTCAGAGTCCACCAGCTGGTATGGTAAAAGCTGGCGGGCTAAGAGTGCAGACAAGCCAGCTGTCAGACGCCGGGCAAGGGGGTGACTCGCAGACATTGTCTTCTTACGCTCAAACATGGCCCTCACAGAAACTTGGCTGGGGGCAGATGACTGGGAATGGGAACTGGTGGTCAAGGTGGAAGGCGGAGTGGAGGGTGGTTCAGACGGGTCAAGGACAGCAGAGGTAGAGCAGTAAGATGCTGGACCAGAAGGAGGGTGGCTTTTAGTTTGCCTGTTGCCTTTGAGGTGTTGCTCCCAAAGTGCTTTGTGCTTGCCGTTCATGTGCCTTCGCATAGAAGTTGTACCTATGTGGCTGTTGGGCTTCCCAAGACTCAGTTTCTGACTGCACTCATTGCAAATTACAACGCTTTTGTCAGAGGCACACACATTAAAAAAATCCCACACTGCTGACCTTTTTGAAGCTGGCAATCTGGCGGTAACAGTAGAAGTTGGCGGCGTTGGCGGCAATGGCGGGTGCGTTGGCCAGCTGACCACAGGTGCCGATACATGTTGTTGCCCTACTGTTCCCTGCGAGCTGTCCTCCCTGCTTCTTCCAAGTCTTATTCTCCTCCTGCCTCTCTGACTCTCCGTCTCTCCATCTGAACTATCCTCCTCTTGCTCTCTTCTACTGGGCACCCACAAAACATCAATCTCCTCATCATCATTCTCCTCAGATGCATCAATTTCTTCTGACAGCTCACAGAAGGAAGCAGCAGCGGGGACCTCCTCATCACTCATTATGTCCATCTCTGTTGTGTTCTCTGCCAGAATTAAATCTGGTGTAACGTCCTCATCTCCTTCATCTTCTTCTGCCAATAATGGTTGCGCATCACTCAGTTCAAGAAACTCATGTGAAAATAACTCCTCTGACTCCAGTGAAGAAGGGGCGCCGGTGGTGGAGGAAGTGTTACGTGGGGTGGCCATAGCAGTGGAGGATGAGGATGTTGTGGTAAAGTTAGAAACGGTAGAGGATGGGGTGTGCTGTGTAAGCCAGTCAACTACCTCTTCAGCATTTTGGGAGTTCAGGGTCATTGCCTTTTTAAAACTGGGCAATTTTCTAGGGCCACAGGATAGCATAGCAGCACGGCCCCTAGTGCCTCTGCGTGGCGGCCTGCCTTTGCCTGGCATTATTTTTAAAACAACAACAACAACAACTCAGGTGGTGTTTCTGGAGACGGTATTATTATTGATATTTAGACAGAATGTGAACAAGCTCACACAGCTAGATGGCCGTTGTTTGAAAATGAAGAACACACTGGGCAAACAATGCCTACAAGTTCAACGTATACACTACTACAGCAGTGGATACGGAATATATTATTGCTGCTTGAAAAATGTCACTCAGGCGGTGTTTCTGGAGACGGTATTATTATTGATATTTAGACAGAATGTGAACAAGCTCACACAGCTAGATGGCCGTTGTTTGAAAATGAAGAACACACTGGGCAAACAAATTGAAACAATGTCTGCAAGGTCAACGTATACACTACTACAGCAGTGGATACGGAATATATTATTGCTGCTTGAAAAACGTCACTCAGGCGGTGTTTCTGGAGACGGTATTATTATTGATATTTAGACAGAATGTGAAAAAGCTCACACAGCTAGATGGCCGTTGTTTGAAAATGAAGAACACACTGGGCAAACAATGCCTACAAGGTCAACGTATACAATACTACAGCAGTGGATACGGAATATATTATTGCTGCTTGAAAAACGTCACTCAGGCGGTGTTTCTGGAGACGGTATTATTATTGATATTTAGACAGAATGTGAAAAAGCTCACACAGCTAGATGGCCGTTGTTTGAAAATGAAGAACACACTGGGCAAACAAATTGAAACAATGCCTGCAAGGTCAACGTAAACACTACTACAGCAGTGGATACGGAATATATTATTGCTGCTTGAAAAACGTCACTCAGGCGGTGTTTCTGGAGACGGTATTATTATTGATATTTAGACAGAATGTGAAAAAGCTCACACAGCTAGATGGCCGTTGTTTGAAAATGAAGAACACACTGGGCAAACAATGCCTACAAGGTCAACGTATACACTACTACAGCAGTGGATACGGAATATATTATTGCTGCTTGAAAAACGTCACTCAGGCGGTGTTTCTGGAGACGGTATTATTATTGATATTTAGACAGAATGTGAACAAGCTCACACAGCTAGATGGCCATTGTTTGAAAATGAAGAACACACTGGGCAAACAAATTGAAACAATGCCTGCAAGGTCAACGTATACACTACTACAGCAGTGGATACGGAATATATTATTGCTGCTTGAAAAATGTCACTCAGGCGGTGTTTCTGGAGACGGTATTATTATTGATATTTAGACAGAATGTGAACAAGCTCACACAGCTAGATGGCCGTTGTTTGAAAATGAAGAACACACTGGGCAAACAAATTGAAACAATGCCTGCAAGGTCAACGTATACACTACTACAGCAGTGGATACGGAATATATTATTGCTGCTTGAAAAAACGTCACTCAGGCGGTGTTTCTGGAGACGGTATTATTATTGATATTTAGACAGAATGTGAAAAAGCTCACACAGCTAGATGGCCGTTGTTTGAAAATGAAGAACACACTGGGCAAACAATGCCTACAAGGTCAACGTATACACTACTACAGCAGTGGATACGGAATATATTATTGCTGCTTGAAAAACGTCACTCAGGCGGTGTTTCTGGAGACGGTATTATTATTGATATTTAGACAGAATGTGAACAAGCTCACACAGCTAGATGGCCGTTGTTTGAAAATGAAGAACACACTGGGCAAACAAATTGAAACAATGCCTGCAAGGTCAACGTATACACTACTACAGCAGTGGATACGGAATATATTATTGCTGCTTGAAAAACGTCACTCAGGCGGTGTTTCTGGAGACGGTATTATTATTGATATTTAGACAGAATGTGAAAAAGCTCACACAGCTAGATGGCCGTTGTTTGAAAATGAAGAACACACTGGGCAAACAATGCCTACAAGGTCAACGTATACACTACTACAGCAGTGGATACGGAATATATTATTGCTGCTTGAAAAACGTCACTCAGGCGGTGTTTCTGGAGACGGTATTATTATTGATATTTAGACAGAATGTGAACAAGCTCACACAGCTAGATGGCCGTTGTTTGAAAATGAAGAACACACTGGGCAAACAAATTGAAACAATGCCTGCAAGGTCAACGTATACACTACTACAGCAGTGGATACGGAATATATTATTGCTGCTTGAAAAACGTCACTCAGGCGGTGTTTCTGGAGACGGTATTATTATTGATATTTAGACAGAATGTGAAAAAGCTCACACAGCTAGATGGCCGTTGTTTGAAAATGAAGAACACACTGGGCAAACAATGCCTACAAGGTCAACGTATACACTACTACAGCAGTGGATACGGAATATATTATTGCTGCTTGAAAAACGTCACTCAGGCGGTGTTTCTGGAGACGGTATTATTATTGATATTTAGACAGAATGTGAAAAAGCTCACACAGCTAGATGGCCGTTGTTTGAAAATGAAGAACACACTGGGCAAACAATGCCTACAAGGTCAACGTATACACTACTACAGAAGTGGATACGGAATATATTATTGCTGTTTGAAAAACGTCACTCAGGTGGTGTTTCTGGAGACGGTATTATTATTGATATATAGACAGAATGTGAAAAAGCTCACACAGCTAGATGGCCGTTGTTTGAAGAACACACTGGGCAAATAATGCCTGCAAGTGCACTACTATTGGTGCACTACTATGAAGAACAGCAAACAGCACTGTACACGTTAAAGAACAGTAAGATAAGTAAAATAAAAAAAAAATTATATGTATATTAAAAAAAAAAAAAAATTCTCGGGTTGGTGCTGCTGAACTACTAGGAGCAGCACAGTAGCACACCAGTCCCACTCCCCAACACTGCTAGACTAATAGCATTGGGCTCTTATAGTAGCAACTAGCAAAGTAAAAAAACAAAAAAGAAAATAAAAGCAGTCCTTACAAGGACTATTGGGTTATTACAGCAGTCAGCAGATGAGATCAGAAGAGATCAGTGCCCACAGCAGGCAGCTACATACAGAGCACTGCAGTAGAAGGTAGATTACTAGCCAGCAAAGCTACCTAACCTAAAATGTCCCTCAAATCCCTGCAGACTTCTGTCCCTCCAATACAGAGCAGTATCAAGTAGATTACTAGCCAGCAAACTTACTATCAACTGTCCCTCAAATCAGTGAAATCACTAACAGCTCTCTCCCTACACTAGCTCTTCCAAGCACACACAGGCAGAATGAAAAAACGCTGCAGGGCTTCAGTTTATATATGGAAGGGGAGTGGTCCAGGGGGTGTGGGGGGGTGGTCCAGGAGGGAGAGCTTCCTGATTGGCTGCCATGTATCTGCTGGTCTGGGGTGAGAGGGCAAAAAAAAGCGCCAGGTAAGGCGAACCCAAAATGGCGAACGTCGCGCGACGTTCGCGAACATTCGGCGAGCGCGAACACCCGATGTTCGCGCGAACAAGTTCGCCGGCGAACAGTCTGCGACATCCCTACTCTCCACCTATCAAGTATGGCAGTCAGTGAACTTAAAACTTCAATTTAAAAACTACTAAATTAAAATAACAACTAGGAGAAAAAAAACAAAATAAATCATGAAACCCATCGAGTAATGCACTTACAACTCCTTCAATAAATAATATAAAGAAGGATATTGCCCGAAGCAAATTCTTTGGCCTATGGTAAGCCTATGGTACCACATTACCTGAAAATTCAGGGGCATGTCTACAAAATCTAGTTACAAGGGTGATACTGATGTTAATGACT
Organism: Xenopus laevis; assembly: GCF_017654675.1. NCBI lineage: Eukaryota > Metazoa > Chordata > Amphibia > Anura > Pipidae > Xenopus > Xenopus laevis. Next base: position 127,306,902 of record NC_054372.1, read on the forward strand.
TAAACAGCAATCAACTTAGCCCTGCAACATGCATCTATTAATGCATCCCTGAATTTAATAGCATTCTTAAAAGTGTATTTACAGTATCAATGGGTGAAAATTAGAATTCGTCATTTAATAAGCATAAATATAAAAATACCATAGGAATGAATACAAAGTGGGTGTGCTCTAATCTCACATTTTAATGAATCTGCCCCAAAGTTTTTCCTGGAGATCCAATATTTTATAGGAGGGGGGCTCCTTTTGCCTAGAAGGTGTATTAGAGCTCATTCTGTTAAAATCACCAGAAATTCTGTCTACATGCATAATTTGTGCAAAAGTCTGTTATTTTGTTAGATTTTGTTTGTACTGGAATCAGATATTTGAGTGAGCTCTAATACATCTGCAATGAGAGGAAGTCCCCCCCTATAAGATATATTGGATCTAACTCTCAATGAATATCTAACACCCAACTGCTACAAGAAGACAGAATGAAGAGAAACAGATGCTGATCGGGATAGTGAACATAAACTTGATTATTTCCGAAAGGATGCAGAATTTTTTTTGATTGCATTTAAAAAAGTTTCTTAATTCAGTATGCTAAAGCTTATATTACATTTTAACGTTTGCAATAGTTCTCCTTTAACTTCTAATACAGGTTTTAAATCAGATCATTTCAGCATTTTAAATGTATCATTAATACACTGAAGTAAAGTGCTAAGTAACATCAGCTCATATGTAAAACCCTACTTCATCTAAGTAACCCATTTTCATAATAATATACTTTTCTAGTAGAATGTGCCATTGGGTAATCCTAAAAAGAAAATTGCCATTTTAAGAAATAAGAGTCGCTCCCCTGGGAACCTACGATTAACGGTGCACACAAACAAAACAAACAAAGCATACATGTTAGGCAGGGCCGGAACTAGGGGTAGGCAGAGTAGGCGCCCGCCTAGGGCGCAGTCATAGGGTGGGCACAATTTTGAAAAGGAAATTTTTTTCTTTAAATTTTAAACTCCTTGCGGCTGCCCCAGGCCCCCAGCAGAGTTCCACTCTGCTTTCGAGACCCAGCCAGTCTCCGCTGGCTGGCGGTGACGTCAGGAGGGAGCTGTGCGCCTGTGTGGTGACCAGGTGAACTGGCCTGGCGCGACGTATGGGTGCGGCGTTCTTAGATCTCTCCTCTGAGGCGCCTCTGACAAGTCTCCTCCTGACTGAAACTGTGGGTGGCTGCCTGTGCATGGTGACTGATCTGCTGGTATTGGAGCTGTTTGGCACACAACAACAGGTACAGACTTGGGGGGGCTGGGGGGGGCAATGCATTTTTTTGGCACAACAGGTACAGATTTGGGGGGGGGGCTAGCCAGGAATGCATTTTTTTGGCACAACAGGTACAGATTTGGGGGGGGCGGGGGGGGCAATGATTTTTTTGGCACAACAGGTACAGATTTGGGGGGGGCAATAAATTTTTTTGGCACAACAGGTACAGATTTGGGGGGGCTGGGGGGCAATGCATTTTTTTGGCACAACAGGTACAGATTTGGGGGGGCTGAGGGGCAATGCATTTTTTTGGAATAACAGGTACAGACTTTGGGGGGGGAAATATTTTGGGTGCTGCTGGCTGGCACAGGTACAGATTGGGGGCAATATTTTAGGTGTTGCTGGCTGGCACAGGTACACATTGGGGGCAATATTTTCAGTGCTGCTGGCTGGCACAGGTACAGATTGGGGCAATATTTTAGGTGCTGCAGGCTGGCACAGATACAGATTGGGGCAAAATTTTGGGTGCTGCTGGCTGGCACAGGTACACATTGGGGCAATATTTTGGGTGGTGCTGGCTGGCACAGGTGCAGATTTTGTGAGCTGTTGGCACAGGCAGAAATTTTATTTAACTTTGTTTAACAGGATAAAATTATCCTACTGTTTTGGTTTTTATGATTTTTTTTAGTGTACTTTATTTTTGTTTGTTAACATTACATATTTATATAAAAGAAAAGTTTAATTTGTTAATGTGTTGTAAGGTTTCTTTATTAAAAAAAACTGTAAGTGATTAGGTGGTAAATGGTCCTACAGAACAGGGGGGGGGGCGCTGATTGAAGTCCTTGCCTAGGGTGCCAAACTATCTTGGCCCAGCTCTGATGTTAGGTCACATGAGCCAATTAACGGACAAAGTCCTGTCTTTTATGTTAGTAGCGTAACTGGGTAATCTGGAGTTGCAGTGACAGTCAGGACTCTTACCAGTCAGTATGATGCTGCAAGCATGGTTGATACTTTATTCTCCTTACAACATGCAGAAGAGGAAGGATATAACATCACCTCATGGACGTATGCACGTTTCAAAAAAACTTTATGAACACACAACAACATGAACACTGGCATCTACTGGCAGAAGTAAACAACAGTATAACACAGTATATGAGAGAGAAGGTTTTTGTTGCTAACTGATAGGGGCACATTTACTAAGGGTTGAATATTGAGGTTTAATTAACCCTCGATATTCGACCATCAAAGTAAAATCCTTCGACTTCGAATATCGAATTCGAAGGATTTACCGCATTTAGTTCGATTGAACGATCAAAGGAAAAATTGTTCGATCAAATGATTAAATCCTTCGAATCGAATGATTCGAAGGATTTTAATCCATTGATCATACGATTTTCCTTCGATCAGAAATTGCTAGGAAAGCTTATGCGGAAGGTCCCCATAGGCTAACATTGGTGCTCGGTATGTTTTAGGTGGCGAAGTAGGTAGTCAAAGTTTTTTTTAAAGAGACAGTACTTCGACTATCGAATGGTCGAATAGTCGAACGATTTTTAGTTTGAATCGTTCGATTCGAAGTCGTAGTCGAAGGTCGAAGTAGCCAATTTGATGGTCGAAGTAGCAAAGTTTTTTTCATTCTAATCCTTCACTCGAGCTAAGTAAATGTGCCCCCTAGTGTACACATACTAGTCTAACATTTTACTTCCACACTTCTTCCTGTTACAGTTAGAGCTTAAGTATTTCTAGTCAGGTGATCTCTGAGGCAACACAAAAAATATCATAAAATGAGGGCTCATGGGAAAGATGTAAAAGGGTAATATTCACTTTTGTTAAGATTCTTTAATATACCACTTAATATGATATAAACTGTTGCTTAAGTATTCATTTTGGGGGTATAGTTTTCCTTATACACCTGGCAGATGATTACTGGTGCATAATGCGGCATGTAAAGTTCAGCGCTAGTTTTACTGAAACCAAAAGAATGCCATTTATGTCACTTAGGCAGTTCAGTCAGTAAGGACTTCTTCCAAAGAGTTAACAGTTTGGGAAAGGCATTTTCCTGTTTCAGCAAAATAATGCAACCACACACAATGTGAGATAAGTCCAGAACTGATAAGATACACTAGGATGGGAGTAGAAGAACTTGACTGGATTGCACAATTTTCTTACCTGGAAACAAATGAAAACTGTGGGAGTGATGGGCGAATCTGTCCCGTTTCGATTCACAAAAAAATTTGCAAAAACCGAAAAATTGAGTGAAACGCATCAAAATAATTTTGATGTGTGAGAATTTTTATGTATGCAACTTCCTTATCTTCTGAGCTGGTAGAAACATCCCACCTGCCCTACCCCTTTTTTACATATAACTCTTCTTTATGTTCTCGTATTATCTATTAATAAACGAATGTGGATGTTTCCAGCAGGTTTTGGTACGGTTATACAGTATAAACTTGAGAATCTGCATGGTATTATTCATGTTAAATAAATGCCAAATGCTTGATCCAGGGAATGTTTCCAATCCCCCTGGTATCAGGAATTCATTTTTCCCTCTTGACGCATAATTTCTAAAAAGCTCTAAAATTTTGAGATTTATTACAGGGCAGATTTATCAGGTCGAATTTCAAAGTGGAAAAAACGTTAAAATTCGACCATAGAATTGGATTACTTTGCCTGTCGAAGTCGAAGGTTTTTTTATTGAATTTGGCCGTTTTCGGGCGAACGAAAATCGTACGATGAAATCCTTCGAATTTCATCGATCGATCAAAAATTTTCCTTCGACTTCTAAAGACTAATGTTGGCTATGGGTTCTAGGAGGTCCCCATAGGTTATTTGTAATTTTTCTCGTTCATACTTTTTATAAACTGAAATTTTAATAAATGCGGTGACAATAATGGTTTTAGAGTTTGTGAGTTTAGTTGTGGTTTCAAAATTCAACATTTAATAAGCAAAATCCCAAAGATTGCTTTATCAAAGTCATTTCCTTCTTCGAACATAGAAGTTGTTAAGCCAGAAAGCCAAAGTTATTTGTATATTTCTATATATTCATTTGAATGAATGAAATTTAAATGAAATTATTTTGTACAAGTGCATACTGTAAATAAAACGTGTATATGTACATACAACTAATATGCAACTCTCTCGCTCTCTCTCTGTAAAGTGCAGTAAGAGAATCAGTTTAATAATGAACAAGACCTTGAGCATAAGAAATATCTAGGGATAATCATATATTAAAGCAAATTATATATAATATTATTAAAGATGCTAAAGAATGCTTTTGCTCATTGTGAAGTGAAGTATTGTAAAATAGAAGTGGAAATGTATATTTCAGAATTTACTACTAATAGGTTTCTTCAATTTGTGAAGTTGACAAGTTGAAAATATATCAGATATGTGACAGTCAAACAAAAATAACTAAAATAGATCATTGTAAAAGACTTACTGCTTAAGATGTATATCAGAAGAGGCAACAAAATACCCATCGCTCAATGAGTTGGCCTTTGTATTGGTATTATGTAGAAATGGAGTGATATATTTTAACTTTTGAGAATTTTTCAAAACTATGTTTTGTATAATACAGTACATGGTCAATAAAAGCTTTTGCAAATATTCCATGAAACATTTAGAAACTTTTCTAAAACTTTGTAAGCATTCTGTAACATACTCGTCAGTCAGGAACCTTGAAGGCAGCTGGTATGCCCAGACACACATGGAGAACCCTGCGGATTCCGGTGTTCACCGACGCCCTTTTTGGGCCCTGGGCTTTCTGCTGCGGAACCAACAAGGATTTGGTGCATTTGGTAGAAGAAAGTCCGTAAAAGAGGTACAGGAAAGGATCAAGCAAATCTTAGTCACAAAACAGGCAAGGGTCGAGGCAGGCAGCAGAAATCGAAGTCAAGAACAGGCAGAAGTCAAAAACCAGGAAAGTCCAATAGCAAAATAACACTTCAGCAGAAGCCAACTTGGGCACTGTTAAAATGGAGGAAGGATTTTTTAAAGGAGAATTGTGACAAAAATTTGTATCTCGCACCAAAAAATGTCGTAATGACGTTCGGCGCTTGCAAATGAATGCAAGTGAACCAACGCCAGTATCACTTGAGCACGACCGGAACATGTGATGTTGCCGGGGAGAGACACGCCGGGAGGTAAGAGAACAGAGAAATCTCCCAGCGCATCTTATACATTCATCATATTGCTGTTGATCTACATGGACAATGCTTCTTTCTATGCTATTTCTCAGATGAAGGAACTCTCAGGGTCAAAGTGTTTTTTTACAGAAATGCAGAGACAAACTTGTTTGTGGTGAGAAGGGGAAGGTGTTTAAAAAATATATTAATATCGTTAATCAGATTTTTAAAAAATTTAATTAGAAAACAAAATTATAAAACCATAATCTAAACGATTAATCCAGCAGTTGCGTTAACTGATTGAATACTTTCAACAGAATGAACATCATACAGTATATAAAAAGATTCAAGAGCACTTCGATAATAGTCCATCTTCAATCACAATAAGCTAAAGTTTCAAGGACAAGTACAAAATGTAGCAATTACAGCTATGCATCTCAAGATGTTTTTATATACAGTATATATTAACAGAACATATTATATAGCACAATAGATTAAAACAAAGAAATTTAAGCAAATACATATACAGTAATTACAATTTAAAAACCACATACCGATATGCTTTCTTCCTGATGATACTGCTTCCAGTTCCTTCCGGTGTCACTAAACATCAGTACATAACTTGTAACCCAGTCTGAGCTTCCATATTTTCCCTGTGTAGCAATTCCAGTAATTTCAGATCGTTCTCCTAGATCTATCTGGAGCCATTGGTACTTATTAGAACTAAGAGGAGACCACCCACCAGCACCTGTAAAAAAAAAAAATACATGTGGAACATTTTGTTCTCATGCTGGTTTCTCATGTACAAAACACATATAAAATAAATAATAAACATTGTTAAAACCTTCAGTATTTCTAAACCCCAATCTAAGTGGCCAAATATAATTCAATAGATACAAAACTAACTCAATATTTTTGATACTAATAACTTTAACAATGTTTTTGTGAAAGAATCATAATCAACCTTTCCTTAATAGTTTGATGGTTCCGTTCTCTTCTTTTAAGTTGTTCATTGTGTTTAATATGTGTAATATCTGTCTAATAATTTTAAAATGTTCAGAATAGCAGAATATAATGATTTTTCAATTATTTTCATAATTCGTTATCTAGATGTATACAACAATACATTGTACATTTATTATTTAATAAAATATTAAGAGAGTGCTATATATATATATATATATACTGTATATATATATTTATTTATTTATATTTAGAGAGATCCTGGTATAGTGATGGGCGAATCTATGGGGGTTTTGACATGCAACAATTTTTTTTCACCCATTGTAGTCTATTGGCGTCTTTTTTTGCAGCAAAACCTGGCAGAAAAATTCACTTATCACTAATACTGTATTAATTTGTTGCCCATCTTAAGCATATAAGGAATTGTTCATGTAGACCTTTCATAGTTCATGTTATTTAACAGTTTGCACTTTTTTTACATTATAGCCTTGTAAAAAAAAAAGTGCACACTGTTAAATAAAATGAACTAGATTATGCCCAAAACAAACAGAAATAAATTCCATTATTAATAACCTTTGGACAGGGAATAACAATGTACTGTATAAACTACCTAAAATATGAAATGTTTATTAAAGCACAGTACTTCTACAAAATTATTGAAAAAGTTGCAGGAGTATGTGCATTCCTGCGGTAACGGTATATTTTAATAGGTGTAATCATTTTACTGGCAATAAAAATGAAGTTTAAAGTTAAGTCACTAAATGATTAGCAACTGCATATCATTTCGGTCCAGGTGGCTACAATATGAATTGGGTTGTAAGAAGTCCTGCATCACTGTAACGCAGGGGTGCCCAAAAGGTAGATCGGGATCAATCAGTAAACCTTTAGCTGGTAAGCAGTAGATCTCCTGCTGTAACGCATTAGGTAAATATAGTTATACAACGGTGAATGCAAAACTTCTGTCTTTCGCTTTAAACCTGTACTCTGTTTATTGGCTGGGTTATACATTCATTTCTATGAATCCTTTGTTTGTTATCAAAGCTGTTATTGCATTGATGTAAAATATTTGCATTTATCTTTTATTTTTTCATATCAAATTGTCCCTGTTTGTTGAATTATAATAAAATAACCCCTTTGTATGACCTACATCGGTGCTAGTACGCTATTTTTTGTGATTATTATTCTAGATTTTAGATTAGCTATTAAGTCTGCCAGTAACTCTTATGCCCATGCCTCAGGCCTCCTTGACAGTTCAAGGCCCAGAGGACAATTTTGCTCAAACATAATCATTATTTCAATACATTACAGCACTAGGTTTCATTACATGTGATGAACCTTGATCACACAACGCCAGAGAGCTGGCAAAAACTGAACAATTTTTATGCTTATATCCAGTGCAGAAAGATGTTGTTGTTCATGCAAGTAAAATTATTTCTGCAGCTGAAATAGTTGCCATAAAATATTTATATTTTTCTATTTTAATATGTTTTTTCTATAACTAACATTTATGACAATATGATATAGAAAACCAAAAGAGCAACCATAAAGCATCTTAGATCCCATTTTAGATACGCAATTTGTTATTAAAATTGTTTACATAATATACATTTTAAATGAGTATTCAAAGTTTATTTTCTATTTTTTGTCATAATTATAATAAGAATTTTACAAATATTAATGTAACATTGCAATGAGATTTCAAATCAGTTGTAAAATAGGTAAACAATTTGATGATAGAGGAGACTTGGTTTTATGGTATTTGTGCACACAAATTGGGAAACAGATATGGTTTTGTATAACAGTACATCACATAGGCCTGTTTTATCATGAGCAAAAATCTTACATAGTTGCCACATACAAAGGCAGCAAGGATATAGGTGCTCCCTACTGACGAGTTAAACTGGTGTATTTGCTTCACTTATACTGTTTTTCAGAAAATGACAAATTTCACCACAAATTCACTAAATGTATTAGCACCAATGCCCTTTTTCCTCACATCAAATGCATTAGAGT